>NC_045616.1:92003707-93253707 GCF_009829155.1 Mustela erminea
CTTCACCTTCAAGGTCCAAATCAAGTTCTGCCACCTCTGAGACACATCTGTGACACCTCTGTAAAAACAAATTACTAGACTCAGAAGGCAATGCCTCTAGCCAACTGTTTTGCTGTAAAAATGCTCTAGACTAAGTAAATTAGTATAATTTCCAGGAAAACAGAAAACATTTAACTTTAGCAGAAGCATCATTTTGTTACGACAGTTTAGCACAGGAAGGGGTTTGGCCATCACAATGGAGTAACAGGACCAGTTCAACTACACTAGTGCCTTACTTATGAATAGAACTACATGATAGGGGCGCTTGGGTAGCCCAGCTGATGAAGCCTCTGACTCTTGGTTTTGGCTCTGGTCATGATCTCACCGTCATGGGATGCTGAGCATGGATCAGGCTCTGCCCGCAGCACGTAGCTCGCTTCTCTCTCCCTCGCCCTCTCCCTCTGCCTCTGTCCCATGCCCCCGCTCTCTCTTGCACAATAAATAAAATCTGTGACTAAAATAAATAAAATACTAGGATCCCTGGGTGGCTCCCTCAGTTAAGCATCTGCCTCCAGCACACCAGGAGATCCTTGGGTCCTGGGATTGACGCCCCCCCCCGAGCAAGGAGTCTAATTCTCCCTCTGCCCGCCCCTCCCCCTGCTTCTGCCCTCTCTCCGACAAGTAAAATCTTAAAAAATAATAAAATCCCTTAAAAAATAAAAAAATAAAATAACAGCATGATGAACCACATTTAGCTTTGGGAGTGGGTCCTATTCTTCAAACTGATTAAGTATAGTTGATGCACAATGTTACATTAGTTTCAAGTGTACAACACATTGGTTCAACAACTATATACCCAAAATTATAGCTGCCATCTGCTTTCTTTAGTCTCTTAGAAATTTTTTTAAAAGATTTTATTTATTTATTTGAGAGAGAGAGAGATCACAAGAAGGTGGGGAGGGGTGGTGGAACAGGAGCAGAGAGCCCATTGTGGGGCTTGATCCGAGGACCTTGAGATCATAACCTGAGCTGAAGGCAGAGACTTAACTATTGAGCCACCCAGGCGCCCCTTTCTTCGGTCTTATAGCAGTAGAAAAAGTGGTCAAACACTGGTTCTCTCTGAATTCGTGAGGAATAAATAAAGGCCTAAATTTTATTTGTGGAATCTGGCTTTTAACTCCTTTAGCCCTTTTTTCAGCAGTAACAAATGACCTAAGCATTGTAAACCTAGGTGGAGATTAGAATCCCTACCTCCAAGGAATTGTTGAAAGGATAAAATAAGAAAATACACAGCAAAAATGTACTAAGCACTCAACAAATGGTAGTCATATATATATATATATATATATATATATATATATATATATACACACACACACATATATATATGTACATCGTTATATATATATATAACGATGTACATTTATGTACAAAATATAGCCCCTGGTTTGTGTCCAAATAGGCAGAAGTACTGGGGGCAGGCTAAGTCTTAACATGGGTTCCCTGACTTGTCAGAACGTCCTGAACCTCTTAAAATTTGAGGCAGAACTTCATGCTCAGTCGTGTTGGTATAGTCTACTGCAAAAACGATTCAGTATGCATCAGTCTCAAGTAAGTTCGTGAACCAAAATAAGGCGGGGAACCAGGAGGGCAGTTAAGGTTTTGATCCGAGGACGAGGAATTGGGGGTGACCTAAGGAAACGTCTCGGGTCACCTGAGGGGAAGTAAAAATCAGCAGTGCGGGTCTCGGCCTGCTGCCCTTCCTCCTGGAGATCTCAGTAGGTGACGGCCCACCCTTGCGTCTCTATTCTCTGCCCCTTGACCCCGATGAGGCCTCCACATCTCCCTCCAGTTACCCCCAGAACCTCGCGCTGAGGTAGGAAACGCTTGGAGCCTCAGCGGTCAGCTCCAAGCAACACTTGCCCACGCTGCCGCGAGGAAGCTTCAAACTGGGCGCGGCGGCGGGGCCAAGGCGCGGGGTGGGGCTGCAGGTAGAGCTCCAGCCTATGAGAGAGCGGCGTTCGGGTGACGGGGGCGGGGCGACGGGGAGCGCGCCGTGCTCCGGGACGTCACTTTGGAGAACGTCCGCCAGTGGGACTGGGTCTGAGGTCGAGTTGAAGAGCTCTAGCGCTGGAGAAGCAAAGTAGGTGGGAGCTCGTGTGTAACTAAGGGCTCCATTGCCCAGGAACAGAGTTCTGTCAGCTCTTGAAGGAAACTCTTCAATGCTGCCTTCTTTCCTGACTGCCTGACCGCTGATGGCAAGGGCACGAAGCAATTTAGAGAACAACCTGAGTTTTTCTCCACTCCAGCTTCTATATAGGGCCAGGCTGAGAATCATCAGTCCTCTGGTAGTTGAGTAGCAGTGGGGTCCCTCCTGGACTCTCCGGGGCTTCATTCTGCCTTCCTCCTCCGAGAAGCAGTGCTCCGACTGTTCTATGAGATGATTGGACAGCCTTTGCCTACCACCCCATATGTCAGTGCTGGGCTGGGCAAAATAGGGAGGAACCCCACTAGGGTTCTCGCTTTTTTTCCCCCCTCTCTCACACACAAAGCTTTATATATGGGGAACTATTATTTATCACCAGGCACTTGGCAAGTATTGTGCTGTTAGATTCAGTTCTGGGTGCGTGGCCTCACTTTCGGTCTGCTTCTCCTTTAGTCTGTAGGCATTTCCTGAACACCTGCTGGCAACTGGCATCACATACTGAAAAATGGGTAAAGATCTGCCCAGGAAACCATGGGAGGCAAACATTATCAAGGAGGCTTTTAGAAAGCAAGCACCAAAAGGAGTACAAATTGGTTAGGTGGAGAGGTGAGAGAGGATGTGCCAATTAGGTAACCCATAAAAGACAAAGGCATCACAATAAAAGCCATGTTGTAATTTGGGATCTGATAGAGCTCAGTGCCTGAAGAGGACTATGGGAAGAATGTTCTAGGAAAAAGACAAGAGTGGAGGGAAAGACTGAAGAGCATGAAGCCTGACCTGAGGAGGAAGCAGAAGAACCCCAGGTTTTTCCCATCCTGTTTCTTACCTGTAATGATATGTACATTTTTTTAAAAAGATTATTTATTTATTTATTTAACAGAGAGAGAGAGAGAGAGCGAGTGAGGGAACACCCAGGCACCCCTATGTGTATTATTTCTGACACTGGTTCCAAAATCAGCCTTGTATGAGGTATGACCATGTTTACCAATCCACAGTAGGAGCTAGTGATCCACCAGGATATTCTGCTCTTGGGACCATCAGATCAGGATCCAGACATGCTATTTGAAGTTGGGACCCTCTGGATAGACATGTCCTTCTTAAAATGCCACATTGACTATTGAGCATGTACACCAGAATGTGTGGTGCTGACAGTGGGGAATATGCTGATTTGAGGTAAAACTAAAAGTCAAGCATGAAGCTGTTGAAACAGCAGGGATTGTCAACCTATAAAACGCCTGGCCAAGCCCTGGGGTCAGTAACAGGTGGGTGCTCCCTGAGGATACTGCCGGGAGAGCGCGGAACTGAGACAGCATCAGTTCCATCTGACCCCTCTCTCTGCAAGCCTGTGACGTGGGACTGGCTTTACCTGAAAAGTGTGGGGATCTGCTGGTTCCACCAATCAAATGATGCAAGTGTAATTGTAGGAGTAAGGGGAGGGGCATACCTATCTGCATTCTAATCCCCTAAGAAAGTACCCAATTTGAAGAGTCAGATGGGCTTATCTTAACTCATCAAATAGCCTAAGGGCTGTCCAGTGAACACTGGACTGTCCATGATCTCTGGCTTCAGGACTCAGGAGGACCTGTGAATAGGAACAAGCTTCAAGGAGACAATTATAGTTGAATTTAAAGAAGATTTTTTTTTTTTTTTTTTAGCACAGATGACTTAGCATTGGATTGCCTTTAAAATGGCAGTCTCTCTGTCATTAAAATTCAGAGACTGTTCTCAAGAAGTTGGTTTGGAAGACTGAGTAAGGGACATGTGGGAGGTCTAGTAATCAGGCTCACAGAAATCCCAGATGTGAAGAAGTGTTACAGACAAGAGATTACTCAGATAGAAGGGACCATAACAGATCCACCTTGTTTGTCCTAAATGTTACAGATGATGTATTTACCGAATTCCCTGGTCAGTTATTTATAATGCAGCGGGTAAAAGCCCTTAAATGGCAACCCATTCCTGACCCCTCTCACTCTACAGAGGTTTTTTCCCTTTCCTTTCTGTTCTTGCCTTCACTTAATAAATTTTCACCTCACTTCACCTTTTTGTCCGTGAGATTCATTCTTCAACTCTGTGAGACAAGAACCCTGCAACAAGATGAGCTTTCACTTTCCCCTACCCCCCAAACTCGAGTCCTCTCACCCAGATGCAGCTCCAAAGATGAGGGCCAAGCAGGAACCAGGATTAATGGTGCAAACTGGTGCCAGTCCCATACCCTTTCTTGACTAGAAGGAAGTGCTCCTGTTTTGGGGGATGGAGGTGGGGTTTCTCTGAGATTTGAGCATCCCTTCTGATTTCTGGTGCCTCTTCAGGGCACATCGTTCTTCCTTTGACATTAACCCATTATGGAGTCTTAACAGTGGATGAGGCAGCGATTAGGCCCACCTGACCTCCTTCCCAAGCTTCTTTCTGTAAGCTAATGGGCATGAATGTTATGGCTAGCATGTGGGAAGCCAGCCTATGAAACTAAGCACCTGTGACCAGAACCAGGCCCCCAAATGGGAGTTTTGGAACATGGACAGGTGAAGGTTTATTTTGCTGAGTCACTTTCTGTCTTGGCTTCTCTTGTAAACCACCCCCCCCCCTTGTGAGTTTCATATTGCTCACAACATTCAGTTCTTAGCAATGGAACATTCCTTCTTTGCAAAAAGGGGTGGGGGGGGGATAGGAGGGATGTTCTATTCAGCTACATTCTAGCTCTTGGGTTACAAGGTTTCAAGTGTACAGGACTGCCACCGGAGAACTCAGCTGGTAGGCTGGGGGTTTCTCAGGCCCAGGCAGCTGACTGTTACAGGTATCACAATGAGCTGCTCCCTGACACCCCTCAGAGGTGTACAACCAGCCCCTATTTCAGCCCCCACCCAGGGAGCAGACAGGCCCTCACCCCAGACCACAGTTGTCCTGGATGGGGGTAGGGAGGCCCTTGAGAACTTGTAAACAACCAGGCTCTGCCAGCTCAGATTCCAGGAAGTGAGTTAGTAAACAAATCCCTCTGGCCTCCTCACCTCTGGTTAGTCAGCCAGCCCAGAGCTGTTCTCTGCCCAAACCTCCTCTTCCCCTCCTCTTCCACCTTTGCGGAGTCCTCATTTTGCCTACCTCATGTCTGTATCCCCTTAAAACCTCTCACCTACCCTGCATGGGGGCCCAGCAGGAACTGTCATCCTCATTTAACAAATGAAGGAATTGAGGCCCAGAAGGACCAAAATACCAGTCCTTAATTCTCCATTACACCCAAATTCCCCAGATTCCATTTCTGCAGCAAGAAGCATTGAGTTTAAGCTTTGAGTTGGGGGACCTACAGGAGTCGGGTGCCCCAGGAAAGGCCCCAATATCAACTTTTTTTTTGAAAGTTAAAAAAAATTTTTTTTAAAGATTTTATTTATTATTTATTTGACAGACAGAGATCACAGTAGGCAGAGATGCAGGCAGAGAGAGAGAGAGGAGGAAGCAGGCTCCCTGCTGAACAGAGAGCCCAATGCTGGACTCGATCCCAGGACCCTGAGATCATGACCTGAGCCGAAGGCAGAGGCTTTAACCCACTGAGCCACCCAGGCGCCCTGAAAGTTTTTTAGAATGGCTTCTTTTTGCTTAACATTTTGTTTGTTGTTGCTGTAAAACAACAACCTTATTGAATGTACCTTATTGAATGTAGCAGGGATTTCACCCCTGACCCATAGTATTTTTTTTTTTAAACTGGAGTGAATGAAAAAACACATAGCATAAAATACACGTAGCAAGTTCTTTTATGTATGTATGTATCTATATATTAGGGAGTGTGAGGAAAGAGGGGGAGAAGGAGAAGCAGGCTCCCGAGCAGGGAGCCTAACAACGCGGGGCTGGATCCCAGGACCCTGGGATCATGACGTCAGTCAAAGGCTCAACTGAATGAGCCATCCAGGCACTCCCACATACCACTTCTAAGTGTAAAGTACAGTGCAGTCAACCATATGCACACTGCTGAGCACCAGATCCCCAGAATCCCCTATCCTGCCTCTATACCAGCAACTGAACTCAAGGGGTTTGCTGCTTGGGGTGCATCAAATTGAACACCACCCAAGGAAGTGTTGGGAGCAAAGAGTTTTTATTACTTGTCGCAAGTAAGGAGACAGGGAGATAGCTCTCGAAGCACTGCCTCCTCTTAGGGTTAATACAGGGACGTTTATTCAGTATGCTTCAGAACAGGGGCATGGAGCCCAACCCATTAAGGAACTCACCCGTATTTTGTTACTTAAGCACTTCGGATGAATTGCGCATGCTCAGCTTAGCAAGTCAAGGCGCTGTGCATACATGGTGTGTTCAAAAATGGCTGAACCCGCCCCCACCCCCAACTCCCGCCCAAGAGATCTTAGAATTATAATGAGTTAAAGGTAACTTCAGGGCAATTTAGGGGGCTTCTCTTGAAGGCCTCAGCAAGAGTCCGGCTCAAACTGGCTCATGCCGCTGGTTATCCAGGGGAACACCTGGCCCTAATCTCCTTGGTGGGAGCTGCTTGTTCTACAAAACAGACACATTCTTTTTTTTTTTTTTTTTTTTAAAGGTTTTATTTATTTATTTGACAGAGAGAGATCACAAGTAGGCAGAGAGCTAGGCAGAGAGAGAAGGGGAAGCAGGCTCCCCGCTGAGCAGAGAGCCTGATGCGGGACTCGATCCCAGGACACTGAGATCATGACCTGAGCTGAAGGCAGCGGCTTAATCCACTGAGCCACCCAGGTGCCCCAAATAGACACATTCTTAATCTGCTGTCGTCCCTTCCCCCTCCTCCTTTCTGTTGAGAGCTTGAAGCCCTCTGATCCAAGTTAACTCCTCTTTCCATCCTAGCTCACGCACCTGCTGAACAGCTCCCACCTCCTCTGCCCCTAGACCCTGGCACCCGCCACCCTACTTCCTGTTTCTACTAGCCTAACTACTGAGATACCTCATATAAGACCGATGGTGTAGGATGTGTCTTTTTTGTGATTGCTTATTTCACTTACTTAGCAACATGTGTTCAGTGTTCATATGTCAGAATTTGCTTTCATTCCAAGACCAGGTAACACTCCCTTGCATGGATCTGACACCATTTCCTTATCCATTCATCCCCTGATGGACATGTGGTTTGCTTCCACCTCTTGGCTATTAGTACTGCAGCCAACAGAAGCGTTTTAGACACTCACCTGCGTCAGTAATAAATGGCCAGTGGGCCTCAAACAGCTCTAGGGAGAAGGGTTCCTTCAAGGATGGAGTTCCATTCAGCCTTAGGCTGGGATGTGAGATGAAATGGGGGCAGGCCCGTCTTGGGTTCTGTGTGTCCTGGCTACTGGCTGCAGCCCCCTTTCCATTGCTCTTGAACTTCAGGGGTGAGCATTCTGGAGTTGTGGAGACAGTCTGGGATCTGCTCCAGTCTTACACACCATGGAAAATCACCCCTCTGCCCGGGCCATGATATAGTGGAGAACATGAGGCTCCTGCTACGATTGCCAGGGAAAATCCAGGATGCAATATTTGGTACATAGTTGTACTGAAGAATTATTCAGTATTTATTTGAAATTCTAATTTCACTGTGGCTCCAGTACTGTTATTTGCTATATCTGGCAACCTAACCTCCAAACCCACTGAGGATCTCCCTCACAAGCCAGGACCAGGACCTTTGCCTTCCGACCCAGGTTCCCCAAATATAGATGATGTGGATGTTTCTGAACTCCAGGCCTGGCTTGGAGCACAGGGTGTCAAGCCCAGTCCTGGTTCACTAAGCTTGCCCCTAAGTCACCTGCTTGACTGAGCCCCCATCCTTGCCTCACGCTCTCTTTGACTCTAGGCAGTGAGTCTGTCTGAAGCCCAGAAAGCTGCCCTAAAATCCATATTTCAGGATTTCTTCTTTTATCAGGCAACCCCCCAAATGGTGATCATGAAACCCCATGTCCTGCCTGTGCTTCTCATCAGGGGAATGAAGAGTAGGTGGCTGAGGCAGACTCATAGGGGTGCAGTGAGAGGGACTAACGCCATCTCTGGGAGTGTGGAGCACTCCCTCTCCAACCCGCCATTGATTGCCTCCATTGCTTTAGGAGTTATGAGATAGCAGGGCCTGGAAATCCCTGGTCCACCCACCCTTCCCAGTGTGGGAACTCCATAGGCCTAAACCAATGCCTTAGCTTCTCAGGAGCCCTCTGGTCCCTTATCCTGAAGGCTGATAAAGAAGATCCTTCTCCGTGCTGGCTCATGAAGGGCCATGGATGGGGGCATGGGTGTCTTGGGGAGGTCTGGACTCCTGAGACTAGGGACTGCATGGTTGGGCCTGTTCCTGGGGTCCTTGAGACTTCTTGCTGGAGGCATCTGTGCTTGGGCCCGACGGGCAGCAGATGGTGCCCCACACCCTACCCTTGCAGAAATTTGGTGAGAACAGGGGAGGTTCTCAGAGAACCCCTCCCACCCAGCTCACAGGATGGTCTTAGTGAGTAGTGGACACTGCTCTGGGATCACATGATTAAGGTGTATCTCCCACACTGGCCCGGTCTCTTCCTACAGGCATATGGTCATCCTAACGTCCTCAGGGCCCAGTAGCAGGTGTTCAGCGAGTGTGGAATCGGTGCAAGCAAGATAGAAGGGTGGATGAATGCCACACCCCTCCTGGGAGATACTGGGAAAGAACTGGCCCTCCATGAGGGAGCTGGGAACAGCTCAGTCCACACTTGTCCTGTCCTGTTCTCAGGGACAGAGATAACAGAGGCAGCTGCAGGGGCAAAGGCCTAGGAGCCCCAGCCAGTTGTGAGACCCCTGCCGTGAAGCAGTCATGTGGACTTGAGTTGGTGCAGAAAGGGACCCCAGAGGGACTTGGCTGGGAACTAGGGCCAGGTCTACTCCTCTGCCTTCCCCTGTGGAAGGGGGCCAAGGATTCCCAATGGCTGTCTGTCTGTCCCTCACTCCCCACAAGCCTGGGTCAATCCAAAGCAATCCAGGAGGCAGCCGATGGCCTCTAGGCCTATGATACCCAAAAGAGTAGGTACTAGCCACATGGCCATTGAACTCAAAAGGTGGCTTGGCTACCAAACTGAGATGTGCTGTAAATGTAGAAAACACACTGGCCTGCAGAAGAATGTAAAATATCTCATTAGCAATTGTTTTATATGATCTACATGTTTAAGTGCTTATATTTGGATGATAGGTTAAATAAAATTATTATAATTCCATCTTACATGTTTGTTTTCATTTTTTAAAATGTGCGGCTAGGGGCACCTGGGTGGCTCAGTGGGTTAATCCTCTGCCTTCGGCTCAGGTCATGATCCCAGGATCCTGGGATCGAGCCCCGCATCGGGCTCTCTGCTCAGCCGGGAGCCTGCTTCCCCCTCTCTCTCTGCCTGCTTGTGATCTCTCTCTCTGTCAAAAAAAAAAAAAAAAAAAAAAAAAAAAATGTGCGGCTACCAGAATTACATGTGTGCTTGCACTTGATGTCTACCAAACACTGCTGCTTTAGACCCACAGGTGTCTTGGCCTCTCTGGCCCGTGTAGCAGCTGGGTCAGCTTTCAGGTGTGGGTCTGGCAGTCTGGCAGCAGGGCCCCTGCATCATTTTTCTGGACCAAGGTGGCCAAGTGGGCGTGGCATGGTGCCAGTGGAGGGAGGACTGAGAGGATGGGGTGCTGGGGTGCGAGCCCAGGGCAGCTGGCCCCTGTGACAGGTGGGCTGGCTAATCAGAAACCCCAGGTTCACTTCCCATGTCTTCTGTGCTGTGGCCACAGACCTTGGATCTGGAGGTAGCCTTGGGGGCTACTGCCTATTGCACCAGTGACAAAATGGGGCAATTCTTGCTGGCAGGAAACTTGAGTCGGTGGCTCTAGAAGGTAGGTTCCTTGAATCTCAATTCTACCTCTTCCTGCCCGCCTCTGGCTCTAAGAGGAGGTTCAAGATCCCTTCTGACTCTGCATAGTTTGATGCATCTTTGCACATGCCCGAGCCTTTTCAGGAATGCTGTTGGCCCTTCCTTCTACCCCGCTGTCCTTGACTGAGCAACCGTTTATTCTTCAGGTCTCTACTGGAAGTTCTAGGATGGCAGGCTCCTGGTGATGTTTGGTATCCAACCCAGCATGCTGGCAGAATGGAGGTATATGGTCAAGATTCATTGGTGAATGAGTGATTGGTATTATCCCTTCTTCAGGGAAACCTGTCCTGAACTCCTCCCATCCCCCAATCGGCCCAGGCCTCTGTAACTCCCTGTCCACTCGTCATCTGTGTCCCTGCTGGACAGTGAGCTGCCCTGGAGCAGGGATTGTGGCTACGCTCCTAACACCTTCTAGAGCCCGGCACCGAGCAGGTGTTCAGGCAATCAGGAATGAGAAACAAAACTTCCCTGATGGAGGGACAGGTGCCCGAGGTGCTCTGCAAACCTTCTCAGTGTCCCTCGTAGGTGGCCCCCAGCAGGGTGGGACAAGTGCAGGCATCCTGCCAGTGATGTGGAATTTTGCCTCCCATCACAGCTGTGCCTCTGGGAACCTCCCTCACCCGAATCCCGGTGGATGCCAACAGTGAGGAGCAAACACTGCCCTTGAGCACAGCCCCAGATTCGGTCGGAGCATCACTACAGGACTCCTGAGCACTTGCTGGGTCACCAAGCCTCTGCTGGCTGTGGGGTATGCACCCCCCACCCCCTCGGTGCAACAAAGCCTCACACCAGCCGGCACAGAAAACATTGCTTTATTAACTGCGTTTGCCAACACACGAGGAGTGCAAAGGGCTCCTTGAGACACTGGCCCTGGTGGGAGCCCGGGTCCAGAAAGCCCTATGAGTGAGCAGGACAGGATGGGAGTGGGAGCTACGCAGCAGCGGCAACACGGAATCATGCAGGGCACGCGGGCACTGGCCGTGGCGAGGCGGCCATACATTCTATTGCTCGTTAAGGGGAGCGAACGTGGACAATGTACAAAAAGGAGAAATAGGTCTTTGCGTTAATGAAAAATACATTTTTTCTCTACAAAGGAATCTTTTCTAATACAAGAAAATAAATATTGCAACATAAGCCAAAAATAATTTAAAATTGCTCTTTTCAATATATTTTCAATATTTCTCTTGTATATTAACAAATGGCACATCACTTTCTTTGAAACAAGGACAGAAGGTGTCGCCTCCTGTGACATTCATATCATCCCCCCACCCCGAGTCGTTTGCGGAGCACAGAGTGTTTTGTGTGTCTGAGGGACAAGGTGGCAGGAAGTGCCTTAAAGAACAACCAAAAGTCCCAGACTCCAGCCCTGGCTCTTTGGCCAATGTGGCCAGCTGGGCCAGGGGTGTGGGAAGTGGCCTCCCCAAGGGCCTTGTGACAGGCATCTGGATCATTCTGCAGAGCTCCGGGCATGGGCAGAGGCTGGCCACATCTGGCCATGAGCAAGGAAATGCCAAGTCCAGCTGCTGCCAACGTCTGTTAGTAGCACACAGGTGATTCTCTAGAAATTGCCCCAGTCAGTCCCACAACGTGCCCATACATGACACACAAACACGCATGCACAAGGACACAGGAGATGTGCCCTGGTACAGACGCACACACCTATAGCCTGGCACCCACGTGTGGAAACCTCAGGGGCTTCTCGAAGGAAATCGAGACCTTCATATTACAAATGCCACACACTGTCACAAAGTCAGAGAGCTCATTTAATAAAATAAAGCCTTCTACCTTTCTTCTCCTTAGTCACTTTAAAATACATTTATGATCCATAAAAATACTTTCCTTGCAACTTATCCTTTTCTCACTGTGAAAAGGGGGAAGGTGGAGCTGTGCAGCCCGGACTGGGAAAATGGGGAATGACAGAATGAGTAACAGAGCAGCTTCTCCCTCCCAGAAGAGGGCCAGTGAGTGGGGACATATGTGGTCAAGCATGGGCTCTGTCTCGGCCTATGGCCTGCAAAAGGCCTCCTGCTTTCTTCCCTGTTTTCAAGCTCAACACCAGGGGTGGCAAAGCTGTCCACATGGTGAGCAGTAGACCAGAGAGTAAGTGAAGAGGCTATGGCTAATGGAGGAAATGACAGTGGTGGGGACCAGCATCCTTGACCTCTGTGTAGTCTTGCTGGGTGCCCTAAAGGTGGACAGCTGCCCGGCAAGAATAACTCTAGGGCCTGGCCTGGGAGTGAAGGCCCCCTACTTTCCTCACCAGCTGGCCGAACAGATCCCTGTGCAGGACATGGCCCCAGGGAGAGTCCAGTCCAAAGTCAAAAGCCGACACAGAAGAACATCAAGAGGCCTGGGCAGAGGCCCCCCAAAGAGAGCGGGCTGCCCCCTGCCTGGCCTACCCAGACCAGACCCTGGCCAGACATGCTGCATTCTCTGCCCAGTTCTCTCCTGCCCCCAGGGAGCCCAGACTCTGCCTCGGAACACATGAACGGGTGAGGGGGGAAGCTGAGTCTACTGGGCCTGAGCCATTCCTGACACCCCACCCCCACCCCTGGCAGCATTTGGTTGTTCTTTAAGCTCGTCCCCTGGCTTCCTGCGAGGTCAGACCGGGCAATCCAGTACAGACAAGATTGTGACCCAGAGCACGGGGAAGGAGGACTGTTCAAAGGCAGTAAACAGAGAACGGGGATTGGGGCGCCGGTGTGGACACTGCACTGGCCATGACTGCCAAGGAGGCAGGCCGACTCAACTCTACATGGTACCTTGTGCCACCCCAACGCCCAGAATCCTGGAAGCCCGTCCTGAGTCCATTCCACCTGGACCAATTTGCCTGATCTTCTGAACGGAGTCCTATCTTTGCTTCCTATTTTGTTAAAATTCCCATGAAACTGAGTGTCGATGACAATGCCACTGTCGTACCTTGAAAGTTCCGGAGTCAGGGGTGGGTGGCCAAGCTGCTCCCCATCCCACTGATTTGCAGGTTGTGTATCTGTGTCAGGGGAACCACATGGTAATTTTGCCATGCTGGTTTTGCGGTCAGGATTCTTCGCCCCCTCTGTGAGTCTGAGTTTGGGAAAGCTCACGGTGGACCCAGCCCGGGACCTGAAATCCTATGCTGAGTCCCGCTTCCCAATTTGAACAGTTGAGCAGCAGCAGAACAGCATCCTTTTCCAAGAGCTCGGGCTTGTCTCCTTGGGTGTGTGCAATGAACACATCTCTACGCTTTGTTGCTAAAGAACTCCATTAAAAGAAAAAAAAAAAGTCCAAGTGACAAGTTGTCAGGTCCAGGCTGTGCTGTATTATGGTCAAAATATTCTTTGGCATCCATAGAATGATTCGACTGATTCACTGGACTTTTGCAAGGTTCTTGTTGGAGAAGTTCTAGCTTCACCAGTGGTGGAAGTGACCCAGGAGTAATTCATGAAAGAAAAAAAAGCCATGTTTTCACTGAATTCCTTGTTTGTTTGTTCCCTGAGCTATCACCCTGGGGCCTCTCCACTGAAACTCTTCAGAGCAACTACCTGGGACCTAGAGGGTGAAACGGAAAAGGTGGCAGGCGGGTCGGTGGTGGGGAGGGAAGGCATAGCCAGGAGAGGGGGTCACGGCTCATAGGGATAGAGGAACCAGGAACATTCAGCAAGACTTGATCCCTATCCCAGGCCCCGGGATCCCACTGCTTGTTGGAAGGAGGAGTTTCCAAAAGGAAACTGAGGAAGAAGCTCGTCTCTTAGCAGGACTGGAAAATTTGAAAAGGCAAACGGTCTGGTCTGGTCAGGTCAGTCGTCTGGGAGTGACCAGACTTGGGCCGAGACTGGCCCCGAAGGAAGGAAGGAAGTTGGAGCCCCAGAGCAATTCTCTAAGTGGGGGAGTCTGAGCCCCACGCCCCTGTCTGGGCACTGGCCCTCCCTTGCAGCCCTCCACCGGCACTGGCGGCTGGCTGTTTGGGAGTCCCCTGAGTAAATGGCACAGCTCAGGAAGAGTTCCAGGAACCCTTTCTCCGAGCCGCCGGGCTGGGCACTGGCAGGGGTGGAGCAGCAAGGGAGTAGAGGGTCGCGGGGTGGGCAGGCAGGCCTCAGATGATGTGGGTTGATCAGGAACAGCTGCGGTTCCTCTGGAACCAGCGGGCCCTCTGCGCCCCCCTCAGTGCTTTCTTGTATAAGCTCGTTGTGCTTGTGACAGTGAGTAGACTCTGGCTGGGTATCACTTATTAGACTTCCTCGGGGATCAGTGGAGTGCAGCAGGACCCCCCAAATGGACCCCAGTAGGATTTGGGGACAAGGCGGGGCAGGCCCTGGGCTGGCCCATCTGCCATGAAATAATGCCCAAACGACGGTCTGTGTCACCCAGTGGCAGCGGGCTGTGAGTCCTGGGCTCTTCCTCACCTTGCCTACATCCAGCCAGGAGCCCGCCTAGGCCGTGCGGGCCGGGGCGGGGCGCTGCCAAGGCAAGGACAGTGCCCAGGACCTGCGATGGTCCTTGCGGCCAGAGCCGTGGAAGGAATCCTACTGTCCTAGGCCAGCACAGAGGAAAGACAACAGTGTGGAATTCAAAACTCTCTCTATATTAAAAATAAAACCACAACAGAGTGGCAGTCTCAAGGGTCTGAGACACTCAGCAGAGATAGGAAATGGCAGTTGTGACTGGGCTGAGGCCTCATGGGAGGACCAGGGCAGGGCCCGGGATGGGGTAGGGGTGACTTAGGAGGCCAGTACCCCCATGCGGACCACCTCCTCAGCCCCTGCTTCCCGGGGAGCCTGCTGCACCCCACTGTCCTCAGCTTCCACATCTGAGTCACTCATCTCCCCATCAGAGAAGTAGCCATCAGTCTCAGTGTCAAAGTGTAAGCTGACCTTGGGCCTCTCGGCCACAGCAGAGGGCGGTCCGGTCCCAGCATCAGGCCTGGCACCTGGCGATCTCCGGGTTCCCTTGTTTTCGCGGGGCAGCCGGAGCCGGCCCAAGGGCTTGGGGCTCACTGGAGGGCCAGGCACTTGGACATTCGAGTCGGCAGCCATTGGGACGGCCTCGTCCGGGGTCTCGGGGGCCAGAGGGGGGCTCTCGGGGGCTGCTGGGATGGGACAGTCCCCAGCTGCAGGGCTAGATGGCAGGTGGGAAGGCGTTCGCCGCGTTGCTTTCCGGGCCACTGGCCCTTGCCCCCCCTTGCCGGAGCCCGCATCCTGGCCCCAGGGCTTCTTGGGGGATTTGTCTGGAATCGTCCGTGAGCCAGGCCCATCCTGTGGTGGCTTCTTCTTGGCAGGCAGGCGGGTGCGGCCCCGGGCTTTCCTGGCAGGGTCCCCGGGGCGCAGTGATGGGTCCCGCATGAAGCTCAGCAGTGTCTCCTCGTCTTGCAGCAGCTCCTCTGACAGCAGCCCGGGAGCGGGGTCTTCACGGTGCCCATGGTTCAGTGACCACTCGCTCATGGCCATGTTTTCTGCCGTGATCTGTACTGACTGAGCCAGCCAGCTGTTGAAGAAGGTGCCATCGATGGGGAAAGAGGTGGACAGGCCTGGCCGAGGGGAGAGAGGAGGCAAGTGAGATGCTCGTAGGTGTGGGTCATACCCTCTCTCAGGAAGCCCTCTCAGACCCTCCCCAGCAGGCCACCTGTCTCCCTCCCTCACTCTGTGCCAGACCACACTGAGCTGTCTGGATTTGCTGATCCCTCCCACCAACACCACGTAAGAGGAGAGGCCACAACATATACCCCTCTCCCTCAGATCAACCTACTCCCAGAAATGGTTTCATGATTTGTGGTGCAGAATGCAAAGGGAAAATGCGGGTTCCCTGTTCAAAAATTATTAAGATATTTCAAGGCAACAAGAGCAGAACATTAAACCAAGCAAGAGCCCTTTGAGAACGTACAAATACACACCGGTGAAGCCAGCTCTGCCCACCACCCCCAACCCCAGGGAAGCAGGAGATGGAGGAATGAAGGGAAACGCCCTCATGCCACCAGGGGGCGCTGGGTTTTCATAAGAGCTCCTTCCAAAGCAGAGAAGCTGGATCAGTGTGTCAGGCATGAATAGGGTAGTCAAGGGCTTCTGGGTAGAAATTCCCTCTTGGGGGTCTGGGGCGGCAGGTGATCCTGGGTCTTCCTTTTGATACCCAAGTGGTCCCCTTCTTGAGACTGATGGAAAGACAAGATGACCTGAGGCCTCCCTGCTGGAGGTGAGGTCTGGAAGATGCCACAGCCATCCCTAAAAAGTGTTCCGGGGAAGCATATGACACCCCGGGAGACAGAGCCCAGAGCCGGGGGACATTTAAGAGCTGTTCTGCTTAATGCGGCTGCAGTAAGGACTCTGTGAATGACGATGGGCTGGGCCAGTACCTGTGGCATCTCCTTCGGGTCTCTCTGGGTGGCTCCAGGAAGGCTCCCTGGTGCTGGAGGGAGGGCTCATTGGAGAAATTCCAGCAGAGTGGGACCAGGATGGAGAATTCCGGCAGACCCTCATCTCCCAGCATAGGGCTGCATTCTGGAAGGGCCTACATGGCCTACCGGATCCCTTGAGGGCCTCCAGAAAAATCTGGCTTCCAAGACTGGCTAGGGGAATGTGCGTGCGAGCTCCTGAGTCCCCGGCCTAGTCTCCAGGTCTACAAAAGGGGAATTTCTTGGGATGCCAGGCAGGACTCTGAGACCCTACCTGGTTTCCCTTAGGCTAAAAGGTGTGAGCCCCTGAGTATGGAAGGGCCTGGTTAGCCCTTTGGCCTTCCTACTAGGTGCAATAGAGGTGCTGGGAGATCCTGCTGACCTTAGGTTGGGGGCTACAAATGGAGTGATGGTGTGAGCCTGGCCATGTCTGCCAGGCCAGTGTGGCCACTCACTCACCCAGCTGCCCCAGGACTGAGTCAGGCCCCGCTTTCACTTTCTCTTTCTTCTCGGGGCTGCCCTTTGGGCCCTCGCGGCCTTTCCTTTTCGAGTCGCTCTTCTTGCCCTTTGCTCTCCTCCCAGACCCCTCTGTGCCAGGGAAAGAAAGAGCAGGAGGCAAGTGGTTACCCGGAGCAGCTCAGTCAAAACCGTCCTAGGAGTCCTCGCTCACCTGAGCCTCACCTTCCAGGTCACCTTGCCCTGCTAATGGGCCCCGGGATCAGAGTCATGGGCGCCTGGGTTAAGTGGGGCTCCAGTGAGTCAGGGACAGCTAGTGGGAAAGGGAGGGGTCACTGCCTACTGCTGCCCTTGAGCAGCTTGGGGAGGGCACAGGACCACGAAGAGGGTGGAGGACACCCTGGAGGACCTGGAAAGCAAGCTGATCTACAGGCCTGTAGATGTGGAGGGAGTCCTGGTCGGTGGGGGAAGAAGTTGAGCAGTCAGGACAGGCAGGAGGGCCAAGCTGAGTGGCCAGGACAGGGCCTTCAAGACCAGGCCGAGGAGCCAGGCAGGATGGGGTGGAGGAACACTGAAGTGTTGAGACATGGGTTCTAGTCAGGCCCTTGAGCAAGTCTCCTCCCTGGTCTCCTGATCTACTCTTGAGGTCACTCAATAGATGGCAGACTAGGGGTGCACACCTGGCCCTCATATCCTTTTGATACCTGACCACACAGGTCTAGGGAGCCCCTGAGAATACTGGAACAGGGGAGGACATCTGTAGGGAGAGGCCCAGTTGCCAAAAATCTCCTAGATTTTTAGCTGAAGGCTGGCGCGGTTTCCAGATAAAGCGTCACAAGGAGGTTGAGGGATATGCAGTCTTCCCAGCTCTGTTGCTAACTGCCGGCGCAACCTCAAGCTGGGCCTCAAAAGTCTCATCTCTAAGGTGGGACCTGTGCCTACGTAATTTGGAGACTTCGAAGCTTCCCTTACTTCCCTCGGAAAGTCTGAGATCTTTGAGACCACAAGACTTTGCATTTCTGACCCCATCAACCCCCAAACCTCATTTGAGACATCATCCTTTTGTTGTCCCAGTGGCTGCTAGGCCAGCCTCCTTCCAGTTTCTCTAAAAAGACAGGCTTTGGCTTCTCGGATTCCAAACCGTCCTGCCCTCCACCTGGTTTAGCTCGCGGCATAAACATCACTACTGTGGGAAGCCTTCTCCAGCTGTTTGGCCAGATAGGCCTCAACAATCTGCTGGTGGTAGCCATGTCCTGTCCCAGGGGCCGAATGTCAAAACCCCAAGGCCACCAGTCAGGTAGGGGCAAACCTGTCTCCCCTCCAAATGGCCTGCTCTGAACAAAGGGCTGCCTGCTGCTGCCACTCAGGTCTAGGAGCTGTAAAAGTGCCCAGACTCAACACGGGGACAGGACCCTGGCTCTTGACCAGGTTTCTGGAATTCTGGAATCCTGTACCTGAGGCTACTATATGCCCTGCCACTTTCTGTCGCCCTGATGGTGGGGCTCTCCATCTGCAGCCAAATGCTTCCCAGGAAGCCTGATGTGTTTCCAGAATAACCACTGCTGTGAAGCCATCCCTGATATTGTCTCTGCATTGGAGCCAGCTGCAGCCCCTCGGGCACCACTCTCCTTTACCTTTCCAGATGAGAGGCTCCACAAGGATAGGGACTCTATCCATTCAGTCCATGGCAGTGTGCCCCACGGTGCCCAGCACAGAGCCTGGCATACTGTCTACACTCAGTTCATGCTTGCTGCAAAAAATCAACAGATTAAGAGGGAGCCTGGAAAGCTCTGGCTGCCAGTCCTGGGGAAGCACAGTAAGGTCTGACCTCTGCATGCACTTGACTCAGCCTGAACCAGGACTTGTATCTGGCAGGGCTAAGGTTTCTTAGGCCAGAGTGGGTCATGATCCCAAAGGGCACAGCAGGCAGCTTGGCTGGGGCGAGGACGGGGTGGTACCAGGGGCTTGCTCTGAGGGTGGCCCAGCAGCGGCAGCTTCTGGCTCAAAATCTCTCTCCATCTGGCTAAATGTCTTCCAACATTAAAGAGCCCCTTTTTGAGTGAAGCACTGCCCTCCTTAAGATGCACACACTCTGGGAAGGGCCCTGTGTCTGGCAGTATCCACACAACTAACAGACAGCAGCAATGTTGAAGCTTCTTTGGCCTTGATTTCCAGATCTTTTGAGTGCATGTCACAGCAACAGTTGAAGAAAATAAAGAAAAAACCCTGCTGGTACAGTGTCTAAATTCTATCAGATGAGGTCAGAGGGTAAGAACACACAGGTTCTCTTCCATCTCTGGAGCAGCTGCCTGATTCAGGATCCACACGGAGGCACATGGGTTCAGAGAAGCTCACTAGCTTCCGCCCTTCCTGCCCCAACACCAGCCTAGAGCCACTGTTGACATGCCGTCCACTCCAGAACCATGATGGCCCTGGAAGTACTTAGGTGTTCCCAGTGGACCAGAAAGCTCCCTGGCCCAAAGCCTACATTCCCAGCTCTGGCTCCTTGTCAGTCAACACACAAGAGGGCCCTAGGCAGTCCCATCTCGGTCTACTAGTTGGTTATGAACAGTCCATGCATGGGCCAGCAGCCCCGGGCTCCTTGTACATGCCCCCTGTACATGTACAGGCCCTGAACACATACCCTCCCTGGGCCATGGCCCCCTGCTAGTGTGCACACTGAGCAGGGGCTGGCAGATGGCAGGGAAGGCACCCACCTCGACACAGGTCCTGTTCAATCAGTTTCATCTGCAGGTGGAATATCTGCTCCTGGAGTTTGCAGATGGCGTGCTTCGTCCTCTCGCGCCTCGTCACCATGTAGCACAGATTTCTAACCTGAGGAGGCAAGAGAGAGGTTTGCCACTTTACTCACGGGTGGTCACCCCTGACCTCCCCACTGTGGGGGGCCACCGCTGCCCACTCTGCCCAGGACATCTGGGAATCAGTTCCCAAGCCCCGAGTGTGTCCTCGGCCCCAAGCCACAGTTCTCTGGTCCAAAACACAGGTGGAGCAGCGCCTTGATCCTGCGGCCCCCACTGAGCCAGAGTCAGGAGGGACGCAGGGAGAGCATCTGGTGAGCTCAGGCTGGGGACTCCCCTCACCTCCTCCTGGCCACCATTTCCTGGCCCAGTCTGCCAAGCTGCCCCTCAAGGCCTTTCCAGTGTGGCTGGCCTCTCCTATTTACAGTGCCCCAAGGCTCACTGGGACCTGGCAAGGTCACCAGGTCCATCCCTCCGCCTCCTGTTCAAGGCCTCTTTTTCTAAGACATTCCTCAGCCATAAGCCCCGTGGCAAACCCAACTCCTGTCTTAGAACACAGAGCAGTGACACCTCCAGCACAACAGCTTCTGACCCAGCAGGGTTCTGCTGTGGCCAAGCCATGTCCACTTGCTGCACTAGGACCCAAGCCAAGCTCACGCCTGCTCTGGCCAAGGCCCCTAGTCCACATGGCTATGTCCTCAGGAGGGAGGGTAGGGGCCTCTCTGACTCCCTTCGGCCAGCTAGGAAGAGTGTTGAGTGCCTGGGAGACTAGTTTGCTTAGTTCATGGGACACAGACCCACTTCTGCAGCTGTTCTGAAAGCACCTGAAGCCTGGGCCATGTTGTTCCCTGTCCACCTGGCACCCTTCTCCAGCATGCCATCCCCTCATTGCTGCTCTCAGAATGGCACACTTCTGGGGCCAAAACCAGGCCCCCTCCATCAAGACATTTCCTTGTTCCAGCATCGTGTTCAGCTCAGGGTGGAGCCTCAAAGCAGGGACAGCTGGCCAGCAGCTATGAGCTGGAATTCTGGGTCCCACCAGGATGGTCTCTCTGTCTGTGGCTGGGTTCTGCCTTCAAAGCCAAGTTCAGGCTTCATGTCCTTAAGCTGCCTAGGGGTGACCTGTGGGTTTGAGAGTCCTTGCCTTTGTCATGACCTGCATTTCTCCTGGCCTGGGGGACAGCTGTGATCACATCCCTCTGTAGACATGGGCATCCTCCCCTTCCTTCCTGAACCTAGCAGTGGGAGAGATCCCAGAAATGCCAGGCTCTGCAGAAACTCCAAAGAGCACTCCACACTGCTAAGTGCACCCAGCCTAGACCCTGGACACAGGCCATCCATGGCCCATACCTCCCTAAGGGGCAGCCACCTGGCCCTGCCTAAGAGCCCTTGCTTCCTCTCAAATCCTGGACTTCCTCAGGACCTCCTCATAGCCACATATCCCTGAACACCAGCTGTGGCTCTGGGAACTCAGGTGGCGTTGGGCCCTGGGCTCAGCGGTGCACAGTGCCATTGGGGAGATCCCTTCCTTCTGAGGGCTTCCTGCCTAGCAGGGCAGAGAGATGTAAAGCAAGTATTGACAGGACAAGGCAACCCTGTCCAGAACCTGGGGTGGTGAGAAGGCTTCGTGCACATAGGGGAAGTCAGGCCAAGTAAGAGATGATCATGCACAAGGGCACACAAGGCCAGGCAGGGGAGAGGCAGGGCGAGACCTTGTGGCTAGCGTGCCAGACTTTACCTGACTGAGCCAGGTCGAGGGGATCTGAGGAGGGACTTTGCTGGGGATGGGGGGTGGGATGTAAGTGCTGAGACCCTGGAGTCACCCTTCAGGACCTAGCTCCTCCTCACGTGACCCCAGAGCCAGTCCATCAGCACGCCCCATTAGTCCCTAGAGAACCTCATTCCTATCAGCTCCCTCCACTTCTGGTCATCATATCAACTCCACTGGGACAGGCAGGCATCCTGACCC
Organism: Mustela erminea; assembly: GCF_009829155.1. NCBI lineage: Eukaryota > Metazoa > Chordata > Mammalia > Carnivora > Mustelidae > Mustela > Mustela erminea. The sequence continues at coordinate 92,025,285 of NC_045616.1, forward strand.
TTCAGCTACCTCAGACCGTCTTCTTGAAATGTAAAATCCCCCTCCCCATAATACCTCCACTGGTTTTCCTACCAGGATGAACAGTGCCCCTTGCCAAATTTTACGTCCACGTGGAATCTCAGATATGATCAGCAAAGATGAGGTCATACTAGATATGAATGAACCCTAAAATCTAGTGACTGGTATTCCTATAAGAGGCCACGTGAAGACCATGTGAAGAAGTATAGAAAGCATGCCATGTGACAACACAGGGAGAGATGGAATCAGGGGTCTACAAGTCAAGAAATGCTAAGCATTGCTGGGAATCAAAAGCCGGGAGAGAGAGGCCTGGAAGAGATCCTCCCTCAGAGCCTCTAGACAGAATCAACCTTGACAATGCCCTGATCCTGGACTTGGGAGTCTCTAGAACTGTTAAGAAAACACATTTCTGTAAAGGCTTCGAGTTTGTAATGCTCTGTTATAGAAGGCCTAGAAAATGAACACAGCTTCCTATGACACTTAAGAAAAAAAAAAAAAAAAAAAAATCAGAGCCAAGTCCAAAGCCTTGCCCAATCTGACCTCCCCTAGGCACCTCACAGCCCATGTCCCATAGACCTCCAGTCTTATCCTTTCTGTGTCCAACCCCTTTCTGCTTTGGGGCCTTTGTATATATTTGAGGCTCTTTCCAAGGCTGGACCTTGTCCTTCAGGTCCTGGCTCAAATGTCACCTCCGAAAGACCTTCCTTGTCCAATGCATCCAAGCAACCCAACATTTTTCTCCCTGTATCCTAGTCCGTTTCCCTCCCGGCAGTCGCATGGCCTAGTGTGCATGGGGACACTGGGGATGAAGAGAGGTGGACAAATTCATGGATACTTTGGAGGCCTGAAAACAACCAGTCCAACATGTTCAACCTAAAACACAGATCAGTTAAGGTATGGCTTTAAAGAAATTTACCAAATATGTCATTCTCAAACTTTAACACTAATTTCGAAAGATGACCTGAGACTCAGAACTGCAGATGTCCCTCTCAAAGAAACCAACACTTAAGAACTTCCTATTAAAACACAGACTTTGGGGTGTCTGGGTGGCTCAGTGGGTTAAGCCTCTGCCTTCAGCTCAGGTCATGATCTCAGGGTCTTGGGATCGAGCCTCTGCTTAGCAGGGAGCCTGCTACCCCACTCTCTCTCTGCCTGCCTCTCTGCTTACTTGTGATCTTTCTCTCTGTCAAATAAATAAATAAAATCTTAAAAAAAAAAAATACAGACTTTTTTTGGTCTTTTATCTTTTACAAAAGGGTTTAAGGCAAACCCAAATGAATTACCAGCATCAAGATCCCTTGGGTAGCTGGTCAAAAACACGGATTCCCAAGGCACCTGCGTGGCTCAGTTGGTTAAGTGTCTGCCTTCAGCTCAGGCTGTGATCCCAGGGTCCTGAGATTGAGTCCCACATCAGAATCCCAGCCTCGCCAGGAGGAGTCTGCTTCTCCCTCTGCCTCTGCCTGCAGCTTCCCCTGCTCGTGCTTTCTCTCTTTTTCTGTCAAGTGGATAAATAAAATATTAAAAGCAAAAACAAAAAATCCCCCACGGATTCCTAGTGGGGAGCCTGGATGGCCTCAGTCATTTAAGTATCCGACTTGATCTCAGCCCAGGTGTTGGTCTTGGGGTTGTAAGTTCAAGCCCTGTGTTGGGTTCCACACTGGGTGTGCAGCTTACTTATACAAACAAACAAACAAAAACCCACACAGATTCCCAGGCTTGGGAGAATAGCAAAGTCTCTGGGGGTTGAGTCCTCAAATACATATTTTATATAGCACTACCTAATCTGAAAATTACTACCCTCAGCCAAGCACCTCCAAAGTGAGCTGCACACGCTACTGAGTTAGTTCATCACAGTACAGGAAAAAGACATTAAAATACCTACTGGTGTGAGTGTGTGTGTGTGTTTTTAAGATTTTATTTTATTATTTATTTATTTATTTATTTATTTTTAAAGATTTTATTTATTTATTTGACAGAGAGAGATCACAAGTAGGCAGAGAGGCAGGCAGAGAGAGAGAGAGGAGGAAGCAGGCTCCCTGCTGAGCAGAGAGCCCGATGCGGGACTCGATCCCAGGACCCTGAGATCATGACCTGAGCCGAAGGCAGCGGCTTAACTCACTGAGCCACCCAGGCGCCCTAAGATTTTATTTTTAAGTGACCTCCATACCCAGCGTGGACTGGAACTCCCAACCCTGAGATCAAGAGTCACACACTCTATGGATGGAGCCAGCCAAGTGCCACTACCAGAGCCTTTTTGATCCTGTGAGAAATTCTGATTATGTCTGCTTCTTAATATACAGTGGTAGATATGAACGAGACATGAAAAAGTATAATATATTGTAGGTAAATGCTGAGTTTTTCTCCTGATAAGGTACATTACACAATCAGTGATACCTGGAGGCTCTCGCTGTAGAAGACAGGAATGCTTCTTCCTGTGAGAATCTCAACAATGCCTACACACTGGTGGGGATGGAACTCCCTGCTGCTCCCTCACCCTGGAATCATCAACTAATTCTCTAATTTCTCTCAAGACTGTTGGTTCAAAAAAAACAAAAAAAAAACAAAAAAAACACAACCGTTTGTTGGTTTCATACTTAATTTTTCCAAATGGAGCATTCCTCTTCTGTGACGGCTTTTGGGGACCAAATATTGATACCGTAGAAGATCATCCGACCTATCAAATTCCTTACACTGTCATTATTGTTTTATTTCTGATTATGAACATAGAAAGTTCTCTTAGAAGAAAATGGGAGTGAGGGGCATTTAGGTGGCTCAGTTGGGTTGTGTCTGACGTGAGATCAGTATCATCTCAGGGTCCTGGGATGGAGCCCCATATGGAGCTCCTTGATCAGCAGGGAGCCTGCTTCTCCCTTTCCCTCTCCTCATCCTCAGTTATTCTCCCTCCCCCGTAAATAAATAAATTCTTTAAAAGAAGTCAGAGGGGCGCCCAGTGGGGAGGGGGGCGGCGGCTCAGTGGGTTAAAGCCTCTGCCTTTGGCTCAGGTCATGATCTCAGGGTCCTGGGATCGAGTCCCGCATCGGGCTCTCTGCTCAGCTGGGAGCCTACTCCCCCGCCACCCCACCTGCCTCTCTGCCTACTTGTAGTCTCTGTCAAATAAATAAATAAAATCTTAAAAAAAAAATCAGAATGAAAAAAAAAAATCAACCAAGTAGCAAAGTCCCCCCAAACTAGGGATTGGTCATAAAAACAGCCTTTCTATTTTGATGAAATTGTTGCAGTATCAGCAAATTTTACAGAGTGAACCTGAATACGGGTGAGGAGAGGGGAGGGGCAGGGAAGGCTCCTGGCCAGTTATATTGAGCTAGACTAGACCAGTGCTGAGGCATCTGTGGAGACCAGGGAGGTTGTGGGGGGAGCAAGCTTGGACCTGGGTGTGCTGGGCATGAGATGCTGGAGCCCAGAAGGGAGGTGTGGGCTGGACCAGCCTCCTGAGGGGGAGCAGAGCCATGGAGCAGAGCACTGAGAAGTCCCCCTGGGTGTGGTGAACTGATGATCCCTGGGGCCAAAAGAAACATAATTTAAGACCAAAGGTATGTCTGACAGTGGCTACCATGGCTGAGAATGCTGGAAGATGAGGATGGTGTAGTGGCCACAAGAGGTAGGAAGATGGAAGCTACTGGTGGCCTTGGTGGATAGTTCTGGAATATGGTGGTGGCAGGAGCCTGGCCAGAGTGGGAAGCAAGGAATTAAGAACAGTGAGGGAGGACAGGAAAGGGAAGATAGGGATGGGGGTAGTAGCGGGTCCCAGGACTAGAGGGACAATGGGGAGGGAAGATGTGTTTTCAGAGATGCGAGAAGGTGAAATGGACTCAAATCCTGGAGATTGAGTGAGCCTAAAGAAAAGGACGACTCCTGTGCTACAGGGTGCGCACTGGGGGAAGGGGGGATAAAGAGAAAGGGGAGAGAACCGACAGAGGGCTCCACGGGCCAGACGTTGGAGGGCTGCCTCTTGTCTGAGGCACAAGAAGTAAGGTTGAGGGCTGAGAAGGGGGAGCCCAGAGTAAGATGAAATAGGGGTGCAGACGAGGAGTGTTTGGGCTGGGGAACCCAGAACATCACAGAACAAAGCTGGCTGACAGGAACCTCGGTGAGGCCTACTTGCTGCTCAGCACAATGGGATTGCTAACAGGTGGGCCTCTGCCAGGTATGTGGCCTTCACACAGTGGCAAGGGGCATGGGCAGCAAGCCAAATGGGCTGGGGCTAAAGAAAACGGGGGACAGCCAAGGGGGAGCTGCGGAATGGAGCAGGGAGACAGGAGGCTATGGGCAAATAGGGGGATTCGAGGTTGCAGTTATTGATGGGGCAGCAGGGTGAGGGGGTGACCAGGTTTCAGTGGAGTGAGGACATGAGTGGTAATGTGCTAGAGATGGGTGATAGAGGGGTTGAGGGGCTACAGTTCTGGGGCACAAGGCAGGCTTTGGTGGGAGGCCAATGAGAACAAGTCCGGGTACTGAGGACAGAGGAGATGGGGTATGACTGATCTGACAAGGAAGTGGGTGGGTGGCGAGTGTTGGAGAGTATCAGAAGTGTGGCCTTGGGGAGATCCCACAGGTCTTTCCTCAGGGAGGGGGGAGTGTGTCTGAGAACTCTCCCCTCTTTCTGAAGCCAGGTCAGGTTCTTAAGCAAACTCCTGGTAACCAGACCAGAGCCACAGGCATGGAGCTCCATGCAGCCCAAGCCGCTGGCACGGTTGCTAGGGGACACCAGGCGGCGTTGACAGGCTGCTCATCAGCGCTGCAATTTTTGTGTCAGCTGTGAATAACTCTGGGAGCCGGCAGCAGCCGTGCCTTCCTGAGCAGCCTGCTGGGGCCACGGCCTGCGGCTGAGATTTTAGGAACACACATTTTCCAAGCCGACCATAAAACGGGACTTCAGGCTAGTGGTGGAAGCATGGCCCTGGCTTCTGCTTCTCTCAGCAAAACCCCTGCCTGGCCTTGGGGGACACAGTGATCAGGAAGTATGCTCTGTGATTCCTCCCCAGGTCCTTGCACCAGGCCTGTGTGCTCAGTCCTCCACGGGGCTCCTCTCCAAGCAGCCCACTCTTCTAAGAGCCAGACAGCAACTATAACCATGGTGGACAGCAGAGGTCACTGTGCTCCCACCTTCGTTGTGACGCCAAGGTCAGTTGGCTCCTTATTCCCATTTTACAGAAAGGAAACTGAAACTCAGAAGACACACAGCTGGGAAATGCCGGAACTGGATGCAAACCCAGGCTGCCCAAGGCTTCCGTCTCAACCCCGACCCCGGTCCCTGATGCACCTGGCCCCCAAGCTGGCCTGGTGCCCAGTCAGAAGCTGGCTCCTTTCGGCCGTTGGCACTGGGCCATGGCCAGGCCACCAACAGTCATGGGTCTCCACAGAAAGCATCTCCCCGTGGCAGAGCTCTCAGCCCTGCTCACTCACACAAGCCACCAGTGCATGGCTGTGAAAGGCCCCAAGGCTAGACCCGGAGGGGTCAGTCTAGCAGTCTCTCCTTGGCCAGCCAAGGCTGTGCACTCCCTCACTTTGTTCTCAGCTGGTGCCCGCCAGTTCAGTTCGGGGGCTTCTGGACAAGCATTTTGATGGGGCCCTCCCAAGCCCTGAAAAGTCAGCCCTGCCCCCTCTTCCTGGAGGAAGAGTAGGCAGATTCACACCTGACTTTGGAGGGCTCTGTCCCTTTCTCAAAGGTGTCTGCATGGCAGCTCTGGTTGCCTGGGAACCTTCTGGCATCCTAGCTCTTGACCTTGGCTCCTGGGCACAGCTGCACCAGCTGACAGTGAGGACCAGAGGTTGGGAGGACTGATATAAGGATGCTTTTGCTCAGGAAGTGTAGAGAACAGGAGGTTAAGGCAACAACTCTCCTTAGAACAAACCTCCCACCCCCACCCCCATTCAGGTCCAAATTCAAGTCATATCCTAGAAAATACACTTTCCTCAAAGGCTCCCTGTCATTCATCTTCCAGATCCTTCCAGACCCCTAGCTTTCTCATCTGCTCATTAGGGCCAGCAGGAATAACTGTGTCTCTTTTTCCAGGTTGATGATTAAATAAGTCACCCGCCTCCTGGTTTCTCCTACACTGCCCAGCTGGAGCCAGACCGTGGGCTGACCAGCACAGACCCTAGGGAGGTCAGACCTGAGGGGTCATCTGGGAAATAGGGAGTAAAAGCAAGGTGTGAGCGCTGGAGCCCTGGAGGGTGCAGACTCAGGGGTGGCCCGAGGACAACTCTGGAGGCAGCTCTGGTCTCTGAAAGTACTCCATGTCCTCATATACTTGATGCCACTGCCACATGAGACAGGGCACTGGGCTGCCCAGGAAGTGGCGGCTACAACGTAGAAGGCCTTGCCCTCTGGCCTGGCTGGAGCCAGGGACATCTGCTGTCCCCACTCTCTACCTGCCTCTTCTGCCAGGCCAGGACCAGGCAGTAAGCCCCCTCCCAGGCCAGCAGGGTCGTTTCCCCTTGACTAGCGCTCTGGGGAGAGGATAAGGCTGATGGAGATTGGGCAAACCGGGCCCAGTTTCAGCATCTCCATCTCACGTTCTCCCCAATATAGCAGACCACCTGCCAAATTGTTCTACCCATCTTATAGACTTGCCAACAGAGATGGACCCAAGATAAGTGGCTGCCTCAGGTCACACAAAGCCGCCTGAACGTGTCCACACAGGTCTGTCTCCTAACAAGACCTGGGGCAAGGATAGGCATGTGTCTCTGTGCCACACACGGAAGACACTGTGACATGATCTCATGTGCTCTGGAACCCTCGAACTGAATGTCCCAAAGACGAGGGGCTGGAACAGCACCAGGATGGTTTAGAGACCATCCTGTTTCATCCTTGGGTTGCCTCCAACCTGGTTGTAGCACTGGAGGTAACACAGTGGGAAAGAAGAGTCGAGTTTGAGGGCTTCCCCAAAGAAGGTGGAAACTCCTCACCTCTTTTCTGGGGGAGTAGAAGGGAACTGAAGCTTTGGGGGCCTCCACTGCTCCAGGAAAGCAACTCTCACTACCCTTCAACCACCACAGCTCACCCGGAAGCCATGTGTCTCCTCGTGTGACTCAGCTCCCAGGACTACCACCTTCCACCATGCCCAGACCCCCTGTCTCCCGGCACACAGCTGGGGGGTTTGGGTCACCCATCTGCTACAGGCCCCACAATTCCTTCACCAGGGTGAGCGTTTGGAAGTTGCAGCCAGAGAGGGACAGTCCCTGCTTAAAATATTCCGCAGTTTCCACACACATCATGGCCCACCCACTGAGCTCCCTTCTTCTCTCCACACAGGCCACTATGTCTCGGCCCACCTGCATGCCCCCGCACCCCACATTAACACCTGTCTTCCCTGCCCTGGCCCAGCACGTGTTTGTCGGGTTGATCCAAACTGCTATGACTCCCAGTTCCTCCCTGGCCTCGGATTCCAAGCAGAAGCTCACGTGCTGGGAATAGGCATGGCTCACAGAGGCCACAAATGGGGAAAGAGGCCAGCAGAAGCTGGAAGCCTGGGCTGTGGCCCAGCTCTGATGCCCTCTAGCTGCAGGACCCTGGCAGGGCCCCCAACCCTTCAGGCCTATAAAAAGGTAGGGACAAGAGGGGCTCAGAGACCCAAGGGCCAGATGCTCCCCTCTTCTGCCCCGCAGCAGACAGCCCCACCCCGTTACAGAACCGGAGGTCCTCAGCCCCTCGGCCAGAGCGCACCGTCTGAGTCCTGGAGAGCCGTGGCTGCTGCAAGACAGAGTGCACGGGGCGGAAAGGTTCCCAGGACATCCATTGGGTAGGCAGGCTGGCCAGCGGGTCAGAGCCGGGACCACTCACCCTCTCCAAGTCCTGCCTCAGGTGTGTGAAGAGCTTGAGGCGGCGGTAGAGGACATCCTGCTCCTGCTGGGCCAGGTTGTCCACCTCGTCGGTCTTGGGGGTCAGTAGCGGCTGGTTGGCGTTGGCTTTCCTCTTCAGCTTCCAGTACTGGTAGATGAAGTCCACCAGCGCCTCAGCCAGCTCCAGCCGCTCAGCCACCTCGGCCGGCTCCACCAGCTCGTAGAAGTCTTCCTCCAGTTGCTGTAGCCGCTGTTTGCGCACGGTCACCTTCTCCAGGTCCTCGCCAGCCGGGCTGGGCTCTGCGGGGTCGGAAGTGGGCTCCCCCCTAGGGCCCCCATCACTGTGCTCCTGGCAGAACGACTTGAATTTGACCTCGTCGTTGTCTGCTAAGATAGTCCGCATTTCCAGGCCATGGTCAAAGGCGCATGTGACGTGGAACGCTGTGACGCAGGAAGGCATGGAACACTGGAGGGAGAGGAGGGCAAGTGTGAGGCACAAGGGGAGCCCTGAGAGGAGGGAAGAGGTTCCTGAGAATCCAGGCTCCTGGCGAGATCTGACCTAAAGTGGCACGGACACCCAACATCCTATGGATATGGAAGGAGCTCTGGTAAATGGGAAGGGGGAGTTCTAGGGGAGCCTGAAATGGGGTTCAGCACCATACATATTCCGGGGAAATGGACAGTCAGGTGATTAGACAATCCTTGAGGATAAGCTGCATGACTGTGTGGGTAAAACGACTTTTGGAACAAGAGGAATTAGGAGAAAGAGGCTGGGGATGGTCGGTCACTGCCTCCCTTCCACAGCATGAACTGAGATGGAGGGTTGTGCGTCTCCTTTGTCCTCTGGGAAGAGGGGCTGGAAGTGGACCCCTTCCTTCTCTTGCCCAGGCAGCTGGGGCCAACTCGGGGTCTGCTACTCTCCCCTAGCCTTGGAAGATGGCTGTGGGCCGCTCATAAATGTTTCAGCAATACCCCACCCCACTATTAATGAACCTTTATGTTGCAAGCACAAGTCATTTTGAAAGTCTTAAAAATGGGTGGAAGTACATCTAGTGTCTGCAATGACAACTGTTGCTAGGAAAATGAGGACAAAAAATGAACCCCCACTTTCCAACCCCAAAACCAGCAGCATCACATCATCTGGGAACTTGCTGGAAAAGCAAATTCTCAGCCCATTCCAGATCTACTGAATCAGGACCCCGGGGGACAGGCCCAGCAAGCCTGTCTTAACAAGCCCCCCAGATAATACTGATGCATGCCAGAATTTGGGACCCCCTGCTATGAACAGACTGCCATAGCCTGGCCCTGCGTGGGGAGAGCCTGTTAGCTCACCTGGAGGAGGAGTGTTTCCTGCCCCTCCCACGTGTTACGTTTGATGTCAGAAGTCCCTGGACAGCCACGGGGTGAAGGACCTCGTACCTGGATGCAGGTGCCCGTGCACTCCTTGCAAAGGTTGCAGGACAGAGCCCAGCGGCTGGCGGGGATATGTGAGATCTTGGTGATGGGCTCCATCTTCTCTGGGCACCCAATGCTGACCTGGGCAAGAGACAGGGAGCTGCATCAGGCCTCTCCTCCCCAGCTCGACTCTAGTGATCCCCCAGAAGGGAGTTATCTGCCAAAACCAGGCAGTGGACACACAGGGCAGTGCGAAAGCCCGAATCCCAAGCTGACCAGGAAGTAAGTAAACTAGTGTTTGCTCACCTGTGACTAGTCTTAAGTTGTTTGTGACCATGTTTGAGAGTACACATCAGTCCGTGTAGCTGAGTGTGTGTATGTGCCCGTGGCGGTGTGGGCCTTGAGGCAGGGAGGCTGCAGATGTGTGTGTGTGTGAGTGTGCGCACGCGCGTGTGTGTGCGCATGCAGATGCACACACAGGTGAGTATATGCAGCATGCCCGTGTCTTCTGTATGTCACCCCTTCCGTACTAGCACCTTTGGAGTTCTTATTAGAACATGTGTTTATTTAGTTTACATTTCTGGGCAGCAACTAAGGCCTCAAGGCAGCATCTCTTCTCCTCCAGGGCTTTCCTGGGCACTGGGGATATGCCTTTGTTTAGTCCTGCCTATCCCTCCTACGGGGACAAGCCAACAACCATTATCTAATTCTCCTGGGCACAGCCCACCCCTCAGCCCCAGTGAATCCATTTGCCTCCCCACTGTCCATGCCTAAGACGGCAGAAGGGCCCCTGTCCAGAGGTCCTGAACCACAGGGCCCCCGTGGTGAGGAAGAGCTCTTGCTAGTTCTGTCTCTGTAATGCCCAGCCCAGGGCACACTCAGAGGTAGTCCCAGCTTTGAAGAGCTGCTCTGGGAGCAAGATACCACTGTCAACACAACCACGATCACGACAGAAGCCTAGTGGGGGTCCCTGTAAGAGCCTTCAGACTGAAGCCCAAGAAGGGAAAGGGCCCCTGCTGAAAGGGCCACCTGGCTTGCTTGCAGGCACAAGCAGCAACAGAGGGGGGCCATATTCCGAGTTGGGGCACACAGCAGGGTTGGGGCAGAAACTCTGGTGAATTTCAGCATTTCCTATTTCAAATAAAACAGGATGGCCTTCCAGGGGCTCAGTGCTCTGGTGACTCACTAAATCACAGTGGGCCTGGCCTGTCACCCACGGTCCCCCACCACCTAGACTCAGACCCAGGCCAACTCCTCCATCTGAGCCACAGCCGTGGTAGCAGGACCACCATCCACTTCTAATTAGCTCTCTGCCTGACTACCTGATTTCCTTTTAGGTCAGCTGGCTTATTTTTGTTTTAAGCAAGGAGCCTGATGTTGCTTGGAACCACTGCCTGGATTTCGAGGGACCCACAACACACTTTCCCCTCGGCTCTGCTGCCTGACTTCTGCTCGGCTCTCAGACCTATCCCCTGGGTACCCCAGGCTCACAATCCCACCTACCCATGGAAACCACGACCTGATCTCTACCCAAGTCCACAGGCAAAGCTCTCTATGGGTTACTGCCCCAGTTCTTCTCAGGTGCCACATGAGACACCCCTTTTTACAGAAGCCTGCTTCTTTCTCAGTGCTCTGCTCCCGGAGTTCTATGCTCCACTTCCCCAGGGCCCCCCCCCGCCCCGATCTGCCCACCTCAGGAATCCACAGAGCGCAGCTGACGTGCACCCACTTGGTCCCGCTTCTGGTGGGCTTCAAGGCTCCTCCTCGCTTGGGGCAGAGCAGGCACTTTGGCTGGACACCCAGGGCACATGTCCGGCACAGCCAGCTGCCCGTGGGCACCTTGAGGATCCCATAGCATGCCTGGGGAGAGAGCAAGGTGGTCACCATCTACATCTGGTGGGGAGTCAGCTGCAAACAGCCCCTGGCCAGCCCATGTGAGGAGCTACAGAACCCCACTGCTAGCAGGCTCTGGCAAGGAGGCCTCTGGATGGATTCTAAGGCCAAGACTCCAGTCCTCCGCAGAAGGGCTCAGTTCTGCCCTCTGTTGGGAGGAAAGTCATCTTGGTCAGATGTTCCTAGTAAGTGTTGGACTTCAGAAGCGTCCATGAGTTCCTAGAAGTTGGACACAAATTTGGGTTTGTATGCTGCCTGAGGACAAGGCCCTGAGCATTCTTCTCTGTTCAGAGATTTGTAAAAGGGGCTCCTTCTAGTCATGCCTAGGGCTTATGAACCTATGAGCTACTACGTATAAGGGACATGAATGAATGAGGGGTCCACTGCCTCTGAGCTCCCCAGGAGCTCTTCCAGCAGCAATGGCTAAGGAGTAGTGTGTGTTCAAGTCAGAGCTAGAGTGGGTCCACTAGGTTCCAGTCAAGTCTTCTGCAAGTAAGGCCCAGAGATGCCTAAAACCTTCGAGGTTTGGGCTCAAGATGAAGAGGGAAAGCAGGTCTGGCAACACACCTGGTTTGTAAGATCAGCAGTGGTAAATACTTTTAGCCTGTACTATACTGTTTAAGCAAAGAACTCCTAGGAATAACTGAATCCTCCCAACGACGAATTTTTACTTAGAGTTGAGGAAGTAGAGGCCCAGAGAGATTAAGATATTACCCAAGGTCACAGAGATTATAAAGGGCAAGGCCACAATTTGCAATCAGGCAGCCTAGCTCCAGGCTTTGCTTTCCATCACCGCACTGTGCAGCCTCTTCCTCAGTTCAGGTCGGAGGGGAGGAGCAGGGGGTCAGGGAGTTCAGTGCAGATAGATGGAGTGAGGCCCCCAGGAAAAGGATGTAAAGACCACCCAGCGGGTATTTACTCAAGTCTGGGGACAGCGCTGAGCCCTGGGGCACTCACTCCATCCCCTTCCTCCTCCCTCGTCCTGCTTTCTGGGGGCCTGCAGCCGTGGGGCTATGGCATCCCTCTAGCAAGGCCCAGGATGACCAGCTGCCGGCAGCAGGTGAGGATGGGGGTGGGGCAGAGGGGCTGCCCACCTGGTGCACGCAGACGTTGCATTTGTCACAGAAGACCATCTCGTTGCCATCTTCGCCCTCCGGAGAACGGCACACGTCACAGACAACGTCTTCATCATACTCGATGCCCAGCCCCTCCTGAGTCTCGATGGCCCGTACCATATTCTGGTGGCACAGGGTCTCCAGCTCCTCTAGCACTCGCTCCAGTGTCAGCTCGTCCAGCTCTGGCCTCTCTGTGAGGACAGCAGGGGACGGTGTTAAGAGCCTGGGTTGTCAGGACAGGTGTATGGAGGGGGCTCCACTTGTCCGCTGTATGACCTGGGAAAATGCATCCACTGTCATGGGCCTCAGCGCCATCATCTGGAAACGGGATGGGCTGGACTGTTCAATATCACACACCCCTGGGGGCTGGTCCTGCTCTTCTGACTTTAGACAGCCCGCTTGTGACCACACATGTGTACATGTGGACAACATGGAAGGATCTCTGGGATGCAGCTGCATGCATGGGCAATCCACTGCCTGAGCTGCATATATGGGGCGGGAGGGGGACCATCCTAGGACATGTTGGTGGGCTCCAGCCAGGAGGCCCCTACTAACTGACCCCACACCCCATCTGTCATCCTAGCCTCACTTATGTGCTCACTTAATCTCTGCGTAACAGGCTTACCAATAATATCCTCAAGAACTCTGCAAATGACAGGTCATTATTGTTCCCACCTGACAGCTATAGCACATGAGGCACAGAGACCCCAAACAAGTTCTCTGATCAGTAATGTGGTAGTGACTTTCTTTCATATCCATGCAGCGCCAAAGCCTCGTAGTGGGCACTGCCCTTCTGAGGGTGAGAATGCTGCCATTTGAAGAAAACTCTGCCTGGCCTACCCCAATCCCGCTCTCAGCCTGGCAGGTCACCTACCCATCTCCTTGAGCTCCGAGTTGATGAGCTCCAGCCAGTAGGCATCAATCTCGTCCAGGTCATAGCGGCTACCCCCAGGCCAATCAGGCTGGGAGCCCTCGCCAAGTTCAGAGCAGCTAGGGGACACCTGGGTAGGGGGGCCTTCCAGCGGCGGGAGGATCCTAGGAAATCAAGAGAGGGTAACATGAGGGGAGGGACCCTCAGCCTGCCACCCACACTGGGTCTGGGGACCTCCAGTGAGTTGGCCAGCCCAGCTGAGGAGCTGGTGGGCAAGTGAAGTGTGAGACTTTGAGGTCACCTCCTAATACTACCTTGTCCTGCCTGCCCACCTGCAGAGACTCCAAGGACTATGGGTAAGCAGGAGAGGAGATCAAAGGACAGAATGTGGACTGGGAGTGGGTGCTGACCCACTGTCCTGCACATCCTGTAAACATCCATCCTGCCCATAGCACACCTCTCCTGGTCCTCTCATGAGGGCATCTGGGCTCAGCTAAAGCTCCATGACCTAGATCTGCCCTGCCTGGGGCTATCCAACAGGCAGTCCATGTGCTCTTCTGGGCAATGCTCTGTGCCAGGCACTTTGGGAGAAGTGGGGTTGAGTCAGTAAGGCTTCAGGTCCTTTAGCATATTCCCCTCAAGGCTAGGTGGGAGGCCAGGGATTGTCCCCACATCTCCACAAGGGGACGTGAGGCTAGGCCTCCTCTAGAGTGAGAAGGGGCCTTATCTGGGGTGTACAGTATTGCAGGGCAGGATGGCCCTCTCCACAGAAAAGGTCTCCCTCCCCAGATACAATGTAACCTGGGCCGTCAGTCTCTCACAGTGGTGCCCCCACCCTCAGTGCAAGATGGAGGCCTCCTCCCCTGGACAGAAAGATATGCCTACTACATTCCCAGGACCACACTCCAGCGCGGCCCTCCCTTGGGCCACGCCTCTCCCTGAGTCAGATGGCAAGGGTCCTAGCTGCAGAATGTGGACTCAAAGTCCTGATCCGCTATTTTCTTTTAAGTAAACCCTAGCCCCAATGTGGGACTCGACCTTGGACCCCAAGATAAGAGTCACATGCTCTACCAACTAAGCCTGCCAGGCACCCCTTGACCTACCACTCTGTGTGATCTGGGCAAGCTGCTTAACTTCTCTGGGCCCAGTGACCTCATCCAAAAAAATAACCTAGTAGTAACAGTACTTACCTTCTATGGCTGGCAGGGGTTAAATGGACGGATATGTGTAAAGCTCTGAGAACAGTGCCTGGCACACAGCAAGCCCTACAGGTGCTTGAGTGCGTATTTTAAGTCCTCTGGATATCACTTTCCTCCTTCTGAAATGGAATAGGAGGGCTTTTTGCCTTGGGAGGGCCCAGTTTCCCCTCTTGGCTCAGCTGTGTGCTGCCCCTGAGTTCCCGATGCCAGTTCAAAATGCCAGCTCTTCCCACCCCCCACCGGTTGCCATGGTTATCGCTGCAGAGCCTGGTTTCCATCTGGCCAGCCCTGCCAGGGCTGAGAGGCCCCTCACTTGCCCAAGAGGCCTCCTGGGGTCGAAGGCAGGGCTGCCAGGGGCTGGGACTCAGTGCAGACTGGGGAGGAGAAGGCAGGGTGGCACAGAGACGTGGCTGAGCTGTGGGGAGGACTCCTGGGCTCCAGGAGTTGGCACGTGTCAGCCAGAGGGGCAGAAAGGATGGAGGAGAAAGGGAGGCAAAAAACGGCCTGCAGACCAGGAGGGGAGGGTCGGAGGAGGTTGAAGGGCACAAGGAGCAAGGGAAAGTGCTTGGCTCCACCCTGTCCCACATGGGAGGCCCAGATGAAGGAAGCCTCAGGTAACCACTAATGGTGTGACTCCCCCAATCCTCCTGAAAAACAGATCATTCCAAATGGATGCAGTACTGATATTCTCAGTCCTACAAAGTCCCCTGAGGGTCTTATTGGAATTAATATATTCTTTTAAAAACAGATTACTTTTGTCTTGACTCTGCTTTGTTTGTGCCCCCAGAGCAGGCTCAGTCAGGTTTTGGATCTGAGCTTTGCCTCATGACCTACTGGCCTCACACTACGACCTGTGTGATCACTCAGCTGCCACCTGGCCAGACCCCTGGAGCCAAGATCACGTTCCTTTCTTTCTCGAAGAACCTAGGGTTCAGGGGCTCACGTCAGAGAAGGCATTTTCTGTGCTTCCTGGGGCCCTCAGCTTCCTCTGTGACACCTCTTTGGCTCTGGCAGAAGGTCTCTTCCCAGGCATGGGCTTATCTGACCCCAGGCTAAGGACACCATCTCAGCTCTAGCAGGGAGGGCAGAGGTCAGCTGCAGGAAGTGGATGGCTGGGCTGGGACCTGGGGGAGGGTGTCTACTCCAAAAAGAGGACACCTGTACCAGAGGCTGGCTTTGCCCTGGGTGGAGTTTTCTGGCCACAGAGAGGGAGCAGCAGAGGCCATCACTCAGTTCGCCATCAGGGGGTGAGACAGGTTCTCATGACCCGGAGAAATTTCAGACCATGAGGTAGGCAGACCTGCCCCAGGGCCAGGAAAGACTGGATGAAAAGGGGGGAGATGGAACGCGCCGGGGTAGCAGCAGGGGAAAGGCAGCCAGAGCCAGTATGCCAGTGTGACTGGGGCACAGGCTCCCTCTGGGCCTCACAGGGGCAACCTGGGGCTTGTAATTTCCTGGCCCAGCCCCCGAGGCCCTGGCGGTCACGCAGGGAATTCCCCAGAATTTCCCAGCTTCCTCATCTATCAAATCAGGGCAGTAAGATGTACTTTTAGGGCTGGTATGATAATTAACTGAGAAGATGAACGTAATAGGCTCAACCCAGCAGATTCTCAAGAAGAGCGGCTGTAACAATTCTGCCTGTGCTGGCAGCTGCAGTGGCTTCTAGATAAGGGCCTTTCAGTGGGAGGCCCACAAGAAGACGGAGGGACTGAGCTGGAGGGAGACAGGGGAGCCTTCTCCTCGAGAACAGCCTGCCCTGCTCCAATCTGTCCTCTTCAGAGAGCACGGACAGGCCTGGCTCCTGTCAGCTTAGAGGTGCCGTGCATACCCAGGGAATGCACCTCCTTGAGCCAGAGCTGCCTGAGCACGTGCTCTGTTCTTGTTGTCAACAGATAAGGCATTGAGCTGGCAGGCAGAAGCCACGCTACTGGTGTGGAAGCATTTGCAATTAATTACCCAGGCCACTGGATGTTTCTGGAACCACCTGACACTGACGTCAAGGAGGGAGAACAGACAGCTGGGCCAAGCCTCATCAGGAGGCACCTCTCTCCCCAGCTGCTGGCCTGCCCCGCCCCTTTGCTGCCTGGGTCCCTGCCATGTGTATTCTCCTGCAGTCCCCATCACACCATTAGACAGCTACTATTATTAGCCCCACTTTACAGAGGAGGAAACTGGTTCAAATAGGTTAATAACAGTTCCTTAGTCTGATGAAATGAAGGTGTGAAACTGGCTAGGAGCTTAAGCCCTGTTTCTGGCCCTAGGTAGGGGATGTGGAGAATCCACTCCCTCTAGAAAACTCCACATGTTCTCCCTTCTAGAGAAGCCTAGAGCTTCCCTGATTCTCTGACACCAAGCGCTGACAGGCACTCAGACCTCAGAAGCCACAGCATGAGCTCTGCCCAGAACCCAGTCCTCACAATGCACCTAGGCAGGGTACAGAGTCTGATTTGTCCCTGTAATCCAGTGTCCAGCACAGACCTGGCACCAGCTGGGCACTGAGGGTCTGTGAGCCACTCTAGGTGTGGCTGCCAGCAAGCAATGGTGCCAATGTCAAGGGCGATGAATGCTGCACTCTTTGCCTCAGAACTGGTCAAATGAGCCTAAGTGAGAGCCACCGGGCTGCTAGTGTGCTGGTGGGCCGGGGAGGCCAGGGCATCAGGTCCCTTGGCCCACAGACAGGATTTAGGGGGTTTTCCAGGGTGCAGAGAGCAGCACTTGTCTGTCTTCTGTCACTGGAGGAAGGACCACGGCCAAGACACCGGAGAGAGGGGTCTCTCCTATCCACAAGACCAGAATCTACAAAGCCTAGAGAGGATACCCACTGACCCAGCCCTGACCCAGCCCTGACCCAGCGCTGTGGGGGAATCCTCCTGAGGATGGTCATAGCCAGAGCTTCCTGAGCATCTGCTGTGTGCCAGCATTCAACTCCCTCCCACTCACAACTCCTTAAAAAGGTTTAAGAAGTCAATAGCACAGCTTAGCCCTGTCTGAGAGACTATTTAGACGCCTGGAAACTTCCCTGATGAGATCCGCTCATGGGACTCAACTTGGATTGACATCAAGCTAATCCATGGCCCGTTTCTACCCAGCACTGCTATGTGCCAGGCCCTGGGCCAAGTGTCTCCCATGCGTCGCTGTCCCGTCATCCCGACCACCATACAAAGTAAGTGGTATTGTTACCGCTCCCATTTCACAGACAAGGAAACCGAGGCCCAGGGAGATTACATTTCTGGCCCAAGGTCACAGTGAATGGAAATGGCAATTTGAACCCAAGCCATCTGGCTCCAGAGCTGAGCCTGAGCCCAAGCCCAAGCCCTTGCCTCAAAGGTAGACTACCAGTATTTCTGGAATTTTTCAGTGGTTGAGGAGACCAAAGCATCTAAGACAGACTAGAGACAGGCCACAAAGGTCCCTTGCCCCAGCCTCTTCTGTCTAGAGCCCCCTGGCGTGGGCTGTCTGGCTTACCTCACTACGGGCTCTGGAATGGCCTCTGCCCCAGCGGGCACCTGCACACCCTTCTCCCATTCCTGTCGCCATGGGTCCGCTAGGATGTAGTAGTCATCCGGGCTGAGCTGGCAGGAGTCTGGGATCTTCATGGCTGTGATCAAGTCTGTCCGGAAGACCTGTCAGGAGGAGGGGAGGAAAGAATGCCTCAGGGGGGTCTGCTCTGCAGCCAGGGCAGGGAGGCAAAGGCAGCTCAGGTGGGCTTTCTGCCTGCTTACTTCAGAGTAAGAAGCCAACACGAAGGCAATCATGACAATGACACATCTTCTCTGAACTCAGCCCAGGGCTCTGTACACAGGAGATGTTTGGTAAATGTCGAACTGAATTCACCTGTGTTCTGATATGTTAAAGGACAGAGTTTGAATGACGGCTGGCAGTGGACTTCAGAGGGAAGGGGAAACACTTAAGGGCAAAACCAGACAGTAGAAAGGCTTCTGTGAAGGCATTACTGCCATTTAAGGACTGCCTCCTGGGGGCCTTTCTATAGAAGGTTTAGAATTATGTTCCTATTGCCAACAGAGGCTAGAGGGGAGGTGCGAAGGAGTGCAGGGCATCAACGCCAGGCAAGGGAAAGGCCAGGACCTTATGTCGACAGCTGAGGGAGAGGCCAGCCCCCGGCAGAGCTTATAGATGGGTGAGGGTCTCCAGTGTCCCTTAGGAACAAGGACAGCATGTTCCCTGCTCAGCCGGGGCAACACAGGGCCATGCTCTGTGTGTGAGAGTCAGAGGTGGATAGGGCTGCATTTTTTCTCAGTCAAGCCCATCCAGATCTTCTCAGAGCCAGGCCACGAATGTCCGCACCCTCCTGCTCAGTGTTCTTCCAGGCAACGGCTCATTCAAGAGGAAGTTGCTCTTCCCAGTGTTGTCTGTCCCCAACCATCCCCTCCGCCTTCCTACCCCAGAACGATCTGCAAGCCCAGCCCAACTGCCACCAATGTCCCTCTCTCCCCAATGCCTGACCTCACTGTGGCCTCCACAAAAGGCTGCCTCAGGTCTCAGTGACGGCTCCAGATCACCCAACGAGAAGGACTAGTTAAGAAACCACTTCCAAGAGCACTGCAGGCCTCAGACCAAACTTCAACAAACCTCTCCGTCCCCAGAAAAACCAGCTTCACTGGCCTTCCAGAGGCTCATGACCAAGCCGTTCCATGCTAACCTCTGCCCGCCAGGGGCCCAACTCACTGGTTGTGGGTATCTGCCTCCTTTGAATCGAGGGCCACGACAAGGAGAAAACAACCGAAATGGGTGCACCAAGGGGACTCAAGGCAGCATCTTGCAGAAATCTAATTAACATTTGCATCTGGCTAGAGAGGGCCCCGGCTTGGAAAAGGTCAAGTTTCCTGAAGACTCTATTTGCCAATATAATTTAATTGTTAAGACTAACACCCTAACATTTAATTAGGGTGCCAGTGTGAAAAAATTAAAATGAGATTACGATTAAATACTAATTAAGCAGAAGATGAAATGCGGCGAAGATCTCACAGCCCTGATAATTTGCATATCTTATTAGCAAGCAGTGAAGACGGCTGATACAAGAACACAAACTCAGGCAGTGGGTGCTTCCGTACTGTTCTTCCCAAGTCCCCGTTTCCTGGCTTGGGCCTTCCCTAGGTGACGCCTCTGCCGAGCCCGGCAGGAGTGGGGCTGGGTTATTTCCTTCTGGAGCCAGGATGGGGCCTGGTGGGGTGAACTGAACCCACAGGGGACACATCACAGCCTTCGAGTTCTCTGATCCTGGTAAACCAAGTGGGGTCCAGGCCAAAACCCTGTCGCTCGGATGCCACAGGGAGCCTCCCACCTAGGACAGCTCATCATCTCGGCCCAGAAATCAACCCTTCACTACTGTCACTAAGCGCTCCTCCAGAGATTCACGGGGAAGTCGAAAAGCTATTGTTTGTCCCCCATCCTGGCTGTCATCTAAGCACCATCTTCTTTAGGATTCCTTTCCCAATCACCCTGACTCCGGGAGTGCCCAGCGTCCCACAGAGCCACTTTCACTCTGTCAACCTACCTTGCTTCCCAGCACTTACACCCCAACAATTAACTGGTATTCTTCTGTTGTTATTTATTAATTATTTATTTTTTGCCACCTCCCCCCATCTCCCTTATGGCAATCCTGCTGTCTGCTCTGTTCTCAGCGCTTGGCATGATGATTGCCACATAGTAGGTGCTTAGAAAATAGTGGCTGAATAAGGGAATGAATGAATGAAAGGGCCTCTCTGGTAAATTACCCGAGGGGGTCTGCGGCCCTCAGCTGGCTCCTCCATGGTGCTTTCTAAAACCCCACCAACAAGGTAAGGTACCTCAAGGATATACGTAGAGCTGAAGTCCCCAAGCAAGGGGACCTAACTAGAGCAATTCTCAGCCTCTGGTCTGCAGGGCTTGAAGCCCAAGGACCAGTGCCCTACCAAAGTTGGAGTCTTTTTTTTTTTTTTTAAAGATTTTATTTATTTATTTGACAGAGATCACAAGTAGGCAGAGAGGCAGGCAGAGAGAGAGGAAGGGAAGCAGGCCCCCTGCTGAGCAGAGAGCCCGACGCAGGACTCGATCCCAGGACCCTGAGATCATGACCCGAGCCGAAGGCAGCGGCCTAACCCACTGAGCCACCCAGGCACCCCCAAAGTTGGAGTCTTAAAGACCAGAATGCCAAGCCTCACAAGCAGGGGACAGGTGGCCCTGAGCTAGGAACAGGCATGATGTTGAGAACTCAGCAAGACAGAAGGGATTCCAAGCTCAACTGGATCAGATTCAATAAGGAGAGGAAAGGAGAAAGGGGGGGAGGTAGGGAGGGAGGGAAGGAAAGAGAGGAGGTGAGGAAGACCGGGGGAGAGGAAGACAGAGGGAAAGAGGGAAGGAGGGAGGGAGAGAAAGAGAGAGAGAGAGAAAGAGTCTAGCCCCAAGAGAGGTGCACGTTTCATCCTGGTCACTCAGGGATCAGGTGACCGACTGGACACAGGTGGCCCTTTTGGGCAGGGGACTGATGGAAGTGCAGGAAGGGGAGCATTGTCATAATGGCAGCAGCCAACAGGTAAAGAGCACTGTGGGATATGGTAGCAGTGTAAGGGATATTCTGGAATTAATTTAATAGTGGTCCCTACACCACCTCTATGAGGCCAGTGCTGCCATCCACCAATGCCTATTCTGGGACCTTAACCTGAGATTAGTTAAATAACCTATACCAGGTCCTACATGGTAGAAGTGGCAAAGGATCCCCGACCACAAACTCGAGCCAGCCAGCATTCCCCCACAACCCCCTTTCCCCCTTTGGCCACGTGCTCAATGCCCGTAAGGAGCCAAATCAGCTTCCCCAAAGGCTGAAAAATGCAAATCAGATGGTGGCTTTTGCAAATTCCACACCCTGCCCTTGGGTGGCTTTCCATTGTCTTCCCTCAGGCTGAGCTGCAGGGCCCACCAGCCCCTGTGGCCACACAGATACACATAGTCTGTGGAGCACTTTTTACCCTTGGCACAGAGAAGCACCCTGCTGGGATGTTCTTCTCTCTTGCCAAAGTGGTGCCGGCCTATTTTATCTTGGAGTTCTCGGTCCCATCCATATCTGCTCTGGAAAACCTTCCCCAATCCCAGGCTGGGTTCTGGGCTTCCTCTGACCTCCCACAGCCCCTGTATTGGAATTACCATGTAGCCCCCACAAGAAGTTGGTGAGCTCAGTGAGGTCTGGCCAGGCCACAGGCTGGAGCCCAACAGTGTACATGGGGCCTAGCCCCTGAGAGGTGCTAAACAAAGGCTGAATGGCTCAAGAGCTTTCCACGGACCGGAAGCCACCTTCTTGGGTTGCTGCCCGAGGTTACGTACAGCTGGGCAGTTGGGTCCTCTGCACCTTCCAAAGGAGTCTCTGTACATTTATATACAACCTGTCCACAAATACGGCAACCCAACTGCCACCCAAACATCCTTTTTGTTCCAAATGACCAGAGGTTAAGCTTGAAAAAGGCTCAATTATTCTCCCCAAATGCCTCTGAATTATTTATGAAAACTAAATAAAGAATAAAACAGACACTGATGAACCAGAGGCCTTGCCAGGGCCAGAAAGTTAGAAGGTGGAAAACAAGTAATTTTCCAAGAACGTGTATGTTTACTATTTTTTCTCTCTTATGGCAGAAAATGACAAATTGTCTTTAAAGGTCTGCTGCCTAGCAACCACACTCTGCTGGGCTGCTTGGGAGATGTTAATTGTAGCTTCTTCAAACAGTATGAAGAACGTCTAAAGGTCTAAAACTCAAAGGTAATAACCAATCTGAGTGCTGGGGAGCCAGAGCAGCTCTGGAGGAAGCACTCGACCCTGCTCTGCCCAGACGCAGGGATACACGCACGGCCCTGACCTCCAGTTCCTCTTCCTGAGACTGAAGACGACAACCACGAACAGTCTGGTTTTCCACACCTATTTCCCCAGGAAGAACCCAGAACAGGCTCTACCAGAAACTAAAAGTGGAGGCTGACATGACCTCTAAAAGCAAAGACAACAACCACAGGCAACTTTCCCTGGGCCGTGCACAGAGTTCTTGTACATGATCACGAGATTAGTGGATGTCATTTGAACATCTCATCCTGGGACCTTGGTTTCTGCTTCTTTTTCTCAAGGGTGAATTATTGTATCAGGGTGTATTTCAGATCGAGAGACACCAAGAGGAAGTTCAGTTATATAAGGAATGGCTCTGCCACTTATCATTAATTACAAAGTAGGATTATTTGTGTAATTATTTGTTGGATGTCCATCTCCTCCAGTAATTCAGCTGAGAGAAGCGGAGGCTGCATGTGTCCTGATTATCACTGGACCGGTCTGTGGCACCATTCCTGCCATGCAGCAGGTGTTCAAGAAATGCTATACAGCGAATAAATGAATGAACCCCAGGATTTGTCTGAAGTGGGACTAAACTCTGAAACTTCCTATCCTGCCTGGTATGCAGGGGACTGGCCCCAAAGATTATTCCAGGTGACTTTAGGAACTGGTCTTGGTCACTGTCCCAAAGTCAATGAAAATAGCTTTGGCCAAGATGGCCTCTCCTTGACCATTGTCAAGGAGTCCCAACATAAAGCTAGGAGTGGCACCTTCCCCCAAATCTTCCAAAGGATGTTTGGGGGTCTGTCCTGAAAGAGCCAAATGAAATTACTACTGAATACCTCATTTTAAATCCCAATTGCTTTTTTTCTGAGCACTTCATCTCATTAGAAACAACAGCTAAGGGGCACCTGGGTGCCTCGGTGGGTTAAGTCTTTGCCTTTGGCTCAGGTCATGATCTCACAGTCCTGGGATGGAGTCCTGCATTAGGCTCTCTGCTCAGCGGGGAGCCTACTTCCCCCACTCTCTATCTGCCTGCCTCTCTGCCTACTTGTGATCTCTCTGTCAAATAAATAAATAAAATCTTTTTATTTAAATAAATAAAATCTTTTATAAAAAAAAACAGCTAATTTTGAAAAGTAATTGTCCTATTAAATCAGGTGCCATTCTAAATGTTTTAAGTATATATAATATACATGTATCTCTACATATAATGCCAACTGATCCATATCACCTCCATTTTACAGATAGAGAAACTGAGACTCGAAGTAAACCACTATTTGAGGTCTGCACTGTATTTTAACTGCTGCAATATTACTGCCTGGGAGCCAGCCAGGTATTTCTTCTTTTACGAAGTCTCTCCTGGGGGAAGGGTGTGTGGGTGGCTCAGACGTTAAGCATCTGCCTTCTTCTCAGGTCATGATCCCAGGGTCCTGGGACTGAGGTCTAAGTCAGGCTCCCTGCAGAGAGGAGGGCTCCCTCTGTCCCTCCCCTACTCATGCCCGCATGCTCTCTCTCAAATAAATAAATAAAATCTTAAAAACAAAACAAAACAAAAAAAGCCTCCTGGGCTGGAATCTGATAAAGAGTATCTCAGCCAGGGGTGCCTGGGTGGCGCAGTCAGCTAAGCTTCCGACTACTGGTTTCACCTCAGGTCATGATCTCAGGGTTATGAGATGAAGCCCTGTATTGGGCTCTGCTCAGCACTGAGCCTGCTTAGGATTCTCTTTTCCTCTCTTCTCCCCTCCACCCACCCCTGCTGGCTCTCTCAAATAAATAAATAAATCTTAGAAAGAAAAAAAAGAGAGTATCTCAGCCAAGAGCAAACTTACTTTAAATTAGTCATAAAACACCAGAGGAGGACTCTGAACACAGCCACCCTCTGCCCAGCCCTATTCAAGCTACCACTAGGCTAATTTGGTCAGACTTCTCCATCTCTCAAACACATACCCTCTTTCTCTTTCACAAGGATAACAGCACTTCCTGCTCTTTAAAAGAATTTATTACACACATTTCTTTTGCAAGACAAGCCCCAGAGGCCAGGAGGACTTTCCAGCTGGCGAGAGCAGCACTGGTTCTAACTATACTGGAAGTGGATTCTGCTCCCCACTCCAGAGGAAGGCAGCAGGAGTCTAAGAAAGCAGGCGCTTGGCCCAGTGGAAGGGCTCCCCCTCACCGCCTGCCTGCCTGCCCCATGGGGCAGCAGAGGAACTGTTGACTAGAAACATGGCTTGAAACCACAGGGCAAGCATAAAACCTTTCTGGATTTCTCGTATTTTATCTTTATTTTTTTTAATTAATTTATTTTTTAAAAAGATGTTATTTATTTATTTGACAGAGAGAAAGAGATCACAAGTAGGCAGAGAGGCAGGCAGAGAGGTGGGGGTCGGGGAAGCAGGCTCCCTGCTGAGCAGAGAGCCTGATGCGGGCAGGGCTGGATCCCAGGACCCTGAGATCATGACCTGAGCTGAAGGCAGAGGCTTAACCCACTGAGCCACCCAGGTGCCCCTTGTATTTTATCTTTAAAGTTTGTCGGCATTTTGCCTTTTACTGTAACATATGCCATCACTGTTCTAATAAAAAATGTTATTTCAAACATCTGGATAGCACCTGTGCTCCTCTAGGAAGGCACCTTCTTTACCCTGTGGCTTTGCACCCCAACACATTCTGGCCACCCATGCCGGTACCCAGGGTAGAAGGATCCCATTTTTTAAAAGCAACAGGTCAAGCCATTAAGCTGCATCCTTGCTGCCTTTTCGGGGGGGGGGGGACTTAGAAACTTTCATGGACCCTGAGTCTAGGGGACACCCCAGTGGTGACAGAGACTGTGCATTCACAAGGATCATCTTTTTCTCTGAGGCCCTGTCCCCAAGGGCAAGAAACGGAGTATGGTAAAGGGCCCCTGTGGAAACTGCAGAGAGCCCTACTCTCTCATCTAGGGGTTTACCAATTTGTCACCAAGGCCTACAAAGGAAAAGGACAGATGCATCCCAACTCCTATCCCACCCCATTCTGGGACCATCGAGACTTCAATCCCAGGGAGGCTGCACCTCCACTCACTTCCTCCACCTTTGGGCTCCACAAGCCTCAGGGAAGGACAGTCACTTCTACTGAACAGAGAGGCCATGGCAGGGCTCTACAGATGATGACCTGGAGGCTCAGGGACGAACAGTCAAGAGTTCCTCAGTGGCAAAGCTGGCCGCACCTCTCCTAACAGACACTTTCCTGTTTAGCACCTGCATCCTACTACCAAAGGACCAGCTCCCTGGAGATAGCGCCTGCATTTTCTGCGTCTCCCCCATCCTCTCCCCGCTGGCACCCAGCTGGGCCTGTCAGGTGCCCTCACATGCTTGCTGAGCTTAATCACTATCAGTAGCTCTTGGGTCCTGAAGACCCGGGTCCCTGCCCATTGGCTGATTTTTGGGGACTCAGACTTCCTGAAAACCCTGCCCAGGGGAAACCCCCACCGCTTGGCCTGTCCTTCCGTCTGCCTCTTTGCACCAGGCCTGAGAAAGACACAGCCTCAAACACCAGCTTCCAACCTACGGGGCCAGCCTCAGGTCTTCTCCTGAACTGTCCTTCATACCAAGGCCAGGCCGATGGTTTGGCAGAAAACTGTCAGTCCCTTGGCCACTGTTGGTGAGGGAGGGATCAGCAGGTGGACCCCACTCACCCACATTCCCTGCTTTTGCTTAGGTCACTGAACCAGGCTGGAAGGCCTCCCCTTTTTCCTTCGGCCTCAGGGTCCTTCCAGGAAGGATCAAGTCAGGAACTCCCATCTTGGCAAATTAAGGAGAAAGGTCTGTGGCAGTAGTTCTCAAACCTGGTTTCCAACAAAAGGGCTTCGAGAAAAGTACAGAGACCTGGGGTCCCCACTCTAGACCATTTAAGTCAGAACTTCTGGGGATGAGGTAGGATGGGGGCCTGGTATTAGTATTTAAAAGAATAGCCTTCATGATTCCATCAGATTCGCAGAGTTAGGACCCACAAAGTGGTAAGCACCAATAATGGTTATGCGATCTGGTCAGACAAGCCAAGCCAGAAACCCAAGGCCATAGCATGGTTTATATACTAGTACCCCCTTCCCAGGACAGGCTAAGCCCTTCCCTTCCTTCAGGGCTGGCCTGCTGATTTAAGCCCTAAGGGACACATCTCAGCTTTGTTGGGATCCTATAGGCAGGCAGAGCAGAGGAAGGGAGCAGCCTGTGTCCTTGGGGTCAACTATACCTTTGTCCTCTACTGCCAAAGGGGATCCTGCAGCCGACTTCAGACTTGGTACACTTCCACCGAAAACCCATTTTCCCAGGAACCCATGGGCCTGTCCCTTCAGCTCCAGTATTGAGACCTGTATTCCCCCACCCCTTCTTCCACTCTGGCCAGGGAGGCCACTGACTGGTTAAAGGCCAGAAGGGAAGCTGGGCCTCCAGGCTTCGGCCCTGTCCAGGGTCCTGACTCCAGGTCAGAGCACTTTTTTCCAGCCCTGCAGCACCTTACTCTGGTATACAGATTTATACCTTCAGGAGCACTGAGAAGGGCGGCCCCTGGCAGGTCATCACAGGGGCAGCCGCTGGTCTGGCGTAGACCCAAGCCCAGCCCTTACTGTGGCTTTTGGCTTCACTATGTGCTGGTGCTGCTGCTAAGCTAAGAACTCCTAGTTATCAAAACCCCCATGCCATCACTGTCCACACTGAGAAATGAAGAGACAAAGGGAACCATGGGCTCCCCACCAGGGACAGGCCTGCACCATGCACATCAATTTACAAGTATTCTGGCTGGGATCTTGGGTCAGACTGGAAACACATTGTATGACCAGCCTGAGAGCCACCCCACAGGTATATTACTGCAGGGGACTGGACAGATGGGACTCCCAAATCCCCTTCCACCAAGGTGACCAAAGCTCTCTGCCCTTAGGCCCTACAGACTATTAAGGGCCTCCTCTTCAACCCCGTCACAGAAAGAGAGGGGAACAGCCCAGCGAGGAGATTTAGCGCAAACATTATCTGCCGCCAAATCCTTGCTTTTCATCTCTGCCTTCTCATGAGCCAAATAATTTGGAAGCTTTCATTGATGGGTTTCCTCTCGGCCCCACGATCACTTGGAATTTATGCCGGCTATGGTTCAGCCTCCTCACTTAGGGGACGAGGGAAACCTCACAGGCTGCACTCCAGCCTGCTGTGGGAGGAAAAACTTGTCCTTGGCCACAGTTCAAGGCAGGGAGGGCTTCCTCAGCCCTCCTGGAGCCCAGGACTTGAGGGCGGATGTCTTCAGTCAGGCCTCAGAGCTGCCTGCAGAGGCCCTGGGGCTCAAACCCAGGGCTATACAAAACCAGTCCCCAGCAGAGCTGGGCATCAGCACCCCTACAAAGATGTGATTCTATTTTTAGGTGGAGAAAGGTTCAAAGGCTCTGTGCTGGAAAACCCAAGAGGGAGGGGAATTTTTAGCCTCATGCAAATCACTCTTTCCCCTCAGCCTTCACTGACACCTGTTTCCTCCCAGCCCCTGGCCTATCCAGGGTACAGATGGCAGCCCTGCCCTTGGGATCGCTACCTTGAGAAACGGCCCCACCTCCTGCTGGTGCTTGGAGAAAGCAGGGCAGGCAGAGTTGGGGGAACCAGCCATCCCCAGCAGCTCCCCAGAACTACCCACTCTTCTCCAATCTGAATAGCCACAGTGGGCAGGGGCAGGTTGAATTCTGAGACAGGTTCCTCATCTCCAAAAAGGGCAGAGAATTCCTGCCTCCTAGGTACAGGAAAGGAACATAAAAGTGGCTATTGTTTTACTAATGCAACTATAGTAACTGGGGAGGCCCAGTGGCTCTAAGTTGGGGGTAAGAGGGCAGGAGGGGAGTGAGGGTAGAGGAGAAGAGAGGTGGTCCCAGAGGCTCCCAGAGTCCTACAGCACACTCTGCCTCGTGCATTCCAGTGCCCCTGAGCACATCCATCTACCCACTGAGCAGGGCTGATACAAGAGGGTGCTAAGAACTTCAAAACAGTATCCCTCATGCCCACCTAATTCTCAGCTTTCATCCCAGTCCTTACTGCATTCCCAGAGGCATCTCTTTCCACCTTTACCCCTCTCCCATGGGGCCAAAGGAGGACACTAGGTTGGGGGACGGGGATGGGAGGCATCAGGTCCCAATCCCCACCCTACACACACAAAAAAGAGAGTCCTAGGGTAGGCCAGCTCGAGTTTTTTTCCCAAATACAAGGTTCTGCGGAAGATGCCCCCCCTATCCCCAAGGGACAGGTTAACTACCGCTTCTCAGGACTGCCCCCGATGCCATGATTGCTTCTGCAGTTAGTGGGGAGCGGGGCTCCAGGCTCAGAACAAAGATAACCTCCCCGACTCCACTTCAAGGGCTATGCACCAAGACTCTGGGCCTTCCCACCCTTGGCAATGTTGGCCTCAAGAGCTTCAGGTCTTGGCTACACTACCCTGGGATCCTCAATTTTCTCATTGTAACAGATGCACTGAGAAGGATCAAAAAAGTGAAATGTCCAGCTCAGCTCCTGGCTACGCTGTAGGGCCAGATTCAAACCCCATTCCTGGGGGCTCAATGCGCTTGCAGCTGCATCTGTGCAAAGGGCCTCTTCTGTGCCCTGTGCAATGCACTGAGGACCTGAGAGAGTGTGACGTGGTCCTAGGATGTGATTTTTCAGGGGCCACAAGAAGCAGGATCATGATGTCCATTCATGTCCAACACCACCCACCTCCGGTGCTCTTTTTCACAGCTCGAGAAGGCAGGCATACCTACCTCTACCTGCCATAAGCAACATCCCAGGCCCAAGTATGGAAGGCTTGGGATGCAGATGCATGGGACTCGGGCAGAAGGAGCAGATAACTTAATTGGATGATCCTGAGGACCCCAGCCCTCACCCCCATATCAGCACCTCGTGGTGCCCTTGGCTTATCCTCCGGAACATTCCAAATCTGACTGCTTCCTCTTCTACTGCCACTACTTGGCTGTCAGCCACCATGGCTTCTCCCCTGGACAACTGCAGAAAAGTCCTCCCGGCTCCCACCCCTGCCCACATTTTCCTTTCTCCTCACAGCAGCCAGTGGGGCCTTTTGTGAACACGTCAGACTCTGTCATTACCCTGCTTATGATCCTTGAAAGGCCTCTACTCTCACTCAGCTCAACTGGAACATCTTTACAACAACCTACATGGCTACGGCTGGCACATGTACCCCCTTCTCCCATTCATGGCACTCAGCAACACTGGCCTGGCTCTGCAGGGCTTATTCTCTCTGGGGGGAAGGCTCCCCCCACCTCGCATCCGCAGCGCTCCCTCCCTCCCTCTCCACGGCAGTCCACTCCTGTCACTTCCCCACCACCGCTTCCTCTTTGTCCAGACACTCATCACTACCCACCTCTGAGGGCTTCTTTTCGTTCTGCCGGGGCCAGCCCGACTTGGTGCTGCTGGGCAGTTTGGAGCATCGTGAAGCAGATGTAGCGTGACCTGCAGAGAGAGCACAGCCCATTAGGGGCCCCTGGAAGGCCAGGGACACCACCCACCCACCCACCACCTACCCCTGACCAAGGACAGGAAGCTTGTAAGGAAGGCTCTGACTTGCATGTTCAGGAGGTGGAAACCTCTGTGAGACCCTGTCCCTGCTCTGGACCTCTCCAAGGACGCGTGGGGACGTGAGTGCTTCCTCCGCTCACCAAGCATAGGGGCTTAGGAAATAAAAGGCAGTGACCCAGACTCAGGATTAGCTTATTCTGTGATCCATTACAGGTCCCTTGCCCTCTCTCATCCTCTGCTTATTCCTTGCGGAAGGAGGCCATCTGTGGCCATGCTTCATTCCTGCCCTAGGTGGGGATAACTGGAGACACTATCCTATCTGGGATGATGCCCAGTGGATATGCAGAGGCACGAAAGAACAGTAGGAAGAATGCTGCTCTAAAGTAAACCATGGGGTGCCTGGGTGGCTCAGTGGGTTAAAGCCTCTGCCTTCGGCTTGGGTCATGATTCCAGGGTCCTGGGATTGAGCCCCGCATCGGGCTCTCTGCTCAACAGGGAGCCTGCTTCCTCCTCTCTCTCTGCCCGCCTCTCTGCCTACTTGTGATCTCTGTCTGTCAAATAAATAAATAAAATCTTAAAAAAATAAAAATAAAAATAAAGTAAACCCATTTGCTAGCTTGTCACCCCGGGCAAATGACTTAACCTTAACTTAACTTAACAAAAAGCTGTGAGAATTCAGGGACGCCACGCCTCTTAAGGCTTAGCAGAGTCCCCGGCCCAGAGCCTGGCTCGATAAACATGAGATATTACCACTAGAGTCCGAGGCCCTTGCTGGACCGCATGACTACAGCCTTTATCCCGTGGGTCCAAGGGGCAGCAGCCATGGGTGGGGGGCTGGTGGGAAGGGAGTAAGCCACAGTCCAGCCCAACTCTACTGCAGCTGCCCAGACCCCCACTCCTGCAGGTGCCTGGCCCTCAGGGGTTCCCGTGCCTGACTGAAGTCAGAAGCAAAGGATGCGGTTCTTCTTGGCTCTGCTGAGACAAGCCACAGCCAATGTGGTTGCGGCCACAGAGGGCGGGACGCTGTGATCTCCTGCCACAGGGAGGAAGGGCTGGCCAGGTTAGACACCAGAGCCGAGCTGAGCAAACAGACTCTAAAGGGCAGTGAATGAGACCTGGAGGTAGGGAAGGGGCTGGGAGTGACTGGCCATCTTGGTGTCTGTCCTCAGGATCTTGGGGGGCTATCCCCAGCTGCTCAGCACATTCGTGAACAAACTGAGGTGCAGAGCTGCAGGGCTCCAGGCCCAGCCTCCCTGGCAATGAGCTCAGCCTCTTCCTCTGTGTGGGTTCCCACCAGGCTGCAGGGAGTTGGCAGTGTACCTCTCCTACGTAGGGTACAACAGAACTCCTTACTCGACCAGCTCATGCAGGGCAGGTTCCTGAGGCATCTGGGAAGAGCGGCCTTCTGGTATCAGAGAAAAGCTCGCACCTTCCACAAACCTCCCTTATCTTCCCCCACATTTGAGAAGTGGCTCCCTAAGCCTCTTTTCTCCTCGACCATCCCTGTGACCCCCAACCCCAAGTCATCCAGCTGCCACACAGCCCATACACAAGTCTACCTCTCAGATTCTCCTGCCAAGATCCCTTGTTCATTCTGTTGACAAACATTTACTGAACACCTATTAAGTACCTGCTCTAACTGGGGACACAGCAATGAGCCAGACATGACCCCTCTTATCAAGGAGCTTACCGCTAATTAAGAAATGATACTTCTCTCAGGTAATTATAATAAAACTTAACGGATTTTCTGTCTGTTGTGCAGAGACTTTCAATAGGGTCCTGATCTAACATTAAGGGCCAGAGGGAGAGGGATGTGCTCCTAGCAGCCAGGAGCAGCAAATGCAAAGAAATAGAGGGGAGATGATCTTTTCCAACCGGAGCAAAACACGTGGGACTGAGACCTAGGGGGTAGAGGGGAGTAGGGTGAAGAAGACAGCAAGGGTCTAGAGGCCACACATGTGTACGACTTTCTCAGTACTAAGTACAAGGACCTGGCCTGATTTAACACTTTCACCAACACTTGAGACCATGGGGCAGCCTCCCCCCACTTGGGCCTGGGGGCCTGATAATTATTCAAATGCTTTCCTTGTAGGAGCCCCAAATGGAAGGCCTTACTGTCAGTGGTGTCAGAGTTGTCGCTGCTGATGGAGTATTTTCGCCTCTTCTCTTCCATCTGCAACAAAAGGCAGGCTCCATTATACTTATAGGAGGCTTGGGGAATCCTCAGTCTCTCAGAAAACTGCCCAATAACCTACCTCCCCATACTCACCCTGCTGCAGTTAAGAACAAGAACAAGGCCCTCTTGCCCTAGCCTTCTCCCAGCCAGCCTCACCCTCTCTCCCAAGCCACCCACAGGAGCCCTGGGAGTGGGACAGAGGGCTGCATCTCCCACCTCCCGAGTCCACAGCCCCAAGATGAGCAGGAGTCCAGCCAAAGACGACAGAAGGAGGGCAAGGGAGTCAGTGGCCCCAGAACAATGATTAGGGCGTGCTCAGCCCTAGCTTCCACTCAAGGCAACTCAGGTGGTCCAGAGAATCCACTCCCACCCCAGAGGAGATGCAGGAAGGGGAAACAAGACTGATTCTTCCAGAGGGACCACGCCACCTGAGTTTAGAGACAAGCCAGCTCAGATAGCACTGAAGGCACATTCTGAGGGTGGTGGCCAGAGGAGTGTGGAAAGGACATAGGAGGAGGGACGCTCCAAGCTGGGTTCCTGAGACACGCCCGGCCCAGGGGGACTGGTCCTAGGCTGGGCTGCCCTCCTTCAAGCGATGTCCTTCTCCAGATAAGAACATTAACCACCTTTATCTCAACTACAGGATTTTACTTCAAGGTAGGATGAGCAGCTCCCCATACTGAACTCCTTCCTCTAACAACACTGGCTCGGCTCCTGATCCTAACACCCCTGGAAGCTCCAAGCCATTGGCTTCCCTGACTCCCGAGGCACCGGGCCTTGTCCGACTCTAACTGGCTGAACTGGGATTTGAATCCATGTGGTCTTATGCCTGAGCCCACACTGAGAGCTGCCTTGGTGCCAGGGTCAGCTCTTGCCTGTGGGGAACGCTTTCCCACCCACTATTTCCTTGGATTCCACAGAGTCCAGGGTGGCAGGGCTTGCTTCTGTCTCTTCTTGGAGGGGAGCAACCCAAGGGGCTTGTTCACCTGCCCTGTGTCTCACAGCTAGTCAGTAGCTGAGTCCTAATGTGAGAACAGATCTGGGATTCAGGACCCATAGCATTTTCCAATCACTTTCCTGTTCGTCTGGAACCTGGGCCACCTCACTGCCCGAAGCCAAGGGCAAGGAGCCAGTGTCAGTCAAGAGAAGTCCTGCTGCTCAGTCCAGCTGCCGGCCAACCGGGGTCCCCACCGGTCCCCATGGGGCGCCTGTCACTGCCACCCACTCCAACAAGTCTGTTTGTGCCGAGCCCTGGGTTTCCCATTATATCCCGGTGACCCTGCAGAGACAGGGAACATCAGCTCTTTAAGGTGGGGCATGACCATCCAGACCTCTAGGCCAACCAGGACCCTCCGCCTCAGACCTGACCTCAGCCAAGACATTCTCCCCACTGCAGTGTCCCCTAACAGCAGGATTAGGATGATAGAAAGATTCCCTTGGGTAGCTCCACAGGGGCAGGCAGAGCCCGAGGCTACCAGCGGCATAAGTGCCAGGGATGTAAATTCCTCAACACTGTGACAGAAAGAGGAGGATGCCTTGGTACACAGGGACCTCATGAAACCCTAAGAGCAGACCCTCTATGCCAGTGGGCATGATGGCTGCTTCCCTTTTGCAGATGAGGAAAAGGAAGCACAGAGGTTAAATGACTTGCTCAAGATTACCGTGCTTATAAGAAGTTTATCTGGTTCAGGAGCACATGCTCTTGACCTTCAGACTTCTCTGCCTCCGTGCAAGAGAGTACAAGCAGTCCCATGGCCCAGGTTGTGGACTGAATGGGACAATAATGCTCTGCTACCCACAGCTTCCATCCTTGCTCTCCTCCGGCATCTGAGTGTGACAAAGATGACTTTGACAGGGCCCTGAGCCTAGCCTGCCTCTTACCAGCCCAGCACTCTCACAGGTGGGGGCAGCAGCAGGATATGTGCTATGACCGTATCTACTTTTCTTTCCTGCAATCCTGCCCGTGGATCCCAGGTGCTTCCACTTCCAGGCCCACATCTCCCAAAGAAGAAAAGAAACTCTGGATTTGGGTTGTTGAGTTCAAATTCTAACTCTACTCCTCTACAGACCTGGGTTCTTGGGAAAGATGTGCCTCCCAGACGACAAGGATTCCATCTGGATTTTCACATAAGTCTCCTGAACTTCCAATGTTGGCAATTGCTTCAGAATTTTAAAAACACTTTGAGAGGGCCAAACTAAACACATCTATGGGCCAGAATCGGCTGGTGAGAATAAATGAGAGCAGCGTTAAGCCCTGAGCACGGTGGCTGGCTCTCCACATAGGTGCTAGTCATTCTGTGATAATCTGGGGCCAGGTGAGAAGTCCTCTGAGCCACACCCCCTCACCCAGGGGCACCTACACTCTAAGTCAGACCACCTGGGACAGGACCCTCTGATGGTCAATGCCCTTCTGGTAATGTTGTTTCCTGCTGCCCAGGGACCTGTCATAGTGACTTGCAGCATGCAGACCTGTACCCCACCCTCAGCCCTGTCCAACCTGCCCCCTGTGAAAACACCCCACAGTTCTCTGGGATAGGGTGTTATTAAGGGAGCAGATTGTGTGTGGCTTAATTGGAATAATAACTAGGCTTCAGAGGGAAGCTACTGTTTTGTGAGTGAAGCTTCTTTCCTTTGAACCAGGTCTGTTCCAAAGGCCTCCCTGCCTCAGGTGAGCCTCCACTGTAAGTGGCTAATGAAGTGCCAAAGGAGGCCTGGGCTCTCCCATGGGACAGTCCTTTGTCCCTGGAACCCCCATTCCAACACAGCTAGGAGACAGGGAGGACTCCTTCACCAAAGCCAAAATCCAGGCCAGGCGGGTGGGTGCTGACACTTGGGCCTCTAGTTTCCTCTCTCCACTAGCTCCTCCAACCTGTCCCAAAGCAAGGTCTGCTCTGGGAGAACACCCTATTGTCCTAAGGCACTTACTTGTGGGGGCTTTTGAAGCCCTACCTATAAAGGAGAGTCTAGGAGAGCAAGGGTCCCTTTTTCCTCCCCTTGGCACCTCCCACACCATCCCCAGCACAGAGACAAGGAGACACAGCTCTCCTCTGAGCATGGTGTCCTAGGGATCCTTCAATGCAGCAGCCCCACGGCCTCTCTGCAATCTCTGCCCCACAGCCAACCCCTGACAAGTCCAGTGGGCTCTCCCTCCAGAACTTACGCTGAATGCATCCATTTGTCCCTGCCTGTCTACTGCTACCAACCTGGCCCGAACCAGTCCCATCTCTTGCCTGGACTTTGCATTCATTTCCTAGCTCCCGCTATCGCGCCTCCCCTATCTAGAATCCACAGAGCAGCCAGAGTGACCTTTAAAAAAACATAAATCAGATCGTGTCATACCCCCTCTTTTTAAAATCTTTCAAAGGCTTCCTGCCGATCAAAGGACAAAACTCAAACTCTTGACCACAATATCCTACACGATCCGGCCCCTTCCTACCTCAGCAAGTTCACAGGGCCCACTATCCCCTTCCTCACGGCTTTCTAGCTACACTGGTCTCCTTTCATCTCCGGAAAGAAGCCACAAATTCCATGCTTTGGGACCTATGCACAGATGTGCTCTCTGCCTGGAAGATTCTATGTAGTGCGTACATGTCTGATGTTTTATCCTTCACATTTCAGCTTAAATGTCAAGGAGGTCTTCGCCTGCTACCTTCTCTAAAGAGAGCCCACAACGCCGTTAGTCAACATCTTCAGAGCCTCCACCACAATTACAGTCTGGTGATCTACTTGTTGAATGCTTTCCTCCTCAGAGAGGGGAGTGAGAAGCACGGTCTGTCTGGATCTCCACGAGAGCCCCGATGGCCCCTTATGTTATCCCCAGCACACGATATGGGCTTGGTACCCAGGGAGTGTGGAGTATGTTCTTGTCCCCTCCCTACAGAAGTGTGGGGAGCACAGAGCCCAGCTGGCCGGCCTGCAGCTTTGCAGGAACAAACACCCCAGGCCAAGATTTTGTCCTGTTTTCACAGCCTGCCTTCCCCATCTTAACCTCACACATTTTCCAGGAGGCTTTATTTGGTTGGGCTCCTGGCTAATGATCAATGTCAACTAAGTAATAGGGCAGCAATTTGGTGGCAGATGTTTTCTTGGCAGCACTAGCCATTGGTCTTAGTGGGGGCCTTGGGTCTGGACTTGAAACACCAATGCCCAATGCCAGCCCCCTTTAAAGACCTCTCTGCAAATAAACTCAAACACCCTGGGCCTCCATTAACGCTCTTCCAGCTGACCCTGGGAACAGTGGGCCTTTCAGCTCCACCTAGTGCAGCAGCTCCCTGGGCAGTTAAAACACCCCAACCTGGCCTCCAGCCTCTCCTCCCTGGGGGCCACCAGGCCTGCCCTGCCCGCCACCACACACAGCAGGACTTCGTCTTCTTCCTTAAAAAAGGTAAGGGGGGGGGGAATGGCTTTCAAGCAGGCAATTTACCATTCCAGACAATCTTTCAAAGAGAAACAAAAACTCTCCCTGTCTGAGGCAGACCGCTTAGGCGTGTGTGTAATAAGATGCTAATACAATTTAATGATATTTCGGCTGGAAAACCTGTCCTCAGAGCCTCCTTGTGTCGGGAAGGCCAGACATTCAGAAAACAAAAACTGCATGCTCTTAAACCGCTTTAAGCGGGGGTCGAGCCCCGCTCTTTCCTATCTCTCATTAACTTTAATGCCTTCTCGGGGACAGTAATTGCTATTACAGAAAAGATTTTGTACACACAGATCCTCAAACTTGCTTCTCCGAGCACAGGGGCGCCTTAGTCCTCCTCCAACACTCATCATGGCCCACCTGCAATACCAAGTGTCCCAGAGGGTACCCAGCTCCCTTGAAACATGCTGCCCACACTCACCCCCCAAACCCAGTTCTGGGGACATACCTAGGGGATCCTGGAAGAATGAAAGGGGCTTTGTCTACTTTGTCCTTCTGCACCTTCTCACCCTACCCTCCACCTCAGAGAGGGCAGAGCTCAGTCCGCTCGCTCCCATAGATGGCTGCCCATTGGCCACTGCAAGGTCCTTCCGAGCCCTTCTTCAGGGAAGGGAGCTGGCTCTCTGGCCTAGCCTAAAGGGGAGAGATCAAAGGTCAAAGCTGCATCTGGGCCCTCTCCAGTTCATTAATAATAGTAAAAATGGCCAATACTAATCAAGTGCTTACCACATGCCTGGCTTTGGGTTTAATCTTCATTATGCAATATATTGCTCAATCCATATACCAATCATGGGGTAGGGACTGTTATTAACCCCACTTGCAGATGAAGAAAGTGAGGAACAAAGCAACTGTCACAGCTGGTGACTGCACAGCTATAGCATTCAAATTCAGGTTATCTGTCACCAGGTGGTGTACCCTGCCCCCTCCCCACCCCGCCACCTCCCGATGGTACTCAGGCCTGTTGTAGCCCAGAGTGTGGCTGGGGTACTCCAGATTCCTATGGGTTATCTGAGAACCTTTCTGGGTTCCTAAACTTTGAGCCACACAGTCAGGGTCTTATGTGGATGGAAGACAAAGCAGGCCAGGGGTAACTCCTCCCCACAATCCTGACCTTGCCCTGGAGCACCTAAAGGTAGAACTAACTATGAGGTCTGTGAAGAGCTTGCTAAATGAGTTGTGAAGAATTTGGACTGGAAGTCACTGAACCGGGTCTTGGGTATAAGATAACCTCCTCCCTGTCACCAGCAACTCCAGTTAGCCAGAACACCCTGCTCGCCACCCCCCCCCCCCACCAGTGCTACCTCAAAGATGTGGTAGTCAGTGTCAAAGGCCTACTCTCAAAATTCTGGGGTGCACCCTGGGGGCTGGGACCAGCAGTCCCACCTCACCTGCCAATGAAAGCCAAGTGGAAGCTCTCTTGGATTAGTGTTACTGGCCATTTAGCCAAGCAATTTAGGCAAAGGAAAAGCATGCTGGATGGGAAATGTTCTGGAAACATTGCTGCATCCCAAGTCCAAACAACTTTGTCCTTAAACACTTCATCTCCAAAAGTGCTAGAGAGACCTTTGGCCAAACAGTTTCAAAATCAACATTCAGTGCAAGGCTTGCTGCCTGGGGCAAGGACTTCCCTCTGTGAGGGATTTGCTGTAGAACCAAATGCTTTTCCACTCCAAACACCCAACAGCACTTGGGACAACGCAGAGGACTCCAGATCAAACAAACATCCCCTTTTTTCCCCCACCATGCAAACTTTCTCAATAAATTATTCGCCCACTTCGGATCAAAGCCTGTTTTGCAGCCTGTGACCTAAAAAGCAAATAGCGTCTCTTAAACATGAAAGCCCTCCTCCCTGCCTGGGTCGGCTTTATTACTCATTCCTTCCCCTTACAGTTATTCTGTTGTTATTTTCCTCCTCTGCTTGTTAGATCGCTTTGCAAGTCCCAACCCGCCTGAGGAAGAAGAGACGGGAGGGATGGTTCCTTCACTTGGGGCCCTAAGGTGAGAGAGGAAGTCAGGGTAGGGGAGAAGCCAGCACCCTGGGAACCCAGGAAACAGGGCCAGGCCCGGTTGGCAGCTCCTTGCAGGGCCCCTTTGCCAAATGTCCTACTGGGAATTTTACCAGTAAAGGGAGGGAGTTAATGCCACTGTGGAAGGAGGGGCCAGGCAGCCGTACCACCACCTGGGCCCCTGATTCAGTCTGCAAACAGAAACGTAAAGGGGACATCCTGACGGCCAGTCTAGGCTCAAAGCTCAGGGCTCCTCCCCTTTCCAACAAAGGCAAGGCTGCTGGCCAGTCCTGCCCTTTCAGCCCCTCCCCAATTCTCTTTAGCGCAGCTGTGAGTGCAGACAAGGAGCCTCCCTATAACCCCCTACAAAACTCAGCCTCTGGGTAAAACTTTATGTCCCGCAGTGGATGAGCGAGGGGTGCTAAGCGCGGGAGCAAAGTCTGGAAATCTGCAGAGACCAGAGTCGCCCGGCGCAGCGTGTCCTTGGCTCAGGGAACAGGGAAACACGGTCCCTCCCGCCCCCAACAGCCCGGGGCACAGGAGACCTGCAGCCAAGGTGGTTAAAAAAAAAGCGTCCCGGCCCGCGGTTGAGGCTAAGAGGATTGGGAGGAGGGGTGGCGCGTGCCTCCAGCCTGCCCCTGGAGGCAGTCAGCGGGACCGCAGGCTGGAGGCGCGCCGGCGTGATTCCGACCGCGGGAGCCGGGAGGAGGAGCCGGAGGTGGCTGCGGGGGGCTCCGGCCCAGGCGAAGGAAGGGCAAGAGGCGGTTCGGGCCGGGGGCGGCGGACCTGACGCCTGGGGCGGGGGGAGGGCTTTAGGTGAAGCCGGTAAGAGGAGCCGAACCTCTAGGGAAGTGGGCAGCTACGTGTGGCAGGGGACTGGTTATGTGTGGGGTGTCCTGGGCCTCTGGAAGCCACAGCGAAGCCTTCCTGCCTGTCTCGCAGACATCCCCACCTTCTGATATAACAGCTACGAGTCGCCAAGCTGACCCCTTCTCATCCCTTGGCCTGGAGACCAGAGTGTCTTAGGCTCAGGGATAGGCGGGAAGGGACCGGAGGGAGCCACAAGTCTGCAGCCAGGCGGGGAGGAAGCGGGCGGGTGCCGCTCCGCAGGCGCAGGCGAGTGGGTGGGAAGGAGGGAGGGGGAGAGGGAGGAAGGAGGTGAGGCCGGGAAGATGCCACTGCCGGGGGCGGGGCGCGGCCGGGGATCCGGGAGAGGGACTGCAGCGGTGCTTAGTGGGGGCTGGGGCTGCAGTGTCACTTATTTGAGGGTCAGGTGTGTATGTCCCGGGCTGAGACTGCCACTTGCCTACATCTTCCCGGTACCACCCAGGGGGCAGAGACGGAGGCGGAGGTTAGGGGACTGCAGTACCGTCCCCGAAGCGGGACGCGAACCGGCAGAGTTGGGAGAAGGTAAACAAGGGCCACGCCCCCTGCCGTCGCCCCGCGGGCGCGCACCCGCCGCTCCGGCCGCAGCCGGTACATTTCCACTCTCCTAGCGCTTCTCCCCCGCCGGTCTCCCGCGCAGCCCCGAAGGGGGGGCTGCCCCCGACCCCAGCCCCCGCCCGGTACGTCGGGGCTGCACACCCGGCATACTCACCTGGAAAGGGTGTCCCCCGCCCCTCCAAAACACTGTGTTTAATTTGTGCAGAGCCTCCGCGCCCGGGAGCTAAGCATGCTGCCCCCGCGTGCAGCGCCCGCGTGCACCCAACCCAGAGAGGGGGCGACAGGGCGGAGGCGGTGGCCCCCGGAAGGTGTCTGGGACCGGACCGGCTGCACGTGAGCCCAGCGCGGAGTCATGTGCACCGGCTCAGCCCGGTTCGGCGGCCGGACGTGCTGCGTATCAACAAAATGAAACTCAGGGCGACAGGAGGGCAGATAGCTCCAGGTCCTCCGAACGCCCATCCCCGGCGGAACGACCTCCCCACCACTGCTGTCTCCCGCCGCAGCCCCTCCGCGCGGCCAGAGCCCGCGGGGCAAGTTGCAGCCCTGGCGCGCCCCCGCCCGCCCGCGCCCCCTCACCGGCCCGGGGGCGCTTTGCCGCAGTCATTAATAAAGAAGGTCGCCAAGCTCACCCTTCCAAAAGTTGTTGTTGCATGCGCCCCTCTCAGCCTCCCCGCAATGTACTCTTTAAAACACGACTGACCAACATGCGCAATCTCTCTCCCCTGTGCTGTGCATCTCCCGCCCCCCCCCCCCCCGCGCCCTGGCTTCCTAGAACAGGCAGCCAGCAGGAGAGAGAGGGAGCGAGCGAGCAAGAGAGAGAGAGAGCGAGCGAGAGCGAGGGAGCGAGGAGCGCTGGCAGATCTGTTGCAAAAAACACAAAATAACGCCGTGGAGATGCGCAGGGCCCATCGCTCGGGGCTGGATCTTACCTTCCTCCACGGTGCCCTTCCGAGGGGCGCTGCCCTGGACTACGCGCCGCGGCGGGGGCCGGCGCGGGAAGGATGCTCCCGAAACCCCGAGCTCCTGGGGCCGGCGCGGGCGGGCGGGGGGCGCGCATCCATCCGGGGTCGCGGTGAGGGAGGCGGCCGGGCCCGCGGCGTCCCCGGCCCCGCACCCTTGCTGGGGACGGTCAGCCCTCTGGACCTAAACCCTTGCCTCTAGGAATGGGCGCAAAGTAACTCCATGGACGCTACTCACCACCCCCCCTCCAAAATAGCCTCCAACTGCGATGGCCGCGGTCGGCACCATTCACCAATCCCCCTGTGTATGTTTCTGTTTCTTTTTAAACCAAGACTTCCTTGTGATCTCTTTAGAAAAAAAAAAAAAATGTGTTGGGGTGGGGGTGGGGTGGGGGCGGGCGGGAGGAGCGAGGGAGGGGGAGTAGCCACTTTTTTCTTATTCACTCGGATCTCCACTCCTGACACCCCCAGCCGCCCGCCCCACCCCCAGCCCAGTTGTTTGGCTTCGGAAGCGGGTCCAGGTAGCGTTGCAGGCCTCATGGGGGAGGGTGTTCTGCCGGGCTGCCCGTCTGCCTGCACCTCGGGCCCAGACTCCCCATGGGCTCTGGGGCGCCCCCAGCCCGCCCTGTCCCCAGGGCCGGGCCCGAGCGGCGGCTGCGCCCGTGCAAGTCCCATCAGGTCTGCTCACACTTCACACACTCACACACATACCCCGCCCCTCCACTCTCTCACTCACACTTTCTGCTCACACTCCGCCCCCTTCGCTCCCCAGACCCGGGCGGCGCCCCCCGCAACCTTTAAAAAAAAAAAAAAAGCACGCTTATACTTAAAAAAATCTTTTGGCGCCATATTAATGACGTACTTAAAATTTGCCATTTCTCCCTGCGTCAAAAAGACGTTTCTTTGCAAATAACAGCCTGAAGGCGACACTCGCGGAGGGAACGAGGTTTGCACTGAGCACCCCGCCTCCCGGGGCTCCAACGCTGGAAGACCCTCGCCCTAGGCCCTGCTCCTGAATCGCTGGTTTAAAAATGCGAATCGAATAAATCGCGTGGCGCTTTGCAGCGCCAGAAGTGAGCAGAAAGTGCTGGCAGGAGCGGAGGGGAGGGGCGCGCGCGCGAGTCTGGGGGAGGGGGCGCGGCCCTCCTCCCCCACCCACGGCAGATGGAAACTAACAACCCGGGCGGGGGGAACTTGAAATTGTGGGCGACCTCAAGAAAGAGGGGCGGTCCGTAGAGAGGGTCCTTCTCGGGTTCGTCGCCCCCTCCCCCGCCCGGGTGCCTCCGGGCTCCCAGCTCTGCCCCGCATTTCCGGGGGTTGGGGAACGCAATGATGGGTGGGTGGATAGCTGCTTGCCCCGGTCCCAGTAGGAGTTTGCCCCACAGTGTCCCCTTCCCCCAACCCCCAGCTCGTCCTTCCCATTACCCCTAAAGGGTTAAAAATCGAGGGGGCAACTTCCAAAGGCTGGCACTGGGCGAGGAAGCGGGGCGCCCCTTTCCCCACCCTTCGCCTCCTCGCCCCTCCTCCTCCGGCTCCACTTCCCGACTTGACCTTGTGGTGCACAAACAGTGCGCTCGGATCCTCGCAGTTTCTGGAAGAAGCGCTTGCGCTCGCCAGGCAGGCGGGCTGTCGGGCGACTCGCGGGCGGTGGCGGGGCCTTGGATCGGTTCCCGGAGCCACGGGCCACACCCACCCAACCCGCGGCACCCGCCGCGCTCACCTTCTCTCGAGGAAGGAGCTGGGCTGGCCTCCTGGGTGGGGTGGGGTGGGGGGCAGCTGCAGCCTTCTCCGGATGCTCCCAGCTGGGGAGGGGGTGGTCTGGTCTCAGGCTGGGTTTGGTGGGGGAGACCTGGGAGCCTGGGTCAACATCCCCAAAGCATCGTTGCCAACTTTTCTTTAACTCTCCCTTTTGGCTGCCCCTCAGAGATAATCCAGTCATTTTTTTTCAACTCACCTTTGGCTTTGACGGCACGTGGGTGAGTTGGTGAACGGGATCAGGAACCGCCTTCCCTCTCCAAGACTGAAGGTTGTTTATTCTTTCCTTCTTTCCCTTCTACCCCCCTTCTGTGGAAAGATAAATATTCAATTTACATAAGATGACATTTATGTGACAATTAAAAAGATCCCCCGATGGAATGTTGTGAACACATTTCCTTATAGGAGAAATAAATCTAATAATAAACAAACTCATAATAACAGCACAAATCCTCTGACAGGGTAAATTGTCTACACAACAAAGAGGGAGATGATGAATGCAGAAATAAGCACTTTTTGCAACAAGAAAGAAATATGTACTCAAAGGGAGGCACTGCAACATTTTCTTCCTTGGCCTTCATTCACAAAGTTTGGGGAGGCTTGTCTGGCAAGATTGAGGAACTGGGGTACCACCTCCTGGTTAGACCTGACTCCAGCTCTGAGTGGTCAGTTGTTAGGATTTTTTCAAACCCAAGCTCCATGGCAGAAAACATGAGGCAGGCTGTCTGCATGTAACAAAATGGTTAACTACCTGAATTCTTATCCTAGGTTTGCAGTTGAGAAGCTACTTGATGTGGACAAGTGCATTCATTTCTCTGGGTCTCTTTCCTCTTCGTAGAACAGGATGGCTGGAGGGGTCCTGAAGCGGTGTGTCTGTATATATGCTGTTTGTGAAAACACAAACACTCCTGGCTCAGAGTACACATCACACAAGAGCATTTTCTCTGGTGCTTAAGTTTTGGAAGGGTGAATGTGCTCCCTGAAGGTTCTTAACACTGAAAAACTGCAGAACAATGATTTCTGTCTTGCTCTCCATGAGAACATAGACAAGATCTCCTAGTTAGGGCAAAAAGAAAGGCCAGGAGAAAAAACTGGGGTACGTGGTGGGCTTCATGGTCAAGGTCCAGATAACAGTCTCAACCACACATCTGAAGTGGGAATGGAGGCACCCGTTGACAGTGGCACAGCCTAAAGAAACTGCTCTGATCAGGTCTAACTGCAGAGGGCTAATGTGCACCAAAAGGCTGGACAGGCTCCTCCTCTTAGCGGTCGGGATCCTGTGACCTTGGTAAGTAGTTATAAAATGACCTAGAGAGATAGAAGAGAGAGAAGATGACCGTTTATAGAGCACCTGCTCTGTGCTGTGCACTATGCAACTCATTCCATTTTGTCCTCACAAAAATCTCATCTTATCTATTCAGAAATGTTTAGTGACTTACAAACAGTCACACAAGCTAGCAAGTGGTTATATAGAATTGGCACCTAGCAGATGATCTCAAAGACTGCATTTTTTCCGTTTTACCACACTGCCAGAAATAAAAAGTATTAGCATTATTGGTTTCATTGAGGATGGGGGCCTGATTGTCATAATAGCAAGAAAGAATTTTGTGGGTGGCATTTTGCCTCTAAGGTGGTTCACTGACTTTGGGGGAAAGCCAGGTCCCCGAAGGAGTCCTTGGAAGGCACTTCTTGTTTAGGACTGGAGAATTCTTGGATTTCCACTGCTCTCTGCTACTGTTTAAGGTTAACCTTGAAAATGTTAACAGTGGGGCGCCTGGGTGGCTCAGTGGGTTAAGCCGCTGCCTTCGGCTTGGGTCATGATCTCAGGGTCCTGGGATCGAGTCCCACATCGGGCTCTCTGC
The DNA here is from genome assembly GCF_009829155.1 of Mustela erminea. Classification (NCBI taxonomy): domain Eukaryota; kingdom Metazoa; phylum Chordata; class Mammalia; order Carnivora; family Mustelidae; genus Mustela; species Mustela erminea. Next base: position 92,069,524 of record NC_045616.1, read on the forward strand.
TCAGCGGGGAGCCTGCTTCCTCCTCTCTCTCTCTGCCTGCCTCTCTGCCTACTTGTGATCTCTCTCTGTCAAATAAATAAATAAAATCTTAAAAAAAAAAAAGAAGAAAATGTTAACAGAATAATAGCAATGGAGCTAATTATAACTCCTTAGTCTTTAGTAAAAGTCTCACAAATCATTAACTTATTACAGAAAAAAAAATAAGAAACATAAAGTTCTTGGAGATGTAATCATTCACTTTTGTCAACAAATATTTATTGAGTGCCTCCTGTATACCATGCGTCATGCGAGAGGCTGAGGACAGCACAAAAATGACACCCTCTCACAGAACTCACTTTCTAGTAGAAAGAAATACACAATTTTAAAAAATAAAATATTATATTTAGGGGCAATTGGGTGGCTCAGTCGGGTAAGCGTCTGCCTTCAGTTCAGGTCATGATTCCAGGGTCCTAGGATTGAGCCTTCCATGGGGCTCCCTGCTCAGCGGGAAGCTTGCTTCTACCTCACCCACTCCCCCTGCTGTGTTCCTTCTCTCGCTGTCTCTCTCTGTCCAATAAATAAATAAAATCTTTTAAAAATATTATATCTGAAGGTGAGTAAGTGCTATTTTGAAAAAAATTAAGTAGGAAAGGGGGATAGGGAATGTGGTCATGCAATTTAAATAGAGTCCTCTGGGAAGAACTGCCTGAGAATGTGGCTTCTGAATAAAAGGAAATGAAGGAATGAGCTGGGAGGGCTTATGGGAGAAGAAGAAACATTCTAAGCTGCGGCTTCTTTGGCATGGAGTCCACAAGGTCACCGCCCCCCTCCAGAGATCTGTGGATACAAATCCAGGGGGTCTTGACTTTAGATGGGGTAAAAATTATACCTTTATTTTCACTAATTAACATTTAGCATGTTCTTCTACTATGAATGCAGACAGCAAATTACAGTATTATTAGCAGCACCTGTGACACTGTTGCTTGTAGCAATCATAGATATTTTCATATCACATTATAGTTGTTACAACTATCTTAAAATATCATGACAGTTGTCACTACTTCGTAATTGTGCTGCTAGCTCTTATGATTTAATGAATTAATAAGGAACACATATATTACTATATTACATATTTTAAAAATATTTTGAGAGTTGTATTTCAATATAATTGGTTTTCCTTATAATTCATGAAACTCATTTTATGGATTTAAAGATATTCTGAGAAGGAATCCACAGGCATCACAGACTGCCAAAGGGGTCCATGGTACAAAATAAAAGGAACCACTGTCTCCACAGAGAGACCAGCAAATGCAAAGGTCCTGAGGCAGCAATGTGCTTACTATGTAAATGTATAAGAAAAAGATTATATAGGGCGTTATTAGGAACTTGGCTTTTGCTAGGCAAAATAAAGATGGATTTGAGCAGAGGAGTGACATGATCTGACACTGGATTTCACAGGGTAGTTTGCTGCCAGAGGAAGGACAGCCTGAAAGTAGAAAGGCTGAAGCTGGAGGACAGGTTAGAAGGTAATAGGTAGCAGTGGAAGTGGTCAAATTCCATATTATGAAGATAGCTCTGACATTTCTTTTTTTTTTTAAAGATTTTATTTATTTATCGGGGTGGGGGGAGAGCGAACGAGCACAGGCAGACAGAGAGGCAGGCAGAGGCAGAGGGAGAAGCAGGCTCCTTGCCGAGCAAGGAGCCCGAAGTGGGACTCGATCCCAGGACGCTGGGATCATGACCTGAGCCGAAGGCAGCTGCTTAACCAACTGAGCCACCCAGGCGTCCCAGCTCTGACATTTCTTGATGGGGTATGAGAAAACAAGAAGTCAAGAATGACAAAAAAATTTTCTCTTGAGCCAGTGGAAAAATAGAATTGCCATTAACTGAGATGTGGAGACTAGGGAAGGAGTAGATTCGGAGGAGGATAAGGAGCTCAGTGTTACACGTGGTAAGGTTAACATACCTCCTAGACGTCCAAAAGCAGTCATCCCGTAGGCAGCTAGAAATGGTAGCCTCACCTCAGGAGCATGTTCTGGGCTGAAGCTATCTTTTGAAAGGTGTCTGCAGGCGGCTGGTATTTAAAGCTATATAAGGTTGTTTGAGATCACTCAGGAAGTGAGTGTAGAAAGAAAAGAGGTCCAAGGATGGTGCCCTTGGCCACTGCAGGGTTAAGAGTTCTGAAAGATGAAGAGGAATCAGCCAAGATATTGTGAAAAGGAATTATTCAGACATTTCTCCAAAGAAAAAATATAAACGGCCAATAAGCACATGAAAAGATGCTCAAGGTTGCTAACCATTAGGCAAGTGCAGATCAAAGCAGCAGTGAGGTACCACCTCATGCCCAGTAGGATAACTACTATTTTATTTTATTTCTTTTTTTAAAATTTTTAAGAAGATTTTATTTATTTATTTGAGAGAGAGAGCGAGAGAGCACAAGCTGGGGAGGGACAAAGAGAGAGGGAGAGAGAGAATCTCAAGCAGACTCCGTGCTGAGGGTGGAGCCCTTCCCAGGGCTCAGTCTCACAACCCTGAGATCATGACCTGAGCCAAAATCAAGAGTCTGATGCTTAACCGACCGAGCCAAGTGCCCCTTTACATTTTATTTTAAAGTAGGCTCCACACCCAACATGGAGTTTGAACTCAGAGCCCCGAGATCCAGAGTCGAGTACTCTACCAACTGAGCCAGGCAGGTGCCCCAAGATAGCTACTATTTTTAGAAAACAGAAAATAACACGTGTTGACAAGGATGTGGAGAAATTAGGACCCTTGTGCTCCATCAGTGAGAATGTAAAATAGTACCACTACAGTGGAAAACAGTATGTCCAGTCCTCAGAAAATTAAAAATAGAATTACCATATGATCCAGCAATTCCATTTCTGGGTATATACTCAGAAGAATTAAAAACAGGATCTTGAAGAGATATTTGTGTACATGTGTTCACAGCAGCATTATTCATAATAACTAAACTGGAAGCAACCCAAGGGTCTGTTAATGGATGAATGGGTAAACAAAATGCAGTATAGACATCTAATGGAATATTATTCAGCCTTAAAAAGGAAGGAGACTCTGACACATGCTACAACATGGATATGAAGTTTTAGGTCCTTATGCTAAGTGAAATAAGCCAGTCACAAAAAGACAGATACTGTAGATGTCTAGGCTGGTGAAATTCATAGAGACAGAAAGAGGAATGGTGTTTGCCAGGGGCTGGGTAGGGAGGGGAGATGGGGACTCATCATTGAATGTGTACAGTTTCAGTTTTGCAAGATGAAAAATTTCCAGAGATGAATGGTGGTAATGGTTGCACAACAGTGTGAATGTACTTAATATCACTGAACTGTACACTTAAAATGATTAAGATAGTAAAATTTATGTTATGGGTATCTCACCACAATTTTTTAAAAATGGGGGGAGGGGCACCTGCCTGGTTCATTCAAGAGTCAAGAACATGTGACTCTTGATCTCAGGGTTGTGAGTTTGAGTCCCATGTTAGGTATAGAGGTGACTTAGAAATAAAATCTTCAAAAATAGTAGTGATAATTTTGTTAAAATTGGGAGAGGGGAGAGAGTTAAAAGGAAGCAGTGGTATCCAGAGAGATAGGAGGAATGTCCTGGAAACCAAGGTAAGAGAGTTTCAGGAGGGAGGAAAACTCTATGTACAAAACTACCAAGGGGAATAAGGTGAGATACGGAGTGACAACTGATGGTTAGTTTCAGCCATGTAGAGGTCACTGGTAATGTTGATAAAAGCCATGTCAACAGAGTGGCATGGACAAAAGTCTGATTAAGTGGGTTTAAGAGAGAGTGGGAAAATTTATAGTTGTTACAGCTTGTTCCAAGATTCTACCTGAAAATGAGAAGTTCTCTGTAATATGTATGTTTATAGACATGGATGGTCACATATCTGTAGAAATTCTTTCTGTTGGTCATTCAGTCAGTGTTTCCTGGCTGCCTACTCTGTGCCAAGTCTTCTGCAAAGTGCATAATTTGGCACTCAGGAGAGGACAAATCCAGCAGCTCTGCCTCCGAGACTCCAGGCAGGAGCTGCAGGTGGGGTCTGGGACAGATAGAAAAGCTGCCCGGGGCTGCATCTGTGGCTTAAGACGCTGTCTTGGCGAGATCCAGCTTGGCCACTTTCTGTGGTGCTACAGATGCATGCCTGGGAGAAGCACCCCTCTGGAGCCTTCACCAGCTGGTTTAGGGATGGTACTGACCAGCTCTAGGAGATGTCTGGATGACGTGCCAGCCAGGCCACCTGTCTCTTCTCAGACTCTCAGACCCAGCCCAGTGGCCACAGATGGCAGAAAGCAAAGAAGATCCCTGGGGCCTCTAAAAACTTCCCCAGAAACTGGCAGCAGGCAGTACCTCCGGCCAAGTCAGGGGCCAGTTTGACCAGACACTCATCAACGTGTGAGACGCCCCGGGTGGAGCTGAGGGGCCTGGTTCAGTCCAAAAACCACTGAGAACCAAAGGCACTGGCTCCAAGTCAAGTTGAACAGAGTAAGCAAAACTCTTTGGCTTTCCCCCAGAGTTTCTGATAAATTGAAGCAAATATCCCCTCATCTGGCAGTCTTACAAAGAAAGACCCTTCCCACGCGTTTACTGATGAATTCATAGCCGTGCTGGAGGTAATCCGGTTTTATGAGAAAGAATATGCATTTATTAGAAAGAACAAGCACCTATGTAAACAAGGCTTTGTCTTATGACAGTGAGTTCCAGGTCCAGATCCTACCTTCAGGGGATTTTGGCCCATTGAGGAAGACAAGTCCTTAAGCATATGCAGAATGGTCAAGGTAAAACAAGCAGTCTTGGGATTCTGTGGGGTAGAATGGTCCAGAGAGTCTGAGAAGGGTCTGGAGATGGACCAGCATATAGATAGCAATTTAGATGAGATGAGAGGGGGAAGGATCACCCAGAGAGATGAGGAGTGTCTGTCTGGTTCACAGCAGTGCAATGGGCCACAGAACATGATGCTAATAGCTGACCCTAGGGTTCTTCCTGCAGCACTTTGTACAGGAAAATATACTTGTAAGCTGTGTGAGGATTAAAGGTGAGAACCTGCAGTTGCCCCAAGCGGGAACAAAGAGTTGAAAACCTACAGTCCACTTCTAGGAATCCACCCCAGAGAGACCCTCTGATGTGGGCCCAAGAAGATCTGTTTAAGAATGTCATTACAGGGGTGCCTGGCTGGCTCAGTCGGCAGAGCATGAGACTTCTCTTGATCTTAGGGTCATAAGTTCAAGCCCCATGTTGTGTGTACAGGTTACTTAAAAAAATAATAAAATCGTTAAAAAAGAAAAACTAGAAATAGCTTGAATGTCCATCACCAAAGCACGGGCTAAATAAACCAGAGCTTATTAAAAAGAAGGCAGCAAGGGAAGAGACATTGTATGGTTTTGCGTCTCACATGTAGAAAGAGCCCTAATAAAAGTGTTAAGTGAAAAGCAGGTTTCAGGATTTGCAAATATTAAAACATCATATTGTACACCTGAAAACAAAATGCAAGTTTCAGGGTACAATGTGCAATATGACCTCATGTTAAAAAATTAAAAGCCTAAGAAATACCTAAAAAATTAAAAAAATACCTTAAGAAGTCTACATTTTTTTTTGAACACAGACACACAGATATATGTAATTTCATAGAAAAAACAAAGCATCTGGAAAGAGACTCATCAGATCAGTGACTGGTAGCCTGTGTTGTAGCATAGGAAGTGAAGCTGGGAAGGGTTGGGGTAGGAATTGTGGGGATGAAGAGGTGGAGTTGACCCTGTGGTTTTTGAGGGAGTCCTAAGAAGCTCTTTGCATTTGGGTAGTGTTGCTTGCCCCACAGGTGCTTAGAATTCTCCAGGGATTGAAGCATCATGGGGGTGGTGGGTCATGATTCTGTAGCCCATTGATGGGCTACAGTGTGGTCCTGGAGGGAAGGTACAGGAAGCCTGCCCTCTAGTCTAGCCCCACTGCTGACTCCCTTGTGGCCTGGGTCCTATTTGGCCTTCTCTGGTTCCCAGCATCAGTGTCTTTCTGGGCTTCTCCAGCTGGCCCAACCTGGGATTCCAAGTCCATTCCAAAGTCTTCCCATGGAGTTTGAACAGTAGCAGGGGCAGAGAAAAGCTCTAGTTGGCCTTTAGACTGCTGGGACTTGAACATGGGCCAGGCTGGGACTGGGAACCTGTATGAGAAGGGAAGTTTCAGAGCAGCCTGGCCTCCGGGAGGAGCTCCCTCCTCTGACAGGTGGAGTATCATTGCTTCCCAGAACATCTGGCTTGAGGATACCTGGCCCAGCCTGGCCCCTCAGGAAAAAATGTGGGGATAATTCATTACCTGTTAGACTCTAAACAGTTAATGAAACCCACTGAGTGAGGGTTCTGGGCTGTGAGGCAGATGTGGAGACTGCTTGAGGCCAAGACTTGGGCCCTAGGTGTGCAGGATGTTGGTGCAAACTGTGCACAGGGACAGATCTGTTCTGCATACAGTTCCTGTGATTGGTCTGGGCTGGCTTCAGGTTACAGAGATGTTAGATGTTAGATGTTAGATGAGGATACCACAGGATGGAAGAGGGGCATAAACTGGATTTGGATGGGGTCAAGTCCATGCATGGAATCAAGCGTCACTGTGGAAACAGGAAGCAGCACCGACAGCTGGCCCTGAGAGGCCTCCTCACTCCAGTCAAGGCTTTGTTAATGGTGTCCTGGCCTTAACCAGCCTCCCAGTGCTGGAAAGTGCTCCAGGGTACAAGGTGGCTGCCTTGGGAGCCTCCTACAGCCACTAGCAAGGTAGCTGCTCCTCCCTTAGGGCTGTGGATAAAGGGACTTGTAGGCTTGGGTTGGCCTTGGACACCATAACTGGTGGGCATCCAGGACCTGCAGCTCTAGCAGGTGGTGACCTGCAGCTCTAGCAGGTGGTAACCTGCTTCCAAATGTCCTGGATCTCCAGCCAGGGCCCTGGGGAGAGTCTTGGACAGGAATTGGGGCTGGATGCCTGTGCAACAGAGATGCTTGGAAACAAGGGAATTCTTGTCAAACTGATCCTCAGCTAGGCCAGCTCCAGGCAGATGATCCACCTAACACAGTTCCTCTAGGAAGAGTTCTATAGAGGAAGGAAAGCCTGCATTACCCTGGCATCCGACTGAAGCAAGAGAAGCAGAATGAGAGGGAGTGGAGGGGACTGTGTTGGGCAGTGGTGGCTTTCTTGGGGAAACTTTGCCATTGGGCATCTATCTCCTTAGCTGCCCTCAGAGTTCAAGGAAAGGGAAGCAGCTCTTAAGTCTCTCCTCCTCTGGCTGGCCAGGCTGGAAGGGCCTGTCTGAGGAAGAGCAGGCACCACCTTGCCCTAGAGGACCTCACAGTTCAGGTGGGGAGGTGAGATTCCTCTACTGGAAACAAGATGAGGTAGGGCATGAGTCAGCGCTGAAGTGTCCACTTCAACCGTGTGTGCACATACACACAAGAGTATGAATGAGCCAGGAAGGAGTCACTAAGTGGGGGCAGAGCAAAGAGAGATTGTTTGTAGGTGTGCATTTGTGTATGCCCATGTGCATGTGCATGTGTGTATTGTGTGTTTGCATGGGCCCAAATACTGACTGATGCATGGTCTCTGGAGTCGCTCTCCTCTGTGCTATTTGTCTAGACAACCTAAAAATAATTTCCATTAACTTTAGGATTTGTTGTTTGATGCATAAGATGCTTGCCCAGCAGATAGAGTTTTCTACCTACACTTTACCTAAGATCAAGTTAAAATGAGTCTGCATTATTTATGCACAGGATGGCTAGTAAGCAAAAGGCAGAATGATCCCACACTGGAGAGTGTGCATGGATTGACAGTGACGATGACGATGATGAAGAAGGGCCCAGCGTGGCTACTGGGAGGTGTCATCAACTTGCTATCTCACCCATGCATGACTTAGAATTGGGCCCATGACAAGCAGTCATGAATATTTATTGAATTTATTTGTAGACATTGAGAAAGAATGTCCCCATGTGTGATGCATGTGCAAATATGGAGCTAGATGACTGATAACTCATCGTGGACAGAAGAGAATTAAATGATAGGTTGAGTTTAAAAATCAGTTTATTGGGGTGCCTGGGTGGCTCAGTGGGTTAAGGCCTCTGCCTTCGGCTTGGGTCATGATTCCAGGGTCCTGGGATCAAGCCCTGCATCGGGCTCTCTGCTCAGTGGGGAGCCTGCTTCCCCCTCTCTCTCTGCCTGCCTCTCTGCCTATTTGTGACCTCTGTCAAATAAATAAATAAACTCATTTAAAAAATTAAATAAATAAAAATCAGTTTATTAGACCGGTGGGTCTAATATCATCCCAGTCTGATAACTGGGATGATGCAGTTATCAGACTGAAAGATGAAAGCCTTGGAAGAATGAGGGATCAATAAATAAGTTGTTGATACTTGATAAAAGGGTAGGAAAGATGAATTGTGGCCAGGTGACAAGGTTATTAGATCCATGGTCAGATCCGAATAGGTAGATGGGGAAGTAAAGAGAAATGCAGCAATGGAGTGAGAAAGGCAGGTAAGAGGATGAGAGGGATACTGCAGTGGGTAGATGTTTGTGTTGTGCTCCTCAGAACCTGGAATATGTTATCTTACATGGAAAAGGAGACTTTGCAGACATGATTAAATTAAGGACCTCAAAATGGAGAGATGATCCTGGATTAACCAGGTGTACTCAGTCTTATCATACGTCCTACCACTGACCTCCTTTTCAGCATAGCCCAGCTTCCTCTGCCTTCTTTCCAGTTCCTGATCAGGCCACGCTCATTCCTACCTCAGGGCCTTTGAACTCACTGCATCCTCTGTCTGCTTTTGTCACCCAGATCTTTGTTCAAGTGAGTGTTGCCTCCCTGCTTCCAGATTTTTGTCCTGAAGCCTTGAGCACACGCCGTTCTTGGGGATAGGGCTGGTGCAATGGGATGTCCCAGCTCCTAGCCTGCCCTGGCTGGCACTATCCCCAGTCCTGGGTCCCGCCCAAGGCTGCGGGATGGAGCAGTGTGCATGAGTCATCGAGCCACAGACACAGTCCCCTTGTTGGAGGGACCTGAGCAGTTATACTGGGCAAACTCCTAGAGCCAATGGCTAGGCTGAAAGGGAAGGCTAGGAATTTCCCCAAGTTATTCAGGCTCGCGCGGGGCCAGGTGGGAGCGGCCATTGGAGGAGCTAGATATGGCCTGTGGCATGATGCTCTAACCTCTCTGTGGACGGCCCTGTGTCCATCCAAGCTAAAACTGGGTGTGGAAGAGTAGATGGCATGTCCCGCTCTGAGAGGGTCTCATTACCCCTCAGCTACGTCTTCATTCACCTCACATGGACTTAGCATCCACGGTGTACCAGAAACCATGCTGCCTTACTACAGGTCAGGCCCTGCCCTGCAGGAGCTTACAGTCTAGTTGAGGAGGCAGGCTGGCCTGCAGACCTTCCCGATCTCCTGGAAGGCTCTGCATCAGGGCTCACAGAGAAGCCACACCTGACCACCCAAGTGACAGCAGTGACAGGATGAGCTTGAAGGCATCCCAGGCAGCAGAACTGGCCTGCTGTTAGTTTCCCAGCGCTGCCACAATTAAGTACCACAAGCTGAAGGGCTCAACAAGGCATAGCTTTGGGGACTAGAAGTTCAAAATCAGGGTGTCGACAGGGCCAGACTCTTTCTGAACCCTCAAGGGGAGGATCCTTCATTGCCTCTTGTAGCTTCCGGTGGCTCCAGGTGTTCCTCGTTGTGGCTGTGATGTTCCAGTCTCTGCCTTCATCTTTTCATGCTCTCTTCCTTTGTGTCTGTGTGTCTTCAAATGGCATTCTCCATGTGTGCCAGTGACTATGTCCAAATTCCCCTCTTCTAAGGATGTCAGTCATATCGGATTAGGGCCCACCCTAATGATTCTTCTTAACTGGATTACAACTGCATATATCCTATTTTGAAATAAAGTCACACTCACAGGTCCTGGGGGATTAGGGCTTTTTTGGTGGGACACAATTCAACCTGTAACAGTGGTTGAAGACTTGGAAGGGCCTGGAGCTCAGGCCTGGAGCACTCTGCCACCCACCATCTCATCACCCACAGGCTCTGTACATATTTCCCCCAGGGCGGCTCACTGGTCCATACACCTGCCGGCATGTTCCTACCTCCAGACTTGCTCCCAGCTCCCCTGTCTTGACAGCTTTTCCATTTCACTCAGCAAGCCTACCTCCTCAGAAGGTCTTCCTCTGATTTCTGAGATGCTCAGACTGTGGGCTCATAGTCTGTCCCCTTCAGCCTCCTCCTCACCCCATGCCAAGTCCAGAGTCAGGGAGCCAGAGGCCTTGAGTTTAGCTATCTCTATATTCCCTCAACACCATCCCTGCCCAGGCTTCTTACTCAGCTGGGGTATCTCCATGAAGGGGGAGGCAGAGCCCTGACTTCTGCACAAATGGCCCCGACTGCCAGATCGTCTCCCTTGCTCTGACCACACTGCATTTGCTAGGAGCTCCCTGAGAGTTCTGAGGTCCACCCACTTCCATCACATGGAACCCCATGGAATCCATTTGCCTCCCCGCTTCAGTGACCAGGGATGAGGGGAACACTACCCAGCTGAGGCAATTTAAGGGGCTCACAAAGGGCTCCCAGATCCAAAGATCTTTTTCACCTACCTGCCCTGGGTCAGAAATCCCACTGTGAGCAAGTCTGATAGCATCCACCCATGATGAGGGCAAATGCCCCGGAGGGGAGAATTTGCCAGGAGCCACTTGGACAGAGACTTGCCTTGGGAGCCTGGCAGCCTGGCGATATTTCACTCAAATCCTACAAGAGATCTGCCATCCAGGAGCAGGAGGGGCCAAAGAACTTGGGCCATTATGCAGAGCTTTGTCCAGAGGCTACAGGCTGCACAATGCGGGTAGCTGAGGGCAGCCCCAGGCCCAGCCTGGCCCAGGCAGAAACTCACTCAGGCCCCAGGATATGCACTAAGCCCAGCCTCTTCCTTCTCTCCTGCCTGTCCTGCTTTCCTTTGTCCTGCACCTCCCTGCCTGAAGACCCGGCCCCTCGGACATACTTGTAGCCACTGGTCTGTTAGTGGCCTTTGGACTGGGGAAGGACTGGGGCCTCCCTCCTGGGCCCCACACCCATGCTGGCAATCATCAGGAGCAGGGAGAGGCCCAGAACTGTCACTCCCTGGGCACAGTCCCACAGTGTCCTCAACCGGCCAGTCCTGTTCTACCCTTTCTCCCATGGGGAGGAGTTGGGGGCACGGAAGATGGCAGAGCCCAGACCTGGCCAGAGGCATTGTGCTGCCAGGGGCCTGCAGCCCCACATGCGCCCGTGGACTCCACACTTTGCATGGAGGCTCTGGGTGAGGCTGGGCTGCCTGGGCTTCTCCTTTCCTGCCAGAGGGACTGGAGGGTAGGATTGGGGGGTTGTTGTGGTGTGCTCACCATCAGACCCAGGGGGTCCAAAAAGGTTCCTTTGGAAGGGGGAGCCAGCCATGTCTAATGGGCTACTTCAGTTCTGCTGGCTGTCTGAAATAGCTAGGTATCAGAGCCAAATGTCTGCAAGGATGGTTTGGCTCCTGAGGCCTGGGGTCCAGTGCATACCCAGGTGGGGGTCAGGAGGGTAGCCTCAACCCCTGCACCCAGATTCCAGGCCCCAATGCCAAGGCACCAGTCCAGGCCTAGCCCCTACCAGGTCCTCAGGCTAACGAATCCTTTCAAATGCCCACTCTTGCCTATCCAGCCGGTGCCCACATAGCAGGCATTAATAAGTCCCCTTTTGGGTTAAGAGCTATGTGGAGAATTTCATGGTGCCCCAGAGAGGGTAAAGAATGACCAGGAGTTAGATAAGCCTCACTCTGAACATGCTGCTCATCGGAGAGAAGGCATCTCCGGGCCTTGCCCGAGTCTATACGGGGGTCCAGTCAGTTGCTTGGGGAGCTGGGGTGGCTTCTTTGCTGGGTTACTGAGGACAACTAAGGTGGGGGCTGCCTCCTGCCCTGGGAAGTACTCCCTGGCCTCACTTGGGCTTGCTCCTCTGCTAAGCATGGTTAGACCTGTCAAATTCTCTTAGTCCCCTATCTCATAGAGGAAGTGGGAGAACAAGCAGTGTGTGGCATGGGTCTTGCAGCCCATGCTCTGAACCCTGAGCGTAGCAGCCATGCCACGGCGAGGAACAGCATACAGAGACCCCCAGGGGGCACCTAGGGAGCTGAGCCTGCCGCCTTTGCTCAGAAAGTAAACGCTCAGCTCCTTCTCTGCAGTAAAATCCTCCTGTGTGTCCTACTTCCTCACCTCTCAGAGACCAACTGGGGAATCTGCAGGAGCATGACCCGCCTCCTCCAGGGGTACAGTCCCTAAGGTCAGCAGCCACCAGACTTCTCCCTAATCTTGCGGTCTTTGTGCAGCAGCAGGAAGAACATTTTCTCCCTCCCTGGACCCTTGACTTCTCTGGGAAGCTAATCCCTCCCCCATTCCCCATGAGGCTTCCCGAGCCCCAGAAACTCAAAGGTACAGCCTAAAACTGTGGTTAATGGCTGCCCCACCACTTGGTAGCTGTTTGACTGTGAGAAAGATACTTAACCTCTCTGAGCTTTACTGGCCTCACTTATGAAGCAGAAATAATGACAGTCCTTATCCTGAAGAGTCACTGTGAGGATCAAACATATTGTCCAAGGGCTGGCACATAGAGAATGCTTAATAAACAAGTGGTATGATTATCATCATTATCTGTGGGTATCCATCTTTAACCTGCTTTTCCTCTTTTGCCCCTCTCCTCTAGACCCCTGAGTTCAGAATTGTCACCTTCTGCTTCAGCAGTCTAAATGGGGGTAAGTGGGGGTAGCTGGTCAGGTCATCCTCCCAGGTAAGTGGAGACAGGGATGTGTGTCTGAGCATTCTGGCTGTAGAGCCTAGAATGAGCCATCACAGACCCAGAATGCGCTCATTTAAGTCACCATTCAAGGGGATTTCAAGAATCAGTATTTCTGTGGTAGAAGGAAGGAGTCACTGAAGGCCACACAGCAAGCTTAGGCCGGAGTTGGCCAAGAGCCCCAGTGGTCCTTCCATCTAGATCTTCTCACTGCCTGACTCAACAGCTCTCATTTCTCCAGAAGCTTCACTGGAAACCTCACTCCGGAGCTTTCTGATTCAGAGAAAGCTGCAAAGTGCAGAGCCAGCCCCTGGGCCTAGAGCCCTGAGCTCCCGGGCAGACCCATAGGCTGATGGCTGACGGAGACGTTACCGGAGCCGATGATTCAACTTCCTGCCTTTTGAGAGCGCCCAGACCACAGAGGTTTTCTTGCTTGGAGGAGGGGGGCATCTCCCTGCCTTGGGCCAGGCAGAGCGGGTCAAGTCTCCACCACAAACCACAGGGACTAGGCGGTGCGTAGGGACAGGCCATAGGGGGCCATGGTAGAACCCTGACTGGTGCCTCCTGAAGCCTGTCTCCTCTTTGGGTTAATGATTACCACCTAGAATGACCAACTGTTCTTTTTTCCTTGAATCCGTCCTGGTGTTAGCACCCAAAAACCCCATCCCAGGAAACCCTTCAGCCCTGGGCAAACCAGAACAGTTGGTCACTCTATTACCACCCATATTTCAGTAGGACGTGACTTATCACCTCACTGACTCTAGGAGTATGGGCCCGGGGACAGCACATTCTAGAATAGGGAATTGGCAAACTATGGCCTGAGGACCTATTCTGGCCCTGTAAGTATTTTTGTAAAGCCCATGAGCTAAGAACAGTTTTTACGTTTTTTAATGGTTGAAAACAAAATTAAAGAAGAATAATATTCCATGACACGTGGAAATTACAGGAAATTCAAATTTCAGCATTCATAAACCAAGGAGCACAGCCCTGCCCGTTCATTCACTTACATATATGTCACCTTTGGCTGCTTTCACATCACAAGGCAGAGCTGGGGAGCTGTGACAGAGACTGTATAGACCCATTGACTGTAAAGTCTCAAGTGTTTACTACTTGGCCTTTCACGCAAACAGTCTGCGGACCCCTGTTCTGGAGGCAGGCAGGGTAGGGATAAACACACTAGAAACCTCACAAGTGCCAGGTCATGTACTATGTGCTGCTGAGCTGAGGCCGTGGGCAGCTGACGGTCTGGGAGAGCTTGAACAATGTAGAAAGACTCTAGTAAAATTAGACTCAATGCCAAGTCTAAAGTGGGCCCTAACTTGGCCCCTCTGCCCCTTCCCTACCTCAGCCCTACAAGATGTGCTCCCTTTCTTCTTTCAGAGGCCTGGGGACAGAGTTTATTTGAGTAGCATTCACTCTTAAAAGACTTATGGGGGCTGACCTCAGTGTGGACCTTCAGGAGCCCCAGCTCAGCACCCGCGGGGGTCTGTCTGGTCTGCTCATACAAGGCTAGGGCAAGTCCTCTGGAGGCCTGTGTGCCCTCGAAGCCCCTCCACTCCCTCCTGGGCACAGCTGTCCCACTAGGCACACTTCCTCTGTGCCCACGTCCTCGCAGCTTAGATATTTGGGTTTGGAGGGTACCGCAGAAAGAGATGCTCAATTTCCAGGTTTTCTGAAATTTCTGCTTGGGGTAGACTGGGTCTGAGAGGTTACTTATCTTTTTTAAACAAACGTTGTAAATGAAGTCTAAAATACATGGAGAAAAGTGCACAGCTCAGAAGTGTACAGCTCCTGTGAACAAGCCTATGTAATTATCACCTGTGTGACCAAAAACAGAGCATCGCCAGCCCTCAAAGCCCCCTGGTGCCCTCTGTAAGTGACTGCTCCCAGGGTTAACCACTATGGAAGCCTCTGTCATCACAGATTAGTTTTGCCTGTTTTTGAAAACTATGTAAATGGGATCAGAAAGTACATACATTTTTCTGTCTGGCTTCTCTTGTGCGGTGAGATTTGCCCATATTACTGGCTATGAAATAGTTTGCTCAGTTTCTTTGCCATTCTCTGTTTTATGAATATACCACCACTGATTTATTGATAGCATCGCTAATGGAAATTTGGGTTGTTTCCAACCTTGGCTATTACAAATAGTGCATGTCTTTTGGGACATGTGTGTATCCTTTCTGCTGGTGTGTATACTTCGGAGTGGAATTGTTGGGCTCTCAGATATGCCTATGTTTAGCTTGAAAATATACTTTTTACTAACAGTTTTCATGTGATTTTTTCACCAAAGCTCAGGCTGAAACTGCAGATGAATGTTTCTAGAACTACTTACGTCGCTGGTGAAAGGTAATGTCTCGACATTTCTCAGGCTGCAAATACTTGCCAGCCCAATTCCAAAAATGGTTCAGAAATGATGCGCATAGGCCCTACCCCCAGCCTGCTAACAATTGTGCTGAGCCTGGGCTTTTGGGGGGCACTGAGAACTGCAGTACCAGATCCTTGGCCTAGAGGCCAGAGAGTCCTGCTGAGACATAAGTGGGGCCTAACGTTTCAGGACCCCGAATCAGAACATGGGGTCTGACAACTGGTAGCATATTCAAAGCTGGGACCATCTTATGAAACCTGCTTTCCTGATCATGGGCAAAAAGAGTGCAGCTCCACATGGGATCGGGCAGCCCAAGATTGTCCCACAGTGCCATAAATACAGCAGAGGCCCTGTGTACCTCAGCAGGTCTTTTTTTTTTTTTTTTTTTTTTTTTTTTAAAGATTTTATTTATTTATTCGACAGAGAGAGAGATCACAAGTAGGCAGAGAGAGAGAGGAGGAAGCAGGCTCCCCGCTGAGCAGAGAGCCCGATGTGGGACTCGATCCCAGGACCCTGAGATCATGACCTGAGCCGAAGGCAGCGGCTTAACCCACTGAGCCACCCAGGCGCCCCTCAGCAGGTCTTTTTGATTGCACCAGGGCCCATTCACCTGTGTAACTGATGGAGCAGCTCTAGTCTGCTGGAGCTCTGGCAGGCTGTTCCCAGAGCCTGCGAGGAAAGGGCCCCATCTGATTCCTTTCTGAGCAGCTTCTAGTTCATGGGACCCTGATTCCTTGCCATCAGCAAGACCTGCAAGCAGGGTTTCTCACAGGTGGATTATGCCCTCATGTTGCTCTCCCTGGCCCAGATCTTCAAACCCTGGAATGGACAGAGCTGACCACATCTCTATAAAAAAAAACCCTGCTGGTATCTTACTTGGGAAGGTGGGTGGCTTCCTTAAAGTTTGAGTGATGCTTTCCATTACTTTGAGAGACTGGTCACTGAGAGCAAATACCATGGTTAGCTTACTGCTCATTGTGGGAAGTGATGAAGTTTCACCAGTACTCCCGGCCATCTTGGGGAGGGCAGGTTGTGGGGGTGTGTATGAGAGAGAGCCCTTGAGATGTCTCAGAGAAGACCTGGGCCAGTTTAATTATTACCTTGCTGCCAGGAAGAATTCTGTCACAGGCTTAGGCTAGGTTCTTCAGCTCTACATAGACAATGTGTGTGCTTGATTCAATATCCTACCAACCATTCCATCAGCCACATGATCAGGATGTTTTAGGCCATACATCCCCAGCCTGGCTTCTGTGGACTTACTGCTGAGATGTGGAAATCTTGGGGGGGTCCCCTCATTCAGAGACCTGGCCTTTAGGTCCATGCTGAGTACCCCAGGCTATTGCTCTGTTGTCTCTCCGAGTTCCCGTCTATAAAATGGGATGACTGTGGGGGATTTGTCTTACCATGGGGCAATGAAGAACTGTCCCAGAAAGAAGACCCTCTGATGACTTCACTGTGGACATTCCCAAGGAGTTGGTTCTAGGTTGATGCTTTGGTAGGGTTTATGAGGGAGAGTCAATTAGAATTCTTTTAGCTTCAAGTGATATGAAACTTACCCAAAGTGGCTTAAGCAAAAGAAAACTATGTATTGGTTTGTTTGGTTGGTTTACATAATGAAAAAAGTTCAGGGGCTTCAGGCACAACTTGATCCAGGAGCTCAACTATGTCGTTAGGACCAGGCCACTTTCATTTCTGCTTTGTTAAGGATTGGGCTTGTTCTTTTTTTTTAAGATTTTATTTATTTATTTGACAGACAGAGATCACAAGTAGGCAGGGAGACAGGCAGAGAGAGAGGGGGAAGCAGGCTCCCTGCGGAGCAGAGAGCCCAATGCAGGGCTCAATCCCAGGACCCCTGGACCATGGGACCATGACCCCAGCCGAAGGCAGAGGCTTTAACCCACTGAGCCACCCAGGTGCCCCATGGATTGGGCCTATTCTTACACTGTAGTGACAATGGTGACAAGACAGCTGTCAGTGCTCCAGGCTGACACCCTCACACCTCCAAGTCCAAAGGAAAGGACAACATCTTTTTCTAGGATACTCAAATACTTAGTATTGGCTCTGATCAGACTTGACTTACATCACACGCCCATCCCTAAACCATACATTGCATAAGTTTGCACAATGTGCTCTGCCACTCTGACTGTCCAGGCCTGGCTGACATGAGACTCTCAAGCCTGGGCATTACTGCACCTGAAGCCTCTGAGCTGCAAAATTATAAGAGGAGCCATTCCTCGGATGAAAACTGGGGTGCTATTCCTAGAAGAGAAGGAATGGTTACTAAGCAGGAAAACCATAACAGTTCTCAATAGGGAACGCCCCTGACTAGAAAAGGAGTCATCTGGCCCGTGCCTGCTTGCTCCCTGATTGTCCTGTGCCTTGAGGGCAGGCATCACAACTTTCTCTCCTCTGTATCTGCAGAGATATTAATAGAATGGATACTCATTTTTGGCTGGTGTGTTGAGTTTGATACCCTTTCAAACCTCTTTTAACACCTACAGTCTTATTTGATTCTTTGTTCTTCTTTTTGGCAACCCAGGATCTGAACCCTCTTCCTGTGATGGGGAATTCCCCTTATTCTGAGGCAAAGCCTACTTCCCACTACAAAGGCTGAAAGTACCATGTGCATCTGTTTCCCAGCCCCCTCCCCCACCCTTGGCTGGGCAATGGCCCATGACCAAGGCTCTGACAATCAGACACACAGGCCCCAGACTGATATAGGAGCTAATGGCCCAAAGAAACAGGGATCACAGAGCATTCTCCTCAGTGCTTACTATGGGTGCAGCATGTCAGTGTCGCTAGGGGGGTGGGGATGGGGACAGCACAAAGCATGGGCGGAAGGCACCAGCCCTGCCTGCAGAGCATGGCATATGGTGGTGGTGGTGACAGGAAGGGCAGGGAGGTCCTGATGAAGCCAGTTTGCAGGATGATCTGGGTTCACAGCTGTGTCGTCAGAGTTGCTGCCTTTCTGCTCAGATTCTCTGAGCTGCTCAAATTATTATTTTTCTGCTTAAATCAATTTAGCTTACGTCAATTAAGTCTATCTGCTTAAGAGTCTATTTCTGTTGCTTGCAGCTAGAAACTCTGATTGTCATAATCCTGGAGACAAAGCCACCAGGTAATTCCCCTTTTTCAGGTGGATAAATTAAGGCTTGGAGGCTGGAACAAGTTCATGCAGTTATGACAGTTGCTGAGTCAAGAGCAGAACCTTGGGCCAGGGGAACAATCCTATAACTGGCAGGTGGGAACCCAGGCGAGGGAGAACCTCCTCACAAGTAGTGCTGCCTCACCAGTGAGCAAGTCCCCTATTACTGGAGGCGTGCAAGTAGATTTCTGGAGATTTAAGGGAGAGGCTGAGTGAGGGAACTCCAGTTCCCTTCTTCCTTGTGGATTACACATGTTATCATCTGCCCAGCTGAGAGTACTCTGTGTGCATACAAAAGTGTTAAGGCAAAAACATGGCTCCTGGTCCTGCAGCTCCAAGGCCCCACCCTCTCCAACGAGCCAGCCTCTCCCTGGCTCAAAACACAACTGCTGCTTGTCCTATGTCTCAGAGAAAAGTCATGGCGTTTACTGGCCTCAGTCACTTTAATGAAAAGCCCCTACACCAAACAAATACAAGCACAGACATTTGCAACTAATTATGGTAGTGCTGATCAGTCAAATTTCATTGCAAATTGCATGTTGAAATTGATAGTGGGCGAGTCAAGAATAAACTGGTTGTCTGGAAAAGTGACACGGGCACACAGGACTGGATTAATAATTCAATTTAGACTCAGACACTGTGAAGAAGAGGAAAAAGCAGATTAGCATTGCCCCAAGATTGCTTGTTTATCCAGTACTTCTTGCCAATGTGCCTGGCTTCTAAGGGAAGCTGATCCTCCTTCAGGGTCCTCCCACTTTGGGAGACCACAGGGCGTTGAGTATTTCAGCCTTTAATTCCTGGTTTGCAAAATTGCAGCCTTGAGTGGTGTGGGGAGGGGAATACTGCCCTTCATCTCAGCTGCTGCTGAGAAGCCTACTCAGGAGGCTTCTTGGAAGATAGGCACCTCCTGCTTCAGTGAACCACACTCTTAGCCTCCCATTTCTGGGTATTGGGCTCGAGGGGTGTAATCTACTTTGAAAGCCCAGGTGGTTTCCCAGGTCAGGTATGGCTCGGGGGGAATAAGCCCCAAGACAGTGGGAAAGGAGCCAAAAGGGCCAGTCGGTCTCAACTGGCCTGGTCCCTAAGGAGTCTCAGGGAGCTATGAAGGCCAGTGGAGACATAATCCCAGCTTGCCTGGAGGCCACAGATGAATGGGAAATGTCTTCAGGATTCGGCCTTCTGGGAAGGTCACTGTGTCCTTGTACCTGAGGAGGAAGGCAGGAAGGAGGCACAGGGCAGGCAGAGCGTATAGGTGTCGGTGGGGTAGGGGCAGGTACCGTAAGCCCATGAGATGCACTCCCAGTGGCCACCTTGAGCTAGCCAGGAGTGCTCCACACTGAGCTGCTCAGCCAGCCTAGAGCAGACAAGGGAAGCAGCCAGCGATGTGCACAGAGCCACCGGCTCCCACTCCAACTGCCCTGCTCCACAGGCCTGTGCAGAGGGAAAGTCTTTCATCCTCTAGCCTCAGGTTCAAAACCCAAAGTCTCCAAGAGAAGTGGGCCAGCTATGGATGGGGGTAGGGCTGGTGAGCTTGAACTTGACTGGTGAGGGGAGGGGAGGCAGTCATGATTTGCTTCAGGAATCTGCCTGGAGACAATATAGGTTGGAATTCAGAAAAAGGCTTAGGATAGGGATATAAATTTGTAAGTTGTCTACAACGCAATGTTATTTAAAACCAGGACACTGGAGGAGATTATCAAGGGAGGGAGAAAAGTTAAGAGATTAAATGAGGTCCAAAGGGGGAGACTTGGATAAAGGTGCTAGCAAAGGAGACAGAGAAGGAGCAAGCAAAGAGGTAGGAGGGAGACCAGGAGAGGTTGTGATGATCCCGGTGCATGGAGAGATAACTCTTACATGTTATTGAGAAGCAAGGAAGATGTAGTCTGATATTTGAGAACACAGAGAGTCCTTGACAAATGCAGTCTTGCTCTAGCGGTGGGAGAAAGGAAACAGGGAGAGGACTTGAGGCAAGAAGAAGAGACAATTCCTTCTAGGAGTTGGGCTGTAAAGAGGAGCAGAGAGATTGGGTGACAGTTTGAGGGGCATATAAGGCTAAGAGGAGGTTTTTCTGTAAGATGGAAAAACCACAGGTTTTTTTTGTGTGTGCTGATGGGGATAATCCTGGAGAGAGGGGAATTTTGATGATATAGGTGAGAAAGAGGATAAATGTTGGAGTGAAGTCCTTGAGTAGACAGGTAGGGATGGCATCTGGTGTATAAAAAAGGGGCCTGTCTTTAATAGGAGCATGGATAGTTCACCCATATTAACAAGACGAAAGCCAGAGTTGATGAGCACAGATGCAAGTGGGTGGGGGAAATAGTGGTGGAGCCCGCAGAACTTCTCTGGTGAGGGCTTCTGTTTTCTTAGCGAACTAGGAACAGGTTATCAGCTGAGAGTGAGATGGAAGAAGGGGTGTGAGGCAGTTGGCTGGGAGAGAGGGTGTAAGTGCCCTTGGGGGTATAGTATGACTGTTGGGCAGCCTGTAGGTCCCACTGAATGGGGCTTGGGCCCATTAATTCAAAGTGAGACTGGGAAGCCCATATTGTGGGCTTTTCTTTAGTCTCAGGTGGCCTGTGGATGCAGGTGTAGAGGGTGGGTAGAGGGCTGAAGCGAACCAGGGCTATGGTTTTGCCAGGTTCTGCAGTGAGGGGTGAGGGAGAGGTGATAACATTGGACCATGGACTCTGAGCTGGGTAAGGAGGGATGGGACCTGAGGGGGTGAGAGACCATGAACAGTTGTTCAGATCAGTAGGCTCCATGAAGAGCAACTGGAGTTGGGGCACTAGAAGGAGTGAGCTGGAGAGAGAGGCAGTGTTTACTGAGAGGGGACACAGGACACAAGTCAATGAAGGGACTGCACTGACAGATAATGACTCTTTGGAAGTCTGGTTTGGGGAGCTAGAGGCTGAGGTTGTGAAGAAGCCAAGGTTGTGAAGAGGAGGCCAAGGGGCTGAGGAGCCTGTTCATCTACATGAATGTGAACATTAAATACTAAGGCAGAAGTGCCCACTGGAGAGGGGGACTGTGGGCCAGGAGATAAAATCTTCAAGGAATGAGGGGGTAGAGACCAGGGGTCTATCAATGGCTGCCAAAAGCGAGGGAACAGGTGGTCTTGTCTGATGACATGGCTTCCAGATGTGGGTGTTTCCAAGGAGGAGGGCCAACTGTGACACTGAGGAGCAACACAGGCACTCCCCACCCCAAATTCAGGAACACAAATACCACAGGAGGGAGAAGAGCCACCCTTTGAGAGGCTGAAGGCGAGGCAGAGTCCTTACAGGACAGGTAGTTTCCCATTAGAACAAGAAAACAAAGGGGGCATTCTGAAATGAGGTTGAGGATGGGGAAGTTTACTGATGACAGACCATGAGTTGTAGAGACCAGTGAAAGGATTTCTAGACATAGGGTAGGGTAGGCGATGAGGTCAGAAAAGGGTAATATAGAGCCACATGGGGCTGAGACTCCTGGGATGAGGGATGCTCTGAAAATTCTGGACGTCTTGTGGGACTGGTATGAATAGGGATGAAGGGACTGGTAAGAGCAGTCCTGAGGGACCAAGACAGAGGGTGGTTGGCCAGGCAGGGTTTGTTGGGAGGTGGGAGAAGAAAGCACCTGCCAGGAGCCCCCTTCACTCCTTCTGATGGTGGTCAGGAGGGCTGAGGAGGAGCAGTCTTCCCAGAGCAGGTGGAGTCCTGGGCACCCTCTTTACTCCTAGGTAGGAATATTAATCAAAACACTCATCATAGAACCGATACTAAAACTACAGACACGTCAATGAAAGAGAATTACCCAGGGGTAATTCAGTCAGTTGAGGAACCGACTATTGATTTCAGCTCAGGTCATGATCTCAGGGTCGTGAGATCAAGCCCTCATTGCTCAGCAGGGAGTCCGCTTGAGATTCTCTCTCTTCCTCTCCTTCTGCCCCTCCCCCAGCTCTCACACACACACACACACACACACACACACGCTCTCTCTCTCAAATAAATAAAATCTTTAAGCAAAAAGAGAAAGAGAATTACCCAAAAGTAGACCCTTATATATTGCATAATAAATCTGTATCTAATAAAGTTTTCTCTCAAAACAGTAGAGATAAAAAGCATGATATCTCCCCATCCCGGAACAATTCCCTAACTATTTGAGAAAAAATAAATCCAGCTCTTTACCTTAAATCTTATATTAAATGCATTCAAATGATCCAAAAACTAGTGTAAAAAATGTGGTATTAGTGGGACGCCTGGGTGGCTCACTGGGTTGGGCCTCTGCTTTTGACTCAGGTCATGATCTCAGGGTCCTGGGATCAAGCCCCACATCAGGCTCTCTGCTCGGCAGGGAGCCTTTTTCCCCACCCCCACCTACTGCTCTGCCTACTTGTGATCTGTCTCTCTCTGTCAAATACATAAAATAAAAATAAAATCTTTTTAGAAAATGTGGTATTAGTGTAAAGATAGAAATAGACCCACACACACGATCGATTGATGTTTAACTAATGGTACCAAGGCAATTCAATGGGGAGAAAACAATCTTTCCAACAAATGGTGCTGGAACTATCGGATAGCCATATGTAAAACTTATACCACATGCAAATACCATTTGTACCGTATACAAAAATTAACTTAATGTGGATTATAGGCTTATAGTTATGAGCCATATCCAAAATTACATATACATATGTTATACAAAAATGACCTACAACCCAGGGGTGCCTGGGTGGCTCAAGTCAGTTAAGCATCTGCCTTCGGTTCAGGTTATGATCCCAGAATCCTGGGATCAAACCCCCACGTTGCGCTCCTTGCTCAGTGGGGAGTCTGCTTTTCCTACTTCCTCTGCCCTTCGCCCACTCATATTCTTTCTCCCTCTCTCTCAAATAAACAAATAAAATCTTTTAAAAAACGATAGGCAACCCAATGTAAAAACAGGCAAATGATTTGAATCGAAGAAGACTTCACTGAAGAAGATATTGAGATAACAAACACATGAGAAGGTGCTCACCATCATTTGTCCTTAGGGAAATAAAAAGAGATTAAAACTACACACCTGCTAGAAGGACCAGAATTTAATAAGACTGACCGAATCAAGTGCTGGCGAGGATGGGTTGCCCTGGGACAGATGGTTCGCAAAAATGCATGATGAAACACCGGGAAATTACGGGCATGTTGTACGAACAAGGCAGAGTTTAACCTTCAGTTAAACCTTCTGTTCTTCAGTTGATAGACATTTCAGTTGTTGCCAGTTTGGGCTTGTGGCTGACGCAGAGATGTGTCACCCAGATCCTTCCTCAAGGAAGGATTTGCGGTCCAGTTGCAGGGAGTGTGATAAGCAGAAACGAACAGCTGATAGTTTATTCAGGGTCTGCTTAAGCTGCAGAGGGCTGCCTTGCCCCTTCCCAGAGCAGCTTGCATCCAGTGACTGAACAAAACAGGGATAGAGAGGCTGGGCCGTTTTAATCCAATCTGGGACAATCCAGATGCACAATATTTGCTCCAGAGTTCCCTGCCAACTTGGCTTAGACGTCCATGAACCTGCATCACAGTTTGACTTCTGCTCAATCCTGCTTCCTCTCCCTTCCTTTCATAGATGTTGATCCCTATTGTCCCTCATAAATATCTTGTGTTCCAAACTCCATTTCAGCATCTGTTTCCTGGGAACCAGATTTATGACAGAGCTATGACAAACCGAGTTCCTATGACCATTCTTGTCCATGTTTCCTGTCCTATTAACACTCTTTTCTGTAGGATATTTGCCTAGGAATGGAATTGCTGGCTCAAGGAGTATGTTATTTTCAGTTCACTTGAATAATGCTCAACTGTTTTCCAAAATGGTTGTATATGTTTATGTAAATTTATATAGATGAAAGTTTTTGCTACTACTTGGTATTGTGACTTTTAAATTTTAGTCAATTTGAGGGGTGCCTGGGTAGCCAGGAGGTTAAGCCTCTGCCTTCTGCTCAGGTCATGATCTCAGGGTCCTGGGATTGAACCCCACATCAGGTTCTCTACTCAGCAGAGAGCCTGCTTCCCTCTCTGTCTCTGCCTGCCTCTCTGCCTACTTGTGATCTCTGTCTCTGTCAAATAAAATCTTAAAAAAATAAAAGTAAATAAATACATTTTAGTCAATTTGGTAAGTATATAGTAATATCTTACTATGATTTTAATTGACATTTCCCAGATTACTGAAAAAGCTGAACAATGTTTTATGTTTTTGGCCTTTGTTTGTTTCTTTGTTCTAGAGAGGCAGGGGCAGAGGGAGAGAAAGAGAGAGAATCTTAAGCAAGCTCCATGCCCAGTGCTGACCCCAATGTAGTGCTCTATCACAACCCTGAGATCATGACCTGGGTTTCTTTTTCAAAGTACCTGTCTTTTGCCCATTTTTCTTTTTCCCAAGTTATTTTATTTTTTATTATTTACTTATTTATTTAAAACCATTCTATTACAGACTGATTGACATACAAAAAGCTGTACATATTTAAAGCATACAACTTGATGAGTTTGGATTGCACATCCTTCTTCAGGTTGTTTTTTGTTATTAATTCTTTTTTTAAAAATTTATTTATTTGACACAGAGAGAGACAGAGATCATAAGTAGGCAGAGAGGCAGGCAGAGAGAGAGGGGCACGCAGGTTCCCTGCTGAACAGAGAGCCCCATTCAGGGCTTGATCCCAGGCCCCTGGGACCATGACCTGAGCCGAAAGCAGAGGCTTAATGCACTGAGCCACCCAGGCACCCTTATTAATTCTTGCGTGTCCTATATATATTCTGGATAAAAGCTTTTTGATAGTTTTATCTGTTACTAGTATCTTCTGCTACTCTGTAGGTTGACTTTTCACCCTCTTAATGTCTTTTTTTTTTTTTTAAGATTTTATTTATTTATTTGACAGAGGGAGAAATCACAAGTAGGCAGAGAGAAGGTGGGGGGGTGGGAAGCAGGCTCCCTGCTGAGCAGAGAGCCTGATGTGGGGCTTGATCCCAGCACCCTGAGATCCTGACCTGAGCTGAAGGTAGAGGCTTAACCCACTGAGCCACCCAAGTGCCCCTTAATGTTGTCTTTTGATGAATACAAAAATCTTCATTTTATCCATCTTCCCTTTGTGGTATTGCTTTTTGAAATTTTAAATTTTTTAAAGAAAATTTTTCTTACCCAAGATTATGAAGATATCCTTCTACATTATTATTACTTTTTCTATGTTATTATTTTAAAACTTTACAATTTTTCCTTTTTTATTCAGGTCCAGACATACCTGGAGTTGATTTTGGTGTATGGTGTGAGGTAGGGATCCAATTTCATTCTTCTTCCATATAGATCCCTGGTTGTTCCAGCCAAGTTTATTAAGAGTCTGTCTTTTTGGCAATACTATACCATGCCATCTCTGTCACAAATCAAGCATCTAGATGTGTGCAGGTCTGTTTCTGTAACCTCATCTCTATTCCATTGAATTATCTATTTCCAAATCCATGCCTCACTCTCTTAATTACTATAGCTTTATAGTAATCTGGTATAGCAACGGCAATTCCTCTAATCTCATTCTTCCTCTAAAGTGGCTTATCTATTCTTGACCTTCTGCATGTCCACATAAATTTAAGAATCATCTTGTTGTAGTCCACAAAAAATCCTCATGAGTTCTCATAGAAATAAAATTCACTCTATAGATCACTTAGGGAAGAACTGACATTTTCGTAATATTTAGTCTTCCGATCCATGAAAAACATAGCTCCATTTATTAAGATCTTTAATTTCTTTCAATGCTTTAAATTTTTCTGCATTGGAGACTCAATCAAGTTCTATTAGCTTTATGCCTACTGATTTGGTATTTTAAAATGATATTACAAATCCTATCCTTTTAAAATACAGTTTTCTCGGGACGCCTGGGTGGCTCAGTTGGTTAAGCAGCTGCCTTCGGCTCAGGTCATGATCCCAGCGTCCTGGGATCGAGTCCCACATCGGGCTCCTTGCTCAGCGGGGAGCCTGCTTCTCCCTCTGCCTCTGCCTGCCATTCTGTCTGCCTGTGCTCGCTCTCTCCCCCCCCCCCTCTGATAAATAAATAAAAAATCTTAAAAAAAAATACAGTTTTCTCAGGGCACCTGGGTGGCTCAGTTGGTTAAGCATCTGCCTTTGGCTCAGGTCATGATCCCAGGGTCCTGGGATCGAATCCTGCATCAGGTTCCCTGTTCAGTGGGGACTCTGCTTCTCCCCTTCCCTCTACTATTACCCCCTACTCGTGCTCTCTCTCTTGCTCATTCTGTCTCAAATAAATAAAGTCTTTAAAATATAAATATATATAATTTTCTCTTTGTTGCTGTTAAATACACTGATTTTTACATATTTATTTTTTTTAAGTCCAAGAAAATTGTTGAACTCTCTTAATAATTCTAATTATCTGCATAGCATTTTAAAAATTTCCTCTGTACACTATCATATCATCTATAAATAATGGCAGTTTTGTTTCTTCATTTTCCAATGCTAATTCCTTTTCTTTCTTCACCACACTGGCTAGGCTCTCCAGTATAGTGTTAAATATTGGTGGTAAAGGGTGGGGGGTGCCCGAGTGGCTTAGCTGGTTAAGTGTCTGACTCTTGATTTCAGCTCAGGTCATGATCTCAAGGTCATGATATCAAGATGAAGTTGAGCTCCTCTCTTAGCAGGGAGCCTGCTTGAGATTCTCTCTCTCCCTCTCTCTGACCTTTCCCCTCCTGCCCTCATGCATGTATGTTCTTTCTCTCTTTCTAAAATAAATAAATAAATCTTTTCTAAAAAGTGGTGGTAATGGATATCTTTGTTTTGTTCCAATTTTCAAAGGGAAAATTTCCAATGTTTCACCACTAAGTATGATGTTTGCATTAGTTATTACTTTTTAAAGACAGCCTGTATAAAACTAGGGAAGTTTCTTTCCAGTTCCAGTTTGATTGAAGCTTTTTTCCCCCACCCCCATTATTACCCATTTAACTCAATGGATGTTGAATTTTACC
Organism: Mustela erminea; assembly: GCF_009829155.1. Taxonomy (NCBI): domain Eukaryota; kingdom Metazoa; phylum Chordata; class Mammalia; order Carnivora; family Mustelidae; genus Mustela; species Mustela erminea. The sequence goes on from NC_045616.1 coordinate 92,096,807, forward strand.
AAACGCTTTTTCTGCATCCATTGAGGTAATCATAAAATTTTTCTTCTTTAATCTGTTAATGTGATAAATTACATTAACTGTTTTTTGAAAGTTAAATAATGCTTAAATTTCTAAGATTAATTAAAACTTGGTCAGATGCACTCTCTTTCTTATGTGATGATAAATTTTGTTTAGTGATACTTTGTTTAGAGTTTTTCTACATTTATAAACAAGATCAGCCTTCAAATTTCCTATATTGATCCTGTCAGATTTGGGGGTCATTGTCATATTAGTTCCATGAAATGTGTTGAGAAGGATTACTAGTTTTTTGGAAGCAAAAACATGTAAACTGGTAGAAGTTTGTATATGAATGGAATTTTCTTTTCCTTGAATCTTGAGTATAATTCACAGGTAAAGCTATCTGGATTTGGAATTTTCTTTGTGGAAAGGTTTTAATTATTGATAGAATCTCTTTAATAGTTAGACTTTTCAGGTTTTCCATTTCTTCATGAGTCACCTTCAGTAAGTTATTATCTCTAAGGATGTTCCCATTTCATCCAAACTTGTTACATCAATTGGCAATAAGTTGTTCATAATATCTTCTTAGTATCTTTTAGATACTAAGTATCTTAGTATCTTTTAGGGATCTCTAGTAATGTCCCCTTCTTCATTCTTACTATTATTTGTTCATTGTCTTTTTTCTCTTTGTTGTTCTCACCAGAGTTTTATTGTTTCATTATAGTTTTTAAGATTTTATCTACTTATTTATTTACTTGGGAGAGGGAGAGAGCATGAGTAGGGGGAGGAGCAGAGGAAGAGGGACAAGCAGACTTCCCAGTGAGCATCGAGCTGGGTGTGGGCCCTGATTCCATGACCCAGAGATCACAACAGGAGGTGAAATCAAGAATCTGCCATTCAAGTGACTGAGCCACCCAGGCATCCCTTCATTATCCTTTTTGAAAAACAAAGTTCCAAGTCAGAAAGGAAAAAGCAAAACTTATTTACAGATGACATGATCTTGTATATAGAAAAATCTAAGGAATCCATTAAACAACTATTAGAACTAATAAATAAGTTCAGCAAGTTTGCAGAATACAAGCTCAATATACAACAAATCAGTTGTATTTCTATATACTAGCAATATATTCTTAAAATGAATTAAGAAAATAATTCACAAAGTAAAATACTTGGGAATAAATTTAATCAAGGTAGTACAAGTACAATATATTGCAAATTATAATGCATTTTTGAAAGGAATTAAATAAGACTTAAATAAATAGAAAAGATATCCTATGTTCATAGATCAGAAGACAATATTTTTGAGATGATAATCTGCAAATCCAATGCAATCCCCATCAGATTCCGATCGGCTTCTTTGCAGAAACTGACAAGCTGATCCTAAATCATGAGGGAAATGCAAGGGACCCAGAACAACCAAACATTCTGGGTGAAAAACAGAAAGTTGGAGGACTCACATGTTCTGCTTTCAAAACTTATTACAAGCTACAGAAATCAAGCTATGTGATACTGGCATAAGGAATAAACATATAGATCAATAGAATAAAAGTGAAAATTCTGAAATAAACTCTTACATTTAAGGTCAACTGATTTTTGACAAGGACATCAAGACAACTCAATAGGAGAAAAAAATCTTCAACAAGTAGTGCTGGAACAATTGAATATTCATGTGCAGAAGAATGAAGCTGGACCCCTACCTCACACCATATGTAAAAAAATAACTCAAAACAGATCAAAGTGCTAAATGTAAGAAGTAAAACTCTAAACCTCTTAAAAGAAAACATAGGTGTAAATATTTGTTATTTGGATCAGGCAATCATTTCTTAGCTATGACACCAAAAGTGTAAGAAACCAAAGAAAAAATAGATAAATTGGTCTTCCTCAAAATTAAAAAGTTTGAGTTACAGAGAATATCATCAAGAAAGTATAAAGACAACCTAGATGATGGTAGAAAATTTTTACAGATCATATATCTGACAAGGGACTTTTTTTTTCTTTTTTAAGATTTTATTTATTTATTTGTCAGAGAGAGAGAGAGAGAGAGGGCACAAAACAGATGGAATGGCCGGTAGAAGGAGAAGCAAGCTCCCTGCCAAGCAAGGAGCCTGATGCAGGACTCAATCCTAGCACCCTGGAATCATGACCTGAGCTGATGGCAGGCGCTTAACCGACTGAGCCACCCAAGTGTCTCTGACAAGTGACTTTTGTCTACATAAGTAAGGAACTCTTAAACTCAATAGTAGAGGGGTGCCTGGGTGGTTCAGTAATTAAGTGTCTGCCTTCAGCTCAGGTCATGATCCCATAGTGCTGGGATGGAGCCCCACATCAAGCCCTGCATCGGGCTCCCTGCTCAGCAGGAAGCCTGCTTCTCCCTCTTCCACTCTCCCTGCTTGTGTTCCCTCTCTTGCTTTCTCTCTATATATACCAAAGAAATAAAAAAAATCTTTAAAAAAATAAACTCAATAGTAGAAGGACAAATGCTCACTTAAAAAATGGGCAAAGGATCTTAATGTACATTTCTCCAAAGAATATATATAAATGGCCAATAAGCACATGAAAAATACTCATCATTATTAACCATCAGGGAAAAGCAAACAAAACCATAATATGGTACTACATTATACCACTAGAATGGCTATAATTAAAAGTACAGATAATAACAAGTGTTGACAAGGATGTGGAGGAATTGGAGCCCTCATACACTGCTGATAGAAATGTGAAGGGGTGGCTCAGTCGCTTAAGCATCAGACTTCAGCTCAGGTCATGATCTTAGGGTCCTGTGGGCAAGCTCTGCACTGGGCTCCCCACTCTGTGGAGACTCTGCTTGTCTCTCTCTCTCCCTCTGCCCCTCCTCCCACTTGTGATCACTCTCTAAAATAAATAAATAAAATCTTAAAAAAAAAAAAAAGAAAAGGAAACATGAAATAGTATAACTGCTTGTAGGTACCATATAATCCAGAATTTCTACTCCTAGGATATACCCAAGGGAAATGAAAACTTATGTCTATATGAAAATTTGTACATGAATGTCCATAGCAACATTATTCATAATACCCCAAAAGCAGAAAACAACCAAAGTGCCCATGAAGCGATACATGCATAAACCAATGAAGTATACCTGTACTGTGGAATATTATCCAGCCACAAAAAGGAAAGAAGTTCTAATATATTCTACAACATGGATAAAACCTGAAAACAAAATGTAAGTGGAATAAGCTAATGACAAAAGACCACATACTGTGTGATTCCACTTAAATGAAGTATCCAAAACAGACAAATCCACAAAGACAGAGAGTAGGAGTGCCTGGCGGGTTCAGTTGGTAGAACATGTGACTCTTGATCTTGGGGCCATGAGTTCAAGCCCCATGTTGGGCACAGAGCTTACTTTAAAAAAAAAAAAAAAAAAAAAAAAAGACAGAAAGCAGATTAGTAGTTGCCTAGGACTGGAACTGGGGCATGGGGGTAAAAGTGATATGACTCCTAATGAATATGATTTTTGAGAAGGGGGGTGACGAAATTGTTCTAAAACTGATTGCAGTGATTGTTGCACATCTCTATGAATATACTAAAAACCACTGAATTCTATACCTTAAGTAAATGAACTGTACAGTATGTGAATTATTTCCTAATCAAGTTATTTATTTAAAAAAAATTTTCAGGGGCTCCTGGCTGGCCCAGTCGGAGGGGTTTGTGATTCTTGTTCTTGGGGTGGTGAGTTCGAGCCCCAGGTTGGGTATACAGATTATTTAAATAAAAAATAAATAAGTAAATAATAAATTTCAATGGATCTGACCATCAGGAGGACTCTGGTGACCCCAGCCAAGCAAAAGCATTTCAGTGCTATGGTGGAGGGTTGGAAAGTGGCAGGATGGGGAGTGATGTGAGCAAGGAAGAAAGGAAAAGACTTAGGAGGCTCATCTGGCCATGAAGGCAGAAATGAAACCTGATGGAAGGGAGGGCTTGGGGACATGTATTCTGTAGGCTCATGTAAGACACATCACATTTGGGTTGCCTGGGTGGCTCACTTGGTTAAGCATCTGCCTTTGGCTTAGGCCATGATCCCAGGAGTCCTGAGATCAAACCCTGCATCCAGCTTTCTGCTCAGTGGGGAGTCTGCTTCTCCTGCCCTTGCCACTTGTTTTCTCTCTCAAATAAACAAATAAAATCTTAAGAGATCCAGCTCCTCGGGGCGCCTGGGTGGCTCAGTGGGTTAAAGCCTCTGCCTTCGGCTCAGGTCATGATCTCAGGGTCCTGGGATGGAGCCCCGCATCAGGCTCTCTGCTCTGCGGGGAGCCTGCTTCCTCCTTTATCTCTGCCTGCCTCTCTGCCTACTTGTGATCTCGGTCTGTCAAGGAAATAAATAAAAATCTTTAAAAAAAAAAAGAGAGATCCAGCTCCTCAAAGAAGCTGGTGAAGCTGATTCTCTGAGTCTCTCCAGCATTCTCTCCTGACGCTGGCCAGACCTGCCAGGCCAGTCCTGTCTTCCTATACCACTAAAACTTAGCCACCTGGAAAGTCTTACCACACCCTGCCTCATCCCGGAGCTCTCCCCTGGAGGTGCCAGCTCCCACTGACATCTCCCTTCTCAGCCTGCTTTCATACTGCATACATGATAATATCACTATATTGTATCATACATGATCAGGTATTCTAGATTCATTGATGCTGTGCTGAGGACCTGATCTGGGGAGTAGGACATTGCCTAGAGCCTGGGACCCAGAACCTTGAGTCTGGCAAACTCAAGCCTAAAGCCTTCTATGGGCTGGCCTCCCTTTGAGGAGATGGTCATTGAATCTGGGTTTCTAAGAAAGTCATGCTTTCCTTAGTGGCCCATTCCACATGGGCCAGAGCCAGCAAGAAAGACATACTTATTAAACCTTAGACTCCACTGTTTTCATAAGAGCATAATTCCCATGAGGCTGGGGTAAAGATGTGAGGGGACCTTCTCCATATCCTCCCCACTCTTGGAAAACAAAATATGCTTTTTAATAAGCATATGAAACAAAGGCTCTGATAAAGTCTAGTAAGTGGTGTTTAGCTTTTTTGAACAGTGTTTCCCAAATATATTTTTCCTTGGGATCTTTTGTCCACCCCACTCACAATCATCCAGGGACGTATCACCCCGACAATAAAGTCCAGAACCTGCAACAGGTACTTGTGGCCTGGCCTACAAATCTCAACGGCCAGCCTCTCTTGTCCTTCAGCAGGACTCTTCTCCCTCCCTGCCTTACACAGTCTCCTCTAAGGCTAAGCCTGCAGCTCTCTCCACCTGCTGGGATGCCAGTATCTCTGAGCCAGTTATTCCCTTAAACACCCAAAGACCCCTCTCCCTACCTCATACCCACAGCTGCCTACTGCTTCTAACATTGAGTGTCTTTCAGTATGCCTGTCCCTTCTCGATCCTCCTTTCCAGGTCGTTCCTTGCTGCTCTCTGGATAAGGTGAGGTCATGGGCATGAGAAGCCACACTTGGCCAAGGGGGCAGTGGTGTACCTTGAAGGATTCTCAGAACCTGAGCCACCTCTCTCAGCTTCTCTACCCCATAGGGACTCTGCCTCAGGCAGCAGAAAAGCCAGGTATGGACAGGATCAGAGCTGGAAGTGGGCATGGGGCCACAACCCAGTACCAGCTTCTCCCATGGGCAGGGACCAGAGGGCTGTCCCCATGCCTCAGCCTGGCACCTGGTGAATGAAGGATTGATGACAGTTCTTAGAGAGAAGCCCCCATTCCCCAGACCCCAGTCTGGTGCACATTCCACTTGAGGGAACTGGACACTTCCCAAAACTCAAAACACATCCTGGCTGGAGCCGGCTGTGGGCCGGGCACCCCCGGGCCAGCCGGGCAGGGCGGGGTGTCCTGGAGAGCCGCGGATGGGCCTCACACCCAGGCTGGGCCAGGACACCCCGTCCTTGGCCGAGGCCCAAAAAGGCTCTGTTTACAGAATCTGTCAGCTCTGTTCCCCCTCCCCCATCAGGCACTTCCCCTAGAGTCCTGGGGGCTGGGAGAGGGGCAGGCGGGGCCGGAGCGAGGCTAGGAGGCAGCCAAATTGTAGGCCAGCCCCTCGGCCCTCCTCCCCTTCTTGGCGCCTACGGTCTATCCGCGCCTTCTCCAGTCTTCTGGTTTCCCCTTCAAAGCATTGGGGGGGAATAAGCATTTTAAAAAGAAAAATCTGCAGAAGACAACGTTTAGTCTCAAGGAAAGTGTAGTTAATAGTGGCAAGATAGGCACTGAGCCAGCAGGCGCAGGGAGAGTTTTCTGGCAAGGGGTTCCTGGATACCCCCAGACAGCCCCGAAGGAGGCTCCCTCTTTCCTCGGGACCCCAAAACTCCTGGGCCCCGGGAATTTTTCTAGGACTGCCGGAGGGATTTGGCGCAAATTAGATGTAGCAGGGAGGACTGGGGGCTTTCGGGGGTAGCGACGTGTAGAGATAAGGCCAACGGCCTGTTCGGCCGCAGTGACTCAGCTCCCTCCGGCTGCAGGGAAGCTCCGCCGACCCCTCAGGAGCCGGACGGGGGAGGCGGGGCCCGGTCTGCGACGCCCCGCCCTGCCCCGCCCCTCGGCTCCGGGAAAGCCGGCCCACCACCCCCAGCTTCCCAGAGGCGCCCGGATTTCCCACGGGTTTCCCCACCTGCTGCAAATAGTAACAAAGGCTGGCACTTTCAGAGCGCTCACACTGTGCTAGGTACTTAGCAGGAGTCATGTCTTTTGTTACCTCCAACAAGGCTCTGAAGCGGTCACCACTATTTCTATAAGAGACAAGGAAACTGAGGCCCTGAGAGGCCAAACTAGTTGCTTAAGGTAACAGGGCTACTGAATAGTGGGGACCAGAGTTTATAAAACCCCTTAAGCCCTTGTGAGTGCCATGTCCTGCCTTCCCAGGGAACAAGGACATCCCCTGGCTTGGCGGCTAACACAATACAAATATTTATCATCTTGGGGTAAATCCAGTGGTATTGATTATGTTTCTCCTGAACTCCACCCGCCCCCCTGCCCCGCACTCCCGGCCCCAAAATTCCCCAGCCCCGAGTTTCCCTTTGACCTTCACTTGGAGGGAAACTCCTCAGCACAGGGCTGGGCCCCCAGGGAACACTGCCACACCAACACTCAGCCCTTCCTTCTGGAGAGATGCAATTCTCTAGAAAGCCCCTATCTTGCTTACAGATTAGCCCCTTACTCTGGGGCCTTGCCAAGTGAGAAGCAGCAGGCACACATCACCCCACTGCCACTGGCTGGCCCTGCCCAGATGGGGTCAGGGACAGGACAGTGCCACAGAAAGCCGAGTCTGAACCCAGAAGAGGTCAAGGAGCAGAGTGCAACCTGTACTCTAGGGCTGTCCTGGGAAGTAGTGAGCTCCATGTTATCTGGGGTGGAGGAGCACCTGTGGAAGAGATGATTCAAAAAGACGGTGGGATGAGATGACCTTTTAAACCCCAGATTCCTCTATCCTATGAGTCAGGCAGTATCTAAGGGAATGGCATCTTCTGAGAGCTGCTTAAATAGAAACTTTCCCAGACTCTCCCACTTCCTTCCCCTTTGACCTCTTTCTTCTGGGCTCATGATCTTTCTCCTGGAGACTCAAAGAATATTGGGAAGAAGATCACTCCTACATATCCCTGCCTCAGTTTGCAAGTCTGTCTCAGTGGCCACTACGTGGGTTCTGGGAGGCTCTGACTCGTGGGAAGTAAAGAAGGAAGCAAAGAAACAGACAAAGAGAGGGAGAAATCTGGAGACTGGAGACTGCTTCTGTGGTTGAGTTGGTTTGACCTTTGGCCCTATCCCAGTTCCATCCTCCTCCCCCAGACACGTGATCTTAAGCAATGCCACTTTATTTACCTCCCAGGGCCTCTGCAAAATGAGAGAACTCTAATATCAACCACTTTCTTGGGAGGGTTGTTGGTAGCAACAATGAGTGACCACTGTGGGTAAGGTTATCCAAACACGATTCTGTGATGTGCCCGATGGTCAGCCCAGTTCCATAGGCAGACACCACTCTTTATGGTTCTATCTGAGGAAGCAAGTCCCCCAAAGGCAGGCAAGTTTGGGTGGGAGAGGAGGGAGAGAGAAAGGGCCCTGACTGGGGGCTGCTGGGTTGGGTTTCCTGCAGTGGGAAGGGCTGTGATCTGGGGTCAGTGGACCTGTGTCCTAAAGATACCAAATACTGCCTCTATGGGCCAGCATGGCACTAGGTGCTTCCCAAACATTGTCACATTTAGTTTTATCTACAAGGCAGACATTGTTATCACCCCATTTTACATTTAGCAAAAAGCAAAGCTTAGAGAGGTTTGGTGAGCTGTCAGTGGAGGAGTCAGAAGGCACAGCCAGGCAAGCTGACTCTGGAGCCCTGTCCTACCCAAATCCTGACTCAGGTCCCTTGTCCCTGCCCCAACAGTTCTCTTGGAGGCTGGTATTCAGTGGCTAGGCAGAATGTGCCCAGTTCCCCAAGATCCCTGCTCTAGCCTGGTACTCTCTCTCTGCCAGCTGCCCTGTCCAGCCAGAGCAGCTCTGGCCACCCAGAAACAGTGTGGCATCATGGCTGTATTGGACCTTGAACAGAGAGACAGGGACTAGAATCAAAGCTCCAAATGACAGGAGATAGGATATGGGGGAGGGGTCTTGCCTGGTGCTCAGCTTTGCACAGCAAAGAAGAAAGGAAGACTGGGAGGCTGGATACCACCCCCACCCACCTGAATTCAGAATTAAAAATGACCCTAGGCACCCTGAAACCTGAGACCAACTCTGGTTCCATAAGGGTTGGCGAAGGTTTTATTTTAATTAATTAACTAATTAGAGAGAGCAAGAGAGCAAGTGATCTGGGGTGGGGAGGAGAGGTAGAGCGAGTGTGAGAAAGAGAATCCCAAGCCTACTCTGCGCTGAGTGCAGAGCCCCACACGGACTCCATCCCATGACCCTGAAGTCATGACTTGAGCTGAAATCAAAAGTTGGGTGCTTAACCAACTAAGCCACCCAGGTGCCCTGGGGAAGGTTTTAGACAGTCACTGGGGAAGCTGTAAGACTGGGGCTGCCCCAAGTACAAGGTGATACTGGAGGGCTCCAAGCCCCCTACACCCTATTTTCCTGTCAGAATCACAGCCTAGCCTGGGGCATTCTCTGATCAAAGCCCTGTATTGTAAACCTCCTGGCGGTCATGGAAAACCTCTGTCCAGTGGCTCTAGGCTCCAAATGGGTCCCCTGCCTTTAGCTCTAAGAGCCCCCTCCTCGTCCTCTCTTCTCCACTCCCAGTGAACTCTTCATCTTCCCCTGGAAACAAATTGCTCCCAACTTCAAAGCATCATAATCCCCCCCAAAGAGCAATCTTGAGAATGTCAAGGGGAAATTATTGAATTATCCTGGTTGGCAGAAAAATCTAATTTATAGCAAAGCATTTCTCCTGAAGTTTTAATAGATTTTTTTCCTCCGATGGATTTTAATGCGCAATTGTTTCCTGGGCTTGGAAATTTAGTTTGAAGCACTGACATTGCTTTTCAGTTCTTGATTTATTGCCAGCTCCCTGCTTTTGAGCCTGATAGCAAACCCAACATACTATTTTTCCTTAAACTGGGAGACAGTGCTCTCTGGTTAGCCTGAGAGCACTGTTAGCCTGGACCAGACATCCAATGGCACTGCCGTCTCATTAAGGGTGTGAGGGGGCCTGGCAACCTGGCTGAACCTTCCATGCCCTCCGTACCTGGTTCCCAGGGACAAGTCCCCTCTTTGAGGATTTTGCTAGATGGAACCTTAGTGCTATGTCAATGAGGATACCACTGGTCTGTGGAGACCACTGGGGGCAGTGGCATGGCGAACCTTCCACTCTGCCCACTCCCCGATTCTCAGTCTATGAAGGTGTCTGGCACAAAATAAGAGCTCAGCCAATAGGTCCTGGTTCAAAGAGGGTGGGGAAAGAGGGTGGTGTGGCTGAATGTCAGAGTTCTGTCTGGGCCAGTGACAGCTTAGGCTCCCATTAGCAAAGGAATGTTGTGTTGACTTCTTTGCCCAAGCTCCAGTCCATTGCCTCAGAATCATCTGGGCATAGCACAGGGGCAGTAGGCAAGGGTGTCGTCTAGAGATTTTAATTTATGGGACATGGCCAGTGTGGGAGAGAGGGGCTGGAGGGCACAATGTCATCAAAAGAACGCATCCCCCCACAAAGATGAGAAGCTTTGTGTGCCCCACCTTTCAAGGGTATCCGACTAGGGCAATGCTTAATCAAAACTCACTAAAGAGGGGCACCTGGGTGGCTCAGTGGGTTAAGCCCCTGCCTTCAGCTCGGGTCATGATCTCAGGGTCATGGGATCGAGCCCCACATTGGGCTCTCTGCTGAGCAGGGAGCCTGTTTCCCCATCTTTCTCTTCCTGCCTCTCTGCCTACTTGTGATCTCTGTCTGTCGAATAAATAAATAAAATCTTAAAAAAAAAAAAAACTCACTTAAGAGAGTGGGTTTTCGGAATGAACAACAGGCAGAGAAGGGAGATATTAGGAATAAAATAGACTTCCACTCCTATAAGGAAGGTGTCCTTACCACTCAAGCTACAAAAGCACAGGGTGGGAGGTGTCATGGGGACAGAACACACTGTCACAATACTATTCATTCCTTAGAGGCCTGCCTCTCAAGGTTCTACCAGATGTCTCTGCTCAGGAGTGAGGGAGAGCTACTACTCTCATTAATCAACCCTGCCCCTCCACATTGAATGACTTCCAAAATGCTACCTTTGCTGGGATATCTCCCTGGCTCTGTCCCAGCAGCTGGAACCCAGATCACTTGACTCCTTTCCTGGTGCTCAACTCCTTACTCTCTGGCAGGCCTGTGACTGCACCAGGCATGCATGTAAGCCAGGCCCAGGAGAGCTGAGTGGCAGGTGGGAAACAGGAGAAAGCTGGTTATGCAATCCGACTCCTGGGGATGAGGACCCTATGGGAGGACAAGCCTGGGACTCTTTCCTGAGGGTGTTGGGGGGAAGGCTTCCAGAAGGACAAAACAGAGATCAAGGATGAGGAATCTGCTGGTGAGATCCTAAATACATATCAAGTCAATCTTCAGTAGATCTGGGGGCTTTGAGGGTCCCAACTGGTCAGCTAGAGGGGCAGGACAAAGGGGAGCTCAGCGTGTGGTTCCTGACTCGCCCACCTGCGGTTTGGTAAGACGAGGTGTAGGGCAGCCCAGCTCTGGAAGGAGTTGTGCCTGGGCAGGGCTCTGGCCCTATCCCTGAAAGCTCCCAATGCCATAGCCCCTGATGACCAGCCATTCTCATTAGACTGTGGTGCAGGGCCCCTTGCCTGGGTTTTTCAAACTTTGCCCTCTGGTGAGTAATTTCTTAGCATTTGTGTCTGGCATCAAGATCAGAGGTTTTGCTCTCCACCTCCTACCTCTGAACGAATCATGAAGAAGGACTTTCTTGAGGGCCCTGGGGGTTGCTTCTGATCTGAGAGGTCTCCAGAGGCAGGATGAGGAGCATGTATGGACCTGAAACACTTGGGGCAGGAGGCTTCTGTACCAGGTCCTCCGGCCCACGCACCCTGGCACAGGCTCTCTGGGTCTGAGTCTGACGGGCACCAGAGGTTGGCATGCTTGATGGTGGTCATGCAAGAGGCATGTCCACCACCCCAGCCCTTGGCCCCCAGCCCATGCTTCCGTCCCATTGCTTCTCAGCACCAAGCAGACTCACCAAGGGCAGTACAGAATGGCCTGAGCTCACACTGCAGCTGGAAGGTCAGGGCTAGACTCAAAGAACCTTCTGAAGATAAGAACTGTGATAGTTGAGAGAAAATGTACTAATCACTCAACTCTCAATAACCACATGCCAACCTTGTCCCTTCAACCTGTTTTTCCACTGGTTAGATCTCAGGAAATGGCATTACCATCCATGTATCCACTAAAGCTCCCTGGGCAGTAAGTCTCTGAGCCCCAAGGTCAATCCAGCCGCTCTTCTTCTGAAAGATGTCCAGAAACTGTCCCTAGCTCTCCACCCCCACTGCTATCAACCAGGCCAATCAACCATCACTTCTCTTGTAGATGCCTGCAGCAGCCTCTCCCTGCCTGCTCCTATCCATGCCCCCTGCTGTCCGTTCTCCACCCAGCAGCCAGAGTGAGCTCAATTTAAGCCAAGTGGGTCTGTCTCCTGCTGCAAACCCTCCAGGGGGCTGTGATCCCCTTGGGTAAAGGTCCTGCCCAGACTTGCTCCAGGCTCTTTCTTGCTACCTAGCCTGCAACATCCAGCTACAGTGACCTCATTCTGCATGCCCGGAGCGTCACTATGATTCTCCTACCTTCCTGGCCTCCAGACTGTCACTTACTCATCTTTTGAGACCCCGAATACTTACTGATCTGCCAAACCCATCCAAGGCCAAACTGGAATCTATCTCCCCAACACCTATCAACTGATTGTCATCTTTTTTTTTACTCTTCAGTCTACCTACTTGAGAGTGGCAGTTATAATCAAGACAACACACAGAACAAACATGTGAAATAACCACAGCCCATCATTAAGGTCATCATCATCGTCACTGCGAACTGTTTACTGAGTACATTTTATGTGCCTGACACTGTTGTAAGTGTTCTACATGGATCAAGTTGTTTAACCTTCATGACAATCCTATGAAGTCAGGTTGCCCTTCATTTCTAAGATGCCCTGTGGGGAGTCCAGGGAGCTTGAAGTAGACCGGAAGACTCTGTGTTGGAAGCAGGAGTGCAGCTGGGTCTCAAGGGATGAGGAACAAATGGTAGACAGGCTCAGGGGAATTTCTCCAGACTAGTATGAAGAATACTCCTAGTAGTGATAATATATCGGACCCTTCGCTGTGCTTAAGAGCTTTACATTTATTATTTGTTTTACTATTACATTTGTTGTATGTTTACAACAACCTTGAGAGGTAGATACCCAGTGTCCCATTTTGCAGACGAAGATACTGAGTTCTACTGGTGGCCTCCCCCAGCCCGAGAGGGAGAGAAGCTGCCACAGTCACAGACAGGCTTCTGTCCCCTGAGAAAATAGCCCAGGACAAAGAAAGCAGAACTATTGGGCAGGCGGGAGTGGACGTTCTACTGAGCTCTGAGGGGGAGCAAGGAGGGCTGGAGGCCCCTTCCCAGAGGAAGAGGGAGAGAGCCAGAGCTGGGCTTTGAAGGACAGGCAGGAGTTAAGGAAGCAGAAATAAGGGGAGATTGGTGATGGGGATGGGCACAGCCTCCTTCCTCTGCCCCTGCCTTGGCCATCTCCCCCAATATCTCCCAGGGTCCCGAGTAGGCTCCCAGAGGAGAACACCTACAAATTTAAGTGCCCCATTTCCATGTGACTTTTTCTTTTTTTACTATTGTAAAATATCCCTAACATAAAATGTGCCACTTGCACTATTCTTAAGTGTACAGTTCGGTGCCATTAAGCACAACCATATTGTTGTACGACTATCACCACCATCCATCTCCAGACCCTTTTCATCACCCCCAAACTGAAATTCTATACCCATTGACAATAATTCCCCATTCCTCCCTTCTTTCTGGCCCACAACCACCACTCTACTTTCTGTCTCTATGAACCTGACTTCTCTAGGCACTTCATACAAGGGGAGTCATGAAGCATGTATCTTTTTGTGTCTAGTTGATTTTATTTAGCCTAATGTCTTCAAGGTTCATCCTGTTGTAGCATGCGACAGAATTTCCTTCCTTTTTAAGGCTGAATAATATTCCATTGTATGTATGTACCACATTTGGTCTATCTGTTCATCCACTGGTGAGCCTTTGAATTGTTACCACCTTTTGCCTATTCTGAATAATGCTGTTATGAACTTGGAATATTCAAATATCTGTTCAAGTCCCTGCTTTCAGGTGGTTTGGCATATGCCCAGAAGTGGAATTGCTAGATCATATGGTAATTCTGTGTTTACTGTTTTTTGAGGCATTGGTTTCCACAGCAGCTGCACCATTTTACATTCATGCTGGTAATGCACAAGAGTTCCAGTTTCTCCACATCCTTGCCAGCATGTGTTACTCTCTGTGTAGTATGTGTTTTGCTTCTTACTAATAGTCATCTAGATGGGTGTGAAGTGCTATCTCTTAGTGCTTTTGATTTTGATATTCCTAAATTAGTCATGTCCAGCACCTTTCTTGTATGTTCACTTGCCATCTGTATATCTTCTTTGAAGAAAGTTCTATTCAAGTCCTTTGCCCACTTTTAAGTCTGTTTTGTTTTGGTCATTGAGTTATAGGGGTTCTTTATATATTCTTACATTAACCCTTTTTAGATATATGATTTGCAAATACTGCTTCCATTTCATGGTTTCCTTTTCACTCTGATGGTAGTGTCCTTTCATGCACAAAGGTTTTTCATTTTGACAAAGTCAATTTATCTATTTTTTCTTTTGTTACCTGTACTTTTGGTGTCATATTAATTTAATCATTGCCAAATCCAATGTCATGAAGATTTTCCTTTATGTTTTCTTCCATGAGTTTTATAGTTTAGCTCTCACGTTTAGGTGTTCGATCTACTTTGCCTTAATATTTGTTTATGCTTGAAGTGAAGATCTGACTTCATCCTTCACGTGCAGGTGCTCAGCATTCCCAGTACCACTTGTTGAAAATACTTTCCCTTCCCCAGTGGATAGTCTTGGCATCCTTGTCAAAGATGATTGGGCCATATATGTAAGGATTTACTTCTGGACAATATATTCTGTTTCATCTCTCTGTGTCTGTTTTTTTTTTTTTTTAAGATTTTATTTACTTATTTGACAGAGATCACAAGCAGATAGAGAGGCAGACAGAGAGAGAGAGAGGAAGAAGCAGGCTCCCTGCCGAGCAGAGAGCCCAATGTGGGGCTCGATCCCAGGACCCTGAGATCATGACCTGAGCTGAAGGCAGAGGCTTAACCCATTGAGCTACCCAGGGGACCCTGTTTTTATTATTTTTTTTTAATGATTATTTATTCAATTGAGAGAGAGAGAGATAGATAGGAAGGTTGAAGAGCAAGGGAGAGAGAGAATCTTCAAGCAGATTTTCTGTTGAGCATGGAGTCCTACTCGGCGATTGATCCCAGAAATCATGACTTGATCCAAAATCAGGAGTCAGTCACTGAACCAACTGAGCCAACCAGGTGCCCCTGTATGTCTGTCTTTATGCCAATACCACATCATTTTGATTACTGTAGCTTTGAAGCAAGTTTTGCATTCAGGAGGTACGAGACCTTTAACTTCGTTCTTTTTAAAGATTGTTTTGGCTCTTCAGGATTCTGTGAGATTCCATTTGATTTTTGTTTGTTTGTTTGTTTGAAGCAATCTCTATACTTAGGGTGGGGCTCTAACTCACAACCCAAAGGTCAAGAGTTGCACACTCTACTGACTGAGCCAATCAGGCGCCTCTGTGATATGCCATTGTAACTCTAGGATAGACTTTTTTCTATATCTAAACACCACCCCCACCCCCACCAAACACTACTGGGATTTTGATAGTGATCATATGGACCCTTGAGACTTTAAGGAGGGCCTGGGCCAGCAAGAGTATCCCAAAGTGATCAGGAACTAGCAGTTTTGTGAGAATGAATGGAGATCTGAACTGAAGGGGAGGCACAGATTGGCACATCAAAGAGTGGGGTCAAAGGGCTACCCTTCTTTAGAATAGTGACTACTTTGGCTCTTCCCAGGCCTTCATCAAGAATGGATCCCCATGGGAAGGCGTTCACCCAACTGTATCATGGACACTGCATTCCTAAGCCACTGAAAAGGCTCTTCCAGAATCAAAAGCCTCCTCCTTTCCCTCACTGGGGTTTCTCAGCTTTTCCATGTTCTTGTTGATTTGCTAGGAGCTGGTACTCCCTATCCTGGCTCTTAGAACCATTAGTGCTATTTTTTATGTGACTGAGACTCTGTCTCACTTCTTCCCCTGGACAGGTCATCCTTCCAGTCCAGTCAGCTATCCCTTCCTGGGGGAGCATGTTTCTTCAAGACTGGAGGGCAACACGAATGAGCAGGTTCCTGGCCCTTTGGGAGAGGATGGCTGGGAAGAATCTCTTGTTGAAGATGATAGATACGGTCTCCTCTTCCTGGTGCACATTATACACAGACCCAGATCTTAGTAGGTGAGGTCCATCTGCAGCAGCAGAAGCAAAGGAAGGCATAGGCAGCCTTCCTGTGTAGCCTAGACTCTTGAGAGATGACTCACTGGGCTGTACTCCAGACCTCTGGCTCTGCCTCAGAAAAACTCCTGCATTCAGTCCATCACTGAAGATAGACAGATGGACAGACAAGCGGGATAAACACTCTGGGCCCCTCATGGGGCATAATTCCCCATTCTGAGCTGCGACACTCAGGGCCTCACCTGCCTGGCCATGGGAACACACAAGAGCCTTTACTGCCTTACCTCTAGGAGGCATGGCTGGGTCTTCTAGAAATGTATCCTGCTCTGGATGGAATATGCCGTTTAACTCCAGCTCTGACAAAGGGAACTGAGATTTCAGGCAAAGTCCGAATTTCTATCCTGAGGTTCATATATATGTGATTGGGTGTCAGAAAATAAGGTTCTTGAGCCAAATGGGAACACTTATCCAAGTTGTTTTTAAAGCACCCCAAATTGTATTAGGCTGACTAGGGTCATGTTAGATATAGAAGAAAAGCAGCAAGCAGGGAACATTCTTCCTATTTCACAGATGAAAGAGTAGAGGCCTAGAAAATTATATCAGTGCTGGAGAGGATCTCATCCAATTGAGCCTTCTGATTTATCAGGTGAAAGCTATCCATCTTCCCATCAGCTGTTCCATTCATTCATTCATTAGTTCATTCATTCATTCATTTAGTGCCTACTCCTGGGCAAGTCCCTTGCCAGAGGCTAGGGATACAGCATTGAGTCAGACAGACAGAACTTCTCTCTCATGGAAGGCACAGCCTGCTGGGGAAGGCAGAAGGTAGCAAACAACAAACAAATAAAAACCACTAATGAAGGGAACGAAATAATGGAAGAGGGGTCTATGGGAATATTTAACTAATCTGACCTCAACCAAGAAGTCAGTGAAGTTTCCCTGACAGAGCTGAGACCTGAAGGATGAGCCAAACAGAAAAAGAAAGGGAAGGGTACTCCAGGCAGAAGCAGCAGCATGTGCAAAGGTCTGGGGGCTGAAGGAAGGACGGGTCCAGAGAAGAAAAGTCACCCAGGAAGTTGGAGACCAGAGGCTTTAGGATTCCTACCTATATTCTTCCCACAAAACCAGAGCCCAACTCCCCGAAACCACAACCTTCATGGCCTCAGACAATACCCCCGTCTCCTCTTGGGCCATTCATTGCACCCTCAGGGACCCAGGAGAGCTCAAAGACAAACTAAAGAGTGCAGAATGTCAGAATTGTGCAAAGAACATATAGGGTATGCTCAGCTTTGTGGGAGCTGGTGGCATTCCCTGGCTTGAGTTAGGATGAGAGACTAAAGATTGAGTTCTGAGTGGAAAAGTTTTATAGACAAAGAGAGAAACAATTCCAGCGGAGAATCTAGGCTCAGCCCAGGAGAGCAGGGAGAAATGGAGTAGGTAATGAATTATCAGTGTTCTGTATTCAAAAAACAAAGTTTCTGAGATTTGGTGATTGACTGGGGGTATTGGGTTGGCTGGAAGTGGTCAACTGTGTACCTGGATTATGGTGTCTAGGGGCCCCTGTATGTACCTGATATGCCTGCAGTCAAGATCTGGGTGCCCAGTCAGGTCTGCGCTCATTGACTAGTCCTCTCTAGTCATCTACATGGCTAGACTGGGGTTTATCATTGCCTTCAATTCTTTATCTATGAAAGGGTGTAGGGATGCCCACGTCCTCATACTCTGATACCAATCCAGTCAACAACTATTTGCTAAATGCAACTGTTGATCTGGAACCCATACCCACAGCACCAGGGTTAGAGTTTCCTTCCTGTCCCTTGCCCCCATCTGCTGTGTTATAGTCTGCCTCTTTTCATATTCCACTGTGTCTGCCCAAGTCCAGGCCAACATTATTGTTTACTCAAAGGTATTCACTTCATCCAAACTTATCACCTCCAGCTCATGATCTGTGTCTACAATCTTTTTTTCTTTTTTCTTTTTTTTATAAAGATTTTTATTTATTTATTTATTTGATAGACAGAGAGAGATCACAAGTAGGCAGAGAGGCAGGCAGAGAGAGAGAGGGGGAAGCAGGCTCCCCGCTAAGCAGAGAGCCCGATGTGGGGCTCGATCCCAGGACTCTGAGATCATGACCTGAGCTGAAGGCAGAGGCTTAAACCACTGAGCCACCTAGGCACCCCTGTGTCTACAATCTTACTCTTCTTCTGAAAACTTTCCTTTGACTCCCCTTAGCCGTTGGGACAAAGCCCTGTGGTTTGCACACCTAGGCAGTTGTACAGAACCACAGAAGACTTCCAGTTCAGCTCAGCCTGGACTTGAAGTGGGAATAATACTAGGCCAAGAGGCTTCTCCAGAGGCTTGCATGCCTTTGAACTTGAGTTTCTGGTTCTTGAGTGAACAGAGTGGATATTCCCATACAAACTAGAAATGCCTCCCTGGGGCTCTGTTCTTTGAAAGATATCAAGGGTGACCTTGAAGGTTATCTTTCATTGTCAGCCCAAATCGCCACCTCTGAAGACTTAGGTGAGTTCTGCTCATCCCTGCTGCCACCACCCTGATCCTGCCACCATTGTCAAGTGGAAGGCCCCCAAAGGTCCCTCTTCTGCTGGGTAAAGTGGGTACCCAAGTGCCTGCCTGACTATTAACTGGGGACAACTGCAGGGAAAGGAGAGTCAGGATGACACACACTCATTTTACTGTGTATGCGTCTATAATGTGGGAATGTTTTTACAAGCATGTATCACGACTGTAATTAAAGATGCAACTCTAGTAAAAAAGCTCCATCCCTTAGGCCATAGGTTCAGAGGGCAGAGGGTGACAAGGAAAACTTGACAGGTGACACAGCACTGCAGTTGTACCAGGAGGTCAGCAGCAACAAGGGGGCATCTGAACCAGATAAAGGCAAGATCCAGGGTTGGGGGTGAGTTAGTACTGTAATGGGTAGGGCCTTGAAAGCCAGACCAAGGAGTTTATAATTAAGGCGTTTCTGAGCCAGGGGATGTGACCTGAGCTAGGGCTTGGGGTTGGAGCTGGCAAAGGTGAGAGAAAGACCAAGACTGCCAGAAGACTATGTGTATCCCTGTGAGAAGAGCAATAATCGAGGGAAAGGGGCACGTGAATGAATGAGATGTGCAGGGCCCACCCCCTATCTGCACTGCAAAGCCTCCCATAGCCTCATTGGGCACTGGTAGCTCTGTGCCTGAGATTCCTGGTCCACCTGGAGCTGGAGACAGGATAGCATCTCAGCATGGCTCTGTTTCTGTTCTACTTCCTCACCTTGACCCAGGAAGGAGGTGAGGCCACTGGACCTCTTAGGGCTTCTATTTCTTTCTGTCTTCATAGAAGAATTGCAGAACAGCTGTGGTTTTGGGTCATATGGTGACTCTCCTGCATGTCACATTTTCCTGGGTCCTGGAGGAAAAGCTAGCTGGTACACCACAAAATAAGGGATGAGGGTGTGCCAACCTGAGCTGGATGAAGTTTTTCATACTTCAGGGCCACCTGCAAGAGGCAGGATGGGTACTTCAGTAATGCTGGGGGATTCCAAAGATCCCAGAGAATCCTAGACACCTTGACAGACTGGATATGACATCCAGGAGGGGAGACCAGAGTGCCCCACCCAGTGCACCTCCTAGCCCTGCCTCTTGCCTCATCATAGGTTACTAGGGTCAGTCATGCCTAAGGAACCATCAAAGGTCAGTTGGAAACTTAACATGGAAAAGGACTGGGTTTGAGGTAGATTCTCCAAGATCAGAAAAGCATTCTCTCCTTCCTTGTTATGGTACCTCCACTGTCATCATCAGGTACTGAGGACTCAAAGATGAAAGTAGCCAACAAACCCTGAAGAGAGGGAGCATCTTCTCCTATCTCTGTTTCCTTTCAGTGGCTTAGTGGAAGAGGTCAAGTCCACACTGTACCCTGAAAGGGCTCAGAAACTTCTGAGTATGGTACACACATCAGACAAGGAAATTCTCTTCCTCTATTACAGGCGGCTTCGAATTCAGAGCTCTGGGGCCTGCTGTTCCCTCTATCTGGATGCTCTTCCTCACCTAGCCCCACTGTCAGCTAAGGAACTTCAGTTCTTTCTTGTAGGCATCACCTTTTCTGTGAAGCTTTCCTTTACCACTCTGCTAGCACACTCCTTCCCCCATTATTTCTATACTTGTACCCATCACTGCACATTGCACCCTCCACTGTTTTGCTTTATTTATGTGTCTGGAGTCTTGGCATATGAACTGTCTTCTGCTCTGTGTCCCTGGTGGTCAGGGGAGATAGCCTAGTGTCTGCCCCTATTGAGCTCACTAATCACTGGTGCAACAGAGCCATGATGAACAGTCCCAAATTTCCCAAGCCAATTCAAGTCCACTTTAAGATGCTTTAGCCCCCCTCACCAGCCTACCCTCAGCTTCCAGGGACCTGTCCAAGATTGGAGCCTGATGTTGGCCATTCTTGGAGGTGTCTCTCTTGAAAGGGTCCTCAAACTAGGAGATTGTAAAGGTCCCCCAAGTTCTTGGTGAACTTGGGACTCAGGCCAAAGTGGAGTTAGGAATGCTGGAAGCTTTGCTGATTCCCTCGCTGCTCTGGAAATTGACCCCTGGACAACAGCAATATGGTGATGATTGACAATCCACGTGCAATAAGGAGCAAGGGTTGTGGCCCAAGTATGTTGCCTCCCCAGGGCGTCCTGCCAACCTCATTGGGAGATAGCCAGGTAGGGACTCGGGACCAAGGTATGTCCTCCAGCTTGGGCCATGGGCAGGGCATGTGAGACCAGCCAGGCAGGTAGGAAACCCCTAGCCACCCTCATGAAGCAAGGACCTCAGAGTCCTCAGTTTACCTCTTCCACCCTCCAGATAAGGATCTGCTCCTCAGGCAGGCTGTGTAGCAAGGAACAAACCAACCCCTGCCAGAAAGGTCTTAGCAGTACCAGTTGTCCTCTTGGGTGCTTCAGCCCCAGGCTTCTTGCTTCAGACTTTGCATTCCTCTGGGACAACAGTCCTTCCTGTCACTGGCCATTTGTCCAAGCCAGAACCTTGCCCTACTTCTGCCTGGGCAGCTTTTCTGTGGACCTCTCAGACCTCAGAATTCTCTGGCTGTCTGATGGCTCATCAACCTCCCTACTCCCTCACCCTGTCTTGAGTCAGCACCCAGCTGGCTGCTCAAGCCCTGGTTCTGGTCTCTACGAGGTCTCCGGGCAAAACTGCAGCTCAGCTTTAAACACGTCTGCATTTGGTCTCTTCGGTTCATTGATCAAGAATCATATGATCTTTTAAAAACACAGCTGGTAGAGTTGCCCATCTGTGCTTCTGCATTTGGATCAGTAAATCGGGCTGCCTAGAATTTACTGAAACCTGCAGGTCTGAGTGCAGAATGAGTCTGCCTTCATGATACCTCCTGTGATACCTCATTTTCTGGATCATCTTCATTCTTGGGACCACCCTTGACTGGGTTTTAGGAATAGTTCTGTTTTTTAATGCTCATTTATCTCCTGAGTTCTTCTAAGGACTGTTTCCTTTTTATATTGAGGTTCACTAATTATAGGGTAAAGCAGTAATCTATGCTCCTCCCCCATGGCTGAAACATACACACACACGCACACACACACACACGCACGCACACAATTATTTACCAGACAAGATGGGTCATGAGTCCTTAGCTAGGTCAGCAACCCAAGGTAGTGATAGTCTCTATGCTCCCCTCCTCCACCCCCTCCTTTGAAGTACTCACAGGAACATTGCTAGTATGGCAGAAATGCCCCCCAATATCTAAGCACATGACCATCAAAAATAAATACTAGGAATGTCTGGCTGGCTCAGATGGCAGAGCATGAGACTCTTGATTTGGGGGTTGTGAGTTTAAGCCCCCAAGGTGGGCATAGAGCTAAATAAATAAATAAATAAATACATACATACATACATACATACATACATACATACAGATAGATATTGAATTTCCTAGCCTCCTTTCCAGCTATGTAACTAAGTTTTGATTGATGAGATATAAGTTCATTGGTATATCCAACTTCTGAAAAGTATCCTTAAAGGGAAAAGGCATGCCCTCTTCCTTTCTCCCTTCTTCATGGTAGCTAAAAACACCTTTGGTGATGTGATAGCTAGAGTTAGTGCAGCCATCTTGAAATGGGAAAGTGAAGCAACACTTTGAGGATGGCAGATGCAGAAGCCCAACTTCCAAGGTGGCCCCCAGTGATTCTCAACTTCTGGTTTTCATGTGCTTGCTTAGTTTTGTTCCATATTAAATAGGGCTGACATGTGTAACCAATAGCATGTTGCAGAAATGCAGAAATGTGACTTCTGAAACTACATCTTAAAAGACATTGCAGCTTTTGTCGCCTTCTCTCTTTTTTTAATGATTTATTTATTTATTTGAGAGAGAGAAAAAGGATAAGCAGGGGCGGGGTGGGATTGGGCAAAGGGAGAGGGAAAGAGAAACTTCAGCTGACTCTGCGGTCAGTGCTGAATCTGACGCAGGGTTCAATCCCACAATACCTAGATTATGACCTAAACCGAAACCAAGGGTTGGATGCTTACCCCACTGCACCACACAGGCTCCCCTGTCTTACTTCTTTTTCAGTCACTTGTTCTAGGCGTGTAGAAGCTAGCTGTCATGTTGTAAGCACACTCAAGTAACCCTATGGAGGATGGCTGGTAGTGAGAAACTAAAGGCTTATTGTCAACAGCTGGAACCCACTTGCCAGCAGAATGCTGCAGTCACAGTCAAGCCCTTCAAATGGCCAGGGCTCCATCTGACATCCTGACTGCTCTCTCATGAGAGAGCTTAAACCAGAAGCACCCCGCTAAGTCACTCCTGAATTCCGACGCATAGAAAGTGTGGGATAATAAATGTTTATCATTCTTTTAAGCCACTGAGTTTTGAAGTGATTTGTTACGGAACAATAGAGGAGAACAACTAAAGTGAAGGAGCCTTGGCCTCTGAACCTGTGGAGGGCCAGAGCAACCCTTGATCGGTGATCTACCTCAGACTTTTTAAGATTTATTTGTTTGAGAGCATGCATGCAGTGCGGGGGCAAAGGGAGAGAGAGACAAACACAGTCCCTGCTGAGCAGGGAGGCTGCCACCGGGCTCAGTCTCAGGACCCTGAGATCATGACCTGAGCCGAAACCAAATGCTTAACCCACTGAGCCACCCGGGCTCCCCTCAGACTTTTTTTTTTTAAGAGAAATAAACTGTTTTTATTTTCACAATGATTATTTTGAGCATTCTGCTGCTCCTATACCTACTCCCGTTCTTGATACCATTATTTAGAAACTCTTCTAAGAATCTTTGGAGTGTCTTTGGAGACCATCTCAGTCATGCCTGCTGCCAATGGCATGTTAAAGTCTAAATCTGCCTATAGTGATGGGCGGTTAATGTCTATGAATGTCTGTAAAAGGAATTTCATAGAACCCCAGGCCAAGGATCAGGAGATCCTGGCTCTACCCCATCTTCCGGGATCTCACTGAACATTTTGGTGACTGGCACAGAGATACTATCTTCATATGGGTGTTTCTGGGATGTCCATGAGGTTCAAAGGAGATGTAAATAAGCACTAAGGAGAGTGCCAAGCTGCTCTACCAACTGAAGATAGCACCCTGTTGTAGGTCAGGCTGATTCTGGGTGGAGTAAGCTCACCTCAGCATTTACGGGTGTTCCTTTCATGGACCAGCTTTCAGGTGTACATCTCAGGTAGCCTAGTGAGCAAACCCTAAGCAGCGACGAGATGCCCTGCTCAGGTCCAGTCAGCCATGGCACAGGACTGAGGAATGGCAGCCCTGCTAGTCTTTTCTTTTTACTAAAGCACTCCTTCTTGGTGTCCTGGTGGCAAGAAAACAGCCAGCCCTCTGAAGCTTCCTCTCTACCCCATGTCCTGCTTCATCACAGACTATGACATCTAAGTGGACTAACCAGCCAACACAATTCCTGGCCCCCAGCATCACAATTCCTGGACTTGCTTATTGTTCCTCACCTTTTCCCACTGGGCTCTTGCCGCACAGTGGGATAGATTCTCTCTGAAATCTTAGCCTCCTGAATTCTACTAGAAGCCTTGACCACCTACTTGTTAGATTTTTCCAGTCCATTCTCCACTCCTGCTCTTGGACAAAAACCTTCTATATTGTTTCCCCAGCCTGGCCCCATTAGAACCATCTGAACAACCAGAAATCTTCTTAAGCCCTGTATTAATTAGGGTAATGCTAGACACTATAACAAACAAATCCCAATTGTACTGGCTCAGACGATATAGTTGATTTCTTGCTCATATTGAACCAAAACAGGTGTTCCTGTTCAGTTGATATTTTTCCTCTAAGTGGCAAGTCAGGGAGAAGGAACCTCCCACCTTGTGGCTCTTGCCACCTCTAACATGTGGTTTCTAAGAGGATCTCAATCTGGAGGCAGGAGAGAGGAAAGTTGGAGAAGGGTATGTCTGCTGCTTAACTATCCTGGGCTGGAAATGACACATGTCTTTCCTGATCAACATTCTATTGGCAAGAACAAGTCAAAAGACTCCTCTCAGATGCAACAGATGTGAGAAAAGGGGTGAATGTTGGGAAATGTAGTCTCTGCTGGGAAACCCCTTCCTACCCTCAATTCTATTTTATAGAAGGGCAGAGGATGACAGTTTTTTGGTGAACAATTAGCTATCTCTGCTCCATGCCTCTTATTTCCTTCTGCCACAACCTCCTAGCAAGACCACAGCCCAGGCACTACAGGCCAGCCTGCCTTCCTGGCTTCTGGGTCCTGTAGAAATCCCGAGCTGGACAGATCTGTGTCTGTTGGGCCTGGGTCAGATTCTCTCCTATTTCCCATAAGGATGCTTCCAAATACCCTTTCTTCACCCTTATTCCCTCATTCCACTCGCCTCAGTAGGAGAGCATTTGGCACCAAAGGGTGCCCTCTCCACATCTCCTGCTTTCTCCTTCCCACAACACTCTTATAAACCTGTCTGTGCCCGTAGTCACTCCAGCTTCACAGCCCAAAATCCTCCCCAGTTTTCAGACCCATGTATTCACCTTCCCTCTGGATGCACATAGGTCTTTCACACTCACGTGTCTCCAACAGTCATCATTGCCCAGCCCCTCCCCTCCCCTCCCACCAGCTTCTCCTCCTGTGCTTTATTTCTCCCAGGATGGCACCACCCTCCCCACACAATCTCCCTTGCTAAAAACCTGAAGGTCCTCATCTTGTTTCTCAGGTTAAATCCTGGCCCAAACACTTTTTGAATCCGTTCCCTGTGCTCCTTTCCTCAGATCATTGCTCCTTGTTTAGATGCCTATAACCATCTCCTGATGGGTTCTTATGCCTCTAGTCTGTTTCCCTCCAACCTGGGCTCCATGGAAGCCACAGTGACCGTTCTACAGTACACATCTGACCATGACACTCACTTTCTTAAGCATGGAATTCCCTCTGAGGCACCCAAGTCCCCATATGACCCACAGCCCCACTGCCCACTTCACCCAGTCCCTCACCTCCCTCAACACTCCGGCAATGCCCGACTTTACTCTGGAAGGACAGGAGCTAGTTCTGCATCTTACTACCTCAGTGCCTGGGATAATGCTCAGTACGTGCTCATGAATGAAGATTGTGGGAAGGTATCTGTTGAAGGTATGGAAAACTTTCATTTAGATAAGCTTGATTTACCCTGAATGGACATTTTCTCCTCGCAAGAGCCAAACTGTGCCTGTGTGTGCCTGTGTGCGTGCGTGTGTGCATGTGTGTGTGTGTGTGTGTGTGTGTGTGTGTGTGCATTTATCTGTGAAATCTGATCCTTTGCCCGAGAGCCTCACCATCAATTAATCATGACTGGCCATTTGCGTAAAACCTCTTCTCCTAAAGCACTTTGCACAGAGAGGGCGGGCTCTCCCATCCTGCTGGGGCTGTAGGCTCAGTTCCTGCCACATGACTGGCTTTGGCAGTACATTCATCCCTAAGTGTCTCACTGGAAACCCACAGCAGCCTTGGGAGGAAAGCCAAAAAGGAGCACGGTCTCCCATTTTTAAGATTTTAAAAAAAAAAAAAAAAACATGTTCATGGGGTGCTTGGCTGGCTCAGTCAGACTGACTCTTGATCTCGAGGTCATGAGTTGGAACCCCACATTGGGTGTAGAGATTACTAAATAAATAAATAAATACACATTTAAAAAAGAGAGAGAGAGGGGGAAAGGAAACTTGTTCTTAGGAGGTAAGGTGATGGTCCAAGGGTGCAAAGCGAGTCGGGTTTTTGTTCTTTTCCTCTGTATCATGGACCATTCTTCCCCCTAAACTTTGGGGCTGCTGTAATGCACTATGGGGCCAACACAGACCACAAGCTCTGTAGGAAATTGCCTCAGACAGGGAGGATTGAGACCCTATCTTCCTCCCCACCCCACCAGTCATAACACACCTTGCATGTCAGCTATTCTCTAACGTAGGGAATTACTGGAACAGACACACACCCAAGCTGACTCGAACATAAAGGAGGACTCTCACAGAATCCAAATGCACAAAGTTATCCTAGGAACTAGATGGTCAGAATGAGACAAGCACTTTGTCTTTCTTGCTGGACCACAGATCTTTTCTCTTTGCATTTCTAATCTGATCCTTTTTCATAAAGCCTTAACCATTTTTTAACAAGGCCCGATGTGACTGCCAGCCCTGAGGTGGTCTGGCTTACAACTCCAGGGCCCACAACCACAAAATTAGAGTCAGAGCCTTGGGAGTACTTGGCTGGCTCAACTCAGGCAAGGGCTGGTTCTCTCAATTTGGGTTTCCAGTCCTGGCTCATCACCTGGAACATGGGCAAAGGGGTTGGGTGAGCTGGTAGTGGGTAGCAGAGGTAGTGGGTAGAAATCCTAAGAGGGATGTAGGGAAGGAGCCAATTACAAGTGGAGGGAACAACTGTGAAAGAAGTTAAAATGAGTGGGCATCTTGAGTAACCAACCCACCTAGATGCTTCTCAACTCTAAAGATGGAAGTTAAGTTGCAGAAGCTTGATAGGAATACAAGTGTTTCCTCTTCACAGAAATACAGACTGCCTGGTGGAGTACAACTGACTATTTATTGCCTTGTGGGACTGACCAGTTTCTAACATCACTTTAGCATTCCTTATTGGACTATCTATGGTGATAAGTTGAGTTCTCTTTTGAATTGGTTGTAATATTTTAGTGCTTCTCTCATTAACTGATGAATTTAAATAAATCTTCGATGCATACTAATTTTATATCTGAGGAGAGGCATGATTGCATCCTCTTTTAAAATGTATCATGGGCACTTGGGTAGTTTAGTCGGTTAGGCATCTGCCTTTGGGTTGGGTCATGATTTGGAGTCCTGGGATCCAGCTCTGTGTTGGGCTCCCTGCTCAGCGGGGAGTCTGCTTCTCCCACTCTCTCCCTCTGCCCCCCCCAACTCATGCACATGCTCTCGCTCTCTCTCGCAAATAAACAAATAAAATCTAAAAAAAAATTAAAATGTATTGTGAAGGGGTGCGTGGCTGGCTCAGTGGGTAGAGCACGTGGCTTTTGATCTTAAGGTTCTGAGTTTCAGCCCCACGTTAATAGAATTTTAGTGGAAGTTGTCCAGGGAAAGGTGTAAGTGTCACTTATTTTCTTTTTCTGTACTTTCTATTTTTTTAAAGATTATTTATTTATTTGAGAGAGAGAGAGAGAGAGAGATTGAGCACAAGCAGGGGGAGGGGCAGAGGGAGAGGAAGAAGCAGGCTCCCTGCTGAGCAGAAAGCTTCGGACCCTGAGACCATGACCTGAGCCAAAGTCAGAGGCCTAACTGATGAAGCCACCTGGGCGCTCCTCTGTACTTTTCTTTATATAAAAAATAGCATCCACTGTATAATTATTTGTGAAGCTGTACATATGGTTGTTTGGATTTTTCTGACAATGAGAAAACTTTTACAAACCTAATATGTGTCAAATTTTAAAGCAAAAAGCCGGCTAAGTAGGGCAAAACTACATCTCAGCATATTGCTACAAGCCAGCCATGGGTAGGCAGAGGTGGTTATGACATGCTGCCTGCCCTCAGGGAAGGGGATGAAAATCAAGCTCCACCCATAGGCTGAAGGACTCCAGACAATATCCACAGCCACCTTGTGTGAGGAGGTGCCCAGGTGAGGGGACTTCCTCATTGTTCCACACCTGACAAATCTCCTTCCTCCTGCCCTTTGGCAGCCCAACTTAGGGAACACTGCTGGAAGCTCATGCCAGAATGGGATTTCTTCCTTCTGCCTTTCCTCCCCTAACAACCTGAGAGGCATCCTGCCCTCCCTAGCTTGCAGCTGAAATGGAAAGTCACTGCCAAACCTCTGCTTGCACAACAATGCACTTCTGAGAAGGGAACACAAAATTTCTGTCAACTGAATCCTGTTTTCCTTGTGAATTACATGATGGTCCAGATACGCTCTGGCTTCCATTGCAGTGGGCGGCTCCCCCACTGTCAATGGTCCCCACGCTTCTTATTTTTCTGTCTTCATTAAATCAACCTATAAACTGGCTTTGATTTAAGTACCCCCTCCTGTAAAAGTACAAGCTTCCTTCTAGGAATTCTACTATCAATCAAACTTGGACATCTGTCTCTGCTGTTTTCTTTTCTTTTTTTTTTTTTTTTTAAGATTTTATTTATTTACTTGACAGAGATCACAAGTAGGCAGAGAGAGAGAGGAGGAAGCAGCCTCCCTGCTGAGCAGAGAGCCCGATGTGGAGCTCGATGTGGAGCTCTATCCCAGGACCCTGGAATCATGACCCGAGCCAAAGGCAGAGGCTTTAACCCACTGAGCCACCCAGGCGCCCCAAGTCTCTGCTGTTTTCTAAGTGTGTATGTACAGTAGGGCAGACAATACCCACAGGCAGTGGGACCATCTCTCAGCCCAGGAGGCTCCCCTGACCTCTGGCATAAGTGTCCTTAATCCCTTGCATTTATCACAACTGCACACAAGTGCTTCCTTAATAAACTCTGGCCTAGAAGGACCAAGGACAAAGGAAAGCATGGGCCTCCCCTTGTTTGCTGCACATTCAACTGGATTGACAAGGGCTGGCCTTTCTCACACTTACCCACCAAGCATGAAGTCGCAAACATTCCTGAATCTAGGGGCTAATGTCCAGGTGCTCCAGAAGACTTCCAAGGAGCATACCACTGTGATAGAGAGGGAGAGTCTTACTGTTATTGTCACTGCTTGGAGATGTTCATGCTTAGACTCCCAACGCCATCTGACTACATCACTTTCTCCCTTAAGTCCTTTCATGGCTCCCTATTGCTTACATGATCAAGTCCAAGCTCCACGGCCTGACTTTCAAGGCCCTTGCTTCCCAGTCTGTCCCCACGTATATCTCTGGCACCATCTCCCTACACCTAGAACCACACTGTCTAATCCCTCATTCACCCCAGGCACACTAGAGTCCAACTTGCATATGAGTCTCAAGGTGGTTTCCAAGATCTCCTAGCTGCTCAAAATGCCTCATTTGAATGGCAGTCTCTCTTACTAATTGGTGTCACCAGAATCACATTACTATAGCTGCAGACGGAAATGCCAGTGCCAGTTCTAACGCAGGGCCTTACTCTGGTGTTCCCACCATCTCCACGGCTGCACCTGGGTGAACATCACACAAACCACTTTCCAGAACAGCCCTCTCCACAGGAGCAGCTGCAGATTCCTCCCACCTCCTAAAAGCTCACTGCTGTGGAGCAGAGGCAGTTGTATTAGGACACATCACAGCATCTCGCTGCCAAAGTGACAGCTACAATTATGTTTTGGCCGACAGCTGGAGATGAGAGAATGTATAAACAGCCAAAGCCACATGAGCCTTCATGAATCAGCAGTTTGTAATGCGTGTCCAGCTGGTAGGTGGGGTGGGTAACCTGCTGGCTACAGACCTCAGGTTAGTGCCTAGAACCCTCAGGTGAGGTCTTCCCCCTGGACAGTGATAGTTAATGCCCCCAGGGAATACCCCAGGACCCAGAAGGGCAGGAGTAGGGCAGTCAGGCCCAGGCACGGTCCAACCCCAGGGGACAAGCATCTCATTCCCAGGCAAGGGTGGAGGGCAGGCAACAAAGGGCCAGACTTTACCCAGGGGTGAACTCCATCTCGCTGAGCAGCCTGATGAGGGGTGTATTCATAATGGGTAGAGGGTCCCTGCTGAGACCACCTCCATAAGGAGCCTCAGTGCCATAGGAGTGGTGTCGGCATAGGGGCCAAGACACCAGAGCAAAAGCCAGCATGGGGGCAGCAGCAGTTTCTACCTGTGGAGCCCTTCTACGTGCCAGGCACTGTGATGACCCCTTTATGTACATTTCTTCTTTTCAGCTTCCTCACCATCCAGTGAGGTAAGTCCTGTTATCCCCATCTTCCCAGTGAGGAAACTGAGTCTCAGAGAAATTTCATGCAGATTGAGTAACCAACAATTACAGAGATGGAATTTCAGCTCGAACAATCTGTCTCCAGAGCTTGGCAGGTTTATTATGCCTCATTGTCCTGGTTGGGTCTTTTTTTTTTTTTTTTTAAAGATTTTATTTATTTGACAGACAGAGATCACAAGTAGGCAGAGAGGAAAGCAGAGAGAGAGAGGGAAGCAGGCTTCCTGCTGAGCAGAGAGCCCAATGTGGGGCTTGATCCTAGGACCCTGAGATCATGACCTGAGCCGAATTCAGGCTTAACCCACTGAGCCAACTCAGGCACCCCTGGTTAGGTCCTTTCAACCCAGTCATGGTTGCAGGAAGCTAAGAGACTCCCAGCACATTCCTTGCATAGGGTGAGTTGAGTTGGGGCCTCCAAGCAGACTTTGGCCTGAAAGCCAAGACGTTACCAAAGGAAAATAAACAACAGGTATTTGAGGTGACAGGTGCTGGGTTATGGAATTGGGGAGACAAGGTAAAAAGCTACTAGGATTTCCTCATTGCACATTTTTGCATGTGCAGTAGAATAAGCACCATCAGGGAGCTGCTCCATGACCAGTGTTGCCCCTGGAGACAGAGGGCAGGAGCAGGAACTGTTCTTTCTCTCTGATCTGCATGCTTTCTGGGGCCCAGCCCCACAGGTAGGCTCCAGACCCCGGGGCTTGGCTCTTACTTAGCCTGACCTGGGTTCCAGCCAAGGCCTCTGGGAAGGGCGGACTCAGGCTCTTGGTGTCCTCTGAGAAGTGCTGCTGCCCTTCTCAGGACCCTGGTTGGAGTGGAACCTGACTATCCTCACTTTCTGTCCAAACGCATGCAGTCAGGGAGGCCACAGACTGGCAACTGTGTTCAACAAGCTTCCAAAGAGGGTGTCTGAAAGGTGGGTGGGGCTGGGGCACAGGAATGTTTGTATTTCAAGTGGCTGCTGCCCATGAATCACCAATTGCATTCTGTTCTCTCAGCTCTGCGAAGGCATCATTTCCAGCAGCCTCATGCCGAGCTGGCCGCCAGAGCCTCTTAGTGTGGCTATAAATAGCAGATCATCAACTCACCTCTTCTGAGCTCAGCACAGTCTCTTCAGTTCACTGTGTCTTTCTGCTGCCTGCGTGTCAACGTCACTCAGATTTCCCAGGTGAGGCCTGGCTGAGAGTCCCAGGGCATGCTTTGGGGGGCTGCACGGTTTAGGTGCCCAGAGCTGTTCAGGGTGCCAGGGAGGGCAATGGCAGACTTTTGAAGAGCTTGACATTTCAGGTGTCATAATTACTATCTCCCGTCTCCAAGCTCCTCTCCAGTTAAATGCAGCACCAAGGGACTGTCATTTCTTGAGGAGTCCTAGAAATAAAAGGCAAGGGACTCACCAAAAACACACCGAAAGAATACCACCTGGAGAGGGTAGCACCAAATGAAAGCTTTCATGCCTTCCTACGGACTTGTCCCCTAACACTGAGTGAAATAATTTATAGTTCTCCAGCGGCAGGAGTGAGAGACAATGAATGAAAGACTTTACGACTCCCTGGCTTGAGAAGTGAGCTCACGTATTTTAGGATTACTCCCAGCTTCTGTTCACAGAGTGCTCCCTGTGTGCCAGCCTCGGTGCCCACTTGCACAGGCAGCATACCAAGTTAGCCAATGGACAGACTGCTAGCATCAATGGCTTCCTGTAGGAGAGGCTGTGGCTCTCACAGTCACACCAACAGGGCTGCTGGCTTCCAGAATCCAATCTCTGAATGGCTGCACTTTCTGACACCTGCAGAAGAGGACCGTTGGGGTGCCCACATACTCGGGTGAGCGGTGGGTTGTGGACAGTAGTCTCCTTTTTCCAATTTCACGCATTCCATGACCGTAAGTAGGAGCCCAGATGCTCAAGACCCAGGCTCTACTGGCACTTGAATGTCCACTGGCACCGTCTTCTTCCAAATCTGATCTTCTCCTAGCTGTAGGGGAGGTACCAGTCTCCACTTGGCTTTCCAAGCCCAGTTTGATGGTCTTCCTCAACCCTTCCTCCCTGAAATAGGCAGGGGTCAGGTGGGACTCTCCACCCACCCCACCCCCTGCCCCGGGGGCAGCCTCCCTTTAATCTGTTTCCTCCTCTGCCTCCCCACTTTTAAGCCTAGTCCCCTTTATTGGTTTGTCACAATAGTTCAACGCTATGCCCAGGGAATGTTTAAGAACACAGATTCTTCATTCCCTCCCTCCCTTGGTTCAGACCCCCTGAAACCAAATCTCTCAGGGTACAGGTCAGAATCTGGATTTTTAAAAAAAATTAACATATAGTGTATTATTAGCCCTAGGGGTATAGGTCTGTGAATCGTAGCATCTGGATTTTTTAAAAAGCTCTCCCAGTGATCTCTGCAGCCAGGGTTAGGAACTACTTTGTCTAACTGGCCACCTAGACTCCAGGCTCTCTCTGTTCTGAACCCTCCCAATCACAGCTCTCAGTTTAATTTTCCTAAACCATAGTTTATCTTGTGTCACTCTCCTGCTAAAGACCCTCAAGTAGCTCACCCTGCCTGCAGGAAAGCAAAGTCCTTAGTGTGGTGTTCAGGGCCCTCTGCATCGTGATCCATTCATTCTCCTGTTCACCCCATCCTCCAGCTACAGAGCTACCTCTCCCTGCAACGGCCTCCTGGCCCTGCTCTCTCTCCTTTGCTTATCTGGACTTTAAGTGTCAGTTGGCCCTGGCAGAACACACTGAAACAACAGAGATCCCTCCTTAAGACTTTGAGCCCTCCAATAAAAGGAAGGAGGAATTATTGCTCAAATGTCCCTCTTAATTCAAGAGCCACGTGTGCAGCTTTAACCGAAGAGAGTTTTGTGGGGCCTGCAGATGAAAGGAGATCCGCCAGCAGAGACGACACGATCGCAGTAATGTGTAAACACAGGAGAGCAGGAGTGGTCCGGCTCGTGATTAATTCCAAGGAGATGGTATTTCAGCATTCTCCTTGCTTTTACTCAAGCCAGGGAGACAGAGCAGGTCTGGTAAGCACTGGGGCCAGGGCCAAGTGTCAAAATGCCGCTCATGTTTTTTTGTCTCCCAGTCCTGGGACAAAAGCAGAGGACCACATTTGGATCTTGTCCAAAAGGTCAAGAGTGTTTTACTAATATGATTAAACAGTGTGCGTGTTTGGACTTTGAAACCCTCTTCCCATAAAGAAACACCAACCCCCAAATAAAATATAAAGTGACTGTGTTGACTGACAGCAGGTGTTATTTCAGAACGGGGGCTGTAAATTGTTCCCCTCAAGGGCTTCAGAGTGAAAATGAACCTGAAAGAACTTCTGGGTAAATGTGGCAGAAGAGTCTCTCATGAATCTCCATCTGCTCTCTTCCAAAACTTTACTAAAAACAACTATACAGGAGTAGAAAGAGTTACAGATCCACAAGGTCTATGGAAACAGGAGAGGAGATGGCAGCAGACAAAGGATGGAACACATTTTTGGAAGGTGGGAAGCAGAGGAAGGAGTGGTGAGTCACACGGCAGCATGGGGGAGGCTGAAGGCCTGATTCCTACACAGGTGCTCTGGGGGACAGCCAGGGTGGAACTGCCGGTGGGAGGGCTGGTGGAGGCCGTGAGAGCACAGTCCCCGGGGCAGTGGGTTCCCACACCTTACCCACTCCTGTAGGTCACCTGAGGTGCTCACTGGGGAGGATGGGCATAAAGCACAGAAAATATGGAGAACAGACAGAGATCTAGATGCTGAAAGGTAAAATCC
Organism: Mustela erminea; assembly: GCF_009829155.1. NCBI lineage: Eukaryota > Metazoa > Chordata > Mammalia > Carnivora > Mustelidae > Mustela > Mustela erminea. The sequence continues at coordinate 92,130,951 of NC_045616.1, forward strand.
CAGCCCCTTTTCCTTACCCAGCTTTCAGAAAACCTTCAGGCACAACCCTTTCCTCCCAGGATGGTGACTACAGGACACTTTTCTGTAGAAGCTGAGTAAACTCAAGGGAAAGACCTACAGATACAGACATGATATGGAGACAGACCCTCAATGGAAGACCCAGCTCATGACCAACTCCCCTCTACGGGGAAGTCCACTGTTTGACAAGCTCCACCCAAGCATGCTGACCAGCGAATCATTGCTTCAAAGCATAATTCTTTGATATTATCAGAGAGCCAAGATCCCATTTAAGGAAAGCATCAGATGTGAGAAATGGGGAGGGGAAGGAGAAGAAGAATGTCTAAGTTCAGGGAGAGGAAAGCTTTAAAAATGCTATAAAAATCCCCAGGGAGAGAAAATAAGGTTTCTATTTCAAGATTCATTACCCACAAAATGTCAGAACACCAGAGATACAGAAAAGACCCTAAAAGGACCCAGACAGAAAAAACAGGTCAATTGAGAGTATCAGGGATCAGAATGGCACCAGACTTCTCAAAAGCAACACTGGAACCTGGGAGATAATGGAGTGAGGCCTTTAGAACTCTAAGTGAGAATTTTTTATAGCTTAGAAATATAAACCCAAACCATTAATTAGGAGAAACAGTAGAATAAGAAATGTTTTCAGACAAAAGAGATCACAAATAATGGGCCTCTCATGCTCCCTTTCTCAGGAAGTTCTCCACCCAAACAAAAGAATAATTCAAGGATGAGGGGTGCCTGGGTGGTCAGTCAGTTGAGCATGACTCCTGATTTGGGCTCAGATCATGATGTCAGGGTCACGGGGTCAAGCCCCACATCAGGATCTGTGCTCCATAGGAAGTCTGTTTATCTTTCTCCCTCTGCTCCTCTCCCCTCTCTCTCTAAAATTAAAACAACAACAACAACAACAACAAACACTCCAAAGATGAGGATGACATGCCCAGGAGAGCAAAAGGGTACCCGAGGTGATGCTGAAGGAGAGCCCTAATGACAATGAGGTGGAAAGCCCAGGGGCAAGAGCTCTGCTCTGAGCCAGAGGATAGAGAACTTCAGGTGAGAGATGGTCAGATTACTTGACAGGTATGCCCAGGTAGAAAATTATGTTGAAGGGCTATTAGACAGTTGTAAGAATTAGTAATAAGTTCTTTAAAAAACTGAGTAAATAAAAAACATGAGGCAATTACTACCTACAAAAAAAAAAAAAAAAGCCTATGACAGATAAACTATAAAAGAAAATAAACACAACACCACAAAAATGTACATAGCCAAAGTAATGTAAACACAGATTATTGATTTAGCCAAAGATGGTAATAAACAGTGTTGGAAAGCTGGAGGAAAGAGAAGGAGGATGCAGGTGCCAATGGATTAAAGCAAATCCTCATCTCCCACAATTGCAAGAAAACAGATAATCTTTAAAATTGACGAATCAACAAAACAGCACTATAAGCGTATTATCTAGAGAAATGGGAGAGGAAGTTAAAACTGGGAAACAGCTGAAAGAGTTTATTTAACTGGGTACCTTTGGGTTATCAGACTGGGGTTGGGGTTACATGGGACAAGGGATTGCTATTTTTCACCCTATGCCTTTGAGTACTGTTTGAATTTTTGTGTGTATACGTTATTGTCATAAAAATAGAAAAATTTTTTTGAAGAAAAATAAAAAGAAAATATAAATTGACAAAAACGTGTTAGGTATTCATTAATTACATTCATGATTTCTTTCTGTCTGGTCATTCTGTTCGTCTGTGCCCTCATTAATTTTTTTTCTTTCAAAGTCTTAAATATGGACTGAAAAATATGGTGAGGTTGCCAGAGAAAACACATTTGGGATATACTTATACTAAAAAATAATTTGTTGTTTATCTGAAATGCAAATTTAACCAGGTGTCTAGCACTTTCATTTTGTTAAATTGGGTGCTCTAAAATGTGGGCTCTCCTTTTGCTTATTCCACAGGCTAGGCCTCTGGCTAAATTGATAATGAAACCAGAAAGTTCATTGCAGTTATATTGGCAGCGCAGGGGACATATACAGAAACTGGAAAAACTACCTAGTCAGAGGCTGAGCAGTGATTTGGGATGTAGTCAAGATAAGGATGGCATGGTGCCAACCAGTCCCTGGACAGTCTCTGTGAGGGTATTAAAGAGGTGCTGTTCTTGCCCTGTGACTGGCAGCTGGTTCCCCCAAGGGCACAACACCTGGAGCTCCTCCCTCCATCTGTCCCTGCAGGGCTCAGGACCTGGGCCCAAGACTCATGTAAATCATCACCATCACTCCTGCCACATTATCTCCCCTAAGAGGGGCAAGGGTAGCAGGACAAGTGACCTTAGTTTACCTAAATTCAGGAGTGGGACTCCACACGTCATCCCTTATTCCTTTCTTTCTTTTTTTTTTAAGATTTTATTTTTATTTATTTGACACAGAGAGAGAGAGAGAGATCACAAGTAGGCAGAGAGGTAGGCAGAGGGGGCGGGGGTGGGTGGGGAGCAGGGAGCCCCGTGTGGCCTCCAATCCAAGACCTTGAGATCGTGACCTGAGTCGAAGGCAGAGGTGCCTTCTTATTCCTTTTCTTAAAAACACTATCTCTTGGGGTGCCTGACTGGCTCAGCCCATACAGCATGCGACTCCTGATCTCGGGGTTGTAAATTCAAGCCCCAGGTTGGGTAGCAGTTATTTAAAGATTTTAAAAAAAGGGAAAACAAAAACCTATCTCTTCAACAAGTTCTTAGATGCCTAATCTTGTCTACAGTGTGCTTGCTGAAGAGTTTCATTCTCAAAGGAGGATTTTTCCCTTGAACTGTGGGGAGATTGTTTACCACCATTGACTAATGGTAAGGAATGTAATCATTTTCTTCCTTTTGTTCTGGGGAATGTGGTCTTTGGAGTTAGTAGAAGCAAGGATATGTGAGTCCTCCTGAAGATAAAATCATCTCTGGAATATGCAAATATATAATTTGGAAATACATAAATGTAAAAAGAAATCAGCTATGATCCAGGCATTTTTAAATGAGGATGAACACAAATATAAAGCATCTTCCTTGTTTTGCTATTATTTATTCCTTATGTGCGTAGATGTCGAGGGTGGCCAGGCAAGCAAGAGTTTTCAGAAATCTGACTGGTTTTAAGATGGTTAGCTACAGGGTCCTATTCTACCAACTAGTGGTGAGAAGCGTTCACTTTGCTTAAGCATTTGCAAGGCTTTCTAAAAACAAACAGCTTTGGCCATATTTTTTTTTAATTGTAAAATACTTAATCATTATCTCATTCAGTCATAAATTTATTGTAGATGTAAGGTGATTGGAAGCTCAGTTCAAACCAAATAAGTTATTTTGTGTTTTTCAGACAATGATAATTGCTTAAAGTTTTTCTACTGAAAGATAAAATCTGACTTCATATAGCTCTCAATCTTTGGGGCTATGCCTGCCTTGAAAAGCAAAGAAGAATGAGCTATCTTCCACAAAATAGCCTTTCAACGCTCTAAGACAGTCCTAGGGCCTGTTCAGTTGTGTCCTCTGCTGGCCCGCCACCTCGTCTCCAGCTCCCCTCCTCCAGCTCCTTCCCTGTGAACGCTGGTTCATCAATGTGTGCTTTAAATAAGGCACTCAGACGGAACTCCTGGTATGGCCCCAGGCGTACAAAATAGGAAGAATTGTAACTTTCTGTGATCTGAATGCTGAACACTCATTTGGTTAGGTAAAAGTGGCCATTAGATTGCTGTTTTAAGAACATCAACTTTATGGTTTCTGGCAGAGAGACTTGTCTCATTCAATAGAAAAAAAAACCTTAAGCTTACATTTACAACCGATTAAAATATTCATGCATTTGGATACAGAAACATCATCTTATATGAATATAAATAATGGATTAACAGAAAAACTTTTGCACCACAGAAGCTAACCTGATTTTCATGTTACTACCTAGCAGTTACCTTTGCACAGTAACTTCCGGCACTAGGAAGCCTTTGGGGAATGTAATTTCCACTGCCTTCTGATGTTAATTTGAGGCAATTACCATAAGTAGACTAAAAAAAGTTTTGCATATTATTTGTTCTTGTGGAAGCCCAGGGCTGTTGGTGAGTCGGGATACAAGAGAGGCCATAGGATAGGAATATTCAGCGTTTAGAAACTTCTGTTAATAGCCGTGGATCACAAGGTTTCAAAGCTTTTAATGTTTCCCAGCCTTTGGCTGGTAAAAACTTCCTCACCCATGCTAGGAAGCCAGATTGAAGGCCTCTGAGAACTCCCTGCACTTGATATTTTTAAATAAACTTGCATTTTTACGTGTACCAAGGCAGGATGGGCAAGAATAAAACCACTTCTCCAGTCCATTTGGCTATTTAACAGTTCTGTCAGGTATAGAGGGGAAAATAGGTGATTTTCTCCCCTTGACACTTGCAGGACCACTACGAATTTGGGTTACTTGCTAAGCCTATCTGTGGTGCGAAGAAATGGGAAACCCTGGCATCCATGGTTCTGTGCTCTTATCTGACCACCCTCTAGGAGGCCTCCCTGAGCCATTTCCAGGGGCATCTTCACCTGTTGGCTTGGCCTTCCTTAATTTAAGACCAAAACCAGAACTGAAGAGCTTTTGCGTGCTCTTAATAGTAAGTGACTTGCTGTTTTTCCAGACACCTGTCCCTGTGCCAACATATCTAAGCTGGGGGCTTCAGTGCAGCAGTTACAAAGCAGGGGGCTGCACAAACAGAAGGAAGATTTTGCTCAGGAGAGTTTGGGAATTCAAGAACGTGAGAGCAGTGATTGCAATAACTATTCACTAGCTTTATGTATTTATTTCTTTTTTAAAAGATTTTTACCTATCCATTTGTTTGAGAGAGAGAAGGGGAGGGGAGAAGCAGAGAGGGGAACAAGCAAACTTCACACTGACTGTAGAGTCCTATATGGAGCTCAATCCCAGGCACATGAGATCAAGACCCAAGCCAAAATCAGATGTTCAGCGACTGAGCCACCCAGTTGCCCCTATTCACTAGCTTTAAAGAGGAAGTCCGTGACTGGTACAAAGTAGGGACAAGCTTTCTACAGGGTACTTTGGCAAAACAGCAAAAGCTTTAAAAGTGTGCCTGCTCTTTTAAACAAGGAACGTCACTTCTAGAAGTCTGTCAGAAGGAAATATAGACAAATAAACTTCTTCATGTCCATAGAAGTTCAACTGAAAGGATAAGTAGCATTGATTAAAATTTTTTATCTAACTTAAAAGTAGAAGAACGTGGGGCACCTGGGTGGCTCAATTGATTAAGCGGTTAAGCGGTTCCTTTGGCTCACGTCATTACCCCAGGGTCCTAGAATTGAGTCCCAAATTGGGCTCCTTGCTCAGTGGGAAGCCTGCTTCTCCCTCTCCCTCTGCCTCTCTCTCTGCTTTTGCTCTCTCTCTCTCTAATAAAGAAATAAAATATTTTTTTAAAAAAGAAATACAGGGTTGCCCGGATGGCTCAGTGCGTTAAAGCCTTTGCTCATGATCCCAGCGTCCTGGGATCTAGCCCGACGGGAGCCTGCTTCCCCTCCCTCCTGCCTACTTGTGATCTCTGTCTGTCAAATAAATAAATAAAATCTTTCGAAAAAAAATACAAATGTATAAAAAATTATTAGTCACAATTCATGATTAAATGAGAAATGTAGTATCCCAGCTCAAATAAATATGGAAGACAATCTTCCCCTTGGGATCAGAACTGTTGGTGGAGAGTCTGCCTATCCTCCTCACTCCATCCCTCCCCTTGACACCCCCCCTTTCTCAAATAAACAAATAAAATCTTAAAGAAAAAAAAAGGAGAACATTCCATTTCAGAAGGAACTCAGAAGCGTTTTGGCTCTGAATTGTCACACTCAACAAGGATAACAACAAACCTGCCAAATACGTATTTGGTGAAAACATGATGCAACTTCCAAAGTGTTGTTAAGAGTTGCCAAAGATGAAAAAAAGCAGAATAGCTGGTGAAAAACCTTGAGGGAGGAAGGGAAATACAGCCTCAGAGAGTTCAGAACTCTCTAGCAATTATTCCCTCTCAGAAGGGGAAGATTCTACGCCGAACGGGAACTGTAAGAACAAGACCTAAATTGAACAAAACGAGATTGCTGGGGACAGTGGAAAGCTCTGGGAAGCACCAAAGGCGGGGGGAAGAAAAAAACTTTTAAAAGTACTCTTGGAAACAAAGTCTGTAAAAAATTCTGGGAGACAGATGGACAGAGAAGCTCTCCTCAACCAAACTCTGAAATCCAGAGGAGGTGACTTCCCAGAGAAGCCACGTCAGAGGTCCATCACTATGGTAACAGTGTGAGCTCCTCTGGTCCCACCTCTCCACTCCACCACTTTTCTAGGGCAAAAATCACTACCACAAACAAGGAAGCAACACCTGCAAGACCCTCAAAGGAAAGAAAGCATGGGCCAAGAATTTTATCCACCAAACTGATCTTCAAGTATAAAGCTTAAAGACAAATATTTTAAAAACCCGTAAGAAATCAGGGAATATTTTTTCATGAGCCCTTTCCAAAGAACCTCCTAGAACTATAAAACAGCAGTTATAGCACCACTTGGGGAGCCTGATGAAATCAGGGTAAAAGGACCTTCCTTGAGCACTGGAATGTATTTAACTGTAGAAATAAGAGTGAAACAAATATAGAGATCGGGGTGACAGATCAGAATGCAAATATTATATGCCTTAAAAATGCAGAAATTTCTCATTACTAATAAGACACTGGAGAGGGAGAAGATAGGAATAAAAATGAGCTTACTAATTGCCTCAAATCAATAGATTCAAAGGATAGTATTTAAAATTTCCAAATCAAGTAGAAGCTTAGGCATATTTAATATAAACACTAAGACTGATAATACTATTGACTGTATGATAGAAGAGGGAAGAGGGGGAAAGGATTAGATTAAAAGATAATTATATTGTGCTCATAGTAGGGAATCAAAAGATGCCGTGCCAGAAGACAGTGGATCAAGGGTATTTTACATAGGTAACTTCTAGAATGAAATTGATGAGGGAGCAGGAGGCTGGCTGAGGACAAAGCAAGAGCTGGCGCCTTGCACCCCCCGAAATTCTTTCTTTAGTCGTCGGCTCCGAACCTCCTCACCCCCACCGAACCTGACTTAGGTTCTGGGACTTCATCAAAATTATGGACCTTCCTAAATATCAAAACTACATTAAGAAGAAGGGGAAATACAAAAATATATTATGAAAACACAAGACAAAATAATTACAGAATTGGGAACAAATATATCTGCCATCTCAATAAATATAAATGAATTTAAATATATTTAAATAATTTAAATAAAATTAAACAGTTTTAAAGAGTTTTCAAAATGAAATTCAAAGTCCAATCCAACTCTAGACTGTACACATCTAAGACAAAATGATTTAGAAAGGCTAATAATGAAAGGATGGGCAAAAAAATGTGTACCAAAAAATTGTAACTTTAAAAAGCTTGGTATCTGACAACATAAAATTCAGGACCAAAACCTTTAATCAAGATAAAGAGAAGTACTTTTTAATGCTAAAGCCTACAAATCATCATGAAACTGAAGTTATGAATATGCACCAAATAACAGAGCAAGAATTCATATAATAGATACTATAGAGATACAAAGAGATTTAGACAGAGGCACACTAATTATACAAGACTTTGATTTACCCTTTTCAATCCAAAACAGATCAAGTGGTCAAAAGTAAATGATGATCTAGAAGTCCAAACAACACAATCCAAAAGGGTGGTGTTAGTGATCTGCCTCAAACATTGTGTCCTGAGAATACGGAACATACTTTATTTTCAAGTGCTCTGCAGTATTTATACACACACACTTGCACACACACAAAAGATTATATATTAGGCCACAAACCAAACCTCATTAAGTTCCCACAGTAAAAAATAATACAGACAGCATTTTATAATACCAACACAACAAACATGGACACTTACAACATATCAGAAAACAAACAAAAATTGTTCTTCTTTTTGGATATATATATATATAGGGATCTATATTAAATAACTCCATGATCAAAAGGAAAATATAAATTCAAAACTGCAGAATTTCTAGAAAAAAACAATAATGAACATACCATGGAGAAGGAGCTATGAGTTCAGCTAAAGTAGTACTCAAAGAAAAATTCATTACCTTGAAGAATTATATCAACATGAATGAAAGAAAAATAAATGGATTAAATGGGCTCAAAAAAAATTTTTTAAAGATTTTATTTATTTATTTATTTATTTATTTATGTGACAGAGACAGAGAGAAAGTGCACAAGCAGGGAGGAGCAGCAGGCAGGGGGAGAAACAGGTTCCTGGCTCAGGAGCCTGATTTGGACCCAAACCCAGGACCCTGGGAGCACAACCTGAGCAGAAGACAGACATCTGACCGACTGAGCCACCTAGCTGAGCCATAGAAAAGGATTTTTTAAATAAGCCAAAGGAAAGCAAAAGAGAAATTTAATAAAGATAAATACAGAAATAATTAGTTAATACAACAAAACTATAGTGGAACTTAATAAATAAGCTTGTTCTTAGAAAAATTCAATTATGTTAACTAAATGGAACTTAAATAAAAACTTGAAAAAAAGAAAAGAGACAAAAATTTAATGAATTAGGTAAGCCACAAACTAAATTAATCTTAAAAACAAAGAGATGCCTGGGTGGCTCAGTTGGCTGATTATCTGCCTTCGGCTCAGGTCACAATCCTGGAGTCCTGAGATCACGGCTGAAGTTGTGCTCCCTGGTCAGCAAGGAATCTGTTTCTCCCTCTGACTCTCCCCACTCTCGTACTCTCTCTCTCTCAAATAAATAAAATCTTTAACAAAGAGAGAGAGAATGTACAAACACCCAAAATAAGAAATTATAAGAGGGAGGGAAATAGTCACACAAACATTAGAAAATAAAAAGCAAAAAGTGGTAAGAGAAGGTATCTAGGCCTCTCAAATGGTTAAACAACTGACTCTTGGTTTCACCTCAGGTCTTGACCCTGATCTCAGGGTCTTGAGATCCCTTGGTCAGGTTCTGGGCTCAGGACAGAATCTGCTTAAGAATGTCTCCCCCTGGGGCACCTGGGTAGCTCAGTTGGTTAAGCCTCTGCCTTCAGCTCAGATCATGATGGAGGTCCTGCGATGGAGCCCCATATTGGGCTCCCTGCTCAGCAGGGAGTCTGCTTCTCCCTCAGCCCCTCCACCCCTGCCCCCTACTTGTATGCTCTCTCTCTCTAATGAATAAACAAAAATCTTAAAAAAAAAAAAGTCTCTCCCTTTCCTCTGTCCCAATCCCCACGCTCTTTTTTTTTCCTCTCTGAAATAAACAAATCTTTTTTTTTTTTTTTAAGATTTTATTATTTATTTGACAGAGAGAGACATAGCGAGAGGGAACAGAAGCAGGAGTGGGAAAGGAAGAAGCAGGTTTCCCGTGGAACGGGAAGCCCCATGTGGGGCTCAATCCCAGGATCCTGGGATCATGGCCTGAGCCAAAGGCAGATGCTTAACAACTGAGCTACCCAGTTGCCCCTGAAATAAACAAATCTTACAAACAAACAAACAAACAAAAAAAACCCCAACAACAACTGTTAAGAGACTGCCATATAAAATTTTATGCCAATAAATTTTAAAACCTATAAAAATGTATAATTTTGTCAGAAAACTAAAAGTAGAAAACCAACATAGAATGATGTGCATAAAATACTTTGTTAAAATAATTTGAAAGATATCATGCATACATATATGCAGATATAGTACTGTATGAAATATAATAAATAATAATGTTAACAAATAATCTTGTCAAGGGGCGCCTGGGTGGCTCAGTAGTTAGGTATCTGCCTTTGGCTCAGGTCAAGATCTCGACTTCCTGGGATGGAGCACCACATCGGGCTCCCTGCCCAGTGGGAAGCCTGTTTCTCCCTTTCCCATTCCTCCTGCTTGTGTTCCCTCTCTCGCTGTCTCTCTGTCAAAAAACCACAAAAACTTAAAACCAAAACAAAACCAAAAAACAAAACCTTAAAGGAAAAAAAAATTATGTTGTCAAAATAATTTGACAAAATTTGTCAAATGCTTACCCCTCCCTCCCAGAAAACCCGGAAAAACTCCAGGACCATAGTTTTATAGGTGAATCTACAAATCCACTAACATTGAAAGAACAGATGATTCCAGTGATTTTTAAAATGCTCCATAATCTAGGACAGAATAAGGACTTATAATTTCTTTTCATAAAGCAAATACAAGTAGATTCAAACAAAAATATAATAAGAATAGGGGCGCCTGGGTGGCTCAGTGGGTTAAGCCGCTGCCTTCGGCTAGGGTCATGATCTCAGGGTCCTGGGATCAAGTCCGGAGTCGGGCTCTCTGCTCAGCGGGGAGCCTGCTTCCTCCTCTCTCTCTCTCTCTCTCTCTCTCTCTCTCTCAGCCTGCCTCTCTGCCTACTTGTGATCTCTCTCTGTCAAATAAATAAATAAAATCTTTAAAAATATATATAAATAAATATAATAAGAATAAAGAAAAAATAGGACAATGTCACTTATAAATATCAGTGCAAATATTCTAAATAAAATTTTAAAATCTCATTTATTTAAAGATTTAATCTATTTATTTGACAGAGAGAGATCACAAGTAGGCAGAGAGGCAGGCAGAGAGAGGGGGAAGCAGGCTCCCGCAGAGCAGAGAGCCTGATGCGGGGCTCGATCCCAGGACCCTGAGATTATGACCTGAGCCGAAGTCAGAAGCTTTAACCCACTGAGCCACCCAGGTGCCCAAATCTTATTTATTTTTAAATAATTATTTATTTATTTGAGACAAAGAGAGAGAGAGAGATCAAGTGGGGCTGGCTGAGGAGGAAAGGGGAAGATGGAGAAGCAGACACCCTGCTGAGCAGGGAGCTCAATGTAGGACTTGATGCCAGAACTCTGGGATCATGACCTGAGTTGAAGGCAGATGCTTAACTGACTGAACCAACCAGGAATCCCTAAATAAAATTTTAGCAAGTAGAATCCAAAAGCACACTGGAAGAATAATAAATTCTAACAATTGGAGTTTATTCTAGAAATGGAAATGAAGTTCAATATTAGAAAATCTACTAATGTAAATCATCATATTAATAGTTCTAAATATAAAATTATATGATTGTGTTTATAGATACTAAAAATGCACTTGATAAAATTAAATACTTATTTTTGGTTAAAAACAAGACATTCAGCAAAACAGGTATCAATGGATATTTCCTCAAAATGAAAAAGTGTGTTTTTTTTTTTCACATCAGAAAAGCAACAATTTACTTAACAGGGAAATACTAGAGACTAGATATTTAGGATATGTTAGACAAGTAACCAATGCAATGTAGACACAAGAAATAAATTTGCAGTAAAAGAAACTGAAGAGAGCTCAGCAGAGAGCCTGCTTCTCCCTTTCCCACTCCCCCTGCTTGTGCATGTGCACATTTCTGTAAAAAAAAGAAAAAGAAAAAAAAAAGGAAGAACCTGAAAAGAAATACTTTAGATCATTTTCTAGAGTATCTTCTAGAAGTCTCTTAAGGTTTTTGGCCACAATCAATAGAACTGGCGAGGAAGCCTCTAGAAGATAATCTGAGGAGAAGGGGGAAAGAAGAGGAGCGAAAGGAGGAGAAAAAGGAAGACGGTGATGAAAGAAGAGGAAAAAAGAAAAGAAAGTATAATGGCTTAAAATATTTATAATATTTCTATTATAAAATAAATATTACAAAATAAATATATTATAAACTAAATATTATTTATATTATATAAATAAATATTCCCAAGTTCTTTGACACTCCATTCAAAAGATGGAGCCTAGGGCGCCTGGGTGGCTCAGTGGGTTAAGCCACTGCCTTCGGCTCAGGTCATGATCTCAGGGTCCTGGGATCGAGTCCCGCATCGGGCTCCCTGCTCAGCAGAGAGCCTGCTTCCCTCTCTCTCTCTCTGCCTGCCTCTCTGCCTACTTGTGATCTCTCTCTGTCAAATAAATAAATAAAATCTTTAAAAAAAAAAAAAAAAAAAAAGATGGAGCCTAATTCTCTTGCCTCAGTTGTGTACTGGGCTTAATGACTTACTTCTAATGAACAGAGTAATCCCAAGAGATGGTATGTAACCTATGAGTCCCTGTCATAAAAAATACTGAGGCTTCTTCCTGCCCTGGTCTTTCTTGGTTCACTCACTCTGAAGAGAGACCCCTGCCCTGTGAGGGAGGACACAGAAGCATCCTGTGGGCAGGTCCATGTAGTGAGAAGCAAGATCTGTAGCAGATGGCCATCTAGGAGGTGGCTCTTCTAGCCCTAACAAGCCTTCACAAAAATGATGCCTCAGCCAACAAGTGTACTGAAACACCATCAGACACCCTGAGCCAGAACAATAGTTAGCATGAGAGAGAGAGAGAGAGTCCATGTGTACACATGAGAGGGGCAAGGGTGGGCAGAGGGAGAGGGAGAGAGAAACTTTTTTTAAAATTTAGCAGTTTTGAAGATTTTATTTACTTATTTGACAGAAAGAGAGAGAGGGAGAGAGATCACAAGTAGGCAGAGAGAGGGGGGGAAGCAGGCTCCCTGCCTAGCAGAGAGCCCAACACAGGGCTCGATCCTAGGGCCCCGAGACCATGACCTGAGCCAAAGGCAGAGGCTTAACCCATTGAGCCATCCAGGCATCCCAGGGAGAGAGAAGCTTAAGCAGAGTCCTCACTGAGTGCAGAGCCCAGTGTGGAGCTTGACCCCACGACCCTGATATCATGACTTGAGCCAAAACCAAGAGTCAGATGCTTAACCTAGTGCACCACTGAGGAGTCCCCTGGATTTCTGTTTTATACAAATTGTTAGATTTGTATAGATTTATAAATAATGTTTATTTTTTTTAAGTCATTAGGTTTCAGAGAAGCTTGTTGTGCAGCCATATAAGTCATTTTCAGACTGACAAAAAGTGAGCTTGTCACCAGCAGACTTGTACTAAGGGAAATGTTAACAAAATTTTTCAGGTAGAAGAAAAATGACACCACACGGAAGGTAAGAGATAGAGAAGGAATGAAGAACAAATAAAGTAGTAAATATATGTATGAATTTAATGTTTCATCAGGTCTTAAAATACAAAACAATAGTAACACCTAAATAAATGGGGAGATATACCATGTTTATGAATTTGAAGATTCAATATTATTAAGATATTAATTTTCCCTAAATTGATCTATAGATTCAATACAACCCCAATTAAAAACCAAGCAGCCTGTTTTTCTAGAAATTGACAAGCTAATGTTAAAATTTGTATTATAAAGCAATAGACTAAAACAGTCAAAGGGGGCTCCCGGTTGGCTCAGTCAGACATGCATGTGACTCTTGATCTCAAGGTTCTGAGTTCAAGGCCCATGTTGGATGTGGAGATTACTTATATAAACAAACAAATAAATTTATTTATAATAATAAAATTAATTAATCAATATATACTTATAATGTGTATAAAGAAATAAAATAGTCAATTTTGGAAAAGAACACAATTCTTTGTGTTCTGAGGACTGAAACAATTTGATCTTAAGACTTATAAAGCTAGAGGCACGGGTTGGCGCATTATAGTCCATGGGCAAAATCTAGCCTGCAGCCTGTTTTTGTAAGGCCTACAAATGTTTTTTACATTTTTAGACAGCTAAAAAAAGAGACAAAGAGGGCACCTGGGTGGCTCAGTGGGTTAAAGCCTCTGCCTTCGGCTCTGGTCATGGTCCCAGGGTCTTAGGATGGAGCCCCGCATGGGGCTCTCCGCTCAGCGGGGAGCCTGCTTCCTCCTCTCTCTCTGCCTGCTTCTCTGCCTACTTGTGATTTCTGTCAAATAAATAAAGAAATCTTCAAAAAAAAAAAAAGAGAGAGAGAGAGAGAGAGACAAAGAAAGAAAAAGAAAAGGAAAAAAAGAAACAAAGAAAAATATTCAACATTTCACCCTTTACAGAAAAGGTTTGCTAACTCCTGAGTCAACCTTATCAAGACAGTATAGTATTGGTAAAAAGACAGACACATAGATCAATGACACAAAATAGAGACCAGAAATAGACTCACATAAATACGGTCAATTGATTTTTTACAAGGATATTAAGGTAACTGAATGGGAAAAACTCTTTTCAACAAATCGTACTGGACCAATTAGATGACCATATGCAAAAAAACCCAAAAAACAAAAAACTCAACTGTTGTTGGAAGACAATTCTCATACTTCTCAGTAGGTCTGTCATGCATCTTCACATCTTAAGAGTTAGACATTAACCGTCCATTTGTTGCAGACTGTTGTTTGAAGGATGTTTGTCCATGAAATAGAGATAGTGTCTACCTTCAGAGTAAAGGGCAAGTTTGTTTACTGTCCAGATTAAAAAGGTAATGTATTGTTCTAGGCCAAAGGTTGGGCACGTTTGCCTGCAGTCCTTTATGAAAAGACTGCTGTTCCCTAAGATTAGGGTTCCTCAGCAGTGATACAAACCCACTGTGTGAACCTGTTTGTACCTCATCCACCTGACCCGTTAGCATAGCTCCTGTGGAACTTGTGCACAAGGGTAACCAACATAAACCTGAAGTCCATGCTGCTCCCTGTGCTGTGAGTCAGAATGTTCTTTGTCTCTGTGTAGGAGGCTTCTGTCTTTTATCAGCAGTCATTGAAACTGTGGCACGGTAACTTGTTAGCTTGCAAGTAGGGTAAAGTCTTATATCCTTTATCCCTCTTGACAACCCATACCTTGCATCATATACAAAAATTAACTTGAAATGAATCATATGTCTAAATGTAAAACCTAAAACTTTCAGAAGAAAACAGAAAACGTTCATGTCATTGGGTTAGGCAAAGGTTTCTTAGACCAAAAATCGTCACTCAAAAGATATAAATCTGTATTTCATCAAAATTTAAAATTTTTGCTCTTCAAAAGACAGGATTTTTAGGGCAGCAAAACTATTCTGTATGTTACTATAATGGTGAATACATGTCCTACACATTCAACAAAATCCACAGGATATAAAACTTCAAGGGTAAACCCTAATGTAAACTATGGACTTCGGATGATAATGATGTGTCAAGGTCACAAATGTAGGGTAGTAGATGTTGATAGTTAGAGGGAGGGGAGGTAAGGAGGAGATGGAAACTGTACCTTCTGCTTATTTTTGCTGTAAACCTAAAACTGCTCCTAAAAAATAACATTTTTTTTTTTTCTTAATGGCAAGGTATCTGAATAGATATTTCTCCAAAGATAGGCAAAAGGCCAGTAACCACGTGAAAGATGCTCAATATCATTAGTTCTTAGGGAGATATAAAACCACAGTGAGATACAACTCTGTGCCCATTAAAATGACTGTAGTAAAAAAAGAGTGGGAGGGGAATTAGTAATCAATAGCAAGGACTGGAGAAATTGGAACCCTCATACATCGGTGGTGAATATCTAGAAAGGTGCAGACACTGCGGCAAACAATCTGCTAGTCCTTCAAAAGGTTAAACACAGACGCAGCAACCTGCTATATATCTAAGACAATTGAAAAGGTATATCCACACAAAAATGTGTACATGAATATTCACAGAAACATTCTTCATAATAGTCCAAATGTAGCAACAACCCAGATGCCCCTTAAATGATGAATGGATAAACAGAATGAGGCATATCCATATAATGGAGTGTTTTCTGACCACAAAAAGGAATGAAGAACGGACACAAGCTACACCATAGAGGAACCTCGAGAACATGATGGAAGTGAAAGAGCTAGACATAGAAGACCACATGCCATACAATTCCATTTATATTACATGTCCAGAAGAGGAAACCCATAGAGACAAAAAAAATAAATTAGTGGTTGCCAGGTGCTGGAGGGAATGGGTAGGAATTGCTAAAGGGTATGGGGTATCTTTTGGGGGTGATGAAATGTTCTATATTCAGTTTGTGTTGATAGTTGTGCAAATCTGTGAATATACTAAAACCATTAAATTATATACTTTAAATGGGTGACTTTGGGGCGCCTGGGTGGCTCAGTGGGTTAAGCCGCTGCCTTCAGCTCAGGTCATGATCTCAGGGTCCTGGGATCGAGTCCCGCATCGGGCTCTCTGCTCAGCAGGGAGCCTGCTTCCTCCTCTCTCTCTTTCTGACTGCCTCTCTGCCTACTTGTGATCTCTCTCTGTCAAATATATAAATAAAATCTTTAAAAAAAAAAAGGGTGACTTTTATGGCATGTGAATTCAATCCCAATAAAGAGTTTTTGTTTGTTTGTTTATTTGTTTGGTTATGGAGATGAGGTTGGGGCACCTGAGTGACTCAGTTGGTTAAGCACCACCTTTGGCTCAGGTCATAATTCTGGGGTCCTGGGATCGAGTCCCACATCATGTTCCCTGCTTAGTGGGAAGCCTGCTTCTTCCTCTCCCTCTGCCTGCCACTCCCATTGCTTGTGTTCTCCCTATCAAATAAATACATAAATTTTTTTTTAATTTTATGTATTTATTTGACAGACAGAGATCACAAGTAGGCAGAGAGGTAGGCAGAGAGAGAGGGGGAGGCAGGCTCCCTGGCGAGCAAAGAACCCAATGTGGGGTTCAATCCCAGGACCCCACGATCATGACCTGAGCTGAAGGCAGAGGCTTTAACCCACTGAGCCTCCCACGCACCCCTAAATACATAAAATCTTTAAAAAAAAATGAGGTAAAGGGGCACTGGGGTGGCTTAGTTGTTTAAGCCTCTGACTCGATTTTGGCTCACGTCATGATCTCAGGGTCATGAAATGGAGACCCACATGAGGCTCCAGGCTCAGTGAGAAGTCTGCTTGAGATTTTCTCTCTTCCTCCCCCTCCCCTGCTGTCTCGAGCTTTCTCTAAAATAAGTATATAAATCTTAAAGAAAAAAAAAAAAGTTGAGGTAGGAAAATTGATCCTTGTCTATATATGTACTCCATTCTGAGGAAATCTGAATCATAAAAACACATTAGAAATAATAACCTGGGCAACAATTGGACTTGTGACAGGGCCTTGTAAAATGTTAATGCTAACATTTCTAGACAACATCACATCTTGAAAGAATAATGTAACAATGTCATATTATTGTTAATAATACCTATTTATGCACTTTTGGGTTCTTATAACTTGCATGCATATTTGAGTATATTTGCATGTAGGTAAATATATGTATGCGCAGATGTCCCATCATTATCCAAATGATGCTAAATAAGCTTATTGCTGGATGACCCCATAGCTTTTTCCCACCCCAGTGGCCAAGTTACCTGTGTGGCTACAGCTGCTGATAACAAAGCCTGGGTTCCTATTTCAGGACCAGCTTCTCACCTGTATAGCAGGTGACCAAGAATTTGGTTCAGAGGAGCCTCATCAATGCCTTTCAAAATTTGGTCAATGGCAGATGCAATCAGTTACCTGGAACCTTGATTCTGAGCATCCAGTGACAGGCCGCGGAATCTGCTATTTCTACAAGTCCCTCAGGGAGTGTGATCTGCACTCAATTTTGACAGCCCCAGCTGTGGGCACCTATTTCTGATTGCTGTGGAGAAGCTGAGACTGTTCACATTCTCCCTGCTTGCCAGGGTGAGAGTGGCATGCCTCCCCATTGCTAACCATAATGGGACTTCACTGAGCCTGGTGCTGGGTCTGCAGGCACCGACTTCTCATTACACTGCCTGGTATTTCGATGGGGTTTCTGCCTGCTGGGGTCCTGACATCCCATCAGAAGCTGCAGAAGCCCCAGACAGCACAGTTGCCTCTGAACCCTGGATCCTACTCACAATATACTGCGGTGGAGACCTGGATCATGAATTCTAGGCCTGGCTCTATACTTTCCCCACAACTGATGAGGGATGAGGGGGCATCCTTTTAGGTCAATAATCTTTCAAGGGTGATGGGGGCTCAAGTGATTTCCCAAGTCCTGTACTTGAATGCTTCCAGGGATGGGAAATTCACCACTTACAAGTAAGCCCTTCTCTCAGTGGACCTGCTACCTGGCCCTTGAACGGACTCCAGAGTTATTCTAGTCTCACCTGCTCACCTCATGTGCACACATCTATTCTGGCTCCTTTCAAGAAACAGGGGTTGTCACTGTTCCGGTTAAAATTCTTCAGAGGCTCGCATTCCTCTTAGGATCCGGACCACAGTCCCTACCATGGCCCACTATCCTTGCTGATCTTTGCAGCTTCCC
Organism: Mustela erminea; assembly: GCF_009829155.1. Taxonomy (NCBI): domain Eukaryota; kingdom Metazoa; phylum Chordata; class Mammalia; order Carnivora; family Mustelidae; genus Mustela; species Mustela erminea. The sequence continues at coordinate 92,149,088 of NC_045616.1, forward strand.
CTCCTCCACTGTCCCCCACTCTAGGACCCTGTTCCACAGATCTTGGTGTTCTCTCTTACCAGGCCAGGCCGAGTCTTGCCAGGGCCTACTTCTCGTTACATGTTTAACTCCTATTCATCCCTCAGCTCTCCAACAACATCTCCCTCCTCTCCAAGTCTGGATCAGGTCCCTTGCTTATTCATGCTGCTAACACTCTGGACCTCTCCTCATGAACATCTGCCAACGCTGAACTTTTTCACTCAAGCAATTATTTCACCAGTGTTTGCCTCTCCCAGCAGACGGCAAAGTTCATTAGCCCAGGGATCTGAGTTAGCTCTTTTGCAAGCCAGCCTTTAGCAAAGGGCCTGGCAGCTATTTAACTGGACGAATGGCTCGCTCCAGGAAGACGGGCCACAACCGGAAAGAGTGTTGGGACGACTGAGAATTAATCAAAAGCACACCCCAGGAGCTACACAGATAAAGCCCTCAGAACTGAGGGCACCCTTGTGCCGCCGGGTGCCCTGGGAGCCCTCAGGGCAAGGTCACAGCACAGCTCTGGCTGGCACCCAGCTGCCTAATGGGAAAGGGACACTCCGTCTTGGTGCTTGGGGGCCTCAGTTTCCCTACCGGTTCCCCGCGGGGTCGACTGAGAACGGCCCCTGCAGCCCCCAGGTAGACGCACGCCAGGTGCAGGGGGCTGGGGAGGTCTGAGGGGCCGGAGCCGATGAGGCCGCCGCTCCCGGCGAGGGCGCTCCAGGCCTGTGGTCCGGAGCAGTCGCGCGCCGCCGGGGCCCCTCTAGCCGCGGGGAGGTGGCGCGGTGCGAGTCGGGAAGGCGGCGGGTGGGTGCGGCCCTCAGCGGCGGAGGGCGCCATGGTGGGTGGCGAGGCGGCTGCAGCGGTCGAGAAGCTAGTTTCGGGGGTGCGGCAGGCGGCCGACTTCGCGGAGCAGTTCCGCTCTTACTCGGAGAGCGAGAAGCAATGGAAGGCTCGCATGGAATTCATCCTGCGCCACTTGCCCGACTATCGCGACCCGCCCGATGGCGGTGGCCGCCTGGATCAGCTGCTGTCCCTCTCCATGGTGTGGGCCAACCACCTCTTCCTGGGTTGCAGGTGCGGACCCCTGCGGGCTGGCTGACCCTGTCCCCTGCCTTCAGACCGCAGCCCTCCCGTAGGGCTGACCCCTGCCCAGTGCTGACCCCGCCCCCAACCTCCCGCCTCACTGGCCCGGCCTATGGCTGATTCCCACGCTAGCCAGCTCTTTGGAAGGACATTTAACCTCTCAGAGCCTCAATTTCCTCATTTGTAAAATGAGTTGTGATGACTACAGTATTAAAGAGCAAAAAAAAAAAAAAAAGAAAAAAAAAAGAAAGAAAAGAAAAGAAAAAAAAGCATCTAGCAGGGGCTGCTATTTAGCAAGAGCTCAATCTATGATGGGCGGTTATTTGTATTAATACTATTGGTTTAAACCTTTGAGGAGTACATTTTAAATTTCTGGGCTCCTTCCACCCACGTGCCAAACGTGCAGACACAGAAACTGAGTTCCCCAGTTTACATATGAAAGAGCTGAGAGAGGGCCATAGTGTTCTGGCAGGATTGTGGATTTTACCATTTATGGCCGAATGTACTCTGTGTCCTTTGGCTTTTTCTCCCTACTCCCCAGTCTGCTGGACTCTTAGCTAGAGCCAGCCTTTGCCTCTTTGCTTTTCCTGTTAAGAAAATAACATACCTTTAAGGGACTGTTTTTGAAATGCTCGATAAGGCACTCCTTGTACCCCCTCAGTGAAGAAAGTGTCAAATGTTGAAGCTCCCACATCCTTTTTAGTGTCGTGAAATTGTGTTAGGATAGTAAGATGACTTGTGTTAGTCCTGGTTTCTGTGCCCCTTTTGGCTGTCTGACTCTAGTAACCTGCTTCCTCCAGCCCTTTTAACCACTTGGTTTTGTTTTCAGATGTTGGGGTTATTAGAACAGGATTCCGAGAAGCAGTGCCAACGGCTTTTCCTCTGTTTTCTGGGTGCCCCTGGGAAATCCTGGTTAATGGGCTGCAAGACTAGGAAAATGTCATAAAATTGGACGAATGAACAGATGATGTTATTTACATTAGACCAACTTTGCACGTGCTTAAAAAAAAAAATTTTGGCCCTCATACTGTGTCCATGAATATGTATTGCCAGATATATGGTGCCTCTATTTTTGTAAATTTTTTTTTTTTTTTTTTTTGGTAAATCTTGAAACACCTGTTCTGTTGGCAGAACAGTGTCCTACAGCCACTTCTGAATCCACAAGCCCGAGGAACGGTTTCCTAACCTGATGCTGAGCATGTGTCCATTTCCCTGTACTATTCACATCAGAAGGCTGAGTTGAGCTACTTGTGCCCACAGTGACAAATAATTTCTCCAAGGTTTTTATCTTACTACTTTTTATTGTGCAGTTACAACAAAGACCTTTTAGACAAAGTGATGGAAATGGCTGATGGGATTGAAGTGGAAGACCTGCCACAATTTACTACCAGAAGTGAATTAATGAAAAAGGTAAACAGGATTTCTAAGTGCATCTGAAGTGGTATAGAGTTAATGGCCCCTGATTTTATGTTGATGTGTTAGAATATATTGTTTACTCTCTAAGGATCTAAGCCCTTTCATTAAAAAATTTTAAAAATATTGGACACCTGGGTGGCTCAGTCAGTTAAGCATCTGCTGTCGGCTTGGGTCATGATTCCAGGGTCCTGGGATTGAGTTCTGCATCAGGCTCCTTACTCATTGAGGAGCCTGCTTCTCCTTCTGCCTGCTGCCCCCTCTGCTTGTGCGCTTTTTCTCTCTGTCAAGTAAATAAAATCTTATTTTTTTTTTTTTAAGATTTTACTTATTTATTTGACAAAGGAAGACACAGTGAGAGAGGAACACAAGCAGGGGGAATGGGAGAGGGAGAAGCAGGCTTCCCAAGGAGCGGGGAGCCTGACGTGGGGCTCGACCCCAGGACCCTGGGATCATGACCTGAGCTGAAGGCAGAAGCTTAATGACTTGAGCTACTCAGGCGCCCCAAATAAATAAAATCTTAAAAAAAAATTTTTTTTAAATTTGTTAATGAAGTATAATTGATCTACATTATCCTGTTTGTTTCAGGCATACCTCATAATGTTTTTATACATTATAATCTCTTAACAGTTACCCATCTTTCACTATGTCAAACTGTTACAGTCTTACTGACTGTATTCTCTGTGCTGTACATCACATCCTCATGACTTAATTTATTTTATAATTGGAAGTTTGTACGTCTTAATCCCCTTCACCTCTGTCGCCCACCGCCCCAATCTGGTAACCAATAGTTTGTTTCCTGTATCTATGAATCTGTTTTGTTTTATTTGTTCATTTGTTTTTTTAGATTCCACATATAAGTGAAATCATACTGTATTTGTCTTCACCTGTCTTATTTCACTTAGTGTAATGCACTCTAGGCCCAACCATGTAGCAAATGTCAAGATCTTTTTTTATTGTTGAGTAGTATTCCATTATAAAAATGTATAACAGCACATCATCTTTATCCATTCATTTATCTGTGGACATTAATTTATCAGCTTCCCAGAAAGTACTTCAGTCTCAAAAAGTACACTCCATTTGATTTCAAATAGTTTTCCTGGGGCTCAGCCTGGGGCAGATAGATAGTTGCTTGCTGCCTGAGTATGCCTATGCGGGACTAGGATCAGCTTTTACTTTCTAATTGCGTGTGGCAGATTCTTTCCTTGCTTTTTACTCCTAAGAGGTATTTTGCCGTCCTTAAAACTTGTTTTTTCAAGTTAATTTTGTTATCTTTTTTTTTTTTTTCTTAAGATTTTATTTATCTGTGAGAGAAAGAACAAGCAAGAGGGAGAGGCAGAGGGAGGCAGAAATAGATTCCCTGCCGAGCTGGGAGCCCAGGGACCCTGAGATAGTGACCTGAGGTGAAGGCAGACGCTTAGCCAACTGAGCCATCCAGGTGCCCCTATACTTCTCTGTCTTAATATGTAGCCATAGTCCTTATAGTTTTTCTGGACTATTAAGAGATCAGAACCCTTTATTGTGTTTGGGTCGCAGACCAAGGGAAACTAAAGTGCTTTTGTAATTGATAATGCATGCCATCAGCCTAGTCATACTCACCTAGCTACCTTGAAGAAGCCTGCGGGGAACCTCTACTTCTAGAGCACTTTTGCATCATGTGTGTTTTGGCTTCCTTCAAATAAAACTTAAGTTTTCTTAGTAGCCAAGTTTTAGACTATTGATACAATGAAAATGAAACTCCGTTAATCCTGAGAAGTGAGATCCTTACAGGGTATGTAGAGTTTTGCCAGTTTTTAAGACTCTTCTATTTATTTCGATCCTGAGAAGGAATCTTCTGATGTGTGTGCTGTGACTGACTTGTGTGGTATTGAAAGCTGTCCTTTGTCCATTGAAGCCCACCCTGGAAAGAGTCATGGGGACTTCCCAGCAGTTATTCTGTCGCTTGTCTGAAGCTTTGCGTGTAATAGAGGCTGGCAAACATTAAGCAACATTGCCAGCCCACATACCAAAGAAACCCTTTGATACTGAGCCATGCACCTGAAAGTGTTTGTTGTAGTTCTGCCTAGAATAGATCCTCCACTCTAAAATTAGAGTTTAGGTGGGTTTTAAAGCCAGCTCTCAAGTAACTTAGGACATAATTTCTTTAAAGTAAGATTTAAGGGGCACCTTCCTGGCTCAGTCGGTTAAGCATCCACCTTTGGCTCAGGTCATGATCTCAGCGTCCTGGGATTGAGCCCTGTATTGGGCTCCCTGCTTGTGGGGAGCCTGCTTCTTTCTCCCCCTCCACCCCTCTCTGTGCCCAAGCTGACTTGTTCTCTCTCTCTCGCTTGTTCTCTCTCAAATAAATACATAAAATCTTATAAAAATAGGTTTAAAAATTTATACATATTCTACAGTTTTGAGGCAAATACATCTCTGTGGCCTGTCTAACTCTTATTATTTTTTTGTCTGAGAGGAAATGAGCATTGTTCTCTGACAGGTGATATTTGTCAAACGGTTGCAGTGTATGATTTTTCTTTGGATTCAATACAAATATATTGAGCAAACAATCTCAGTTACCTGAACAGTCAACCCGAGGCACCTACTAGCCGTCTTTGTGGTGGACCAGCTTTATCCACCAGTGAGCAGTAATTAACAAAAGACAGCAGCTCACTCAGGAAGGCTGTCATTACTAGGACTGTCAGAGTTAATATTTCCAAGCCAGTGTCTTTTTTTTTTTTTTTTAAAGATTTTACTTATTTATTTGAGAGAGAGATAGTAAGAGAGAGCATGAGATGGGAGAAGGTCAGAAGGAGAGGCAGACTCCCGATGGAGCAGGAAGCCTGACGCAGGACTCGATCCCAGAACTCTGGGATCATGACCTTAGCTGAAGGCAGACGCTCAACAACTGAGCCACCCAGGCGCCCTGCAAGCCAGTGTCTTAAGGAGAAAGAGGAGCGATTAACTAGGAAGCTATCATTATTGGCTCAGAAGAAAGAATTTGTCAACTTAATTTCTTGGCCCATTTTTCCTGAGAACATTTTCATCCAAGAAGGAAAATGGCAGTACGGAAAGTGACTGGATGTGAAATGGGAACAAGAAGGTAGGAAAACAAGCATACTTGCATTTCAAGAAGTGCTTTTCTGTGTATTACGTCCAATTTTGGCAAGCTCTAAGGTAATGGAAAAGCAACTGCCGTGGTGAAAGAAGATGTGATTTTATTTAATTTTATTTTTATTTTTTTAAATTTATTTATTTGACAGACAGAGATCACAAGTAGGCAGAGAGGCAGGCACAGAGAGAGAGAGAGAGAGAGAGAGAGCGAGCTGGAAGCAGGCTCCCCGCTGAGCAGAGAACGCGATGCGGGGCTCGATCCCAGGACCCTGAGATCATGACCCGAGCCGAAGGCAGACGCTTTAACCGGAGCCACCAAGGCGCCCCTATTTTATTTTCTTTTTTAAAGATTTTATTTATTTATTTGACAGACAGAGATCACAAGTAGGCAGAGAAGCAGGCAGAGAGAGAGGGGAGGAAGCATGCTTCCTGCTGAGCAGAGCGCCTGATGTGGGGCTCAATCCCAGGATACTCGGGTCATGACCTGAGCAGAAGGCAGAGGCTTTAACCCACTGATCCACCCAGGCACCCCAAGAAGATGTTTTATTTTATTTACTTATTTATTTATTTTTTAAAGTTTCAGAAGCCCTGTTTTTTTTTTTTTAAGATTTTGTTTATTTGACAGACAGAGATCACAAGTAGACAGAGAGGCAGGGAGAGAGAGAGAGGGAAGCAGGGCCCCCGCTGAGCAGAGAGCAGGGACTCCTTCCCAGGACCCTGGGATCATGATCTGAGCCGAAGACAGCGGCTTAACCTACTGAGCCACCCAGGTGCCCCAGAAGATGTGACTTTTAAAGCGACAAATAGGGGCGCTTGAGTTTCTCAGTGGGTTAAGCCTTGCCTTTGGCTTGAGTCATAATCTCAGGGTCCTGGGATAGAGCCCCGCTGAGCAGGGAGCCTGCCTCTCCCTCTCCCCCGACTTGTGCTCTCTACCTCTCTCTCTCTCAATAAATAAGTAAAATCTAAATAAATAAATAAAGTGGCAAGTATTTTGGAGTATTAAAACAAATTCAGCCTGTCAGATTACTGGATCTATCTTTTCCCCTTTATCCACTAGAAAGAGAAAAAGGCAGAAAAGCTGATTCTCACCCCATAGACCAGTCTGTTGCCCTGAGCTCAGGATGAGTAAATCCCATGCCAAGACCTTGTTATCAAAGACCGTTCTTGCAGCAGCCAGAGCTGTGGCAGCTTCTGTACTGTCGTAGTCTTGGTCTGTCCTATGGGAAATTTGAAAGATGTCTTAGGGGATTTTCTTTTCCTTTGGAGTAATGATGGTTTCTTTAGGTGATACTGCATTTTCCTAAAAGGGGAAAGACCTCTCCTATTTTGCTTTTTCTGAGGAATTTTGCTTTATCATTGCTCAAAAAGGCTGGAGTGACAGACTTAGCTAGGAAATAGGTCATACCTTGAAAACTCCGATTACTGAAAAGACTCTCAGATTGATTCACTTACACTGCTAAATGTTAAGGAAATCCATTCAAATACAAGGTGACAGCCAACATGATTTCTTCACACCCAGCTTAAAAGTTGTCTAAAGCCAAGTTTAAATTTACCAAAGGTGCTAGAGAGCACCCAGAAAGAATCTATCTGCTTCAGTTTGCCACTATTTGAAGACATGAATTTACAGTTTCTAATAGTGTGAAATCCAAAAATATATAACCTTCACATCTCCTAAATATCCTGAGTCAGTGTGAAATCTTGTGAATTACTACCTGGATTCAACTGATTTTAATTTAGAACAGTGTATGTTTGTGTGATTCTGCTTTTAGAACACCCTTCACTGAAGAGCATGCCATGAAGAAAGTTATATTTCAGGTATTTCTGTTATCACTTTAAATTCTACATTTATAGATCACAGGTGTCTCAAGACAAGAAAATTAGGCTCTAGCTTCCAAATAGATGGTACATTCAATGTTTTGTTGAATTTTCTGTATGTAGTAAAACAGTAATTTGAGTGTACTTTCCATCTAGGTAGTACATATTCTATCACTGCTTTATTTTGTTTTATTTTTAAAAAGATTTATTTATTTGAGAGAGAGTAAGTGAGAGAGAAAACACAAGTTGGGGGAGAGGCAGAGGAAGGAGAAGCAGACTCCTCACTAAGCAGGGTGCCTGATGTGGGACTTGATCCTGGGACTTCAACACTATGACCTTACTGGAAGGCAGACACTTAACCGATTGAGCCACCCAGGCGCCCCTCACTGCTGTATTTTACGTACTTGTTTATTTTTTAGATTAACACATAATGTATTATTAGCCCCAGGGTACAGGTCTGTGAATTGTCAGGCTTACACACTTTACAGCACTCATCATAGCACATACTCTCCCCAATGTCCATAACCCACCCTCACTGCTCTATTTTAATTTAAAAGTTTGATTTGCTGGACTACATGGCTAAATAACCTTTTCTTTTTTTTTCCCAGCATCAGAGCTGAGGCAGAAGATTCATCACATTTTCACCATCAGCTACAGACTTAGGAAGGAGGCTGGGATGAATGTGACATGGACCACAGCAGCTCTCTTAAGATTCCTGGTATTTCCAACATGTAGGAAAGAGGCAGTTGGAATGACAGTCTTGTCTAGATTGGAATTTTAAAAGGTCCATTCTTCCAGTAGCTATCATTGTAAAAGTGTGCATGGATATTTATGTATTTATAAATCATGCCCTTTTTTTCACTTTTTGAATATCAAACTTTTTGTTCAAAATGCTTTTTTTTTTTTTTTATGTTGTAATAATTGTAGGTAGTGAGTTTTACAGTTTGGACTATTCAATAATGTGTTTCCAAGTCTAATTCTGTTTTATGGTCTTTCCCCACACTGCACTGAGGCAAACCAGACCTTCTTTCTTTCTTTCTTTTTTTTTTTTTAAGATTTTATTTATTTGAGGGGCACCTGGGTGGCTCAGTCGATTAAGTGTCTGCCTTCAGTTCAGGTCATGTTCTCAGGGTCCTAGGATTGAGCCCTGCATCGGGCTCCCTGCTTAGCAGAGACCCAGTATCTCCCTCTCTCTCTCCTGCTCCCCCTTTGTGCTTTATCACCCTCTGTCAGTCAAATAAAATCTTAAAAAGAGATTTTATTTATTTGAGAGAAGGAGAGCATTGGGGGGGGCAGAAGGAAGAGGGACAAGGAGACTCCAAGCAGGGAGCCCGACTCAGGGCTTGATCCCAGGATCCTGAGATCATGACCCGAGTCAAAGGCACTTCCACTGACTGAACCACCTAGGTGGCCCAATATCCTTATTTTGTTGTGAAGTTTATGCTATCTTTATGGCCACTGGCCACACACACTCATCTTTTTTTTTTAAGAGATGAGTGAGAATTAAATTATAGGTCTCAGGTACCTACTAGCTCATGGGAAGAGGGCAGTTTATAAAAAGTCACCTGGCCTTATTTTAAAATGGACACCACATGCCATAGCTTGGTCCAGGCAGCCTAGCTGATCTATACATTTTTTTGAGGGTCTCCCAGGCAGCTGAGTAAAGCCCACATTATTTTTTTCTACAGGGACCCTGAAGGTTTTGGTCTTCTAGACTTAAGGAATTGCCTTGCACATAGCCCCTGAAGAAATACTTGTTTAATGCAATGCTGTCTATCTATTTTCTTTTCTTTTCTTTTCTTTTTTTAAAGATTTTATTTGTCAGAGAGAGTGGGCACAGGCAGACAGAGTGGCGGGCAGAGGCAGAGGGAGAAGCAGCGGAGAGCCTGATGCGGGACTGGATCCCAGGATGCTGGGATCATGACCCGAGCCGAAGGCAGCCGCTTAACCAACTGAGCCACCTAGGCGTCCCTAATGTATCTGTTCTTTAACCTCTCCCTCTTCTTCTCATTCATTGGTTTTTTTAAGATTTTATTTTATTAAAAAAAAATATTTTTTAAGATTTTATTTGTTAGAGCACCAGTAAGAGTGGCAGGCAGAGGGAGAAGCAGGCTTCCCTGCTGAGTGAGGAGCCTGATGCAGGATTTGATTCCAGAACTCTGGATTGAGCTGAAGGGAAATGCTTCACTGACTGAGCCACCCAGGTGTCCCTAAGATTTCATGTTTAAGTAATCGCTTCACCTAATTTGGGGCTCAAACTTAAACAACCTTGAGATCAAGAGTTGCATGCACTACCAGCTGAGCTAGCCAGAAGCCCTCTATTTACTTAATACCCACCATTAAGAACTTACCTCCAGGCATAAATACTGAGAGAGGGACTTCATTTGGGGTCAGCAATATAACAGTCACAGCAGAATTCACTCATCACTGGGCTTGGTATTTGGGATAATGGTGAATAAGACAGTGGACACTGTCTTAGCTGAACATACCGGTAAACCCACGTAACTAAAAAAACAGGAATGTTGAAGAGGAGAGCTGGCTGTGGGAGCATGATGCCTAAGAAAAGACAAGTGAGATGCCTCTCACCCACTGCTCAAGCCTAAGGACAAGTATCACACCTTGGATGGGCCGCATCTCTGCAGCTTCTGGCTCTAATTGGTAGCAGATCACTAGGGTAGGCCAAGTGAGGTCAGGATCTCTGATTTAATCAGGCAAGCCACTTGTCTCCCTAGCCTTACCTGGGAAATGGAGGTCATAGAAATACAGAAGAACTGCGGCGAAAGACAAAAGATGAAGATATTGCAGTGATAAGCCAGTGCTCAGTGAGCCTCAGCCTCTTCCTCGAATGTGGCCTAGCCTCTTTCTATTCTGGTTACCTACACAGATTTGTGAGGCTTAAAAACCAAACTTACAAGTTGAGAAATATCAGAGTGGGGCTGTTCACTTTTAAAATGCATCTTTCACAGGTTTCTCATCACAGATCCTATTTTCTAAGATACAGTGCCCTATTAAAATAATAGTATCCTGTCAGGAATGTATCCATTGCATAAAGCAAGCTTAAATTGTGTGCTCACTGCATGTTCCCCTCCCCCATTCTTCTTCAGTGTCTCTAGTTAATCAAAAGCAGATTTTCTGATAACCATTTTCTAATGGGTTTTCTCAACATTTCCTCAGCGTAAGCTGTCTTTCTTCTCATCTTTTTAAAAATTTTGTAGCTATCTCATCTATAAAATTAAGCAGTATTTTAAAGTTTCATCCTTTGTTTTTTTAGAATAAAAAGTGGCATAGAAATCTAAATTTTTGCATTGCAGCAGTCCTTGTAGTGTAGGCAAAATGGCCCACTCTTATGCTGACGCTGGAGCTCACTGCAAGATACTGGCTTTGATATATGCAGTGCTGTCCAGCACGGTGTAAGAATCACATGAGATCATAGGAGGGGACACGGTAAACTGTTACCCTCAAGTAACAATTACAGAGCATCCTTTCTGTTAATGACTTTAGTCTTAAGACTCTGAGGAGCAAGTACTAACAGTATAGTTTAGGGTGCTCAGTTAACTGTGATACCCTTTTATATTAACCAGAAAATTGCTTTTTACAGTATTCTTTATAGAGTTTATAGCCCACCTGATGAATTGTCTACCATTGTGGAGGCAAGGATTTTCCAAGATACATGCGGACCTGAGGCTTACCTATTCTATGGGCACTGGGGAGGATTCATTATCACTGCCCATCCTCTGAGGCATTGCTGTTTGTAGTAAAGGGCACTGAAAATACACATTGTCACATCTGAAATGAAATTTATATTATTCTAAATGTCAGGTAACTTGGTGTTTCTCTGTTGCTCAGCTCAAATCTCTGCTGGGTACCTTTTTGTCTGGAGATTCAACTTCTGGAATCTGAGGACTGTAGTCTAGGTATCATGTCATCTAGTCATGGCTCTTATCCTTGACTAGTTAAGGGACACCTTTTGGTTCTGTAGGAGTAAGACTAAACACAAATCTTAAGAGGCAAGGGTTTTAGAACTCAAGCAGATTGTGGTCATATGGAAATTGCTTCCTTTAATGAATACTGAATGTGCACTAAAAAATTTGCCCTCATGGAGATTATATATGTATTTCTATATATAGAAAATAAATATAAAATATGTATTACATCTATAACAATATATTTAAAAACTTTATTTTACATATATATTTTTCATTCATATTCCTTGGGGAAGAAAAAGAATCTCTCTGGGCTTGCTTTTCATTAAAGTAAAGAACAAGCAAGTAAAAGAGCCTATTTATTCATTTATTTAAGTGAAAAGCCCGACGAGGTTCTGTTTCTTCCCCAAAGTTTACTCTGTTCCTTCCAAGTTAGGACTTTCATGTCCAAGGGTGGCAGTATGTTGGCTGCCTTTCTCATTTTGGTTTAGTTTTTCTCACAATGTCAGCATTAGGGGCAGAGTCCTTCGCGTATGTGGTCTTGTCAGGGAGGGAGGTGGGCCTGAAGCCTTGCCCACAGACAGGACCAGCTGAGGCGGCAGGGGTAACAAGAATACATCACCTTTGGGAATCAAAATAAGAAAAGCAAAAATTGAGATTATTAAGTTCCCATTAGACAGAGCTGTAATTCTTAACATATCTTAGGCATGGACATGTGAACCAGAGTTTTTTTCCTTAGTGCTGGCAGGCAGAGGGCTCTTTAGAAATAACCTGGGTGGTCCCAGCCCAAGTTCCATCCTTCTTTCCCAGCCTAGGAAAAGTAGGCAAATGACCCCCAAAAGAACCTTGATTATGGTCTTCCAACCTAGTTGCCTAGGAGTAATGCTGTTAGGGCATCTTGAGGCAGACTTTGTCTTTCCCTGGTTTAGTGAAAGGGTGATTAACTGTAAGGAGGTCAACCTTGAACTGTTTGGGCTTACTGACTAAAGCCCTTGCTTTGCTGTGAATCCTAGCACCAAAATCTCACTGCGGGGACTGCATCTTCCTTTCTCTTTTATAACTTCTTACAATAAGAACATTTAACTGAACCTAGATGTGCACTGATAGATAAATTCCTTCTTCCTGATTTACTTCACCTCTGTGTAGGGATCTGTGAGGTGGGGGATGATTCTTTGATCTTTATTGGAGAATTTGGTGGAAAAATTTCTCCTTCAGTAACTGGCATTTAGTGAGCTCTCCCTGCTTCACTCCTACTCTACTCTCCCTTTGAGGCCAAGCTGTGGAAAAATGTTTCAACTAAAACTTACACAAAAGAAAAATGAGCACCCACAGTCACCCCCACAAGACCAGGCTCTGACCCCAAGGCTTCAGAAGGGCAGACCACATCAGTTCCAGTTGTGTGGTAAGGCCAGTCATGAGTTGGCACCCATTAAGTCCTCAGTAGCTATGCTGACAAAATGAAGGGCAACAGGCACTGAACAATTCAGCCGTAATCATGTCTGGCAGTCCCAGAGAGGGAGGTAGAAGCAAAACCTCCAGGATGGGGGTGGGGGTCAGCCCGTGGCCAGAGCTTATAGGTACATTGCAGTTCTCCCCTAACACTATGTGCCTTGGAACTCCTGTACCACTTGCATCTAGGGTCTGGGGCTTGTGAAGGGTGTGGATATGCTCCTCTCCCCATGAACATGGCCTTTGCCCAAGCACTGGCATGGCAGGCTTACCTGAATGTCACCTTGTAAACCCATGGGACTTTATCTTTGGTGTGAACTATGGGCTCCAGCTGACTGGGAACTGTTGGGCTTGATCCATCACCTATAGTCCCACTTCCCCTTAAACTACTTGTTTTCAACTTCTCAGGTGGTGAGACAATGACTCATGCTTCCTTCTACCTTTGTGTTTACCAAATTATTTCTAATGACTACATTCTACTTTTGTAACAAAACCGGAATATGCTCATCAGTGTCTCCAGAGGACTTGGAGCTTGAACTTTAGAGGTCCTCTGCTAACCTGCTGGCCTCCTGCCTAGGCCTGTGCACGTAATGCCACAGGGTGTCTGGAAAGGAGTTTCCTAGTATTTGGATTTACATTCCAACCGTTGGAACTGTACTTGTATTGTTGCTCTTACAGCATCATCTGTCAGACTTGGTTTTGAGAAGGTGCCATGGGGATTGTGCTGTTCTCAAGCTGCTGAGTGCAAAAGAATATGCAGCCCATCAAAGAATCAATGTGTAAGGGCTAACAAAAGCCAGGGAGGGGAAATTTCTCCCTGAACAGATGGGTTTGTCAGCCTGTCACCAAGCCCTAGTATTGCCCTCACTGATCTTATTGGTTTGCAGAAGAACCCTTGTACCCACCCCTGGGAGAGAGATGTCTTCATTCTAAAGGCAGCCTTTTCTAGAGTCTTGACTTGAAACCATAGCCTTACATACTCGTTCAGGTACAGGTCTATAACCATAACCCACTAAAACACAGCAGGGATTACTAATCCATCTTTTTCTGGAGGTGATATGGCCGAAGGTGACATGGGCTGGAATCTCTGATTCTTTTCCTATACTCTCCTCAGGATGTTATCAGGAAAAGAAGGTTCCAGTTCCTTGTGGTCTTTGTACTCATACTACTACAGTAACATAAAATCTCCCAACTCAGTTTTGTAAAAGGACTTTATACAGAGACCAAATTTCTGCAAACCTCGCTGTATTTGATATTCTCTTAGTCAGGAGTGCAGCCAGTCCAATTCAGCTGGGGGCTCTGCTATTCTTGGCAAAAGGTCTTGTTTGTAACGGGGGAAGGGAAAGGGCAACTTACACCTTGAGCTTCAGACAGGAAGCAGCACTAAGAGGTCTGCCTTAAGTGCTCTTAATGTTTGCATTTTGGCAGCCTTCAAGACACCACAGAACCCTTGGCATTCCAGGAAGATTGACAACTGAATGGTACAGGTTGATGGACCTAAGGAGATCCTTTCATAGATAGGCTTTGATCCCCTCTAGACAAGTACCCAACCCAGTGGCTTTAAGGATCCCAATCTTCCAGGAAAGAATTTAGGTAGTTAACCTCCCTCCCCAAGAGACTATAGAAGCATCATACCTGCTAAGACTGTCACCATACAAAGACCTCTCTAACCAGCTAAAAGATTATTTCTTGTCACAGGGGCTCTGAAGTCTTCTCATACATATTATTGTACAAGTTACTGATAAAAGCCTCACATGGCCAAGCTTTACCACTCAACTCAGTGGCAGTTCTGACAGTCAGTCCATACAGGCTTTTCACCCAAGGCTAAATCCTCCAAAAAAGAGGAAGCTTGGAGTTCCTCCTTCCAGGGTTCTTGATTTCAACCAGAAAGGAGCTAATGTTGCTGAGCTTGAAAAGTCATATACTCAAAAAGGTTTGCAAAAGACACAGCTAATTTGTCTTTCTGGCCCAACCTAAAAAAAGCCCTAGCCCATGCTATATATAGGAAATGTAAAAACCTCAAGAAGTTATTAACAAAATTGTTTTAAACCAATACAGCTGGGGTTGAGGAGAGGTGGAAAAATTACTCAAAGAGGAATGGCACACATTTGTATATTCTTTTTCAAAGGACAGAGAAAAAAGTAAACTCAATAAAACTGTTCCTAATCTCTTTCCTCCATGCCACATACTTGAATAACTAAAGAAAACTAATCTTTATTCCTATCTGACAGCAGTTTTTTCCTAACTAGATGGGAACTGAAGTAACAGAGCTACCATTTTGGCATAAGGCCCTTGCCTTATGGGCAATTTCATTTGCCTTTAATAGCTTTGCAACTACTGACTTTATTTACATGATAATCCCCACATAACTGAGATTCCTCAGGGACTCTGCATTTCAAAATGCAACAGAAAGGAATTGTAATAAATACCACCAAGAACTAAAAAGTTGATCCCTATCTCTTAAAACCTGGGAGAACTGAGAGCTCAAAATACCTCAGACGTAACTCTAAGTTGTACATTATGAGCCCTAGGGTTCTTTCTCACAAGTACTAAATAAATCAATTAAGTAGACAGGTACTTTGTTTACTGAGCACAAAATACAGGCACCTTTAATTTTTTCCCTACTACCTTCCACCTACTTAACAGGAGTAAGATTTTTTAGGTCAGTTTCAGAAGTTACTCATGGAGCTTTCATTGGGGTGTGTGTGGGGGGCACAGACTCAAGAATATTTCCATGAAGGGGGAAAAAATTGGTCTATTGATAAGTCTTAAGTTATAGTCCTTTATATCAGAGGCCAGAAGGTGTACCTATATTAAAAAAGAGAGAGAGAGAAAGAGAGAGATAGAAAATGGTGGTCAAGAAAACTTCTTCACTGGATAGATACCAGTCTCTACCCAAAGTCTAAATCAACTAAAGCATTTTTAAAAAATGAGAGAGACATATTTAAGTCTAATAGATTTTCTAAAACTGGACTCAATATCTTAATATTTCTTGAGGGATAGTCTACTTCTTGGCTAAAAGACCAGACTGTCCAGGTACAAATCCCAGTTCTATACTTGCTAGCTGGCTTATCTTCAACAAATCACTTACTTATTCTCTCTGTACCTGTATTACTCATCAGTAATATAATGGTATCTACCTCACAGGATTACTCTAAGTCTGAATTGTGATCACATACGTTAAAGTGCTTCAAATGGTGCTATGCACACAGAGCATTCTATGTCAGAAGTACTGTTACAGAGGAAGTATTACAAATGCATTTCAGCTTTAGCATGAATCCAACTTCGTTCTAGCCTCTTGCTGTAACAACACATTTATAAAGTCTACCTAGTTTCAAAGTAAACACTTTTTGTATGGTATAACCTTGTAAAAATTGAAGGTTTACATCTAGTACTCAACCAAAGAAACAGGAATCTGTTCCAAGGCTGAAGAAAAAAGTTCAGGAGTAACTGGGAGATGAATCCTAAGAATTTTCTCCAGTGGGAATGTGGACGAGGTAGGAATTTTATGCATGTGTTGAATTTAGGACTTGGAGCTCAGCGATTCCCTGTTAAGGGAGATGTGACCCCCCCCGTAATTATCAATACTTGAAATATTTCACTTTTCAATAGGAAAAGGAAAGCATATTAGGATAAAAAGAGCTTTTGAAGCAGCAACCAAATAGCATTTAATGAAGTAAGAGGGGAGTACTCTCATATCTACTGTATATTTTAAGAGTTTGTCACTGGATTAGATGTCTACAGAAGCTACACTTTGTCTCAGAGCTGAGTATGAAAGCATCACATTTACTATGACCAAGAAGTACCTGTAAGCATCTCTTTTTTTGGCCATTCATTCCAGCAAATGGACTCTTATTTGTATGAAAAGCTTCTAAGATCATACACTGACCCAACATTTTGCCAGGTAATAGCTTTTAAAGGGAAACATCAGCACTTATCCTTCCAGTGTTAAACTTGGCTTAAAAAATAGAAGCTATAGACACTGCAATCCTCATCTTCCAATAGAGAAACTGTTAGCTTACTAAACTAGTTAAGAATAGGACAAGAAACTATATTGGGGTTACTCAAATAGCTGTTTTAACTACTAGAAAGACTACACAGGTGGTTCAACAGAATTTACTTGTATATTTTCCATTTTCTGTACTATTTGAAGGCATAGGATAGCTTTGTATTAGCTTTCTACAATACTGTGTTTTAAATTTATCCAGTAAACTAAGATGCAGTACAACTTTTATACAACTTAGGAGATAAAAAAAAAAATCTCCACAAGAGAAAGAAAGCAACTCAGCAGGCCCTGGTATTAAAACATTTTTCCAGAATAAACAGATATGCAATTGCATTAAAAGGCAGTTTTCAAATATTTTCAGTTACACCAAGATTCCTTCCAAATATCTGCCTTGCTAAACCAATGCAACCGATTCTTACTCAGTTAATAGTGGGGCATGGATTTTGGTAAATGTTTATGGTTTTACTTTCTTCATTATCAAAAATCTTTTAAAGTGCTATCAAGCAGCAAATAAGTTGCATTAGTTCTCTGCTTCCGGTAGAGGTGCCAATTCCTCATGGTAGAGGTACAAACTGTGAAATTGCGAAAGGTACAGTTTAACAGTAAGTAGTGCATGAAAAACAGTAACACGTGGCCTAAATACAGAGTTGGACAGAATCAAACCAGTTATGTCTATAATTGCTCAAGTGAAATGGATATAGTTTCATTCAAACATTTAAAATAAAGTCTGAAATTATAATTGGTGGTTAGAATCAAATTTGAAGAATTTCTTGATAAAATATAAATCTGTTCTTTTGAAATTGGAAATGAAACTATTAATTGATGGGAGAGCTAGAGACTTATTAACCCCTCCTACACAGATAAGGAAATAAGTGACAAAGTCTCTTGCACTGAAGTTATGTATTTTAACAGCTTTACATGTAATATTCATATATAAAAAACTTTAAGTGCTTTTCTCCAATTTAAAAATCTAAAGAATTCAAAAATAAGGCATTCAATATTTGAAAAAAGTACAGATTTACAAAATGTGTATTATTCTGTCATGAAAACTCCACACCAACATTATACACTTGGAAAAAAATACAAACAGGATATATTACAAATTTATGTAAGCAATAACTTAGTTCACACCATGCAATAAAAAGTACATTAATCAAGATACACAAGCTTTTGTAGGTTCTAAACTGAAGGACTTTTTTTTTTTTTCTGCAGAATCCTTAAAACCTGTGGCACTTAAAATTTGTTAGCCTTTCTACTGAGAGGTAAATTATACACAACAATGATGAAAAAAATTAACAGACCAGTTGTCTATTATGAATCATTCCAGCTTTGTTCAACAATGGCCGAAACTCTTTTCTCATATTCTCGTTTGTTTTCCTGATAAAGCTGTGCTGCCTGGCTATTGGCTGGACTGTTTGGATTTGGTTCATCCAGCAGAGACTGGAAGGAAAGAGAAAGGAAAAAATCTGTGGAATCTGTGGAGAGTTACTCTTTACATTAACATAGGTCAGATACCGAGCATACGGGTTGTACAAAAAACCAAATTACTCAGTAAAGAAATGGCAGATATTAGTGTATCTTCTGTATTTTCAGGTCTTAAATACTTTCAGAAATGGCTTGATCAATTCAGTAATTTCCTCCTGCTAGAGAACTGAAACTTCCAAAACACATAGTACTCAACTGCCTTAAAACCTCTAATTTCAAAGAAATTAGGAAAGAATATTCTTCAACATACTGAACTATTAGCCAAGAAATAAAAAGCTTGATTTGGTTAATATACAATACCTAGAAATAGCAACTAACATTTTCCGAAGTTAAACTCTATTTTTGTGGTTACAAATGTCTGACAGTAAGTTGGATAGAGAATCTTGTTTCATCAAGAAAACATACACATCTAGCAGCAACGGAATGAAATAGGGAAGCTGAAAACAATGTTTATAAAACATGATAGGGAAAGCTTTAAAAAAAAAGGGCACAAACCAAAATTTTCCTTCTGCTACTCTCACATCCACATAAACTAAAACATCCCTCATTCCACCTCTCCAAAATTGTCATTCAAGGTCAACTCTGAAATAATCTGCCAGTGTTTTTGGCAAATGGTAACACGATCTCTTCTTTTTTAATAGGATTTCTTGAATAGGCTATCATACTTAATGATTCTCTGCATTTCAGTTTCCTGAGGTCCCTATGGTTTTTCTAAGCAATCATCTTTCACTATTCTTTTTTTTTTTTTTTTTGGATTACTAATCGTGTATTGATAAGAGGTTTTTCTTTCACTATTTCTAAGAAGTATTTTCCTTTTCCACATCTGTGGCTATGCTGCATGGGCATAAATACCTACCTGTGAGAACACTTTATTTACACAAGGATCAGGAAAATGACTGTGGGTTTGATCCACTGTGGTCACTAACAAAAAAGCAGACCAGCTGTCTGCAAATTGTGGGGTTTTATCCAGGCTATGCCACTGGTTACCTGCTACTGCTCCTGAAGGAGCTGCCTGTATCCCACAGAATCTTGAAAAAAATGATCATGCAACCTAACACACCCTTACCTGAATTGATGTTAAGATAGAAGATACATCATATGTTGGACTCCATCGATTCTGAAGGATATCTAAACATATGCTACCATCAGCATACACTGCAAAGACAACACTAAAGTTGGTTACCTATTAACTTTATCATATTTAACAGTTAAAAGAGAAATCTTTACCACAAACAGAATGCTTGGCCCAGTCAGAAGTTCTGAACATTGTTACCAAACCCTCCTGTCTCACGGGAAAACCAGTGTTAAAACTAAGGTCTCTTATTTTGCACCTTTTCAACAGGGAACTTTGTCAGAGTTCAATTTTTTCAACACCCACCTTATAGCCAATCGGTTTGAATCTTCTATTTCTAAACTCTTTAAATAAAGCTCTTGGAAAAAAAAACAAACAAAAAAACCTTATTTTTTGACATCATAATTACTCTCCCAGAAATTATTCCTAAAAGAAATAAATGTAGACACATGAAGTTTTATTTATAGGAAGAGTTCACTATGATACGGTTTATAAGTGTTTATATACTGTTTATGGACCTAAAGAGGTGACTGGCTAACAGTAACATTTATATAATCAATACCAATGTAGCCAACAGAAAAGATACACATCTACCCTCTGTTAACTGATACAGAAGACATCCACAATGTAGACCACCTTAATAAGTTTTCAAATTTTAGAGGAAAATGACATTTTTTACAAAATGTTTTAAGTATTTTCATTTGAAGTATAATTGTTTTCATTTGAAGTCTGTGTAGATACAAAAACATTTGTAAGACTAAATGCCAAATTTAAGTACTGGTTCTAAGTAACAGGATTCTTGCATTTTATGATTTGTTTTATAATGAGAATGCATTCCTTTCATAATCAAAAAATAAAAATCCAGTGATTAACACGTTTAAATTCTAACATTTGGGAAGTTTTTTCCCCTCTTGAACTGATTATGTGAAAATACAACGAACATAAATTTTTACCCTCTTGTGAGACTCTATGTCTACATGACGTATTTCCAAAAGTAGAAATGCTACACTGACAAAGGATAAATGCATTTAATGTTACAGATACTGCCAACTTTGGAAAGCTTCACTGAGCAAGCCTGATCATCTTACATAAAGACAAGAGTAAGTAAGGCTTTTTGGGGGAGAGGAGGCAAATTATACTTAAATATTGTCATTTCTCAGGGCTCTCTCTATCCTCCATCCTTTCTCTTCTGGCCCAGTGTACACCCTCGGGGTGATGTTCTTCACTCTCATGGCCTCAATGACCATCCATGTGCTAGCTACTTACAGTTACTAGTTTTAGAGAGCCTAAGTGGGATGCCTGGGTGGTTCAATCGGTTAAGCAGCTGCCTTCGGCTCAGGTCATGATCCTCGGTTCTGGGATCAAGTCCCACAATTTTCAAATATTGATTTCAAGTATTTATGCCACATTAGGCTCTCTGCTCAGCAGGAAGTCCACTTCTCCCTCTGCCTGCTATTCCCCCTGCATGTGCTCACTCTCTAATAAATAAATAAAATCTTAAAAAAAACAAAACAAAACAAAAAAACAGCACAGCTTAGTGTCTTATTATCTATCCCACAGGAACATCAAACTTGGCGGGTCTAAAAAACAATTATCACCTCTGTAAGACCCATAAAAGTACAAAATGATTTTTAAAGTTTTGAACTAGTAACTATTTATAAGAAATAATCCAAAAGTAAATCAGAAATCAAGCATCCTTCAACTAATGAATAGATAAACAAGATACAGTATATATCCAAATAATGAAATTTCCTTCAGCAATAAAAGGAAAGGAATACAATTACAACACAGATGAACCCTGAAAACTATGCTAGCTGAAAGCAGTCAGTCACAAAAGACCACATATATTACAGGATTTCATTTATAAGAAACGTCCAGTACAGGCAAATCTACAGAGGTAAGAAAATAGGACTGCCTAGGGCTAGGGTGCTGGGATAAAGGGGAGTGATTGCCAACTGTCACAGAATTTTTGGGAGAGAATGAGAAAAATGTTCTAAAATTGATATGGTGACAGTTGTATAACTCAATGTACTAAAAACCCCTGAACTATAAAATTTAGGTGAATGAACAGCACAATATGTGAATTATATTTCAAATAAAGATGCTTAAAAAGTGTATCAGAAAGTTAGTAAAAAAGTACCAGTAAAAGAAAAAAAGGGAAACCACTATTATGAAGGAGTAAGAAATAATCAAATACACTGTTTCCCCAAGGATGAAAATACCATACCTCCATACACAGAACCCCTGGCACATTGTACAGTCTTTCCCACCTTCATTTACAGAGCCTTCTTACTACATTGTGGGTCAATTCAGTAGTAAGTTTTCGATTACAGTGGAATAAATATTAAGTGACTCCTTCTGAAAGTAAGTTAACTGATGGGGAAGACCATATTTAAATGAGCCAAGGTTACAAAAAGGAAGCTTAAATATTTTGGAAAGTCTTTTGTACAGTAATTTATAATCCAGGAATATACATGTATTAGAAGTAAATAGGAAATTATAGAAGAGCAGATTTAATTACAAAGAGTCAGTCAGAAATCATGGAAAACAGGAATAAAAAATTTCTCCGGGGGTGCCTGGGTGGCTCAGCTGGTTAGGCATCTGCCTTGAGCTCAGGTCATGATCCCAGAGTCCTGGGACTGAGACCCACATTAAGCTCCCTGCTCCTCAGGAAGCCTGCTTCTCCCTCTCTGCCTGCCCCTGCCCCTGCTTGTGTTCTCTGTGTCGAATAAATAAATGAAATCTTAAAAAGTAAATAAAAAAATTTATTTCTCCACATAAAAATAGGAATGATAGAAAAAATAAAAAACTGTACTTAAAAAAACCCTTAAAAACGTAAGAACCTTTGACCCAGTAATCCCACTTCTAAAAACTTGTTCTATAATAATATTCATGGTTATGTGGGAAGATTTTCAAGAATGTTCTAAGTGCCAATTAAAATTACAAACAACCTGGAGCACTTGGGTGGGAACTGAATCTTGATTTTGGCTCAGGTCTTGATCTTAATATTGTTTAATATTAAATCATATTAAGTTATTAATATTCAGTTTAATATCATGAGATAGAGCCCCATGATAGGCTCCACCTTTAACATGAAGCCTACTTAAGATTCTCAATCTTGGGGCACCTGGGTGGCGCAGTGGGTTAAACCTCTGCCTTCGGCTCTGGTTATGATCTTATGGTTCTGGGCAAGCCCTGCATCGGGCTCTCTGCTCAGCCAGGAGCCTGCTTCTCCCTCTCACTCTCTGCCTGCCTCTCTGCCTACTTGTGATCTCTGTAAATAAATAAAATCTTAAAAAAAAAAATTCTCACTCTCTCCCTCTTTGCACCCCTCCCCCCGAACTTGCACTCTCTCTCAAAATAAAAAATATTTTAAAAAAGATTTTATTTGACAGAGATCACAAGGAAGCAGAGAGACAGGTAGAGAGAGAGGGAGAAGCAGGCCTCCCACTGAGCAGAGAGCCTGACGGAGGCAGGGCTTGAGCTCAGGACCCTGAGATAATGACCTGAGCTGAAGGCAGAGGCTTTAATCCATTGAGCCACCCAGGTGCCCCTAAAAAATAAAATCTTTAAAAAACCCTGAAAATCACCAAAAACTGGACAGACTGATTATGGTAACCTCACAGAACATTTATGCAGCCATTAAGAATGATGCAAAAGAATATTTAATAAGGAAAGATATTCACAGTTCATAAAAATGTTACTTAATTACATACAATATGATCTCAATTTTGTACAAGCATTTATTTGTACTTATTATTTTTAGATTTTATTTATTTGAGGGGGGAGAGAGGGAGGGGGAAGAGATCACAAGGGGGGAAAGGTTAAAGGGAGAAGCAGACTCCCTACTGAGCAGGGACCCCAATGTAGCTGATCCCAGGACCGTGGGATCACGAGGCAAGCCAAAGACACTCAACCAAATGAGCCACCCAGGTGCCCTCTTTGTATTTTTAAAAGATTTTTATTTATTTATTTATATTTGATAGAGAGATCACAAGTAGGCAGAGAGAGAGAGGGAGGAGGCGGCCTCCCACTGAGCAGAGAGCCTGAGGCGGAGCTTGATCTCAGGACCCTGAGATCCTGACCTGAGCCGAAAGCAGAGGCTTAACCCAGTGAACCACCCAGGCGCCCCATATTTTTTAAAAAGCTAAATTTTAAGCAAAAATTTTTTGGTATCCTTCTATTTCTACAAATAAATAGTATTATTTTAAAATCAAAAGTATTAAGACAAAACAACTTTACCTGAAATTTGGAACCTTCTAAAGATTTTAGGCTACAAAAACGTAGCTAATACTGACATGGAAGCAACATCCTGAAGTGGCCTGTTGCAGTAAGAGTTATGGGGCAAGGCCTAAAAGGAAGGAAAGAACTCTTCCCCCCCATCATTTATAAAGTTTAATAAAATGTTACTTACCATTTGGATGAAACATTTTGGATAAAAACCTAACAGTTGGTGGTTTATTTGGATACTCTTCAGAAAATTCTATTACTAGTTTAAAAGTACCTAGATAGAAAAAAAAAATCAGAATAATTATGGTAAAGAAAAGCATTACTTTTTAAACTCTTCATCAATGAATTCCCAACCCATACTGGTTTTTGTACAACCACACAAAAAGTAATGTCAATTCTGGCTTAGCACATAAAACATATGAAATATACTTTGATTTACGTTAGACTGGTAACACACAGCACTGGCAAGCACTTGGGAACACACACTTTCATGTGCTATTGGGTGGGAATGTTAAACTGCCATATTTTTGGAAGGCAATTTGGCCCTAGCTATTGAAATTTAAAATGCACATTTGGGAAACTACAGCTAGTTTATTATAGCTTAGAAGGGGGTATGCCAAAGGATTTTAAGAAGGGCTAACTACCACATGACAAAGGACTTCGATCAGAGGCATGGACATTACTCTGAAAGGTCTTTTCCATCCCCTTACAAATCCTTTCACTCAAATATGCCAAGAACCAGTAAGTATTAATGTAACTGCCTAGTGTGGTTATAGTCCAACATGGTACATACACTCTTGTAAAGTGGTATTTTATGGTCAGTACAGACAGGATTTTAAAAAAATTATGCATTCTAACAAAGTCAATCTGTTCACAGCATACAAAGTAGAACTCTCTAATTCTATTTTGCAGAAATAACCATTATTACTGGGTATTTGTATGTTTTTCTAGATTTCTATCCTGTTTATTCACTATCCAGAGTTCTTTTATTTTGAGGACATCCACCTGAAGGTTGGAGAGGTGTTCTACCTACAACCCCTTGGACATACTCAGTAAAATCGAGACTTATTCTTAATGAAGTCAATAAAAAAGTTTAAACCATTCCAGATGTCTCTAGAAGGTTCATCCCGATTTCAACAATGTAGTTTTAAAAAGCAAAACAAAAATCCATTCTTGTATTTATTTTATCCAATATTTTATCTATATATTTGGTATACAGCCTCTACCTTTTTACATTGTTTTTGCTGCTGGAAATCTGGGATTAGGGAAGCCAAAGATATACACAAAATCAAAAGTGGTTATCTATTTCATACTCTGAATACATCAGAGTTGTTATGAAAAGTACAGTTAAATAGTGAAGATAGTCTTTATGTATTTTCAAAGTGTACATTTTAATTTGCTTTAATTAAAAAAACTTACTGTAAAAAATTTCAGCCCACACAAATATGAACAGCAATTTTCAAGTTTTTTTTTGCCCACTTTATGGAGTCTCAGGACCCCTTTATACTCTTATTCCCAAACTTCCAATGGGAAGTCAACTGAAGGTGAAGCTGGGAAAGGACACATATGACAGCATACCATTTTACAGATTTCCACCAAAAATGAAAAATAATTTCATTTTTAAATATTGGCTCCTCAATAACTAACTTGCAAAAATTCCCAATTTTTAACAATCTGTTATGAATCAGTACAAACTGCCTCCAGCACGCTGCTGAATGTAACTATCAGTATTTCTTACACTAGACATATTTAACTCATGAATTTTTTAAGTAATTTCTATGCTCAGTGTGAGGCTCTAACTCATGACCAAGATCAAGAGTCACGTGCTCTACCGACTGAGCCAGCCAGGCACCCTAACCCAGAAAATTTTTCCAAATATTCATTCATTCATTACTGTAAACTCACTACACATTAACTTAAATGACATTTAATGAAAAGTAATGTGTTTCCCCACCAAGTTAGTGAGAGGCTTAGCACTGTCTCACATTTTTGCAATTCTCTTTAATGACTGGCTTAAGAGAAGACAGCTGGACTCTCTCAGCTGCTTCTACATTTTATCTGTTGCAATATGCTGGGAGGAGGCTGAAGAAAACAAAGTTTCACAAAAATATGTAAGTGAAAAATATTTTCCTGTTTTTTTTCAGATAATTGTAAATATTCCTTTTTGATTACTATAGTAAGAAAGTGGTAGGTTTTTAAGGGTTAATTGCAATGTAGAATCTGAAATCACACACATTTTTGCATCCCTTACACCAAAATCTGTTACAAGCTGCATAAATGTCTGATTCATCCCTAATTTTCTATTATACACTGGTCATTCAGAAAATATTGGTTCAATGAATGATACAATTGTTGTAAACCTTGGGGCATTTCATTAAATACTATCCAAAAACAAATCACAATTAGGTAATACCACCTACTGATGTTATCCGAGATGTCTTAAAGTACTGGGAAAGGTTACTTTATCAGTAGCAACAATACTGTCACTTTCCTTGATCTAACAGCTCACTTCAATCACTTGAGTACGTCTGCCAAACAGTCGAATCTAAATTATCAGTTTGTCTCTCATTCATTCAAGTAAAAATGTTCCATGAAAATAAGTTTAAGTTGCAACTCAAACAACTGCAGAAGTGCTTTTCCTCCAGAAAATCATTACAAGAAGTGTTTTATGCATACTTTCCGCTTCATCACACAGAATATTTTAAGAATGTATACCCAAGGGTCAGAATGGTAATAGTATCTATTCTTCATCAAGAACATTTCTTTCTTTTTGCAATCAAGACAAAAAAATTTTAAGTGAAAGTGGCAGTTTTTAAAAATGCAAAGAACATGGGCACCTGGCTGGCTCTGTTGGTGGAGCGTGAGGCTCTTGATCCCAGGGTTGTAGGTTTGAGCCCCGCACGCTGGGTGTAGAGATTACTTTTACAAAAAAAAACAAAAATAAAAACTAAACTAAACAAATTTTAAATTTATAAATAAATAAATAAATAAATAAATAAAGCGACTATTAGTACAGTTTAGAGCCACTGTGTTGATCTGGGCCAGGATACTAAACTACATAGGTCCAGTTTTAGCAACTTATGTTTCTGTATCACCAGTACAAATGCTGATACAGTAAAAAGGGCAAATGTCTTAGTGTTGGTGTAAAGACAGTTTTAATTACAAAGAATCCATGGAACAGTCTTAGGGACTAAAAGAAGGGGTTCATGGACTACCCAAGAACCCCCTATATGCAAAAAGCTGAAGTCCTTAAGTACTTCTCTTCCATTCCTTACCCCCACCTTAGCGGTAACCACTTTGAAAAGTGTGTTCATACAACCCTTTAATACACACACACTTGCATCCCTGTATTTGGTAAAAATGTAATGCAACATGTATCATTCTGAAACTTTGTCTCTTGAGACTTATTTCCAGATCTACCTTACTGTTTATTCCACAATCTAAATACATTATAAATTTGCTTAACCATTTTTCCCTATTAGGCATTCAGGTTATGTCTTTAAAAACAGCACAATCAATCTTTTTTTTTTTAAAGATTTTATTTATTTGACGGAGAGAGAGAGATCACAGGACAGGGCAGCATGCAGAGAGAGCAGGGGAAGCAGGCTCCCCACTGAGCAGAGAGCACGATGTAGGGCTCGATCCCAGGACCCTGAGATCATGACCTTAGCTGAAGGCAGAAGCTCAACCCACTGAGGCACCCAGGCGCCCCTACATTTAGTATCTTTGTGTAAGTATCTTCAATGGGTTAGTGTTCTAGTGCCATTTTGATCATTAAAAATCTGTTCAATAATTCTTAAAACTTTATGCTATAATTAAGGAAAATCTAAGAACCTGGTTAAAATCAATGATGAAAAGCTCAATTATAAACATGTATCAGAACCAGTTTTCCATTTTTCTGGCTCTTGGTGAAAAACTAAATTTAAGAGGCAAAGGATTCCACAGAATGCTAACTATTTATGGGTATCAAAAGTAAGCTGTACATGCAGCTACTGGCAGCTATGTTATCTTTTTTTTTTAAGATTCAAAAAATTTTTTATTTTTAGGTAATCTCTGCACCCAATGTGGGGCTTGACCTTACAACCCTGCGACTGAGTCACACGCTCTAATAAGTGAGCCAGCCAGATGCCCCAACTACATATGTTTAAGAACAATTTCAGTTCAAAAAAAAAAAACAAAAAAACAAAAAAAACAATTTCAGTTCAACACCTTATCAACATAGATAACAATGTTAAAAAAGCATGATTATCCTCCTTTAACCTACCATCTAGCCCTATAGTTCTACAGCCAATTACCAAAATGACACAAAGAGCTGACAATGAAGATGGTCAAGCTGATGTGGAAAGAAAAGACCTTTATGAACTAGAAATTCTCAGTAGCATTATTTAGTTTTAATTTGACCTAGTAACAACAGAAAATAGTTTTAAGGTAGATATGTTAGTATTATAATTTCCTACTTAAAAGCAGTGTTCTAATACTACAGAAAACATAATTGAGAATGACTTACCATCTTCAAAGGGTGTCCCTTCTGGTCTGAAAACGAAAAGATTTCTGATTAAAAGATGTTTCATTCTGCCTTTTCCTGATTTTTTTTTTTTTTCTCTCTCCTAAAGTAGGCTTCAAGCCCAGTGCTGAGCCCAACATAGGGCCCAATCCTAAGACCCTGAGATCCAAAATCTGAGCTGAGATCAAGAATCAGCTACCCAACTGAGCCACCCAGGTGCCCTGTTTCCTTGATTTTTAAGAGTGGAAAGGATAAACTCAAACAGAGAAAGAGGGGCTCATTTTAATGATGTGGAGTTTTAAGATATTGTTTAGTATTATCCTAGCCCTAGATTTTTATAGACACAGGTATAAGGAGTAACTATTTTCTAAGTTTTCATGTTTTAGCACACAATTTTAGCACACAATTCAGTTCATAAATACCAACCAGTCATTTTGTAAATGTGTATTCTTAAGAGAAAAATACTCGTATTTTCAGTTTACAACAATAAGATAGAAATACCCTTTAAGGTAACTGTACCAAACCGAAGTGTCCTGCTTCCCAACAAAGCAACAGCTCTGTTCAAAACAGCTAGACAGAACTGACTGTAACGAAGAAACCCCACTTTCTTTTGCTTAAATCTTTTCCCTGCCTCCACATCCCAATTTCATCTTTCCTAAGCAGCACCATCAAGGTTCAATTATTTTTTGCAAGTTAGCCTGAATTTAATATTTAATATAATCTCTTTAGAATAAACTAACTTTTCACTACTATTTAACTTGTAACTAATTCAATGGCAACTCAGAATTCCACTTATGAAGGTGTTCCTTCCTTTAAAGTTTTAGTGCAAACCCTAGTTTTGAAAAGCGTGAAAAAAGAAAGACCAAGCCCAGAAAAACAGAAGAAAAGGTGTAAGGAAATTTTAAATCAGGAAGCATATACGTGGGGTGCCTAGCATGTAATGTGGTTAAGCAGCCAACTCTTGATTTAAACTCAGGTCATGATCCTAGGGTTGTTGAAACTAAGCCCCGTGTAGGGCTTGGCAATAGCTGTGGAGCCTGCTTGAGATTTTTTTTTCCCCTCTCTCTGCCCTTCTGTTCCCATCCCCCAACCTGTTTCTCTTGGGGAAAAAAAAAAAAAAAGAAAGAAAGAAAGAAAGAAAAGAGCAATTCTCACAATATATATAATGTATTAAGCATTTTTTGTTAATTCTTGCCACACTGGAAACTCTGAGCATTTTTTTATTCTTAGTCTTTTTGTATTTTTAAAAGAATGAAATGCAAGCATAAACATTTTGGTACATTTTGTACAAAATAACTTACCCTTTCTTTTTAGTTTCAAATGATATTTTTAATCAGGTAAAACCCACTGATTATAAAATAACAGGCAGTAACACCAACACAAATTTTATTTAACTGCAAAAACACTTCGCAGAAATTTTAAAAAAATTTTGCAGCTTTTGTAAGAGTCCCTGATTCCACTTCAGCCTCTGCCTAATTGACACATTCACTTTCCTTAAAGAATTACTATACCTATCATTTATCATTCTACTCACCCAAATATAACTGCATTCCACTGCATAATGTTGTTTTCAGATGGTGCACCACTGACACCCACAGGTGGGTCCTCTTGCAACCTAGAAATCCACAGTAGTAATTTTCAAAGTTGAACATTAAGGTCACTACGCAGGCCAAAGAGAACCGTTATGGACTATTCTACCTACTTTGACACAAACTAAGTCATTTCCTTGTTCTTGTGTTGAGGTGGACTAAACCATATGACTTAAAAATAAATCAACCACCTATATACTTATTAAATACCTCTCCAAACTGTCTCAATTCCAAAGAGCTTTGGACTCAATACTCTCTGATTATGAAGGTCAAGATGTATCTTCGGGAAGTGATGCATACAGACTGCCATTAACAGTAAAAATTAAAAGCCCCAAGTGCAAAAACCATTTTCACAGACCATCTTTTTTGCTGCTGTAAATATGGAAAAGGCGGTCTGTGTGAGTCTAAACCATTGCTACCAATGCAATATGGCCACCAACCCCCCACACCAAGGCAAACATTAAATGGCTGAAAACACTAATATTCAATTTAATTAGCAAACTAGTTTTAAGCAGGAGAGTAGCTTTAATCCATTTGCTTCAATTAGCAATAGCTTTTAAAATAATCAAGCCTCAGTTATGTTTTTCATCTGCCCCTATTTTAAAGATCTGCACTAAATCTACCTCTCCTATCAGTTGACCCGATACAAGGCTACCTTCCAACATCTGTCACAATCAAATTCTCATAACCTGGAAACCCTTGGAAAACTACCAAAGGAGCCCTGTGGAGATGGGCAGTAAGAAACCAGAGCAACAATGGACATAAACTGGAAGTTTTATTACATAGCTTTCACTCATCGGAGTTAACATGAAATTTGATTTTAAGCTGGAGAAGACAACTTTTGCACCAAACAGAGCATCTCCTTGCAAAGGCTGTCATTTCAACAGAAAAATAAACGAGACTCTTTATACACATATCTGTATGTAGTGACTGTCATAGGACATGATACTTTGAATTAGGCTTTTCAAATAGTTTTCAGTCAGGCTCAAACACATCAAACCACGACGACTAGAAGCCTTTAAAGAATAAGGCTGCTTCTCGCCCACCAAAGGTAAACGGCTAATTACAAATACATTCAATGATAAAACTGCCCAAAGCCCAAAAGAACGGCCTCCAAATGCCTCACCTATGCCCTTATAATGGCGAAGTTGAAAGGTTACTTCCTGAGCAGCTAACCTAAGTTTTTATACTAGATATTTTGATTCAATCAGGGCAGATCTCTCCAGGAAAACAAAAACAAAAACAAACCACACTCAAAAATGTGCAGTGGATCGTAATGCTAAGTTTTCTCATTTTTCCCCCGTACCTCCAAGCATTCAATCAAAGGTAAACAACTGAAAAAAAGTCAATTCCTCCTCACTAACCCAAGCACCACCTAACAAAACCCTATTTTACAAAAGGAGGCCCAGGGAGTATCGGGTTAGCGCCAGTCTCCAAGAAGGCATTTTTCCAGACTTTGGAGGCTATAGATAGGGCTTTAGACACCAGGCCACAGAGCTGAGTTCCAGAAGGCACTGGCATCCCGGGCTGCCAGCCCGAGTCCCAGGTCTCTAAGCCAGTTCTCAAGGTCCTTTCGGGCGGGTGAGGGAGAGTCGGGTTTCGGAAGATGGGTTAACAACCTCCGGACCTCGCGCTGCAGACCCCACCCTCACTGCAGAAAGAATGGGAGGGGCGCTTTTCGCCCCAACCCGGCCCATCAGCGAAGACCGCAGGGCTATCCGGGAAAACTGGTGCAGCAAGCGAGAAAAAAGATTCTGCAAGGATCGGCTTCTGGGGGACAGGGGCGGACACGACAGGATGCAAGGGCGCAGAGATGAGGCTTGAGCTCTAGGGCCAACGTCGGGCAGCTGACCCAAGTGGGCAGCGGGGAATCCTTGGACAGACCACAGCCATCTTTCTACCTCTGGGGGCGGGGGGGCGGTAATCAAAATTTCTTGCGTCGGAAGAATGAGCAAGCAAGGATGGGGGACTGCGAATGCGGGTTAGGACTGGGCTTCCGTCGGTACCGCTGGGCCCACGGTCGGCCCTCATAGGGTTATGAGAGGAAAGTGTCCCGGATCCCCGCCCTGCAGCCCCACAGCTATGGGGAGGAGCCTTCAACCAGGAGAAGATGAGGGCCCTTACCGCTTGAAATCCCGCATGAGCCTCCTCCGGGCCGGAGTCGACATGCTCCCCAGCTGCCCCGCGGTCAGTCTGAAAGAAAAGAGTCCCGCGCAGCCCCCCCACCCCCCGGCGCGGCGGCCGAATCACTGAGGGTCACCGCCGCCGCCGAGGCTGCACAAACAACCCTGCAATGACGTCTCCCTCCGCCGCCTCCAGATCCCTCCGCCCTCCGCCAGTACCACGGGGTGAGGGGTGAGGGAGAAGGGCACGGGACGTATGAGAGCTCGTTACGGGAGCTTTTGCGCAGGGTTCTATCCATTTGGGCTTCCCGATATAATCTATAAGTCAGTGTTCTCTGTTCTCAGTCTGGAGAGTGTGGATTAAGAAATCCAGAAACCGAAACACCATCCTGTGTCTCCCCCTTTCAGTACTTAAACTCGACCGGGTGGGGACAGAGAGGCGCATCCGGGGCCAGAGACTTCAGGGAAAGGAGGTGGGATGACGTAAGGTCACGTGACTGCCGGCGGCGTTGTCAACAATCCACCCCTGAGGGGGAGGGGACGAAGTATCTAGAACCACGTGTCCCTCTGACGAGATTAGAACAGATCACGTGAGAGCGTCGTCTGACTGTCAGTCAGGTCTATGGAGCAAATGATTAAATTTATGGGTGTGCGGACCGGGAGAGGTCTTTTCTAGTTTTTCCTCCTGTTTGGTTCATGAACAGGGTTGGCGATCGTGGCAGAAGCAAAAGCTTGTTTTATTTCTTACTTCTTTAAAACAGAGCCCAAAATAATATAGATTTAAAATCTTTTCTTGTTGCTTCAATGGCTTATCAAATCTGATACAGGGGGCAGAGAGAGGGAACTTCCATTTTTTTAATAGTAAGTGCAGCATTGCAATATTAAGGCCCACACCAAGTAAAATTCCCTGAAACGCTCCCATAAGGTCACCAAATAACCTGTATGTGCATTATGCTGGGGTTGCCAGGGTTGGAAATTCTGAGGACAAAAAAGAACGGTATAGATAGAGATTGTCTTAAGGTTTGGTGACTATCTCTATGGAACTACATTCTATGTTTGTTTGTTTGTTTGTTTGTTTTTTAAAGATTTTATTTATTTATTTGACAGAGATCACAAGTAGGTAGAGAGGCAGGCAGAGAGAGAGGAGGAAGCAGGCTCCCTGCTGAGCAGATAGCCTGATGTGGGGCTCCATCCCAGGACCCTGCGATCATGACCTGAGCCGAATGCAAAGGCTTTAACCCACTGAGCCATCCACGCGCCCCTGGAACTACATTCTAACAGGAGTTTGCTCTCATTTGAGGACTGGTGTCAAAAATGTGTCAAAGTCAATGGATTTGGCTAAGATGAGGGTACATGGAGATGAAAACTCAAAGCATTTAGAAGGG
The DNA here is from genome assembly GCF_009829155.1 of Mustela erminea. Lineage (NCBI taxonomy): Eukaryota > Metazoa > Chordata > Mammalia > Carnivora > Mustelidae > Mustela > Mustela erminea. The sequence continues at coordinate 92,182,273 of NC_045616.1, forward strand.
TAGTTGGTTGTCAAGAAACCTTACAAATATGACTCGGATGTGGGGAAGAGATTTTGCAGACATGGGTGGGGATTATGTATCTAACCTGGATAACTCACCTCACTTTTCTACACCAGCAAGTAAGGTGCAAATTAGTCTGAAGTGTCACCCACCAGGGAGCTCAGAGGTGTTGATGCAGCCTGTGAGGATTTAGACATTTCCTTGAGTTCCCTCCTTCCACTGCCTTTGATTCCTGGCCTCAGGGCTTTCATGGTCTGGAGGACTCAGAGATCTTTACATACTTCTGGGTAATTCTCCAGCCCAAGGCGAAATGGGATCATTGCACCAAGTTGCCCGTAGTTTCAGGGAATTGAAAGAGTTAATTTCCCCCCACTTTCTTGCTACCTCCTTTTCCCGAAGTTTTGAATTCTGTATTTTGCTTTTATAACTGCTTTGGTGATCAAGTTAGCCAAGCCTAACTCTTCATAGGTTCTGTGATGCATTTACAAATGAGATTCTCTAAATTAAAAGCTGAATATTCTCTTTTGCCTTCCTGCCATAGTGATCCTAACTCTCCCCAGGATATAGCTAAAGATGAAGACATACATGTAGGGTCACACGCAGTGAAATGGTAAAGACAATCTCCAAAAAATACCGTATTATGTCACTTACCTAGCAATGTGTATTTGTTACGGAAACTCAGTTTATGGAGGCTTTCAGGTCAGCAGAACCCCATGTCCAGTTCTTAAGCAATAGTTAATGGTCCTCCCTCCCCCTGCTCTGCTGCGCCCTTTTATGTCGGGCCACGTCGGTCTATCTACCGAACCCTTTTACTTGTTTTCCCTAAGAGGGTGTTTTTTAAAAGGTGTTCTACGAGTCGAAAAAAAATTTTTTTTAAGTTTGTAGCAGTAAAAGGTGTTCAAGAAACATTCTTGATTTGACAAATGTCTTAACCTCGTTTTAAAAATGAATTTCGACAGCTGAGATCGAACTCAGGTCTATGAAATATTAATGTCACTAGGTAACTTAGACGACTATAATTACACAAGACTTCCTTGGAAGACTAGTTTTACAACATGTTTCTACTTAATGACTCCAGCCATCCTTTTAGGACGCTGAGCCAGCGGCAGAAGTTCTTTGTCCTAGGGGCATCTAAGACGCAGGTTGGGCAAGCCTCCGCCTCTCTTGCCCCTCCCTAAAAGACACGCAGACTCTCGGTGCAGTAAAATGTGGCTTCTCCTCCACCTCTGCTCAAAACCAGCCTTGTGAGTTGGTCTCAACCCATATACTTCCCACCGCAAGCCCAAGAAAGCTTTCACTTGGCACGCACCGAGAACTCATTTTCACCGTATCTCATTTTCTCTTCCGGGTCGTGCCGGATGCGGCTGATGTTCCGGTCTTGCGCAGTAGGCCCTAAGCGCGAGGTCAGCGGCAGTGTTGCCATGGTAGCGGGCTCCCTGGAGCTAGGGGGCTGGCAAGCTAAATAGGGTCGGGGTCCATTTGTTCCGCCGGGTTTGCGGCGGAGCCAGGCCGGCGGGACTGCAAAATGGGCTGAGACCTCGGCGGCTGACCGGACGAGGTCTACTGTAGGGCAAGTGGCGCAACACTGGTCCGGGACCCTAAGAGGTCTGGTTTGAGGAACCGGTGGGGCTGAGGTTTTCTTCGGTCCGGGGGCCTAATCTGTGCGCCACGGCAGTATTTCGGGAACCCCATAGTTGAGGGCCATATGACAGGAAGTGTGCGGACCCCATTCTTGATGAATTGGTGACAGGTAGTGAGGGAATCTGAAATCTGCGTGTTCACGGGAATGACCGAGACAGCAGGAAGCTCCCTAATTTCTGGTGAGCGCTGGAGCCCCACAGGGACACCTTACTGTCTAGTTGGCAGAGTTACCGAGGACAAACAAGTATCTGTGGGAAAGATTAATATTTTCCATGTTTATGTCTTTTAAAATACGGGTGTATTGTGGAAATGCAGTGTCCAGTGATGAAGTCCCAGCACCTAAGTCAGGTTCGGTGGGGTGAGGAGGTTCGGAGCCGAAGGGGGGCGGTGCAAGGCGCCAGCTTTTGCTTTGTCCTCAGCCAGCCTCCTGCTCCCTCATCATCCAGCTTGAATAAATAAAAGTACAAATGTTTAACTTTTTTTTTTTCCTTTATATTTATGAAGAAGAATCCGGACTTGAAAATGGAGATGTATGAAACCCTCGGAAAAGTGGGAGAGGGAAGTTATGGAACAGTCATGAAGTGTAAACATAAGGATACTGGGCAGATAGTGGCCATTAAGATATTTTATGAAAAACCGGAAAAATCTGTCAACAAAATTGCAACGAGAGAAATAAAGTTTTTAAAGGTTTGCTTTTTTTACCTTAATTGCTATAAATCAAAAGAGGAATTAAAAAATTATATAAGGAATCTTTTAGTTAACACATGTATGAAGACATAGAGTAGACTTAAAAAAGTGTGAAACCTTATTGTCTACATTTTGAAATTTTATAGTGATACAAGATATATATGCTTATATATAATGTAACAAAAATTATGCCAAATATTATTATTTTTCAGAAATAGTAAAAGACAGTATCTGCTCTAAAGTACTTTTATGGTTTAATCAGAAAGATGGAAAGTCACTTGAAAACAATACTGAATATAAAGTGACTCATAATAAATGACAAGTGATTAACACAAAGTCCAGTTAAGTAGAGAAATTTTTTTGGAGGAAATGGGACATGTATTTGGTCTTAAAGGATGTGCAAAATTTAGGTAAGAGGGAGAAACTATTGTATTCTAGGTTAGGGGAACAACATAAACTCAGATGTCCAAGCATGAAAAAGAACAGAGAGCAGAGACATTGGTTGGTCTGTGGAGTTTTTTGGACAGAGTAGAAAGAGGTGAGATTAGAGAAGTAAACTGGAGTTAGGTTCTAAAGTCTTGGCTTAAAAGGACAAACTTTGATTTTGTAAGAGGTGGAAGGTTTTGAATTCAAAATAAAGCAACTATATATAATACTTTAGCACCATTTTTTAGAATAGGCTGGAAGACAGTAAAAATAGGGAGGTCTGTTATAAATTTAATTCAAGAATCTTGGTAAATACCATGAGAATCCTTGCTGGGTTGCAGCAACTTGAATTTAAAGTTAGAAAAGCAAAGTTAAAATAGACTATATTGCAAAAGAAGACATGAAAGAATGTAGAAGGAAACAGAGGGAGGCAGAAGAATTAATGAAGTTCAGTGACTGTTCTCACTGATGGAAATATGAAAGACCCAAATGAGAAATGGACTGGAAACTAGTTCAGTTGTAGAAATGTTGAATTTGATGTGACAAGAATACATTTAAATAAAGCTGACTAGTATGGTTTTAGAAATGGGATGGAAAACAGAATTTTATATAGGTATAACAGGTCAACCCAAGGGAAAGAACTTAGGACTGTGAAGAAGGGAGCATTAACATTCCTTAGGGATTGGGTACAAAACTAGTGATTAAAAAAATATTTAAATCTACATATTTTATTTATTAGAATTTATCTAGATGCTTTAAGGTTTATGATTTTGACAATATAGTCTAGATGTTTTATGTGATGAAGAAAACAGTCTTTCATTTTTATCTGGTACAAAAGTAATATTCACCTCTATTTTATAATTGAAGTATAATTAACATACGATGTTATATTAATTTCAAGTGTACAGTATAGCGATTTAACATTTCTATACATTATTGAGTGTTCACCATCAAGTGTAGTCATCATCTGTCACGTACAATGTTATTGACCATATTTCCTGTGCTATACTTTTCATTTCTGTAATTTTTTTAAAGTTTTATCCCTGGAAGTTTGTACCTCTTAATCCCCTTTTATCTATCTCACCCACTCACTTCCCTCTGTCCTCTCTGGCAACCACCAGTTTGTTTTCTGTATTTAAGAGCCTGCTTGATTTTTTTTTTTTTTTAAGATTTTTATCCATTTATTTGACAGACAAGAGATCACAAGTAGTCAGAGAGGCAGGCAGAGAGAGAGGAAGGGAAGCAGGCTCCCTGCTGAGCAGAGAGCCCGATATGAGGCTGGATCCCAGGACCCTGGGATCATGACCTGAGCTGAAGGCAGCGGCTTAACCCACTGAGCCACCCAGGTACCCCTGATTTTTTTTGTTTGTTCATTTGTTTTGTGTTTTTTTTGGATTCCACATATAAGTGAAGTCATATGGTATTTGCCTTTCTTTGTCTGACTTATTTCACTTAGTGTAATACTTTCTAGGTCCATCCATGTTGTTTCAAATGTTAAGATCTCATATTGGGGGGAGGCGCCTGACTGGCTTAGTCAGTAAAGCATGTGACTCTTGATACCGGGTTGTTGAGTTTGAGCCCCACATTGGGTGTAGAAATAACTTTTTTAAAAATCTAAAAAAAAAACAAACTTTTTTTTTATGATTGGGTAATATTCCATTGTATATGCACACCATATCTTTTTTATCCATTCATGTAATGACGGATGCTTTGGTTGCTTCCATATCTTGGCATTGTAAATAACACTGCAGTAAACATAGGGGTGCATATATATATATATATATATATATATATATATATATATATATTTAAGATTTATTTATTTATTTGACAGACAGAGATCACAAGTAGGCAGAGAAGCAGGCAGAGAGAGAGAGGGAAGCAGGCTCCCTTCTGAGCAGAGAGCCCGATGCCTGGCTCCATCCCAGGACCCTGAGATCATGACCTGAGCCCAAGGCAGAGGCTTTAACCCACTGAGCCACCCAGGTACCCCACGTATGTCTTTTTGAATTAGTGTTTTCACTTTGGGCAAATACCTATTAATGGAATTACTGGATCATGTGGTATTTCAGCTTCTAATTTTTTGAGCAACCTCCATACTATTTTTTATAGCACCTTCTTCAATTTATAGTCAGCCCCCGCAACAGTGCTTTTCCTCCACATCCTTGCCAATACTTGTTATTTTCTTGTCTTTTTAATGCTAGCCATTCTGATTGGTGTGAGGTGATTTCTCATTGTGGTTTGATTTGCATTTCCCTGATGAGGAGTGTTGAGCATCTCTTATGAGTCTGTTTGCCACCTGTATATCTCCTTTGGAAAAATGTCTATCCAGGTCCTTTGCTCATTTTTTTTTTTAAGATTTTATTTATTTATTTGACAGAGAGAAATTACAAGTACACTGAGAGGCAGGCAGAGAGAGAGAGAGAAGGAAGCAGGCTCCCTGCTGAGCAGAGAGCCCGATGCGGGGCTCGATCCCAGGACCCTGAGATCATGACCTGAGCCGAAGGCAGCGGCTTAACCCACTGAGCCACCCAGGCGCCCCCTTTGCTCATTTTTAAATAGTATTGTTTGTCATTTTTAGTGTCGTGAGTTGTATAAATTCTTTATATATGTTGGATATTAAACCCTTATCCTAGACATCATTTTTAAGTGTCTTCTCCCATTCAGTAGGTTGCCTTTTTATTTTGTTAATGGTTTCCTTTGCTCTGCAAAGGCTTTTTATTTTGGTATAGTCCCAATAGTTTATTTTTGCTTTTGTTTCCCTTGCCTGAGGACACAGATCCATAAACGTGTTGCTAAGGGTGATCTCTAAGGGAGTACTGCCTAATGTTTTAGGAGTTTTACAGCTTCAGGTCTCACATTTAGGTCTTTAACCCATTTTGAGTTTATTTTTGTGTATGGTGTTATAAAGTGGTGCAGTTTCTTTTTTTTTTTTTAAGATTTTATTTATTTATTTGACAGAGAAAGATTACAATTAGGCAGAGAGGCAGGCAAAGAGAGAGAGAGGGAAGCAGGCTCCCCGCTGAGCAGAGAGCCCAATGCGGGACTTGATCCCAGGACCCTGAGATCATGACCTGAGCCGAAGGCAGCAGCTTAACCCACTAAGCCACCCAGGTGCCTCTACAGTTTCATATTTTTGCATGTAGCTGTCCTGTTCCCCCAGTACTATTTGTTGAAAAGACTGTCTTTTTGTGATTGTCTTGCCTCTGCTGCCAATTAATTGACCATGTAGGTGTGTTCTTCTGTTCTTTTCATTATGTCTCTTCTGTTTATGTGTATGTTCCTTTGAACTCTGTGTCCTGTTATGTTGATCTCTGTGTCTATTTTTGTGTCACTATCATACTTTTTTGATACTGTAGCTTTGTAGTATATCTTGAAATCTGGGCTTGTGATACTTGCAGCTTTGTTCTACTTTCTCCAGATTGCTTTAACTATTTGAGGTCTAAATTTTAGGATTAATTGTTCTAGTTCTATGAAATTCTCCTCTTTCTTTGTAAGTCTATATTAGATATGATGGATCAATTTGGGTTTTTGCTTGTATTTTTGTTTTTTAAATATTTTATTTATTTGTCAGAGAGAGAGAGTGCACACGCACAAGCAGGGGGGCACACAAGCAGAGGGAGCAGTAGGCAGAGGGAGAAGCACGCTCCCCACTAAGAAAGGAGCCTAATGCAGGACTCAATCCCAGGACCCTGGGATCATGACCTGAGCCAAAGGCAGACCCTTAACCAACTGAGCCACCCAGGGGTCCCTCAATTTGTTTAAATAAAATAAATATATTAGGTATTTCTATTTGTGTATTGTTGAGTTATTCTATTTCTAGACAGTATAAAGAAAAGGTAGAATCAGTGAAGATGTTATGATTTTGTGAGATGCCGCTGCTTTTCCTGATGACCTAAAACATTGTAATACCATAAGGCAACTGTTGTACACCATAAGTGAAAATTGGCTTAGATGGAGATCTTTTCCCAAGCAATATCTTTTGCTCTTTCTTCAGCTCTGTTACATTTAAGCTGATTATTTTTTTCTAGTTTATCATTTTGTAAAAACTACCAATATGTTGCAAGAACACAGAAAGCAAATAGAAGATGTAGTTAACGGGGCACCTGGGTGGCTCAGTGGTTAAAGCCTCTGCCTTCTGCTCAGGTCATGATCCCAGACTCCTTCTCTTCTCAGCAGGGAGCCTGCTTCCTCCTCTTTCTCTGCCTGCCTCTCTGCCTACTTGTGATTTCTGTCTGTCAAATAAATAAAAATAAAATCTTTAAAAAAAAAAAAGAAGAAGAAGATGTAGTTAACTATTACAACTATTATACAAACTGTTTGGAAACACCTTAACTATTTATTCTCATTGGCTTGTTTGTTTGGGTGTTTTGTTTGTTTTATTTTTAAGTTGGCTCCACACTGGGCCTGAGATCAAGACGTGAGATGAAATCAGGAGTTAGAGGCTTAACCAACCAAGCCACCCAGTTGCCCCTTATTGGTTCATTTCTTATAGGATTTTAAAATTGATTTTATCTAATTCGACAAGAGAGAGTTCTTGGATTAATTCACATTTTTAGTCTAAAAAGATTGCCATTATGACTTCATTTGAATTAAATTTTTATCTGCTAGAATTTTATTAAATACAGTTAAGAGTAATTAGTGACAATAGCTGTAGGAAAGTTATCTGGTAATGAAGGAAAACAAAAGTAAACAACTTGAGGAGTAGCAAAGAAGAATTTCTAGGAGTTTCACGGTTAATCTGAGAAAGAATTCTTTCCCCTGGTGGATCTTCCATAATGCTTATTGAATTACATTAACTCTTCGTTGCTTTAGCCTTTAAAATAAAGACTAGAGAAGGAACCAGTAATTTTCCTTAGCTGAAGGATTAGTAGTGTAGTGTCCAAAAGCAGTCAGTTGTCTTTGGTGCTACTAGCATGGTGTCACTGCAGCACTCTGGCATCTTGCCAACCAGGGAAATTGGGAATAAAATAGGAAAGGAATCTGGCATTATATTCTGGCATGTTTTTCTTTTAGTCATATTTTAAGGACTTTGGACTATGTGTAAGTACAGATAAGTAGAAAAATTTATTATTGTGCTGTTAGAATAAAGACAAATATTTTTCATAACATTTAATTTTCTAATGAATCTAACATTGAAAATATACCTCTCGATTTTTAGCCAAATGAATAAATGCTTTTAGTAATTTGAAAATGTTAAGTATTTGAGAACTGGTAATAATTAAGTTAGCATGTTAAAAAATAAACAGGATAAAATACTGAACCTCATTTGTTTTCTAAGCTGATAAATGCCATTTTTTACCTTCTGAAGTTAAGATTGTTACTAGTTTAAGGTGTTTATTTAATAGAATGTTACAAACAGTGAACAAAAAGGTATCCACAAATAATTGTATATTTTTATGAAGTTCCTATGACTGTAAATTATTATTTTGTATATCTGTCAAGTTTCTATGTATTTTGATTCTCTTTTGTTCCGGTGTAATTAATTAATTTATACTGTCCACCTGGAACTTATGTTTCACTTTCGAGAGTTGAGGATCAAACTAAGAAAATCATTTCTTTGAAATCATCACGTACTGAGTGGCATTAAAATCCATGCTCATGAGATTAAGAGTCACTTATGGTTTGTCTCCCTCCCAATCCCATCTTGTTTCATTTATTCTTCTCCTACCCACTTAAGCCCCCATGCTGCATCACCACTTCCTCACACAGGGAGATCATATGATAGTTGTCTTTCTCTGCTTGACTTATTTCGCTAAGCATGATACCCTCTAGTTCCATCCACGTTGTCGCAAATGGCAAGATTTCATTTCTTTTGATGGCTGCATAGTATTCCATTGTGTATACTGAGGGTTGCTGGGGGGAGGGGGGGTTTGGGAGAAGGGGGGTGGGGTTATGGACATTGGGGAGGGTATGTGTTTTGGTGAGTGCTGTGAAGTGTGTAAACCTGGCGATTCACAGACCTGTACCCCTGGGGATAAAAATATATGTTTATAAAAAATTAAAAATTAAAAAAAAATCCATGCTCATTTGAAAACTAACATTTTAAATTCCAGATGTTAGACTTAATTATAAACCAAGTTGAAGGATAGAAAGGTCTTGGGGCACCTGGGTGGCTCAGTGGGTTAAGCCTTTGCTTCAGCTTGGGTCATGATCTAAGGGTCCTGGAATTGAGCCTCTCTGCTCAGCGGGGAGCCTGCTTCCCTGACTCTCCCCTGCCTGCCTCTCTGCCTACTTGTGGTATCTCTCTCTCTGTCAAATAAATAAATAAAATCTTAAAAAAAAAAAAAAAAGGAAAGATCTGTTTTAGGGGCACCTGGATGATGCGGTAGGTTGAGTGTCTGACTCTTGATTTCAGCTCAGGTTATGATCTCAGTCTTGTGAAATGGAGCTCCACATCCACTGAGTACAGAGCCTGTTTGGGATTCTCTCTCTCCGGGTCCTTCTCCCCCACCCATCTGTACACACTCTCACTCTCCCCAGTAAAGAAATAAAACTTTAAAAAAAAAAAAAAAAGGTATATCTTAGCAGCATACCAACTTGCATTATACCACATTAACTCTAAATTAATTTAATAAATAATCAAATGCCAACTTGAAGCAAGACAGTACATCTCCCCTTGTTCTGTATGTATTAATTATGAAATAGTTTAGCATTTTCTTAGGTTTATTTTTTTTAGTAATCTCTATACCCAACATGGGGCTCAAACTCACCACTGCAAGATCAAGAGTTGCATGCTGTTCTGAGCCTCTCTAAACTAGGAGCCCCTAAATTAGCATTTAAAAAAAATAGGAATGTAAACAAATAAGCTGAAAGTTTCCTATTGAAATTCATGGAGTAAAATAGGCTGAGAATAAGGGCACCTAGGTGGCTCATTCAGTTAAGTGTGTGTCTTTGACTCAGGTCATGATCACACAGTACTGGGATGGAGCCCCAAGTTGGGCCCCCTGCTCATCAGGGAGACTGCTTCTCCCTGTTCATGCTTGCTCTTGATCTCTCTCTCAAATAAATAAATAAATAAAGTCTTTAAAAAAATAGACTGAGAATATTTATGCTTTTAAAAATTATGTAGGCGGGGTGGCCTGGGTGGCTCAGTAGGTTAAAGCCTCTGACTTCGGCTCAGGTCATGATCCCAGGGTCCTGGGATCCAGCCTGCACCGGGCTCTCTGCTCAGCAGGGAGCCTGCTTCCCTCCTCTCTCTCTGCCTGCCTCTCTGCTTACTTGTGATCTCTGTCTATCAAATAAATAAATAAAAATCTTAAAAAAAATAAAAATTATGTAGGTATTTTATATATATGTGTAAATTATTACACATGAAATAATGTATTATAAATCTGTTTCTTCTGTCAATAGCAATTTCGTCATGAAAACCTGGTCAATCTGATTGAAGTTTTTAGGCAGAAAAAGAAAATTCATTTGGTGTTTGAATTTATTGACCACACGGTATTAGATGAGCTGCAACATTATTGTCACGGACTAGAGAGTAAACGACTTAGAAAATACCTCTTCCAGATCCTTCGAGCAATTGAATATCTTCACAATAATAACGTAAGTGCTTCAGAGTAAGCCAAACTATAGGATGTATATGAATCGTAAATGCTCTTTAATGAAGGTTTTAAAAGTATTTTTCTGTACAATAGTAATTGTTATCCTGAAACTGGGGCCATTACCTATACTTTAGTTGCAGAATTGCAAAATGTGTTAAGTACACAGTAATAGAGTTGTAACTCTAACAATAGGACAGACCAAGGATGTGGTGCTAAAGGAAGTATCAGTAATTTGGTAAGGAGGAACCAGCCATCAGGTGGGACCTTTTATTGGGGAAAGTACATCAAAATGTTGCCGGGCAGGCTCAAATGAAGGAAGGTTTAGAGGTAGGAACTAGAGACTAGGATGGGGAATGGCAAGTAAATGTAGATGCCTTTAAGGAAAGAAAGCAGAAATAAAGTTGCTAAGAGGTACATAGTCTTGCTTAACATGAAAAAAATCAAGACCACAAAGATCAACTGTTCTGAATTTTAGTCAGCTGCCTAGTAAGTGTTTAGTTCAGCAGGTTTTTATGGAGGTATTTCGTTCCCAACTTCAGCTCTACTCTCTGGAAATTTAGATATATATTCAGGAAATAACAGGAAGAACCTCAAAAAATTTATTAGTAAATGATATAGACAAAACATCTTATATCCTAAGCTTTTTTGGCTATCTTAGTTTCTTTTCTTTCTTTCTTTTTTTTTTTTTTTTAAGATTTTATTTATTTATTTGACAAACAGATCACAAGTAGGCAGAGAGGCAGGCAGAGAGAGAGGAAGAGAAGCAGGCTCCCTGCTGAGCAGAGAGCCCAATGCAGGGGCTATATCCCAGGACGCTGAAATCATGACCAGAGGCCTTAACCCAGTGAGCCGCCCAGGCGCCCCTCGCTATCTTAATTTCTAATTTTCTGTCTTGCTAATAGTGCATCTCATTTTGTAGCTTTTTTTTTTTTAAGATTTTATTTATTTTTTACAGAGAGAGAGAGATAGCAAGAGAGGGAACACAAGCAGGGGGAGTGGGAGAGGGAGAAGCAGGCTTTCCAACGAGCAGGGAGCCCTGTGGGAGCTCGACTAAGTCACCCAGCCACTCCTCATTTTGTAGTTTTGAAATGTGGTTATAATCACAATTGAAATTGATATTGTCATTTCCTTGCCAGCTGGATCCATAGGGAGGCATTAAAATGTAATAGTAAGAGCACAGTCTGTGGAATCAGATTATCCTAGATTTTCACCCACCATCTTTTCTCTGGGTAACCATGTGGTTACCTATGCAGTTCACAGCTCACTGCAGTAGAGTGTAGTGACAGGTGGTAGCCCCATTATGCTCTGGTCCCAGGAAAGTTACCTAACCTCCCTGATCCTCACTGTCCTCATGGGTAAAATGATGTAGTACCTCACATTTTTTTTTATAACAGTCAAATAAGATAGTAGGTATAAAGTGTTTAGCATTGTGTCAAGCATATTTTAAGTATTTAATAAGTAGTGCTGGTAGGGAGTCAGGAATAGTTGTGTTATCTGTATCTCTATTCTGCTTTACCTGTTTGAAAGTGTTTCTTGAATCAAGGGAGACACCAGTATGGGCTATAATCGGAATAGAGGACTTCAAAGAGGAAGTAAAACTAAAGTAAGTAGAATTTGGAATTTTAGCTAAGATTTCACTGGAATAGAACAGGAATTAGATTCAGACGGGGTACTGCTGTGATTTGGGAATCTTCCTCTTAGATATTATGGTTGAAGAAGTAAGGATGGATTATTCTCCCAGGAACAAAAAGGAAAGTAAAATGTAGTCCTCAGCACCAAATATGGAAGAATATCCGTGGAATCGTGGGGGCAGCAGAGAAAAAGCCCTAGACAGAAACACCTAAATTCTTTTATTCTTTTGGTCTCACCAAGGACCTAAACGAAAACTATCCCTGTCACTCACCTCACAGAATATTGTAAAGTTAGTTACTCTGGGGAATTAAGGTGGCCATGAATGAAGTGGCTCATTAGAATATTGTTATGCCTATTATCTGGATATCTGGGTTCTGGCCTTGATGATTTAAGGTTATCTTCATGTTGACAAAAATCAGGAAAGGAAAACTTTATTTCCCTAATATCTCCAAATTTCAGATGAATATTTTTATGTAACTGAAATATCTGAGATAGTGTCTACCATGATACCCATGTTACTGTTCATAAGAATTTAAGAAGTCAGATACAGTTCAGTACTTGAAAAAGCTTTTTATCTCCAGAAATATTTGTTTACCTTCTTTTATTTAATAATGAAAATATGTATTCTTTCTTACATTGGCTTTTAGGCAGCTCAAATAAAAATTTACTATTCAGTTTCAGTAACTAGTTAATTACAGGAATTTGGTTTATCTTTTTCACTCTGGTTTTTTTTTTTAATTTAAAATTTTGATCCGGTTAGTAGTATAAGCCTCTTAGACCTCAAACAATGTAACATTGTGTGTCAATTACACTTCAGTAAAAAAATTTAAAAATATATTATAAAATATCCAAATTATGTAGCATAAGATTATGTGCTGTTTGCTTTGAGGTGCACTGCTGGTCTCCCACTATCAAACACACAAGTGAAAGTCTACTATGTTTGGCTTTCACAAGTGGGATGTCATATAATTTCAGCTCATTATTTTAGAGCAAATGGGTCTGACAAATTAAAACTGTGTAAACAGGGCACCTGGCTGGCTCAGTTGGTTAAGCATCTGCCTTTGCCTCAGGCCATCATCCCAGGGTCCTGGGATTGAACCCCACATTGGGCTTCCTGCTTGGGAGGGAGCCTATGTCTTCCTGTCTCTCTGCAACTCCCCCTGCTTGTATTCTCTTGCTCTCTTTCTCTGCCAAATAAATAAATAAAATCTTTAAAAAATAAAGAAAACTGTATAAACAATAAATCCTACCATACTTTTATTTCATGTAATTGTTAAAAACTCAAAGTTTTGGAATTCATGTGATAATTCAGACTGCTTATTTACTTACAGAGAAAATACCATACGGTACACAAAGTTGTAAACTTCATACAAATTAAAATAATTCTTCAAAAATAGTCCAAGTCTGTAAGCTTGTGAAACAATATTAAGTGCTATGTAAAGATCTCATTAATTCAAAATGAATAATGTTTTGTGAATTTTGAAAAAAATATAAGCCTCTTTGAAACCATTTTGGAAGCAAAGTGTAAATGCAAATATTTGGCTAGTTAAGGGGAAGAAGTGGTTATTCATTCCCTCATTCATTTATCCAATAAATAAATATTCATTGAACATCATCTGGTAGCAGTCATTGATTGTAGTAGGAGCTGAGGATGCAGCCTTGAGTAAAAGACTTTGTTCCTTTCTTTATGGAACTTTTAAAATTTTATTAAATTTTCAGTAACCTTTATGAATTATTAGTTATTCTGACTGGTACCTAAGCAGTGTTGATATTTCTTAGCCCCATCCCACCTCCTACTTCACAAAGCCCTTCTTCCCTAAGCTGAGACCACTTTTCCATAGGGTTTTATTTATTTTTATTTTTTAAAAGATTTTATTTGAGAGAGAGAAAGACACAGAATGAGCAGTGGGGTGGTGGGGCAGAGGGAGAGAAGCAGACTCCCTGCTGAGCCAGAAGCCTGATGAGGACCCCAGTTTTAGGACTTGGAAATCATGACCTGAGACGAAGGCAGACCCTTAACCAACTGAGCCACTCAGGTGCTCCTTGAATAGTTTTCTTTTTTAAAACTCTGCTCTGAATTTTAAGCTCATAGTCTTCCAAACAAGGAATTGTTTTTATTTGGATAATGTTATTGTTAACATTTTACTATTATTTAGCATGTTTTGGGGTGACTGGATAGCTCAGTCAGTTAAGGCGGCCCACTCTTGGTTTCTGCTCAGGTCATGATCTCAGGGTCAGGAGTTTGAGCCCCACATCGGTCCCTGCACTCAGCACAGAGTCTGCCTGAGATTCCCTCTCCCTTTCACTCTGCTCCTCCTCTGTCCCCGCAACTTACTCATGTGCACACGTGCATTCTCTCAAATAAATAAATAAATTAAAAAAAAAGATTTTACTATATTAATATTTGATGTATGTGCTTCATCTATTTTGTTTTGAGGTATTTTAAATTATAGGTACCCTGACATTTTATCCCTAAATAGGTCACTGTGTATCTCCTTATAAAAGCTTATTTTCCACTGGACAGCCCCATGCTGAAGATTGAAACTGGACCATTGTCTTATACCTACCCAAAAGTAAACTCAAAATGGATGAAAGCCCTAAATGTGAGATAGGAATCCATCAAAATCCTAGAGGAGAACACGGGCAGCAACTTCTTTGACCTGGCTGCAGCAACTTCTTACCAGACACTTCTCCAAAGGCAAAGGAAACAAAAGGCAAACATGAGCTATTGGGACTTCATTGAGATAAAAAGCTTTTGCAAAGCAAAGGAAACAGTGGACAAAACCAAAAGACAGTCTACAGAATGGGAAAGATATTTGCAAATGCCTTATCAGATAAAGTGCCAGTATCTAAAATCTGTAAAGAACGTATCAAACTCAACACCCAAAGAACAAATCATTCAAGCAAGCAATGGGTAAATGACATGAACAGACATTTCTCCAAAGAAGACATACAAATGGCCAACGGACACATGAAAATAAGTGCCACATCACTCGGCATCAGGGAAATACAAATCAAAACCACAATGAGGTACCACCTCATATCAGTCAGAATGGTGTGAGGTGGTATCAAAATTAACAAGTTAATCATAATTAACAAGTTAATCAAAATTAACGAGTCAGGAAACAACAGATGCAGATGTTGGCAAGGATTCAGAGAAAGGGGAACCCTCTTACACGGTTGGTGGAAATGCAAGCTGGTACCCGCTCTGGAAAACATTATGGAGGTTCCTCAAGAAGTTAATACACTACGACCCAGCAATCACACTGCTAGGTATTTAATCCAAAGATACAAATGTAGTGATCTGAAGAGGCACCTACACCCCAATGTTTAGAGCAGCAATGTCCACAATAGCCAAACTACGGAAAGGGCCCCATTGTCCTTCGACAGATAAATGAATAAAGATGTGGTATATGTATACAATGGAGTATTATCCATCAAAAAATTGAAATCTTGCCATTTGCAAAGATGTGGATGGAACTAGAGGGTATTATGCTAAGCAAAATAAGTCAATCAGAGAAAGACTTTTATCATATGATTTCACTCATATGTGGAATTTAAGAAACAGAATAGAGGAGTGTAGGGAAAGGGAGGGAAAAATAAAACAAGATGAAATCAGAATGGAGAAGAGGGAGACAAGCCATAAGAAAGACTTTTTTTTTTAAAGATTTTTTTTATTTATTTGACAGACACAGATCACAAGTAGGCAGAGAGGCAGGCAGAGAGAGAGGAGAGAAGAGGAAGCAGGCTCCCTGCTGAGCAGAGAACCTGATGTGGAGCTCAATGGGGGGCTCGATGCGGGGCTTAATGTGGGGCTTAATGTGGGGCTCGATCCCAGGACCCTGAGATCATGACCTGAGCTGAAGGCAGAGGCTTTAACCCACTGAGCCACCCAGGTGCACATCCATAAGAGACTCTTAACCATAGGAAACAAACTGAGGGTTGCTGGAGGGGAAAGGGGTGAGAAGATGGGGAACTAACTGGGTGATGGGCATTGAGGGGGGGCACCTGATGTAATGAACACTGGGTGTTATATGCAACTGATGAATCACTAAACTCTACCTCTGAAACTAGTAATACACTATATGTTAATTAATTGAATTACAAATTTGAAAAAACCAGAAGCATTCTCCTATATAACTTCAGAATCATGATTACATCTGCACAATAAACAATTCCTTAATGTCATGTAATACCAAACTTATATTAAAATGTACCCAGTTGTTCCTAAAATGTCTTACAAATGATTTATTAAGATCAGGATCCAGGGGGGCGCCTGGGTGACTCAGTGGGTTAAGCCACTGCCTTCGGCTCAGGTCATGATCTCGGGGTCCTGGGATCGAGTCCCGCATTGGGCTCTCTGCTCAGCAGGGAGTCTGCTTCCTCCTCTCTCTCTCTGCCTGCCTCTCTGCCTACTTGTGATCTCTCTCTGTCAAATAAATAAATAAAATCTTTTTTAAAAAAATCAGGATCCAGTCGAATCCAATCCAAGGACTGCATATTCCATTTGTTTTTTACAGCATAAAGGGAATTCCCAGTTTTTTGGTCTATCTCAAACATCCTCATTCAGCCTCTTTCTAGAAGCTACTTGCTTATTTTTTCATATACACATTAGTGTTTAATTGTATAATTTTCCAACTGGAAAGTTTATCAAATTGAAGTTCTAGGTGATTTGTTTATTTATTTTAAGATTTTATTTATTTATTTGACACAGAGAGAGGGATGGCAACAGAGGGAACACAAGCAGGGGAGTGTGAGAGGGAGAAGCATGCTTCCTGCTTAATAGGGAGCCTGATGCAGGGCTAGATCCCAGGACCCTGGGATCATGACATGAGCTGAAGGCAGATGCTTAACTGTTGAACCACCCAGGTGCCCCTGAAGTTCTAGGTGATTTAAAATCAGGTTCTCTGAGGCTGTTAGATGATACGGAAATTTGAGTTCTCCCTTCGGATGAGTGTTTACATTCAAGCATATAGGACTATATAAGCAGAGGTATTATAAAGCAGATTTAAAAAAATTTTTTTTAAAGATTTTATTTATTAGAGCGAGAAAGAGCACAAGCAGGGGAATGACAGAGGGAGAGGTAGAAGACGACTCCCCGCTGAGCAGGGACCCTGATGTGGGGCTCGATCCCAGGACCTTAGGATCATGAGCTCAGCTGAAGGCAGACGCTTAACCGGCTGAGCCACTTAGGCATCTGATTTTAAAACTTTTCTAAAAAATACTTTTAATTTTTGGGCGCCTGGGTGGCTCAGTGGGTTAAGCCTCTGCCTTCGGCTCAGGTCATGATCCCAGGGTCCTGGGATAGAGCCCTGCATCGGGCTTTCTACTCAGCGGGGAGCCTGCTTCCCTCTCTCTCTCTCTGCCTACTTGTGATCTCTCTCTGTCAAATAAATAAATCAATAAAAATCTTAAAAAATATATTTTTGATTTTTAAAAATTTATTTAAATCCCAGTAAACATACAGTGTAATATTATTTTCAAGTGGCAAACCAGATTTCAGCTTGGAGTTTTATGTAGTTCTGGAGCATTTACTACAAAGTAAAGGGGAAATAAACTGAATCCTTGGTCTGATAGTTCAAACTATATACAAAAATTAATTCAAAATGGGATGAAAGACCTAAATAAAAGTGCTGAAATTATAAAACTCTTAGAAGAAAATCTGTGTGACAATTTATTAGGTAATTTTTAAAAAAAGATTTTATTTATTTATATGACAGAGCGAGATATCACAAGCAGGCAGAAAGGCAGGCAGAGAGAGAGGAAAGCAGTCTCCCTGTCGAGCCCAGAGCCCGACTCGTGGCTCTATCCCAGGATCCTGAGATCATGACCTGAGCCGAAGGCAGAGGCCTAACCCACTGAGCCACCCAGGCATCCCTAAGCAGTGCTTTTTTTTAATGGATTTTATTGTTAAGTAATCTCTATGCCCATTGTGGGGCTTGAACCTACAGTAGAGCTGCACACTTCTCTGACTGAGTCAGCAGCCAGGCATCCCTAGGCAATAGTTCTTTAGATATTACATCAAAAGCAAAAGTAATAAAAGAAAAAAGTAGACAAATTGGACTTCATCAAAATTAAAAACTTTTGTACATCAAAGGACACTATCAAGAAAGTAAAAAATTCACAGAATGTGAGAAAATATTTGTAGATCATATATCTGATAAGTATCCAAGATATGTAAAATACAACTCAAGAATAAAAAGATGACCCAATTTAAATATGGGCAAAAGATTTGAATAGACATTTCTCCAAACAAGATATATAAATGGCCGATAGCACATGAAATGATGCTCAATCTCATTATCATTAGTCATTATGAAAATACAAATCAAAATTACAATGAGAAATCACTTCACACCAGGCTGGCTATAATTTAAAAAGCAGACAATGACGAATATTGGCAAGGAAGTAGAGAAATTGGAACATTCATACACTGCTGGTGGTAATGTAAAATGGTGCAGATGGTATGGAAAACAGTTTGGCAGTTCCTCAAAAAGTTAAATATAGAATTACCATATGACCAAGCAATTCTAGTCCTAGGTATCTACACAAGAGAATTGAAAAACGTGTTCACATGAAAACTTGCACAAGAATATTCATAGCAGCATTATTCATAATAGCCAAATAGTGGAAAAAACTCGAATATATATCAGTCTGATGAATGAATAAACAAATGAGGTATATACATAAAATGAAATGTATTTAGCCATAAAAAAGAATGAAGTACTGATACAGGCTACACCATGAATGAACCTTGAAAACATCATATTAAATTAAGAAATTCACATGTAAAATACCACACAGTATAAATTCCATTAAAATGAAAACTTTGGGGCTGACAAATTCATATTTGTATATCTTCTTTGAAGAAATGCCTATTCGAGTCCTTTGCTCATTTTTAAACTGGATTACTTGTCTCTTTATTGTTGAATTGTACTTTATATATTTTGAATATTAGATGCTTATCAAATACAGAATTTGCAAATATTTTCTCCTGTAGGTTGCCTTTTTTGCATTCTTGATTGTGTTCTTTTGTATTTAGTTCTTTTAATTTTTATTTATTTATTTTAAAAGATTTTATTTGTCAGAGAGAGATAGAACATGCACAAGCAAGGGGAGCAGTAGGCAAAGCAGGCAGAGGGAGAAGCAGGCTCCCTGCTGAGCAAGGACTTGATCCTGGAACCCTGGGATCATGACCTGAGCCAAAGGCAGATGCTTAACTGAATGAGCCACACAGTCATCCCTATTTAGTTCTTTTAATAATTTCTTTATGCATATTCTTTAATTTTTTAAAAAAAGATTTTATTTATTTTAGAGAGAGTGAGAGCGCTAGTGTGGGAAGGAATAGAGGGAAACAGAGAGAGAGAGACTCTCCAGCAGACTCCCTGCTGAGTGCAGAGCCCAATGTGGGGCTCAGTGACACAACCCTGAGATCATGACTTGAGTTGAAACCAGGAGTCAGATGCTTAATTGATTGAGCCACCCTGGCACCCCGGATATTCCTTATTTGAGGAGATACTATATTCATACTTTTCTTTAGTTCTTTAGACATTGTTTCCTTTAGCTTAGAATGTTTTTTAATGTTTTATTTATTTTTTTCAGTAATCTCTACACCCAATGTGGGGCTTGAACTCACAGCCCTGAGATCAGGAGTCACACACACTGCTGACTGAGCCAGCCAGGAACCCCTAACTTAGAACTTATTTAAAATAGTTCATTATTGTCTTCTTTCATTCACTCATTTTTTAAAAAGATTTATTTATTTTAGAGAGAGTGAGAGAGAGTGAGTGAAGGGAGGGAGAGAACCTGCAAGCAGACTCCCCAATAAGAATGGAGCCCTATGCAGGGCTCAATACCAAGAACCATGAGATCATAACAAGCTGAAACTGAGTCTGATGCTCAACTGCCTGATCCACCTAGGATCCACCCCAAGGAAGATTTCTTACGGACTGCTTTTCTTTCCATAAGTGGGTCATACTTGTTTCTTTGCATACTTTTTTCAGGGAAAATTTTTTGGAAATTTATCATTTTTTGTTGAAAATCAGAATTTAAAATAATGTGGAGGGGTGCCTGGGTGGCTCAGTTAGTTAAGCAACTGCCTTCGGCTCAGGGCATGATCCTGGATTCCCGGAATCGAGCCCCGCATTGGGCTCTCTGCTCACAGGGAGTCTGCTCTCCCTCTGACCTCTCCACTCTCACGCCCTCTTGTTCTCATTCTCTCTCTCTCAAATAAGTAAATAAAAGCTTTTAAAAAAATAAAATAATGTGGAAACTCTGGAAATTAGAGTTTGCCATCTCTCAGAGTTTGTTGTTGCGGTTGTTTAGTTACTTTACTGAACTAACTCTGCAAAGTGTGTATTCTTCCTCACCTGTGACTGCCGAAATCGCTGCTCATTTGGTTTAGTGATTAGTTAATGATTAGACAGATTTCCTTAAATGCCTGAAACCAAGAACTCTCTCAGCCTTTCTTAACAAGGGGCTCAAAAAAAAAAAAACAAAACAAAACAAAAAAAAACACAAAAAACAAGGGGCTCTTGCTACTCTCTCTTTGCCTTACCTTCTTACTTGCTCAGAGCCCCAAACTCATCCACAGGTAAGAGCTATCATGCTATCTCCAGTCTTTCTTGGGTATGTGCATTGCTCAGCATGTGGCCTTTTGGATTCTCAGCCATATGTTGCAAATTTTCTTTCTTCCCTCCCTCCCTTCCTCCTTCCTTCCCTCCTTCCTCTCTTTCTTTAAATTTTTATTTATTTATTTATTTACTTGACATGGGTGTTGGTGGGGGGAGAGCAAGCATGTGCAGGGGAAGCAGGAGAGGGAGAAGGCTCCTTGCTGAGCAGGGAGCCCAATGCAGGGCTTCATCCCAGGACTTGAGAATCATGACCTGAGCTGAAGGCAGACACTTAACCAACTGAGCCTCCAGGGCACCCCTGTACTGAGGCTTTTCAAGCCCTTTATGGACATCTTACTGCAAATCTACCTTTTTAAGTATTTTGGTCAACTTGTTGTTTGTCCTAATTGTTACAGCTTCCTCAGGTGGCTATAATGTTGTAAAGTGGCTGTTAAATATTTCCGACCAACGCCTCAGGAGAAAGTCTGTTTGCACCAGGCAAGTTCTGCCTTAGGTCAAATAAAGGCAAGGCTTCTAGTGGGATTTTCCAGTGACTTCTCAGGTCAAATAATGCTAGTTACCTGGGAATGGGGCTTTTGGAGGAGACATAATCTGTTCTATATTCTCTGGTGGCTGCTAGGCTACTGATTTTCACCATGATTTTGGGGACTGTTGGTTTACAAAGCTCCCAGAAGCTAGAGAGAGGGAAGTAAAATAAGCAAATTAAGAATACGATATGTGGGGACAGTGGGGAAGCAGGGTGCAGTGCATGGGTGGCTCAATCAGTTAAGCATCCAGGCCTTGTTTGCATCTGGAGATGAAGGTGCCCCACCCCCACCCCATGGTGCTTGGAGCTCAGTGGAGTCTGCTTGAAGATTCTCTCTCTCTGCCTCTCCCCCAGCTCTTACACTCCTGCATGTGCACTCTCTCTCAAATAAATAATAAATCTTAAAAAAAAAAAAAGAAAGAACACTATATGGGTAGGAGTGACTAGCTGGCTACATCAGTAGAATATGTGACTCTTGATCTTAGGGCTCAGGAGTTCAAGCTGCCTGTTGGGTGTAGAGCTTACATTGAAAAAAATACTGTATGGGTCATATGATTTATGTTTTAACTCTGTAAAGAACTGCGAAACTGTATTCTAAAGTGGCTGTATCATTTTTCATCCCCACTAATGATGCATTCCCGTTTTCTACTTCCTTCCCAATATTTGCTTGTTGTCATTTTGGTTGTGGCCATTCTAGTGGGTATGAAATAGTGTCTTTTTTTTTTTTCCAAGAAGTAAAACTGTCTTTATTAACAGATAATATGATCATCTATGTAGAAAAACCTTAGAGAGGTGCCTGGGGGTCTCATTGGGTTAAAGCCTCTGGCTTCAGCTCAGGTCATGGTCTCAGGGTCCTGGGATTGAGCCCCTCATTGGGCTCTCTGCTCAGTGGGGAGCCTGCTTCCTCCTCTCTCTCTGCCTGTCTCTCTGCTTACTTGTGATCTCTGTCTGTCAAATAAATAAATAAACAAAATCTTAGAAAAACCTGCGGATCTGCAACAAAATTAACTAATTTGTAAGTTTATCAAAGTTGTGAGATATAAGATCTATATATAAAAATTAATTGTATTTTTATATACTAGCAATCAAGAATCAGAAATAGAAAACAGGGGTGTCTGAGTGGCTCAGTCAGTTAAGCATCTGCCTTCAGCTCAGGTTGTGATCCTACGGTACTGGGATCAAGCCTCACGTCGGGCTCCCTGCTCAGTGGAGAGACTGTTTCTCCCTGTCCCTCTGCCCTTCCCCCTGCTCATGCTCTCTCTCTCTCTCTCTTTCTGTCAAATAAATAAAATCTTTTTTAAAAAGAAACAAATTAAAAAATACCATTAAACAGGGGCACCTGGCTTGCTCAGTGAATAGAGCATGTGACTCTTGATCTCAGGGTTCTGAGTTCAACCCCCAGCTTGAGTGAAAAGATTGCTTAAAAATAAATTCTTTAGGGATGCCTGGTGGCTCGGTTGGTTAAGTGGCTGCCTTCGGCTTAGGTCATAATCCCAGGGTCCTGGGATCGAGTCCAGCATCAGGCTCCTTGCTCAGCTGGGAGCCTGCTTCTCTCTCTCCCTCTGCCTGCCACTTTGCCTGCTTATGTTCTCTCTGTCTCTGTGTGTCAAATAAATAAATAAAATCTTAAAAAATTTTTAAAAAAGATTTCTTTATTTTAAAGAGAGAGATAGAGCATGCACTTGGGTGGGTTGCGGGGAGCAAAGGGGAAGGGAGGGAAAGAGCTTGATCCCATGACCCTGAGATCATGCCCCGAGCCAAAAACAAGAGTGGGACACTTAACAGACTGAGCCACCCAGACGCTGCAAAAATAAGATCTTTAAAAAAACACCATTAAACAGCTTTAAACATAAGAAATACTTAGGGAGAATCTGACAAAAGATGTATAACACCTATAAACATTGAGAGAAATTCAAGACCTAAGCAAGTAGAAAGAAATACCTTATTTATGGGGGTCCCAGTGTGATAGTGGAAGATCAAGGAGGTTGTAGTCAAACAAGTTTTTAAAGTTAGGATTTGGAAAGTGCTTGGTTCTCAAGGATAACAAAATTCCACATATAGTCATGGTGTTAGTTGTGGAAAAGAATGAAAATATTAGGGTTATCAGCTGGGTGGAGCTTTCTGCCTTGTGTTTAAAGGACTGAGGAGAAAGACGATGGATGTGTGGTGGGTAGAATATGTGAAGTGCTATCTTGATGTGCTTTTCTGTATCAGTGTTTGCTCATGTTATATCATTAGAACTTGATATAGTGCCTGGCATATAGTAGTCATTCAGTAAAAGTTGTAGAAATAAAGAAGGATTAATACAGTTTTATGGATGTCACACTTAAGGTGGCTCATTACCCCAACTTAATTTTTTGGCCATTATGGAGGGAGACTGAGGCAGAACAAGAGCCAATCCCAAAGGCTTATAGCAATAAATTGCATAAACAAGGAAAGATCTTAGATTTCTGTCACTGAGGTGTTTTCACTTGTGCAATGACACTTTGCAGGTGATGAGAATAGGCTTCATTCATTTCATAAAATTTTTAAATGCTTTCTTTGTTTTAGGTACTGTGGTTACTGGGGATATAGATTGAGCAATACAGACATACATCTTGCCCTTGCAGAGCTTCCAGTTTAGTGGGAATTACAAACAAGTAAACAGGCAATTAATAATAGGACACGGCAAACAATGTAATGGCGGAAGTACACAATGATGTGAAACCATATATAAGGAACACCTTATATAAATATCTAAGCTAAGACTTAAGGAGAAAGTACACCAGGCAAAGTGTTCTAGGCAGTTGGGACAGCATCAGCAAATGCATGGAGATGATTTAAACCTTGGAAAATTGGGAAATATCCTAAAGTCTAGGGAAGGGAGGTGGCGAAAGTGAGCAAGAGCCAAATTCTACAAAGCCTTATGAGCCGTTTTCAAATTCCAAAATTTATCCTGTGGGATGGGGAATCCTTGAAGGACATTAAGCAGAGAAGTGACATGATCACACATTGATTTTTTTTTAAGTTTAAAATTTTTTTAGTGACCAGTACACACAGTGTAAGGCTCAAACCCATGATCCTGAGATCAAGAGTCACATGTTCTTCCAACTGAGCCAGCCAGGTGCCACACACATGTGATTTAAAAATAGTATTGTGACTTCTTTGTTGACAGTGGGTTGGAGAGGATCATAATGAATTCAGGGAGACCAGTTGGCAATGTAGTAATTTTGGTGAGAGAGTTGTGGGGACTTGAACTAGGGACAAAAGTATGTTTGGGAGCTGAAGGAGAAAGGTACCTTGGTTTCTGGCTTGAGCCATGGGGTCAATGTTTGTTGCATCCACTGAGCTAACAGTGTTGAGAACAAGTAGGTTTGGGGAGAAGATACATTCAGTTTTGGATTTGCTAAATTTGAGGGGTGTCTGGGTCAGTGATCAGTATATTGTTACTTATTAAAGCTAGAAGAGTAGATGAGATTGAGAGGTTAGAAGATTGAGAATGAGACTGAGGTTAGAAGAAAGCCAAGAGAGAATGGTTTCCTCATGACAAGTGAAGTAAATGGTAAAAACAAACAAACAAAAAAACCCCAGAAAAACCCAAATGAGTATATGTGATTGCCCAGGGAGCATGATGTATGAGAAAAGAAAACCTGAGACCAGAATCCTACTTTTAAGAGACAAATAGGGATAGAGGAAGTGCCACAGAAATAGAAGGGACTTGAAGAATTTTAGATGCCAGAAATCAGGAAGGGAGGAGTAGTTGGCAACATTTTTACACTGAAGTATCAAGTAGGGTATGTATTGAGGTGTGTATAATGGTTACAGCAACAATGAAGTTCATGATGACCCTGGTTGGGGCAGTCTAATGAAATGTAAAAGCAAAAGACAGTTTATATTACTTAAAGGGGTGAATGAGTGGTGATAAAGAGAAGATTTAGTAAAGATAATGTCTTCAAGAGGTTTAGCTGTGAAGGAATGAGAGGGCAGTTAATTATATCTAGAACGATGTAGGGTTAAAGGAAATCCCCTGTTTTTCATTACATTCTTTTGATTACATTTCTTTTTGGGATCGTGATTTACCTTTTTAGTATTATGTCTGTTTTCTTGGCTTCTTTTCATTTTTTCAAAAAAGGTTTTATTTGTCTATTTATTTAAGAGGGAGAGAGAGCAAGTGAGAGAGCACAGGGGATGGAGGGCAGAATAGAGGGAGAGGACAAGCAGGCTCTGTGCTGAGCATGGAGCCCAATGCAGGGTTTGATCCTACCACCCTGAGGTTGTGACCTAAGCCAAAATCAGATTTGGAGGCTCAACCGACTGAGCCACCCAGGCGGCCCTGGTTTCATTCATTTTGAGATGATGGATGGGTCAAGAATTGAAACTACAAAACTATTTAGCCTTTGCCTTACGTAGTTAATACTTTGCATGTGGTAGGAAAATATCTTTACTGTCTTAATTAACTAGATTTTCTCTGTATAATATTTGAGCAATCCTCTAGATAATGAAACCTCATTTTAATCTATTGCATCTTCTGTTTGTTTTTTAGATCATTCATCGTGATATAAAACCTGAGAATATTTTAGTATCCCAATCAGGAATTACTAAACTCTGTGATTTTGGTTTTGCGCGAACTCTGGCAGCTCCTGGGGACGTTTATACGGATTACGTGGCTACACGCTGGTATAGAGCTCCAGAATTGGTATTAAAAGATACCTCTTATGGAAAGTATGTATATTTGGGGATCCTACCTGGGCTTTCCTGGTCATCTCTTTTTTCCCTTTGTGTATCTGTCACCCCTGCTACTGATAGCCTCTGCTTTCTGCTTATGGGTTAAGGGTAAGAAATGGATGCCTTTAAAAAAAAAAAAAAAAAAGACCCTCTAGGCACCTGCCCTACTACATAATGATATTGCCGTGCCTCCTCTGTCCTCTTGAGGGGCCCCAACTTCAGGTGACCTTTGCAGACATCTTTCAGGCTGTATCCATGCTTGCTTTAAGCTGTGCCCCACCCTTGGCAGAGTTGCCTCCTCTGCTTATCTTTATTCTCTACATTCTGCAGAGATTTAAAAATCATTTACCTCACTCTTCCAGTGTTACCATAGGAACTGCCAAGTTTCTTATTTTCTGAAATATGGCACCCTTTTTACAAAGTCTGGCAAATAGTTTTTAAACTGTCCTGCTCTAGATGTCTTGAAAAATAGCAATGTCTCAGTCTCTTGTGAAACTGTAGAAACAGTATATGAAACTGCAGTCTAATAAACAAATAACAAATCTGGAAGTACATGAAGGGACCTAGTGGTCCAACTTAACACAAGAAATGGGGGGATGGTGGGTAATTCTCACACACTTTTCCTAGAAACCATTATTCTGTTTTTACAATAATATTTAACTTCAGTGAGTATTTGCTTTACGCCAGAAACTGTTCTAAATCCTTTACATGCATTACATCATTTAATTTTCACAACAACCCTATGATAAGGTGCTGCTGTTATCATCACCCCATTTTATTTTTTTTAAATTTATGAGTGAAGATTCAGTTATTTTATTAATTTTATTTGAAAATAGTTGGCATACAATATTACATTAGTTTCAGATGTACGATATAACGATTCATCTTTTTTACATTATGACATGATCACTACAGATGTAGCTACCATTTGTCACCCTATAATACTATTACTGTATAATCGGCCATATCCCCTATGTTGTACATTTTATTCCCATGACTCATTCATTCTATAACTGGAAGTCTGTATCTCCCACTCCCCTTCACCCATTTTGCCCATTCCCCTATAATCCCCATTTAAAATAAGAGGTTACAAAGGCACAGAAAGGTAAACTCGTTTGTCTCAAGTCACTCCAGAGTAACTTTTCAACTGTACTTACCACTGGTGCCCTACAGAGACCATCTCTGTGCTTCTGATACTTTATCTGTATAATGGAAATAATAATAGGACCAGCTTCATTGGTTTGTTGTGAGAATCAAATAATGTTTAGTGAATGAAAAAAATTAGAATATAGTAAATGCTCAATAAATGTAACCTCCATAAGATCTATGTCCCACTTTAATCCTCTCTTCATGATAGAGTTTAAATTCCTTTTCTGATGCTCGCCCTATTTCCCAATTCTTGCCCCCAAATCATATCCCCTTCTAAACCCTCTTGTTCATTATTTGTAAATTTTGTGCCAGTTAATATTAAGCATGGCCTAGTTTTAGTTCTTTTAAAAAAATGCTTCCTACTTAAGGTATCTGTTCTTTGAGAACAGATAGAATCTCTTTTAGTCCACAGAGATAAAATTGGTAACTTGTACATGGTAAATTTGGATTCTATGAGACTTCACATTATGTTTGAAATAAATTTGCTGGAGCATGTTTTTTAAGAAATCCTTTTATTGTAAAATAACACACATACAAAAAAAGCTCACAATGAATGTATAGCTTCACTGCCAGATAAAAAAATGGAATCCTGGGGTGGAGGGATAGCTTAAATAGGTGAAGGAGATTAAGAAACATCATGATGAGCAATGAGTAGTGCATAGAATCATTGAATCATATTATATGCTTGAAACTAATATAATACTTTACATTAATTATACTTGAATTTAAAAAAATAGAATTTTCTGCCCCTTCAAAGACTCTCCATGTGCCCTATTACAGTTAAACCTTTCCCCCTTATCCCAAAAGTGACCATGATGTTGACTTTTCTTATATTCAGTTCCTTACATTTCTTTATAGTTTTTTTTTTAAGATTTTTTTTTTATTATTCATTTGACAGAGAGAGATCACAAGTAGGCAGAGAGACAGGCAGAGAGAGAGAGAGAGAGGAGGAAGCAGGCTCCCTGCTGAGCAGAGAGCCCGATGCGGGACTCGATCCCAGAACCCTGGGATCATGACCTGAGCTGAAGGCAGCAGCTTAACCCACTGAGCCACCCAGGCGCCCGATTTCTTTATAGTTTTATCTACTTATCTAAGTACATGCACTTAGTTTAATCTAGCCTTTTTTAAATGATAGCTTTTTTTAAAAAAAGATTTTATTTATTTATTTGACAGACAGAGATCACAAGTAGGCAGAGAGGCAGGCAGAGAGAGAGGAGGAAGCAGGCTCCCGCTGAGTAGAGAGCCCAATGTGGGGCTCCATCCCAGGACCCTGGGACCATGACCTGAACTGAAGGCAGAGGCTTTAACCCACTGAGCCACCCAGGCACCCCTAAATCATAGCTTTTTTGAGATATGATCCACATACCATAAAACTCACCCATTTAAATTGTACAATTTAGTGGGTTTTAGTATATTCACAAAGTTGTACAAGCATCACTACATTCAATTTTAGAACATTTTTGTCACCCCAAAAGAAACCCTGTATCTGTTGGCGGTCACTCTTCCTTTCCTGCCAAGCCTTCCAGGCCTAGCAACCACCAGGCTACTTTCATTCTCTATGGATTTGCCTCTTCTGAACATTTCATATAAATGAGATTAAGCGATATCTATTTTTTGGGGACTCATTTCTCTCACTTTGAATACTATTTTTAAGGGTCATCCATGTTGTAGCATGTATCAGTACTTCATTTCTTTCTATGGCTGAATAATACCCATTCTATGGATATAACACATTTTTTTTATCCAGTCTTTAGTTGATAGATATCTTGATTATTTCCATTTTTTTGGCTGTGATGAATAATGTGAACATTTGTGTACATGTTTCAGTATGGACCTGTGTCTTCATTTCTTTGGGGTCTAAACCTGGGAGCTGGAATTGTGGGTGGTAACTCTATGTTTGATCCTTTGAGGAACTGCCAGATTGGTTTCCACAGTGTCTGTATTGTTTTACATTCCTGTCAGCAGAAGGTAGGGGCTCCAATTTCTTCCTATCCTTGCCGACAGTTATTATTATCATTCTTTATGGCCACCCTGGACTTCCTTTTTAATTTTTAATTTGACAGAGATCACAAGCAGGCAGAGAGGCAGGCCAAGAGAGAGGGGGAAGCAGGCTCCCCA
This sequence comes from Mustela erminea, assembly GCF_009829155.1. Taxonomy (NCBI): domain Eukaryota; kingdom Metazoa; phylum Chordata; class Mammalia; order Carnivora; family Mustelidae; genus Mustela; species Mustela erminea. Next base: position 92,211,336 of record NC_045616.1, read on the forward strand.
CCGAGCAGAGAGCCCCATGCAGAGCTCCATCCCAGGACCCCGAGATCACAACCCGAGCCAAAGGCAGAGGCCTCAACGCACTGAGCCCCAGGCGCCCCCTAGACTTTTTTTTTTTGAAGATTTTATTTATTTATTTGACAGAGAGAGACAAAAAGAGAGAGGGAACAGAAGCAGGGGGAGTGAGAGAGGGAGAAGCAGGTTTCCCGCCGGCTGGAGAGCCCGATGCGGGACCCTGGGATCATGACCTGAGCCAAAGGCAGCCACTTAATGACTGAGCCACCCAGGAGCCCCCACCCTAGACTTTCTCCTTTATCCCCAGGCATTTTTTTTAAAAATTGGCTTGTTAGGGGCACCTGAGTGGCTCAGTTTGTTAAGCATCTGCCTTTGGTTCAGGTCATGATCCCAGGGTTCTGGGATCAAGCCCCACATGGGGCTCTCTGCTCAGAGAAGAGCCCTCTCTCTCTGCCGGCCCCCCACCGACTTATGTGTGCACGTGCTCTCTTTCTGTATCTCTCTTGAGCTCACTCTCTCTCTCAAGCTCACTCTCTCTCTCAAATAAATAAAATCTTAAAAAAATAAATATGCTTTTTATTTTGGAATAATTTTACATTTATAGAAAATTTGCAGACATAGTAAGAGTTCCCATACAGCCCTCACCCAATTTCTGCTTTCCCTAACATTATAATCTTACATTATTGTGGTATGTTTGTTAAAACTATTCTTGCTTTTTTATTTAAATAAGATCTAGGGGTGCCTGGGTGGCTCAGTGGGTTAAAGCCTCTGCCTTTGGCTCAGGCCATGATTCCAGGGTCCTGGGATCGAGCCCCACATCAGGTTCTCTGCTCAGCAGGGAGCCTGCTTCCTCCTCCTCTCTCTCTCTCTGCCTGCCTCTCTGCCTACCTGTGATCTCTGCCTGTCAAATAAATAAATAAATAAATAAATAAATTTTAAAAAAGATCTAATATTTATTTATTTATTTATTTATTTATTTATAGATTTTATTCATTTATTTTTGTGAGAGAGAGCACACGAAAGAGAAAGCAAACATGAGCTGGGGTAGGGATAGAGGGAGAAGCAGACTTGCCACTGAGCAGGGAGCATGATGCAGAACTCCATCCTAGGACACCAGGATCATGACCTGAGCTGAAGGCAGACACTTAACCCACTGAGCCACAGGCGCCCCACCCCCTTATATGTTTTTAAAGTCTCTTTTAAACTACAGTAATTTCCTCTATCCCTTTATTTTTCTTAAAACTTACCTGTTGAAGAACCCAGACCACTGAGTTTCTAAATCTGAATTTTGTTGATTGCATACTCACAGAGGAGTTCAACATGTTTCTTTGTTCTTTATATTTTGTGCAAATTGTCACCTGGGTCCATATGTTGGGTTAGTCTGAGATTCAGACTATTTGGCAAGATTATAGTATTGTCTTCTTGCATCAGGAGAAGTGTTAGTCTGAATGTCTCTTTTTGTGATGTTAGTAGCCTCTGATGCTTAATGACTAGATCTGTCAATTCATGGGGGGTTGCAAATGGTGGTATTTTAATTTTATCTTCTCTTCTTATTACTGGTAATACCTTGGGTGAAGGGTTTTGAGGAGGGCACTTTTTGTTACGAGCAATGGGTCTTGTATGTAAGTGACAAATCACTGTATTCTACTCCAGAAACAAATATTGCACTTTATGTTAACTAAGTAAAATTTTAAATTAAAAAAATTATGGTTGGTACAAGGCAAAAAAAAATATTTTAAAAATTAAAAATGCAAAACATAAAAATAAAAAAATAAATGCTCCCTACTTGTTCTTTAAAAAAAAAAAGCTTTGTTGTGATAAAATTCATACATAATACAATTCATACTTTTAAAGTATGTAATTCAATGGTTTTTAGTATATTCACAGGTGGGTACAACATCACCATAATTTTTGAACATTTTCGTCACCTTAAAAAAACCCTGTATCCTTTAGCTATCACCCTCATATACCCCACCCCTCTTGTTCCAGCCCTAATCAACCACTAATCTACTTTCTGACTTTATAGATTTCCCTATTTTGATTTTCAAATGAATGGAGTTATGTAATATGTGGTCTTTTGTGACTAACTTTTTTACTTAGCGTAATGATTTCAAGGTTCATCCAAGTTGTGGCACATGTAGGTACTTTCTTTCCTTTTATTTATTTTTCTTTAAGATTTTGTTTTTAAGTAATCTCTACACCCAATGTGGGCCTCGAAATCACAATCCTGAGTCAGATGCTCTTTGGACTGAGCCAGCCAGGTACCCCCTTCCTTTCCTTTTTTATAGCCCAATTATCTCCCCATTATGTCGATTGATCACTTTTGTTTATTCATTTACCCATTGATAGACAATTGAGTTGTATTTATTTTTGGCTATTATGGATAATGCTGTTTTAAATATTTATGTATCAATTTTTGTGTGGGCATATGTTTTCATTTCCCTTGGAGTAGAATTAATGAATCTTATGGTAACCTTATGTTCACTCATTTGAGACACTGTCAGACTATTTTTCAAAGTGTCTGCATCATTTTCTTTTAATTAATTAGTTATTAATTTAAAAATAACATATAATGTTTTCTTTGCCCCAGGGGTACAGGTCTGTGAATCATCAGGCTTACACATTTCATAGGACTCAGCATAGCACATACCCTCCCCAGTGTCGTAACCCAGCCACCCTCTCCCTACGCGCCCCCCCACGTCCCCCACAACCCTCAGCATGTTTTGTGAGATTAAGAGTCTCTTAGGGTTTGTCTCCCTCCCGATCCCATCTTGTTTCATTTTTCCTTCCCTATTGCACAACCTCCCACCCTGCCTCTCAAATTTGTCATATCAGAGAGATCATATGATAATTATCTTTCTCTTTGTCTGCATCATTTTAAAATCCCACCAGCAGAATGTGAGGGTTACAGTTTCTCTAATATCCTTATCAACACTTGATATTATTTGACTTGGCTTCTAGTTCTCGTAATGGGTATGAAGTGGTATCTCGTTGTGGGTTTGATTTGCATTTTCTTGATGACCAGTTATGTTGAGCATCTTTTCATGTATTTATTGGTCACTTGTAGATCTTCCTTCAAGAAATGTCTGTTCAGATCCTTTGCCCATTTTTAAATTGTATTGGCTTTTTATTATTGAATTCTTTGTATACTGTAGATTCAGTTCCTTATCAGATAATACATTTTTAAATTTTTTCTCGCATTCTGTGGATTGTTTCTTCATTTTCTTGATGGTGTCCTGTGACACACAAAAGTTTTTAATTTTTTTTTTTTTTTTAGGATTACTTTATTTGAGAGGGAGAGAGAGAGAGACTGTGGTGGGGGGCAAAGGGAGAGAGAAGATCTTCAGCAGACTCCCCATTGAGCATGGAACCCCACATGGGGCTGAATCTCATGACCCTGAGATCATGACCTGAGCTGAAAACGGGAGTTGGAGACTTAACCAAATGCATCACCCAAGTGCCTCTATTTTGAGTTAATTTTTATATGTGATATAATGTAAGGGGTTTCCTCCTTTTGCCTGTGACTATCTGTTTCTCTAAGCACCATTTGTTGAAAAGAATGTTTTTCCCTCATTGAATGGTCTTGGCACCCTTGTTGAAAGCCACTTGACCAGAAATGGCAAGTTTTATTTCTGGATTTCAGTTCTGTTCTGTTGATCTGTATGTTTGTCCTCGTTCCAGAACCACACTGTCTTGTTTATCATTGCTTTGTATTGAGTTTGAAGTGGGAAAGTATGAGTCTTCCAACTTCATTTTTCCTTTTCAAGATTGTTTTGGCTATTCTGGGTTCCTTGCAGTTTCACATGAATTTTAGGATCAGGTTGTCAATTAAAAAAAATTTTTTCCCCAAAAAGACAGCTAGGATTCTGATAGGGATTACACTGAATCTGAATCCTTTTGTAGAGTTGCTATCTAAACAATGTAAAGTTTGCTAATCTATGAACATAGGACATCTTTTCATTTATCTAGATCTTCAATTTCAACAATGTTTTGCAGCTTTCAGAACATACATTTTGCACTTCTGTTTATTCCTGTTTTATTCTTTTTGATGTTACTGCAAATGGAACCATTAATTTCATTTCAGATGTTCAAATGTGAAAAAAAAATCCCTGATTTTTGTATATTAGTTTTGTATCCTGCAACCTTGGTGAACATATTGGTTCTAATAATTGTTTTTTTTTTAATTTTTTATTTTTTATAAACATATATTTTTATCCCCAGGGGTACAGGTCTGTGAATCACCATCTAATAATTGTTTTTTGACTTAGGACTTCCTATATACAAGATCATGTCATCTGTGAAGAGAGATAATTTTACTTCTTTTCTGGTCTAGATGCCTTCTGTTTTCTTTTCCTCCTAATTTCTCTGGCCAGAACCTCCACCACAATGTTGAAAAGAAGTGGTGAGAGCAGACAGACATCCTTGTCTTGTTCCTAATGTCAGGGGAGAAGCATCCAATCTTTTACCATTAAGTTTGTTAGCTGTGGGTTTTTCGTAGATGCCCTTTTTCAGGTTGACAAAATTTCCTTTTATTCCTAGTTTGTTGAGAATTTTTATTATGAAAAGATATTGGTCAAATTCTTTTTTTGTACCTGTTGAGAGGATCATTTGCATTTTTTTAATCTATCAATACGATATATCCCATTGATTAATTTTGCATATTGAACCAACTTGTGTTTCTGAAATAAATCCTACCTGATCATGCTGTATAATTCTTTTTTTTCCTTTTGTCTTTGGTACCTGATTCTGTTTGACCTTGCTAAAATATAATGAAAGATGCCATTTACAATGCAACATTATGTACTGAAAGTTATTTCTGTTGGAGGTTTTGCCTGTTTCATTGGGTCTACAAAACAACACGAACACTCTTAAGTTTAAGGATTAGTGTATTACTATCTATACCAGGAATGGGTAAATCTGGCCTACTGTCTTTTTGTAAATAAAGTTTTATACTATAAATAAATAAAATAAATAAAAATAAAAAATAAAAATAAATAAAATAAAAATAAAAATAAAAAATACATAAAATAAATAAAGTAAATAAAGTTTTATGGTAACAGTCACACCCATTCATTTATTATGATATTCATATCATCTACGGCAACTTTCACTCTGGTGCAACTACTTACACAACTGCAACAGGGTGAAAGTACAACCTGCAAAGCTTAAAATATTTATTATGTGCTCCTTTACAGAAAAAGTTTATTGGCCTCTGTACAATACCAAACCAAGAGTATAGCAACACAGAAGCAAGAGCAAACAATCATATATATATAATATTTAAAAAATACATATATTTTAAATACATATGAATTCATGTATTTTATTTATTTGTTTGTTTATTATTTTAAAGATTTTATTTATTTACTTGTGAGAGAGTGAGGGAGAGCATGAGAGGGGAGAAGGTCAGAGGGAGAAGCAGACTCCCCATGGAACTGGGAGCCCGATGTGGGACTCGATCCTGGGACTCCAGGATCATGACCTGAGCTGAAGGCAGTCACTTAACCAACTGAGCCACCCAGGCACCCCGAATTCATATATTTTAAATACATACATTTTAATTGAAGTATTATTGACATAATATTAAAATAGTTTCAGGTATAAAACATAGCGATTTAACAGTTATATACATTATGAAGTGTTCACCACTGTAAGTATATTACAATATTATTGACTTTGTTCCTTATGCTGTGCTTTTCATTTCTGTGAATTATTTATTTCATAACAGGGAGTTTTTACCTCTTTTTTTTTTTTTAAGTTTGTACCTTTTAATCCCCTTTACCCGTTTCACCCATCTCCCTACCCCTTTGACGGCTGCCAGTTTGTTCTTTATGGTTCTCAGTTTTTAACTAAATTAAATTAATTAATTAAACTAATCTCTACACCCACCACAGGGTCTGAACTCTCAACTCTGAGATCAAGAATTGAATGCTCTTCCAACTAAGCCAGCCAGGTGCTCTTACTAATTTGTTCTTTATATTTAGGACTCTCTTTCTCTCTGTGTTATTGTTTTCTACATGCCACAGTGTGTGTAATTCTTTTTATTTGTTGCTGGACTCAGTTTGTTAGTATTTTGTTGAGAAATTTTTTGTCCATATTCATGAGAGATATTGGTAAGAGATGTTGGTCTATAGTTTTCTATCGATTTTTTTTACAATGCTTATTTAAATTCCAGTTAGTTAATATATAGTATAAAATTAGTTTCGGGTGTTCAATATGGTGATTCAACACTTCCATACAATACCCTGTGCTTATCACAAGTGTGTTCCTTAATACCCATCACCTCTTTAAGCCACCCCTAGTCCTACCTCCCTTCTGGTAAATACCAGTTTGTTCTATATAGTGTTTCTTCCTCTTCTGTTTTTTGCAAGAGTTTGTAAAGAATTGGTCTTAATTTTTCTTTAAATATTGATGGAATCAACAGTGAAGCCATCTGGACCTGGGGTTTCCTTTTCATGCAGTGTTCTGATTAGGAATTCTAGTTTTTCACTTGTCACAGGTTTATTTAGATTCTCTATTTTTCTTGAGCCAGTTTTAATAGTTTGTGTTTTTCTAGGAAACTGTCCATTTAACCTAAGTTATCTGATTTGTTGGCATATATTATTCATTTTATTCCTTTATAATCCTTTTGATTTCTGTAAGGTTGGTAGTAATGTTACTTTTTCATTTCTGATTCTTATAATTTAAGTCTTCCCTCTTTTTCTTAGTCATTCTGGTTAAATGTCAACTTTGTTGATCTTTACAGCCAGCTTTAGTTTCAGTGATTTTATTTATTTATTTGACAGAGAGAGATACAGCAAGAGAGAGAACACAAGCAGGGGGAGTGGGAGAGGGAAAAACAGGCCTCCCATAGAGCAGGGGGTCCCATGCCTACTTGTGATCTCTGTCTGTCAAATAAATAAATAAATAAAAATCTTAAAAAAATCTTTAAAAATTGATAAAACATTATATATGTATTATTGTTAATTATAATCCATAGTTAATGTAATCCATAGTTTACATTAAAGTTCACTCTTTGTGTTGAATTCCTATGGATTTTGACAACTGTATAAGGTCATTTATCCACTATTACAGTATTATACAGAATATTTCCACACCCCTAGAAATCCTCTGTGTTCTATCTTTTCATCCTTTCCTCCTCCTCCCTGAATTTCTGGCCACCACTGATCTTTTTACTATATACTATTGTATTTTCTCTATACTATTGTATTTTCCAGAATGTCATGTGTTTAGGGTCATATGTTATATTGCATTTTCAGACTGGCTTTTTTCACCTAGCAATGTTTATTTAAGTTTCCTTCATTTTTTGGTTTTGTTTTGCTTTATGTCTCAATAGGTCATTTTTTAATCACTAGTACTCCATTGTATGTATATTTGACAATTTGTTTATTCTTTTATCTAATGAAGGGCATTTTGCAGTTACGAATAAAGCTGCTGGAAACATTCATGTGCAGGTTTTTCGGTGGATAGAAGTTCTTCATATAACTTCATATAACTCATCTGGCTAAATATCGATTAGTGCAATAGTTTTTTTAAGCTCATTTATTTATTTATTTGAGAGAGAAAGAGACAGAGAGACAGACAGTGGGGGGTGGGGGGCAAAGGGGCAGAGGGAGAGGAACGAACAGACAAGTGGACTCTACACTGAGTGCAGATCCTGACTAAGGGCTCGATCTCAGGATCCTGATACTGATTCATGGATGACAGTTGCTCCAGTATCACTTTTTGAAAAGACATTCTGTTCTCTTCTGAATTTTATTTTCTTCTTTTTCAAAGTTTAGTTGAATATATTTTGTGAGTCTATTTCTCGACTCTATATTCTGTTCTCTTGATCTGTTTATTTTTTCAATAATAGCATACTGTTTTGATTACTGTAGCTTTATAATATGTCTTGAAGTCAGGTAGTAGCTTTCCTCTGACTTTGTTCTTCAGCATTGTGTTGGCTATTCTGGGTCTGTTGCTTTTCCATATTGTTAAAAAACAAAATTCAGCTGAGTAAAATTTAAAGATCTTAATACCTTTATTCAACGATTTGTGAATGAGATAGCATTCCATCTAGCAGACAAAAGACACACTGAGGGGCTGTACAAAATGGAAAGACTTATATAGGTAGAATGGGGCAGAACAAGGCAGTTACTAGTAAAGAGTAGATTGTTTGTGGTAAGGTCAACTTTAGGGGATAGCAGGGTTCTGTCAGGTAGGTTACCTCACTAGTGTTGACCATGTAAATCCAGATTGACTGGTTTAAGAGTCCACTTCTGGGAGAAGTTGAAACTAATTAAGTATTTTTAAGAAGAATTTGCTTATTCATTTATTTATTTTAGAGAGAGAAAGAGCACGAGGCAGGGGAGGGGCAGAGAGAGAAGGAGAGAGAGAATTTATTTTCTTTTAAAGAGCTTATTTATTTGAGAAAGAGAGAGCACATGGGCCGGAGGTGAAGCATAGAATCTCAAGCAGACTCTGCTAAGCCAAGAGCTGGAAGCAGGGCTCCATCCGAGAACCCTGAGATCATGACCTGAGCCAAATTCCAGAGTTGCATGCTTAACCACCTGAGCCACCCAGGCGCCCTGAGAGAGAGGATTACAAGGAGACTGCAGTGAGCACAGAGCCTGACATGGGTCTCAATTTCATGACCCAAAGATCATGACCAAAGCCGAAATCAGGAGCTGGAGGCTTAATGGACTGAGCCACCCAGGGGCCCCTAATCTTAGTTTGGTGAGGTGGGCTTTAGCACAAGTGACTCCATTTGGGGCCAGTTGTCTCTTTTTTAACAATATAAACTTTAGAATCAATTTGTTGATATCCAAATTGGATTTTGACTGGCATTGCATTGAATTTATAGATCAGGTTGGAAGAGTTGATGTTTTGACAATATTGAGTCTTCCTTTTTGTGAACACACCATTATCTCTCCGTTTATGTACATGTTCTTGGATTTCTTCAGTGAATTTTGCTTTTTTCGCTTGAGAGTTCATCTTGGAGATCAATTTATATTAGCATATACCTCCTTCTTTTTGATAGCTGAATAATATTTCGTAGTGTGGGTGTATAAAATATTACATAGCAGTTTTCATATGAAGGATTTTAGGTTGTTTCCAATTTCTTTCTACCCCAAACAATGCTTCTGGAATTCTCATATCATTTATCTTTGTGCACATGGGTGAGTAGATCTTTGGTTAAATTCCTAGGAGTAAAGTTGTTTGGTCAAAAGTAGGTACATTTTTAAAAAAAGATTTTATTTATTTATTTGACAGATCACAAGTAGGCAGAGAGGCAGGCAGAGAGAAATGGGGAAGCAGGCTCCCTACGGAGCAGAGAGCTTGATTCGGGGCTCAATCCCAGGACCCTGAGATCATGACCTGAGCTGAAGGCAGAGGCTTTAACCCACTGAGCCACCCAGGCGCCCCAAGTAGGTACATTTTTAATTTTGGTCGCTTTTGTCAATTTTCCCTTCGAAGAAGTCGTATGGTTTACACTCCCAGGATGGTACATAGGAGTGTTCATTTTCCATGGCTTCACCAATATAGCAGTTATTGAACCTTACAATTTTTATCATTTGGGTCAGTGAACCATACAGCTCACTGAATGTGAGATTTGGCTCCTTTTTATCTATTTAAAATTCTTAGTCGGCGGGGGGATGCCTGAATGGCTTAGTCAGTTGAGCATCTGACTCTTGGTTTTGGCTAATGTTGTGATCTCAGGGTTTGGGATTGAACTCCATGTTCCCCCCGACTAAGAATTTGGAATTCCATAATGTCTTTATGTAAGTATCTGGAACAATTTTAGAATTATAATTACTTTTCATCTGAACTACTATATGGCTTCTCATGTGATTTAAATATAAGATATTTAATATATTAATAAAATGTGGTAATGTTTAATATATATCCTAAAGTTGTCATATGATATTAAGATGAAAATTTATTAATGATACTGCCTAATCATGATTTTTTTCTTTGGCTGGAACATTATTTTAAAAAATTTTAGAAGAGGGGCACCTGAGTGGCTCAGTGGGTTAAGCCTCTGCCTTCAGCCCAGGTCATGATCCCTAGGGTCCTGGGATCAAGCCCCACATTGGGCTCTCTGCTCAGCAGAGCCTACTTACCCGTCTTTTTCTCTGCCTGCCTCTCTGCCTATTTGTGATCTCTGTCAAATAAATAAATAAAATCTAGGGGCACCTGGGTGGCTCAGTGGTTTAAGCCTCTGCCTTCGGCTCAGGTCATGATCCCAGAGTCCTGGGATTGAGCCCCACATCGGGCTCTCTGCTCCATGGGAACCTGCTTCCTCTTCTCTCTCTGCCTGACTCTCTGCTTACTTGTGATCTCTATCTGCCAAATAAATAAATAAAATCTTTAAAATAAAGAAAATCTTTAAAAAAATTTTTTTAGGAGAGATATTTTAGGGGCACCTGGGTGACTCAGTTGGTTGGGCATCTGCATTTGGTTCAGGTCTTGATCCCAAAGTCTTGGGATCAAGCTAATGTTGGACTCCCTGCTCAGCGGGGAGTCTGCTTCTCCCTCTGCCCCTCACCCCACTCATGTTCTCTCTCAAATAAATAAATAAAATCATAAAAAAGAGACATTTTATATATTTTTCCATAAAAAATGATTTATTCTTGTTTGTTTCAGACCTGTAGATATCTGGGCTTTGGGTTGTATGATCATTGAGATGGCCACTGGAAACCCCTATCTTCCTAGCAGCTCTGATTTGGATTTACTTCATAAAATTGTTTTAAAAGTAGGTGGGTACTACTGAAATACACTGTTAAATGCTTAAAGTAAATATTACTTTATCAATTCTGCTTGATTTTCAAATTCAGTTTTTTCTTTATATGAACGGGGAAGCTACTTTTTGACAGATGGCAGCAGGTGTATGCCTCGGGCTGATAAGGAAGGTAGAAAATTCTTCTCTGTTTTTGTAAATAGCATTTTCTTTGCCAGATTGCAAATAGCTAAGTCATTTGCTAATGGTTGATAGTAAGAAAAATGGTACAGTAGAAACCTACTTCAATTTGTCTGAAAGTTGTTTTAAAATTTTGACTTGTAGGGGTGCCTGGGTGGTTCAATTTCTTCAACATCTGCCTTCTGCTGAGGTTATGATCTCAGGGTCCTGGGATCAAGCTTGGCATGGGACTCCCTGTTTAGTGGGGAACCTGCTTCTCCCTCTCCCTCTGCCGTTCCCTCTGCTGTGGTCTCTCACTGTTTCTCTCTGTCAAATAAATAAATAAAATCCTAAAAAAAATTTTTTTGGCATCTATATATATTTGCATCTCTCTAAGAGGACTTTTAAATAATAGAGTTGATTTAGGTATCTTTTTGAAGCACTTAGAGATAGAAAGTTACTTATCGAGATAACTTTTTTTAAACTACTGTAGATATCCAGGTAATTAAATAACTTATTCAAAAATATATTTGATGAGCGCTTTTACTTTTTTAATGATCTGCTTTGAATGAATACGCAAACATCTTGATGGTTAGTTAGCCTTGCTCATGGAGTTTCAGTGATTTCTTTTAAATGTATTTCTTTTTTTATCATGTTATATTAGTCACTGTACAGTACATCATTAGTTTTTGATGTAGTGTTCCATGATTCACTGTTTGCGTATAACACCCAGTGCTCCATGCAATCTGTGCCCTCCTTAATACCCATCACCAAGCCAACCCATTCCCCCACCTCCCTCCCATCTAAAACCCTCAGTTTGTTTCTTGGAGTCCATAGTCTGTCATGGTTCATCTCCCCCTCTGATTTCCTTTCCCTCATTTTCTCCATCCTTCTCCTAATGTCCTCCATGCTATTCCTTATGTTCCACAAGTAAATGAAACCATATGATAGTTGATTTTCTCTGCTTGACTTATTTCACTTAATCTCCTCCAGTCTCATCTAAGTCGATACAAAAGTTGGGTATTCATCCTTTCTGATGGCTGAGTAATAGTCCTTTGTGTATATGGACCATATCTTCTTTATCCATTCATCTGTTGAAGGACATCTCAGCTCTTTCCATGGTTAGGCTATTGTGGACTTTGCTGCTATGAACATGGGGTGCATATGGCTCATCTTTTCACTACATCCGTATCTTTGGGGTAAATACCCAGTAGTGCAATTGCTGGGTATGATGCGCTTGAGGAGCTCCTTTTGTGATAGAGAAGCTATACAGACATGTAGTTATAGGATCATGAGGAAGGTACTGGAGCAACTATAATAATCATGAAGTCTGGATAAATATTAACAACAGATACAGTTTGGAGTCTTAAAGCATCACCCTTTTTGGGTCACCTTTAATGTTCTGGTTTTGAGAGTAACGTTAGAAGATGTTAGAGATGATGGGATTAAGTCTGTCATTTTACATATAAAGAAACTGAAGCATAGAAAGGGAAGATATTTGCCCAAGGCCACAGAAATAGTTATAATGAAACTGGTGCTGGAACTTAGCTCTCTCCGCTCCGATTCACAGTTCTTTTCATTCTTCTGCTACTGTATAGCCTTGTTTCTTTGCAATATTTCTGTTTCTAAATAATTTAGATATTTTAGCTGTTTTGAGTAAGGCTTTGCTGATAAACATTTGTTAGACTATTTAGATACCCATATGGAAATATGTAAAGGTTTGCTTTTCCTGATAGCATTATATATTATGTCTTATATTTTGGGAAATGAAAATGAACCTGGTGGCTTTAAATTTTCTACTGCTTACATGCTATCAACAGATTACTGGGGAAACTTCCAATTTTTGTGCTATATTCAGATAGTTTCTTGTTCAACCTTAAAAAATTAAAAGAACATAATTGTTCTTCTTTTTTAGTAATTTAATGCAGACCACACAGCAATTTGTTTATTTATTATTTTTTAAGGATTTTATTTATTTATTTGACAGAGAGAGACACAGTGAAAGAGGGAACACAAGCAGGGGGAGTGGTAGAGGAAGAAGCAGGCTTCCTGGTGAGCAGGAAGCCCGGGAAGGCAGATGCTTAATGACTGAGCCCACACAGGCACCCCACAATTTGTTTATTTCGATTGTAGATTAATTTCTGTTTTCTTATATTCGTATTTTTTTTCTCTTTTCAGGCAACTTGACTCCTCACTTACAGAATATCTTTTCCAAGAGTCCCATTTTTGCTGGGCTGGTCCTTCCTCAAGTTCAACACCCCAAAAATGCAAGAAAAAAATACCCAAAGTTAAATGGATTGTTGGCAGATATAGTTCATGTATGTTAAGAATTAAGAACTTATTTCTGGGAAATTTGCATAAATTATAATACAGTTTTAAGATATTACTTTATTGAAATTCTGAAAGGATTTATAATGTTATCTGTTAGAAGCTACTATCTTCCTGTCTTTACATCTTTAGTTCAGAAAAATTAAAATTAATAGACTGTTAGAACTGAAAACTCCCTAGGATAATCCTGTCCATTACTTTTAGTTTATTCCAATTTTAACGATACTTATGGGTAAACTGGAAAAATTCAAAGGACTTACCATGCTTATCACCACCTTTTAATAGCCAGTCTATCCAAGTTAGGGCTCTGTTCCATGTAAACTGGTATCCTGAGATATCTACCGGGCATTGACAACTGTAGTTTTAGTGTTGTTTGAGGGTATACTAATGCCAAAATTCACTTGGGGTTTGGAGAAAACAAAAGCGTTATACTAGAACATTTTCTAATTATTTTAAAATGTAAATTTCTTTTTAAACTAGGTAATAAGTTTACCAATATATTTAGAGCAAAATTCAAAAAGTAAGAGAATTTACTGTAGAAAGTAAATCTACTTCTATTTATTTTCTCTATCTAGTTAATTTCCTTTCTCAGGGTCAACTGAGGTATCTTATTTCTGATGTAAAGCCCTTTTAAAAAAATGTAGTTACCTAAATTTCAAAGCAAGTGTGGTGTAGTGTTATAAGACAGGGCTCTGCAATCACATAGACTAAAACTCAGCTCTGTCACTAATTAGCTCTGTAACTTTGGGAAAGTCACTTAATCTTCATGCCCAGTTTACTGGGCTATAAAATAACAATAATGGTCTTTATTTTTCTGGGGCTGGAAGATTAAATGAGGTAATGGTGAAAATGTTCTGAGCACAGGGCCTTGAATAAGGTGTCAACAAACATGGTTATTTTAATTGTTGCTGTTGTTACTTAGATAAACTTACTAAACATATGATATATAGCATCAAAAGAGTATTCTAAAAGGATTCTTAACAGAAAAAATTATTTCACTGGTATCTGGAGAAAACTAGAGTTTATTAAGAATCAGATTCATTGGCGTGCCTGGGTGGCTCAGTCATTTGAGTGTCCCAACTCTTGATTTGTCTCAGGTCATGATCTCAGGGTTGTGAGATTGAGCCCCATGGTGGGATCCACACTCAGCAAGGAGTCTGTTTAAGATTCTTTCTATCAGTGGGCACCTGGATGGTTCAGTCAGTTTAAGCATCTGCCTTTGGCTTGGGTCATGATCTCAGGGTCCTGGGATCAAGTCCCTCACTGGGCTCTCTGTTCAGTGGGGAGTCTACTTCTCCGTTTTACACTCCCTCTGTGCTCTCTCCCTTTCTTTCTCAAATGAATGAATGAATAAATAAATAAATACATAAATAGATTCTTAAAAAAATAGAGAGAGATTCTCTCAAGATGCTTGGGTGGCTCAGTTGGTTAAGCCTCTGACTCTTGGTTTCTGTGCAGATCATGCTCTCATGGTCATGAGATTGAGCCCCACATTAGGCTCTGTGCTCAGTGCAGAGTCTGCTTAACGTTCTCTTTTCCGCTCCCTCTCCCCCTCCCACTCATGCTCACTTTCTTTCTAAAATAAATAAATAAATCTTTAAAAAAAGAATCAGGGGTGCTGGGGTGGCTGAGTTGGTTGATCATCTGACTCTTGCTTTTGGTTCAGGTCATGATCTCGGGGTCTTGGGATTGAACCTCACAGTGGGCTCCCACTCAGAATGTAGACTGCTTGTCCCTCTCACTCCCCCCACTCCTGTTCTCTCTCTTTCTTTCTCTCAAAGAAATAAATAAAATTTCTTTAAAAAAAATAAAAGAATTAGACTTGTTTGCTACATTTTCCTTTGAATTTATTTTTTATGTCATGGGTTTAATTATACAAGGACTACATAATGATTATAGAAAAAGTAGAGAATACATGATAAACATAAAGAAGAAGTTAAGATTTTCCCAACTCCCACAATCTGGGAAAAATTAGTGACATTTTGATTTATATACTTCTAGACTTTTGCCAGCCAAATATGTGCATAGAAATTTATGCTTTTAAAAGATGACATACTTCACATAGTTTTGTGACCTGTTTGTTATGTAACCCTGACAGTAAATATGGAACCACATCATATTTTTCAATGGTTACATAGTATTTCATTGTAAGATTGTTCTATAGTTTAACTGATCTTACAGTTTTGAATATTTGTTTTCAGGTTTTCTCCCTCTTGGTAGATATGATTTTGTGAACATCTTTTTTTTTTTTTTAAGATTTTATTTATTTATTTGACAGACAGAGATCACAAGCAGGCAGAGAGGCAGCAGAGAGAGAGGAGGAAGCAGGCTCTCTGCTGAGCAGAGAGCCTGATGAGGGGCTGGATCCAGGACCCTGAGATCATGACCTGAGCCGAAGGCAGCGGCTTAACCACTGAGCCACCCAGGCACCCCTGTGAACATCTTTTAAAAAGTCTTTTGAACTTGCTTTATTATTTGTTTAGGATAAATTCCTAGAATTGTGATTAGTTGGCCACAGGGTTTATACTTTTTCAGAATTTTTAATATATTTTGCTATTTTTCCCTCCAGAAAGGTTTCACTGATTTATACTCAAATACTCTCAAGTAGTAGCACTGGATATAAAGTCCCACTCTCAATCTAGCAATGGATATTATAGTTTTTTAAAAAAAAATTTTTTAAAGATTTTTAAAAATTTGACAGACAGATATCCCAGGCGCCCCAGATATTATAGTTTTTAAAATATTTGCCAATTTTTTTTTAGTAATCTCTATACCATATGTGGAACTCAAACTCATGGCCCCAAGATCAAGAGTTACCATATTCTACCAACTGAACCAACCAGGCACCCCAAAATATTTGCCAATTTAGTAAGTTTAAAATACCATCTTTTTTTCAGTTGCATTTATATCATCACAGGAAAGGTTGAACATTTTACTAATACTAATTGACTATTTGTAGTTCTTGTTTTAAGAATCATTAAAAAAGGGGCACCTGGGTGGCTCAGTGGGTTAAAACCTCTGCCTTCGGCTCAGGTCATGATTCCAGGGTTCTGGAATTGAGCCCCCCCACCCTCCGCCTGCATCGGATACTCTGCTCAGCAGGGAGCCTGCTTCCCCCTCTCTCTCTGCCTGCCTCTCTGCCTACTTGTGATCTCCATCTGTCAAATAAATAAATAAAATCTTAAAAAAAAAGAACCATTAAACTATTTGTAATTGGACTAACCTTTTCCCACATAGATTTGTAAAATAATAGGCATATTAGTCTTTTGTCATATATGTTGCAAATATTTTCTTCAACTTGAGTAATCCAGTGACTTGGAGTGCCACATTTATCATAGGCAAAATGCTTACATGTGCTTGGGTTTGTTTCTATTTCATTGATTTCTTTTTTTATTCTAGTGTAAATACCAGTTTGATTGATTATTGTGACTTTAAAATCCATCTTAATATCTGGGTCAGAGCTTATATCATTTTCTAGGTTCAAATTTTCTAAACTTTATCATGATGTAATTATGTATAGTAAACTAAACATACTTAAAATGCATAATGTGATGAGTTTTGGTAGATTTTTATACCTATAAAACAACTACCACAATCAAGATATCTGTCATTTCCATCAAACTCTAAAATGTCCTCTTATCCTTTTTCAATCCTCTTATGACTCCATTTCTGTTCCCAGACAACCTCAGAGTTGCTTTCTATCACCATAGATTAGTTTACATTTTCTAGGATATATATATGGAATTACATAGTATATAATTTTTGATTCAGCATTAAGGTTTAGAGATTCATTCATGTTTTTGTGGGTATCAGTAGCTGATTCCTTTTTATTACTGAGTAGGACTCCATTATAAGGATATACAACAATTTTTAGTCTATTTCCCTGTTTTGGGTTATTTCCTATTTTGGGCTGTTACAAGCAAAATTAATAGGAATGTTCATGTACAAGTCTTTGTAGATGTATATTTTTATTCTTCTGAGTAAATACCTAAGAGTGGAATGGTGGGTTTAAAGTATGTGTATGTTTAATTTTTAAAGAAACTGCCTGTCTGTTTCTCAAAGTATAGTATCTTATATTTTCCAAACTAAGGCATGTATTTAAATTTTCTAATTATATTATTCAAAGAAGGACTAATTTGTCTGCCTCTAGTAGGCTATGACTTTGGCAGAATTTTTAACATTTTAAAAAAGATTTTACTTATTTATTTTTCCGAGAAAAAGAGACACCATGAGTGTTGAGGGGGGAAGGGGCAGAGGGAGAAGCAGACTCCCCACTGAGCAGGGAGCCCAATGTGGGACTCAATCCCAGGACCTTGGGATCATGACCTGAGCTGAAAGCAGACTCTTAACAAACTGAGACACCCAGGTGCTCCAATATGTACTTACTAAGTTTTATTGATGGATTATTATCATATTCTAAAATAAGCACATATTGTTAGCTAGTTGCAGTTTTAAGGGTCTGGGTATTCTCCCATCATAAAATAATGAACTCAATTTTGCTTTGTGAGTCAGTATATTTTTATTGTGGTAAAAAAACACATAACAAGAAATCTACCCTCTTACCAAATTTTAAAATGTGTAGAACAGTACTGTCAGCTCTATTCATATTGTTGTATAGCAGATCTTTACAACTTTTTTCATGAATCAATTTAAACATAAAAATTTTGAAATAAAAATGTAACATTATATTCAATTACCTTGAATTTTCTGGATTTTAATTCTACTCTTCTGTTTGTTTGATCTAGACAAATTACTTGCTTTCTCTGGGGCTCAGTCTCCTTATCTGTACAATGGGGATATAATAATAATACCTACCTGTAGGGTTGTTGTTGGCATCAAGTTATAAGAAAAAGCTAGGTAGAGTATTGTGTGGCACACAGTAAACATCAATAAAAGTTACCAATTATTATTATGTTTTGCCTTCTTCTAAAGGAATAAACGAAAACTATAAGGCAAATGGCTTTTATTCAAATTCTATATTTAATATTTTGGTTAAAAATATCTTCTATTTACAACTAGTTATTTGATTATATATAAATTTATCATGTTCAACTTATTTTAAGAACTCTTCCTTCCATCATCTGTTTTTGTTTTGTGGGGTTTTTGTTTGTTTGTTTCTCTAATTCAGTTGAATGTTACCAAGATAGGGAAACAAAAAAAGAACTGTTCTCATAGTGGAATACTAAAAGATTTTGGGGCTTCAATGTTTGTGAAGTTCTATTATGCCATCAAAAAAGCAATGGAGGTACGCCTGGGTGGCCCAGTTCTTTAAGTGGCTGGCTACCTTTGGCTCAGGTCATGATCCCGGGGTCCTGGAATGGAGTCCTGCATCTGGCTCCTGGCTCAGCAGAAAGCCTGCTTCTTCCTCTCACTTTGCCTGCTGCTCTCTCTGCTTGTGTTCTCTCTCTCTTGCAAATGAATAAATAAAATCTTTTAAAAAAAGAAAAAGAAAAAGCAATGGGTTAGGATTCAGACAATATGAGTTAATAATATAGCAAATCACTGGTCTTCTAGTTCGGTAAAATGGAAATAATAATCCACGAACTTTCCACCTTAGAGTGCTGATAAGAGGATCAAAATGAACTAATTAATTTCTGCTAATTCCAGCAGAAACAGACTGACTTCTGTTTTGGCCAGAATCCTAGGAAATATAACCTATATTAATGCTTTGCAAGTACAAATTTCTTAGGGAAGTAAATGGTCAGAACTCATTGTCAGAAATTCCTAAGCTCTAAATCCGTCTTTTCAAGAATGGTTTTAGTTCCAGGTAATTATTTACTTCTACATATGTCAAATAAATTTAGTTTTTACCTTAGAGAGCTCTGGTTAAGACCTTACTTAAAGTTAGAATCTTTTTTTCATTTTCTAGGCTTGTTTACAAATTGATCCTGCTGAAAGGACATCATCTACTGATCTTTTGCATCATGAGTACTTTACTAGAGATGGATTTATTGAAAAGTAAGCATGTTGAGTGAGTGTGGACTTCTTAGTGTTTTATGTTAGGGAATTTTACTAGCATGAGAATTGCTACATAGGTTAATGTTACACACACAAAAATTCAGTTTAACAAAGACTTAGTTCCTTTATTAACAAGGTCTATGGTAGACTTACAGGTGTCATGAAGAAAATTCTACCCATAAAAATAATTGTAGTTAACATTCATTACAGTTATGTCGTCCTAGGCAGTGTGCTAAGCTCTTTATACATATTTTCAATGGTAATCATAGGCCTGCAGATAGTAAATAAACAATCAGTACTTTTTAGCTTTATTCCCATTTGTACCTTTGACTCAGAATAGTCTGGTTTTTCCTCTTCTGGTAGCATCTCTGACCTATATGTTATAATTGGCTTTTATTTCCCAAATGATTTTTTTTCCTCTGCTTTATTTACTTTCTGTTATAGTGTTTGTTGTCATAGTCTCCCTACCAAAGTGGAAGTTCCCTGAAGAAAGGGAACATGCCTTTAGCCCTTCTGTATAATGGCAATGTAGATTTATAAGTCAGCTGTATTTCTTTTCTTTTAATTTTTTATTAAAATTCAACTTAGTTAACATATAGTGTATTATTAGTTTCAGGGGTAGAGTTTAGTGGTTCATCAGTTGCGTATAACACCCAGGGCCCATTCCATCCCATGCCCTCCTTAATGCCCATCACCCAGTTACCCCATCCCCCCATTTCCCCTCTAGCAACCCTCAGTTTGTTTCCTTTAGTTAGGAGTCTCTTATAGTTTGCCTCCTTCTCTGTTTTCATTTTATTTTGTATTATTTTTTTCTTCCCTTCCCCTATGTTCTTCTGTTTTGTTTCTTAAATTCCACATATGAGTGAAATAATACAGTATTTGTCTTTCTCTGACTGACATTTTCACTCAGCATAATACCCTCTTGTTCCATCCATGTCATTGCAAATGGCAAGATTTCATTCTTTTCGATGACTGAGTAATAGTCCATAGTATATATATACCATAACCTCTTTATCCACTCATTTGTTGATGGACATCTAGGCTTTTTCCATATTTTGGCTAGAATCAACAGTGTTTCTAAAACAAACAAACAAACAACCAAAACCGCAACATTTTCTATTTGGGCTTCAAAAGAAACAGAAATTCTTTTTTTTTTTTTAGGAGTTTATTTATTTATTTATTTGACAGACAGAGATCACAAGTAGGCAGAGAGGTGGGCAGAGAGAGAGGAGGAAGCAGGCTCCCTGCTGAGCAGAGAGCCCGATGCGGGGCTCAATCCCAGAACCCTGGGATCATGATCCGAGCCGAAGGCAGAGGCCTTAACCCACTGAGCCACCCAGGTGCCCCAGAAATTCTTTTTCTTTAATTACAGAGTCATTCAGTTAGCTTTTGGATGTGAGGTCAGAAAAGATGAATGTCACTTTAAAATGTGATGGACTTAAGGTTAGGTATGTTAAAGTCCAGGAACAGCCATTGAAGATAGACTGAACTAGAAAAAGGTGAAAAAAATAGTTTAGAGTACTTAGAACTTTAGGAATTTTAATATAGGGGTGCCTGGGTGACTCAGTCATTAAGCATCTGCCTTCAGCTCAGGTCATGATCCCAGGGTCCTGGGATCGAGCCCTGCATCAGGCTCCCAGCTCAGTGGGAAGCCTGCTTCTTCCTCTCCCACTCCCCCTGCTTGTGTTCCCCTCTAGCTATCAAATAAATAAATAAATAAAATCTTTTTTTTTTTTAAAGAATTTTAATATAGAACAAAACAAGAATTTTGATATAAAACAAAAAAAAAATGAGAAGAAGATATATTCAAAATGCCATTGATGAAGAGAGTGCCCATTACTGAATTTAAAAGTTGCTCCTATCAGTTCTACGTAGACCACATTGATTTCTTTTGGGTTCTTAGATGCTAAGATTTTAGTATGATGGGTGAAAATTCTTGAATTCCAATGATGGAATCCTCGGAAAATGTTTGGGGAAGTCCCTTTCCTTTGATAAGAGGCCTCTCCCTTTCACAGAACCTTCTGCAGTACAAGGGCGTTTTGACAGAAGTCTGACATGTTCTTATTCAGCTAAATGAATCACACTGGTGGTTTTCTTCATCTCTTCACACTACACTTTTCTAGACATACGTCTTGCACAGCTTTGGCAAGATTGGGCTAAACTGGGGAAGAATTTACTCATGGAATGATATTTTAAAATTTCCACAAACTAAGGGATACCTGGCTGTCTCAGTCAGTATAGGACATGACTCTTGATCTTGGGGTGATGAGTTTGAACCCCATACTCGGTGTGCAGCTTAAAGAAAATTAAATTAAATTTCCCCAAACTGATGTTTATAGTTGCTTCAGGGAGGGGAACTGTGTAACTCAGGGCAGGGTAAGGAGACTTTTCAATATAGCCTCCTGAATTTTGAGCCATATGAATGGATTTTCTAATAAAAAATAGGTAACTTAAAAATTCAAACCACAACCAAAATGATCTCCCTTCAATATTAATATATTCTGTTAAATTTTTGTACTAAAAATATTTCTCTAGAATAAGGATTTCAGAAGCCAGTTAGTTCATCTTTTAAGTACTGTAACTTTAAAGAACCACAAAAAGGATTAAATGGCCTGAGTTTTCCTTGAAAGAATAATTTATCAAAATGAAAAATACTTTTATTGAGTAAAGTTTACATCACAAGAGGAATCTTATTCATATAAACTTATTCTGTAAAATTTTATATAGTAAATTCCCATGAAAAAACTTTTGGAAGATGTATCTCTACCAGGAAGCAATTTGAATTAAATATTATACCATCTCTTGGCATTCATTACTGATAGCTTATTTATGCTATAGATATGTAAATTAATTGATTATATGGTCTATTAAAGATAAAATACTTTATCTACATAAATAAAAAGATTATTGGTTGATATTGCTTGTTTTATCAGATTCATACCAGAACTGAGAGCTAAATTACTACAAGAAGCGAAAGTCAATTCATTCATAAAGCTAAAAGAGAATTCTAAAGAAAGTGACCTTATGAAAGATGAAAGAAAAACAACATATACTAATTCACTGCTTGGTACTCCAGTTTTGGGAAAGGTAAAAGCTGTTTTCTTTTTAGCCGGTATAACTGTATCATATCATATCAAAAATAACTATTCTTCTGACTCAGATGTTGGATGTATCTGTTCCAGGAAATAGAAAAAGAGAAAAAGCCCAGGGAGATCAAAGTCAGAGTTATTAAAGTCAAAGGAGGAAAAGGAGATATCTTAGAACCAAACAAGACAGAGTGTGAAGGTGGACATTGTCAACAGGATGCTGTTGAAAATGCTCATGCTATGTCTCAAGATACAAAACCTGTAATCAGTGAACCGCTAAACGCCATCAATCCCGGCACTAATTCTAATAGCATGAAAGATGATCCACACGCTGGAGGTAGTATGATGATGCCACCCATCAATCTAATGAGCAATAATTTGTTGGCTTCAAATCCCAATTCAAATCTTTCCCATCCCAATTCAAGGTGAGTCTAACAGAAAAGAAAGAGAAGCAAATGGATCTAAGTAACAAAATGCTCCTATATAATGGTATTTCAAAGACTGAAGTTCATGGTGTCTGTATGTAAATGGAATTTGAAGATACATTGAAATTATAATCATACAATGGGCCATTACTGTTTGTTAAGAATACTATAGAAGAAATTAATTTTTCTTGCTTATATAGATATTTAATTGTTCACCAGTGCCTCTTATGCCTCATTTAAGAAAGAAAAGACTCTCAGAATAATTTCCTCCCATCTGAAGAGGAAAAAGGTGATGTGATCTAGGGTCTGGTATTGATGTGTCTTAGTATAACATAGTAAGCATTTTGTCTGTGTCATAGCAAATTTTCTAAATGGAGATAGGCTAGTTGAAAATAATCTTTTACAGCCAGTTAGCTTATGAAGTCAAATATTTGGGGAATAAAACAACATATTGGGCCAGTTGTAGATTTAGCTACGATACAGATTTTAAGACCGATGCCATGAGTCTGCTTAAGCAAGGGCAGTGTGTTGTTTAGGAAGGGTCTATCTAGCAAGGCATCAGGGCCAGTCCTAAATTTAGGGAAACTACTGTGAATCAACCTGAGGAAGGAGACTACCTTCAGTATCCCAAACCAATACTAGCAGACTGGTTTAGACTGTAAGTTGTGAAGCTGAGGGGTCTGCAGAGGTGGGCAAGTGGACATTTCTCTTTCAATCCAAAGGTACAGCAGACTACAGACTGCAAGAGCCTATTCATTTTTGAGATGATCCCAACACCATGGTTGCAGTAGCCGTAGTTGTAACCAGAATGGGACAGCAAACTCAGAAATTGAGAAACCCAGTAGTTAGGAGAGCCATATTTATGGGCACCCAGCTGGCTCAGTCTGTAGAGCACATGACTCTTGATCTCAGGGTTGTAAGTTCAAGCCCCGTGTTGGGTGTAGAGCCTACTTAAAGAAAAACAAAAGAGGGGGAGAGAGAGAGCTCCAGATTTAAAGTAGATATAAGTGACTAAGTAGGCCAGCTAGAGTAATCCCACAATATGGTTTTTACCGCTGATGTTAGCCATAAGCAAGTTGTTCTCTGCTCTGTTTTCACCTACGTAGAGCAGTTGGCACTTACACACTCACAATTGCATTTTGGCCACTCACTATTCACACTTTAGACTACCACAATATAACTTCTTCATTATTGAAGCTAAAACAGAAGTACTTCTGGGGAGTTCTAATAACTTTGTATTCATTTTTAAATAATAGGTTGACTGAACGAGCAAAAAAGAGACGTACTTCTTCACAATCTATTGGACAGCTTATGCCTAATAGCAAACAAGAGGATATAAGTCCCACTCAAGTAAGGCAAGAAGTTAGTCATTAAAACATGGCTTCTTCTTTTTTTGCGGGGGGAGTTAAGATTCTTATTTATTTATTTGACACAGAGAGAGAGTCCACAAAGCAGCGGAAGTGGCAGAGGGAGAGGAAGAAACAGGTCCCTGCTGAGCAGGGAACCTGATGAGAGGCTCTATCCCACAGATGCTTTACTGAATGATCCACCCAGGAGCCCCTAAAACATGGCCTCTTTCAACATTATCCTTGACTCCCTCCTCACCAAATCCTTGTTTTCTATATTTGGGGCTCTAGCCTGGGTGGCTCACTTGGTTAAGCGTCCAGCTCTGGATTTCAGCTTAGGTCATGATCTCAGGGTCATGAGATTGAGCCCCTCAGTGGGCTCCGCACTGAGTGTGTAGTCTCCTTGATGTTCTCTCTCTCTCTCTCTCCTTCTGTACTTCGCCACCCGCTCAAATACACAATCTCTCTAAAATAAAATTTAAAAAATAATTTTTAAAAATGTGCTTTTAGCTTTTTTTTTTTTTTTAAGATTTTATTTATTTATTTGACAGACAGAGATCACAAGTAGGCAGACAGGGAAGCAGAAAGAGAGGAGGAAGCAGGCACCCTGCCAAGCAGAGCAGAGAGCCTGATGCAGGGCTCAATCCCAGGACCCTGGGATCATGACCTGAGCCGAAAGCAGAAGCTTTAATCTACTGAGCCACCCAGGCCACCTAGCTTTTTTTTCTGAGATGAAAATAAGTCATCATTTCCTTAGTGCTTTCACAATTTTGGTTAATTTCTTAAAATTTGATTTGTGTATTTTATGTGTGACTTGCACAAAAAAAGTTAAGATTTTCACCCTTCAAAGTTACAAGACTTGGGGCACCTGTTGGCTCAGTCAGAACAGCATACAACTCTTGATCTCAGGGTCATGAGTTTGAGCCCCACATTGGTTGTAGAGATTACTTTAAAAAAAAAAAAAAAAAAAAGAGGTTGCCTGGGTGGCTCAGTGGGTTAAGCCGCTGCCTTCGGCTCAGGTCATGATCTCAGGGTCCTGGGATCGAGTCCTGCATCGGGCTCTCTGCTCAGCAGGGAGCCTGCTTCCTCCTCTCTCTCTCTCTGCCTGCCTCTCTGCCTACTTGTGATCTCTCTCTCTCTCTGTCAAATAAGTTAAAAATCTTAAAAAAAAAATTTTAAAAATTAAAAAAAGAAGGAAAAAATCTTAAAAAAAAAGTTACAAGACTTTTTGGTCTTTCACTCCCCCAAAAATGTTTTTAACATTTTATAGATTAAAGGCAATTACCAAATAGATACATCAGATCTTTTACTAGAAAAATGTAATCCGTGTCATTCATTCCCTCATTTTTTACATAGGGAAATAGCTGATTGAAAATCGAAGCATAATGTTATTTATAATAATAAAAAATAGAGAGTAACACAAATCTATCTAAGAGCAAGTGACCCAGTAAGCATATTAACATAAAGCCACACAGTGGGATACTACACATTGCATGGTGGTAGAGTGTTCATTAACTTTGGAGAGTTTTTATTGACTGTTACCAAATGAGCAAAAATAGGTAAAAAAAAAAAAATAGGTTTACCTATTTTTAAAAAATAAAATACAAAGTTTATTTACTTAAAAAATTTTAAATTTAAAAAATTTTAAAATATTTTAAATTTAATAATTTTAAAATTTAAAATTTTTAAATATTAAAAAATAAAAACAAAAAGGTTTTCTAGAATCCTGGGCTCTCCCTGTGTCCAGAGTACATCATTTTGTAAATAGAAAAATAAATTAATAAAATGAGCTAAGTAATTTGTCCAAAGTCAGGGTACAATGAAGAGGATTATAAATTAAAAGTTAAGATGATAGTTCTCCTGATCAACACTATTATTCTTAGAATATCCAGTATATTTTTAAAAGTTTGCTTTATGAAACTTTTATTGGAATTTGATGTTTATGTGTTTAAATGGTATTCTACTTTTTTTTTTTTTTTTTTTAGATTTTTATTTGTTTATTTGAGAGAGAAAGAGATGGAGCATACAAGTGGGCAGTAGGGCAGAGGGAGAGGGAGAAACAGACTCCCAGCTGATCAGGGAGCCCTATGTAGGGCTTGATCCCAGGACCTCTGGATCATAATCTGAGTTGAAGGCAGCTGCTTAACCCAGTGAGCCACCGAAGCACCCCAGATTTCTATTTATTAATTATTAAAATAACTTTGCAAATATAGACATTTTATGCCATCTTACTTATTACCTCCCAAATGGATGGCAATTTTAGGCTTATCATTCAAAAAACAGGTATACTGGGCATCTGGATGGCTCAGTGGGTTAAAGCCTCTGCCTTAGGCTCAAGTCATGATCCCAGTGTCCTGGGATCAAGTACTGCATCAGGCTCTCTGCTCAGCAGGGAGCCTGCCTCCTCCTCTCTCTCTGCCTTCCTCTCTGCCTACTTGTGATCGCTGTCAAATAAATAAATAAAATCTTTTTAAAAACCCAAAACAGTTATACATCTTTTTTTCAAATTAACTCTTGTTTATTTGCTTGTTTAGAACCAAATGGAGAAGAGTGTATTTAATGAGCGAACAGGTCCAAATGACCAAATGGCAAATGGAAACAAAAGAAAGCTGAATTTTTCCAGATCTGACAGGAAGGAATTCCATTTCCCAGAACTACCTTTCACGGTACAGCCCAAGGAGGTGAAAGGAATGGAAGGTACGTATTTGTCGTCCAGCTTTAAAAATTTTCAGATAGTATCTTTTATAAGAAGATCTTTTTTTGTAAGATAACTTACATTTATGATGTGATTTAGATAAAAGATAGTAAATTGCTGTGAAAAATATCAGCTGAGGAGAGATTTTTCTCTCATAGTCAAATAAGGGGTAAGACTTGAAGGAGAGAATTTTTAAAGAAGAATTGAGAACACTTTAAAATGCATATTTTTCCTTGGCTCAATGAAACTTCAGGACAGTATTTGAGGAATGTGGTTTTGGTTTGGTCTACGATCTAGAGCAAATCAATTTCCTTTGTTTCCCCATGAATTTTGCCCAGATAATAGTAGGAATGTATGTGCTTCAGACATTCAAAATTTAGTAAATTAAGATTTATAACATGTACTGAGCTCTTAAAATGAAACTTTTTTTTTTTTTTTTTTTGCACAGTAAATGTTTTGTTTCTTTGAAGAATAGTGACACCTTGTGAAAAGTAACTATAATAGCAAGAAAATAGCACTTGTACAGTTCAAAAGGAATTATCTGATCCACTTAACAGTTATGGGCAGAATTTTTAAAAAATAAATGTCTTCTTTTAATACCTGGTAGGCTATTTGTAAAGTTATAAAATAGATCATTTATGATTGGCATATTTTACCATTACAACTGATGATTTATTCAGTTCCATTATAATAAACTGAGAAATTGACTTTAGTAGATATCAGAATTTCTATTTGAAACTCTTAGAAAGGAAAGTAAAATTTAAAGGTAGGAATAACAAGTTGTCATTGTATATATTTCTGCAAAAGTTAAACAGATAAAAGTGCTGAAGAGGGAATCAAAGAAAACAGATTCATCTAAAATACCAACTTTACTTAATGTGGATGAAAATCAAGAAAAACATGAGGTAAAACTTTTCTGTTTATAGTTTTAGTATGGAATGTCATTTGGAGCCCTTGACTTGGTATGTAAATTTAGTTATTACTATTGGAAAGTTATATAAAAATTCAAAGTTATGTAGTCTTTGAACATGAGAAATAGGTCTGTATTCTCTTAAAATGACATGTTAAATAAAAGTTATTTTGGGGGGGTAATCAATACCAGCCCTCATTTGAAGGTTGAGTGATTAGAATATATGGTACCCAGGGAAAGTATTATGTATGTTATGTGTATTACATAATATTGGGCAGGTAAACCATGCCAGAGGAAACAAATAATGTTGTGAACATATAGTTATACTAGCCACAGGAACGTATGTATTTATCATTAGATCCTCCCTTCCTGTTTTCAGTTTATCTTTGCTGTCCACCTATTGTTCTATATAAGATTTGTTCTCAGCCAGCTATCAGATAACTGTTTTAAAATGTCCCAGTCCTGGGGCGCCTGCGTGGCTGAGTGGGTTAAGCCTCTGCCTTCGGCTTGGGCCCTGATCTCGGGGTCCTGGGATCGAGTCCTGCATCAGGCTCTCTGCTCAGCAGGGAGCCTGCTTCCTCCTCTTTCTCTGCCTGTTTCTCTACCTGCTTGTGATCTTTGTCTGTCAAATAAATAAATAAAATCTTCATTTAAAAAAAGATGTTTGGGGCACCTGGGTGGCTCAGTTGGTTGGGCGACTGCCTTCGGCTCAGGTCATGATCCTGGAGTCCCAGAATTGAGTCCCACATCGGGCTCTCTGCTCAGCAGGGAGTCTACTTCTCCCTCTGACCTATCTCCTCTCTATCTCTCTCAAATAAATAAATAAATCTTAAAAAAAAAAAAAGTCCCAATCCCTACCCACCAGAGTCTTGGATTTTATTCAGAAATCTTGAAGATCCTCAGTACCCAAATGCATACTCTCTAAAGACACTCTTTAAGGGAGGGGAATTGTGCTCAGCACCCACTTAATTAAATCATGTAGATGGCCTTCTATTCTACACATTTATAAGGTCATCAATTTCATTATATCAGTTTCTTTTTTTTTTTTTTTAAGATTTTTTATTATTCATTTGACAGAGAGAGATCACAAGTAGGCAGAGAGACAGGCAGAGAGAGAGAGAGGAGGAAGCAGGCTCCCTGCTGAGCAGAGAGCCCGATGCGGGACTCGATCCCAGAACCCTGGGATCATGACCTGAGCCGAAGGCAGCAGCTTAACCCACTGAGCCACCCAGGCGCCCCAGTTTCTTATTTTATAAATAAAATTGCTTACATTTTTTATTCATGATAAAGTTAGTGCATAGTTATTAAGGAAATTTGGAGAAATTAGAAAAATAGCGAAACTTCCAAACCATATTAAAGGTATTTTCCCTATGTCTATTCAGTCTCTAAGTCATTTGGATTAAAGAGTTACCAGATAACTGTTCTGTTCATCTTCATATTGATGCTTGTGCCTTATTTTTGGCTTAGAACTTAAGAATTCCATAGTCCTCTTTGCAGGAAAGAGATATTTTCTAGACAGAACAAGAAAGTCTTTAATGGTCATCTTTTAGTTCACTATAGGAAGTGATAAGGTGGCTTTAAATTCTTAAACTTGGGTGACTTACTGATGTCCCAGGATGTTGAGCAGCACACCCTTTGCATACTTTTTGAATGACTAAAACGAGACTCCTGAGTTTGTGTATTAGGCTCCCAGTAGTGTGCTGCCTGTGTTTATCCTATGAGAGCGTCTGGCACTAAATTTATATTCCAACACAGAAAGAAAGGAACTCTTCAGACAGTTCTTTCATTTAAAAAATACATAAATAAATTGGAAGGGGAAACATCTCCTTGCTTATGTGGTGTAGAACTGTGTAAAAGTGACCTTTTTAAGAGTGACCTTGAAACAGAGTTATTAGAGTAGTCATCAACGATGGTTGTAGTTTCTTTGTGTTATCTCTTCATATGCAGTTCTGAGACGCCAGTGAAATTGCATGTAAGGCTAGTCCAAACACTTTCAATACATTAATGCCAGAATTAGGAAAATGTCCTAAATTATGAGTTGGTAGTTTGTTACTTTAAAGATTTTGTTTATTTATTTCACAGACAGAGATCACAAGTAGGCAGAGGCAGGCAGAGAGAAGTGGGGGAAGGAGGCTCCCTGCTGAGCAGAGAGCCCTATGCAGGGCTCCATCCCAGGACCCTGGGATCATGACCTGAGCCAAAGGCAGACGCTTTAACCCACTAAGCCACCCCGGCACCCCAGTAGTTTGTTACTTTAAAGCACAAGAGTACGACATGTTTTTAGAAGTACAAGATAGGAAATAGCAACCTTTTTGTTATATTCTTGGCTGTGTCATTGACTTGGTTTTGAGTTACCTACTCAGATCCAAGTGTTTCCTAGTTGTACCTTCAATTCTTTCAGACATCTTAAATGTATACTGAATTAGTATATACATACCCTGAATAGATAATATGATCTAAGAGAAAACCTAAATTACTGCTGATGAGTTAGATAAGAGAGGAAAAAGTCCACACAAAGCCACCTTCCATTCTGTCATGATGATCATGAGTAATACTTTGCTAAGTAGTCTCCCTTATAAAACAAACCCCAGTTGCAAAATACAAGTGCTTATCTGTGGCTGTATTTCCTTAGCCAAAGAGTCACCATTTCCTCAATTAAGGTACTGTTTTTATTTACTTTTTGGAATACAGGAAATGTACAAACTGAAAGGAAGAAGAACCTGCCAGATGTAGAGTAGAAAATGCAGCTGCTGGAAAATTCAGGGAATCCCAGAATTGTTGAATGGTTTTAAATAATCCTTTTTATTAATATTACATACATGAAAAAATACTGACTAGAGAATTCTACAGATATATCATAAATCCTGTGTAGTTATATGTATATTCACCTAAATTTGTTTTTACATTAATCTTTAAATTATTCATGTTTTCTTGATTTGAACACTAAACAAATTGTCTGACTGGTACATCCTAATAAAACAGCAACTTATGTTGAATCAAATAATTTTATTTGATCTATTATCTTAGTTATGTATGATTAATGGTCATTCTTAGCTTTGGTTCAGAACTTTATAATTATAGAAGGAAAAGTTTCAAATTGTGTAATGAAGTGAGTCCCAGTGTCTGGGAGCACCAAACATTTTTGAACAATTATACTTGATAAGCATGAATTATGGATTTGGTTCCACACTGAACTTTCTAGAACAGCATTTAAACATATCATGATGTGCATTTAAAAGGGCAGAAGTAGAGGAAAATATTGAAACAAATCTTTTGGCTTGACCAGCACATTTATCAATTAGTAGTTTACATAGAATATATTGTTAACATATAACTTAATACAGTCAAAGTTTTGGCAGCATATATTTTAGTTCTTATTGCTGGTTCTTATTGGCTTGGTTTCTGATTTTAGGGTGGAGATGGCCATTTTAAGGGGAAGAATTTGAAGAGAAACAGATTTTTTTTTTCTGGTAGTGTCTTTTCTTTTAAAGCTGAAAAATACAAATTGGCAAGTCTTATCTTATATACAATAGAAATGTAACATGGGCTACTAAGACAGCCACACGTCTTACATTAGCATCCTCCAGCTTTGTTTTGTCAGCAAGCCATTCACTCTTTTCTTATTTTTCTTCTAAGATTTCTGTTGGTTTAGAATTATGAAGTCATCTCCTCTCTCTGCCTGCTTCTTTACTTGCCATGATTACTGAGTAAGTAACACATACTGTCATGACACACCCTGTACTTAGGCTGATCTCTGCCCTCTGCTAGTCACATAACCTTTAGTGTGTTTTATTTCCTACTAATGCTCAGGCTTCCTGAAGTGAGTTCTACTGAGCAGAGAGCCCAATGTGGGGCTCGATCCCAGGACCCTGGGATCATGACCTGAGCTGAAGGCAGAGGCTTTAACCCACTGAGCCACCCAGGCGCCCCCTGAAGTGAGTTCTTAATGAAATATCTGACCCATTGTTTTAAAGGCTGTTCTTTCCCTTCCATGGTTAAAAATACATTCTTAGCTGTAAAGGCATTTGTAGCATTTATAAAATACCTGAAAATTATTCAAATGTTAGCTAAATTCTTTATTTCTTTTTCTTTTGTTTTTATTTAAATTCCACTGAGTTGAGAATTCTTTTATTCTTTTAAACAACTCCCAGTACTCTTCCAGTTTCCTAGTTCCATCTATAGTGCCTTTTATGTGGTACAGACTTTTTCTATTCCAAATTATATACAACCCATAAATGCACACTAAGAAAATTCTTGATTTTACTATTCTTCAAAAAACGACAACAATCAAAAAGGATTATCTGGTGTTTTACCAGGGATGTACCTGATTTGTATTTACTAAATAGATATGAAAAACAAAAGAAAACATTTCTTTATTACACTATTGTAGTCTCTTTTCATCTCATTTTAAGGTTGATTAGAATTCATACCTGAGATTGTTAAACATAAGATACCATTCTAACAGAACTCCTGTTACTTTTAGCAACTAATCTCCAGGGAAATTAAAACTTGTTCCCTCTAGTAGGTTCAACAGATAACAAGTCTGCCTCTTATCTGTTCCATTTGTATATTTGTTGATCTTACATCAGTATCATTGGATTCAATTTCTACAAAAATGCTTACTTGGATTTTAATTGGGATTGTGTTAAATCTGTATACATCAATTTGAGGAAAATTGGTATTTTATTTTTAAGATTTTATTTATTTATATGACAGAGAGATCACAAGTAGGCAGAGAGGCAGGCAGATAGAGAGGGGGAAGTAGGCTCCCCGCTGAGCAGAGAGCCCAATGTAGGGCTCAATCCCAGGACTCTGAGATCATGACCTGAGCTGAAGGCAGAGGCTCAACCCACTGAGCCACCCAGGTGCCCTGAAAATTGGTATCTTAATAATATTAAGTCTCGCAATACATGAGCATGGTATAAACTCTCCATTTATTTAGATCTTTAATTTCTTATTTAGATCTTTAATTTCTAATATTTTACAGAAGTCTTATACATTATTCACTAAATTTATTTCTATATGTTTTGGTTTTTTGATGCATTATTAATGGTATTTTTTAAAATATCTTCTAGTTAGTTTTGCTAATATACAGAAGTACAATTTGTTTTTCTATATTGATCTTGTATTCTGAGACTTTGCAAAATTCGTTTATTGGTTCTAGTAGGTTTCCTTGCCTCGTTCCTTTATTTGTTCCTTCCTTTCTTCCTTCTTTTTTTTTGGTCTATTCCTTATGATTTTCCACATAAGTAATCATAACATCTACAGATAAAAATAGTTTTACTTCTTCCTTTCCAATGTATGCTTTTTATTACTTTTTCTCACCTTGTTGTACTGACTAGGACATGTGATAATATTGAACAGAAGTAGTGAGAGTGGACATCCATACCTTTTTTTCCTATACCAGAGGAAAAACATTCAGCTTTTTCCCATTAAGTATGATATTAGTTATAGATTTTATGTAGATGATTTTTATTACATTAATTTTATTACATTAAGAAAGGTTCCTTCTGGGGCGCCTGGGTGGCTCAGTGGGTTAAGCCGCTGCCTTCGGCTCGGGTCACGATCTCACGGTCCTGGGATCGAGTCCCGCATCGGGCTCTCTGCTCAGCAGGGAGCCTGCTTCCCTCTATCTCTCTCTCTGCCTGCCTTTCTGTCTACTTGTGATCTCTCTCTGTCAAATAAATAAATAAAATCTTTAAAAAAAAAAAAGGGTTCCTTCTGTTTCTCTTTGCTCAGTGTCCTTATTAAGAAAAGGCATTAAACTTTGTTAAATTCTTCTCCCATGTCAACTGAGATGTTTATATGTTTTTCTTCTTTATTCTGTTATTGTGAATTATATTAACTGATATTTGACTGTTAAATCAACTCTACATTTCCAGGATTAAATTCCACTTGATCCTTTTTATGTTATTTTGGATTTGATTGGTTAATATTTTATTAAGGATTTTGGCACTTACATTAATGAAGGATTTTAGTCCCTTTTTTTCCTTTTATTGTCCTTGTTTAGTTTTGGTATCTGTCTTAATGGTGCTTTATAACTAGTTGGGAAGTGTTCCCTCTTTCTTTCTTTTCTGAAAGAATTTGTGTAGGATTGATTTTATATTCTCCTTAAATGTTTGCTAGAACTCACCACAGAGGCCAGTGAAGCCTGGAATTTTCTTTGTGGAAGTATTTTAATATACAAATTCAATTTCCTTAAATTTATTTAATAAATATAGAAATATCCACATCTCTTATTTCTCTTTGTATCAGTTTTGGTAATTTGCCTCTTTCAGAGGATTTATTCATTTCATCAAAGTTGCTGATTTTATTGGCATAACATTGATTATCATTTTTCTCTTGTTATTTTAAAGTTGGTAAGATCTAAGGGTAGGATGTCCCCTTTATCGTTTCTTGTATTGGTGATTTGTGTTTTCTTTTTTCTTGGTAACTCTAGCTACAGGTTTATCAGTTTTAATAATTTTTTTCAGAGAACCAGCTTTTGATTTCATTGATTATTTCTATTGTTTTTTGCCAGTTTTATTGATTTATGATCTATTGATTTATCTTTGTTATTTTTCCCTCTTTTTATTTTGGGTTTAATTTGTTCTTTGTGATGTTGTGATATAAGAAATTTGTGTGTTTGGCCTTCATCACCTGTTCCTGGCACAGAGTTCCTAAAAACACTTATAATTTTCTAACTAATGGGGATGAGAAGAGCATCTTTTGTTATTCATATTCAATTCCTTACAACCATCCCTGATTTTCATTTATTTACTTATTTATTTTTAAGTAATCTCTACGTCCAATATGGGGCTCAAATTTACAACCCCGAGATCAAGAGTCACTTGCTATACCCACTGAGCCAGCCAGGCACCCCTATATCTAAGTTTATGATAATGAAACTCCTTTTAACCACACCTGAGTTTATGCTAATGAGTTGTGACTCCAAGAGTAAGGGGGCTGGTTCCCAGAGAAACTATCCCTGTGACAAAAGGATTAAAATTTTCAGGTCTGACCTCTAGGAGGAGGAGAAAGACTAGAGATTGAACTCATCACCAATAGCCAAAGATTTAACTGATCATGTCTATATAATGGACCCTCCATGAAAGCCCTAAACAAAGGTTAGGAGAGCTTTCCAGTTGGTCAATACGTTGAGGTCTTGGGAGAATGACACGCCCAGAGAAAGCATGGAAAATCTGCCCTTCTTCCCACATATTTTGGCATATGCATCTCTTTCATTTGGCTGTTTCTGAATTTATCCTATACAAAAACTGATAATACCAAGTAAAGCACTTTCCTGAGTTCTGTGAGCCATTCTAGCAAATTATTAGACCCAAGAAGGAGGTTGTGGGAACTCCTGATTTATAGCCAGTTGGTGAGAAATAGAAGAGGCCCAAACTTGTGACTGGAGTCTGGAATGGGGGACAGTCTTGGACTGAACCTGTAACCTGTGGGCTAACTCCAACTAGTGTCATAAATGTTATGAGTAGAGGAAGCAGTTTTTTCACTTACTTTTCTTTTCTAGTTCCTGAAGGTGGAGCTGGGATCAATGAAAATCTTTTCTTATATGATCAGTCAATAATCCTTTAAATGTCCCTTTAACTGCAGGCCACAAATTTAAATGGTATTATTTCAATCAGTTAAAAATATTTCCTAATTTCCCTTAAGATTTCTTTGGAAATGTGTTGTTTGAGGGGTAGCTGGGTGGATCAGTCAGTTGGTTAAGGGTCTGATTTCAGCTCAGGTCATGATCTCAGAGTTCTGGGATGGAGCCCCACATTGGCCTCCATGCTCAGCAGGATATCTGCTTGTCCCTCTGCCCCTCCCCCTGCTCATGGTCTTTCTCTGTCAAATGACTAAATAAAATATTTTTTAAAAAGGTGTGAGTTGTCCAATTATCAACTATTTAGGTCTGTTTCAAGTATCTTAGTGTTTTCATTTTTTAATTTAATTCCATTTTAATTTAATTTAATTACATTATGGTCAGAGAATATATTATTTCAGCCCTTTTAAATCCATTAAGACTTATTTTATGTCCCAGAATATGGTCTATCTTAGTGAATGTTGAATGATCTTGAAAAGAATGTATACACTTGAAAAGAATTTTTCTTCTTTTTAAAGTTTTACTTACTCATTTTTAAAGTTTTACTTATTCATTTTAGAGAGAGAGAAAGTGGAGGGGAGGGGCAGAGGGAGACAGAGAAAGGATCTCAAGCAGACTCTGTGCAGAGTCTGGGGCTATATCCCATAACCATGAGATCTTGATCCAGGCTGAAACCAAAAGTCAGATGCTCAAATGACTCAACTACCCAGGCACCCCTTGAAAAGAATTATTCTTTTTTTTTTTAAAGAAGATTTTATTTATTTATTTGACAGAGATCACAAGTAGACAGAGAGGCAAACACAGAGAGAGGAGGAAGCAGTCTCCCTGCTGAGCAGAGAGCCCAAATCGGGGCTCGATCCCATGATCCTGGGATCATGACCCGAGCCGAAGGCAGAGGCTTCAACCCACTAAGCCACCCAGGTGCCCTGAAAAGAATTATTCTTGAAAATACATGTATTTTGCTGAAGTTGGGTGTAGTATTCTATAAATGACAATTAGGTCAAGTTGCTTGATCGTGTATTTAGGTCTCATATCTTTACTGATTTTTAGTCTACCTGTCTTATCAGCTGCTGATGGGGGAATACTGAAATCTTTATGTCTGTAGATTTGTCTGTTTCTCCTTTCCATTCTATTAGTAGTTGCTTTATGCATTTTGAAGTTCTATTATTAGGTGCATATATATTTAGGGCCTTTATATTTCTGATGAAAACAGTTGTTTTACATGTTTTGTCCGGTTTTATTATTGCTTA
Source organism: Mustela erminea (assembly GCF_009829155.1). Classification (NCBI taxonomy): domain Eukaryota; kingdom Metazoa; phylum Chordata; class Mammalia; order Carnivora; family Mustelidae; genus Mustela; species Mustela erminea. The sequence continues at coordinate 92,247,813 of NC_045616.1, forward strand.
AGTTAAGACCAATACCTGCTACTCCATCATGACTAGAACTAGAGGTTCAGTTTAAGAGCTTTGGTAGTGGAGGGGTGCCTGGATGACTCAGTTGGTTAAGCATCTGCCTTTAGTTCAGGTCATGATCTCAGGGTTCTGGGATTGAGTCCTGCGTCAAGCTCCCGGCTTAATCCCAGGACTCTGAGATCATGACCTGAGCTGAAGGTAGACACTTAAATGACTGAACCACCCAGACATCCCACATATGACTCTGTCTTATAAATATTTGTTATAAAGCATTTTAAAAAAACAAATTGTTGAAATAATGAGTTACTTACATCAACTGAAAATGTTTCATGGTGGCTAGAACATGATGACATTAAGATGGAGCTTGGAGGGGCCCCTGGTGGCTCAGTGGGTTAAAGCCTCTGCCTTCAGCTCAGGTCATGATCCCAGAGTCCTGGGATTGAGCCCTGCATCGGGCTCTCTGCTGAGCAGAGAGCCTGCTTCCCCCCTCTCTCGGCCTACTTTTTATCTCTGTCAAATAAATAAATAAAATCTTAAAAAAAAAATGGAGCTTGGAGAATCTTCTTTTTCTTTAAGTTTTTTTTTTTTTTAAGGTTTTATTTATTTATTTGAGAGAGAGAGGAGGAGCACAAGTGGGCAAAGCGGCAGGCAGAGGAAGAGGGAGAAACAGGATCCCCACTGAACAAGGAGCCCGATGCGGGTCTTGATCGTAGGACCCTAGGATCAGGACTTGAGCCAAAGGCAGATGCTTAACTGACTGAGCCATCCAAGCACCCCAGAGCTTGGAGAATCTTTGAAAGATGATATAGTCCTGATTTCTGTGTTTAAGTTATTTCTATTCCATTCCTATGGCACTTTTATTGACTCTCACAGAGGAGTTGGATTTCCAAGGCCTGAGTAACGGTAGTTTATAGTTTCAGTGCTCACTAAGGCCCCAAATGTGGTAGACTGCTGATGCAGAGTTGACATTTTCATCAAACTCATGGTTGAGAAAGTCATACTTTTTAAGTGCATAGTTCTGTAAATAGGAAAATCTGAAGCAAATACATAGGGATGCCAAGAAGAGGACAATTTAGCTTAATACAGAATTGCACAGCTGTCCAAAGTATAAATTGAAGGACCCTAAATGGAAATTGGCCTATGTTAGTGAAACTACCAGCAGAATTGCATAGGAAAATGGTCAAGAAATTTTAGGTGATGTATGAACCATAAATCACAAGATAATACAAAACAACAAGAAAGCATTCTTTTCATTTTAATAAAAAGCAAAAATATAGAAACAAATAAAATATCCTACTATCCCACTAGTCTCCTAACTGCCTATATTCTCCCCGTACAATGTTAGGAAAAGATGGTAACTGGTGGGTCTCTAAAAGCAGAGAATTATAATGATTTCTCTTCTTTTCTAAAAAAAGTAATCCTGAAGTCAGATAATGAGAAGTATGTACTTAAAATGGGTGAGATGAAAGCCAAACTAAAAGAGAACAGAACAAAACTAGTTGTAGCTGTGGCTTATTCAGTCTTGCCTAATATATTGTCATTCATCCTAAGATTGCTGAGAAATAGTTGCTATAGATTAGCTATGAGTGATTATTAAGGAGACCTCCCAGAAGGCATACAAATGTAGTACCCTTCTTTAAAATGTCATTGGCAAGGGTGCCTAGATGGCTTAGATAGTTGTGTCTGACTCTTGGTTTTGGTTCAAGTAATGACCTCATGGGTCATGAGATTGAGCCCCATGTTGGTCTCCACACTTAGCTGGGAGTCTGCTTGAAAATTCTCTCCCTCTCCCTCTGCCTCTCCTACCACCTCTACTCACTCACTCTCTCTCAAATAAATAAATAAATCTTGAAAAAAAAAAGAAATGTTATTGGGAAAAAGAAAGAGAATAGATTTATTTTCTTTAATTTTGAAATCTGAAGACCTAAGAAAAATCACCAGACGGTTGATTTATAGCTGTCTGGAGGGATGGTGGACAATAATCATCATGAATTTTTTTTTATCTGGTTAGTTTCTCCTAATAATAGCTTAGTGGGCCCTGTAAACAAAGGGAAAGCAAGAGATATAATGGCTTTGTAGTTTAAATAATCAAAAAGCATTTGGACTCAGTTTTTAGACCTTCTCTTTTCTGTCTGTACTCCTGGGTGAACTCATCCAGATTCATGGTCTTAAATACTGTTTACTTACTGAGTATTCTCAGTTCTCTCTCTCCAGCCTGGATTTGACCCCTAAACTCTATACTCACATTTCCAATTTCCCATTCAACTGCTCCACTGAGACATATAATAGGTATCTCCAACTTCACATGTCCAGAATTAAGGTCCTGATCTCTTCCTTACTCCCTCCTAGATCCTCCATATTTCCCACATCTTAGTTAAGGGTAACTCCATTCTTCCATTGGCTCAGGGGAAATATCTTAGAGTAATCCTTGACTTCTCTTTTTCTCTTATACCCTACACAGCTATACCTTGAAAGAATTTCCAGAATTTGAGTACTTTTTATTCCTCAATTCCTATGCACATTTCTTGCCCATTGTACAGGACAACCTCCTTACTGGCTTTTACTCATATCTAAAGCCATCTCTACTTAAAATTATAACTTTTACCATTCCTATTATCTTTTTAAACTTTTTCATATAGCATTTCTCTACCTGACAAGTTACATAACTTTACTTAATTTGTTTATTAATGGTCTCCGTCCACTAAAATATTCCAGGCACCTTTCTAGACATGGGAAATACAGAAATGAACAAAACACTAGATCTCTGTTCCATGAGTTCCTGATTTCTTTATTTAAGTGTATGGATACACATGACATTGAAAGAATAAATGACCCTGTGAAATGTATACCTCAAAGCAATAAATAAAATGAATTTTGCCTTAGATTGACTTTCATACTGATTTTAGGTTAAGGTTCTTTCTCTTCACAACTAGCTTTCATTTAATGGGTAGCATTGCATAGATTGCAGGTGTACAGTGGTTATGTAGTCTATATGCCCCTAGTCCAAGAGTAAAAACAATTCTCAAGTTCTCTTTGAAATCAGATAGTCCTAACCTCCTCCAGAGGGAGCTCAGGGTCCAGCATTTTCAGTATCTGGCGCTAGTCTCAGTCCTGGTTTAACAAAGGACAAGGCATTCTGTCCTCTGTTCGACGGAACTTCAGTGTGTGAAGATGAGGTACTAATAAAGCAATGTTTTTTTGCTCTAAATCAATGTGATTTTTTGCCCCCCTAGAAGAGGGATGCAATAGAAATGCATGCTAGGAATTAGACTGTTTCACATGAATGATTCTAAAATCTATGGACATTTCAAACCAAGCAGTAGATTATTTATATACATTTCAGGCAGCATCTCTTGGGCTTCTCTAACTAATTGCTTTGTGGCTACTAATTATTACAGTGAACAGTATTATTAAAATCTTTAAAGCATATTGGGGCACCTGGGTGGCTCAGTTGATTAAGCATCTGCCTTTGGCTTAGTTTTTGATCTCAGGGTCCTGGGATGGAGCTCTGTGTCAGGGTTCATCATGGGCATTGAACCTGCTTAAGATGCTCTCCCACTCCTTCTGTCCCTCCACCCTCCCACACATGTGCACTCTCTCTCAAAAAAAAAAAAAATTAAAAAATAATTTAGCTGTTCATAGGACCTTTGGAGTTTCCAAAGGATGCAGAGTTATGCTCTGTAATTTTAGTTCTGTTGTCCAAGTTCTCTGAACTTATCCTGACTTCATTCCCTTTGAAAACACATTTGGTGTAGAGATGCTCTCTATTCTTGTTACTGCCTGTGAACATTCTAAGGGTATTTGTGCCTTGGTCTCCCATTTGTTTAGATAAGTTGGCTGTAGAGAAAAATACATCAATTATCTGCTCTTCGAGTATAAAATGTTTCATTAAATATAAGAGTAAGCATGGCTTTACAGTGGCTTTAGAGCTTTACACTTTATCTTAGCCAAAAGGCAGAGAGCGTTGGCATTTAGAGCTCTAGGAGAATTGTATAATATAGCTCCTTTTGTAGTTAGGAAAAAAAATGATCTCTGCAGATTCATTATCACTTTCTAGAGTTGTGCTATGTTAAATGTGAGATACTTGTATTGTAGTTCTGTTCCATCCTAGGAAAACCCAGTGTAGATCAGCAGATCGCAACTTTCATCTTTTGAGGCTACATTGGACTTTCTAAAAGTCTTTTTACCTTAGTGGAGCAGGTAAGGTGATGTTACAAACATGGCTATGTTAGGGTGTTGAGAGGATGAGTTAGTGGCTAATAGAGGGAGATCCAGGTATGAAGGAGCCTGAAGCTTTCACATTTCAGAGCCCCTTTTGGAGAGAAAGAATAAGAAATTGTCATTCAAAAATTGCTAGGGTATTCTTTTATTTTGTTTTTAAGATTTTATCTATTTATTTGAGAGAGAGAGAAAAAGGGAGCATGAGCAGGAAAGCCGGTAGGGGCAGAGGGGGAGGGAGAAGCCCTCCCCTCCACTGAGCATGGAGCTGATGTGGGGCTCTAACCCAGAAGCTGGGAATCATGAGCTGAGCTGAAGGCAGACACAGCTGACTGAACCACCCAGGTACCCTGAGACTAGAATTTTGGGCATTTTATTTTCTTAAAATGATCCATTACATATTGAGTCTGGCTTCTGTTTTTTGTTTTTGTTTTTTAAAGATTTTATTTATTCATTTGACAGAGATAGATCACAAGTAGGCAGAGAGGCAGGCAGAGAGAGAGAGAGGGAAGCAGGCTCCCTGCTGAGCAGAGAGCCCGATGTGGGACTCGATCCCAGGACCCTGAGATCATGACCTGAGCCGAAGGCAGCGGCTTAACCCACTGAGCCACCCAGGCGCCCCTGGCTTCTGTTTTTTACCACATAATAAAACCTTGCTTTTGATGGGCACCAATTATTTCCTCATCATCAAATTCAGTGGCTTTCCTTAAGTCCTTATTTTCCCTGATTTTCTGTCACATTTGATACCATGAATCATCTTTTCTTTCTTGAAACACTCTCATCTTTTCTTTGTCACATCATTGTTTTCTTCTCACCTGCGAACACTCTTCTGCTCTACTAATAATTTACCTTCCTACCTTCTTCTCTGTCACCATTCCCTGAAGTTCATTTCTTAGGCCTTCCACTCTTCCCTTTTTCCTTTGGGAAAATATGCTGCTCTTCTATCTTGACTCTATCTAAATTGGATTAATTTCCCCCAAACTAGCTTTCCTTTCTCTCCTGGGTTTACTTGTTTCTAAAAATGGTAGCATGGTCTACCCGGTTGAAAGTTGGCATCAGCTTGATTTTTTTTGTTTTTTGTTTCTTTGTTCATTTTCCATGTATCTGATAGCCACTAGGGCATCAGATCTACTTGATTCATTCTTTCTAACTCATTTGGTCCTCCTACATTGTATTAACTTTTCATTCTTAACATAACGAGCCTCTCGTATGATTGGGATTCTATTTTTCCCCTAGACTCCCATTTTTTATTGCTTATACTATACATAGTATGTCTAAACAAATAATATGTTTCACATCCTGCTTTGTGATGCTAGTTACCCCTTAAATTATATCTTTGTAATTTTATCACTCAGCCCCAAGTACTTTTATATAATTAAATACCTTAATATGTAAATTCAAAACAACCTTGGTAGTGTGGAGACTTGCTGAAGAATCAATGAATGATATTAAAAATGATCAGTAAGAATCTGAGGCATGATTGTCTCTGAGCAAGCTTGTAAGAAGAAATATTGGGAGGGGAGTTAGTGGTGTCATGCTGCAGTTCCTCCTTAAAACTTCAGAGCACTCACAACTGTTTGCCTTTAGGAAGGTGTAGTTGAATATTTTCTGAAGTTTCAGACTTCTTAGATCAAAAGCAAAGCTACTTTTTCATTCCTGGCAGTATGCTTACCAAGTTCCTGACAACATGTATGCTGGATATCCTAAAAAATTCCAATTATAATACATCTCATCAAAGGCCAAAAGGTATTGGTGGTTTAGAGAATGTTTTAGCAGGTCACTCAGGTGAAATCAGATGAAGTCTAGGCCTAGGCAAGGTGGGAGTTGTATTGGAAACTGCACATAAAGCTGAGTCCTTAAAAAGGGATACACTTAGTAAAGGGTGAATTAGACTATATCTGTTCCTTAAAGACAAATTGTAGAGAAGTTTGTCTGTCTTGTCCTTGGTTCTGGATGGTGAACAAACAAAGAAACAAACAAAACAGCTTTTCCTTGAGAATCCATACCCATCCTTCACACAGTTTTGATGTCAGAATTCACACTACATGTGTTACCCTAGAAACCCGAGATTAGAATGTAGCCTAAAGTACTAATGTGTGGTGATCAAACCAGGTGGCTGGCAGAACCAAACACAAATCCTCTCCGGAGGAGTGTATTTTAAACTAGGATCTTAAAGAATTTTCACAAATAAATTTCCTGTGAATGTAAGTTCACTATTAAAAATAAAAAAGAAACACAAAGAAATAAGCTAACATGAATGGGAGTTCACAGAAACAGTAAACAGAATCTGCAAAAACTTTATAAATTAAACTTGTCAGATACTTAACTGACAAAGGTTTATTTAATATATGTAAAGAGATAAAGAGACTATTAAATGTAGGATTGAAAATCAAGAGACTATCACAAATAACCAGGCAGGTTTAGAAAAAGAACAAGGTGAAACATCTAGAAATAAAAATATAATCATTAAAATTAGAATCCTGGTGGATAGTCCATAGTATGTTAGACAGAACTGAAGAGAGAATTAGTGAACTGAGAAATAGATCTAAAGAAATTACTCAGATTATAGCCTAGGGAAATAAGAAGTGAAAAGATAAAGTGGAAAGATAAAGTGGAAGTTAAGGGACATGGATCTACATGGATGAAATGTGCAACTATTAGAATTCTGAAAGGAAGACATACAATGAGAGAAGGCAATATTTAAAGAAATGGTAGCTAATACTTTTCCAGAATTGATTAAAAAAAATTCTCAGATTCAGGAATCCCACTGAATCCTAAGAATAATGAAAATGGAACCTACCCTCGGACACACTGTCCTGAAAGCACACAACACCAATTAGTGAAAAAAAAGTTGAGAGCAGTCAGAGAAAAAGACAGAGCACTATAAATGAATGACAGGTAGAATGGTAACTGAGTTCTCAACAGCATAATGGAAATCAAAAGATGGTTGGAGTAATATCTTCCAAGGACCCAGAGAAAATAGCTGTAACCCCAGAATACTAAGGCAGATTAACCATCATCTCCCAATATATGTCCTTTGCTTTTTCTTTTGTAGTAAAATTCATGATTTTTTAAAAAGGTTTTACTTATTTATTTGACAAGGAGAGAGAGAGAGATCACAAGCAGACAGAGAGGCAGGCGGAGAGAGAGAAGAGGGGAAGCAGGCTCCCCGCTGAGCAGAGAGCCTGACACAGGACCCGATCCCAGGACCCTGAGACTGTGACCCAAGCCTAAGGCAGAGGCTCAGCCCACTGAGCCACCCAGGCACCCCAAAACTCATGATTTTTAACTGAACCATGAATACCTGGAATATAAACTACTTTTCCTAGCCTTCCTTACTGTTAGCCTTATCAAAGAAGTAGTGAAGGTAGTAATTTATATTAAAGTTTAACAAGTCAAAAGGTTTGCTTTATTGTCTGCAATTGCTAAGATAATAAAAAAAATATGAAACAACTATGTTGCTATGATCACACAGGCTTTCTACAGGTTCTGGATCACAACACAGGGAGGTAGTGATCCAAAGAGAGCCTGTCAGTTTTGCTGAGTTGGTGAGGTAGGGATGGATATAAGCTCAGGAAGGCCAACATGGCTACAGTCTGCAAGGCAGCATACTAGTGAAGAAAAAGCTATGTAGAGAAGGAACTTAGAAATCTGCATTGGTTCCCTTCCAATCTTTGTCTGAATACTAATCTGTGAATGTGTGACAGCCATGAAAATGCATCTCTCAGAAATCCAACTGCAGAGAGTGTGATTGACTTTACCAAAAGAACTATAAGAATTAGCTAGCTACCAGTAGGAACTGGGGAAGTACCCCTGGGATTAGATTTTTAGGATATTTGATCAAGGGGAGCAGAATATAAATCTAGACAAGGAAGAATACGTTGATTTGGGAGTACAATCTCAGAACATGGGATTTAACATCCTAGCAAGAATGTTAGCAAATGTAGCAAAATCAGGCTCTTATAAGCCTGAAAAAATCTATGGCCAACAGTCAGGGAAATAGAAATCCTGGATTTGCCTTACAGATGGAATAAAGAGGCTAAGTGAAGTGGGTATACTAGAACAAATTACGTAAGATCAGAAGACCACACAGAGAATGATGCTCCATGGGAGGACGCAGGGGCACATTTTTCAGTAGGTCCCAGTGAAAGGAGGTGGGAGACCTGTATACGGAAAACTGTAGCAATAGAGACTAATGTTAAGCTCCAGACATTGTTATTTTCTGACAAGACCAACTGGCTACTTCACCAAGTCAAGTATGTCAGAATTTTTCTATTCTTGAAGGAGTAGGGTTTCATCTTCAAGAGAGGGATACCTATTCTGAGTTTGGCTATACTTCCCTACCTGAAGATTCTCAGTAGCCTGGGGCCTTCAGAATACCTGATCCACAAGCATGTAAATACACACAGTGTAGCATCCAATTGCTTCACATTGAAGGAGATGTGGCAGTGGTCCTGTGACCATGGGAGTCGCTAGTAATATCACCTATGGTATCATCTCAAAGCAACCAGTCTCACAGAACACTGGACCAGTCTTTATAAGGTACAACTCAAGTGGCAGTTCAGAGGCAATCTCATAAAAGAATGATGTGCCATTCCTCGGGAGGTAGAATATATATAAATCAGAGACATTTATAGAGTTCTATATCCCAATAGAAATAATAGGCTGCTGTATTTCCCTGGATCTGGGAAACAAGGCGTCGAAGAAGGAGAGGTTCCCATCACTTCCAATGACCTGGAAGTTTTTACTTGGGAGTTTTTACTCTCATCCTTACACAATTGGGCTTTGGTGGAATTGGGAGTTCCTGGTCTTCAAAAGGGGCCTGTTCTTGTTAGAGGCCACAGCAAGAGTGCTACTGAACTAAGTTATAGCTGCTGCTGTGGAATTTTGGGTTCTTTGTGCCTAGGGTCTAGTGGTCAAAAAGAAGAATCACCCTGTTGGTAATTGGTCTTAATCAGCAGGGGGAGATAGAACTGCTGTTTTGTGAAGAGGTCAGGGATATATGTTAAACCCAGCTATTCATTTGAGCAACTCCTGGTACTTCCTTACATTTTGTAACCAGGAATGGACACATGCAGCCACTTCTGACTGAGAAGGGTATGATTACCAAGGTTTCAGACTATCCAGGAATGTAGGTTTGGGTCACACTACCATGTAAGCCACCAAGACCTGCCAAAATGATAGATACAGATGAGGAGAATTCAGAAAGAATCATGGAGGAGAAGGAGTACAGTTGCAGTCCTGAGATTCATTACAGTTATGAGGGCTTTAATTTGTCTCATTTTTCTCCAACTTCTGAGTTTCCTCTCAGGAATAAAGGATAATAGGAATCATGGAGGAGTCTTTCTCTAAATTGTGAGGTGAAGTATATCTATGTGCTGCAATGAGTGAATCTCTGGTGGCCACAAAAATGTACCTCTTGGATCTCTGACTGTGGAGAGCATAATTGACTAGTGGCTCCAGTTGTTGCACTGTGAAGTTTGGCACCACATATACAAGAAAGCCACACTTCCCATGTGTTAATCCAGCTAATGACTGAGTTCATCAAGGATAATGGCAGGCCTGTTCCTGAGATATTCAGGACTGCTTTGATGGGGAACTTTGGTGTGAAGATTCTCCATCAGGTTCCCAAACTTCCTTAGAACTGTGGTGCAATCTATTTTCCACTCAACCTTACTTTCATTCTTCTCTTTCTGAAGGTCACATGTGCATTGCAGTCTTATGACTGTCTTAGTTATCCCTGGCTCCCTTCCCATTTTTCCCTATAGGCACTTACTTCAATAAATTTCTTACATGTCAAGTCCCTTCTTGGCATCTGCTTCTTGGAATATTCAGACCAACAAGACATGTATAGGGTGAAATTTACATGACCAATCAAAGGCTATCTTCAAAGCTATAAGCTGAATAATTCTTAGAGATCACAGTGCTAGGAAAAGACTCAGGTTTCTGACAGCCATTGTGGAAAGATCTTGCTGGATAGCTGGGGCATTCAGTAGAAATCTCAGAAGGATTATACCTTAGTAGTAGGGTTAAACTGTACTTAGAATAAAGGCCAAGTTAGATCTGCTCTTACAAGTTTAGAAACAAGCTCTTTTGGAGCAAGCTGATCTTCAAGTAACTCAATTAGCTGTCAAAACAAACTTAAAACTCTTTAAAGAAAAATTAACAAAAAATCCTAATAATCTTAAAATGGCCATAATGCCTGCATTCAAATTAAAATTACTAGATTTGAAAACAACTCAGAAAAGAATCACCCATAATGAAAATTAAAAATCAGTCAATAGAGATAAAGAAATGATGATTATTAGCAGATAAGAACTTTAGGACAGCTGTTATAAAACACTCAAATATTTAAAAGAAAACATGAAAATAATGAAGAAAGAAATGGAATACCAAAAAAAAATCCAAATGGAACTTCTAGAGCTAAAATATACAATATCTGAAGTAAAGTGAAAATTCACTGAATTGAATCCAAAATTGGATTAGATATTGTAGAAGAAAATATCAGTGTCCTCAAGACATAACAATAGAAACCATCCAAATGGGAGAACTGAGAGAGTTTGAAATATAATGAAACAAAATTGAAATAAAGCCAGAATGACTGCGGGACAATATTAATCATTCTAATGCATATGTTCTCAGAAATAGAGGAGAAGAAAGGGCAGAAAAAATATTTGAAAAAAGAGTGGCTGAGGGGTTTTTTTTCTTTTTTTTCAAATGTGATAAAAACTATAAATCCTCAGATCCAGATAGGTCAATGAACCCTAACCAGGATAAACACAAAGAAAATTCCAGCAGGGCACATAATAAATTGCTAAAAACCAGGATGTATTAAAACAAAGGGTTACTACTATTGAGGAAGGGTGAAGTCAACAGATCAGGAGGTTGCCAGTGAAAACATTGTTAAATTCATAGATCTCAAGAGAAAGGGATCACTTCATGCCACAAAGGCCCACCTGGGGAAGCACCAGCTTTGGTCAGGAGGTAGGGGGAATGAGACGGAAAACCTAGGGAAGAGGCTTTAATTTCGGTTTCTGTGGGAAGGAATATACAGGTCAGGTAAGCAGTTTTAGGGTTGGCTAGTTTGAATAATTTCAGGAGGCTCTGGGATGTAGGGGCTCTCCTTAATTGTCTCATACCTGGACCTGGGGTGATTAAGCCAAGGGAATAGCGGCCTGCCATTTAACAGTCTAATAAACGAGGTAGTTGGGATATTGCATATGAAAAGAGTGCTTACAGGTGAGTTCTTTACAATCTCCAATAGTTGGCTAGCCTTAGGAGGGGCAGTCCCTCCAGAGTCAGCAAGATGTCAAGATGCCAAAGCATCAAAAATACAGAAAATATAAAGATATGATTAATATGCAGGGATATAGAGAAAATGGAAAAGCAGAGGAAAACAACACACAGAATGGCAGACTATATTTGCAAATCACATATGTGATAAGATAGTGGTATCCATGATATATAAAGAACTCTTAAAACTCAGAAGTTCAGTAATACAAAGTCAACCCAATTTTTTTAAAAAAGATTTTTATTTATTTATTTGGCAGAGAGAGAGACCACAAGTAGGCAGAGAGGCAGGCAGAGAGAGAGTGGGAAGCAGGCTCCTTGCTGAGGAGCTGAAGGTAGAGGCTTAACCCACTGAGCCACCCAGGCGCCCCGAAGTCAACCCAATTTTTAAAAATATTTTATTTATTTATTGGAGAGAGAGTGAGAGGGGCGAGCATGGGGAGGTGCAGAGGGAGGGGGAGAAAGAGAATCTCAAGCAGACACTGCGCTGAGTGCAGATCCCAACTCTGGACTGGATCCCACTACCCTAAGATTATGATTTGAGCCAAAATCAAGATTCAGCTGCTTTATCAAGCCAAGTCAACCTAATTTCTTAGATGGGCAAAGGATCTGCTAAAGACTGAATTGCATTCCCCCACAGAATTCATATGATGAAGTCCTAACACCCACTGTGACTGTATTGGAGATAAGACCTTTAAGGAAATAATTAAGGTTAATAAGATCATAAAGGTATAGCCATGATCTAATAAACTAGTATCCTTCTAAGAAGAGACACCAGAGATCCTTCTTTCTCTCTCTCCTATTTCTTCCAACCCCCATGTGCATGCCCTGAAGAAAGGCCATGTAAAGGCACAGTGAGAAGGTGGTATCTATAAGCCAAGAAGAGAGACTTCACTACAGCCCAACCATGCTGGCACCCTGATCTTGGAATTCCAGCCTTCAGAACTGTGAGAAAATAAATGTCTGTTGTTTAACCCACGTGTCTATGGTATTTCATTATGGTATTCCGAGCTGATTAAGACAGGATCTGGACAGATATTGTTCCAAGGAACATAGAAAATGACCAATAAGCACTTGAAAATATGCTCAACATCATAAATCATCAGGAATGTGCAAATCAAAACCCCAGGGACATACCACTCCATACCTATTAGGATGACTAGAATCCAAAAGTCAGATAATATCAAATGCTGGTGAAGATACAGAGAAATCATAACCCTCATATTCTGCCAGTGGAAATATAAAATGGTGCAGTTACTTTGGAAGAATAGTCTGGCAGTTCCTCAAATAACTAAACACAGAATTACCTTATGACCTAGCAATTCTATCCCTAGAATTACTAGAATACCCAAGAGAAATGAAAACATATCTATACACACTAAAATTTGTATACAAATGTTTATAATAGCATTATTAACAATAGTCAAAAAGTGGGAACAACCCAAATGTCCATCAACTGATGAATGGATAAACAAAATGTGGCATTTCCATATGGAATGGAATGGAATATTTTATGGCCATTAAAAGAATAAAATAGCAATGCATGGTACAACATGGGTGAACCTTGAAGATATTTTCTAAGTGAAAGTAGCCAGTCACAAAAGGTCAGATATTATATGATTACATTCATATGAAATGTCTGGAACAGAGACATCTATAGAGACAGAAAAGGTTATTAAAACCTCATATATCTGATTGCCAAATAATTGCCAAAATCAATATGCTACTATTTTGTTTAGGACCTCCACATCTATGTCATGAGTGGGGCTGAACTCTAATTTTCCTTTCTTACAATGTCCTTGTCAGATTTTGGGTCAAGTCATGCTGATTTAGTAAAATTAGTTGGAAAATGTGCTATGTATTGCTATTCAAATATTCACTCCCCTTTTCTCTAAAAAGATTATTCATCCTTGCTTATGTGATTTGTAATGGTGTGATTTGAAGTGGTGCCTGTGAACGAAGTACATTTCCTTTTGACCCACTGAGTAGAGATTGAACAGGTGACTTGCTTTGGCAAATGACATGTAAATCGATAGGCCATACACCATGTCTGAAAGGAGCCATTCTGTCTTTGTGCCAGCTCCCTTGCTCTTTATTTTCTGACATTAGATTATGAGAACAGTAAGTCCCAAATACGGGGTGTCCTTCAGCTTGGATCCTGAACAAAAAAGACACAGGGATGAGAGCCACAGCATACCCACAGCTTGGAGAAGAGCTGCAGCAAATTCACATCTGACATGTAACATGAGAAATAAATTTCCGTTGTTTTGAGTCACTGAGACTTAGGGATCATTTGTTTCCACAGCATAAGACAGCAAAATTTGACTCTACTCTGAAACATTTTCTGTAAGTTTAGATTTATTTCTTATTAACATGATAAAATTTATCAGTGAAGCTGTCTGGTCCTAGAGTTCTCTTTGTGGGAGTATCTTCCTAGTCTCCTTCCCTCTGACCTCTCTCCCCTCTCTTTTCTTTTAGTCTTCATGGTTTTGTTTTATAATGAAACATTCATACATCTAAACAAATTGATATCCGGGCTGTGAATTAGCTACTTATTTTGTTGTTGTTGTTATTAAAGAAACTTGTCAGTAGATATTTTCAAGATTTATTTTTATTCATTCTATTTATTTATTTTTTTATTCATTTATTTTTACTTATTTATTTCTTATTTACATTATTTATTTATCATTTTATTTATTTATTTGAGGGAGAAAGAGAGAGAGCAAGCATGAGTGGGAAGGGCAGAAGTAGGGGGAGAGTGAATCTCAATCAGACTTCAAACTGAGTGCAGAGCCCAACACAGGGCTCAATCTCATGACCCCAAGATCACAACCTGAATCAAAACCAAGAGTCTGACACTTAAGGGACTGCACCACCCAGGCATCCTGAGGTGATGATAGATAGATAGATAGATGATAGATAGATAGATAGATAGATAGATAGATAGATAGATAGATATAGATAGATAGTTTTTGTTTTTGTTTTTGTTTTTTGAGTAGGCTCTGTGCCCAATATGGGGCTTGAACTAACAACTCCGAGATCAAGAGTCCGCACGCTCTACGGACTGAGCCAGCTAGGTGCTCCACTTGTCTATAGATATTTTTAAAGTCCATTATGTACTCTTTCTACAAGTTATTCTAGTATCACACAAACTTATGTCAGACAAAAAAAATATAATCCAAATAGAATATATGACTCTTCAGTGGCCATAGCACAATAGCATCACTGTCACTACAGGCCTACTTATTTGTGCACAATTTTTGGAGTATCTAGGGGACTGTGAATTATTTCAGGAAGAGGAGGGAGGAGGAAATAGTATAGCCACCTGGCTGAGAGATAGCTGAAATTGTAGAAGACAAACCTGAATGTGTGATTGGTGCAAAGCTAAGCATCAGTATGGGGTTTATGGGGCACCTGGGTGGCTCAGTCCATTAAGTGTCTGTCTTCAGCTCAGGTCATGATCTCAAGGTCCTGAGATTGAGCCCCCTGTGGGCTCCCTGCTTCTCCTTCTCCCTCTGCTTGTGCTTCTCTTTTTTATTTTTTCTCTTTCAAATAAATAAAATCTTAAAAAAAAAAAGCGGGGGGTTACATTGCTCTTGGGCTGAGAATGTAGTTTTTTGGTACAGGCTAGAGGTTTTGGTCTTGTGCTATGGTACCAGGAGTTCATCACTCCCCAGCCACTGCTGTCTTTCTTACATTGTCAAAATGTATCAAATGTCAAAATCTGCATCTAGATGGGTTTGTTGTTATCAAATACCTAATAGTAATTATAGATGAGGCTGGATCCAAACTTTTCTTATACTGGCTTGTCCCTCATTCTGTAGCATCACCTGACTTCATTAGAATCCACGGGGCTGGTATGATGTTGACAACAGCAGCAGTGTGTGGAAAAATTTTAAATGATGAACTCATTTTATTTTTTTTTTTTAAAGATTTTATTTATTCATTTGACACAGAGAGATCACAAGTAGGCAGAGAGGCAGGCAGAGAGAGAGAGAGGAGGAAGCAGGCTCCCCGCGGAGCAGAGAACCCGATGCGGGACTCGATCCCAGGACCCTGAGATCATGACCTGAGCCGAAGGCAGCGGCTTAACCCACTGAGCCACCCAGGCGCCCTGATGAACTCATTTTATTTGAAAGTTATAGCCTATTAAGATTTTTTTGTTGTTGCAGCTGCTATTTGTTTTTTATATTTTTCTATGAATTTGTTTTCTAGGAATTTGTCCATTTCACTTAAATTTTTAAATTTGTGGGATAAAGTTGTTCATAATATTCTCTTATTATCTTAGAAAGGTCTGTAATATTTTTACTTAAGTCCCTTTTCATTATTGATAGTGGTAGTTTCTATATTCTCTCATTTTTTTCTTGGTAAGTTTTGACAATCAGTTTCAAAGTCTTCAATGAAGATGATTCTCTCTCTGTTTGCTTTCTGTCATTAATATCCAATTTTATCCTTGTTATTTTTTCCTTCTACTTTCTTTAGCATAAATTTTGTGTTCATTTTCTGA
Organism: Mustela erminea; assembly: GCF_009829155.1. Classification (NCBI taxonomy): domain Eukaryota; kingdom Metazoa; phylum Chordata; class Mammalia; order Carnivora; family Mustelidae; genus Mustela; species Mustela erminea. The sequence goes on from NC_045616.1 coordinate 92,263,834, forward strand.
CTTAAGTCATTATCAGCCACTGTTCTTTTTATAATAAGCATTTTATGTAAGCTATATATTTACCTCTAAACACAGCTTTAACTGTGTCACACAAGTTTCTATATGTACTGTTCATTATTTTTCAGTAAAAGATATTTTCTAATATTTCTTGTGATATCTGCTTTGACCCCTGAGTTATTGAAAAATGCAATTCTCAGTTTCCAAACATGTGAGAATCTTTGAAATTGGTACTTAGCTTAATTAGAGTGTGATCAGAGAATACCGTCTGTGTTATTTCAGTCCTTTGACTTGTTTTATGTAACAGTATGTAGTAAATTTTCAAACTTTACTGTGTATTCTGTAGTTGTTGGGTACTGTGCTATACAGGCATCAGGTCAAGAGTGTTAATTGTATTATTCAGGTTTTTAAATCTTTTTTGATTCTTTGGCCTGTGCCTGTTCTAACAGGTATTGATGGATGTGTGTTAAAATTTCTGACTATGATTATGGAGTTGTCTATTTCCTTTTAATTCTATCCATTTTTTTTCTTTATGTACATTTAAGGCTGTGTTTTAGGTGCATAAAATATAGATTTATTATATTTTCCTGCTGAATTGTACCTTTTTACATTATGAAGTCTCTCTCATCTTTGTTCATTATATAGTATTTTTTATCATAAAGTCTACTTCATCTCTTATCAATACAACTACACTAGCTTTTTCTGTTTAGAGTTTATATGGTACATGTTTAATTTTCTTTGACTTTGAATATTCCTATGGATTTATATTTCATCTAAATGATTCTTTTTTTAAAAAAGATTTTTAAATTATTTATTTATTAGGGAGAAAGAGTAAGTAAGAGAGAGAGAGAGAGAGAGAGAGAGAGAGAAAGCACCAGCCAGGGGAGGGGCAGAGAAGCAGACTCCGTGCTGAGTAGGGAACCTGACATGGGACTGATCCCAGGACTCTGGGATCCTGACCTGAGCTGAGGGCAGATGCTTAACTAACTGCGCCACCCGGGCACCCTAAATGGTTCTTTTATAAGCAGCATATGTTTGGGTTTAATTGTTTTTAAGCCAGTCTGACAATTCATGTCTTTTATTTGAAGCATTTTATTTGGGACCATTTATATTTAATGTAGTTACTGATATGTTTGGTTTTAAATTTATCAGCTTACTATTTACTTTCCATTTGTTCTTTTTATTGTTTTTCTTTTTCTCCCCTTTATTTCTTGGGATTTATTGAGTGTTTTGTTATTATTTCCTTTTTATTTGTTTGTTAATTATATATTCTTTTACAGTTCTTTGTAGATTACTGCACACATCTTTGACTTATTAGAGTTTAATAAAATTAGAACTTTTACTTGCTTTTGGACAATGAAAGGACCTGAAAATATTTTAACTCCTTTTACTTCTCTCCTGACTTATGTGCCATTTTTTGTCATGTACTTTAGTTATGTTTATGTTAGTTATGTTAGTTCTACAATACACTGTTATCATTTTATTTTTCTATTTTTTATTTTTTTAAAGACACTATTTATTTTAGAGAGAGTGAATGTGACTTGTGGGGAGGGCCACAGGGAGAGGAGAGAGAAAATCTCAAGCAGACCCTGTGCTGAGCCCAGAGCCCCAAGGGAAGCTCCATTCAGCATCCCTGAGATCATGACCTGAACCGAAATTAAGAGTCAACCAACTGAGCCAGCCAGGTGTCCCTACACTATTATTGTTTTAGACAGTTAATACTTAACATTTTTGTTGCTGTTCTTCTCCCTGAATCTCCAGGCTTACATCTAGGATCATTTTTCTCTGCTTGAAAACTACCCTTTCACACTTTCTTTAGTGCAGACCTGTTGGTGAAAAACCTACACATTTGTTTTTCTGAAAATGTCTTTATCTTCATTTCAGGGCTTTTTGAATTGACTTTAAGTCTTCCCTTGAATGAGTTTTGACAATTGTATTCACCCATGCAGCACTACCTGAAATAAGATCTGGAACATTTCCATCATACTAGTCCATTTTCCAGGGAATTTTCTGTTCTTCTTGAACCCAAACACTTTCTGAGTTCCAACACCATAGATTAGTTTTGTCCATTTTTAGGCTTCATGAAATTTGAATCATATAAATGGAATGCAGTATATATACCTTGGTGTGATGTTTTCAAGATTCATCCATGGTTTGCAGGTGTCAGTTATTTGTTACTTTTTAGGGTTATGTAGTGTTCTGTTGTATGGATATAAAAAAAATTTTTTTTTAAAGATTTTATTTATTTATTTGACAGACAGAGATCACAAGTAGGCAGACAGGCAGGCAGAGAAAGAGGAGGAAGCAGGCTCCCTGCCGAGCAGAGAGCCCGATGCGGGGCTCGATCCCAGAACCCTGAGATCATGACCTGAGCCGAAGGCAGAGGTTTAACCCACTGAGCCACCCAGGTGCCCCTAAAAAAATTTCCTTATCCATTCTCCTGTTGATGCATATTTGAGTTGTTTTAATTATTATGATTAAGGATGCTGTAAACTTTCTTGTATAAGCCTTTTTGTGGAATAAACCTCCATTTTTCTTGGGAAAATGCTTAAAAGTAGAATTCCTGGGTAATAGGGTAGGTATATATTTAAATTTTTTTTAATATATTAAAATTTTTAAGAAACTACCAAACAGAGACATCTGAGTGGCTCAGTCAGTAAATGTCTGCCTTCGGCTTAGGTCATGATCCCAGGGTCCTGGGATTGAGTCCCACATCGCCTCCTTGCTCAGCGGGGAGCCTCCTTCTCTCTCTGCCTGCTGTTCCCTCTGCTTGTACTCTCTCTCTGACAAATTAAAAAAAAGAAAAAAAGAAAGAAACTACCAAACAATTCTCTAAAATGAGAGAACTGTTTACATACCCACCAGCAATGGATGAAAGTTACAGTTGTATCTCATCTTTATAAACATTTAATATTATAAGTCGTTTTCATTTTATCCATTTTAGTGAATGTATAGTAGTATCTCATTGAGGTTTTAATTTGCATTTCCCTGATAAATAATGATGTTAAGCATCTTTTCACATGCTTATTGGACATCCTCATATCTTTTTTGTTGATTTTTCAAATACTTTGCACATTCTTTTGCACATTTTAAATTGGAATGTTTGCTTTTTTATTGCTAGTTTTTAGAGGTCCTTGATATATTCTGGATATTAGCCTTTTGCCACAAATATACATCATAAACATTATCTCCCAAAGTGTCGTATGTCTATTCATTTTCTTAATGATATCTTCTTTTTGAGGTATAGTTTATGTAAAATAAAATGCACAGATTCTGTTTAGCTTCATTTGTTGTGACAGATTTATGTAACAACCACCCAAAACAGAATATAGAACAATTATATCCCACCTTATCCTTTTTTCATTCAATATCTCCTACCAGAGGCAACAGCTATCTGACTTCTGTTCCCACAGATTAGTATTATTGTGGTTGAATATTATATAAATGGAATCATATAGTACATATGTAAATGAACCATATAGTAAATATTCTTTTGTACCTAGTTTATTTTTTGCCAGTGTTTTTGAGATTCATCAATGTTGTACATGTGTATTCAATTCATTCCTTTTTTACAACCTTATTGAGAAATGTCTAATGTGTCATAAAAGCTATCCATTTAAAGTAGTTTAGTTTTTTTTAATTGCTGGTATTAGTCCCTTGTGTGAATGAATATACCACAGTTAATTTTTTTTAAAGTAATCTCTATGCCCAACATGGGGCTCAAATTCACGATCCCAAGATCAAAAGTCACACTCTCTACCAACTAAGCTGGGGTGCTAGGCACCCCAAACTATTAGGCACCCCAAACTATTATTTACTTAAGTAAGCTCTATACCCAACATGAGGCTTGAACTCTGGACCCTGAGTTGAAGAGTCACGGGCTTTACCACCTGATCCAACCAGACCTTCCAATATGTTTCTTTATCCATTCTCCACATAGATAGTTTCTTGATTCATTCTCCAGGTGATACAATTTGGATTGCTCATAGATTTAAAAAAATTTTATTTGAGTATAATCGACACACAATGTTACATTAGTTTCAGGTGTACATCATACTGATTTGACAAGTTTATACATTATGTTTTGCTCAGCACAAGTATAGTTATGGTCTGTCACCATCACTATTATAGTATTACTGACTGTACTCCTTATGCTTGACTTTTATTCCTGTGACTTATTCATTCCATAACTGGAAGCCTGTACTTCCCCTCCCCTTCACCCATTTTTTCCATCCCCTGAGTATTCTCCCTTCTGGTGATCATATTACAGGTCTGATTCTGCTTTTTGTTTGTTTATTTATTTATTTATTTTTAGATTCCACATATGAGTGAAATCATATGGCATTTGTCTTTTTCAGTCTGACGTATTTTACTTAGTGTAATGCCCTCTAGGTTCATCCATGTTGTTGCAAATGATGTGATCTCATTGTAATATGCATATAAATAATAATAATATGGCTGAGTAATATTCTATTATATATATATATACCACATCTTTTTATCCATTCTATGGTAGAATGGATAAAATTCTCTTCCCTCCTTCCATATCTGGACTATTGTAAATAATCTGCAGTAAACTTAGGGGTGCAGATATCTTTTTGAATTAGTGTTTTAGTTTTCTTTGGGTAAATACTCAGTAGCGGAATGCTTGAAACACATGCCATTTGTATTTTTAATTTTTCAAGGAAACTCCATACCAGTTTACACTCCCACCAACAGAGCACAAGTTTTCCTTTGTCTCTGCATCTTTGTCAACACTTGTTATTTCTTGTTATTTTTATTTTAGCCATTCTGACAGGTGTAAGGTGATAACTCATTGTGGTTCTGGTTTGCATTTCCCTGATGACGAGTGATGTTGAGCATCTTCTCATATGTCTGTTGGCCATCTGTATGTCTTCTTTGGAAAAATGTCTTTTCAGGTCCTCTGACCGTTTTTTAATTGGGTTTGTTGTTTTGATGTTGAGTTCTGTAACATTTCAGATATTAACCCCTTATCAGATACGTCATTTGCAAATATCTTCTTCCTTTTGACAGGTTGCCATTTTGCTTTGTCAATGGTTTCCTTTACTGTGGAAAAGCTTTTTATTTTGATGTAGTCCAATAATTTATTTTGTTTTTGTTTGCCTTGCCTCAATAGACCTAACTAGAAAAATGTTGCTATGGCTGATATCAAAAAAATTATTGCCTGCATTCTTTTCTAGGATTTTTATGGTTTCAGGACTCACTTTTAGGTCTTTAATCCATTTTGAGTTTTTGTGTATGCTAGGTCATAGAGTAGATGTATGTTAAACTTTCTCGAAAAACTGAGTTTTCCAAAGCAGTGATTGAGGATTTAAGTTGTTACATATTCTCGCCAGTGTTGAGTTTGTCATCTCTTTTATTTTAATCATTTTAGGGGGTATGGGGTTGTATTTCACGGGGATTTTAATTTGCATTTCTCTGATGAGTGTGCTTTTTTTGGTTGCCCATTCAAGACTTCTATTCATTTTTAACGGGTTGTTTGTGTTTTTTATTGTTGACTTTTGGGGCTTAAAACCTATTCTGAATACAGGTAGATATTTGTTGATAGATAAATGGAGAACATTTTTTCCAGTTACATGTCTATAGCTTGCCTACTCATTTTTCTTTAAAAAAAATTATTTATTTATTTATTTATTTATTTGAGAGAGAGAGAGAGAGAGAGAGATAGCAAGAGCACATGAGAGAGCACATGAGCAGAAGGAGGGTGATTGGGAAGAGCAAGACTCTGGGATCAGGACCCAAGCCAAAGGCAGTCCCTTAACCAACTGAGCCAGCCACATGGCCTGCCTATTCATTTTTCTTTTCTTTCTTTCTTTCTTTTTTTTTTTTAAGATTTTATTTATTTATTTGACAGAGAGAGACACGGCAAAAGAGGGAACACAAGCAGGGGGGTGGGAGAGGGAGAAGCAGGCTTCCCACTGAGCAGGGAGCTGGATGCAGGGCTCAATCCCAGGACCCTGAGATCTTGACCTGAGCCAAAGGCAGGCACTAAACAACTAAGCCACCCAGGTGCCCCCTATTAATTTTTCTAATGGTATCTTTTGATGAGTAGATATATTTAATTTTGATGAAGTCCAACTATCAATGTTTTCTGTTATGGCTAGTGTTTTCTATGAGCTAAGAAGTTTTTGCATGCCCCAAAGTTGCAAATATATTCTTCTATGTATTTTTCCAGAAGTTTTATAGTAGTAATGTTTGATTGATTTAGATCTAATCTCAAATTAGTTTTTGCATAGGGAGTTTAATAGAGGTTGAGGCTCATTATTTCCTCGAACAGATATCCTAATATTCTATCACCATCACTAAAAATACTTTTCCTTTCAGGGCACGCAGGTGGTTCAGTGGGTTAAGCCTCTGCCTTTGGCTCAGGTTATGATCTCCAGTCCCTGCTGAGCAGGGAGCCTACTTCCCCCTCTCCCTCTGCTGCTCCTCCTGCTTGTGCTCTCTCTCCTTCTCTCACTCTCTGTCAAATCAATAAATTCTTTAAAAAAAAAAAAAAAACTTTTCCTTTCCCCCATTTAATTGATTTCAAATCAGGGTGTGTGTGGCGGTAGTGGGGAGGCACAAAATTGGATACAAATAGTAACAAATGAATAACAAAACTACACTGGAGAGGATAAAGAAGAAAAGAACTAACCTAAATAACTTTAGAAAATTATTTTGTCTATGTACTGTAAAGCTAAAAAAAAAAAGAACAATACACTACATCTGGTTAGTAAATTCATGTTTCACAGGAGCATATGTTAGCAATTCTGAAACATTTATGTATATTATGTATATTCTAGGGTTGAGTAAACAAGTATATTGTGGAGTGAACTCATGGTTTTTTATAAGATAGAGATGTTTATATGTGCTTATATATACTTTTATATTTTTCTTATTTTTTTCTGCTGACACAGCTCTAGCAATGACTGCACTTAATGCCTAGATCTTGACTTCCAAATATTATTCTGTAGTAAAAGATCACTGAGCTCTTTGGAGAAATGGCTGATTCCAGGGATGGGGAAGGGGAAGTAAATGATGAGCCTGGAACATCCTGTTGTGCCAGAACGTAAGGAAGTCTTTTAAAAACATTTTGAAAGGTCACCAACTAGAAGGAACTTTTCATGGTCAGCTGTGACAGGGGGAGCAACAAAACAAATGATCATAGCAATGGAGTATAATATAAATAGAGTATGAGTCTATATACATATAAATAAATAATTGAAAAAAATAAGTAAGTAGGGGGAGAAAACACAGCTCTTTCTTATAGCAGAATTCCATTTAATAAATGTGAAAGAAATGATGGAAAAAAATAATCATTTGCCATCTCACAAATAATTATTGCAGATTAGAGTCATTCATGGATGCTAAAACTAAATAGGATATTTGCAGAGTGTCAGTGTGTCTCCCACAAGGTACTTACTTACTAATAATAAAGGAAAAGAGTAATTTTATAGAGGAGAAACTTGCTAGAAAACACCTTAATAAATTGGTCAAAGTGAACATTCTCAGTTGTGGGACAAATTGACGTAATTTACAACCTGATAGGATGCAGTGAAAATAACAACATTATTTCCCTGATATCCCTACGAAAAATACATGACCTGAATCTAAACATGAGAAAATTCAGAAAAAATAAAATTTGGAGCATTATACAAAACAATAACTGATCTGTAATATTCAAAAGTGCCAAGGCCTTGAAAGTCAAGAAAAGACTGAAGAAATACTCCATGCTGAAGGAGAAAGATCTGAAAGCCAAATAAAACACGTGATCCCTGACTGGAGTGTTTTGCATGAAACACATATTGGGACACTTGGAAGAACCTGAATGGGATGTGTGGATTCATTGATAGTAAGATATTAATGTTAATTTCCTACTTTTGGTTATTATATTGGGGTTAAGTAAGATAACACCACTGTTCACAGGAATCACATATAAATTCTAAGCTATTTGGGGCATCATATCAGCAATTTAATCTCAAATGGTTCAGGAAAAAATATTCTTTGTACTATTTTTGTGACTTTGTTTACAAGTTTGAAATTATTTCAAAAGTAAACAGTGTTCACATCCACATTATTTGCATTAGCCCCAAACTGGAAACCATACAAATGTTTATCAACAATGAACAATGGATAAATGAATTGTAGTATATTCATATGATAAAATATTATATAAAACAATAAAATGAACAAAATAGCCACAGGGAACAACTTAGATCTCATAAATATAATATCAAGCAAATGAAGATAAATATAAAAAGAATGCATACTACATTATTCTGTTTTCATAAAATTCAAAAACAGGTAAAATTGATCTGTAGTGACAAAGATCATGATGGTGGTTACCTCCCAGAAAGCAGGAGACCATAACTGGGAGAGGCACGTGAGGATTCAGGGGTACTAGTAGCGTTCTATTTCTTGACCTGCATGGGAGTCACATGTGTTCTGCTCACTTTGTGATAATTTGCTGAACTCTTATGATTTGTGCATTTTTGTGTTTTGTATTATATAAAAGTTAAAGAAGATTTGTGATATTAAGGAAATGTGTTACTTTGAATATTTCTATCGGAAGAAAATATCTGAAAATTAATGAACTAAACACAGCAGGGAAATGAAAATTAAAACGTCAGATTCCAGTTCTCACTCTCACTCAGTAGGCAAAACTAGTTGTCAATACCAAGTGCTGGTGAGGATATAGAGTGCTAGGATCTCTCACAGAGTTCTGGTAGGAGGGTACACTGGGGCAACCACTGTGAAAAATCTGACATTATCTAATAAAGTTGTAGATGGATTTACTCTACGCTGAACTATTCTTCTCCTTGGTGTCTACTGTAGAGAAAGTCTTGCACATGGACTTCAGGAGATGATTATAAGGATGTGCCCAGGAGTGTTGTTTATTATAGCAAAAACTGGAAACAATCCAAAAGTCCATCAGCAATAGAACTGGATAAATAGAGTAATTTAATACATACACAGTGAAAAGGAATGAACTACAACACATGCATCAACATCAATGAATCTCATGATATCTCTCAACAAAAAAGCAAATCAAGGGGCACCTAGGTGGCTCAGTCGGTTAAGCTTTGCTTTTGGCTCATGTCATGATCTCAGGGACCTGGGATCAAGCCCCACATTAGGCTCCCTGCTCAGTGGAGAGTCTGCTTCTCTCTCCATCTGCACTGCCCCTCCCCCAGACTCCCTGCTTATATCTGTCTCAAATAAATAAGTAAAATCTTAAAAAAAAAAAAAAAGCAAGTCAAGGTGTGATTCCACATGTACAAGTTAAAAACATGCAAAACTGTATCTTAAATAAACAACGTATGATTAGATTATAAAGAAAAGCTAGGAATAATAAACTCAAAATTCAGGATAGCAGTTGTCTGCTGGGAATGTGAACAGAGAGAGCACCAAGAAACTAGAGTGGTACTAGTGCTGTCAGATCTCTTGAATCATGGTTCATGGGAGTTTGTTTCATTATTATTATGTGAGTATGCTAACTATATTTTTGTTAGTATGATTTTTTTTTAAAGATTTTATTTATTTATTTGACAGAGAGAGATCACAAGTAGGCAGAGAGAGAGATGAGGAAGCAGGCTCCCTGCTGAGCAGAGAGCCAGATGTGGGACTCCATCCCAGGACCCTGAGATCATGACCCGAGCCGAAGGCAGCAGCTTAACCCACTGAGCCACCCAGGCGCCCTAGTATGATTTTTTGATACTAAAAAATATTTTAACAGAAAAAGAAGCAATTCTTACAAGCTAAGTGTTGGGGTGGCAATGGGTATTGTTCTTAGAAATCAATACAAGAAGTGTAGGACCCTTCTAGAACATCCCCAGGTGATTTTCCATTTTCCATTTCATTTTTAATTTTGGTTTTTTAAAAAGATTTTGTTTATTTATTTGACAGAGATCACAAGTAGGGAGAGAGGCAGGCAGAGAGAGAGGGAAGCAGGCTCCCTGCTGAGCAGAGAGCCTGATGTGGGGCTCGATTCCAGGACCCTGGGACCATGACCTGAGCTGAAAGCAGAGGCTTTAACCCACTGAGCCACCCAGGTGCCCAATTTTGATTTTTTGTGTCCTTTTATTCTGGAATATTTCACAAGGACAAAAGTGAATAGAGAAAAATATAATAATCACATATGTGTTCATGACCTTATGTAAAACCTCACAAAAATAGTTGAATCCCCCTGCATAACCCTCCCCAATTACATTCCCTTCCTGCACCCCAATAACCATGGTTCTGAAATTTTATATCTGTCATTCCCCTACTTGTCTTCCTAATTTTATGCATGTGCCCTTAAGAGTTTGTTTTGTATTGTTTTATTGTATTGCTTGACATGCTTGGCATTTTATATAAAAGGCATCATTCAGGATATATCCTTCTGCAATAGTTTACCTTTTTAATGTTGATCCATGTAAATATGGCAAGATTCCTTTTTTTTTTTAAAGTTTATTTATTCAAGTAATCTCTGTACCCGGTGTGGGTCTCAAACTCATGATCCTGAGATCAGGAGCCACACACTCTACTGAATGAGCCAACCAGGCATCTCTGGCAGGATTCCTTACATCCAGTCTTAATTTATGTTTACAGTGCTCCAAAATTTAAAAAACAAAACAAAACAAAACTTTTTGTTATGGGAAGTTTGAAATGTATGCAAGAGTAGGCAGAGTCTTGGGGTGCCTGGGTGGCTCAGTGGGTTAAAGCAATCTGAGGGTTTTGAAGGGGCGGGGGGTGGGAGGTTGGGGGAACCAGGTGGTGGGTATCAGAGAGGGCACGGATTGCATGGAGCACTGGGTGTGGTGCAAAAACAATGAATACTGTTACGCTGAAAAAAAAATAAAAAATTAAAAAAAAAAAAAAAAGCCTCTGCCTTCTGCTCAGGTCATGATTCCAGAGTCCTGTGATCAAGCCCTGCATGGGCTCTCTGCTCAGCGGGGAGCCTGCTTCCCTTCCTCTCTCTGTGCCTACTTCTCTGCCTACTTGTGATCTCTGTCTGTCAAATAAACAAATGAAATCTTAAAAAAAAAAAAAAAAAAAAAAAAAGAGTAGGCCGAGTCTCATAATGTTATCCCATGTACTCATCACCAAGATTTAATAGTTATCAACATGTGGTGAGTTTGGTTTCATCTATTTCCCCGCTCATTTCCTCCTCTCTTACATGATTTTGGAGTAAATCCAAAACATCATGTAATTCTCCCCTAAACATTTCAATATGTACCAACTCTAAGACCTCTTCTTACAAGGACATAATTATAGGTCTTTATAACAGTTATTAACACTTGGTTAATATCATCAACTGTTCAGTCTTCAAATTTCCATATTTCGTATTTCTACATTCTGTTTGAATCAGATCTCTGTTTTAATTTTTTTTAATTGCTGATGGGCTGCTCTGCACAAGACATTCAGTGAAGTTCTGTTGAACATGTGTTGGGCTGAAGATCTCACTGAGCAGAAGGCAGCTGCTCACTCCATTGATGGGCTGAGAATCTAGACTTCTTCAGGTGGCTTGTGGAACCTGGCAGCCATTTCCACAGATACCTGGTTTGCTCATCACTGATAATCATTTAACTCTGTGATAATGTTGTTTTTTGGCCAATGTGTAGGCCTAGTGTAAAGAATGCTTGTGACATTTCTTTATTTGTAACACCCCATTAGATGGTTGTGCAGGTACTCAGTATTTACCATCAGGTAAGACAGAAATATAAGACTTCTTTGTTTACTAATAATTCCTGCTAAGCAAATGTTGATTTTGTCATCTTACCATTCTGGTTCTTTCCTGAAACTGAAGAAGGGTGTGGGATGAGACGAAAGAGTGAGGTGATGACCGGATGAGGTAATGTGCATGCCAGTAGGTTGCAAACCCGTAAGGTGCTATACAAAGGTGGTTTTAATACAACCAGCAGCCCTCACCTCTCACATGTTTTACTTCTGTAGTCACTGTACTTTCAGCTTTTCCTTAGTCTACCTGTCCAACATTCAGACTCTCAGGGACCAGTTGAACTAATACAGACTGGCATCCTCTGCCAGGCCCATCACACAGTCTTGAAAGTTGTGGTCTCATTGTTGGCACAGTGGTGACCATGTGGCAATTTGAATATTTTAGGGGTAAAAATAGAAATTACTGGGCATGGAAACATAAGGCTACTGATACTTGTGATTAAAAGCATCACTTTCCTGAATGTAATACTCAAGATGCCAGATGACATATCAGTTGTGAAGAAAAGAAAAGAAAGGAAGAAGAACTACAAATGCTGGAAACAAATTGTTTAATACTATAATTAAAACACAAGATTTAATTAGGGGTTTTTTGATGTTTTTAGCTTTCTCGGAATGAACTGTCCTTAAAACATTTAATCCATTGCTTGACCATATATTTTACATTTGAATCTGTTTTTGGAAACAAAAAAGTGCCCATAGTGGAGTAGAGCTTCCTCTCTCACAGCTACCCACAGAGCTAGAATTATGGAGATAGACTGAGGAGACCAGCTTAGCTCTGCCACAAGGTTTACTGCTCAGCCAGCCTGCAGCAGGAGAAAGGGAGTGGCGAGCTCTGTCCAGAAGAATAAGCCACTCCTCTTTCTTTAGCAGCCCAGAGCAATTAATTATTTCATGGAGCCATCTTGATGACATATGCCCAGTCATATGGTCAAGCTATGCTGTTCAGCTGCATTGTTTTCTGTTGTAATAGGAGTTGCAGGTGTCATCTCCTGGTATTTGGGTGAGGCAGGAACCTGAGCGGTCTCACTTGAAGGCTTGTTGACATTGCGAACTTGGCACTGACTTAAAACATTATTTAGAACAAGGCAGAGGACTTGTTCAGCAATTAGGACTGCTGGTGTTCTGCAGCTGAAACCCAGTTGTAGTCACTGACCTCATGGTCTTGACTATCTATAGGCAGCATTAGACAATCCAAGATATTTGTGCAGCCTTCACCATCTCATCTGCCCTTGAATTAGAAATACACCAAGAATGGACATCACAATTGCATCAGCAGGAAAAGGAGAATAGAAGTACTTCTAGCTCTGTGCCATGTTTTAGCTCTAACACTTTGTGTGTTTATTTTGGCAAAAGCTTTGGGAGCGGAGGAAGTCATAGTCTGATTTTATCATCTCAATCTCAAAACAACACTTATAATAGTTTTCCCTTGATAGTTCCCTAAACTCAGCTATGTTCAATTTTTAAAAAAAATTTTTTTAAGATTTTATTTATTTATTTGACAGAGAGAGATCACAAGTAGGCAGAGAGGCAGGCAGAGAGAGAGAGGAGGAAGCAGGCTCCCCGCAGAGCAGAGACCCTGATGTGGGGCTCGATCCCAGGACCCTGAGATCATGACCTGAGCTGAAGGCAGAGGCTTTAACCCACTGAGCCACCCAGGTGCCCCTCAATTTTTTTTTTTTTTTTTACTGCATTTGCTCTCCAAAAGTGAATTCTATTTTTTTTAAAAATACTTTATTTATTTATTTGAGAGAGAGAGGGAGCACAAGCAGGGGGAGTGGCAGAGGGAGAGGGAGAAGCAGGCTCCCCACTGAGCGGGGAGCCCAATGCGGGGCTCGATCCCAGGACCCCAGTATTATGACCTGAGTCAAAGGCAGGTGCCCAACCAACTGAGCTACCCAGGTGCCCCATAAATTCTGTTTACTAATAGGGGAAATGGTCCCTGTATTAAAATCTAGCTCAGTCTTTTGAGATTCTTCTGTAAAAGAAGACCTTTGGGAAACAATATCTTAATAATGCTAATGAACCACAACTTTATTGAACATTGGTGAGTTGTATTTGAGTTGCCTATGTCTGTTTGTTAACTAGATTCTGAGCACTACTTGTATGGCAAAGTGTTCTTCATCTTTTATTCCCCATGGCACTTAGTACATGGCAGGAATTCAACAAAATAGAACAAGAAAGATGTGTATCAGAATAATAATAATACAAGGCAGAAAATAGTGCTGAGAAAGGTATGAATGATCTGTAGGATCCTGGCGGAGAGGTGACCTTCAGCTAGGGGAACTCTAAAGGCTTCAAGGAGTGGTGTTTCTTGATGTTAGATGGACCTCAATAGATTGAAATACCAGCTGTTATCTATTGGATGTTTATTATGTGCCAGGCGCTGTGTTAAGCATTTTGCCTGCTTAATCCAACCAAATCTTGCCAGCAACTTTATGGGAAAGGTACTTTCATCATTCTCATTTCAGGCTTGAAGAAACTTGTGGCTTATGCAGATTAACTGATTTTTATCAGTCACACAGCTGGTAGGTGACAGAGCCGAGATCCGAACCAGTCTGACATGAAGGTTATGCTCTCGAACACTGGTCTATACTGTCCTTTATTTTAAGAAGTGAATTCAGTGTTTCATTATTTGATAAAACATGGCCTATGTTCCAAAAACATTTACTAGTTGATGTGGCTAGAGAATAAGACATGTGGAGAGTAGAGAGCAGTGAGGAACAAGTTTCTAGTAAGTCAGGGACAAACCTCAGAACTTGCAATGCTATCCTAGAGAATTAGGGATTTTTGAAAGGTGATGGAAGCATTCAATGCCTGTAATTGAAGTGGCAGAACTAGCTAAGTGCTTTAGGAAGACAACTCTGGGAGGAGGAAGAGGAGAGGCATACAAACCAGTTAGGTGGCTATTGGCGGTGGTGGTGCAGGAGCAAAGGCATGTGCAGCCCCAAGAATATGTGATTTCCTCCTGCAAGCTTCACTGGAATTGTTTCATGTTAAGAAAATAGAACATTAAAAAAAAAAAAAAAGAAAAGGAAAGGAAAAAGAAAAAACATTGAGTATCGGTGCCTGAGTAGCTCAGCCGGTTAAGCGTCTGCTTTTGGCTCAGGTCATGATCCCAGGGTCCTGGGATCGAGCCCTGTGTAGGTCTCCCTGGTCAGCTGGGAACCTGCTCTTTCCTCTCCCTTTGCCTCTTCTCCCCACTCATGCCCTCTCTCCCTCTCTCTCTCTCAAATAAATAAAATCTTCAAGAAAAAATCTAGTCTCACAAACAACATGAATTAGAGAACATGAATTAGCTTTTCTATTTGAAAACTTAAAAAATAGGATTTGATTTAGAGAATATTTTGCACATAAATCTTTGGGAACCGCATAAATTAACCTTTGTGTTCATGTAACATTCTTAAAAGAGCATTTGTTGATCAGTACAAAGGAATACAGGGAATATGTATATATCATTTGCACCGCCCCCTTTGTTACATGATTTTACTTTCTCTTCTAACCCTTGTGAATGAAACTAAATGTTATCACATGTCCAATAAATTCCTAAAATATTTCCAAAGAAACAGAAACCAGTAGAATTAGGCATTGGAAAACTCTCATAGACTGTTGCTTCTGGTCTGGCTCTGGATCTACAAGTAATTCCCTCGCCCACAGAACTGGCTCACATTCCTGAGTTGTGTGTATAGCTCTGAGGCAACATGTGACACCATGACATTGACTAATTACATGGAGTCTCCTCTTGTCCTAAGAGAACTGCTCATTAGGAGGCAGGCTCTCTAATTTTCCTTTCGGGGGGATTCCATCCCCCGATTCCCCACTCTGAAATGCAGAATAGACAAACAATAAATATTAGATTGATTATGAGATTTCATCACCCAATTTCTGATGTTTTATTGGCAAAGCTAGGAATATGTCCCGTTTCATCATGCAGTCTGTGGCAATGGCAGTATTTCACACCTCTCCACACAGGTCAACACTTTTTATATGCTGACCAAAACATGATCACCTGACTATTACAAAATTATTAATTTCAAGTGTAAGAGTGATTCAATTTAAAATGAATTTTTATCTTTTAGATATACATGTTGAATATTTATACATGAAATGATATGCCTAGGATTTGCCTCAAACAACACTGGATGGAAGAAGTTGGTGGGAGTGAAGATAAAATAATGGATGGGTACAATGGGTAGGAGTTGGTGATTGTTGAAGCTGGATAATGAGTGCATGGGGGACCATTATAATACTACATGAATTAGTGAATACTTATTAGCTTTACAAAAGGTCTACTCATGTATATGTTTGAAATTATACATAATTTTTAGATGACCACTCTTTAGATTTTGGGCTGAGTACTGCAATGAAAAAGAAATATTAATGAATTGTTTCTAGAAAAACATGCATGCCCAGTCATTTCTCTTCTCAGTACATAGCATACTAGTCAGTCTGTTCCCCATCTCCAAGTAACTCTGTAGAGCTGTGATTATTTTCCTATGCATTTGCCTGTGCTTTTTCTCCTCTGGCTTGTATCTTCAATTTGATTAGTAATCTCTTCACGGCAGGACTTTCCACATAATCAGCTCTTCATCCACATGGTACTATGTTTTCTCAAGGGTGATAAAGTGTTAAAGATAGTATATCAAACAGTGTAAACCAGTATTTTTCAAAAGGCTTGCAAAGGGACGCCTGGGTGGCTCAGTCGTTAAGCATCTGCCTTCAGCTCAGGGCACAATCCCAGGGTCCTGGGATCGAGCCCCACATCAGACTCCCTACTCGCTGGGAAGTCTGCTTCTCCTTCTCCCTCTCTCTGCCTGCCACTCCTCCTGCTTGTGTGCTTTCTATATCTTTCAAATAAATTTTTTAAAAATCTTAAAAAAAAAAAGACTTGCAAAAAGGGTGGTTATTATCTAAATATCAGCTTATGTGTCAAGAACATCTGAATTCAATTCCATCCCAAGAGTGATTTTCCCTAAAACTAGGGGGAATACATTATACTTTTTCTTCTTGTAAGTCAGAAATAATCTGGCCTCTGGGTAGGTAGAGAAGAGAAAGGAGGGAAAAAGGAAGGAAACAGATGAGAATGGCAGGCATGTTCTCCAGCGAGCTAGTGGTTATTCCAAAATTCCTCCCCAAGTGGTGGATACCACATACCTGTTCTTGGCATGGCTCTACAGAGCTCTAATTCTTCTAGGTAGGTGAAATTACCACCAGAAGTCTTCTGCAGTAACTGTAGCCCCTTTTCCTCTTCTAATCTAGAGTTGTAGAAAATCTTATTGCTGGAAAAGGTCAAAGCATCGCTTTATTTTTTTTAAGATTTCATTTATTTATTTGTCAGAGAGAGAGGGAGAGAGAGTGATAATGACAGAGGCAGGCAGAGGGAGAAGCAGGCTCCCCACACAGCAAGGAGCCCAAAGCGGGACTGGATCCCAGGACCCGGGATTGTGACCTAAGCCAAAGGCACCCATCCAAGCATCACTTTAAAGGTTATCCAAAGGCCCTGAATGTGCACAGATTTGCTCCAAGCCATACACTTATGCAGCTGGGCCCATAGTAGTCACCAAGTCTCCGTTCTATTGGCCAACTCCCCACATTCTGGAGGTTTGTTTTGAAAATTGTAGTCTGCCAGGAATCAAGAGATGTGTTGAGTGCCCTGCTTAAGGACTGTAATCTCTAGCTTTGGCTTTCAAAAGAAGGGTAGGGAAGGTGGCTTACCTGCTGAGATGATGGAATGAACCGCTTTGGGGAAGTGGTGACGTCATCAGCCCTTTCTGGCCTCCACACTGAAACCGGACTACACTCTCGGTTAGGAAACAAAGGAGGAAGTGAAGCAGATTTGTCATTGCTTAAGCAGCCTGGGATGCCGACTTAGAATTCTTGATTCTCTAGCTGTTGGTTGAGGCAGCAGAGGGAAAGTTTCTCAGGCACATGCTGGACCCCCACTGAGAAAGGACAGGAAACTGCTAGTCACTGGAATGGACCCACGCACTTGTATGCTCTGAGGAGCTCACTGGGAACTGCAGTGATGTCGTGTCTTCCCTGTCTGGCCTTGTTCAAATCCTCCAGGAAGTTTTCTTTAGGAGAAACCTTGTATACTGCTTCTACATGGATAACTGCCGAATGTAGCTTTGATAAAACAGGTAACATTTATTTGAGTCTTTGAAACTTGTGGCCACTAAATGGACAATAACAGTTATGATTCCCCTTCCTTTGGCCTCTAAAAAGTGGTTAGGAAAATCAATAGCGAACATATCCATTCTCTAGGGACTCGGGAGGGCAGACATAGAAGGTTATCTGAGCTCTTGGAATCCTAGACAAGTTCCCAGGACTTCTTTTTCTTCTAGGAATAGGTTCTTGTTCAGTGGTTAGGAATAAAAAATTTCAGCTGGCTAGAGCAACTAGCAACTAGAGCAACACTTCTTCTGAAGTGTTACGAGATGTATAAAGAGCCGTGGCCTTTCCCTGCTTGCAGGCAAGCATGTCTTGAGTCTAGACTATATAAGGTCTCCTGCTCTGTCTCTTCCTTGAAGGGCTATGGAATGAGATGAACTTCCCATCCTTCTGCCCATGGCCTAATCCAGCCTGAATTTTTCTCTTTCACCACATACTTCAGGAGCCAACTCAAATCTCCTTTGCCTTAATTTGGGCTCATTTCTTCTTAATTAGTCATCTGGTGACACCATAATTTCTTGATCATTATTAAGTAGCTATTCCTTAAAATTGTTTTAAAAGGCTATTTGTTATTTTTTATTAAGTAATCTTTATGACCAACATGGAGCTCAAACTTTTGCCCCAAGATCAAGATTCACCTGCTCCACCAACTGAGCCAACCAGGCACCCTTCTTAAAAAATTTTTATGAGTTGAGCTTCTCAGAAGAAATATATTTTTATTTATTTTTTAAAAAGTTTTTATTTAAATTCCAGTTAGTTGACATACAGTGTTATATTAGTTTCAGGTGTACGATATACCCTTCAGCCTTCAACAATTCCTCATATTACCTGGTGCTCATCACGACAAATGCACTGCTTAATCTCGATGGCCTATTTCACCCATTCCCTCACCCAGAAGAAAGATACTTTTAAATTCAATAAACAAGCAAGTAAATAAATAAATATGATATACCTTAGACTAGGAATCAAATAGGAGAGAAGGTGGAAAAGGTAGCCTCAGAATCCAAGTTCAATCTGAGATCTCGCAGTGAGCTACAGGAGCCAATTCTGGTCTCTGTCGTTTCTTTCCTCACTTCCTTCTTCCTTCCTTTCCTCCCTCCCTCCCTCCCTCTCTCCCTTCCTCCCCTCCCCTCCATTCCTCCCCTCTCCTCTTTCCTTCTTTCTTTTCCTTTCTCTATCTTCCTTCCTTTTTCAGCATTACTGAGATATAATTGAAGTAGAAAATTGTGTAAGTTTTAGGTGTACAATGTGTTATTTGATACACTTCTGTATTGTAAAATGATTACCACCATAGCTTTAGCTAATGCCTACATCACAGCACATATTGACCATTTTTCTTTTTTGTGTGAGAACATTTCAAATCTACTTGTGGTCTCCAACATTCTTAATGAAAAAAAGCAGGGGCCTGGGCTGACAAAGCAGGGAGAAATGCTGACTTTTGATTCATATGGTGTAGAGGGCTCCCCAGACTCTTTAAACATCAAGCCAATGATGTGAGTTAGGGACTCCAGGATATCGAGATGGGGATCTAACCAAGAGACACAATGGGAACAGGTAAGCTCCAGGACCCTGATGGGCCATGTATTTTTGGTGTGAGGGATGGAATTGGATGAAGTAATGCTGGAACCATCCGAGAAGGATAAGTCAGGTCTCCGTGATGGTGGATACTTTGTCCTACATGAAGCAGCCAGGCCATTTTGCGAATCTCTGGATCTTTCTAGTCACATGGCAGCATCTCCAAGTGTTAACCTGTGCTCCTCTTTCTGAATGTGAAACTTATATTATGTTTTTTTTTTCCTGTCATAGGCCCACTTAGTGGTCAATATTTTCCAGTCCCTGATGTTAATGCATGCAACTGATTTGTACTTTTGTTCTCGGGCATTGTTTCAAAGCCTACCACTTGCTTATTCACAACTGCACACAATTACAGTAATGTCTGTGGTATTCAGTGTGGCTTACAACCTTGCACAACTGACTGTTATCCAGGCTTCTTCTGAATACTTAAGTGTAGTTCTAAACTGACAACCATAATCCAGAAATGTAGTGATTCTTTTCTGAAAAATTGTAAATTAAGACTTCTGTCTTCTTCTAGAAGTTCTCATTTTGTTTATCCTCATTTGACAGCTGAGAAAACGTCAGCATGAAAAAAACAGCTTTCTATATAACTTAGGTATTTCACTGACCTCCACACACAGTTATTTTAAGAGGGTTTAGATATATCTCAATGGCCACTAAGGATTTTTGATGGATTTAAAATCTGACCTGTTTAAAGGAGTTGTCCCTGTCCTGTCCAGGTGACCTTGAGTAAGGACCTAAGGACCATCAATTCTCAGTTCTGTAGGCCACAGAATGTTCTCCAAGGGCCAAGGGCAGGATGGCTCAGGGCCAGATATCCACCATTTGTGACAAAGCCAGTCAGAGCTGCTGCCTTGTGAATATGAGCCTGACCACCTGCGTCCTGTGACAACATCATCAAGAGAGAAGATGTTTCTCTGCCATCTCCAAGACAAAATGAGGGAGTGAAGTACTTGGGCCCTTTGCCTTGGCCTCAGGCAGGTATATCTGCACTACCCTCTGTGTATTGTCAGATCGTGTCTGACTCCTTGATTCTTGTGGAGCTCGTATACTAGCCATGGTGCTCCCACAAACTGCGTCAACCCATGTATAAAGTGCCCAAGGAATGCAGGCCTGCATGAGCAAATGAAGTAGACACAGATTCCATGAGGAGATTTCTGTGCTCATTGGCACATTTCTCTTTCGTGTACCAACCAGGAGTGATGTTGCAAACAGTTGAAACCTGCTGGAAGAGCCGGGGAATGCTTGTTGTTAGGGCCACCACCTACAGTTGTGCCCTGAACAAGACTCCAACTGAGGGGGTGACACGGGGCTGAAACCCAGCCTGAGCTCCAGCCTGCCAAGCCTTGCATTTTGCTCTGGGGCACTTTTCTCCAAGAGGAAGGAGGTGTCTTTTCTAATGCACTAAGAACACCTATGGGTGAGACGTTGTCTAAAGAGATTGCTATACAAGTCCCCAATTGGTCACCTATGAGGCTGCTCATGGCAGCATTGTGTTGGGTGGTGGGAAGTCAGAGGCCCTAGGGGTGCCCGTTACTGGAGTACTCTGCAGCAGCCAGGAAGAATGGACTGGATGTGCACAGAGCAATGTGAGAGGTCTTAAAAACAAAGTGTGGAGTGGAAACACTAAGACACGGAGGAAGATCTGTAACACACTGCTATCTTGTAAATTAAAATACATGCAGAGCAGACAATAATACACATCTTCATAGAATGCATAGAAGCCAAAAAATATAAGTAAATGGATTAGAATGTTTGGGAGGAAGGACAGGAGTGAGGAGTGGGAATAGGAGAAAATACAGGCATACATACTTAAAAGAGAGGCCCTGTATGGACTGACCAAGAGAATGAGTCCTGAACTGAAAAGTGCGATTAACACTCCACTCCTGAGGCCTAATAAGTTTTTAAAAAGGTGCCTTTGACCTTGCCATTTGAGGCTTTCCTCAACCCACCTGTTGACCAGCAGCATGATGAGATCAACGAGATCATAGCTTTTTAATAATCTCATCATCGGAGAGACTTCTATCTGGACTTGTGTGAGCTTCCTTGTAACACACCTGTCCTTATCAAACTCAGGTTGATCTGGTGCTCTCCTGGTCCTTAAAATCCTTGGAAATTACCTGGCCTTATCTACATTATTTTATTTTCCTAATAGCCATAAACAGAAATGAAAGTACTTACTTCCCTGGGGCTTTAACTAAGCTATAAAAGCTATGTTAATGAAGAATAGGGACTGCAAAGAAGAGAAGAAAGCCCTGGGTTCTGTTTGGCCTGGTTTCCTGTGCATCCTGTGTTGACTTTTTGCATTCACTCAAGGCTTTCAGCAGATGGTTCAGATTGGGACACAGTGTCTAAGCTTCTTGCAAGATACATCTGGAACATTCTAGACCAATGCAATCAAAAAGTGCCTGATGGCTAAAAACTTGCATCATTTAACAAATATATGAGTAAGTCCAGCACCGTTTTTGAGATATTTCTAAGTCAACTTGGTGCTGCTTAAACAACAACAACAAAAAAAGACACAATATTCTTTAAAGTGGCGTGTGTTCAATAGGTATCTGAGATCTGAGAAGTGTAAGGTGGATGGAATGACCTTTTACTACCCAGGGAAGCCTCCTGTCCCTGCAGTGTCTTACATGTATTAGAGTAGGCGCCTCTTCTTCCCGGTGACACAGCCCCAGAGTCAGGCACAGTTACAGCAAGTGGAGTTGGCTCTCAGCCCAGTCACCCCCTTGGTTATTAAGGGTATAATCTACCCAGCTGTAGGACATGACCCTGCAAACAAATAAGCTCCCCCAACTTTTTCTCTTCCACAGGGGTTCCATGATTTGCAACGTTTCTCTGGTTGATGTTGGAAAGGCCCAAGTAGAGCAACAATAGCTGCCATCCTTCCAGGCCCTTCTGCAGCTTTGCCCCTTCCTCGGTACAGGTGGAGTCTGGTTCTACTCTTTTGGAGTCTGCCTGAGCTTTGGACTGGCTTGCCACCAGCAGAACACAGCAAAAGCAAGAATGTAATTTCTGAGGTTAGGTGATAAAAAGTCATGATCTGGCATCCAACTGCTAGCTGGAATGCTTGGAGTTGGAGCCCTAAGGTGACTATCCTGAGACTCCCAAACTGGGAGGAAGCCATGCCACATGGTGAGGCTGTGTGTAGGTGCTCTGGTCAGCAGTCCAAGTTTTTGAGTGCTCCAGGCTCAGACACCATACATGTGAGTAAACAAACCCAAGATGCTTCTAGCTCCCAGTTATGAATTCATCACCAGACTTTGAATCTCCCCAGCTGGGGCCCCAGGTAGTTCCGGGGCCCCGGATAGCAGAGACAAGCTATCCAAACTGTGTACGGAGTTTCTGACACCTAGAATCCATAAGCACAAAAAATTGCTGTTTGTTTTATGTTACACAGCAACAGTAACTAAAAGACCCACTATCTTCAGTAACACCAAAAAGAAGAGCAGTAAAAAGAAAGAGAGGAAACTGCTATAAATAAAAATTAAAAACTAAAGAATTATAAGCTGTTTAAAAATTAAAAAATTAGACATATAGATGAGCTATATCAATAAATACAAATGACAGCATTTGACTCCTAATTAGAATAAACCATTAAAGAAAGACATTTAAGAAAACCAGGGTAATTTGACCTTTGACTGGATACTAGATGGTATTAAGGAATTACTGTTAAAGATGTGATAAAATGGTTACTGAAAAAAGAGCCCTTATTTGTTACAGATACATACAGAAGTATTTAAGGATGAAAATATCTGATTTGCTTTAAATTGGATTTAAAATGGAGATGAGGGAGGATGGGGTACAGATAAAATAAGATTGCCGAAGTAATTGCTGAAGCCTGGTGATAGGTACGTGGAGGTTTATTATGTCTACTTTTGTGCGTCTTTGAAGTTTCCCATAAGATAAAGTTTGCCAAAACAAAGATGGAAAGAACTTACTTGTCATTTGTCCTGTTCTAGGCTATGGTTCTATGCTAAGCAGTGCCAATGGTTTAAACAGATTGCTCCTCCTATAAGCACAACTTCTGTGTACTCCTGAAGGTTTCTTGACACCCGGGACACTGTAGCAATGTGAGATTTTGGGCAGGGAAAAGGACTAAGGGGGAAAGCATATTCTTAGGTAAATGTTTTAGGCACTCCTCAAATCAGTATATTTTGGGGTGGCTAGAATTCCCCTTGAAGACAGAATTCTCTCCTCTGACAATACCTAGCCCAGCCCTAGTACACGACTGGATATCCATGAATTCCTGGCAAAATGATATAAGAAATTGTTCAGGATTTACTCATCAACTTACCCTGAAGATTAGGGATTGTTCAATTTCGAATTTTGAAATAGATCAGCAGAAAGAAAAGCAAATAGGCTGCCTGTTGATATGCAGATGATGTACTTTAGAAGGTCCTTCTGTTTGCTTGTAGGTTCCCTCCGTTGGAGAAAGACTATTAACTCAGGCTACAGCTTGCTGCTCTCTGGTTGGTTTGGGCTATGTCACTAAGCCCAAAATAGAAAGTTCTTTTACTGCAGAGCTGGGAAAGAGGTTTGAATTTATCAATTCAAGTAACAAAGGGTAGTATTATACCGGCTTTTCTCGGGTGGGGGGTAGGGAAGAGATAATGGCTGCTTCATCAAGGAGAAAGAGTGATCTGACACTGGCAGGGGCTGGGCCTAGGAGACAAGCCTCCACTGTGGTGAGTTGGGCTTGTTTCCCATCCTGGCCCCCCTCAGTCCCTCCTTCCAACCATGTCACCTCTTTTAGGACATGGGAAAGCAGCTGAGCTACTGGGGAATCAGTCCCAGAAATGTCACTGAAGTTATCAGACTGGAAACAATGCTCTGAGCCAAATCCCTTCCCTCTTGGCTTTTAGAGGAGTCAGAACCTTACAACAAAGTTACACAGAAGGGAGAGGTATCTTTTCCTTGTCAAATGGTCAAAAAATTTTAATGATCCATAGGGTTGGAAAGAGTTTGCAGAAATTGCCATTCATATATATTGCTGGAGGGAAGTAGACTGAGCCAGCCCCTTGAACAACAGAGAATGTGTATCCAGAGGCTCTCTCGTTTATAGCTGGTGGGGGTGCAAACTGGTTCCCTCAACAAACTCTTGTACGTATACCATGGGGGACATTTACAGTATAATGTTCATAGCAGCAGTGGGAGCAAGAGCTAAATCTTAAAAACAAGGTACTTGCCTATCATTGGGAGACTGGATGATATACCTTGTTTCGTCTACACATTTGGTATTTAATACAAGGCAAAATGACTACAGCGGATTACAATGATATGGATGAATTTTAGCAAACTAAGTGGAAAAAGCAAGTCCCCAAAGATTACATACAGCTTGATGTCGTTTTTATAAAGCCAAGGACAGTTCTAAAAAATTACTCTTTAGGAAGATATACAGATCCAGCAAAATCATATAAAAAGAAAAGGAAATAAACATACAATTTGGAATGGGTTCCCTTGGGTAGCAAGAACAAGAAGATGGGGTGGAGAGCCTTATGCTTCAATATTGGTTATTGCTGAGGCCCTAACTTTTGTTTTGGGTTGTGTATTGACAGGTACCAAATGCATTATTAAAATTGATGAATTTACTACCTAACAACAAAATCAGGCCATCCATACCAATTTTGAGAGCGTCAGAACAAAGGATTATGGTTAATCCAATTCTATATACCTGCCATCAAAAACAGGTTATAGAGCCTTTGGCACAGTCATCCCACTTTAAGCATTTATCTTAAGGAATAAACAAAGATGCAGAGAAACATTCATGAACAGGACACTTATTGTGGTATTTTTAAATATAAAAACAGGAAATATCAAAATAAGGAATTAGTTACATAAATTGTATTACATTGATATACTTGAAAACAAAGTAGTTTTTAAAAATATTTTCTAAGGATGCCTGAGAGGCTCAATTGGTTAAGCACCTGCCTTTGGCTCAGGTCATGATCCCAGGGGCCAGGGATCAAGCCCTGCATTGCGCCCTGCATTGTGCCCCGCATTGAACCCCACATCACACTCCCTGCTCAGCCCAGAGTCTGCTTCTCCCTCTGACCCTCCCCCATCTCGTGCTCTCTCTCTCAAAGAAATAAACAAAATCTTAAAAAAAAAATTTCTAAGAGTATTTAACTATATTGGGAAAATGTCATGATAGATCAGTTGAATAAAACAAATTACAGAACAGTGTGAACTAGTATATAAGTGAGAACTTATATTTATTATATATTACGTTCATTATATTATATATATTGAATATATATACATACCAAGAAAAGCTGAGAAGACTATACATCAAAATGATTATAGCTCTTATTTCTGGATGCTGTGATTGTTTCTTCCTAAGCTTGTCAGTAGTTCAAAAATTTTCTGCAGTGATCATTGATTCTTTTACAATCAGAAATAATTTTATTATAAAAATAGTTAATAATAATAATAGCTAATGTAGATGAAGTACTTGTTACGTGCTAACAGCATTACATGGATTCATTTATTTAAAGCTTAAAATAAACTTATGGGAATGGTACAATTATGACCCCCATCCTACAGATGAAAATACTGATGGTGAGGGGGTTTAAGAACTTTGCATGAGGACACAGAAACCATAAAAAGTGGTGCCCTGAGTCAGATTTCTAGGAGGCTCTTCAAAGGGTGTGTCTAATGGTAGTGTCTTGGCCTCTGCACCAGAATGATCTCCACTGGGAACTGAACAGCTTGATATGTAACTGAAACCTACACAGGTTGAGGCCTCCAAGGGGTGTCTGAGCCTGAGCCCACACAAGCCAGCCAATCATCAAACATGGGTATATGTAGAGGGGCACACATGGATGGAAGCCAGGTAGCCCACTCCTTGAGGGTTTCTGATGAGCCTCTGTGGCAGATCCCAGTAAATGCAGCCTGGATTGTAGAACAGAGATTTTACTCATGGCTCTGATGAGCTCTGGTCCCCACCAGCCACTGTAAGATGGCCTCTAGAGCCCTCAGTGGAGAGGAGGAGAGGAGGAGGGTGCTCAAGGGATGGGACAGAGCCAGGGACTCAGCTGCAGTCTCTTCTCATCACTCATGCTTTAAATATAAGCTCTGATGTGATCAAGGCACCAGAGATAAAATGCCTTTCTCAAGCTAAGCAGGCAGGATCTGGTATCCCATTTGGACAAGACAGTGGAAAATAGACTCGGGGGGAAAAAAATTCCTCGGCCTCAACACGAACACACAGGAGTTGAAGAATCTGATACCTTAACATTGTAGAATAAACAAATGGAGGCATAGTTTCCTATGTTTTTTTCAAAATATCTAGAATAGATATGATTTACGTGGGAGTGATTTAAACAGCTAGTTCTTCTCTTCTCAGCTGAAGAATTCTGGATTTTCCTTCAAGATGTAGCTCGAGCATCACCGTCTGTGGAAATACTTCCCAAGCCACCTCAAGCAACAAGGCTGTTCCTCTTCTCTACATGTTTAATAAATGATTTGTTTATCTGTCATAACGTCTGTCTTCCCCTGCTGGAGCATAAACTCAGTGAGCTGTGTTTTATGCACCTTTGGGTTTTCCCCACTTTTTCTGCACTTCTTCCCATCACCTGTCCCCCATGTGCCTCCCTAAGCCTGCTATGTGGTAAGTGCTAATTAAATGTTGCTTTTGGAACAGACAGCTGTAACATTTGGGGCATGGTGTCCTAGAATTCTTGGAGCTGGGACTCAAACCCCTTTTTGCATCTATGCTGGGTGAAAGAGTTTTATTATATTTGTGGCAGAATTCCTGGCCACAACATTCTGGCCACATCTATAAAATTCTAATTTCAGGTGAAAGGGCAATGTAAGTTTAATTTTTCTGAAAATCACAAAGAAAAATGGGGATAGATACTAAAATCTTCTGGTAGCTGGGCAGGTCCAATAAGCCAGAGCATGGCAGGTTTCTCATGGGCATAGCCATTAAAATGTTCACTAAGTAAGTCTTTATCTTGGAGCTTCTGGGGCATAGAAGGCCTTGGTGCAAAGTGTGTGTTATCAGATATGGCACCCTTTTCAGAGAAAAGATTCTGGCACAACAGGAACGTAAGACTGACCAACTGTATTAATTCTTGGATTTATTCCTCATTGCCTTTTTCTCTATACAACAGGTCTTCCTGAATGTTTGCATGATGTCAAGGGAAAAAAGGGGATGTTCTTTTTGTTTCACCTCTACCCTCATTTCTTGAATCCTCCCACCTGCCCCTCCCATCCTCACTTCATCTGATGACTTTGTGTCTATATGATTTTTTTAAAAGATTTTATTTATTTATTTGACACACAGAGAGAGATCACAAGTAGGCAGAGAGGCAGGCAGAGGGTGGGGCGGGGAAGCAGGCTCCCTGCTGAGCAGAGAGCCTGACGTGGGACTCTATCCCAGGACTCTGAGATCATGACCTGAGCTGAAGGCAGAGGCTTAAGCCATTGAGCCACCCAGGCACCCTCTGTATGATGTTTTTGATACAATTATGTTCTGTTTCCAAAGACCACTATTTCATGGCAGACACTGAGGTGCTCCAAGTAGCATTAAAGGATATTTAGGATCAGAGACCACTTAGAAGTAATAAGAATAAGAATACCTAGGGGCGCTTTGGTGGCTCAGGTGGTTAAGCGTCTGACTCTTGATTTCGGCTCAGGTCATCTCAGGGTCAGGAGATGGAGCTCCAAGTCAGGCTCTGTGCAGTCTGCTTGGGATTCTTCCTCTCCCTCTGCTCCCTGTCCCCTCCTTCCCTCTCACAAAAAGAAGAGGAGGAGGAAGAAGAAGGGGGAGGAAGAGGAGGAAGGGGAGAAAGGGGTGGGGGAAGGGGGAAGCGGGGAAGGAAAGGGATGAGGAGGAGGAGGAGGAAAAGAGGAGGAGGAGGAGGAGGGATAGAACACTTTAATACTGGACGTTTATTATATGCTGTGGTGTGTTTAATATTTATAATTTCACTTAATTCTCAGAAGAACCCTATTATTTGGCAATTACGATTATCTCCACTTTATTAATGAGAAAACTGAAACTCAGAGAAGTTAGGTAACTTGCCAAACTTCATGCAGAACCAGAATTCAAATCAGCCCTATCTGACTCTAGAGCCATTTCTTACCTACATGGCTCTGTTTTCTGTCTCAGTAAAGCTTAAAAGTCAGGGAACTGGAAGGAACAACAACAAAATAAAACTAATGGTAAGGCCAAGAGAATTGCTGACAAAAAGATATAGCTCATTTCTTCTCTATGTTTAATGTCAATTTTTATACTTTGGCTAAGGTATTTATTATAAAGTTCTTTGCTGAAGGTCATCTTCCTTCTACCCTGCCCCCATCATCAGATGATGTTCATTTATAGCTATGTTTAAACATCATAGGCAACACTTAGACTTGTTGTATACTGAGTTTGCCATCTGAGCAAAGATTCTTTCTCAAAGCATATTTGCTTTATTCATTCTCTGATTTTTGCCAAGAAATTAAAGGACTTTTTTTTTTTTTTTTTTTTTGCTTTTAACTTTTTGTTCCAAGTATTCCTCAGCTCTAGAATTTAAACAGTCAGGTCCAATTAGTCAAGACCAGATTAACCAAACTGACATTTTAGATCCACAGCTAGTTTGAGTTCCACAGAGTAGGAAAATGTTCTAGAATCTTTCTGAAGGAAAAGACATTCTGATTTAGTTCTGTATTGTTTGTAATCACATATGCTTTACTTCATGGCTTGAATGCTAATAAGAGCTTCCTAGAATTCATTCCTTAAGAAGTTAAGTCATGGCATCTAATTATTTGGCAGGATGTTTTAAGTATATATAATTATATCTTCCCTCTAGTTTGTGGTGGTGAGCCAAGTAATCTGCATCAAGAGAAAATAATACCTACATTAGGGCTACCAACCAGGAGCTCACATTACTTTGGAAAAACCCACTCATTTTTAATCTTAACACATAGTAGGTGCTCAATACTGTTTTTTAGGGTGGGTAATACCCATTAAGTTTTTATTTTGTTTGCTTTTTTTTTTTAACCACACAACTTCTGACAATATGGCATTTTCTAAATTTCCTTTTGAAAGGAATTTGTTTCTCATTGGAACTATGGTCCATGGAGGCACTTTGTAAAATGCTGCTGTAGATGCCAAAAATTTTGATGTCCTAGTACACATTTGCACCCATTCTAGGACCTCTGAAACACTGAATAAATGCAGCCCTTATGGTGCTCAATACTTTTTAATGAACCAAACTAATATCACCCCTACCTTACTAGTTAAGATAACTCAGGCAAAGGGAAATCATATTGACCCTGTTCCATATTTCAGTACTTGGAGGTCAGTTGTGTGAGTGTGGCTGAGACCCTGCACTTGGGAGTATAAAGTTTCAAATCCTGATCACTACCATGGAAGTCCCTTCTCTTTTCTGAGTGCTTGTCTGCTTCTTACCCTATGAGACAGAACCAGTTCTCACACAGTACAGGGCAACAGTGAACAGCTCACTGGGCATGGCTTTATAATCATGAGCACTGAGTGATGATTTTTTCCTCATACATTCTACATGATCTTAACTCTTACTCCTCTATTATTTGGGGATGATAACTGCAAAACATGCTCAGAATTTGGGCTAAAATAATTTTTTTTCCAAGTCTGGTAAATTATGTCACAAGCCTTTGGGGGAGTAGATCTGAGACACTTTCCTTTGGGCATGCTGCTGGGAGATAGAAGGGAAAGCAGAATTGTCATTTTCAGTCTAGGAAGGCCAAGCCAGTCAGCCTCGCTAGGCAGGTTGTTTTGGATGAAGGACAATTTTCAGTCTCATCCTCGGCTGATCCAGGCCTCCAGAGCTTTCTTCAGCCTTTTGGTTGGGATGATGCCGTCAGAGATGTAGTGAGCAGCTGGGTTCAGCAGAGTGAACTGCTACTGGGGGTAGGAAGTCTAGAAGATCAGTGACCAGGGTCAGCTCTTGCCTTGCGTTTTAAGGTTAAATGTCCTTTGGAAAGTTACATTTGCCAGGTCCTGTGGACATCATCCTCTCTCTTCTATCTGTACCTCGACTATAGGGAGAATACAAGCTTCCACCAGCGCAGGGTATCTTACCTGTCTGGATAACCCTTCTCTCTCCCAAGCGTGGGATGCAGGACATAACAGCTTTAAGGAGCCAAACATTTATGTGAATGCAGGGATATGGGGATGTGAAAACATTTCACAAACCCCAAAGAGATTCATAGCCAGACCGAGATCCTATCCTAAGGTATCTGAGCTTTCTTTAAAGCGCATGTTGTAGCCGCTTCTAACACCGCCGGGTCGCCGCCCCTCTATAAAGTAGGCCAGAGAAGGTAGGGGTTGAGGGGGGTGTTGTCCCTTCCTCGTTCCCACTAGGAGCCCGAGGGATAGGAAGGCGCACACTTGGGTCGGGAGGCAACAACGGGCGAGGCTGCGTGGGGTTTGTGGAAGCCAGGCGCGCGGTCGGAGGCTCAGGGAAAAGCCCAAGCCTCGGCCGCAGGCATCGCGCCCCACAGTCCACCTTAGGCCCGAGGACAGGTGTGTGCGGGGAGGGGGGGTTGTCAGGTGCACCGCGCGGCACTCCCAGGGCAGACACACCCTCCTCCGCCCACGAGTGACCTAATTAGAAGGTGCCTGCCACGCCCAGAGGCGGAGGCGGCCACCCCAACCGGGCTACCACTAGGCGCCCGTTCCTGCCCCCAAAGATTTGGGTATCCCATGCAACTCCAGCGCACCACGGGGTCACAACTCTAGTTTCTGTGACCTGGATGCAAACGCGGGGTAAAGCGCAGAGCCGGCTCACCTTACGGAAAAAGTCTCCGGCAACTAGGTTCTCCCCCAACACCCTCCGACCCCGGGGCGGTGTCTGCGCCACGCCGGCGCCCGCGCCGCGCAGTACGCTGTGCTCCGGAATTAACCCGGTTCTCTGTTGTAAGAACGGCGCTCGCCTTGCCTGGGTCTTCCCTTTCTCTCTGGACCCCTCCCTTCTGGACGACCACGCCCTACCGGCGAAGGTGCCTCAGTTACCAGCCGGCTACGTCGCGCCTGCGCCTTGGCCCCTGGTTCCCGCCCCCCCACAAGCCGCTCTGGCGGCGGACCGGGGTTGGCTCTGCAGTTGCGCAGCTCTAGTCCCGGCCCTTCCACCCCGCCGCCTCCTGACGCCGGGCGTGATGTCACCACGCCGGCGGCCGCCATTACAGAGAGCCGAGCTCCGGGGCTAGATCGAGCGGAGGTGGGCAGCGGCCGGTGGCCGGGTGCTGCAGGGAGAGTCCGCGGGTTTGCGCTAGCGCCGAGCAGCCGCCAGCAGCCACACAGGTACCCCGGGAGCCGGCGGCGGCGTGTGCGTGTGGCCCGTGTGCGGGCGGCGGCGCGGGAGGAGCGCGGAGCGGCAGCCGGTTCGGGCGGGTGGCATCATGGACGAGAAGGTGTTCACCAAGGAGCTGGACCAGTGGATCGAGCAGCTGAACGAGTGCAAGCAGCTGTCCGAGTCCCAGGTCAAGAGCCTCTGCGAGAAGGTGAGTTTCTCTTCGGCTGCGGGAGGCGGCGCGGGCCGAGCCCCTCGGGAAGGAGGCGGCGGTGGGGAGGGTGCAACATGGCGGAGGCAGCCGGCCCGGGTCCCCCCCGAGCTTCCCAGACCGGCGCCCGGCGCGGCTCGGCGGCGGCTCCCGGGCGACCCGGCGCCCCCTGCCTCCAGCGCAGGGATTGGTTGTCGCCGCCACCGCCGCCTAAAATGGCGCCGTTCACCCTACTCCGGGGCTTCCGAGCCTCTCCGCCCTGGAGCCGGGCGAGGTGGCTGGGGGCCACACAGAGACCCTGTGTGTTCGGGTCGGGGTCGGTTTTGAGGCGCATGTAAGAGGACGTGGGTTCTGCGGCCTGGGATGCGGGGGTAGGACTCTACCGTGAGGCGGATAAGAGGCTTTTTACTTGCGCTCAGGCCTCATTCTTGATTCCAGAGCTGTCCAGAGAATCCCCCAAAGGCAAGCTCGTAGGCCGGACCCCAAGACTTGTCTAAAGGTCCTACACCCGCATCCCAGGACCTTTAGCCCTGCTGTCCCTGGTGGTTTTGTTAAATTCACTGAGCAGTCCTTTCCAGAGACTGACTTAAAAATGTGTGTTACAAGAATTTAAAAATACTTCTCTAACCTAGTTTCTACGAAGGTCATGGTGGTAGGTGCAGGGAGGAGTTACAACTTGGGTTTCAGAGTTGGAAGAAGTGGAGAATTTGGTGAGTCATACCACATAAGGAGCTTTGGGATTGGAAATCAAGTGTTGGTTTAATCTATGAATTCTATGCTGACTCAAACTGGGTACTGTGAAACCCTTCTGTGAGCTGAGCGTACTTGGCATTTTGCCATCTATTTTTAAAAAGCAACAACATAAACTGCGAGCAGCAAATTTTGTACACTGGCTCTTTGGTGGGAAAGTTACTTGTTTGTATTTTTGAGGCTGTAAGTATGGATAGTAATAATAGCTGTTGATTGAGCTTTTAATAAGTCCCATTTTAAATTACCTGATTCCTTTTTGTTTTTACCTAGGGGTTGGGGGAACAGGTAGCCTATTTAGTTATTGGCTGTGTTATATTTTTGAAGTTTTATGACTCAGTTTTCTAATATATAGAAAATGCTTATCTCCACTACAGATAGTTTAACTTCTTTTGTCAAAAATAACTTGGTAGTATTTCATTTTAGTGAAGAATTGCGGAATACCATATTTGCATTTTGTGTCAGTGAAGAGTGTTATTAGAGAGCAGTTACGCTGACTCGTTTGCGGTTTGATGGGAGAATTAGGTTCATGAGTTTGATGTATATACTCCTAATGCAGGCTTTTTCAGAAACTGTGCTGTGAATAATTGCAATTTAAATGAGTCAAATTCAGATTTATTTATCGTTATCCTGAACAACTCTCCTACTAGTTGATGAGGTGGCAAATTACCTATTGGAGCTGAATTTTAATGTTAGCAGTGTCTTCTGTTCCTTCTTTACCCTCATCAGATAAGGATGGTGTTTGTATGAAGGTTTAGAAAGAGGCTTTTAAAACTTACTTCACGTATACTGTCAAGTCTTAATTTCTGGGTGCTGTTAAGTGATGATTTTATGACTTTTAGGGATCAGTGCTATGTAGACTTCGAGTCAGCATTTGGTGAGGTGACTAGTCATTTGTGTAGAAAACGTTGGAAGAGAGGTAATGGTGTAATTAGAATACTACTGGACTTCAAGTTAGACCTGGGCGCTAGTCCTCTTTCTGTTGCAGAACAGTTGTGACTGACCTTGGGACAATCACCTAGTCCACATTTTGCTACCGAAACTAAGAGTAAAATAGATGTTCCAGGCTCCCTTCTAATCTGAGATTATATAATCCAGTTTAAATTAGTATGTTGTGTTTAAATATTGAACACCTGCTTACTATTCACAATTGCTTACTTTTATGAGAGAAATGAAAAGCAATGAGGTATAATCACATTCAGTCTCAAGGACCCTGAATCTGGTTGGAAGTAGGTAAGTAGTAGATGAACGAGAGAAGCACAGGGTTTGTGTTAGAGACTGCAGGAGATAATAGTGGGTGCTTAGTTTGGGTGTGTGAAGATTTATGAATGTGCTAAATGTGATTGCTTTCCCCATCTTTGTAAAACTAAGATACAGTGAGATTTACCACTGTATACTTATATCTCCCTTGCTTTCTACTATGTCCAGATTTCTGTTCTTAGAGCCAAAAAGGTGGAAATAATATATGAAGTTAGGTTCCCAAGAAATGGGTTTTTTTTTTTTAAGATTTTATTTATTTATTTGACAGAGAGAGATTACAAGTAGGCAGAGAGGCAGGCAGAGAGAGAGAGAGAGGAGGAAGCAGGCTCCCCGCCGAGCAGAGAGCCCGATGCGGGACTCGATCCCAGGACCCTGAGATCATGACCTGACCCGAAGGCAGCGGCTTAACCCACTGAGCCACCCAGGCGCCCAAGAAATGGGTTCTTTGAGGGGAAATATTATGCAGTCTTCACACTCTTTTTAACTTGTAAGTTTTTGAACTGCGGAGTATATTAACTTCGCAAGCTAAGTTTTAAGGCAGCTTTTTAGGTATGTGAAATGAGTGAGGATGCATGACTTGAAATGATTTTTTGTACTAGGAAACTACAGCAAAAATTATCTTTTCACTCTTAATTGAACAGCCAATAGCACATCTAGTGAAAACTATGTATTTTGAAAATCTTGAGGGAACTATTTTTCATTCGTATAATAGATTATCCTTTTAAAGAAAAAACACTTGTTGGAGATAGGTACTTGGTAGTAGTTGATCGTTTCTTTAATTTTAAGAAGGAAAAGTAACACAAAAGCCTTCCTTTTATCTACCTGAAGGTGGTAGGTGATCTGAATGAAATATTTAAATGGTAAAGATAGAAGTATACCATGAGAGGTCATGGTGACTAAAAAATTCAGAGACCATTATTATGATCTCCCATTAGTAGTTAATAGTGGTAGGTGTTCAAAATGCAGAGAATCTAGGTGTGTGTTTATAGACAAAGGTAAATACGGTTTTTTTTGCAGTTGACTAGTTAAGCATTTTTTCCCTTCACAGTGTGATTAAGATTTATATCAAAGCCAAGATGATTGTATGTGGAGTATACTTTGTCATTTTGAGGATCATAATTTTAGTTCATTGTTGAAAATTTTTGGTGAGTGCATACAGTCTTGTCTCAGGTACAGTTCTGTAGTCAGTAACATTACTACATTTGTATAATTGGAAGGTATGTTTCCACTTAGAGATTGGAAGAAGTAAATAGTATCAACTACAGTAAACGGTCTTTTATTACGTGACTTCATCAGTGGTTTAATTTAGGTAAGATTTTTGGCTTTGTCCTTTCAGGTCTTTCCAAACTTGTGGAGAATGTTGTTTGATAGCCAGTTTTTTTTTTTTTTTTTTCCTTTCCCCAAAGGAGTTCTTTACCTAGGTATGCTCTTTTCCATTGCTCTGCAAACACTATAAATAAAATGCAGTCACTAAGGCCTCACATTTGTTACATGAGTATGGTAAAAAACAAACCCTCCTTCTCACTGGATGAACTACAAAATGTTTGACCAAAGTTAAATTTCTGTATGAAGTGGTTAATAAATTTTTGTGAGCCTATATGTGTGCTTAATTTAACATTGTTTGGAGGCAGCTGGGTGGTATAGTTGGTTAAGCTTCAGACTCTTGTTTTTGGCTCAGGTCTTGATCTCAGGGTGGTGAGATGAGCCCCATGTTGAGCTCAACCTGGAGTCTGCTTGAGATTCTTTCTCCCTCTGGCCCTCCTGCTCATGCAGGGAGCACTCCCTTCCCCCATCCCCCTGCTCACCCTCTCTCTCCCTCACTGTCTCTTTCCCTCTGGAATGGATAGATAAATCTTAAAAAAAAACAAACAAACAAAACCCAAACATTTAAAAGGTTGTGTGGCTCATTTCCATAATAGTAATTTGAATATTGAGAACAAAGAGAAAGCATGATGCAGAACAATGTTTGTATCATATTTGTTTGTGTATTTTCACATACACAGTTCTTTTAAGTTTATGAGACAGTAATTGTCCTCAGTGATAGATGGAAACCAGAGGCTCAGAAAGGTAAAGTGAGGGCTCCTGGGTGGCTCAGTGGGTTAAGCCTCTGCCTTCGGCTCAGGTCATGATCTCAGGGTCCTGGGATTGAGCTTCAGACTCTCTGCTCAGTGGGGAGCCTGCTTCCTCCTCCCCCCTCTGCCTGTCTCTCTGCCTGCTTGTGATCTCGCGGTCAAATAAATAAATAAAATCTTTAAAAAAAAAAAAAGAAAGAAAGGTAAAGTGACTTGACTTCGGGGGCTAAAGTGAGATGTGCAGGCTTACAGATTCTCGGCCCAGTGTTCTAATGTTGCTCCACAGCTCCCCTCTTTTCTTAGGTGGTGTTAATGAAAAATGGAGGTGAATTGGAGTCAAACTGAATTGTGGAATCAACAGCTCTATAAAATAAAGCATTTTGTTCATTGCTTGAAACCTTCCTATTTATGTCACACAGTGTTGTCTCACTTTGTCCTGGAGGAGGAAACAGTTAATTTTTCAATTTTGAGTGTGGCTGGCTGTATTTGCCCCTCAAATAACATTAGTGAGAAGAAAATGCCAGTTCATTTTGTGTGTATCCTTAGTGCAAATCATGGTCTGGAAACAACTTTATACCTGGAAAGCAAACCTAATATTTATATTGTTCAGTACAGTTTGTAAAATGCCTTTTTATCATGGCTTCCATAGTCAGACCTACCTGTATGTGTCAGTGTGTGTTTCATGATCTCCTAGTCATGAAGCAGTAGTGCACTTGGTTTTGGGTTGAATTAATGTGGAAGCTTCGAAAAGGTGAAGAGCCCTACTATTTGGAAACACAGGTCCCCCAACTCTCCTTTTCTTTTCTCTGTCAAAGTCAAGAGTTTTGCCTACAAATACTGGCAGGTGAAACTCATGCTATAGAAAGCATGAGAGGCACTGGTAGAGTTTGTGGGTAACATTTGTGTCACCTGTCAGGTGTCTCTGCCCCACCCCTCTTTAATGGCCGACGATATTGCTGGTATTGTAAGTTATTTGTCAGTTACCTGTGAAGTATTCTTTGTTTAGGTTGGAGGAGGTTGAGCTAGGAAAACCTGGAGATAATAGGTTTGTGTTGAGGTAAGGGAAGGGAGGGTCGTTTTTTTTTTTTAATTATTTTTATTAATATATATTATTTGCCCCAGGGGTACAGGTCTATGAATCATCAGGCTTACACATTTCACAGAGGGAGGGTCTTTTTTGAGGGTGCTCAGAAGAGAGGGAAAGTTTGGTATGGCAGAGAATCCCCCCCTTTTTTTTTTTTACTTTTTTGACCCATATCTCATTTCCCTTTTTTTTTCCCCCCCCTTCATTACCATCCTTGTCTGAAAAAAACCTTCGAGCTGTACTTCCCACACAAGTGAGATAGGAATTGGACTAGAACTATGAAGGGAAAAGATTTTGGTTTTTTGCTGTTTTAAATAGCGTTTCTTTCAGCTTCTGCAGAAGTGGTAGAAGCAGCTGAAATAGGGGTCTGGCTGCCAGTAAATGGCTGGGGATGGATTCTGAAAAAATTGTAAAGCGCAATCTGGGATTAACTGCTTAATTTCTTAACAGTACAGACTTACTATTACTTACTTATATATCGGTAGCGTGGTTTGGGATGGATGAACAAGGCAGTGACAGAGTTGTGTATATCTGAATCTATGTATTTTATAAACTGTATGTGACCAGTTGGCCAGTTATTGTGGTACTCCATGTCCTCACTTCTGCTTCGGTCATTTAGTTACTACTACAGATGGGCGTATGGATGTTGAGGGGGCTGCAAGAAGATTGTAAACCCTTTTCCATATGCTCCTGGGAGACAGAGTTCATTTACCTAGCTAGAATTATATACAAAGTGTAGTACACAAAGACTATGGAGTGTCAGTGGTACTGTTAACTATGTGACAGCGTATATTTAGTTCTGGAATTCATTCAGTCAAAATTTATTAAGCTATTATTATGTGAATTACTCATTTTCACTGTTTTGTCTAAATAGCATTATTTTAGGGATTTGTTAATTTGTTGCACTAATAGTAGGGTTTCACATTCATTAGTCAGGAGTTTAAACTTGAAGTAACTCTTTAGAGGGGAAAGGTTTTAAAATATTTGTGCTAATGGTGATCAAGTGCATGTCATTAGTCTGCCACCCATTGTTTGTAAACTGGCAGTAGTGCCCACCCTTTTTCTGTTGGGTATCTATGATTTAGTGAAAAGGCTTAAGAATTGCTTTAGTAAAATTTCAGTGATGAAAGGAACCTTAAAGACCATAGGCCAAGTCACTTGGTATAGATGAGGGAGGAAACTGAAACATCCAGAGTGGTCACATATCATTCATGATGGATTGTTGTGAGAATTTTTAAACTACATATATACCAACATTTCTCTGTTATATATAATTTTTTTCCTCTATGCAGGAATGGGAATTTTTAATTCCTACACATGTGCATTTGACAGAAGTGGAAGAATATGAACTTAAATATTTTAATTTTTTTTAAGTTTTTATGTATTTGTCAGAGCGTGTGAGCGCACAAAAGCAGGGGGACCAGCAGGGAGAGGGAGAAGAATGCTCCCCACTGAGGAGGGAGCCTGGTGTGGGACTCCGTCCCAGCACCCTGAGCCGAAGGCAGATGTCTAACTGAATGAGCAACCCACTTATCTCTTTAAGTATTTTCCTTTAATACAATTTTAGAATTATCCACATTCCTGACCTTTTATAACCTTAAAACCAAGTAGTAACTACTAGTTGGTAGAACATTATATGGAGGATTATAGTACTTTTATCGTATAATCACACAGATAGTATACATACAGTGTAATCATACGGAAGACCAAAATATTCCATAAAACGTTAGAGGCATCTGTTTGATGTAATTAATGAGAAACACCTAATATGAAGAAAGGTTTGATAGTTGAAGATGACTAACTCAAGATTTATTTGCTTCCAGGGCTAGTAGTATGTATGTCTACATTATGTATCACACCAAAGTAAAAATCTAGCTGTATACACTAGTTTGTCATGAACCTTAATTTATTTGCAAATTAATGAAAATCAAGAAAACCTACCTGTTATTTTTCATAAAAGCAGTATGCCGCAAATTCTCTTATGGTATTGAAAAAAATTATTATTGCTTGCAAATTTGCCATTTAAAAAATTTTTATTTATTTGAGAGAGAGAGAGAGAGCGCATGCACGCTGGAGAAGAAAATCTCAAGTAGACTCCCTGCTGAGCCTGATGCTGGGTTAGATCCCACCACACTTGAGATCATGACCTGAGCCAAAAGCAAGAGTGGATGCTTAAATGAGTGAGCCACCCAGGCACCCCATGAATTTGCTTTTTAAAATAGTTTCCATGGTGCCTGGGTGGCTCAGTGGGTTAAAGCCTCTCCCTTCGGCTCAGGTCATGATCCCAGGGTCCTGGGATCAAGCCCCGCCTCTGGCTCTCTGCTTGGGAGGGAGCCTGCTTCCTCCTCCCTGCCTTTCTGCCTACTTGTGACCTCTGTCTGTCAAATAAATAAAAATAAATAAATAAATAAATAAAATAGTTTCCAAATGTTTGCAATTAGTTAGTTAGTTCTTGTATTTCTTTAGGTTTACTTCCCTTATGTCTTTATGGCTGTATTGGCAGAAGATATACTCAATTGTGATTAAAGTGTGAAATGTTTAATTTCGTAAAATAGAGTTACAGTGAACATTTGAATTAATAATCAGATTTTTAATAGAAAAATATATAAAAGAGCATCACTTAGCTCTCCGTTGATAGATACTCAAAGAATTGTGTGGACAATCTGTGTAGAAGGAAGAATAACTGATAGTAAATAAACAGACTAGAAAGTTTGAACTCTAAAATAAAAAGTACCAGTTAAATCAGAGGGCAACATTTTATATTTGAAATAGATGTGAATGAGTGCATTCTAACATTATTGCATATGTGAGTTGGGAATAATTGAACTTTATGGACTATGTAATCAAAAAACGTTAGCGTTGGGACGCCTGGGTGGCTCAGTGGGTTAAGCAGCTGCCTTCGGCTCAGGTCACGATCCCAGCGTCCTGGGATGGAGTCCCACATCGGGCTCCTTGCTCGGCGGGGAGCCTGCCTCTCCCTCTGCCTCTGCCTGCCACTTTGCCTGCCTGTGCTCGCGCTCTCTCTCTCTCTAACAAATAAATAAATAAAATCTTTAAAAAAAAAAAGTTAGCGTTATTTTGCTCTTTATTCCCACAATTGAAAATCTGAAAGGAAGTTAAATAAACAGTACATATATTAATCTGGGAGGATATTATGTGGCATTTTAAAATGATCACTATAATGCTATAGGACATTGGCTTCATGTATATGAACTTTAAAGATTTTACTTATTTGAGAGAGAAAGCATGCAGCGAATGAGTGGGGGGAGGGGCAGTGGT
This sequence comes from Mustela erminea, assembly GCF_009829155.1. NCBI lineage: Eukaryota > Metazoa > Chordata > Mammalia > Carnivora > Mustelidae > Mustela > Mustela erminea. The sequence continues at coordinate 92,304,214 of NC_045616.1, forward strand.
AGAGGAAGAAGCAAAAGCAGACTCCCCTCAGAGCAGAGAGCCCGACTTGGGTCTTGATCCCAACTTGCGCCCAAATCAGACACTTAATCTATTGTGCCACCTAGGCGTCCCTATGAGTATGAACTTTAGGACAGAAATTGAGGTATTTACCAATTTTAAGCAAGAGGTCTATATGTGGGTAAAAGCTGGAAGGGAATACAAGGAAATGAGAGTAGTTTTTGTTGGTGTGGTAGATTTAAGACGGCCATAATCTGGAGCACCTGGGTGGCTCAGTGGGTTAAAGCCTTTGCCTTTGGCTCGGGTCAAGATCTCAGGGTCCTGGGATCGAGCCCAGCATGGGGCTCTCTACTTGGCAGGGAACCTGCTTCCTCCTCTCTCCCTCTCTGCCTGCCTCTCTGCCTACTTGTGATCTCTGTCAAATAAATAAATAAAAATCTTAAAAAAAAAAAAAAAAGACAGCCATAATCTATCAACATTTTGGGTACCTGGGTGGCTCAGTCGATTAATCGGCTGCCTTTGGCCCAGGTCATGATCCCAGTGTGGGATCTAGTCCCACATTTGGCTCCCTTCTAGGCAGAGAACCTGCTTTTCTCTCTCCCTCTGCCTGCTGCTCTGCCTACTTGTGCTCTCTCTCTGTCAAATAAATAAAATCTTAAAAAAAAATCTATCAACATTTTAATGTTCTCCATACCCAGGAAACCTGATGGTAAGTTGAAAATTTTAGGATTTCTGAATCTGAACTCATAAGGCAGGACATTAATAATAAATTCTAAAGGTTTCTTTTCTTCAAGTGAATCTCCAAATTGTTTGAATTTTAGGACTGTAGAAAAATAACTTTTAGTTAAACTGTTATTATTGGACTAGCTTATTCCAGTTTCAACCTTGTTCTGTGAAGTTTTATATATATACATTGCAGCATTTTTACATTTTCATCCTTCCCCTCCCCTTATTATGATCCCAGGGACTATGCTACCTCTAGCACAAGAAATTAATCAGGTCTATATGTGTGCATTATGATCTCCAAGATGGACTGTTGGAGAGAGAAACAGGCTGCTGAATAATACAGTTCCTAGTTTAAAAGTGCAAAAGAAAACAATTATGTTCTTGTAGGCATATAATATATATGTAAAACTTGTAGTAAACGGGGTTTCAAAGGGATGTACATCAGAATACTCTTGGTGGTTACTTTGCCCAAGAGGAATGGGATTGTGGAGAATGGTCAAAAGGGACATTTGGTTTTATCTGCTGCTAATTTTTTTTATGTGACAAAGAATGTGTCACTATAACTTGCACAGTTTTAAAAGTAAAATTAAAGATCAGAGCGCCTAGCTAGCTTGGTCAGTGGAGCATCTGATTTTTAATCTCAGCTGAAGTCTTGATCTCAGGATTGTGCATACAAGCCCGGTGTTGGGCTCCACACTGGGAGTGGAGCCTACTTAAGAAATAGAATAGAAGTAAAGGTACCGTGTTTGTCATTAGGATATGTCGAAATTGAATTAAAAGGAACAACTAGCAGTTAGGTTTAATTGTCCTTTTATGATTTGAGTAGAAATTTTGAGTAGATAGTAATAAGAAACTTTGGGCAGTTGTGAATGGCAACTTTTTATCATTTACATAGAGAATAGTCTTGCAGGTAAGCAGGTGTCAAGAGATGTTATTTTAGAATTTAACTTCTCATAGAACTGCAAGATTTATGTGGTTGTGACCGTATGGTTTCTTATGTCATTGCCCTTTTAAAACTTCTGAATAACTTACAAATTTCTTTGAAGTGGGACCTATCATGGTATTCATGGCTATTTTCATTGCTATGTGCCAGGTGCTAAAAACACTGGACATGGTATTAATGCCAAACAGTCTTATGGAATATGCCTAAAGAAATTCTGCTTTTTTAGCAATAATAAATCATGGGAAATCGGAATTACACTAGCAAGATGTATTATATATATTTCTTAAGATAAATCACTTTTGAGGCATAGCAGAATTTTTTTCTAAACTTAGAACAAAATAATGACTAGTTTTTGGATGTCAGTGATTGGTCAGGGTCTTGAAATAGGCTCCCTAAATATTTCTGAGACTTGAAAATAATGGTTGTTAGAGGGACCTGGGTGGCTCAGTCATTTGGGTGTCTGCCTTCAGCTTAGGTGGTGATCTTGGGGTTTTGGAATGGAGCCCCATAGTGGGCTCCCTGCTTAGCAGGGAGTCTTCTCCCTTTCCCTCTGCAACCCCCCGCCCCATCGTGCTTACTTGTGCTCTCAGATAAGTAAAATCTTAAAAAAAAAATTTTTTTTTATTTTTTTTTTTAAATATGTGTGTGTGTGTGTGTGTGTAATTTTTTTTCCCCCCTTAAACTAAGAAAGCACTTGTGTGGAATAAGGAGGGAAGACTTAAAAACTATTGATGCTTGGATTCCACTACCAAAGATTCTGGCTTGAGAGAGGAGTAGCCTTAGCATGCGCGCACGCACGCGCGTGTGTGTGTGTGTGATTTATTTAAAAAGAGCTTCACAGATGATTTTTAATATATGGCTAAGGTTGCATACCACTGCCTTAAAACCAGTCCTTATGGGGCCCTGGGTGGCTCAGTAGGTTAAGCCTCTGCCTTCAGCTCAGGTCATGATCACAGGGTCCTGGGATCGAGCCCCACATCAGGCTCTCTGCTCATCGGGGAGCCTGCTTCCCCTTCTCTCTCTGCCTGCTGCTCTGCCTGCTTGTGATCTCTCTATCAAATAAATAAATAAATTCTTTAAAAAAAAAACAGTCCTTGTTACCTTTGGTTGTGGCTTAAAATCTAGTGAGCGTGGCTCATTAGCAACAATTCGCTGTAGCAATTTAACTCCGTGTTCTAGTGTGTTTCCTTCCCCTGATGCAGTCTCTCACTGTACATTCTAGAACACCAATTCATAATGCTAGCTGCACATAGAAGAAAATGCTCAATAAATGTAGAGTGTGTGAAGTAAATACTTTTAAATAATTTTCAGAACAAATTTCTTTCACCTTGTCGGCTTAACTGAAATCTGACTCCTCCTGAGGAAGTCCTATACTTTCTCTAATAGCCCTCCCAGGTAGATGGATGCTGCCTTCCTCTAGGATAAAAATTCCCTGTTTTTCGGGCTTATTTTATCTACCTAGATATCCAGGCACCTTTCCTTATTACGGTCACCTGTTATTTCTTCATTCTCCAGAGAACTTGGTACCATTTTCCAGGCCTGTACTTTGCTGTTGTCCTGAGGGACATCCATGGCTTTCCCTGAAGATGATTTAACCAGTACCACCATATAAATAAGTTCTAGATTCATTCAGCAAACAGATATTAAATGCCTTTTATATCTAACACATTGCCCTACTGAGGTGTTGTGTATGCGGTGGTGAATTAAAGGAACCTGGTGAACAGTTTTTTAGCTCTTAACTTGGATATTTAGGTGGAAAATAGATAGGAGGCAGAAAGAATGGAAGCAGGGAGTTCAGTATGGAGACTAGCATAGTAATACAGGTGAAGTAATGGTGGCTTGGACCGGGGTAGTAGCAAAAAAGATAAAAACAGATTGATTTGAGATATGTTTTGGAGGGAGACTAGGCAAGATTTGTTGGTGGATTGGTCACTGAATACTAGTGGCCTTTAAACTCTACTCTGTCTCAGATATCCACATATATAGGCCTACCTCTGAAATCTTAAATTCAGTCATCAAGTTTTCCAGTAGGGGATCTTTCTTCTAATAGTGCTTTGATTAGACTTGTTCTTCAGTCTGTGTCCATGCCCTGTTCTCCTCCTTGTATCCTCCCTGGGGTGACCAGCTATCATTGGTTTACTTGAGCACCACTGAGATATTTCTTAGGATGCCAGACTTTGAGCACTAAAACCAGGATAGCTGGTTCACCCTGAACCTACCCCAGTAGACCCTTTTCTCTGCTCTTAAGTGGTATGCTTCAGCCATGTAGATCTTCTCTTCCTGAGAATTTATACACACGATCACACTTTGCCTATGTTGCACCTCCTCCCATTTCCTACTGGCATTCCCTTCCTGTAATCGAGTCCCACCCATTCTTTGACCTGAGGCAGTTTTCTTAGCTGTCCCAGTTTGTGATCCTGGAACACTCTGCTTACTCTAGCATGTCTTAGCACTTGACCTGATCATTTTATTGTCTGCTGCTGGTGCTGCACTGTGCTTTTATGGGCTGTCTTGTTCGTTGTGATGTCTTATTTAAATGGGTCTCCACCACTTGCTTTGTTCCTTTTATCACTTAACGTAGCCTGTACTTTGTTGCTTGGTTTCTTATTTGTGGTCCCCTGTCTCCATTGACCCATCTTGTATGCTCTGGTCCCCCAGTGGCTAGCGCAAGGCCTGGGACATTGTTATCACTCAGATGATGAGCAAGTGAATGGTGTTCTTCAGTGCACTTTGGTTTTGGGGGTAAGGTAAATGATCAGTAAATGCATGCTGAATGACTGATAGGCTTTTGATTGAGTGAAGTGTTATGCTGCCCTTAAAAAGTAATGTATGAATTTGTGATTATATGAGGGAATGCATATGCTACCAAACAACTTTATAAAAACCATGTATATCGAATAGTTACAGTTGTAGAACAAAAAGTTTGTATTTTTAGCATTAAAAGTATAAAAATACAGGTGAAATTTTTATCTGTTGTTCCCCCCACCATCCCTCCCCCCAAAAAACCCAGTTAAGCAGAAATTAGAAACCTTTCTTCATATCTTGGAATACTGGAGTGCCAGCATATTATAAGTAGAAGTTTAAAGCTAAGGAACTAGGTATCTGAATGTCTTGTTCCATTTTCAATATTCTTATATGGCTGCTCATAATGAACTATTTTAGCATTTAGTTAGATGGCAACTAATAGGCCTAAAAACTGATAGTGATTAGTGGAATGGAATTATACATCTTGACACAAGTTTTTTCTAAGTATCAGGAATGGCATAACCAGTAGATGGAATCTGCCTGTATCTTGCGCTCTTTAATGGAATTATCGATGCCTACAATTTCATCTTAAACTAAGTCTGCTCTTCAGTCTATGTTACGTTTAAGTAAACATCTTTTTTAATGTTGTTTAATGACACATGTATTGGTTTATTTTATCTCCATTTGTAGGCTAAAGAAATCCTGACAAAAGAATCCAATGTGCAGGAGGTTCGATGTCCAGTCACGGTCTGTGGAGATGTACATGGGCAATTTCATGATCTCATGGAACTGTTTAGAATTGGTGGCAAATCGCCAGATACAAACTACTTGTTTATGGGAGATTATGTTGACAGAGGATATTATTCAGTTGAAACAGTTACTCTGCTTGTAGCTCTTAAGGTAATTTCGATTTTGTTTGGGGTCATTTTGTACTGGGTTTTCTTTTTTTTTTTTTCTCTCCCCTCCCAGTTTTGATGTCCGTCTCCCCGCCCCCCCACACCCTGGTGATTTGTGATTTTTCTCTGAATGTTACGTTTTAGAATAAAATTCCATATTTAGGAATGCAGTATTTAGGTTTGGGACTTAAAAATCATACGCCTGTCTTCATTCTGAATGAAAGTTAAAAGGTTATTCTTATTCAGGTTGCTTGAGAAATGTTAGAAGGCTGGTCCAATAAAAATGTTTCTTCATTTAATCAGGGGATGGGGAGATTGTATAATTACCTTTCTAGATGCTTTTGAAATAAGATACTAAATGTCAGGATGTTTACATCTTAGGGCATAGTAATCCTATAATTAGATTTTTACTGAAGAAGAAATTCAAGAAGAAAGAAGGAAAGAGCTTTATTTGTGTGAAAATATTAATTTCAGCATTATGTTTAATACTAGATAAAGAATTGATCTAAATATCCAACAAAAGTGAATATCTAAATTATGATTTCTCTCTGGAATAGTTGGAGCCATTAAAACTTTGACAGCCTAGAACAATAGGAATGATAATTAAAGCAAGTTGCTTTATACCAATCATAGCTGTAGGGATTGTATGAAGATCTGAAAATGAGACACAGTAGTGGTCACTAGTTTTTAGAATGGCAGGCTTTTGCCTTTCCTTGGAAAGAAAGTGATTTTACCTTTGGGGGAGATTTTATTAAAGAATGTTCACAATGATAAATGGACTGCCAGAAACCTCTAATACTGCAGAAGTGGTAAGATAGGTTTTGGCAAGAGCTGAATTTTAGGTAATACGTAATGTATTTGTTCATGAAGCTACTATTCTGAATCGTGTAACATGCTACAAAACATTTTTGGAGGCAATTCTAAGTTCTGCATCTGCAAACGAAGCAGTTGGATTAAATGATGGAAAGTTTCTCTAGATATTATGAAAACAACCTTGCAAGCTAATTTGTACTTAAAGCCCAGGTTGAATCCCAAAGATTAGCAGAAGAATGAATATGCTGCCTTTAAGAATTTATATTTAAAGGTTATGGGGCTGAATTGAACTGCATATACCTCCCCATATCCCGTATTCATATGTTCAAGTCTTAACCCCCAGTACCTCTAGAATGTGACTGTATTTGGTGATAGGGCCTTTAACAGGTAATTGAGGTAAAATGAAGTCATACGGGTGAGCCCTAATTTCATATGACTGGTGTCCCTATAAGAAGACATTAAGACGCAGGTACAGAGGGAAGATGACCTTTTGTTAGCCAAGGAGACAAGCCTTCAGCAGAAACTAACCCTGCTCACACTTTGATCTGGACTTCCAGGCTCAAGAACTGTGAGGAAATTAATTTTTGTTGTTTGAACTGCCCATTTGTTCTACTTTAGCTGTGGCAGCCCTTACACACTAATGGGGGGAATTGGGGGAAGGAAACTTCAGTAAGTAGTGCCAGGATGGTTGGATATCCATATAAAAAAAAAAAATGGACTTAGATACCTCATACCATACAAATGGATCAAAATCAGAGGCCTAAATGTAAAAGCTAAAGCTATGAAACTTCTAGAATAAAGCATAGGAGAAAATATTTGTAACTCTGGGTTAGGCAGTGATTTCTAAGATATGATATGAAAAGTACAATCCATTAAGATTGTTATATTAGACTTCATCAAAATTAAGATTTTTGTTTCTCAAAGTATATCACTAAGAAAAAAGTACTTGTGTTCATAAAATAAAAACCTATTTATAATTCAGTAAGAAGACATTAAAAATGGACAAAATACTTGAAGAGGTATTTCATCCAAGAAGATACATGAATAGTCAATAAGCACATGAAAAGATGCTCAAAATCATTAATTATCATGGAAATGCAAATTAAAGTCACAGTCATAACCATTAGAAAGACTATCATTAGTAAGGCTGATAATACCAAGTGTTAGTTTGTGGAGAGATTAAAACATTATACCCATATTTATACCCAGCAAGTTATATTGGACTAGGAATATACCCAAGGGAAGTGAAAGAGTATTGTTTGTTTGTACAAAAACTTATAGGCAAGAAGACCATAGCAACATATTCATAATACTCAAAACCTGTAAGCCATTCAAATGTTCCTCCTACTAGTGAATAAAGAAAAAAAATGTGGTATAGCCATTCAACAGGATACTGTGCAGCAATAAAAAAGGAACAATAAGGATCCACTGATACTTATTCAGATGAGCCCCAGAAATATTCTGCTAAGTGAATAAAGCCAGACACACGAAAGACTGTATCTTGTGCTAATCCATTTATATGAAATTTTACAAAAAGATCTCAGAAGAGGAAATCATGAGACCAGGCATCACACAAATACAGTTTCTATGATGAAGGTTTAAGGAAATATGGAAAAGACAAAGTAAATAAATGGTTGCTGGGAGTAGGAGTTGGGACGGCCCCCACAGGGGATAGTTTTGGACTGATGGAAAGGTTCTGAAGTAATTATTACGGTTATTGCATACCTCGACGTTTACTCAAAGTCATCTAACTGTAGAAGAAAATTCATGGAGTTCTGTGGCTGATGATTATGCTTAGTATAAAGTTGGTAGTAGCAGGAGTTTGATTGTAGTTGAGATGGGGTTTGCCAGTTCTCCACGGACAGATGTCTTTAGATGTGGGGTTTCATTTCAGTGTTTGGGAGCACGGGATTTCCCCCACCACCACCAAAATTGGAACTCTGGCTTTTCCTGTAGGAAGTTTGCTGAATTGTCATTTAGTCTTTAAAGGAGCCACGTATTCATATTGTTGTCTGTTTTGTTGTTTCAGGTTCGTTACCGTGAGCGCATCACCATTCTTCGAGGAAATCATGAGAGCAGACAGATCACACAAGTGTATGGTTTCTATGATGAGTGTTTAAGGAAATACGGAAATGCAAATGTTTGGAAATATTTTACAGATCTTTTTGACTATCTTCCTCTCACTGCCTTGGTGGATGGGCAGGTATGTAGGCCTTCCTAAAACTTATATTGCTGGTTCTTTTCATGAATCTGCTCTCCTGATGTTTAGGTGCCACTCATTTTTCCACCCCTACTCTCTTCTAGACTTCTAAAATGCCACCTTTGTATTAAACACTGAACTGTATGTTGGGACAACAGGGATAAAAGATGTAGCCCATCCATCCTCTCAGTTGTTTCTGGATGAGTCTTAGAGATTTAATCAGCTATTTACTAGTCCACGTAGAAGAGTGTACAGAAGACATGGCAAGAAAATTCTATGAGAAAGATGATAGTTTATGCTGAGGTTAAGATGAGAGAAATGTTATCTGGGAGAAGGGGAGTGTATTCACTAGGTTGGAGTTGGTTGGAAGAAAGACCGCCCCTGCTGAGACAAGCCTGGTTCTGGTAGAATACAGAAAGACAAGTCACACCAAGTGATGTGGGCTGCTGTTGCAGCTTAGTCCAGAATGTTCAAAGTTTCTTCTATGTGAGGTTAACATAATAAACCACTCTTTCCAGATATTCTGTCTACATGGTGGCCTCTCACCATCCATAGATACACTGGATCACATCAGAGCACTTGATCGCCTACAAGAAGTTCCTCATGAGGTATTGACTTTTTTTTTTTTTAATGAGGTATTGACTTTTATTTGGTAATGAAATCTTTTCAGAAAACCTTTTAGAGGAAAAAATTGTATTGTAACCTTTTTTTTTTTTTTTTTAAGATTTTATTTATTCACTTGATAGACAGAGATCACAAGTAGACAGAGAGGCAGGCAGGTGGGGGGCGGGGTGGGAAGCAGGCTCCCCGCTGAGCAGAGAGCCTGAAGCGGGGCTCGATCCCAGGACCCTGGGATCATGACCTGTGCTGAAAGCAGAGGCTTTAACCCACTGAGCCACCCAGGCGCCCCCGTAACTTACTTTCTTATATGTGTTCTCTCCTTTAATGCTCAAAAATGACCCTATGTGGTATGAACACTCTTGTCAACAACCTCTTTCTTTAGAAGCTGGTATTAAGAAACTTGTTAAGATCACAACACCTTTGGGACTGGGCCTAGAATCTCTGTTGTTGTCTTCAGAGCCTCTGCCTTAAATACTTGTCTATATTGTCTGACATTGAATTTTGCATACTATAGGACTTACTGCTCTTGGGGCTGATTGATCTAGGATATGTCTTTTTTTTTTTCTTTTTCTTTTTTTTTTAAAGATTTTATTTATTTGACAGAGAGAGGGAGAGCAGGAGCAGAGTGAGGGGCAGAGAAAGAGACAGACTTCCCGCTGAGTTGGGAGCCCGACATGGGGCTCGATCCTAGGACCCCAGGATCATGACTTGAGCCAAAGTCAGCCACTCAACTGACTGAGCCACCCAGGCGCCCCAATACGCCTTTAAAAATATTTGGAAATAGTTTATTTATTTGACGAGATACTTGACTTTAAAGCAAACCTTAAACTTTGTTGAGCAAACACCACTCAAAGTGTGACTTCATAGGGTGCTCCCTCTGATGAAATACTCAAATCATTTTTGTAAGAGGCACTTTAAAACTTAACTTGCTTTTTAGGGTCCAATGTGTGACTTGCTGTGGTCAGATCCAGATGATCGTGGTGGTTGGGGTATATCTCCTCGAGGAGCTGGTTACACCTTTGGGCAAGACATTTCTGAAACATTTAATCATGCCAATGGCCTCACATTGGTGTCCAGAGCTCACCAGCTGGTGATGGAGGTATGTTCTTGTCTCTGAAATCTGATTTGCTTTTTAAATAAATGTAATGAAGGAAGATACTAGAAAGTGTTTTTCTGGTGGGGTGTGCTAATTAATGATATTAATGAGGATACTCCATTTATCCCTTCCAGTGAATTTCCTGTTGTAGCCTGAGCCTTTACAGTAGATGCACATTAGAATTAAAATCTCAAGCTTTTGATCATAATGAGTTTCATAGTTGACGTGTTTTTCAGAGAATTCTTAATGACTGGGTAGTGCTTTGGATTTAAGCCTGGGAGAATAAGGTTCAGGGAACGGGAGAGGCATTGTAACGTTTTTTATCTCAGTTTTGTTTATTTCATGTGTTTAACATGTGTATGTATGGAAGAGAGATTGAGATGAAATACCAGAATGTTTCAGTGGTCCTTTGAATGGTAGGATTATAGGTAATTTTAAAGAAGAAACTGAAAGGGAAATGAGATGTTGATTAGCATACTTACAAAATTAGGGTCCTACTTAGATTAATACTAATAACAGTTGTGATTATTTTAAAAAGTATGACTTTGTTAAAGATAGGGAACAGTATTTGTGTACAGGACTTAAAAAGTAACTCATGTATTCACATGGACTTAGAATGAGGCTGGAGTTCTAGAGGCCTATTTTCTTGGTACCGAGGCAGTGATTGACTTGGGGACCTTCACCTCTGACTGAGAGAATTAATGTGGTTTTGGTCTTGAGGAGTATTTTATCTGCATCTGCAAGGAATGCCTGTATACTCACTCTTGGATTATATTCAAGGCCACTGCAGTGGGAAGCTGATGAGATACTGCTTGCTATTCACAGAAGGCCAGATGTAGAAGAAACACTTTATTCTTTGGTGAATGGTGTTTTTTAGTGTCTTTTCTATTTATAATCTAGTTCTGCAATTCAGGAAAAATTCATGTATTTTTTTTTTTTTAAGTTGTACAGAGTAGAAAATTATTAAAATAAGCCTTTTGGAAGGGGCTTTTTTTGAGTCACATTTAGTTGTGTAAATAAGGGAGTAAAACAGGTTTTTATCACCTTTCTTTTCCTTGTAGGGATATAACTGGTGCCACGACCGAAATGTAGTAACGATTTTCAGTGCTCCAAACTATTGTTATCGTTGTGGTAATCAAGCTGCAATCATGGAACTTGATGATACTCTAAAATACTCTTTGTAAGTATTTACACCTAAGTAGTTGGCTGCTTTTGCGGTTGAGTCACACTGTATAGCTGGAAAGGGAAGTTTAAGAGTTGAAGGGCTCATGCTATATCCAGATTTCAGTTTGATTTTTATGTTTCCATGTTGTTGTTTTTAGATCTTATTAGAGACCATGAGTTCGGGGAGGGCAGAGGAAGAGGGAGAGAATCTCAGGCAGATTCCATGCTGAGCACAGAGCCCAGTGTGGGGTTCAGTTTCATGACCCTGAGATCATGATCTAAGCTGAAACCAAGAGTCGGATGCTTAACTGACTGAGCCACCTGGGTGCCCCTTTTGAACAGACTTAGGATATGTTGAAATTCATCAATAAAAACTTGTTCTATATAGGCAGCTGTGTGAATTATTAGGATTTTATCTTCTAAACGTGTTTATTGTGGGGTTAATAAAATATATCGTGGGATTGAGAATACAAGTACATTGGGCTCTTTAAATTTTATTTATTTGGTAGAACCCTTCTTTTAAATAATCTTAGAAGGAATCCTGATGTATAAAATTTTTGTCTTAAAAAATTATCTGAAGTTTGCCTTTGCTCTGAGGAGGCACGCAGCTAGAAGACTGGATGATTAGGCTACAAATAGGATTCTCTTCCATTAAAGGCAAGCTGAAATTGTATAGGCAAAATTGTAAAGTTTGAAAGAACAATGTTCTTGATTGTCAATACACTGATACATGGAGTATTAAAAAAATATATGTTTTGTGTTTCAGCTTGCAGTTCGACCCAGCACCTCGCAGAGGCGAGCCACATGTTACTCGTCGTACCCCAGACTACTTCCTGTAATGAAATTTTAAACTTGTACAGTATTGCCATGAACCATAAATTGACCTAATGGAAATGGGAAGAGCAACAGTAACTCCAAAGTGTCAGAGAATAGTTAACATTCAAAAAAAAAAACTTGTTTTCACACGGACCAAAAGATGTGCCATATAAAAATACAAAGCCTCTTGTCATCAACAGCCGTGACCACTTTAGAATGAACCAGTTCATTGCATGCTGAAGCGACATTGTTGGTCAAGAAACCAGTTTCTGGCATAGCGCTATTTGTAGTTACTTTTGCTTTCTCTGAGAGACTGCAGATAATAAGATGTAAACATTAACACCTCGTGAATACAATTTAACTTCCATTTAGCTATAGCTTTACTCAGCATGACTGTAGATAAGGATAGCAGCAAACAATCATTGGAGCTTAATGAACATTTTTAAAAATAAGTACCAAGGCCTCCCCTCTACTCGTGAGTTTTGAAATCGTTTTGTTTATTTTCAGGGATACCGTTTAATTTAATTGTATGATTTGTCTGCACTCAGTTTATTTCCCTTCTCAAATCTCAGCCTCATGTTGTTCTTTGTTATTGTCAGAACCTGGTGAGTTGTTTTGAACAGAACTGTTTTTTCCCCCTCCTATAAGACGATGTTACTGCACAAGAGCACTGCAGTGTTTTTCATAATAAACTTGTGAACTAAGAACTGAGAAAGTCAAATTTTAATTGTATCAATGGGCAAGACTGGTGCTGTTTATTTAAAAGATACATCAATTGATAAATTTTAGAATTTATAGAATTCTAGGTAAAGAAAAATAAAATCAAGGTCACTATATAATCTCTCTGGCAACTCCTTGACATTCTTCAGAAGATTTTCAAGACTTATTTGTAATCCAGATAGTACAATTTGTCAGAGAGCCGGCGTGCTCTTTGTGGGGTTCTTCCTGCATATTACCTTGTCTGCAAGAAAGGAAATCTGCAACTTCAGTGAGACTGGACTATAAAACCATAGAACTCGAGATTTAAGTGTTTTGGTTTTTCTTTTAATAAAACATCATGTTTTCAGGTAGAGCTTGAAAAACTAATATGTCTACTTCTCAGTGCAGTTTCTGGTTATAAATACCATATTGCTATGTATGTTAGATGGACTCAAAAAAATGATGGACAGATTTTGTATATTGCTTGTCATGTTATCTTAGAGTTAACTTTGTCTCAGATAAAAAAGCTGTTAAAGTATTGTCCTGTATTAAGCTCTTTAAGTGCTACTAGTTAAACCAAATAGAAAACTATTGCTAGATCATGGTTTGGTGTAATATGCATTCACCCAAGGACAAAAATGGCATTTGAAATGAAGTGGCAGTGCTAAGCACTTACTGAGTTTCCTCCCACCCTTTTCTCCTTTGAATAGGATTAGAAAGTTAAAACAGTTCTTCTGTGGAAACTAATATTTGGTAATCTTCAGCTATCAGGGTAAACTTCAGGGCACTTAATCATTACTTGTGTGAATGTAGTAATAAAAGTTCCTTTGCTTTGTATTGTGTTGAATTTGGAACTGATAAGGAAGTTTTTTCATATCTAAGATGCTTTAGGAAAATAACGCATGTATACACACACTTACGTTTTTTTAAAAAAAAAAAAAAAAAAAAAAAAAGGTCTTTTTCTTTTTATCTCTCCTTGGACCTAATCAACAGTATTTTTGGTGGGTTGTGGAGTTGATGGTCCAAAACAAAAAACACTGTTTTTCTACATGTTTCCATTCCATTTTATTTTATGCTTCCGTAAGAAATATCTATTTGTGTTTCTGCCTTCTCATTTTATGCCCTTCTTTTTGAAGAAATACTACATCGGTGTGAGTTAGTTTTAACCCAGGGTCCAAGTGATCTAGATACCGAGCAGCTGTTTTTCAGGTCCTGTGGTAACAACTGATTTGAAAGAATGCCTTTATTCTAATCAACATGTGGTACTATTCCTTCAGGTGTACAAATTCTCTAATTCTTGTGTTTAGCAGAAAAGGATTGTGGCCAAAATGGCTTGGGTTTAGAACAGTTTCCAGAATTTGAACCTTCTCAACTAGAAAGTGTTAATAACCTACCTGATAATGAAGTAAGTTTTAAAAAAATGCTTTGGTAAGTATAGTAATTTCCCTTTAAAAATAGATAATTGCTGTTGCTGATTTCTCAATTAGTAACAGATTAAAAATAATTTTTATAATTTCTAAAAAGCTTTTCTTAAAAAAAAAATCAGACATCAACTGAAAATGAGTGCTTTGAGATTTCCATACTGATAACTTGGAGACGTTGCTTTGGAACTTCGAAGGGTAAAATGAAATGGTAAATGGTGTGTTCATTTCTTAGATGGAATAATCTTAGCAAACGTAGATGACTTCTTTCCTTTTCTTGGTAGCAGTAAATGTTTTAAATGCAAGCATAGTTAATATTTTTCAGAAAGACTTAACTTTAGATTAGTAGGATAAAGCTGGTTATTTCAGTGTTTCTTAGCGTTGATGCCCACAGAGATTCTGATTTAAATTGGAGGCATATCCAGGCATAGGTGTTTTTAAGTTTCCCAAGTAATTTTAATTTACATTTAGATTTAAGACTCACTGTTCAGTATACCAGTTACAAATTTAGGAAAACTGACTTTTGTGGTGATTGGTGGTGGTTGTAGGTTTTGGTAAATAAAACATACCCTATGACTCTGTTTCAACAGGGAGTTCTATCCTGTATAATATGTAGTCCCTTCGTTTTCAAAAAACCGTAATGTGTTCCTAGAAATAGGCCTTAAGATGGTCTTGTTTGCTTTGTAGTGGATTCTGTTCCCATAAGCCACAACTTTTTTTTTTTTTTTAAAGCCTTCATCTGTTCTCACATTCTTTGACCTATTTCTGGGTTTTGTAAACTCTTCTGTTTAACTTGGGTTTTTTCCCTTCACAGTTGTACGTTTGTTTTATGAAGGTTATGGGTGCATTATTTGGGGCATTCCTGATGATCTCCATTCTTGTTTCAATTTTTGTTTAAGCTTATGTCTTAGGACTATGAGTATATTATATTTCTCCTTTTTATTCTGTATATACAGATACTGCCATCTAGACAAAAATGGGGTGTTGCTAAAATGGCACTGTTGCAGTCCTAGTGCTGTCCTATAAATACGTTCATGTTTCTCAGCTGGTATATAAATTGAAGGGAAAGAAAATATGGATTATGAGTGTTCATAATACAGAAATTTGTTTAAAAGTTGAACTCGTAGAGATCAGTGGTAATGAAGAGTTAAGAGGACTGAGCAGAAAACCCTAGATATGTGATTCCTGTCATAGCTGGACCAGAATCTCTCTCCCAGAGGGTAAAAGAGATAGATAGTAAATGCTGGGAAGAGGCCATGTCTTCTTTTTCTTTAAGGCAAAACACAAATTCTCATGGCTGAAGGTTTTGTTTTAATTCCAATATAGTTAACATACAGTGTTGTATTAGTTTCAGGTGTACAATTTAGTGATTGAGCAGTTCTGTACATTACTCAGTGCTCCTCAGAATAAGTGTAATCTCAGTCCCCTTCACCAATTTTACCAATCCCCTGACCCGACTCCCCTCTGGTACCCATCAGTTCTGTAGAGCTCATGGCTGAAGTTTACTTGTTCATGTAGTTCGTATCCTCAACAGGTTTGGGATGAGTAGATGGGCTGTTGGAGTTTTCTTTCCCTGAAAGGGTACTAACAATGCAACATGCAGCTCATTTTGCTACTTAGACCCCTTGGCAGTCCCTCTAGAGATAGCCTTACCCATCCCCAGAGTATTGTCATTGGGAAAGTCCATTTAGGCTTCTATGGACAGTACCAGTTGTGTTCTTCAAAGATGATTAGCGGACATTTCCTAGTGTAACGGTAAGCTGTGGCTGCCAGCAGGTCTAGGGCCCGTTGGTGGAAGTCAAAGACCAGAATTGTGATAGAAAGGAGAGTTAAAAGACTGCTTGCTCTGGAGTCACGAAGACCTAAGTGGAAGGTTCAGTGAAAGCCATTGGGAATGCCAGACACCGCTGAGTGCCCTACCTCAAGGCTTAGCATACATTCGGAGCTGTAAGAAGACTCAGTGCTCTAATTTGGTTTACGCTTATACAGTAGATCCAGAACTGCTTCAGCATGGCATAGTACTAGGGCAGGGGCAAAGGCTGGTAGGTAGGTTTTTGTCGGCCTGGTCAAGGGGGAGGCCTCCTGACTCCCAAGGTCAGCTGTGTCCGAATATGTCTCAGGGAAAAAGCCAGGTTATGGGGTACAGTGAAATATAACACCTGTAGAAAAAGCCTTTCCTGCGTTGGTTCCAGCTTTCCTTTCAAGTACCTTGCCAGCAGTAGTAAGGGTCTGGGAGGTGTTTTGAATGCAGCAGGCCAGAGGAGTTGGAGAAGCTATATAAACTGATTTTGAGCATACGTTTGTTTCCCAGAATCATACAAAAGAAGGGTGATAAATCTCTTCTTTGTTAGACACGAAACTACTGTTTTTATTTTAATCTTTCAGTGATCTGTGACTAAAAGTAGACCACAAAGACAGACAAACCCCAGCTCACCACTACCTCCCCATAGCCACACTGGAATTGGTTGTAAAGGGCTGGCACATTCGAATCAAGATCTTTGGGGTGGCAGTGCAATACCTCTCATGACTTTGAATAGGTCAAGGTGATAAGAGATCTGATTATACCTTCTTTGCCTGGTGCTGCTACAACATATTTTGCCCTTAGCTTTGGGTTGTTTTTTTTTATTTGAAAGATGTGTCAGAGGAAGAGAGAGCACAGGCCAGGGGAGTGGCAGGCAGAGGGAGAGGGAGGCTCCCCAGCTGAGCAGGGAGCCTTACACGGGGTTTGGTCCCAGGACCCTGGCAACATGACCTGAACTGAAGACGGATGCTTAATTGACTGAGCCCCCCCCCCCCCCAGGTGTCCCTGGATATCTTTAAAACAATCTTGAGGGGTTCTTGGCTGGTTCGCATTCAATTTCTGATTTCAGGGCAGGAGTTAAGCCCCATGTTAGGTGGAGCACCTGGCTGGCTTAGTGGGTAGAGCATGTGACTTGATCTTGGGGTTGTAAGTTTGAGCCCAAGGTTGAGTGTAGAGATTACTTTAAAAAAATCTTGATTGTGTCATAGGCCTTTCGGTGTTTCCAACTTAACGTCACGTCCTAGGAAAAATAACCCTGTTCTAGAAATCAGAAGCCAGGATTTTATTTTTTAAAGTTTATTTATTTAAGTAATCTTTATATCCCATGTAGGGCTCAAACTCAAAACCCCAAGAGAATGAGTCACATGTTCCGACTGAACTGGCCACGTGCCCCAGAAGCCAGATTTTAAAAACAGGGCCAGAAATGTGACTAGATGACTTACCGATCTTCACAAGAGTATTTGTTGAAGCCACCTTTTAAAAGCACTTGAACAGGGGCACCTGGGTGGCTCAGCCGGTTGAGCAGCTGCCTTTGACTCGGGTCATGGTCCCAGGATCCTGGGATCGAGCCCCACATCAGGCTCCTAGCTCAGCAGAGAGCCTGCTTCCCCCTCTCCCTCTGCCTGTCGCTCTGCCTACTTGTGATCTCTCTGTGTCAAATAAATAAAATATTTTTTTTAAAAAAAGCACTTGAACGTTTCTATCAACCTGAATGGCAGAGAGCTTACATCATTAGGTATGTTACAAGAATGTGGGGTAAGTGATGTTTGGCTTCTGAAATATTTAATCTCTGTAAAAATCTTACAGTGACAGCTGACATTCTGAACTAGTTTAGGGTTCTGATGCTCTCATCTGTGAATGAGGAGAGTGCTGGAATGACCATTACTTAACGTAAAGACAGTAGTTGAATCCAGAATGACTTGGAAGAACAGTAGGTATTGGACAATCAGACTGAAATGGCAGAAATAGCTAATGATGAATCATGTCTAACATAGCATTTCCCATGTGCCAGGCATTTTCCCATGTGCCAGGCATTTACATGGATTATTTTACTGTCTCAACAGTTTAAAACAGTAGAGAAGGTAGAGCTATTCAGGCATCTGCCCCAGAATCCCATACTTACAGAAAGCATTAGAGTTCTCTTTTTCCTTTGCTGTGAGATAAGTATTTAGCACCCTTTGAAGGGTGGCCAAAACCCTCCACAGCTTTTGGTTCCTGAGAAAATGACTTTTTCTGTCTGACCCCTGCTTCTAGAAGCTGAGTGTGTGCCAGGCTCTTTGGGAAGCATGGCAAGGGAGGGTTTGCACTCTGGCCCTGTTGAGGTTGGCCCAAGTCAAGTATCCTGGTCACTGCATTCCTGGAGCTAATGGAATGACTTCACTAGTGTGTCTCAAGGACATTTACATAAACCACATTTTGAAGTTGCTGAGGCTGATCGAGAAGATAATTTTCAACTCAGCACCTCACACTACAGCCTATTCCTGAGAGTAAAAGAATTCACATTTGCCTTGGATTGGCAAATATATTAAAAACGGAAAGGAAGGGGCGCCTGGGTGGCTCAGTGGGTTAAGTGTCTGTCTTCGGCTCAGGTCATGATCCCAGGGTTCTGGAATTGAGCCCTGCATTTGGCTCCCTGCTCAGTGGGGGCCTGCTTCTCCCTCTCTCTGCCTGTTGCTCCCCCTGCTCATGCTCTCTCTCTGTCAAATAAAATTTAAAAAAAAAAATGGTTTATGGGTACCTCCATAGGCATATATACTAGCATACAAGCCTACCTGTTTGTAGAGTGGTCATCATGCCTCATAATCGTGTAATGTAAATTGCCTCCTTTGGGGCAACTTAGGTTAGCTTTGCGTGTGGGTACTCGTTAACTTTCTAAAACATGGTAGCAAACACTCTTGCACATCTCTTTCAATTTTAACATCTTGAATAGTGTGACCACCATTATTTTACAAGTAACTAGTAGTGAGTTGGTGCAAAGTATGCTGGGTCCCTGAAGTAATTTAATGTTAAACAGGGAGGCAAAACTAAGGTAACTCGCCAGGCTTTTTGAGTGTGGTCTTAATTGGGCCCAGTTCCAATACAGGGTGGCCACTTGTCTTGGTTTGTCTGGGACTTAAGCAGGGCATTCCATCCTCAAACTGGGACGGGTGGCCACCCTGCTATGTTCTGTGCCTGCATCTTACAGGCACAGGAAGCCTTTCCTGCCCTCACCAGCTTTGCTGGATCAACTTTGCCAGATCCAGGCTCTGCTTTGGCTCTCCTCTGAGTTCCTGGCAGGAGGGAGGGGGAGGTGGTAGCTGGATGAATGACACACCTGAGTCCTAAGTCCATTCATTGTGTGGCCTGGTGTCTTGGGTCAGCAGGAACCAGTCTTTGCATTTAAAAACCTTAGGACTCCGGGACCTGCTGACTCGCGACCTTCCATGGCTCTTGTTTGTGAGAGAATTTCAAGGCTTTCCAAGTCTTGAGGCAAAGGACAGAAATACTTGTTGAAGGAGGAGATGAGAGGTAGGAATAAATCCACGAAAAGAATATGAAGAAAGGGGGAAAGCGAGAGTGTGGGGGCTGGGGTATGTGATTCTAACAAGAGGGCTTAGTTGTCTGCGCCAGAGTGTAGTAAGGGGCTGCTTCCACTGGGGCGGGTGGGGGAGCAGAGCAGTGCACCAAGAAAACATGTTGCCTGGTGTCTGAGTAATGTCCATGGATAAGTCAGCCACTGCCAGGCACCAGCTGAACTGCGTGGTTGGGGAGTGTGGGTAGTGGCTGGTGGTCTCTCTGGAGTCGAACAAGAGACTAGATGGTCTCCAAGGGCTTAGAAGTCATTTTGACTTTCATTGCAGCAGAGGGCTGTGTCCTGTCTTCATAAACACAGAACGGTATGACATGTAGGTAAGAGGAAGCGTAGAATGAGGCCCCGGTCCCAAGTGTGTGGTCCCGGGTTTCCTCATGAGCACTTCTCCATGTTAGCCAGGAGCCTTTTCAAATATCACAACCTTTAAAAGGGCAAACAGGAGAAAACAGATTTAAAGGTGCCCAACTAACTACTTATTGAGTAGCAGTTACATGCCAGGTGTTAGTAGGCACTGGATATAAATACAGTCATGTCCAACGCCAAGTGTCTGCCCTTGTGGAGGTTACGTTCCTGGGAGATAAATACAAAAGTCAGATAGGAACAATGTGCTATGATGAGAAATAAAGCAGGGTACGAGGAAAGGAGGTAAAAAGATGTACCCTATTTTTAAATTTTTCAAAATTTAGATTGTTAATTAACATATAATGTATTATTGGTGTCTGAGGTAGAAGTCCTGATTCAATAGTCTTAGAGAACACCCAGTGCTCACTCCATCGTGTGCCCTCCTTAATGCCCATCACCCAGTTACCCACCCCCACCCCTTCCCCTGTACCCATCCCCGGCTTGTGTCCTGTGACGGAAGAGTCTCTTGTAAGAGGTACCCTTTTACCACACCCTGATGCATAATACATATTGATGTAGTAGC
The DNA here is from genome assembly GCF_009829155.1 of Mustela erminea. NCBI lineage: Eukaryota > Metazoa > Chordata > Mammalia > Carnivora > Mustelidae > Mustela > Mustela erminea. The sequence goes on from NC_045616.1 coordinate 92,324,648, forward strand.
TTTTAAATGTTTCAGTTTATATAAATTTTATTTAAATTTAACAACACACCCACTGGGCTGGTAAGGAGGCTGGTGTTTTCCAAGGAAGTGACATTGAGGTGAGACCCAAAGGATGAAAAGGAGCTACCTGTTTTCACCAGTGTATTAGACACTATTTATCATAAGGTCAGCCGCCTTCTAAAAGAGAAAACCAGACTGTAGTTTGTAGAGCAACACCGACCCTCACAGCATGACATCTCCAGAGATTTCTGCTTTTACTTGCTGTAGGGGGTAGTTTTGGGGCAGCAGGAAGCTGCAGGATGGGAACCTTCTGTACCCTGGGCTAGGATTTTCTGTCCAGAGTCTGATGCCTGCACCTGAGCAGCAGGACATGGCCAGAGAAATGGATGCAACTGTACTGGCAGGGACTCATTTATCCAAATGCCTAAGTAACCGTAGTTACTGCCACACAATCCCTTCTGCTTCCAGAGATTCCTTCTCAGGCTTCAGGAGGACCATGATTCATGTAGTCTCTTCTCAAATTGCCAGCACCTCCTCTCCCGAACTCCAGAACTCCGACGACCTTGCCAATTTATACTTTCTTCCTCCACCAACGTTTCTGCAGCTCAGTCTGTAATGTTGACCTCAATTGGCTTATTCCCAACAGCATACAGGCAGGGCACCCGTATCTTCAATCCTGAAAACAAACTCTGTTGACCTCACAGCCCCTGTAAGCATCTGTGCCTTCTCTATGCCTCTCTTCTTGGCAAAACTTTGAAGAACTGTTATCTGTTCTCTTGCATTGTCTTCTCGGCCCATTGCTCCACTTAAATAGGTGTCTTTATCAAGGTTATTATTACATTGCCAAGCGGAGTAAACATTTTTCTGACCATATTAAATTATAGTTTGGGGACATCTGGGTGGCTTAGTTGGTTAAATGTCTGCCGTCAGCTCAGGTCATGGTCCTGGGGTCTGGGGTAGAGCCCGGTCGGGCTCCCTGGCTCATCAGGGAGTCTGCTCCCTCTTCCTCTGCTTCTCCCCCTCTCGCCACCAATTGTTGTCTCTCTCTTTCTCTCTGGAATAAATAAATAAAATCTTTTCAAAAACTCCAGTTTTTAAGGGCACCTGGCTGGCTCAGTTGGTAGAGTATGGGGCTCTTTTTTCTCTTTTTTAAAAGATTATTTATTTCAGAGAGCAAAACAGATTGGGGTGGGAGGTTGGGGCAGAGAGAGAGAGCGAGAGAGAATCCTAAACAGGTTCCATGCTGTGCACGGAGCCTGAGCTGGGCTCCATCTCACAGCCCTGTGGTCGTGACCTGAGCTGCAACCAGGAACTGGATGCTTAACCACCCAGGTGCGCCACGCATGTGGCTCTTGCTGTCAAGGTCAGCAGTTCAACCCCATGGTGGGCATAAAGGCTACTTTAAAAAAAAAAAAAATCTGTTTTTGGCATTGGAGGCAATTGACCAAAACAACTTCCTGGAAATTATTTCTTTCCTTGTCTACAATGACACTTGATAGGCTTGTTTTCCTCCTGTCTTTTTGACTGCTACTTCCCAAGTCTTTTGGTAAATGTTAGTGTCACCCAGTGCTTAGGTTTCTGTCTCTATTCTACCTAGATGATTTCATCTCATCCCATCTATAGGCTGAAGAGTCCCAAAAGTCTATTTCTAGCCCATGTTCTCCCTTGAGCTCCAGAGTTATAACTTCGACTGTCTCCTTGACATGACTCAAATGTCTAATATGCAACTCATGCTGAAGTCCTGATCTCCCACCCAAACTCCTGGTGTTTTCTGTCTCTGTAAATAGTACCACCATTTGTGCAATTATCCTCCACTTGTAATCCATTAGCTATACACCTCCACATAGATCTTTCTCCAACTCCACTGGCCCGGCCCTGGGTCGAGCCTCCTGAAAGATCTTACTACTTCCCTTCTTCCTACCAACTACATGCTCCACACAGTCACAGAACGATCTTTCTAAACCATCATTCAGATCAGGCTACTTGCTGCTTACCCTTCGTTCTCTGAGACTGCTAAATACAAACAATAAAATCCAACTTTCCTGTGCCTTCCCTGAAAAGTCTCGTGCTTTGGTCCTTGTCTTCATTGCATTTCACTCTCCGCCCATTAAGCTCTGATGATGCTGGCCTTGATGTTCCTGGAACATACCAAGTTCATTCTTAACTCAGAGGCTTTGCACTTTGCATCTCCTTGAATAGCTGTCTCACTTCTTTCCATGGCTGGTGGCTTCTTCGGCAGGTTTCTGCTTACATGTAGTGCTGCCCCTGCCTTCCCCCACTTCACTTTCTATATCAGCATTTATTTTCCTCACAATACTTAATCTATTTAACATTCTCTTATTTGTGTGTGCTTATCGTATCTTACCCACTAGAAGACAGACCCCCCAACACCAAAGTCCTCTCTCTGTCTTGTTTACCACTTTCTCTTACTAGGTAAATATTCATGGACAGGTTGATTGACACAGAGCACTCTGGTAGCTTTCCGGTCATGGGTTGGGCCTGTACTCAAGAGATTCTCCAGAGGACGACCTTGCCATTCAGTGGCCCCTAGGCAAACAGGCCTTCCTAACTAGTCTTTCCCAAAATTCACAAACTAGCCCTTGGTTTGTAAGAGATATTAAAGTCATACTTGCTGGGGTGCCTGGGTGGCTCAGTTAAGCATCTGACTCTTGATTTTAGGCCAGGTCACGATCTCAGGTCTGTGAGAATGAGCCCCACACTGACTCTGTCCTGCATGTGGAACCTGCTTAAAATTCTCTCTCTCCCTCTGCCCCTCCTCTCTTTCAAAAAATAAAAATATAAAATATAAAAAGCAAGTTGTACTTGCCTTCCCCTCATTGGTATCTCCCCAAGTCTGGCTCCTGGAATGTTCAGCATCTCAGGGTCGGGCCTGGAGCTCCATGGGTAGCCAGTTGGCAGGCTGGGCTGTGGACCGCTCAGATTGCCTTCTCTTGTGGTTTTTGCCCATGTGCTGGGCTTCAGATGCCACACTGGGGCTGCTGTCCTCTGGTTCCGCTAGGGAGGATTTAGTGAAAGATGGTAGGACATGCCTGTCATGATGCTCTCCTCTATAAAACAGCCCTGCATTTGACTGAGCATACCTGGCCCCTGTTGACAGGACTTGTGCATATGACCTTGATTTCACAGAGGGATGCTGTGGCCTACAGGGCTGGAAGCTACTTCCAGGGTCACACTGTGGGTGTGTAGTCAAGCTGTACTGGCATTCAGCTTCTGATGGTCACACCAGGGTTCTGGACAGGACTCTGTTCTGGAGAGTAGAGAGGGCAGCTTCTGGAGGCATCTCAGTGAGGGGGCTGTTTTGCTTGACTCCTGGCCCTCTGGCACCATCTGCTGGCCAGAGCCAATCAGTGCTTGGGGACTGTGTCCTTGACTTTGCTGGGCACTGTGAAGCCATCTTGGTGCCCACGTATCCCCATGGACTTTCCCTCCGGGGGGGAGCTGGAACAGAGGTATCGCATGCTCTTCTGGGAACCTTTGATTCATCCGTGGTTCAATCTCACCTCCCCACTCTCCTGCTGTGTGGCCTAGGTTACATACATCAGCCGTCTCAGTTTCATGGGCAAGCCCACTCTGGTTTGATAACCCTTCAGTGCAGCCTGGAACCCACAGGTCTCTGATGGTGTAGGGCACACATATGAGTCAGGAGGTTTTCTCCTCTTCCATTTAGGTGTGGATGCCACTTTTGCCTAGAGCTTCCATAGCAGCTTCCCGAGGATGGGTCCATAGCCTACCAGAGTAGGGCGCTGCACTGGCTGGCTAAGGTAGAAGCAAGGAAGCTGAAGAGGGGGCACTCTCTGCAGCTTTGTCCAAGGCCTCAGTTGGACTCTTGGGCCCTGGGCAGGTGAGTCCACTCTGCGCAGAGGATTGCAACAATCTCTCACCTTCTTTCCCAACATCTTGCATTGCTCCTCCAGCCTTGGCTGTGAAGGGTTGGACAACCATGTGAAAGGAGAGGCTACAGCAGCTCAAAAACTTCTTAATTCCTTGAGAAATTGACACTGGCACCATGCTGAGCATGCAACATACATTCTCACATTGTATGCCTCCCTATTGATAAAAACTTGATATATTACTAGTATGCAGTGCACAAATATGAGTACTGCTCAGTGAATTTTTATATATGGGCACACTCATACAGTATCACCTGGATCAAGATCAGAGAATTTCTAGCATCCCAGAAGCTTGCCTCCTCTGTGGCAAGTAACTACTATGCTATCTTCTCTACATTAGTTTTTGCCTGTTTTCAATCTTTGTTTCTGTGCACTCAGACGGTAAGTACTCCTGCATCAAGCTTCTTTTGTTCAACATTACATCTATGAGATTCATCCATGCTGTTGTTGGGGCCAGGAGTTTCTTTTTTCTTGCTGTTTACTCTTTCACTGGGTGAATGCTCGAGGGGGTTTTTTAATTTACAGTTGATGGATTTGTTATTCCTGGCTTTTTCTATTAAAGTTGCTGTGAACATTCTTAAACATATATTTTTTAAAGATTTTATTTATTTATTTGCAGGGAGAAAGAGTCAGAGAGAGAGAGGGTGCACAGGCAGGCAGAATGGCAGGCAGAGGCAGAAGGAGAAGCAGGCTCCCTGTCAAGCAAAGAACCTGATGTGGCACTCGATCCCAGGACACTGGAATCATGATCAGAGCTGAAGGCAGCCACTTAACCAACTGAACCACCCAGGCATCCCTTAAACATATTTTTTGGTGCATGTTAGAATGTATTCCTGTTGGGTATTTGTCTATAATTGAAATGACTGAGCCACTGGGTATATGTATGGTTTAGCTTTCGTAGACACTGGCAGTCTTCTGGTCTACCAGCCTGCACTCCCACCAGCTACCTGGGAGACTTGCAATTGTTCTGCATCCTTACCAAGTACTTGGTGTGGCCAAGCTATTAAGTTCGGCTCTCCTTGTGACTCAAATAATTTGCACAAAAATCCTGTGAAGCAGGTACTGAGATAAGCCCCATCCTACAGATAAAAAGTCTGAGGCTACAAAGAGGAAACCACCTGCCCTTCCCAATGACACAGGATGTGGGCAGCAAGCGGGAAGCACAGGGTCTGCAGGATCCTTGTGCACCTGTGACCACACATTATTTTATTTTATATGTTTTTTTTTTAATATTTTATATGTTTTAAAAAATTTTTCATTTGACAGAGAGAGAGACAGTGAGAGAGGGAACACAAGCAGGGGGAGTGAGAGGGAGAAGCAGGCTCCCCACTGAGCAAGGAGCCCGATGCAGGGGTCAATCCCAGGACCCTGGGGTCATGACCAGAGCTAAAGGCAGTTGCTTAATGACTGAGCCACCCAGGTGCCCCCATACGTAATTTTAAAGTCAGAAAACATGGGTATGCCAAAATGATAGGTCTTTTATTTTTTTACTTTCTGTTCATCTGTTCTATTGGATGGCAGAAATGCAATGTGCTTACTTCCTGGCACAGTCAGTCAAGTGAGTGTATGATCAGGCATTGCAGCGGTACACTCAATCACATCGAGGGTTCTTGTCCCTCTTCTCTCTAGTCAGAGCTCCATCCTGCAGAGCTAATGCGGTCATGGCATGGAGTGGGAGGTGAGAGTTGGAAGTTGTCCCATCTTCAGTCATCATCCATACTCCTGTACTGGCCCCGGGATGCAGGCACACCTCATCCTGGCCCCTTGTGAGCTGTCATCCTTGGTTTCTGCTGTGCCCACAGATGGCTGCATTTGTGTGTGGCTTCTGGCTTGGATGGTGTAGGTTCATCTAGGTCCACCAAGTTCCCTTGACTAGCCCCTTCTTTGCCATCTGTTCCCTCTTTGAGCAACTGCCATGATGTTTTAGGGCTTTAGGACACATTTAGAGGGACACTGAGATCCCTACATATTAGGTATGAGCCTGAGACACTTTCAGGCCACCTGCCTAGGCACACCCAGCTGCCTTTTCTATTTAACTGATCCCGTATTTTCTCATAATTGAAGACTTTAGACTTTTCTCACAGACTAAGGCATAGATTCTCTCTACTCTCAGAGCCTACAAACCTTTCTGGGGTTCCTAAGCTCTCCCTATCCCTGCACAGAGAGGATGGGGAAGAGGGGGTGGGAGAGAGGCCTTTCTCAGAGACTGCCTCCCCCCGCACCCCCCCCCCCCCGCCAAGAGTTAACCGCAATGCTCTCTTTGCTGCAATTTTTTTCCCACCCCTATCCTTTTGGAAAATTGGTTCTGGTATCATCATACCTTCTTTGTCCTAACTCTGCTGTTGCTGGTATGCAGTTTAAGATTTGAGTCCTTCAGCCTCCTGGGATTTCAGTGGTCCAAAAGATCTTCTTGCTCTAAAAAGTCCATCTATTTTAAGAGTTCATTTTGCAAATCAAGATCCAAGAATTTGACTTTTTTCTTTGCATTCAGCCCTCTCTTTTCTGGAGTATTAAGGTAGTCTGATTTTTAGATGGAAGGCTTAGATTTTGGAAAAAGGAAGGAAGGTAGGTCAGAGATCTCATGGGGACTGGATTACTTCTTAGCTTATATGCAGTCCTACGGGCTTGAACACACCTCCAGAGTTCAGTCTGTCCCACGGGTAGGTGCCTGACAAAGGGAGTGCAAAATGAATTCTGGGTAGCAAAGTCCCATTTCAGAAGCACTGAGAGAGCTTGTCCTCATAAGAATTCTCCTGTGAACAACTGACAGCAACGAAACTCAATTTACAAAGGGAGATAATCTCTGGAAATGAATTTACCACAAAAAGCAGATTTTCCCACCTGGACTTGAATGTGAGCCCTTTAGCTTCCTTGCAAGTAGTTTGCCGGAAACAGTAGTAAATCAGAAAATATCCCTGGCATTTGAGGGCTGTAGCTAAAATTCAGTATGTGGGTTGTTGTCCAGCAGCATAATGGGGCTGGAGCTTGTTCCACAGTGGCTGTGTGACAGTGAGAATGTCCTTTCTCTTTGATTTTATTTCCTCCCTCTGTAGAATAAAGAGCTCTGAGCACATGGTGTGTGGAATGACTGAAGTTAGGACAAGACCTCGACCTTCGTGGGGCCAGCTTTGAAGCCAGAGGAACCCCCCCTTTCCTTGCACTCTTACTCACCTAGAGGACCTTGTGGTGGGCTGGTTCTTCCTGATCTGGGTGGGTGATTATGAATAAATGAGGGATAAGTGGTCACCAGCCTGCACCCGACAGTCCTGTAACAGCCTTGTCCATCCTGAGAGGACAGTATGAAGGATGGAGAGGGTTGATTCATAAAGTGTGGGGCTAAATGCGTCACCTTTGAAAGACACTGGTGGCCCTTTCTTAGCAGTAATTCATCACTGAGACCCTACCTACTTACACAGGTTTCTCAACTTACCCTGGGCTTAAGAATCTCTTGGAGAATTTGTTTAAAAGGCAGAAAAACCTGCCACCAGGAAATCGGGTTCATTAGCTCAAGTGCGGACCCAGGAGTCTGCATTTTTCTTGACTTGATGCCAATTTATTTTTCGAAACATTTTTTTCAGAAGATTTATTCATTTAACAGAGATAGAGAGCACAAGCAGGGGTAGCAGCAGGGGGAGAGGAGGAAGCAGGCTCCCCACGGAGCAGGGAGCCCGATGCAGGGCTTGAAGCAAGGACCCTGGGATCATGACCTGAGCCGAAGGCAGACACTTAACCAACTGAGCCACCCAGGTGTCCCAAAGTAAAACATTCTTTGAATATGTAATATATTCATATGGATTGAAATCCAAAAGGTAGAAAGGGATATAAAGTGAACAAATCACCCCAACCCCTGTACCCCAGTCACCTAGTTCCCTTCCCCATGAGGCAAACAATATCTTATGTGTCTTTCCTGAGATAATCTATGAATATAAGAGCATATATGAATAAATGAAATCTGCATTTTAAAAAGAAGCATCTCTTGGTGATTCTAATATTGGGGGTCCCCAGACATAGTTGGAAAAATACACCTACTTCATGCTGGGTCCTCAGGCTAGGTGTGTGACCTGGCATTGCTCAGTCCTTCCTGCTCAGGATGTTTAACAAGACTTTGCAAGGTGCCACCTTGAATGCCATGGGCGCCGGAGCAAAGGGACCGCAGTGGGCCTTGCCTAGGGGACCTGAATCCTGAGCTGCAGAGGGCAGGGCTGTGTTGTGGAAAAAAAGTATGAGAGCTTTAGGTCCTTTCATCTCCCTGCCATCAGCGGTGGCACCTGGCAGACACTGGATACCACAGCACGTAGACAAAGACCTGGTAACCCAAGAAGCTGCTTGGCCTCCCTGCCCAGTCCCATCCCAGAAGAGCTGTAGGCCTCTGATTTCTTTAGGAGGCCCTGTGTGGAAGTGTCTTTTGTCTCCCTGGCGTCAGGAATCCCATCACATGCCTGGTGGTTAGGTGAGACAGGCGCCTCAGTCTCCTAGGGAGGGGTGGCAATGTTCACCCAGCAGCAATGGGGTGGAGTCCCACAGAAGCCCTGACAGGATGGCAAGAGGCAGGGTGCGGGGGGAGAGGGGGTCAGTGTTTTGCCACGAACTCTAACCCCTTTCCTTTAGCGTTGGCTTCATCCTATGGACCCAGGGGACTTCAGGTAGCATCCCATACAAGAGTTCTGTGCACGCTGCACCCTGGCTGCTGGCTGCCCCCCAGAATCATACAGGACTGCCTCACACACACGTTTTCGCTCAGTACCTGACTGCTGAGTGAATCGATTTTCGCCGCTAGGGAGGCCTCCTTTCCAGACTTGGGGTTTCGCTGCAGCAATGGTTCTTGTGGCCTGGAGGCCTCTTTAGAACAACAAGGTAGGCAACAAGGCTGAAGAGCACTACACTCTGCTGTTCTGGATCCGTTCTAAGGCATAAAGCTGGGAAAGGGGGGCACCTGGGTGGCTCAGTGAGTTAAAGCCTCTGCTTTCGGCTCAGGTCATGATCCCAGAGTCCTGGGATCAAGCCCCCCCCACCACACACCTCGCGACACCCCCCCCCCCACCTCCCCCCGATCGGGCTCTCTGCTTAGCGGGGAGCCTGCTGGCCTGCCTCTCTGCCTACTTGTGCTCGCTCGCGCTCTCTCTCTCTGTCAAATAAATAAATAAAATCTTATTTTTTAAAAAAAAGGCTGGGAAAGGGCAACACACTACCCCTCATGGGTCATTGTGGAGAATGAGCTAACGCATGCCGGACCCCGGGGATATCACTGAGATCCTAAGAGGAATCCCAGAGCCGTGAATGCCATCGCCCATTTGCCATTCTTCCTCCGGGTTCCCCCTCCCCATCACGAAAGGGGAGTCACCGTCCTCAACACGAACCCCTCCGCGCCACACACCCACTCGCAGTTTCTAGGCTTTTCAGGACTGGGGTCTTTAATTCGGCTTAGGCCAGCCCCTGCCTGAAGGACCCTTGCAGGCTGCAGAGTGCCCCAGTCAGCCACGGGTTCCTGCTTTCAGGACCTCGAGCCGCGCTTGCAGGAGTGCGGTGGGGTGGGGCGGGGGTGCGGGGGGCCGTGTGAGAACGAAGCCCCGCCCCCGCGCCGTCGCGCCCGCCGCCTGCCCGCCCCGCCGTCCTCTGCCTGCGTCAGGCGATCTCGGCGGCCAGCCCCACCGGCTCTGTGACGCCACGGGCGCCGGGGTCCTCCGCGCCTGCGCCCGCTCTTATAAAGGCCGACGCCGCGCCGCGACGCCGTAGTGGCCTTGTTCTCCGCTCTTCTCCACACGTCCCGGAGGCCGCTGTGTTTTTGTCAGCCTCCGACCCGCAGTCGGCCTGAGACCGAGCACCGTGAGTGGCCGCCGACCGAGCGGGAAGGGGCGGGGGCGCCGCAGATTGGCGAGCTGGGTGGCTGAGGCTTGGGCCTGCCGGAGGCGGGAAGCACTGGGCCTGGCCTCTCTAAGGCCCAGTGGAACCCGTCGCCCACCTTGTTCTCGGGAGGTGGCGGCAAGTCCCTCTCCTGGCCGCGCGTCCTCACAGCGCCTCGTGGGCGTAGGGGCTGGCGGGCGAGCTGGAGAAGGTGCGAGACGGGCCCGGGGTTGGTCCGTCCTCGCACGGGGCGAGTGTCCGCCTGCGCGGAGCTCGGCTTCAAGGCCCAGGCGGCGGCCCAGAGCCTCCTTTGGCCGTGAGCCTGCCGGCCTCCCGGACCCAGGGCGGGGGTGGCGGCGGGACTTTGAGTGGAGGCCCCTAGGCTGGCGTGGGCGTGGGCGCGCGTTTGTTGTTTTGGTGTCTGGAAGGAGCGTGGCGGTGGGAGTCTGGGAGCGCTGGATTTTCCGCTCGCATCCTTTCTCTTCCTTTTATCTGGCGTTACTAGTCACCGGTGCTGTTAACTGTGCTTGGGCTACACTTTTGCCCAGCAGGCTGCTTGCTCCTTCAGAATATTTTTCTCCATTATTTTGCCATAACTTGGAGTTGGTGAAACAACTGTTGAAATAGCAGATGTTCTCAACCATAGTGGTGTGACTTTTAGACGGCCCGATTCTTTCTAAGCCAGACACTTTAAGTTTTACAGGAATTGGAGGTTGACCTGGAGAAGGGTCTCAGGTTTGGGTTTTGGGGTCATGAATTTTTCATCAGAGCCTCACAATAGAGTGTATCTGTGTCACAGAGCAGTGCATATTTGTCCATTCAGCTTTCAAAAGGTGTCAGAATTCGGGTCACTGAAAACACAGGTGTTTTCTTTACGTTGTTGATAGAATCTACCTCATGCCAGTCACGGAGGGTGATTGATTTTCCAGATAAGGAAATTTAGGAATTGTCTTGCAAGCATGTCAAATCAAGATATCGTCCGTTATCAATACAGTTTTGAGTTGAATTCTAGCTCTATGACATTAAAAAAAGTTTCTCTTTGGGTGTTAAGTTGGGGATCACAAAATACATTCGATTACAGATTAATCCATTGCTGCCTGCTTATTTAATAAGATCTCAGCTCCCTTAAGAGTAACCTAATACAGAAATTTGACTATGACTAAGCAGATCCGGTTATTTACCAAGATTTATTTGAAAGAAATAAGAAATGGTCATCGTGCTTAAAATTTTATCAACTGTATTGCCAGACTTGTCTTTCTTCAGTGTTCATTCCAGTACTATGGAATATAAAAAGAGTATAGAATGTTTTGTAATTAAAAATTGGGTTCACATTAAAATATTTCTTGGGGGGGCTACCTTTTGTTATTGCCTTGTCACAGGGAAGGTCCTATGCTCTGGGCCCTTCTCTGTTGAATAGGACAACTGCATTATTGGCAAGCCCTAAGCAACATGGAGGAACAGACATATTTGTGAACTGAAAAGTGAAATCTGATTCTCTTCAACCATGGATGAGTGAGAGCAGGATATATCAGTGGCTGATTTTAAAACATAGTTTTACCTTTATGCTTCCTTTCTGTAACAGTTTATTTGGGAGATGGAAATAATTGTCTAAGAAAAGGCAAATGAATATTTTAACTGATTTAATGGAGGCTTTGATCCTAAAATAGGTGCAGGGAATGTTTTAAATGCCAAATTCTACAGTTTTAATGCGACATTGCAGGATTATGAATACCTGAGAAGCATGGTCCTTTTAAAATCTGTATTTGATATTTGAAGGGATTATGAAGTAATTTTCAGGTATTGCTGCCCTTCTTTCTTCCCTCAAGAATCTGAAAATAGATTGATTGCTTAGAACTTTAAATTATAAAGAATTAGTTTTTGTTTTGTTTTGTTTTAGTTTTTGCTAGAACTTAAGTCCTTTGTAGTTAATTGCTTAGCTAATTTTTATCTAAGAGGTATCTTTTCCCCAATGATTCACAATTAATTTGAGTTAATAAATACATTTTTGAAGCAAGTAACAGGTAATTTCTATGAGGATTTTAGCAGAAAAACTTGGACACCTGGACAGTCAGTAATGAAAGATAAAAAGGCCTGTTAAATTTAAGTACCTTATTTGGTTTAGCAGATTAGATTTATTCTTAAAGATATTATTATCTTGTATATTTTACATTGATGCAAACATAAAACAAGAATCTCATACTCTCTTTGGATCACAACTCATTTTTCAATGGTAAGTCTCACTATTGGAAAGTTTGTATTTTATTTGTTAGTTTTGTTTATTTTGGACTGACCACCCTCTGGTTTGCAGGTTGATTGTGGCAGCTAACTATAAAGATGAGAATAGTCCGTATTCAGTGACAGCAGAAAGACCGGCAAAGGGGTCCCTAGGTGATGCAGTTGGTTAAGCCTCCAGGTCTTGGTTTTGGCTCCAATCATGATCTCAGGGTGATGGGATCGAGCCCTATGTGGGGTTCCATGCTCAGCACAGAGTCTGCTTAAGATTCTTGCTCCCTCTGTCCCTCCCTCATATGGGTATGTGCACACATGCATTGTTCCTCTCCTGCTCTCTTTATTTTTATTTTTTTTTAAGATTTTTATTTATTTATTTGATAGAGAGAGATCACAAGTAGGCAGAGAGGCAGGCGACAAGAGAGGGGGAAGCAGGCTCCCCGCTGAGCAGAGAGCCCGATGTGGGGCTCGATCCCAGGACCGTGAGATCATGACCTGAGCTGAAAGCAGAGGCTTAAACCACTGAGCCACCCAGGCGCCCTCCTGCTCTCTTTAAAATGAATAAATTTTTTGAAAAATGCAGGCACAGACTAAATAAGTTTATTTTAAATATATTTTGCATTAAAAATATAGAATGTAAAAAAAAATGTAGACTGTAACTCTTAAATTTGTATCAGTAGTAAGTTCAGTAGGGTAAGCTTTAAAAACTTGTGTTCCTAGGAGCTATACTTCGAAAAATTGATAGTAGCACTTCTGTGCTGGCCTCTGAATAACCACTTGCAGTGTTTTACAGGGTTATATAGATAACTACTTGGCCTTAGGATTTTATACATAATTTCTAAAAACAGACTAATTGATGAAATGTATGAAACGAATCTCTCTTAAATTTCAAATTCAATATAATACTTTTTTTTAGATGCCCTCAATTAAGTTGCAGAGTTCCGATGGAGAGATATTTGAAGTTGATGTTGAAATCGCCAAACAGTCTGTGACTATCAAGACCATGTTGGAAGGTAAATTTATTAGAAGACTTTGGCTAGGGAAAGAGGAAGTAATATTTAGTTGGAGATAACCTGTGAACATTGAATTTATACATGGCTCAATTTGTCATTAAATCCTCAGAAGTATGAAGGAGTCAAGTTTACATTTTTTAAATTAAAGAATTAACTGCATCTTTCTGATACAGGACATCCTTTCTGCATTGTCTGAAATAATGTATTTTTTTCATCTAGGGAAGACCATACGCTAATATTAAAGTGATTTCCAAGCATCAGACAGTGGCCCAATTCTGTTTCAAGTGAATTTGGATTCACATTTTCTAATGAGAAAAAAGGCTCTGAAAAAGAGATACCTTCCTGTATGGTATCTAAATACAGTACTTTGTTTCAGCAGAGAAGTAAGCTGAGTAGATGGTAAACTGAGATGTCTTTTTTTTTTAACCAAGTTTTCCATTTTGTCCATTTTGTCTTTCCTCTGAAACTGCTACAAAGCATATACACAGCACATTGAAGAAGTAAAGTTAGAAAACAGGTCCTGAAATATTTTGAAACTTTAGTTAAAGTTAATATTAACCAGTGGAATGGTGGACATTAATAGTATATGGAGACATTACAATTTGATTTCTAGCATTGGTGGAAAAAAAACTAACAGTAATAAGACTTCTCTTTAGTATTCAGATATCAAAGGTTTTCATGTAGCTTATGCTTAAGAGAAAAGTTACCTGTGAAGCACTAGCTATGGGGGTCAAAGGAAGGTAAGTGTGAAATAGTCTTTGTTCTTGAAGAATTTTTAAACTAGAAAGGGAGAAAGACACCAAACAAGACAGGCTGTCACGTGTAATTAGTATAATTAGTGTGGTGTGCCAAGGGGTGCTGGATTCTATCTTGGCTGATGTTATTTTTCAAGCTTATGGAGAAACTACAGTGGATAGTGCTAGTGAGATGGTACTTTCAAATCTAATAAAATTAGAATGTTTTGGGAGATTATTTTGAAGTAAAGTAGACAAGCTATGTTAGTGAAAAGTAGAGTTGAGGTTTTTAGTTGGGGTTTATTGGTGTGGAATGAGATTATGATACTGTGGTTGGTAAAACTCAAGAATGGGTTTGAGAGAAATGGAAAGTGACTTTGAGGTGACTATGTTAGGTATGTTCCGTTCGCCCTTCCACTTCCCCAGAAGATTTTTGTAACAGTCTACTAGGCAGTTGAGTAGTATGTGGATCTTGGCCTCTGAGCTGTGGATTTCTGGAGATACATAGACTGTGTGGTGTATTATAGGAGTATTTATGGGAGTAAATGAGGTTGGCAGTCAGCTATATTGGAACGGGAGGCAGGTGTTAAGCAAGTAGAAGTCAGAAGTGGAGAATCAGTGGAGTAAGATTTATGGAAGCCAAGGGTAGAGGGAGGCGTTTTGAGGTGATCAGAATGATTATCACATTCATATACTGCACACTGGTCATTTGGAATTTTATAGTGAGAGGATTTCTTAACTTGCATTTATTAGGTGTGGTAGAGGCAGAAGCTAGATTGCAGAGGGTGTGTCTTCTATTTTCTAAGCTGGTGACTTCTGTTTGCTGATAAAAACCAAAGGTGTAACTCTTTTGGTAATTAGTACCAATCATGTGGTGCTTAGAGTTCTGTATCCTGGTAACTTAAATAAATACATGACTTCTATTTTGTTGTAAACGCCTTGATACATCCTTCAGTCACTGTTCATCAAGTACCTGTTGAGTGAAGAACTATGGTATGGTCATTAATAAAGAGTGTGAAAACAATCCAGATGTCCCTAAAGGCAGGTGAATAAGGCTTTATGTAGAAGATGTGGAAACTGATACCAGAATTGCTGCCTGAATACTTTCTTTAGCAGTGAAAGTGCTCTTTATTTCATCTCGTTGGTGTCTGGTACACTGATCTCTCCTGTGCTGCTTCAAAGAGGCATTTGCCTAGTGTAAGAACATAGGGCTCCTTGAAGGTTTTCCATGCCCCCTTTGATCACTGAAGCAAGTGGAGTGATAGACAGCAACAGTTAAATGATTCTTTTCTTCCATAGCCTTTGGGCATCAAAGGTGAATGGCTGTAAGTACTAGTGGCTTATATAGAATTCTAGCCTGTTCAGGATTGGAGTCCATTGAATTTGGCATCTGCAGTATCTCTGATTATGAGTTTTTTGTGACTTAGAAAACAGAAATAAAACCTAATCACAGGATAATCAGAAGTGAAAATCTTGGCATGTGTACATGTGGATTGACTGATTTGTTCAGGTCCAGGATGTGGTATCAAGATACAGTTGTCTTTCAGAAGTCCTTGAAACTAAATAGCTTAAAGGCATGACTGTTGATACTTGTGAGTTCAGTCTAAAAGTAGAAAAGACATTGTGCATCCTTAGTTTAAATGCTAGAGAAGTGATCCTAAGGACCTTATTTTTAATACAACTTACAAGCCTTCTTCCAAATAATGTTTGGATCTAAACCAGTTGGTCTTCTCTATTATATTTCCTGTACTACCTTGATTCCCCAAACACAAGTCTTTTATATAGTATAACTTCTTATTCTCTCCTGATTAAGAATAGTATATACTAGTACAGGAAAAGCAAAAGTGGACTTAGTCCAAATTGACACAGTCATTTTTATAGTTTTACTCTAGGTTTAGATGGGATCGGGAATAACATTGGTAGAAAGGAGGAGAGTAAATGAGTGATCCATCTATCCAACAAAATAAGATAAATTTTGAATCTGCTCTGCTCTTTACCACTCCAGTGAAACTGCTTACTAAGCTCAGTGGCCTCCATGTTCTCAAGTGTATCATTTTCTGTTTGATTTCTCATCTAGACCAGTTGACCCCATTTGATCATCCCCTTCTGCATTCCACTTCCAGGATACTTAGCTTTTTGTCTTCTCATCTTTATTGCTTTTAGTTCCCGAGGACTGGCTTGATCATTGGACCTTTTCATTATATTTATACTCCTTCGTTTCCTTGGTTATCTCACTTAGACTGATAGTGTTATAAGTTATCTATACATCAGTTCCCCAAGCTATCTTCTTTTGATTTTTAGACTTGGCGTATTTAACTGCTTGGTCTACTTGCATACCTTTATAGGTACCTCAGACTTAGGAAACTAAGTTCTTAATTCCCAGCCCTTCAAAATAACAGTTCTCTGATAGCCTTCCCCGTATCAGTTAATGGCAACTCCAGTGGCAGTTTCATCCATTGAGTTCCTCATGTCATAAACCTTAGTCTTCCCTTACTCACATTGTACTTGCCATCTGTTGGCAAATCTTTTTGCCTCTGCCATCAAAATGCATACAGAATTGGATCATTTCTTCTTCCATAGCTGTAAACCTGTATAGGCCACCATCTTGTGCTGGGATTATTGCCAGCCCCATAGTTGATTTCCTTCTTCTCTCTGCTCCTCACTGCCATCTCTTCCCAGTACAGTAGCCAAAATGTTTGAGACCCTGCCAGGTCTCCTGTCACTGTTCTCATCTAGTTCTTTCACCCTTGCTAACCATGCTCTAGCAACACTAGATTGCTTTAGTGTTAATAGAACATGCCAGAATGTCCTCTCAGAAGGCCTTTGTGTTTGTGTCTTCTACTGCTTAGGTGTTCTCTCTCCTTTAGGATTTTACTACACAGTATCATCTTGTCAGTGAGACATCTTGAGGAGTTCTATCTAAAATTGTAACAATTCTTTTCTGTCCTTCCATATTCATTGCTGACTCTCCACTGCCTAGGATACCTGTTACCTATCAAAAATGTAAATGGTTTGACTGAACACTGGCCATGGCAGCATAACTGATACTCAGCTATAAGCAGTATAGAGCTGAAGTAACTTTTGGCCTCTAATATTGGTACTTGCTAACTACTAATTAACTGTGGGCAGCTCTTTTTTAAGTCATGTAGAAACTGGAGGACAGACACATTTGGTGTGAAAAAATACTCTTATTTAGAATCTTTACATAATAAGGATTTTAAATTTTAAGTTTTTTCTCTGAACTTAACCAATCACTTTGAGAATTTGAAAGTTAGGCTTTTTATCAGAACAACCTGTAGATTCAAAATTATAGATAATGTGTATATGATGAATAATGGGTATACATTGAAATCGAATCCCTCAACCCACATTGTTGTTAACTTCCCTACACATAATATTAATAATTTGTTACGTATACTTCTGGAGATATTTTAAATCTAAATATATAAGCGTAGGGGCACCTGGGTGGCTTAGTTAAATGTCCGCCTTTGCCTCAGGTCATGTTCCCAGGGTCCTGGGATCAAGCCCCATGTACCAGCACCCTGCTCATTGGGGAGTCTGCTTCCCCCTCTCCTGTTCCCCCGCTTGTGCATGTGCTCTCTCTGTCAAATAAATGAGATCTTTTTAAAAAAAAATTTTTTTAAAATAAATAAATATATACGTCTACCCCCATTTTTATTCAGATAACATTTTCTTACACCTGGCTTTTAGCAGCTTTAATCCCGAAATCATACCAAGTATGTATGGAGCTGCCTGCCTTATTTTTGTCAGTGGCTGCATGATTTGTTGTGTATGTATATATACATATTTGGGCTTTGGGTTTTAATAGATTGAGATTCTGTTACTTGAAATGCTTTTTATTCTGTTTTTGTAAATGCCTATCTAGAGATGGGTAGAAAAAGTAAGGATAATGGTCTGGATTTGATGCCTCCAGCCCGCATGGCTTTCTAGTCAATTCTGTTTATGTAATATTCCTGTGTTTGTCTACTCATACAACTTTTTTTTTTTTTTTTTAAGATTTTATTTATTTATCAGAGAGAGAGAGGGGGAGAGAGACAGCACAGGCAGACAGAATGGCAGGCAGAGGCAGAGGGAGAAGCAGGCTCCCTGCCGAGCAAGGAGCCTGATGTGGGACTCGATCCCAGGATGCTGGGATCATGACCTGAGCCGAAGGCAGCTGCTTAACCAACTGAGCCACCCAGGCGTCCCTACTCATACAACTTTATATAGTTTTGTGTGGTTTATGGACCTCTTGTTAGGAACTGCTAGTTTTTAAATGCTCATAAGAGAACTATTTTAAGTAGAATACTTTTCATGTTTGTTACTTGTTTGAGATATCTGGTTGGTGTAAATACTAGAATCGGGAAATAATGACAAGTCTCTTGGTTTTCTTAGATTTGGGAATGGACGATGAAGGAGATGATGATCCAGTTCCTCTACCAAATGTTAATGCAGCAATATTAAAAAAGGTAAGGCAACAGACTGTGTACTTGAATATGTACATTTCTTTTGTCATTGAACATCTGGGTGGTCTTCCTGTACTGCTACATAGGTAGCTTCCTTACATAGGCGGATTAGGACTCTAAATGTCTGTTGTAATTATTTAATCAGGCCCTGTGAATATTTGATTTGTGTAGTTTTGTTTTGTTTTGTTTTTTTGAGTAGGTTCCATCCCCAGTGCAGAGCCCAATGTGGGGCTTGAACTTAGCACCCTGACATCAAGACCTGAGCTGAGATCAAGAGTCAGACACTTAGACTGAGCCACCCAGTCACCCTGAGTTCTGTAGTCTTTTGTTGTTTTTTGATTAACATGTAATGTATTACTTGTTTCAGGGGTAGTTCTGTAGTCTTTTTTTTTTTTTTTTTTTTTTTTAAAGATTTTATTTATTTGACACAGAGAGATCACAAGTAGGCAGAGAGGCAGGCAGAGAGAGAGAGAGGAGGAAGCAGGCTCCCTGCTGAGCAGAGAGCCTGATGCGGGACTCGATCCCAGGATCCTGAGATCATGACCTGAGCCGAAGGCAGCGGCTTAACCCACTGAGCCACCCAGGCGCCCCAGTTCTGTAGTCTTTTTGATATAACATTTAAATTACTGAAGTATGACTATATGTGCTTAGTAAAAAGGAAACATTTTTTTTGTTTGTCCACTGGATAGCTATAGCCTCAAAGGAGGTTGAGAACAAATGTATCCTCACCCTTGATCACCTTACCTTGTGTTTTAAGCATAAAAGGCTCTTGACATTGAATAGAATCTTAGTGTTCCAGGATACATGGCTCCATAACAGAATCAGGTATTTAATGGGGTACTCATTTGGAGAAACAGCACCCAATTTTTACAAGGCAGAGGAAATTAACTAGGCTTAGAAATGGGAATGGTTGGGGCGCCTGGGTGGCTCAGTTGGTTAAGCCGCTGCCTTCAGCTCGGGTCATGATCTCAGGGTCCTGGGATCGAGTCCCACGTCGGGCTCTCTGCTCAGCGGGGGGCCTGTTTCCCTTCCTCTCTCTCTGTGATCTCTTCCCTTCCTCTCTCCTACTGTGATCTCTCTCTGTCAAATAAATAAAAATAAAATCTTTAAAAAAAAAAATGGGAATGGTTGGTTCCATTTGGCCCTTTTCTCAGAGATTTTCAAAAGTCATTAGCCATATGCAATTTCATCTTCTACTTTCTCTTGACTCTGGTGTGAGATGCAGCTGTGCTGCGTATTTTTCCATATCTTACCATAATTGACTATTATCAGTTCTTTTAATTGCCGTGAACTGGGTTAAAGAGTGATTCTCTAAGCCTGAACATTTTTTACGCATTTACTGACCATTTATATTTTCTTCTTTGTTTTCCCTTGCATGTCTTTTTTATGGGCTTTTAAAAAATTGTTATAAATACATAATATAAAAATTACCATTTTTAACTTCCTTACGTGGACAATTCAGTGGCATTAAATACATTTGCACTGTTGTGCAATCACTATGACTCACTGTCTCCAGAAAATTTTCATCATTGCAAACTGAAACTGTACCCTTTAAACAACTCCTCAATACTCCCTGTCTCCAGCCCCTTGTAACCACTATTCTGTTCTCTGACTCTATGAATTGGACTGTTGAGGGTACCTTCTAAAGTGGGATTATACAATATTTGTCTTTTTGTTTCCAGTTTATTTTACTTGGCATAATGTTTTCAAGGTTCATCCATTTCGTCGTCTAGTGAGCTTTTTTTTTTAAGATTTTAAATTAAAAAAAATTTTTTTTAAAGATTTTATTTATTTATTTGACACACAGAGAGAGACCACAAGTAGGCAGAGAGGCAGGCAGAGAGAGAGGGGGAAGCAGGCTCCCTGCTGAGCAGAGAGCCCTTTGCGGAACTCGATCCCAGGACCCTGAGATCATGACCTGAGTTGAAGGCAGAGGCTTAACCCACTGAGCCACCCAGGTGCCCCTTTAGTGGGCTTTTTATAGGAGTCATTTATATAGCATTTCTATCACTTTGTGTTCTCTTATGTCATTTTACAGTATTTTATGGTTTAGAAGCTTTATATTTTATGTAGTTAGAGCTTCTGGGTTTTGTCTTGCAATTAACATTATATTTTATACTAATGTAAAGTGCATCTAGAAGGACTTATGTTTGCACTCATTCAAGTGCTGGTATTTTTTAGGTGCTGGAGGTATAGCAGTGAACCAGAGACAATCTTTGCCCTTAGGAAATTAACATTCTAAAACTGGGGGAAATGTATAATGTAAGAAATATGTCATATGGGGAAGCTATGGATTATAAGTGGGTTGATTGGTGGAGAATTAGCAGTTTTTAAAATAAAATGGTCAGGAAATGCCTTACTGAGAAGTTGATCTTTTTTTTTTTTTTCTCCCGAAGATTTTATTTATTTGATAGAGATCACAAGTAGGCAGAGAGAGAGAGGAAGAAGCAGGCTCCCTGCTGAGCAGAGAGCCTGATGCACAATGCAGGGCTCGATCCCAGGACCCTGAGATCATGACCTGAGCCCAAGGCAGAGACTTAACCCGCTGAGCCACCCAGGTGCCCCGAGAAGTTGATCTTTGAATAAAGAGATGAATATGTGGAGGAAGAGAATTGTGGGCATTGGGAACAAGTGCAGTGACCCCAAGACAAGAGCATGCTCTACCTTTTGAGGAAAGGTGGGGAGGCAAGTGTGCTGACTGGAGCATAATGAATAAGCAAGGAGTTAGTACAGAAAGTCAGTTGATGGGCTGGGTGATATAGAGCCACTTCTGAGAGTAAGTTTTTTTAATCTGTTTGCATTGTTAAGTCTTAGGCATATTTAAACTTATGCATTGAATAATTAAATGATCTAAAAACTGTAAAAGTACACAGTAAAATCTCCCATCCTTGTCTCTATCAGACCTGAAACACCCTCAAGTAAGAATAATCAACATTAATTTCTTAATACTCTTGTAAGAGTTTTGTTTTTTTTTTTTTTTTTTAAGATTTTATTTATTTATTTGAAAGACAGAGATCACAAGTAGGCAGAGAGGCAGGCAGAGAGAGAGGAAGAAGCAGGCTCTCTGCCGAGCAGAGAGCCCGATGCGGGGCTCGATCCCAAGACCCCGGGATCATGACCTGAGCTGAAGGCGGAGGCTTTAACCCACTGAGCCACCCAGGCGCCCCTAGAGTTATTTATTTATTTATTTTTAAGATTTTATTTATTTATTTGACAGACAGAGATCACAAGTAGGCAGAGAGGCAGGCAGAGAGAGAGAGGGAGGAAGCAGGCTCCCTGCTGAGCAGAAAGCCCAATGCGGGGCTCGATCCCAGGACCCTGAGATCATGACCTGAGCCGAAGGCAGAGGCTTTAACCCACTGAGCCACCCAGGCGCCCCTGTAAGAGTTATTTTTAATGCCTGTGTAAACAATTTCCTGTTTTTTTTTTTTCTTACACAACTGGAATACTTCTTAAAAAGATACTGTTTATTTCATAAAGACTCGTATTTTGGCTCTTTCTTCCAGAAATAGTTCTTTCCTTTTTTTTACCTCCTAACAATATAATTTTTCAGCTCTGCCATTTTTTTCAGCATTATTTCTCTAGCATTATGTACTATGAACTAAATTTAATCATACAGAAAATTGATATAACACAGCAAATACCCTACCACCCAGATTCCACAACTTAACACTTTTAGTGTTGATTTTGGTCTTTATGATGGCACATGTGGTCTAACCTGCTTCCTGAAACTTGATATATGTTTACTTCTTTGTTTTGTTTTGTTTTGTTTTTTTAACTTTTTTAAGTTTTTTTTTTTTTAAGATTTTGTTTCTTTATTTGACAGAGATCACAAGTAGGCAGAGAGGCAGGCAGAGGGAGAAAGAGGGGGAAGCAGGCTCCCCACTGAGCAGAGAGCCCGATGCAGGGCTCAATCCCAGGACCCTGGGATCATGACCCGAGCCGAAGTCAGAGGCTTTAACCCACTGAGCCATCCAGGCACCCCAGGATTTTTTGTAACAGAGAGAGAGATCGCTTCTCAGCCTTTTGGCTAAGATCAAGTGTAACAGAGAGGGAGATGGCGAGAGAGGGAACACAAGCAGGGGGAGTGGGAGAGCCTGGGCAGGGAGCCTGATGTAGGCTCAATCCCAAGACTCTGGGATCATGATCTGAGCTGAAGACAGACGCTCAATGACTGAGCCACCCAGGTGCCCCTGTTTACTACTTTGTTCTTATACTCAGTAGTCTTATGGTATTTAAAATTGCTTGGTGATAATGTATTCACATCCTCATCTTCACTAGGTAGTTGCTAGATTACTTTTCAAAGGTGTTACACCATGTTACACTCTCCAGTATAAAAGTTCTTGTTGTCCTTACAGTGTTGCCCGTGATGAGTATCAAAATTTTAATTTGGGGGGGGGTCATTCTAAAGTGGGACTTGACTGGAGTGTTGATTTTTGTATCTAATGAGAATGAGCATTTTCTCCAGTTTGAGTATTCAGATTTCCTTTGAATAGCCTGTTCATATCTGAGGCCCGTTTCTTTGTAGTGTTTTTTTTTTTTTAAGATTTTATTTGTTTATTTGGCAGAGAGAGATTACAAGTAGGCAGAGAGGCAGGCAGAGAGAGAAGGAAACAGGCTCCCTGCTGAGCAGATAGCTCGATTCGGGACTCGATCCCAGGACCCTGAGATCATGACCTGAGCCGGAGGCAGAGCCTGTAACCCACTAAGCCACCCAGGTGCCCTGTAGTGGTTTTTTTCCAAGGAACGTGGGGCTCAGACTCACGATCCTGAATTCAAGAGTCACGTGCTCTGCTGACTGAGCCAGCCAGGTGCCCACTTATTAGTGATTTTTAAGATTTATGTTCTAGAGGGTAATCCATTGCTGCTTGTTCATGTTGTACATATTTTCCACTCATTATCCTGTCTGACTTCATGTATTTTTTTGTGCAGGAGCTTTTTAATGTGGTCGAAGTAATCTCTCTGCCTGTTTTTTTTTGTTTTTTTTTTTTTTTAAGATCTTTTAGCCTCTAGGGTTGTGAGGATTCCTCAAGCTTCGGTTTTGCTTTTCAAGCTCAGCCAGTAATTTGCTTACTCAAGTCAGCTTCTAGCTAGCTCTTAGACCATTGTAGGAATAACTCTGCCCCAGTAGTGGAACGAGTACCTTGTGACGTAATGCCACAAAGGAATGAACTTTCTTTGTTCCAGGTCATTCAGTGGTGCACCCATCACAAGGATGACCCCCCTCCTCCTGAGGATGATGAGAACAAAGAAAAGCGGACAGATGATATCCCAGTTTGGGACCAAGAATTCCTGAAAGTTGACCAAGGAACACTGTTTGAACTTATTCTGGTATGTTTTTAATGCATTCTTTAAGATATCTCTAGTTCAGAGCCTTATCACTTGTAACAGTTTGTTAAATTCATTGTTACTGAACTTTAATTCTCTCTAAACTCAAATGCAGTGGTATATTTAAATTCACATATTAACAGTCACGTTAAATGCAAATGGTCTAAACACAACAAGGGTACAGATTATCACATTGGATTAAGAAAAATAGATTCAGCTATGCTGTCTCCAGAACACCCACTTTAAAGACACACTTATACAGGGTGGAAGAGTAAATTACACTACTAGTAATCAAAAGAAAACTGTAGTGACTATTTTAAAGTAGATTTCAGAGCAAAGAATATCACGGAGGTTAAAGAGGGTCATTGCGTAATGATAAAGGGATCAGTCCATTATTAAGAGGCTAGTATAGTCCTAAATGCTAAAAGAATTTCCAAAAAGTGAAACAAAAACTAATAGAACTCAAAGGATAAATAGATAAATCCACTATCTGCTGTCTCTCCTTAATTGATAAAACAAGTAGAATGAGGAAGGATATAGAAGTTTCAAATAATACTATTGACATACTTGTTCTGATAGACATTTATAGAACATTAAATCTCATGACAGCAGAATACATCATCAGGTGTATACTATTAGGATCGACATGTTTGAGGTAAAAAACAAGTCTCAAATTTGAAAGGATTCAAGGCATACACCCTCACTGTGATTTCCAATCACAGTGAAATTAAATGAGAAGTCCATGAGCAAAAGCTATCTGGAAAAACTTAAGTAACTTCTCAGTAACCTATGAGTCAAAGAAGAAATCGAAAGAAAAATTGGAAGAGAGAATTAGAAATTTTATGTCAGAAAGTATTTTGATCTGAATGGAAATAAAACCCAACTTACGAGAATGTGCGAGATGTAGCTAAGGTAGTATTCAGAGGGCAGTTGGTAGCTGAAACACCTATATTGGAAAAGAAGAAAAGTTTCATTAAAGAAAAAAGGAAAGGAAAAAAAGTTTCAAATCAGTGATCTAAGTTTTTACCTTAAACTAATCAAAGATGAAATTAAGCCCAAAGAAAGGAAATGTTAAGAGGTAAGAGCAGAAATCTGTATAAACAGAAAACAAAGAAAACCAAAGAATCTAAAAGCTTATTCTTTGAGAAGATCAGTAAAATGCAATGCTGTTACTGCTTCTGCCTCTTTAAATATTTTTGTCAAGATTTGCCATTGGTGCTTGTGTGCCCATGAGAACACACATACACACACCCACAAGTAGTGGCCATTTAAGGTAGTGTGGTTTGCTTAAGGCAGCAGCAGGACTCCCTATTATAGGAGGTGTAATGAAGGGGATGTATGAAAATATTTCACAAAAGAAGCTGATTTTCCCTTTAATTTCACAAACTTAACTAGTATTTTTAGCTTAATTAGGTATGGATTTACAGTCACTAACCTTGGATTTAGTTTAAAACATCACATATACTTTAATGAAAACAATCACTTCTAGGCTGCGAACTACTTAGACATCAAAGGTTTGCTTGATGTTACATGCAAGACTGTTGCCAATATGATCAAGGGGAAAACTCCTGAGGAGATCCGCAAGACCTTCAATATCAAAAATGACTTTACTGAAGAAGAGGAAGCCCAGGTAGGTTGCTCACTGCTTGTTTCTGATCACATGCTTTAAAAAAAACAAACTCAAAACATTCCTGGAGAAGATGTATCTCTAACAAGGAGACTTAATTTGAAGGATGGTAATAGGTACTTTCTCTGTCATAAAAATACTCTTGTTGAGAGACTGTCCTGTCTTTGAGTCTAACCACATACATGCTACTGCTCTTGTATAAGCATAAGAACAATTAGCTTTCAACCATAGGGGCTCTTTGGTATTTCCTCCTTCACAGTTCCTGGTTTGGGCATGTGGGACCTTAAAGGTAACCCATAACTGTGTGACTTCAGGATAGCAATCCCTGTGGGTGTTCTGCCAGGATACTTGAAAGCTAAGACTTGTGAGTGGGAGAAGAAATGAATCACAGTGTTGACACAGCTACAAACTGAAATAATGTGAATGAAGTATTTGAATTTGCTGTTAGCTCTGGTGTCTGAAACTTTAATTGCCCATTGCCTTTGCTTTTTTGATAATTTCAGCAGGGCAGAATAAAAACCTAGGGAGGTGAAGAAGGGTAAGGAGGTGTACTCATAACTGGATATTTTTCTAGTTTTCCATCTGTCCCTTTGTGACCTTCCTCACAGGCTGTTAATGAATCATTAGGTAGTAGTCTTAAGACTACTTAAGGTACTTCCTTATATCTGTCTCTTCTAGGTACGCAAAGAGAACCAGTGGTGTGAAGAGAAGTGAAATGTTATGCCTGACACTGTAACACTGTAAGGATTGTTCCAAATACTAGTTGCACTGCTCTGTTTATAATTGTTAATATTAGACAAACAGTAGACAAATGGCAGCAGCGAATCAGTTGTTTAAGCAGAATATTGTCCTCCTTGCATGTGTAGTTTGAGTACAGATTCCAAACTTACGGCTGAGTTTCTTCTAGTACGATCAAAAGTTTTTTTTCTTTGCTCTAAATAAACCTGAACTGTGAGTTCTCTGTAGAAGGTGGCATTTTGGGCTTTCCCTCTCTTTGTAAAGCGATTTCTGCCTAGTTTATTGTCTAGTTAACTTTAGTTTAATGACCTTTTAAAAGTTGGCATTGTAAATAAAACAAGTTGAAAAAAGTTTTCTGAAATAGAATTAACAATGTATTATCTTTATTCATGAGTTGGAAACTGGAAAAAGGCTACTTGAGGTAAATGTTTTGAGTGGGATTATTAGGGTGTCTTCCAGCTTCCTGGAGTCAAGGAGTACCGCTTGGTATTGATTAGCCTGTATGTAGCAGGGCTCCCTTAATTGGATCTAAGGACTTGTTTTTGCATTTTTAATTCTCAGCTTGGAATATGTTGGCTAGAGACTCAGTTACTACTAAATTTGGGGTTTGGGGGGGAAATGTAACTAGCCAGTCTGTTAGCTTTTCGATTAAAAAAGACAAATAACCCATGCAGTGTGTCATCTTTTTATAATCAGTGATCCCATGTGGGGGAAACTTCACACTACTTGCATGTAAAAAAAGTAATTTAACCTTTAACCTAAAAGTGTCTGGAAAAACCTAGAAAGCATCCATCACGAATGCAAGATACTTTCAATAAAAAATAAGTTATGTAGTAGGTGGTAAATGGTTTGCTTTTTTGTACTTAACTGTGTCTCTTCACTTACTAAATGAGTTAAGTATATGTGTGGTCGTGTAGCTGGAGACAGCTTGCAGAAGTTCATGTCCTAGCTTGCTGGAGGCTGCTGACCTAGCAGCTGGGTTCTGATAGACTCGGGTCTCTCCTGATTGTCATGATCTGGTTCACTGGAACCAGTGCTTTAGTTCTTAACTGGTGTGTGTGGCTGTACAGAACTGCACTGCCCCTGTTTACAGTAGAACGAAGTTGTCCTGGTGTTTGAGATGGCTTCCAAATTGTTCCTTTCTTTCCTCCTTGTGTTCCCTTTTTTCTTGCTTTCCCATTTAGCATCATCTGTATTCACATGTAGTCTTACCGCATTCTCTTCATGTTTACTGTGAGCTGTTTTCGCTCAGGTTATTTGCTGATAGTAGTTTGCCTTTATAGTTCATTTCTTGTTTGCCTCGAATCTGTATCTGACTTAATAAAGTCCCAAATACTGTCTCAGATGAATTCCTATTTGTTGTCTTTACCAGAGATTGCAAATTACAGCCCATGCGTGGATGAAATCCAGCCCATGACTTATTTTTGCACTCTCTGTTTCAGTTTTATGTTTTTAAAGGATTATTAAAATCTCAATATAGGAGACTGAATTTGACCAGCAAGCCTAAAATGTTTACTCCCTGGCCTTTGAGATAAAAAGTTTGCCAGTCCTGATGACTTCTTCTGGATTCCTCATTCCATTTATTCTCAGGAATTAAGCTTGTTTTCCATTGTCCTGAGTTCTCTTGGGAAGGTAGCAGAATTCAGTCCTAGTTGGAGTATCTCATCTGTTAATTACCACCATAAGGGTCAGTTCTTGCACAGAGTGTAACAACCCCCAGCAAAATCTCTAGCATGATCATGAAAAATGTAACTCTTAACTGAAAGTTCAGGATCATTAACACATGCCTTGTCTAGTTTGGAAAGGAAATAATGGCTTCCAGGAAACAAAAGCTTATTCTCTATTCTCAGTTTGTATAACCCCCAAGGATGGTTGGGCTTACAGGACTAAATAATGGCATTACCCATATTTAAAGGACACTGGGGTTTTTTTGAATAGGTAAGACTGAGTGGACAGACAATCCGGTAGTTAAGATTTTTGTTCCCTTCCTGATTTTCTGTAGGCTATGGCCCTAGGCTTTAAAAAAACATCCTGACGGGGCGCCTGGGTGGCTCAGTGGGTTAAAGCCTCTGCCTTTGGCTCAGGTCATGATCCCAGGGCCCCGGGATCAATTCCCGCATTAGGCCCTCTGCTCAGCGGGGAGCCTGCCTCCCCCTCTGCCTACTTGTGATCTCTGTCAAATAAATAAATAAAATCTTAAAAAAAAAAAAAAAGAAAAGAAAAAGAAAAACACCCTGATAATCTTAAACTCTCAGGTTTGGTAAAGATCTAACCGCTCACATAAGAAAATAGGCCATTTTTGGGTGTTGTGTGCCCACATCAGTCATAAGTAGGGTGTTCAGGGGCCCTTTAGGCTGGCTACCACATGCTGCCTACCCTGTTTGCTCTCGCCATCTGGTTGCTATTTCTTTAAAAAGTCTATCAAGAGTTGGGCGCCTGGGTGGCTCAGTGGGTTAAGCCGCTGCCTTCGGCTCAGGTCATGATCTCAGGGTCCTGGGATCGAGTCCCGCATCAGGCTCTCTGCTCAGCGGGGAGCCTGCTTCCTTCTCCCTCTCTCTCTCTGCCTGCCTCTCCATCTACTTGTGATTTCTCTCTGTCAAATAAATAAAATCTTTTAAAAAAAAAAAAAAAGTCTATCAAGAGTTTTCTAGGCCCTCACCTTTCCTGAGGAAAACAAGTGGCTTTTCCCCAAGCCTATCTCCAGAGATACACTCTCTCCTACCCGCTCACTTCCCAGCTGTTCTGAACTAATACTGTGGCATGAAGTCATACTGTGAAGCTGGACTCCTGTTTCTGCCTCTTAGTGCCTACGTGGCCTGTGGTAAGTTGGAGATGGTGGTTATGTGCAGAGTGGTGCTGTTGGTGATGAAGACTCCTGTGAGACAGTTTTTTGGCTTCTCAGCTTTTCATAAAAGCTTTTTATAATTGAGAGGAAACCAAACTCCTTCTGAATACTAGCTTATTAGTCTTTCCCTGACATTGTCATGGATTAAGGCTATGCCCCCTCAAACAGATTCTGATAATTCCTACGTTGTAGAACCAAGTTATGTCATTTGAATGCTATTACATTTTATATTTTATTAGCTTGCCTTTTTAAATCTACCTTTAATACACAAGGTGAGTATTGCTTTGCAATTTTTATATTTTTCCAAAGATCCACAAAGTCATCCCAATAAGGTAAAGATTCCTGAGCAGCACTGTAGCTGTGATCTGTTGATTCTGCATCTGTGGGAACGTACCAGCTGCTGGAATTAAATGAGATCTTTACTGGAATTTGGTGGGACGATTAGGACCGCACCCCAGTAACATGAAGTAATGGTGATGCTGAGTTTAGACTGTAACTAGTTGGAGAAGAGAGTAAGTCTTATGAGCATGTGACTCAGGGCAGGCAGATATTCCAAACCACATGATCTCTTAGTGTACTTTTTTTTTTTTTTTTTTTTTTTTTTTTTTGAGATTTTACCCATTTATTTGAGGGAGAGAGAGAGAATGAGAGCAGAGTGAGGGGCAGAAGAAGCAAAATCCCCACCACATAGGGAGTCCAGCATGGGGCTTGATCCCAGGACTCTGAGACGAAGGCAGACCCTTAACTGACTGAGCCACCCGGACACCCCGATCTCTTAGTAGTTGACTTAAAAATGAGCCAATTCTATAGTTTGCTGATCGAAGGGAAATTAAGAAATTAGATAGGTTGCCTAGACTCTTAACAGGGTGATTTATACAGGGATAGGAAGTAACTTCCACAAGTTAAGAACAGAGAGAGCAGCAGACCTCTTGATCTGAGCATTGTTCACTCTGTCTGTGGCCAAAGAAGCTTTTATATTTGGAAGCTTAACTTCTGCCACCACTTCCCACTTGAAGATGTTTCAGATCTTTCTTTTTTTTTTTTCTTTAAAGCTCCCTAAGTGTGTGTGTTTGTGTGTGTGTGTGTGTATTTAAAGTTTCTATTTATTTATTTGACAGAGATCACAATTACGCAGAAAGAGGAAGGGAAGCAGGCTCTATGCTGAGCAGAGAGCCTGATGCAGGGCTCGATCCCAGGACCCTGGGATCATGACCTGAGCCAAAGGCAGAGGCTTAAGAGCCACCCAGGTGTCCCACTCCCTGTATATTTAAATGGGAAAGAATCAAATGTCTTCCTCTGAAGTTGCTTGCACTTTAAAAAGATCTTCAGTTATTTAGTTTGTATGAAAGCTGATTTCTAGCTAATACAGAAGAGAATAAGGGCGAAGATTGTTAGTAAAGGGAAAGCGTATGAAATGGCTGAATCTCTAAAGTGTAGCTCCTGACTTCTCCTTTGTAGGAAGTGTAAGACATGGTTTTCCTCTTGGGAGCTTTCGGAGGAGCTAAGGAGGCAAAACATAAATACTGCCAGGAGGGGATTAGGGGCTATAATATAAATGTTCCTGGACAGAACAAGATGAATGAGCAAATGGGGACTCTAGGGCTGGAAGGGTCTAAGAAAGTTTCCATGAGAAGAAACTAATTTGCTGGTTTTGGTTGGAGATGGAGGGATGCCAAGGTGAGGGGGAAAGCAGTGCTCAGTCTGGAACTACCAGCTTAGGGTTGGGTGTCAGGTCTGCTGGAGAATATAGGCTGGAAGGAGACATTGTGCTGGATTAGTGATATAATTTTGGTGACTGTCGAGGAAGAATGTTGATCAGACCCATGTCAGGCAGTACAGTTCTTGGGTGGTTGAACTAAAATATATGTATTTTTAAAATATTTATTTACTTGACAGACAGTGAGGGAAGGAACACAAGCAGTTCGGGAAGCTGGAGAGGGAGAAGCAGGCTTCCCGCCAAGTGGGGAGCCTGTTGTGGGGCTCGATCCCAGAATCCTGGGATCGTGACCTGAACTGAGGGCAGACACTTAACGACTGAGCCACCCAGGTGCTCCCTTAAATATTTTTTTAGTACTGTGCTAAAGGATTGTGATAAAGGTTTTGCAGTTGGAGTCCTAGTTGATGCCTTTGTTTACTCTTGTTGAAAATTACTCTAATAGGCAGAATGAGTAAGAGAACTGGATGTACATAGCAAGACAAATGATGAGAAGTTTAGAACATATTCAGTGGCCCAGCATCGAGCCGTTTGGACACCTAAGCAGGATAGACTGTCCTTACTGTTGAGCAGTCAGTGGATATGAACCTTATCAGTGGCATAAAGGTGTTGGTCAGGGAGCTCTCGTTTGATGAATTTCCAGTGTGGGACTTGAGTGATAGTCTAACTCACGGGTGATGTACGTGCTGCCACAACGTGCTGCCTTGTGGCGTCTTACACCGTTGGCTACATCTGGTGTGTGCCAATCCCGAGAGGCATTTTGTGGCAGGAATATTGAATATAGTTGCTTACGACAGTATCTCTTGGTACATTGTATAGTTCTCATGACCTTCTGACACTGCTTATCTTGAAATTTTCACAAGTATTTACTGAGCACCTGATCTGTATGCCAGCCTGCCTCCTCTTTCACTCTTGAGAATCTGCCTAGTCCATAAAAGTGCTCTTAGTGTCAGTACTTACCTCCTGTGTTGGGCAAAGTCTTATTTGTCCTGCTGCATATGCTCTTGTATAGCTTCTCTTACTTGCTTCAAATGCTCTGCAGTTCTGTCTCAGGAAGCTTAGAGGATGGGTGGGAGCGCTACACTGTCAAAAACTACATTTAAGAGGAGTTTCCAGAGTGGCCTTTGCTTGCTTGCATGGTTTCCTGACCTAATTCCTCCTCTGATTTCTCCCCTTCCTCTACCTATTCCTCCCCTCCTCTAACCATCTCCCCCACGCCCCGACCCACCCCCAAATTGACTGCACATGCTTTAAAAGAACAAGCCTTTAGATAGTTATGAACACCTGAATGGAAAAGGAAGATCTGGTTCACAACCCCGTGAACTTGAAAGAAGTATCAGCTTGAACTAGTAACAATTTTCTCTATGATTTATAGCTGATGAAATACCCCTTACTCGGTGTGACTGAACTCCTGAGAACTGCTAAGAGATGAGACAGTTCCTACCCCTAGGACAGAATTTGCTTTTTCCAGTTACTTCTCTGCCTGATCACACATTATCCTTACCTTTGAAATCTCTCCTGACCTGACCTGGCTTTTATTCTAGCCTCCGACTATGGGAATATCCCAACCCGCCCTTCTCAGACCCCTCTGGCCCGTTGTGGACAAGGAGGCCAACAACGGTCCATTAGTTGCTCGATGCCAATAGAGAGTCCGAGAGCCTGAAGTAGAGTTTCTGGGACAGAAGTGATTGGAATAGTTGGCATTGATGGAGCCTAGGAGGAACCAAGGTCTGTTTTGGGTGGTCTGCTTTCTTTCAGGGACTAGTGGTGAATTCAAAGCTCTAGGTAGAACTGAGAAAATCATGTTAAAGCAGCCTTTCTAACTTCAAAGAAAAGCCAGTCAGCTTTTTTTTTTTTTTTTTTTAAATAAGGAATTGTTCTTGGTCTCAAATCTTCTACTTTGATATATAGGCCTGACAGGTCTTTGTTACCCTTGCCCTTTCTAGGCTGTTTTTCTAGAAATGCATTGAGGAACCAATTTCATTTCTTCTGTGGAACAATGTAAAGAATCAAGTCTGTTTCCGTGCACTTTTGACCTTTCTAGCCAGACTTGCAGTACACTCAGTAGAGCTGGGCGGGAAGTAGTGCTTTCGGGACATTCAAAAGGTAGTTAAAGCCATAAGAGTCTAGCCATGGGGCTTCCTGTATAAAGAGGGAAAACATATTCCAGTTGAGAGACCTGGGCAGGCTTCACCAGCTTGCACCGCTGAGTCGCAGCAGATTCTCGGAACAGGTGCAGCAGCTTTGGCAACTGCCAAGCCGGTTTGCCCGTTTTCTGGGAAGGTGTAAGGGAAGTTGCGGTATCTTGTCTTTTGAGAGCTCAGAGATGGGGCTCGTTCCTCGCTTGCAGTGAGGTGGGACTGGTGTGCTACTTGAAATTGTATTTGGGGCTGCTCTCTCAAGTCACCTGTGGCCTCAGGAATGTGCTGGTGTGATCTGGGAGGATTTGAGTTTCCTCTTTGAAGACACTTTTTTTAAGAGGCTGGTTTGATTTTAACCAAGTTGCCAGAGCCTTCCTCTTTCCCCTCACATTCACAAAGGGTGCATTGTTCCTGTACCCAGTGTGCTCTAAATAAGACACCAAATCAGATGCTGCCAACCCAGTCTTGCATAAGCCTTAAAATGTAGTTTTTGAAACAACTAGGCCAGTAGCCAGAGTGGAATTCTTTAAATGGGACAGATGTCGAGAGAATGGTCTCCTCTCGCACCCTTCCAAAAGAAAAGCAAGTCTGGGATTACAACTTCCATTGGCCTACTTTAGACAGACAGTACTCTGGAAGATGACTTTATTTATAAATATTTTTAAACATAAAATCTCAAAAATAGAACGCCATGCAAATTACAGTGCATGATGGTGACCCACTGGCTGACTGTTGGGATACTCTTCTTGCCCAGCCTTTTTATCTAATGTTGGAGTGACCTATTGAAGTGGCTTTTACACCTTTTATATTCATGATGGGTTTGAGGAGTTAATTGTATTCTTAAACATGATGGAAACTGCTGTTAAAATGGAGACTGTAGATTTATCAAACTGGAGAGGTTTTGTATAAAAATAGGAAGATACTTAAAGTACCTAATTAGCTTTTGGGAGGAAAGGGTGCTATTGAAATGCTCTTTCAAGTTTTCTGATACCAGCTTGGAGAGACTCCAGTTTGCCTCAAAATAGGATGTGTGCTCATGGAATGTTGGGTCTTTCCTCTCTGTGGAAGGAAGATGGGAGGGGAAGATGGAGCCTAGTGGTTGTGTGGGTCTGTGGTGGCAGTTCACAGCCCATTCCCATATGCAGGGTGGCCTTTGCTTGCATCACTTGTGAAGTCCGAAGATTGGGGAGTTTACATGTAGAAGCAGGTTATTAGCTCTTGTGGTTGGGGCAGGGCCTGAGCCTCCAGTAGGGAAGGTAAGGAAAGTAATCATTGGTTTCTGTAGATTTTAAAAGTCTTGAGAATGTGTGTCCCATGATAGAGAATAAGCCCCAAGTTTTCTGGATGTGGGTAAAAAAGTGTCATGCTCTATTACTGAAACAGTTTATTCCTTAGTGTCAAGTTTTGAAAGAGAAACCCAGTAAAAAGTATCTTTATTCTCATGTTAAAAAAGTTTTTGTTGGATGATGCATTAACAATACAAAAATATTTTTAACACTACAATAGTCCTTTTCTTTCTCTCAAGACTTCTTGCAACACTATACTAGAATATATGTTCTTTGGATTCTGAGAAGCCAGTGGCTAAACTAGGAACTAAAGGCTTTTGTTGAGGGGTGCACGGGTATAGGAACAGCCCGTTTTCTTTGGAATCAGGCTATGTACAGTGAGGGAAGAGGCCAAAAAAAAAAAAAAGTTAAATTAAAAGTTTTTTCTAAGGCTCAGGGTTGAAGCTTGGCTCAGAAATGGGTTAAAGTAGGCTGTGGTGAAAACCCACTGACTACCACTAGAGGTTCTCTGGACTCTGCTTTGATGGTGATGGTCCTTCCTGCAGGACCATTAGGAAACTGAAGCTGACCTGTTTTGTGCTGGAAGGTAGGCACTGTCTGTAACGAGGTTTGCCCTCTCAACTGCCCAAGAGCTGCCTAGACTGACATGGATCAGTAGGAAATGGAGCTGTGACTGAGGGCTTCTAGGAGTAGGGAGGGATGCACACTAGGTTTTGGGCCGTAATTTCTTTCAGCTGTTGAGTTCACCCAACCCAATGCTTGGGACTTTGGTAATCAGAGCTTATGGCGAGGCTAAGTTTCTCTTGGAAACATTTCCAAGTAATTTGAACTAGAGCCAGATACGTCTCACTGCCCATACTTGCCTGATAAGGTAGTGTCAGGTTATTCCTGCTGCCTGCGGTGATAGGCCTAGATTTAACTGTTCCATTCCCTCCTCGTCTTGCAAGCTCTTGAGAACATGGCAAGAGGCTTCTTTCTGGTCCAGCTTAGGAATGATTACGCCTTTTCTGTCAAAAGGGCTTCTCCAGGCCCTTTTGACATAAGTTTTGTCCTCTTGAGCACATGGTTGTGACCATGCTCAGGTGTTGTTTCATAAACCAGCTCATTAGTCCATGAAGTGTCTGGTATGGGGAGGGTGTGGCAGTGGTGGGGCTGGGGAGGTGGAGGGTAGGGAAAGCAGCTGGGCTCAGGCCCGCACATCTAGGACATCTAGAGCAGAAAAGCAGAGGAGGCAGCAGGGGGCATCTGGCCAGCAAGACTGTGGTAAAAGGGATAGTTGCAGGCTGCTATAGGCACAAGGGATGCCCTTAATTGATGACACAACACAGATCTCACTCCTGCCACTCAGAGCAGTTGGATTGATGGCCCCAGGTTCAGGCAGAAGTTGTGCAGCCTCGGAAGTCTCCTGGGCCTGGTCCCTGAGAGGGAGGTAACAGGGCCCCTGGCCAGTTTCCATGTGCTTTGGGGCTCTGTCGCTTCCTCTCGGAGGATGGGCCCCTGGAGGCAGCCAGGTGCCCTGTGCATGCTAGGCTGCCTGTCTCTGAGATTCCTTTCGTTGCACCTGTGTACTCTGCAGGGTGCTGGGGAGGGCCTGGGGGAGTCCAGGGGGCTGGGAGGCTGAGCGCGGCCGAGAGCCCTGGTGATGTAGGCGCTGGCTCCGCAGGACTAGCAAGCAGTTCTGTGGGGAGGTGGGGCAGCAGGAGGTATGAGGGCGAGTCCTGGGGGGCTGGGGACCCGGGGCAGCCTACAGCACTGTCATCGGAAGGAACGGGGCTGGGGCAGCGGCCTTCTCCGGGTAAGTACCGAATGCATTTCTTTTTCCTCCTAGGAATAGTGAAGAGAGTTATCTGTAAACAGAGGGTGAATTCATAGTCATACACCACAACCAGAAAATGCTCTCCTTGCACAGGCCTAGCTGACCTCTCGTCCCCTCTCCCCAGGACTTGGGTGATGTGCCTGTGCCTTCAAACCTAGCATTGCAGTTCTGCTGGGCCTGGCCCAAACCTGGAACAGGTGTAGTACCCAGCACAGCCACAGGGTGGCACAGGAACCTCCTGTTGTCTGGGCCTTCTGTTTTCAGGGGGAAAATTATCTCCTAGTTTCGGCCTTGGAGCCTTTGCTTCACATGTTTGTGGGGCTCAGATCTGCATTAAGGCAAAGGGCTACACTGCTTGCGGATTCTTGGGTGGTGCTCAGACAGAATACCACAAATACGCTCCCAGTGTGTGTACATACATACACGTCTGTACTACCCGAATTCCTCTTTGCCCTTGGAGAGGGAGCATGGTGGGCACTCTTGAGGGACTGGACAGTACTCCTTAGAGTCTGTGAATGTAATGCCTAGAGTAGGTTCAGCCCTACCAGACCTGGCCTCAACTTCAACCAGGCAAACTTCAGTCACTTGGTGTAGGGATGTATACCTTCTTTCACATACACATTTCTCTACTGTATGGGGAAACACATGGGTTTAGTGCTACAGAGCCTAAGTAAGACCCTTTCGCTAGGACAGCCCAGGGATACCCCCTCTTTCTTTCTCCCTACCTCTACAGTCCCCTCATTTCCAGTACAAGGTGAAGTACATGACCACTTGGCATCCAGGTTGTTCTCTACTACAGTCACCTTGGTGTGGAGGGTGTGTGTGTTTTCCCCAAGTTTTTTAGATTTAAGGGTTCAGGAATCCTAACTTGAAGAAGTGAAGAAACTGGTAGACCACGGTGAGTTCTAGGCCTCGTAGCCAGGGGCTCAGGCCACTGATTGGGGTACATGAGATTGGCCTGCTGAGGATCTGCTAACCCTAGTCAGCATTAGGCCATCATTAACCGAGGACCCTGGGCAACAGGCACCAAAACTACCTTCTTGAATCTGCCTGCCTTTTCTAGAACATTCTTTCTTCACTTCATTCTTAGGAGACATGGGTTCCCCAATCTGTGGGTATGCTTTGGGACTGGGGGACCAAAGGAGGGCTACAGGCCCAGCAGAACATGTGCGGAGTCAGGGAAGCAGCTTGAAGCAAAGGGAGGATGGTGGTGGGGACAAACCCACCTGCACGGACCACACCAATCCGTCTGCTGGTTGAGGCCAAAGCGAGCACGGCATTTCTTAGGCGAGCCAGGGTCTGCTCACAGCCATGCCAGAGGGGCAGAGCAGGGCAGAGGGCGAGCAGGCAGGCAGCAGGGCAGAGCAGGGCCCAGAAAGAAGAGGTAACATCAGTGTCAGCCAGTCACAGATACCCCGTAGGCCCCATAGGCAGAGGGCCTCTCCATGGCACAGCCAGCCCCCATGGGAGCCCCAGGACCCAGAGCCAGGTTATCAGGAAAGGTGGGCGGCACCTAGCTAGGCAGGAGAGGCAGTGGGAAGAACAGTGGAGGGAGGGAGGGGAATCCTATCAGGTTAGCTCCTCTTTCTGGTTGCAGCATGGGAGCTATGGGAGAGGGGCCCCGGGGAGGCCCTGAGGGCTGCCCACCCCACACATCTCCCTGCCCACTTTATCCAGCTTTTCTTCCTTTTTGCCAGTGCCTACTCTGCCTAACCCCACCCCCACCCCCGCAAGGTGTTTAAGCTGTAGCTTAAACCAGGTGGACAGTTAAGTCCATACCTCAGAAGAAGGGCTGAGGATTCTACCCTGCCTCAGTCCTAGCCTTGAGCTTCCCTGTGTGGGGGCCGGATAGCGTGAGACAGTCGTGGATGTGGAGTCTGAATTCGACTATCAGACTTGGGGCATGAATTCACCCATGGGAAGGAGACTTGAAGCAGTGTGTGGCTTCCTTGAGTCCTCCATACAGAGCACTCTGCACTGTCAAAATAAATGGATCGGGTAGCGGGGCTGGTGACCGAGTAACAGCCAGGCACCAACCAGCAGGCAGCGGGACTTCTGGCCTAGGCAGGGCTGCACCTCCACCCCCAAAGCCTGCGTGCAGGTCACAGCAGAACAACAGGCTCAGTTTCTGTGGCAGAGTCTAGCTGGGAGCAGGGCCTGCAAAGGTGGGAAGCTGCAGTAGGGCAACACACCAGTGTTACACTATTACAGGGACTTCCTATAGCTGTTCCTCACATGTGGGATCAGACTTGTGAGGAGTGGGCCTTGTTTCCAGAGGGCCTAAAGGTCTGTGGCTGAATGTTCTGCCCCTCCCTCTGGGCCAGAGCAGGTGCTCATGGATTGCACACTTGGAGAGCAGTCTCCACTGCTGAGAGGAGGCCTCACCTGTATTGGATTCCTGGTGCTTTTCCCGAGACCGCCTTTTCTTCTTCCCCTGCAGGGAACAGAGGGACGGATTCTGCTCAGATCTGGGAGGTGGTCCTTTGAGAACTCTAGTGAGTGAGTGGTTGGGAAACCTGCAGCCCAACCTGGCTGTTGCTGAAATTCTTGGGTACAGAGTTCCCTCCTCCCGAGGTGGCCTGGCATTTCTCGGTGGCAGTTTTTGCCAGGGTACCAAGGTACAGAGGATGGCACAGAGGCTCCTTCTCCATTTGCCTATATGGCCAAACACCAGGCAAGAGTCCAGTGGGGAGAGTACATCCCAGGGGAAAAGAGGACATGGGCCTACCTTCAGGGGCAGCTTCCCTTGCTTGGCTCTCTTCAGACTAGCCACATGAGGCCTTGGGCCCTTCACTCCACCACCTGCCCTCCTTAACTCTGCCTTTAGGACAGTGGTCTAGGGCATGGCATCTTGAAGGTTCCCCTCCCCGTCCCTCACTGGCCACTCACATAATTGTCCCGCGCTGACCAGCCTGGGTACAGCTGCATGTGCAGCTGCCTCTCCTTTCGGGCCAGCTCATAATACTTGGCTTGCTCTTCCCGAGACAGTGCATGCCACTGCAGTGGGGAAGAAGGGGTAGATGGAGTGTATCAAGGCGTCAGTCAAGGGCCACCCCTACCAGCCCACCTGCCCGTGGCCTCACCCTTCGACCCAAGATCTGGTTGATGGCAGCACTCTCCTTGAGTGTGCACTCTGCAATGACCTTGGCTCTCATCTCCTTCATGTACAGCATGAAGGCGTTGAGGGGCTTCTTGATGGTTGGCTTCTTGGCCTCCTTTTCCACCTTGGATTCTGCCTGTGTCTTCCTAAGGAGCACAAGTCCAGATCACTCAGGAGCCCCCCAGTGTCCACCTAATGCTGCTGCCTTTTTCTAGTTTGTGTCCAGTGTGTGTGTGAGTGCATGGAAACTAGGGTTTTGTAAATGGTATCTTTTTTTCAGCTGCTCCAAAATGGAAGATCAGAACTATGTAACTCTTCCTTACAGGAATGCTGCAGCTAAGAGAAACATGTTTAAGGACTTCTCAGCCCCTCCCCTGTTGGCTCAAACCAATCTTTGTTCCCCACCTTATCCATTCCCTCTTGCTTCTAAGGAGTGTACGACTCTTGCTATTGGGGTTGTGAGTTCACGCCCCACACTGGGTGAAGAGATTACTTAAATAAATAAACTTAAAAAAACAAAACATTGGTCTTTCAGTGGCAAGAACCACAAGATGGCTTGACCAGAGACCGCCCCTAACAGCCCCTAGAGCTTCTAGGCAGCAGGTGTAGAATCTGGTGGGAAGAATGTGTCTCTGGCTGATGAATGGATGGGCTCCTGAGTCTGCTCACTTGTTCCCCTCCCTCCACACTGTGCCTCTTCTCACTCACAGGCTCCGGTCATACGGCTGCAGTTCCTGCTTCCCTGAGGGAGGTACGATGGCCGGGTGGGGGATGGCTGCAGGGTGACCAGGTACACCAGAGCCCAACATCAGGGATGGGTGGGTGAACCTAAAGGCAGAAGGAGAGTTAACACCGAGGCAGGAACATATGGGCCAGACCTTGGACGTCTGGAGGCCCCTGTACAGTACGCAAAGATGGGGACACACCCCACCCCCACTGGCTTGCACACAGGTACACAGATACATACAAACACCTGCTCCCAACAGGTCACACAGACACACTGCACAGATCTGCATGCATGTCATTCAGGGGGCTATGAAGTCAGTCCTGAATAGCTTTGGAATCCGTTCCCTTACCTTACACTGTCACCAGTTCAACCTCCTGAGCCTGTGACTGCCATGGGAGTCCCCTTCCTCTCCTGCTTGAACCCTCCAGGCCTCTCTTCACACAACACTCAGAGGGACTTTTAAAAACATCTGAGTGCTCTTGGCCACTCCTGCTGAAATTCCCCCATAGCCCACAGAATAAAACCCAGGATCCTCCACAGGACCTGCCCCACTCTGCATGAACACCCCGCTGAAAAAATCTGCTCCATCTTTTCCCCACTTTTTTCTTTTCTTTTTCTTTTTTTAAAGATTTATTTATTTGACAGAGACATCACAAGTAGGCAGAGAGGCAGGCAGAGACAGAGGGAAGGAGGCTCCCTGCTGAGCAGAGAGCCCACTGTGGGACTCGATCCCAGGACCCTGAGATCATGACCTGAGCCGAAGGCAGAGGCTTAACCCACTGAGCCACCCAGGTGCCCATTTTCCCCACTTCTTCATCACTTTACAGCCCTCGCCATCTCCAACCAGTTCTGTTCCCCTTGGCCACTTTACTCAGGACATGTGACTCTTGAGGAAGCTCTCCCTGTCCATGCCCCTGCCTTGGCTGGGGTCTGATTAGGATTATCCCATCACCCAGAAAGCCCATTTGACTATTAGTGCTCTGTCCATACCTCCCACCCTGGGCTGTGAACTCCAGTAGAGCAGGACATGTCTGCTGAGTTACTTGTTCCATCCCTGGCTTGGGTCAGTCACTGAAGGAGTGAGTGCAATGAAGGGACTCATACATATACACACACCTGTCACTTTGATTTTCTGCTCCTCTGTGGAAACCACAGTGCCCTTGCTCCTTTCTCTGAGCAGGGAGCCCCTAAGGGTCCAAGATTGGAGACACATGGAAAAGGTGGTGCCTCAGCTTGGGCAGAGCTCACGGAATGCCCAGGAAAGTGTGCCTGACCCGCCCTCCAGCAAGGAGGCACAGGAGAGGTGAGTGTACACACACCCGCACTTGGGCGGACTCAGGCATGCACAGAGGCAGGAGCACAAGCACATGTGGGCAGGCACTGTCCCTGGCTGCTCGAGGACACCTGGCTGCATGGTATGACCTGGGCTTAGGCCTCTAGCTCTCCCACTGGCTTCATTTTCAGGCACAGAGCAGCAGGGGCTGCAGAATGACAGACGGACGGATGGACAGACAACTAGCACAGGGCAAGCACTGGCCTGGGCATGGCCTCGTGTGGGCACTGAAGCCTGGGCAACAGGAAGCAGGAGCCTGGCTGCAGGGTGTGGGACTCACCTGGGGTAGGGGGCGCCAGGGGCTGCAGTGGGGGCAGGGAAGTGCTGTCTATATCCGCAGGAAGGGGACAAGGGGTAGAGAGGAGGACTGGGCCTGTGGTTGGGAGAGACAGCTGTTAGCAGTCCGGCTACTGGCCAGATGTGGGGACAGACTTCCCCCACAGTGCTTGGGCCGGACCCATGGTGGGCAGGGAATCGGTCTCTGCCAGGACTCTTCCAGTGTATGTACTGGGCATCTGCCACCAGAGGGCAACCTGTGCTGCCCGTTCTCCTCTACACACTTCCACTGGCGCCTAAGGGGCAGAAATGACAGCTTTCTCCCAGGATCCAGCTCAGGAGCTGTGCCTCCACCCCCGCCCCCCAGCTCACCTCTAGCCTTATTTCCTGGTCAATACAGGGCTGACATCTGCCTTAGGGCTTCTGCATCCACTGTTTAAATGACTGGATTATTTTGCTCCCCTTTGGATTCCTGGTCTCCCTTCAGGCCTTGCTTGGCTATGTGACCTTCTCTCCTGAAAGCCCTTGAAATGCTGAGCTGGATGAGGCACCGCTCTGGGCTCTTACAGCCCCCAGCGAAAGCACTGCTAACACTGCCCTGTAATTGTTGGGGGTCTGGCCTGGGTAGTGCACTAGGGCAATCAGGTGCTGAGAGAGCAGGGACCTGAGGCTGGCCAGCCATGCCTGGCCAACTTCATAGGTATTCATAGGTGGAGTCCTGATTGGTATTCAGAGTGGAGCACTGTCCGAGGAGAATCTGGAAATGGAGTGAGAGCTGAACATGGGTAAAGAGCACATGGATGAGGGCAGGCAGGTGTC
Organism: Mustela erminea; assembly: GCF_009829155.1. Classification (NCBI taxonomy): domain Eukaryota; kingdom Metazoa; phylum Chordata; class Mammalia; order Carnivora; family Mustelidae; genus Mustela; species Mustela erminea. Next base: position 92,366,592 of record NC_045616.1, read on the forward strand.
AGGTTGGGCCTCCGGCCTTCCCTTCCTTCCTGGGCAACCATGCTTTCCTGCTGTTGGGTAGGACTGCCCCAGCCCAGAGAGGCTCAGACCTGTCCGCTTCACTCTGTGGTTCATGAGCAAAGGGCCAACCAGCCTGCTGAGACTCCGCTCCAGCTGAAGACGGGCCCTTTGGCCCACAGTTGGGCCTGCTGACTTAAGGTTCAGGCTGGCTTTTGCTGGCCCAGCCTTCACAGACTCTAAGGCTCTCTAAGCCCCTGGCGAGGGGCTTGGGCTCAAGAAGGCACCAGAGGAGACACAGAGAACTCTGCTCTTCAGGGAGCTCAGCCAAGGGACCAGTTGGCAGGAGGTAGGTAAGTAGAATGTATCTCTTTGCACACCACGTGGCTGAAAGGTAAAAGCCTATCTCATGGCCATTCATATTGTCATTGTCCCCTCCCTGCTCAGGCAGGTCTCCCTTTTCTTCCTTACCTATTCTTACAACCCTGGGCAGCTCGGTGTCCCCCACCCCACACCACTCAAGGCAGAGTTCAAAGTGTGGCATGACCAAGACCAGAAGCCAAGTGGAGTGCACTGGGCCATCTGGGAAATGGACAGAACTTCTGGCCAGCCCCTGGTACTGACACAGAGCTGGCAGCGGAGTGCTGGCAGAACAGGATGGAGGGAGGTAGTAAATGACAGGGCAAGTACGGGTCTCACCAGCGCAAAGTGCCCTCTTCCCACCGGGCCCACACTTACCAGCTCACAGTGTGGGGGAGTTGTCCCATGCTGCCTGAGGTCAAAGAGTAGAAGCCAGAGAGGTCGGGGGTCTGCAGAGGCCTGTGAACTCCTACAGTGGAGAGGGGCCAAGTGAGTGATCTAGCCTGACCTGGAAGCTACTTCTGCTAGTTACTGCATCCTAGAGCCGCCGGTGGGGCCTCTAAGATCTACCTCCATTTGCTACAGGACCAGACATACTGGTTTGTTCAGGACTATGCCAGTGTGATGACAGTGCTCCGTTTACAGGGCAGAGACTGGTGACTACCCTTAAGGACACTGGCTGGCCAGAGGAAGAGGTGGAGTCCTTTAGGAGTGGGAAGGCCAGGCCTCACCGTGCCCCGGTCCACTGCTGGTCTTCACCTGGGGTCTCTCCACTGGGGACTCTGGTCTGGCTTTGTGTGCAGGAGGCAAGCCCCCTGGCCTGGGCAGCCTGGGATCCACCCACCCCCTCTGCCTCCCCAGGGTTGAGTCAGCATGTTTCCCACAGCCGACAATGGCTGATTTCAGAATGACTTTCCCTGAGGCTGAGGTGAATCAGCCATCACAACCACCACTTTCCATTTTCTCACTGGGGGGAGGGAAGGATTCAAGTTTTACTGTCCTGAGCTTTACACAAATGCCTGCTCCCACATCCTGGCATTGGGAGGCCACTTGGGATTAGGCTCCTCCCTGAAGCCTTCCAAGTTTGACCTGGCACCACCTGCCCTCAGGCTCCCCATCCATCTTTCTCATGTTTTCTTTGGGCTTTGAGTTTGTTCAGTTCCAGGTCGTCCAGTTGTAAACAGGGCCTAGCCCCTGGACTCTGAAGCTGAGGACTTGGCCCCAGGCTCAGGGGCTGTCAGGTCCTTCCCCTTCCCAGATCCGTACCTTGTTTCTGGCTGATGTCGGCTGGTGCAGGTGTAGGGTGTGGGCTGCTGAAATGTTCATAGAGAGGAGAGAGTTGTGGGACGCTGTGGGCTGGTTGACTGGCCTTGTTGTGCTGAAAAATGAGGCGGGGGGGCGATGTGAATGTGGGGAGACCCAGAGGAGGAAGGCCCAGGGCTGGGGGCATACATATAGACAGAGCCTCTTTTAGCTGTGCGGGTAGCCCAAATGTCAAAGGAAAGTGCGGGTGGTTAAAACCACAGGCCTCGAGGAGGGGGCACCACTCAAGCTGTGCTATGTCCAGTGGCGCTGCCTATGGCCCCCAGGCTTTGCTCAAGCAGCCCTCCTACCTAGAGAGCCTCTTGGTTTCTGCACACTCAGTTCCAGGAGGCACATCTCCCCTGTCCAGGAAATTCTTTCTCCCTCTGGGTCTGAGGCAGTCCTCCCCCATCCCCCAACTACTCCTTCCTCCCCAGGTTTCTCTGAGGCCCTGTGGCTTGTCTGGGGGCTGCTCATGGCCTCCAGCCCGACATCAGGTAATGGTCTCAAGACCTGGCTTACCCCAGGACAGCCAGGAGTTTTCTTTCTTCCTCCTCCAGCCCCCAGACTCAGGGTTCTGAGTCTGACCCACTATTCCACCTCAGGCTTAACAGGATTTGTTCGCACAAGAAAGGCTCCCATCAGCCCTTTAACTCAGAGCAGGTGGGCTAGATAGAGCCAAGGCTCCCTCCAGGGCCAGCCCACCCAGCCCCCACACTTCCTGTTTCCTCAGCAACACAGGACTCTTACTTTTCACACTAGTCCCATGGATCTGTCATGAGATGACTCACACTGGGAAGGGGGCTCCCCATGCGAACACAGCCACAGGGAGGTGCTGCTTGGGGCCAAGGCACAGCTCTGCATCTCCCCAGCACACACCTGCACAAGCCAGGATCCTGGAAACATCATCTATCACTGAGGCTCAGCTTCCACATGGAAAGTTCACCTGTGGGGATTCTGCTGGCTAGGAGCACAGATAAGTGACTTTTGACTCATGGCACAGAAGAAACACAGGGACATCTTGGAGCAGGAGAGTAGTGAGAGGTTGTGGCCTGGGCTCCTTCCCACCCTGTGGGTGCAATTTCCCACTGGGTGAATTCAGCCAGACTCGCCAACACTTCTGGGCTTCAGTTTCCTCTCCTGTGCAATGGATATTCATGGTCCCTTCATCACCAGGTCTGGGGAAGCTTAGGGGAGCTCATGGAGAGGAGGCCTGGCACAGGTCCCCCCCGCCCCCCAGATTAGCTAGCTGTTTGGAGTCTAGGGTGAGGCGAGAAGGGAGGCCAAGTATGAGCTGCACCCTAGCCAAGATGTGATGCTTCCAGGTAGACAACACAAGCTCACACACCCACCGGCAGCAGCCCTGGCTGCCCTCTCCCCCACACTCCTGCCTCCAGGGGAGCTTGAAGCTGGGCTCCCAGCTCAGGGCTCGGGGAAGGTGCTGACACTGCCACCTCTTTGGTCCCCTGCTCGTTCATCTGCCCACCGGGAAAAGCCTCACATCCCAGGACTCATCAGCCTGCCTTCTGTCCTCAGGCACATGGGTTGATGTCCCAATAGCGGTGGCACCATAGCCCCGAGGGAGCACCTCTAACTAGAGCCCTCTCTTGGTTTCCTGGGGCAGATCCGGGAGGGTCTCCACTGTGAACCTGAGGAGGAGTTGGCTGGCCTGTTCAGATCCTGCTTCTAATGTGTGTGGCCTGCAAGGACTGACCACAGTATCTGAACATCAGTTTCCTTGGCAAATGGAGAGAATCACACAGGGTTGTTGTGAGGGTAAAGCCACACAGTACCCAAGAGCTCAATTCCTCAGGTGCTGTGTCACAAGGAAGGAACGTGCAGGAAGCCCCTCACCTGCACAAAGGAAATGCTCCTCACTGTCCTCCTCTGGCCCTGCGGTGCTGACCTCTCTGGGCCAGTTTTGGTCTGAATTTGCCAGAGGGGATTTGCCTATGGATGGAAGACTCATCTGACAGCCCCATTGGCAACCTCAGCCCTGGAGGCTGAGGACTGGGCCGTGGTGTCTCCAGGCCTTGGGTGTGGTGACTTTACCGTTGCTGTTCTATGGCAAGGCTTTCTGAGCAAGCTGGGAGGCTCATGCCACACTCAGGCTTTCTTTATCTGCAGCACTGATCCCAGACACAACTGGGACAGAGCGCGCATGTAGGAATGAAGCAGAGAATGTAGGCTCCTCAGGCTTGCTGGCAAGGGCTGGCAAGAGAGAGGAAGTGGGCTGGGGCAGCTATGGGCTGTGAGGACACCTGTGGAATCCTTCCTGTACGAAGTGCCCGCCACATGCCAGGCATTGTGCCAAGCTCTCCACAGGCCCAACCACATTCCCACCAGGGGACCGACGAGCTGCCATTTCTTCTGGCTCTAAGTCCTCCCTGAGCCACCAGCTTAGGTCTCTCTCCCCTTTGCTACAAAACACAGCAGAAGCCCTCCCCATCCTCAGCTCCTATTCTTAATTCTCGGGCTCCCTTTCAGCCTCGCCATCCCTTGGCACCATCACTTCACCAGAAAGCTGCCGTCAAGGTCCCCAGCATCTTCCACACTGCTGAACTCAGTGCTCAGCCTTCCTTTTACCTGACCTCTCAGCAGAACTGAACACAACTCATTTCTCCCTCCTCCTTGAAAGTTTCTTCGCTTGGCTTCCAGAATGCCACACTCATCTGATTTGCCTCCAAACTCATAGGCTGCTTCTCTGTCGGCCTACTTTTTGGCTACTCCTCTTCCTGACCTAACCCAAGATGGGCCCTTGGCTTTCCATTTCCCCCTCATTCCCAGAGTGCTCTCATCCAGGGTCACAGCTTTCCATGTCTTCATCTGATGACTGACATTCTGATCTCAGCCCCTGCTTCCTCTGGGAAACTCCACTCCCCAAATGCCTACTCACCACGTCTACCTGGAAATCTGAAATGCTGCCCAAACTCAGTATGTCCAAAGCAGAGCCTCTGGTTTTCTTCCCAAAATGCTGTTCTCCCTCTTCATCAGTTAATGGCAACTCCCTACTTCCAGCTGCTCGGATACCTTGGAGTATATCCTTGACTCTCTCACATCCCATCTCCAATCTGTCAGGCCATACGACTGGTATACTTCAAAATAATCTAGAGTCTGCTTCTTCCTCCTCCCTGTCCCCAACTCAGTCCAAGCCATAGTCACTTCTCACCCGGATGACTCCAGTGGCCACCTGTCCCCCCACCAATCCTCCATCCAGCAACCATGTAAATCAGATCACAGCACTCCTGTGTCTAGAGCTGCCAATGCACTTAGAAACATACGAAGCACTGCAGGTGCCCACTCCCTCCCTCTCTTCCCTGCTCACGCCCAGCACTTCCATGTGCGCTTCAGCCTCCAGCCTCCAGCCTCCTCCTGCATTTGGTCCAGTGATCACTTTTGGGTGTGCCACAAGGTAAAGTGGGCTAGGGAGCCTAGTTTGAAGGCTCTCTGACGTTTATATTAACCTCCTCATTACAGGATCCTAGGGCCAGTTTGCCCCTTGAATAACGACAATGAGTCTCGATTACCTTACTGATCACAGATGCAAAAATTCTGCCTTCAAATTTGGGGGAGCAGTGGCTGAGGGAGGGCCTGGGAAGCTTCCTGGAAGCCTCTGGGGCCTTTTTATCCTGATAGGTCCCCAAGACAGTGGTAGCCAGACATCATCAGCCCTGACCAGGCCTTATGACAGACAGGGCCACAGCTTCAGGGCCCATTCTCTTAAGAACCTGGGATTCTGGTGGAAGGCATTCCACCATTCGCCACTGAAGGGCACAAACGCCTGGAACCCTGGCTCAGTAGGTGGAATGAACACCCTCCACAGGTCCCTCTGGCCTGGGGGCTTTTGAATGTAAGCTCCTGCTTAGAGAAGGCCTTGCCATCTAGGCCCAGACTCTGGCTCTTGGGCCCCCTGGAACTGTAAGCTTGGCTGGTAGAGTGGGACCTATGGAAGGAAGACCCCAGAGTCTGGCGTCCAAGGTGCCAGCTTCAGAAAAACAGTCTCAGAGTCCCACTCTCCCAGGAAGGGGGTAGGGTGGGTTTGCTCCAAGGGAGGAAGAGGATCGCCCCACCCCCATCTCTGGGGAGGGCTAGCTTTGGCCAGGAAACCACAGAGAGGCGTCTCACTTGATGGAGGACCAGAGCTGACTGTCCTAGGCCAAGCTGGCTAAGGCCCAAGGTGCAGCACAGCCAGGCCCAGGAAACCCCCGAATCCAGCTCAGCCTATAGCCTGTGGCCTGGGATGCATGTGTGGAACAGGTATTGAGTGGGGGGTGGGAGGTAGGAGGCATTGCCCAATGGTCAGAGGGCTCATCCTGTCCACCACCCTTCACTGGGAACTGGGGAAAGCCTCTAATTAAAAAGGAGTCTGCAGCCAAACCACAGCGGGGCAGGGGTGGGGCAAAGAGCCTGCTATCCGCTGGAGGCCGTGGGATGGTCAGGGCTTTAGAGCAGGGCACTGAGAGCCTGGCCAGTCCTTCCCACGTTGATGCAGGCTGCCCCTCTGCCTCACTCCCCAGCCCCCTCATGTCTGTGCTGGTAGCCAGGGGGAACCATCTGGCGTAGGGCCCAGTGCCCCATACCCCCCTCAGCCAGTGGAACGTCCCGCTCCATGGCCTCAGCACAAGGCTGTCCCAGGGCCAGGCCGCCCAGACAAGGTGGGGTTGCCTGGGGCCTGGGATGTGTATGGGGAGCCCTATGACTGGAGCTGCCCCCTCTCCTCCCTCTGATACTGACTGCCCAACCTCCACAAGAAGGGGGCAGGCCTGGGCGGACTCTCCCCACCAGACCCTGAGTGTATGGGACGGCACAAGCTCCTCTCACCTGCGGGCAGAGTGCCAAGCACGGAGCGGCCCCCTCAGTATTGCCCTTCACAGCGTGGTACAGTGCCTACACAAAAGACTCAACAGCAGCCCGGACTCCTTGTTCAGGACTTTGCCTCTGCCAGCACACCCCACCGCATACTCTCACACACACACATGCACACACACACGCACGACAGGTCCAGGACTCGGAGACCCTGGGGCTGGGAGGCCGGGTCTGCCACAGCCTGAGCAGAAGCCATCCTTCCTGCTGGCGTGTGGCTTTTCCTGCTCGGCACCCTTGCGACTCAAAATCCAGTGTCCCAAAGGTGGTCATCATCTCTGGGACACGTTCATTAGCCCATGACTGGAAACTCCTCACTGTGCTGCCTCAGCATCGCTCCTCTTGTTGAGGAGCCTGGAGCTGGGAGGGGGGTCCAAAGGCAGGGTGGGACAGGAGGTGGTGGAAATAAGGGACCCCAGGGCAGGTCTCCTCTGCTCTGAGGTTGATCTGGGGCCTGGCGGGGCTGCCCTCCCTCACCCCCTCACCCCCCTACTTCCTGCAGGCTCAGGTGAAAAATAAACACAGTCGGCATTTTCCCTGCAGACCGCAGCGGTCTGCTTACAGGCCACGTGCACCCTGAGAGCCCTTGCCACCGCCAGCAGAGAAAACTCCCTCGCCTCTGACGGTTGACTCTGAAAACCCCCAAACGCTTGAGCCCCACAACACTTTCCCAGCGAAGAAAGTTGCCGCTTCCTCTGGCCTCACGCGTGGGGGTGGGGAGTGCGTGAGGCCTGACCAGGCCTCCCAAGCAGGCCTCCCAAGCTGGCCTCCCTGTGGCAGGGACTGTGCCAGGACACATGTCCCCTACCCCCTACCCACAGATACTCCGTTGATCACTACCAGCAAACACAGTCAGCGCATATCACTGAGCGCCTGGGTGCCAGGCCAAAAAGATGTTTCGGGATGAGGGAAAAGCATTTCCTAATGGTAAGTGGGCAGCTACCATGTGGCAGGCGGAGTTCTGAGAGCCCTCCAGAGTGTAACTCCTAATAGGCTCAACAACGGCATAAATATTCTCTTCATCTGACAGAAGAAGAAACTGAGGCACGCTGAGGCTGTACAGCTTGCCTGAGATCCCACAGTAAGTGGCAGAGCTGTGGTGCTGCACACCGTACAACAGAGGCCTATGGTTCTCAGGGACAGAACCAGGGGCGCAGGGTAGGGGGCCCCAGCCCACCCGGCTCCTTTCTCCTGGCTGCCTGCTCAGTTATCTGAGCCACTGCTTCCCTGACTCTCAAAATGCGTCGGCGGGTTCTAGGGCCCCTGGAATACAGTTCAGACCATACCACCTGCCTGCCTGCCTACCTGCCAGGGCTGCTGGCACCATGAGCCCCTCTGATGGAGCTGGACCCGCCAAAGGCCTCACTGCATGGTACCCCCACTCATCCTGGCACAGCCACGCAGGCCTGCCCCTCTCCTGCCCAGGTACCTAGCTCTTCTCTGCCTCGGAGTCTTTGCCCACTCCCTCCTCTGTCCCCTCGTAATTTTCCAGGCTTCCTCCTGCTCTCTACATGCGTTGCTCCTCATTCTGACCTCAGTCTAAGGGTCCCTTCCTTGGAAAGGACTGTGACCTGGCTGGGGTCCCCCAAGGTAGCAGGCAGAACTGGCTTGTTAGTCATCTCCGCCTGTCTGGGTTCTGGACTTGGCACATCCACTAAGACTTGCTGAACAAAAGGCCTCCAGAATCCCTGGTGCCCCAGAACCTATGCCCGCCCCACCCCCCTCATCTGCATGGAGTACACTTCAGCCCCCTTCTTCCCTATGCTCCCAGTGCTGGAGATGGAGACACACCTGTGGGGATGAACCCACGGGAGGCAGATCCACACCTCGAGCCTCGTGTTCCCTCCAGGGCAGAGGCTGACTAGACAGAGAGGTGGGCTATTGGTCCAGTTACTGTTCTCTCCGGCAGGTGCACAGAGGGGACCGTGCATACTGGAGATGTCACAGGTGACAAGCTATTCGTTAGCCATGCAGCCAAGTCCTCTATCAGGTCCGTACTGAGGGCCCTTGATGGGCTCTCGGGGTCTTCGGTGATGCCAGATGGCCACACTGTCTCCCCCACCCGCACACCCCCCATGCTCTGGGCACAGGGGCTGCTCATCCGTCTGCCTCAAGAACTCTTCCCTGACTTGGCCTGGCCAATTCCCACCCATCTCACAGGCCTCATCATGAATGAGGTTTCCCCAGGAAGCCCTTCCTCCCCTCCCCGTGTGAGCAAGGGTTCCCTGATGTGGCTCCAGACCACAGCACCAACTCTACTATGCTGAGGCGACTATCCACTCGTCTAGCTCCACTGCTTCCCGAGATCGGAGCAAGTACCCTACACTGTTTCTTTTACCTCAGTTAAAGCTGGGTCCTCAAGGCTTGGGGGGGGGGGTCTTTAGCAGGGCTGGGGGGGTGTTCCCCACATGAGCCAGTGTTTGGGGAGGATGTGGCAGCACTGGACAGCACCCAGGCTTGAGCTGGGCACAAGATAACGGCAGTACTTGGGAGGCTGGGAAGAGCTGGGGCCACTGCTTAGAGTCAGGGACCTTCTGTCTGACATCTGACACCGCATGCTGCCTCCTACCCCCGCCCCCAATCTCTTCCTGCCTGCAATATTTTGGCAGTCAGAATACCCAGAAAGTCTAAACCAAGGCTGCTGCTAGTTCCTATGGAGCCTTTGTGCTAATTAGAAAAAGTACGTCTTCCTGTCGACAGACACCTGGGCCCACACGAGGGCATATGGCTCAGGGTGCACGAGTTGAGGCTGAGCCTTAGCTCCTTGGCCTGCTCCCCTGCAAAGTCCCACACACTGGCCATGCTCAGATGTCCCCTCCACTTCTCACTTCTCTTCTCTGCCTTGCCAAGAGCCAGGCTCCATCCAGGGCTTGGCCCCAAGCATGCACTGTGGCCTTGGTCAGTTCCTGCTGGCTCCTCTCCCACCTCTAGGGCCCACCAGGGAGTCCCACAGCCCCCCCAGACCCATGTCTGCAGCTGGCACCCACTGTCCAGCACCAGTGGTTGCCACAGAATCCAGCCAACTGCTGAGTGGGAAGCTCCCCCAAGGCCTGGGACACTGAGGGTCAGTTTCCAAGAAGAAAGCAAGCCCCCCAGACCTTCCAAACAGGACTTGTCCACATATCGATGGGGCCTTGATGTGTGGGTCCCGGCAGACCCTACCTCCACAGGCAGACCCTAGCAGGGCCCGTGCCATTTTATCCCCAGCCCCCACTCAGGGCCCTGCTGCCCAGGACATGGTGCTCTCCAGAGAACAGCCCGAAAGCTCCCCGCCCACAGCGTGCCGGACGCCTTGTGCCAGACACCCCCCACAGAGCATGGAGCCGTGGCCGTGTGGCTGGCCATGTGGCTGGCTGAGCTGGAGGACTGGGGGATGGGTGGACCACACCCTTGGGGACCGGGAGGCTTCGGTCCCACCTGCCAGCAGAGTACCATTGCCATGGTTGCACAGAGCCCTGCCAGGTGCGTGTGGCCAGTCTACCAGTGCCTGGTCTCAACATCAGATAACGGGGCCCTGCCACAGCAGAGGTGAGGACCAGAGTCCCTGCATGAGGCCTTGGCAAACCACAGGCCTGCTCTAGACCCAGCCTGGCCCCGAGGCTCCCTCTGAGCTAGCTGAACCTCACTGAGCTGAGTGGCCTGGCCCACAGCCTCCCGTGGTTTCTGTGCATTCGTTTACTTGTGTTTTCCTTCCTCCTCTTTGAGGTGAACGCCCCTCAGGACAGGATGTTTTTAGAGGAAAATAGACGCTTCCGGGAGCTGATGCAGCGAGCTGCTAGTTGATGCTACTGCCCCACGGTGTGGGGACTGTGCAGCTGCCCTGCCCTCCCCGCCCTCCCTGCCCAGGCAGTCCCCCTGCCAGCGCCTCTCCCGCGCCTGGCTGCTCAGGAGCCTGCCACGGGCCGAGTAGGCCAGCACCACCTCGGAGCTCAGCCTGCCTGTGGCCGGAGGGAAACCAAGGCTCTGCAGTGAGGGACCTAGGGAAGTCCAGAGATTTTGCTCCCCTAGGATTAAAGCCAACAGGCTCTATAGGAAAGGCAGGAAGAAAAGAGCAGAGACACAGAGTTAGAGACAGCAGCCCCCGCCAGAAACAGCCAGAGCCTGGCAGAGCTCCACCGCCAACCAGTATCTGACTGGTCATCCCTCGGCACTTTAAGGCATGGGCAGATCTTGCAGACAGGGAAAGCGAAGCCCAGAGAGGCTCAGCAACTTGCCCAAAGTCTCATGGCACATAGAGACACATGTGGATTGGAATCCAGCCCCATGAGGTTCCTGGCCAGAGATCGTCGTCACTCAGGGGCAGACCTCACAGACTGGCTGGGAGCAGGGCCAGCATGGAGACCACACATGTGAAACCCAGGGCTCCCAGATTCCCCTTCCCTCACTCTGAGTCTCCCCACTCAGACCTCCAGCCCACCTGGGACCCAGGATCCCTGACCCTACTCGTTAACTCCCTGCCGAGAACCTTTCTTGTGTCACTCACTGACGAGCAGCAGCGTGCCTCTGACCTTCAACTAACCTGCGTGAAGGGTGCCTCCACCCTGTCCTGGTGGGAGCGGACTCAGTTTCTCAGTCATCAACAACTAAAGGAAATGTGAGAGGTCATTCCTCCCCCAGGGGCTGGCCTGTGCTCACCCCTCCACACAAAAGGAGGGCTACGGACAGCCGCTGGCCACGGCAGTGGCTCTCACCAGGGCCCATCTAGAAGGGCAAGCATGCTGCCTAGGACGAAGAGCCCAGAGAGCCCAGGCAGCACCTCAAAAGGCGGGGGGCTGTCAGAACCTCCAGGGTGGGTAGGGGAGGAGACTTAGAGATCTCAGCACTGCATTCCTGCCCCGATTAACAGGAGCCAGCTTTGCTCTGAGGAACAAAGACATGACGTGGGTCTCTGATCTGCTGTCTCTACCAGCCCCAGGAGGACAGTCCTGCCCTGGGGCCATGGCAGAAAGCTCCCTTGGGTCTCACCCTTGTAGTTCCTGCCATTAGCTTCTGCCACCCTTGGGGCTCTGCCTGGACTGAACTGAGCAGTTTATGCCAAAGGAAACAAGGGACAGGGCAGAAAGGAGCTGCTGCAGGCTTCACGACTCTCACCAAGCCCTTCAGGCTCACTGTCCGCAGACTAAGGAGCGCAGGACTGCTTCGGCTGCCACAGGGGCCCTCTGAAGACAGAGCCCCTCACGAGGTTGAGTCAGGGGGTTCCAAAAACCGCACAAGACAGCTCTTACAGATAGTCACCTGGTGTAATAGTGTAAAAATACACGGGAGAAGGGGAAATACCAAATTCCTTGGGAGGATAAGGAGTACAGAGGGAGGGGGTAGGGGTAGCCAAGGGGACGCAGCTAGGGCTATAAAACCCCCTTTTTTTTTTCCTTCCCAAGAAGAAGTGGATAGGTATGTTGTCTAAGAGGCAAGGAAGCATGGTCGTAAGGGCAGGAAACACAGAAGCCTGGGTTCAAATCACTCCCCCAGCACTTAGAAGGTACAGGTCTCCCTAAGCCTTGGGTTCCCCATCTGCATAATGGTCCTATCTCATGGGGTTGATGTTGGAATTAAATTAATAAAGAACAAAAGAAAGAAAAAAGACAAAAGCAAGCACGTCCCTAACCCAGGCTTTTCAGGAAAGCAGGACTTTGTGCCAGGCTGGGTCCACTAGCCCTTGATTTCCTTTGGACTTCTGCCTGATTGCTATCAGGCCAGACTGCCGAGCTCTTGACTGGACTTCAGGAACCAGAGCCAGGGGAATGGAGGCCAGAAGAAGCCAGAAAAAACTGCTCTTGAAATGCCCCAGCAGGATGTGTCCATGGTGGGATGGGCGGGAGGCAACCCAGTGACAAGGGACAGGACACACCCATGTGCGCGGACACCTCAGCTTCCTCAGTCAGGCTACTCCCAGTGACTCAGGGCCTAGGACAACTTCTGGTCCAACCCCACATCACATGGAGGAAGGCACCTACTCCAGAAAGGCCCAACCCTGAGCGCCAAGCTAAGCAAGGACCAGAGCCATAAAGCAAAGTGTCCATGAAAAGACAGTGAATTTCACGCTTTCATCAGGAATCAGACCTGACTGATCTTAAATGTTATTTGGAAACACTTACTAGGGCAACATTTATTCTGGAAACCCCTGCTTCCAACCACGAAACACAACCCCCGTGGCCCTAACAACCCTGACTTGTCAGATATCCAAGGAGGAAAGTATCCTGCCTTGACCCAGGCCCAGGGCCATGAGGTCATGCCTGTGAGGGGCACTGAGGGCCAAGTGTGTCCTTGGGGCCAGAGAACCCAGCTGGACGCAGCTCCCGAGCCCAGCAAGGGGGGTTCCACTCAGCACTGAGGCCTGCAGTGCCCCCATCTCCACACATTTGAGAACAAAGTGGCAGAGCACTGAGGAGCATGGACCTGGGGGTAAAAGAGACCCAAATCTAAGCCCCAACTCCTCCGGGTCCCAGCACGTCCTTCACCTTTCTGAGCCTCAGCTTCCCCATCTGGAAAATGAGAGAGCAGTAATAGTCACCACTTTCTCGGCTTCCTGTAAGGGTCTCCATACTGGGACCGAAAGTCCTGGGCGCCGGCAAGCACTTGGGGAGTTCTTGACACAGGGACTGCTAAAGCTGCCTTACTCCCTCAACCACGGTTTGCTGAGCACCTGCACTACGCCATGCCCTGTGCGGGGACTGAGAGGCCAGTGGGGGAGAGGACAGATGAGGCCTTGGCCCCGTAGGTCATCTCCAGCCCTTTCTGACCCAAACCGCCATCCCTGGAACCCCACCACCACAGAGCCATCAACCCTCCTGGCCTTGGCAACCCCAGCTGCATGTGTCCCTACACCCTGCAGACTATGGTCATCCCCGAGCTCCACCCATGGGGCTGCCCACCACAGCTGGGCGGCTCCCGCCTCCACAATGCTTCAAGCTGGCCAGCGAGCTGTGGGGTGGCTGCCGCAGCCTGGCACACACCAAGCAGCCGCCCTGCCTGGACCCTGGCTGGACCCGGCAGAGACCTCACTGCTGCTGCCACAAAGCTCTCTACAGACTGTCTCTCAGTGTCCCTGAGGGCCCACCCACCCTCTGCCTGCCTGGCCACTGGGCCAGCCACAGAGCCATCTGATTTGAATGAAACTTCAAACTTAATGACTTTCATGCTGGTTATTTAAAACGCAATGTAATTTTCTTAAACACCCTATTATTTCCTTTGATAGCTACAAAGCTTCCCCCAATCCCATAAGCATGTTTATTTTTAGGGAAAAGAGTGGTTTACAGTTGGTCACAGAGACCATAGGGAGAGGGAACCCACAGAAAGCAGGGCAAAGAGTCAACTCCAGCAGCCTGGAGATCCGCAGCTGCCCTGCCTTCCTGCTGGGCCCGGCCCTCCGCCGACACTGTGGGGCCTGGGCCGGCTCCCACCCTTCTCACGCCAGCACATCAGCCAGTGGCCCTCACGTCCACCACCTGACAGTGGCCAATGCTCCCCCTCCACAGGGCCTCCTGTTCTCATCTGTAAGATGGTACCACTAGCTTCCCAGTGAGTGTCCCACAGACATTCCAGACATGTATGGAGCTGGGAGAAGGGTCCTGGGGCCACCAACACAGCCCCAGCTGCCTCCCTCCTGCTTCCTCCAGACATTCTGCCCTGGGTAAAGCCTTGGGGCCTGAAGCTTTGACCAGCTGGATGAGATCTGTGCCCAGATAAAGTGGCCCCAGGCAGGGGCTGCCCACACTGGGAGGGTGGGTCGGTGTGGCCCTGCCAGTAAGGGCTCCCTGTCAAGGGAGGTGGCCTGCTGGTGGGTGTGCGTGCAGAGGTCAGCTGAGCCCCACCAATGCGGGGCGTCCTCTGGGAGTGGCTATTTTTAGATCCTAGGCTTTCATGTGGCCAAATGATGTGGAGTTTACAAAGCATTGGTAATGCGTTTCAGATGGTGGCCCAGCAGACCAGGAGGCTGGGTCTCTACCCCCAGAGCCAGGTCAGAGTTAGTCAGAATGCCCTCAGCCTGGACTCCCATTACCTGTCCCCCTCCTCCCATCTTCCTTGCTTGATGGGAAAGCTGGCCTAGAGCAGTCCCAGCAAGGCCAGCAAGCATCCCCTGAGGCCCACCTGAGTGGCAGGTGTCTCCAGCCCACACTTCGTTGAACCTCAGAAATCCTTCCTGGCCAGGGAGCCCACTCCCAATATAGAGAAGGAAACTGAGACCTAGAAAGGTTAAGAGATTTGCTTGAGATCACACAGCCAGGAGGAAAGGTGGCCATGTCCTTTGGCTTCCTGCCTTCAGGGGCAAACTGGGCTTTCTGGGAGGGGAAGATGTGCCAAACCTGGGTAGGCAGCCCACACATGGTGGGGAGGGGCAGCCCTAACTGCCAATCCCCAAAGCCCACTCTTCTTGGGGTGGGCCATGTCCTGCCTACCCATGCCTTAGCCATGCATTCGTCATTGAGAAACAGAAGACAATGTGAGGCCCCAACAACTTTCCTGTCTCTGGAGAGAGAAATAATTGGCCGTCTTAATGGGAGGGGTAGAGGAAGCTTATTTGGCAGAATGTCTGCTTCCTCTGACCTCCAGGGAGTCCTGGTTAGGGAGTGGGCTATGGCACAAAAGCTCTGTCACCAATCTTCCTCTGGGCTCTAAGACCATGTCTCTAGCAAAGCCCAGGCAGCCCCGCCAGACTCACTCCCATCTTGGCCTTAGCCCAGGCCATGGCCCCCATCCAGCAGGGACTGACCCTCCATGCATGAGGGGACTTGCGCCAAGGGGAGTTCAAGGTTCCAGCAGGACTGGAACAGGCCAAACCCTATGACCAGGACAGACCCACCCGGGACCCACCTGAGAGACTATGCATGCTAAGGCCACATCTTTTCAAGGGGGGGCGGTGGTGCCCAGGAGCAAAACCCAAGCATGCTGGATCTGTCAGTGTCAGGACCCCACTGCCTGAAGGAAGAAGCTGTCAATGTTCGAGGTTCTCAGAGACCCTGCCCAGACCAGAGTCCTGCTAAAGACAGAGCTGAGAAGAGGAGCTCTCTATGCCCTGGCCAAATCACCAGCGGACCAAGGGACATGACCTCTGGGCTTCTGTTCCTCTCAGTCAACAGGAGGCCAAGACCCTGGGCTCATGACTCTAGAGAGAGAGACTGGGAGTCAAATGAAAATGCAAACATCCACCTCTGAGGCTCTGTTTCCTTGTGTCAGCCTTGTGTCAGCACACTGGGTCTCCCTTGCCCAAAGCCTACCCCCGCCCTTGGCCTTTTGCACTCCTCTTACCAGCTCGGGGCCTCCCAGCGTCCACTCTGCCCCAGCTGCTAGCCCCGTCTACCTCCCCGTCCATGTCCAACTCATACCATTGGCCAATAGTCAATGCCTGGCCCTTCTTCTTTTTTTTTTTTTTTTAAAGATTTTATTTATTTGTCTCAGAGAGAGAGAGAGAGAGAGAGAGCACAGGCAGACAGAATGGCAGGCAGAGGCAGAGGGAGAAGCAGACTCCCCGCTGAGCAAGGAGCCCGACAAGGGACTCAATCCCAGGATGCTGGGATCATGACCTGAGCCGAAGGCAGCTGCTTAACCAACTGAGCCACCCAGGCGTCCCCCGCCTGGCCCTTCTTGCTGCCAACACACTGCGTGTGCCCACCAGCCACTCCTGGGCTCTGGGACCAGTGCTGCCTGGTCACATATCAAGGTCACATGCTGGGCCCTCCCTGCTGGCTCTTCTCCAGCCTCACTCATGCTCCTCATGGACCCCAGGCTTTGCAGTGCCCTTCCAATGACCAAGAACATACTCATTTCTGTTCTTCTCTGCTCAAACTGCCCCACCCCCAGAGCGTTCTCCCACTTCACCTGCGCAGGGTTCGAGCTTGTCCTCTCAGGAAGCTCTTCTGGCTGCCACCCAACCAGCCTCTCCTTCCTTGCTGCCTTTCATCCAACTTGGACAGTTAACTGAGCCCCCAGGAGAGTCTCTGCCTCAAGAGGCTTGAGCTCGGTGGGGTAGAGACTATCACCCCTCTGTGCTGAGCCAAGGCCAAGCATGCAGGGGCTCAGAAAGGCCAAAAAGGGCCTGGAACCAGGATTCTAGATACAGCAGCCACTCTGTCACAGGCCAGCTGAGGCCCTGGCGCCACTGTGTTCCACGCTGCCACAGGGGAGCCAGCTAATGAGCTGAGGGGCAGCAGGTGAGGGGGCTGCATCCCAGCTCAGCTTCAGAAGCACCCCCCCGCCACCTAGCACAGCACCCTTTGCAGGAGAGCTCTTCACCCCGTGTTAGTAACCCGCCCCTCCCCCGTATTTAATACTCATAGCATCGGCCGTGTACCAGGGACCCCACACACACTGCCTCCATCCATGCCCCAGGAACCCAAGGAGGTCAGAACCCTCCTCCTTGTTTCTAGTTGAGGAAACTCTGGTTTCTAGCAGTTAAGGAACTCATGCAGGGTCTCTCAGCCAAGGAGTGGCAGATACAGTATTTGAGGGTGAGTCTTCCAGACAATGCCTTCCCTTTCTGTGACTCTAAGGGGCCTTGGATAGGTCCCTTCCCTGACCTGGCCTCCTGTCCCCACTGGTAGAAGGAGGGTGGTTACCCAAAGATCTGTGCACTGTACTGTTGGGGAAGGGGGGCCCTGTGACCTGATAAAACACCTGTTTCCTCCACCAGAGTCTTGTTTGTACACAGCGGCAGGAAGCAGCCAGTCACAAGGCGTGAGGGAGTGTCACTGTATGGCTTCAGGACCACAAGCACCGAGGAGCTCCTAGGGAGGCGGCAGCACCCCTGCCCCTCCCTGCAACTGGACCCACCCTCATCCAGCCTGACCTCAGCAGTCATTTGACTTGCAAGCAGGGCCCCCCGAGTCCATTCTCACCGCTCAGCTGAAACGCCTTTGCTGCAGGGGCAAGGGGTAGGCTGTGGTCTTAGGAGACTCAGGAGACCTAAGAGGCCATGGGTCGCAAGCAGCCTCGGGGAGGCTGCCCTGAAGCCCGTCCCTCTTCTGCCCCACTCACACCTGCATCTCCGAGCACCTGGGGAGGGAGGCAGAACTATGAAGTGGCTTAGTAAAACCCTAGGACAACTGGATGAAGACTACCGGGCCTTGGTGACCAACGCAGGGCTCTGTCAGCCCCGCCAGCCCACTGAGCTAGAGGAGTGGGCAGCGGTCGGTAACTGCAGCCCCTGGGGACGGCGGCGGCAGGGGTCTGCAGGAGGAGCCTGCTTTGTGGTGCTCTCCTGACCCTGAAAGGCAGCAAGATGGCACCCTGAAAGTAAAGTCGCACCCTGGGGGCTGCAGATTTTCCAAATACCACAAGTCTTCCAAGTCAGGAAGGAATGCAAGTCAAAATAACTTTTAAGTCCCATTTCCTACCATGAACCTATTAAATGAACAACAGAAAAGAAGAAACTCCATGTTGGGACTTTGAGTGATTAGACACTGCAAGGAACCCACAGCAAACCGGCGCTGGAGGGGAGCAAAATGCTCTAACTATTGCTACCATTTTATTTTTAAGATTTTATTCTTTTATGTAATCCCTACCCCCGGTGTGGGGCTCACATGCACGACCCCAAGATCAAGAGTCTCATGCTCTACCCACTGAACCAGCCAGATACCCTGATTTTTCCTGCCTTTTGACCCGGTAATTTTCCTTCAGCGTATTGCTCCAAGAAAATAATCAAAAAGGAAACTAAGGAGTGATTTGTACATAGCATCATTCCCACTGGCAAGGAAGGCAAGCTGTGAGCAAACTAGAAGCTGCCTGAGGGATAACAAAGATGCTGTCGGTGGGCACCATCTGGGGGTGCAAATATGTACCCCCACACCAGGGGAAGAACTGGGGCAAGACATGACAGGGTGCAGGCACGGGGGACCATGTGAGCCAAGGTCTGAGAACGGTCTGGGTAACGTCTTACACAAAGGGCTTCTAGACGGTTGGGGAAGGGGGGCCTCCTTTCACATGAGTCTTTGGGCATGGTAGGAGAGGATCTCAGGATGGACTGAGCAGTGAGGGCTCCCATCCTGGCTCCAAGAACAGTACATCCCCCTCCCAAGAATTCCTAGGTGAGGTACGGGAGCAAAAAAGGAGCCCATACACAGGGTGCCTGGGTGACTCGGTTGGTTGACTGTCTGAGTCCGGATTTCAGCTCAGGTCACAATCTCAGGGTCTTGGGATCCAGACCCATGTGGGGCTCCCTGCTCAGTGGGGAGTCTGCTTGAGATTCTCTCCTTCTCCCTTTGCCCCTCCCTCTGCTCGCTTGCTTACTCTTTCTCTTAGAATAAATAAACCTTAAAAAAAGAAAGAAAGAAAGAAAGAAAGAAAGAAAGAAAGAAAGAAAGAGAAAGAAAGAAAGAAAGAAAGTAAGTGGCCTATATACCTGTGCCCCTGTCCCAAGCTGGCCCCCAGGGCTCTGACCCCCAGGCCCCTGGGACCCAAAGTAGAGATACAACCCTCCAGATGGAAGTCTAACCACTGAGCCACCACTAGCCCCAGATGAGCCAGGAGAGCAAGGGAAAAGGGATCAATTATGGCCAAACCCCCACCTCCCAAGCCCAGGACATGCAGGCACTGCTGCCTCCACTCCACACTCCAGCTCTGGGAGGAGGGCTCACCACTCCCACTGTGTGAATGAGGAGACGAAGGTAGAGAGACACTTTGGACAAATGGGCTGCCTTTAGCCTCAGTACAACGAACGAGTGCATCATAAAGCAAGGCCACCCACTATGGCCTGGAGAACCAAGGTAGGTGATGCAGCAAAGGCCTGGGGGAATGACAGAGGGCCCCACTTGGATGTTCACAGGAGGTGTTTCTGGGTAAGCGATATTTGAATTCGGCTCTGAAGGACAAATGAGAAGGTGGCAGCTATCTGAGAGCTAGGGAAGAGAATTCCTAACTGAGAGAACAAGGGCAAAAGTCCTGAGGTGGAAAGAACAGGATGAGTGGGAAGCAGAGGGAGACAGTGCAGTAGCTGCTATTCAGGGAAAGAGGAAGAGTATGGTGCAGACAAGAGGGTGCTATCCGCAGGGCTGGCCCACCCAGGCACTAGGGCTGTGGTGAGTGGTTTGGACCTTACTCCCAGAGCAATGGAAAGCCACTGTGGGGTTTCAGCAGGCAAGAGAAGGGATCTTCTCTTGCTGGGCTGCTGTGGGGAGCCTGGGTTGGGGGTTAGGGCAGGGGTTTGGGGGAGGGATGCCAAGGTCAAGGCAGAGGGAGCCCCGAGGTGGCCGTTACTGCCTTCTGGGTGAGTGATGGCCGAGGCTGGGCTTTAGACGGAGACTAAAGTGGAGAAGTGGGAGATCTGGCGTGTTTGGAGGGGAGCCCGGTACTCTTTGTGCTCATGTGCTGGCCAAATCTGCACCTTCAGGAAGTTGCTTGGCGGACCCTCCTCCACAGCCCAGAGCCCACGTGGGGGCCAGCTCCACCCAGGATGCCCCAGCAGGGCTTTCTGTGACAGCACCCTTCCAACCAGGGCAGTCTGGTCATCTGTCTCCTCCACTCAGCCAGGCACTCCCAGAGGCAGAGGCTGGTTGTGATCTCTCGGGTGCCCGGCCTGATGCCAGACCCCTTCTAACAAGGTTTACTCCAACCAGGGCTGATGATCAACCCTCACTAACTGTCCCCAGCAACACCAGGCTGCTCCCTCTCTCTGAGGCTATGGAGGGCTGGGTGGGTGCATCTCTGCAGAGCTTCCCTGGACATGGTGGCTTGTGTCAGCAGCACTTCCTTCCTCTGCTCAAGTCTTGCTCATACCTGCACCTCCTGCTCCCCACAAGGGCTTGTTAGCACAGCCCTCATCTGACCTCAGACCCTGGAGTCTGGGAATGTGAGCTCAATGGCCTGGAACCCAACCATGAGTCCACTGCCTCCTGGGTTCCCCGACATTGGAACTGATGCCCAAGCCCATGGCTTGAGGGGCATGCACACACACTGGGACAGCTGCAGAGGTCAGGCCTAGGGAACGGCCCCAAGTCCCTGCAAGAGCCAAAAGGCTCAGTCTTTTCCTTTTTTTCAACTGAGATGTAACTTGCATATCATAAAATTTACTGTTAAAAGTATACAGTTCAGCAGTTTTAATGTATTCACAAGGTTGTGTACCCATCACCACCGCCTAATTCCAGAACACGTTCATCACCCCAAAAAGGAACCCCTTACCCATTAGCAATCAACCCCCATTCCCGTCTTCGCTCAGCCCCTGGCAACCACTCATCTGTGCCCCATCTCTACAGATTTGCTTATTCTGGACATATCATCTAAACGGCAAAAGGCTCAGCAGCCTTCCAGGTCATAGACTCCAAGTGGAGCCCACAGAAAGGACCCCAAGAGCAACCTGCCCTCATCTTTTTTTCTGAGAAGATCTGCGCCAGTCCGGCAGTCTCACCCATCCAAGAGTCTGAGTTTCCTAGGGAGCGATGCCTTATTCGTCCCAGAATTTCCTCAAAGTCAGGCCCAGCACAAGCTTACTGGCCCTTCTACTCCCACCCCCAATCTCAGAGCAAAACAGAACAAACAAAACAGAAACAAGGAGCGACTACTGGTTGAGGCCGGGAACAGTCTGCAAGCCCACATTAGAGGCCTCACAAACATCAGCCATGAAATAAACTTTGACCTAATTCTCCCTTCCCAAAACTGAGTTCACTAGAAGCCACATACCAGAAAAGAAGCACCCTTTTAGGAAAAAAAAATCTTCCTCTACCTACTGGCAGCTGGCTGTGAGGTGGTCATTTGGTCCGCCGCCCCGGCAAGCTTTGAGTCTGCCCACTTAGAGACATCCAACATGGTAACCACATGGGCAAGCCGCCCATAAGTGGGTAGAGGAGGACCCTGGCATGGGCTTTCCCCACTGTGTGGGGAGGTTAGGCGACTGGCCTTAAGAACACTTCAGCACAACTGTCGACTGCCTGGATTCTCTCAGAGAGGGCAAAGGGGGCCAGGGGCCTAGTTCCCCACAGGCAGGGGCGGGACAGCATGACATTTGTCCCCATAAAGAGGGGTTTAGGAAAGCAGAGCTTGGGAAGAAACCTCCAAAGGCAGTTTTTCCTCAAGGCCCTACAATGGACTTCAGACCCACTATAAGAATATCTTTTCTGTTACATGTGCTCCCAAAACATGGAGTCAATCAAATTTGCGTTTTAAAACCAATAGTATTTTAAACATCCACACAACTTTTCAGGTTAATACAAGCAACTACCCTGATTTGCTATTCACTTTTAACTATCAGGTTTGCTTAAAAGAGGCTCCCCTATATTCATGGACATCTTCCCCACCTGGTGTCACCCCAACTTAGGCCCTTGAATCTATCCTTGTCCCCAGCCCCACAGAACAGCTGGTTTCAGCACATGGAACATCAGCTCCAGAGCTTGTCCTCCTCCTCCAGTGTTTCCCAGAAGCCAGGCAGTGGGAGGCTGCAGTTGGGTGGGGAGTAGGGCAAGGGAATTTATCTCTATAGGAGACTGTAATATACAGAAAAGCCTCTGCTATAGCTTAAGAAAGATGCCCAAGTTGAAAAAACAAATGACACGGGCCAGGGTAATAGTGATGTTTCTGCCCTCACCCCCCACCCCAATCCTGACTGTTGGAGTTGGCCATCCATCCGCCTACACTATGACTAGTGTGAGCTTAAGGACACCAAATGGTCCCGTTACCACACCCTTAAAGAGAACGAGGCCCTCCCACTCTGGGCACTCTCCCACTGGCCCAGGCCATGAAAGGAACGCAGAAATCCTGCCTCTTCCCTGGACCGCTGTGGAATCACAAGAGCCTGGAGGGGAGCTGCCCCTCCTAGGACTGTTCTAGGGCCTAGGTCTTTCGTCTACTCAAGGCTGTCACGGTGACCCCAGCACCCTGTGCAAGCAACTCACCTGCTAGCAATTTGGCAGCACTGTGTTATATCAAGTTGGCCCAAAATCTAAGGGTTTAGACGTTCTAAGAAACCCAGGAAGCATCTATGCTTAGCATCCACTTGAGTAGGGCAGAGGTCTCTGGGGAGAGGCTCTGCATCAGGTGGCAAGGTCAGAGGGCAACCCCTTGCCCCACAGACTTGAAAGAAGTGAGCACCTCATAGACAGAGCCACCCTAGAGCAGAAGAACCACTCAACCAACATGCTGCTTCTGCCTATGAGAAAACATGGAGTCCAAGGGGCAAGGAGCTCATTCCTATAGTCAACAGTTAACCAAGTTTTCCATTCTGGGGTTTCTAGAGAGAAGCCTCAATCTGTCTTCTCACTTCCCAGCAGCTTCAGCATGAAAACAGCTTTCAGAAGCAACCCTCCTCCCTCCCGATCTGAAACAGCCTGGCAGTCATCCTCTTCCCTCGGAGGTGACCCCCCCCAACTAGCCATGTGAGCCTCCCGCACTGGGCCTCCATTTTCAGCCACCAGAGTTCCCCAAACACTTGGTGTACTCCAGGCGCTCTAATCTCACCCTCGACTTAGGCCAGCTGAGGACAGTCTGAACCACTAATCTCAACTTTTTTTTAAGTGCAGTTGTACTGCTCCAATGCACTCAGAATAGGCTCTTCACCCTTTAGATCATCTGTACCAATGAGGCAGAAAAGCATGGTTTGTAACAATCACGGAATCTTTTTGAAGCGCTTAAACATATTCAATTAGCGAAGTCATTAAACGGGCCCCTTACCCACACCACTGATTTGAAATACCTCTGCTAACCCTTCCCAGAGCTTATGAGAGAAAATCAGTCTCATAAAAGCCTGCTTTCTACACCTAGCGTTCAGTGGCTAGCCTAGCCCGGGTGGCTCGGGCTGGAGGCAGTCTGCTCTCCCCGGTCTTTCTCTGGCAAGGGGGTATTCATGACAATAAGGGGAGAGTGAGTACAGCCTATTTCTCCTGCACAAGGAGGAGCTCTGAAACACACTAGCCTTTCTGCCCATTTCTCCAAACACCCAGGCTTGGAGCTTAGGCTGGGGGAGTAGGCAAACTGCTAACTCCACAGCTAAGATCACCCTACCAACACTACCCTCGGGAAGGGAGGGGATGGTGTCAGCTCAAAAATTCTGGGAAAAGACTCTACCCTGGCATTACCTAGCACCAGGACAAGGGCCTGCACCTGCTTGTGAGCAACTTAGGAAGACAAAAGCCAACAGCTGGAGAGAAGAGGGTGCCTAGGGTGGTCTCTCTCCTTCCTTCAGCAAAGTTCTCCTGGTTCAGATCCCACTGGGTATGTATGGGAAAAGGCACCAAAACAGTTCTCATCTATCTTGTTCTAGGCAGAAGTCACTTGTTGCCCATGTCCCACATACCTGGTCAAGGAGGTAACAGGCACAAGGCCTGCCCGGCTGCTGGGGCCACTTACCAGCGGGGGCTGCGGCTGGGGGTGCTGCCCTGCTCCCGAGGGGGGAGGGTAGTGCATGAGCAGATTGAAGGCGGAGTAGACGGTGTCTTTGTACATGCCGCTGGCGCACTCCGGGGCCTTCAGGCCTGGAAAAACCACAGCTGGGTCAGACGTGCCCGACTGGGTGGCTCGGGCTGGAAGCACTCTGCTCGCCAGAGAAAGAACTGCCGAGGGGTCCCGCTCACGTGTGTGACCGGAGAAGGCACGGGCCCCAGGTGCCTCCGTTCGGACGAAGGACCACGAGTTCAGGCCTCCCCTTGGGCGGCCCCTACTTGACCCCCAGCTCGCCCTCTGGCCAAGGAACCTGGGCCAACGCTTTCTCCTGAAGGCTGGGGATTAGGCAGTCACCTGGGCAGGAGGGGAGGAGGAGATGGCGGGGGTCTGTTTACTCCTATAAAGGTCAGGGCACCGGAAGTGACTCGAGCCCAGCGGCGCCCGGGAAACCCGCCCCCAACTCCCCCCGCCCTGGCTTTGCCGCCTCCTTGATCTGCCGTGGGGGGTGGCCCTCCGGTGCCCCCAACCCCGTCCTCGGAGGCCCCCCTGTCCCACCCGGACCCTTAGCGGGTGGAGGGGAGGCGGGCCGAAACTCACCGTCCTCCAGAGACTCTGGAAGTTTGTCGGGGAAAAGTCTCTGCGAAGCGTGCTCCCGTCCGAGCGCCTGCGGGGAGATCCAGAGGGACCGTGAAGGGCGCCGAGCTCGCGGCCCGGGGCAGGAGGGGTCTGAGGGATGGGTACCCGGGGGGCCCGGGAGGGCGGGGCGGGGCCGGCCGGGCGCGGGGAACGGCGGGCGCGGGAGAGGCGCGGGGCACGGGCCGGCGCTCACCTCACCCCCGACCTCCGCCTCGTCGCGGGCCCCGGTGCCGGCCCCCGGGACCCCCGCGCCGCCCGCCGCGCCCTCGGACTCATTGACCAACGACGACTTGAGCTCGGCCAGGTCGCGCTCGGGGCCCGCGGCGCTGTCGCGACTCTTGTCGTCCTGCTCCTCGCCCTCGTCCTGGAAGGCCAGCAGTTCGTCAGGCGCGCCCAGGTCGTCGCCCCCGCCCGCGCCGCCCCCGCCGGAGTCCAGCTGCGGCATGGTGCGCTCCGCCCGCCGGGGAGCGGGGCGCGGGGCGCGGGAGTTCGGGGCGCGGAACCGGCCCGGCAGGCGGCGAGCCCGGAGTCCGGACCTCCGAGCCCGAAGCACGGCGGGCGGAGCGCGGGCTGACTCCGCCTGGGCGGGCTGCGGGCGCGGGGCGCGGGCGCCAGGCTGAGCGGCTCCTGGAGCTGGCGGGTCCGAACATCAAAGGCGCCGCGGGCCCAGTGCGGGGGGCGGGGCGGGAACGCCGGGGGCGGGTCCTATGGGTGGGCGGGGGCCAAAGTCGCCCCGCCCAGCCCCTCCTCTCCCGGGAGAGGCTGGGACGCGAGCAGCGCGCACGATCTTAAAGGGCTCGCTCTCCCCGGCGTCACTCTGGCGTCCGGACCTTTCTTCCGAAATGTGGGAACTCTAAAGGAGACTCCTCACCCAGCTTCCTCACCTACAATAAGGGATTCCCGCTCTGCACCCAGGTTTCTCCCCCACGTGCCGAGGGACCGGATCCCCTAGGCCCTGCAGCGGGAGCTGGAACGCAAGCCAAGGTGTAATTGCGTCGGTGAACCGGCCGGTGCGTCCAGGGCTTGAAACGGGGCTTCCTGGAGGTGGGAGGCTGTTCGAGACTGCGCGAACCCCGGCTTTCAGGGTTAGGATTCCTCAAATTCCCGTTCTCTGTCCTGTTCTCCAACCCTAGGCCGGTCTGGGACCTCCTTCCAGGCAGCCCAGATACAACCCGAACACGAGCATATTCCCCTCGCACATTTATGGAATGCCTGTTGCATGCGGGGCTCGTGCACCACATATGTGACGTGCCTCTCAGCCCTGTGGCATCTCTGAGGCGCGAACAGAGCCAAGAGAACAAGGAGGAAGGATCCCCCAAACCCCGTGAGGATCCTTCAGCCACCCACCCTCTCCTTCCCTCCCTCCCTCCCAACTCAGTTCTAAGCCTAGAACCTGGGGCCCAGGGATGCGAGGCTTTGGGCGGACACGTGGGCCGCGGGATTCCGACGAGGTGTGGATCATCAGAAGCAAGTCAACACGGGGAGTCGCATTCCCATGGAGCCAATGGACTCGGAGCCTGACGCCCGCGGACTCTCGCAAGATCCAGGTTGCGGGCTCCATTAGGGTCAGAGGAGAGCGGGAACATGCGCCAGCTTCCGTCATGTCTACAATGCACCCGGGGTCGTGTCCACGCAGGCCTCCACAGCACGCTTGGCCTCGGCTCCACCAGTGTATCTGCGAAAGACACACGTCCTTTAGAGTCGCGGTGCAGTGAACCGCAGCCCCGCAGCTGGTTTCTGAGTTGGGTTCAGTGTAGACTTCCCCATCTCTCCTTAGAGCACAGGGACAGAGGGTATTTGAGAAGGAGGGTGTCTTGGACGCCTCTCCTGCTCGGAGACCCACGGGACCCCTGGCAGCGGCGCAAAGCCGGGCCGGAAGAGGGCCGCACCGCCCCTCCCGGTCCGGGCCCAGCCTGGCTGGCTGCGGATCAAAGAACCAGGGCCGTCCTTCTCGGAGTTCAGATCCTATCTGCGGCCGCTCAGCGGGGCGGCTGGGCCTCCTACTGCATGGCTGGAGTGCCCACTTTTCCTCCCTTCCGGGGGCTGGGGGTGGGGATTCCTAGTGCTCAGTTCGGCGATGGAGATGTGGAGAAAAGCCTGCCCATTAGGTTCCCCTAGTTTCCTTTTCTGGGTGTGAGCTTGCTGCTGAGTCTCACTTTGTCCCCACTGGGGATCCCCAACAAATCTTAGCCTGGTAGAGAGGGGAAAAGGCATAGGAGGAGGGGCTCATGCCCTCCCCCTCAGCCCTTGAGGTTGTAAGATCTAACTGGGCACGAGCCTCCTCTGGGGAAGCTGAATAGGAAGATGGATCTGCCTAACTCAAAGGATTTGGGTGACCCTGCTAAACTGGGGTCCCTTTCAGGGTGACCCCAGCTTAGCAGGAGCCTCCTCCAGGACAAAGGTCCCCAGACCCATGAGTGGACACAGGACAGTGGCAGCCCACGGAGAGAGGAGAGAAGTCAGGGCAACAGTGAGGTGGTTTGTTCTTCTCAATAAGGCTGAATTTTTTCAGCTTAAAGTATTAGCGTTTAATCAGAGATTATGGATTTTCTGCTTTATTGGGGTAAAAACAGCCTTTCTTTACTAAAATAAAGGTGGAGATTGATTTTTTAAAACGTCCTTATTTGGCAGAAGAAAACCTTGTCTCTCTCCCACCCCAAAATCTCTTTGAACATTTTATAGGGTTGTGGAATCCCAAAGTCTGGGAACTACTACCCTACAGGATCGTGTCCTACTGGGTGGAAACAGGGGAGGAGGCAGGTGAGCAGGGAGAATAAGGGTGTGAGGAAGGAGAGGTAAGGGAGGGAGAAACAAGCTGAGTATCAGATATCTATAGCCACACTGAAATCAGCTTGAATGTCTACTAGGGAGAATCACCTATGTACCTAACCCAGGGATCAGGCTGTGGAGAGAGGGGAGGCAGTGGTGGAGTTCCTGTTCTCCAGAAGGCATTGTCTGTTTGAGAAGCTGAGAAATTATGAGAGCCAAGTTTGTCGGTTATTAGTCTATGCAGACCATGGGCAGAAGGAGCTCAGAAGGAGATATGGTGGAATCAATGTGGCTGGAGTGACAGATGGGCTTCCTGGAGGAGGCAGACTTCATCTGGACGTGGAAGGCTCTGTAAAGTTTGGCGAGATACAGAGGAAAAAGAGCTCAGGCTTGTCTACCAAAGGCAGGCGTGGCCCAGCAGCAGCATTCCATCATGACCTCTAAAATTCCAGAAGGGGGGTTCTTACCTGCTTTGTGGTCTCTGCAGACAAATAGTGACAAATGAGCTGTGACTAATAGAGTCCTGACTTTCCGAGTGGCTCATGTTGCTTGGAGGGACCACCAGGAGGATTGGGGAATCTCTCTGGTTGGTTTGTGTAGGGTAGCTCAAGCTCTTTGCTACATAGGAGGACCCAGAGCCTCTCCCTGTAGTCAGACCTCGGTCTGTGCCATCTCTGGGCCCACCCTAAAGAGGTAGACTGGTGCTCTGGGTACCAACTCAGATCCCATACAGTCACAATGGCCCTGGGGTTCCCCCACAGGGTGGTGAGTGGGATCTACTGTGACTGCCCCTCCAGATGTGACCCGGCAGTTTCAGGTTGAGGGCCAGAAAATTCTGCAGGGAGGCCCAGGAGTCTTCTGCACCCATGAAGTTCAGGTCAGAGCTAAAGATTTTTTTTTTTTTTTGGAAGATTTGTTTATTTGAGAGAGAGTGGGTGCACACACACGTGGGCACAGGCATGTGCAAGTGGGAGGAGGGGCAGAGGGAGAGAATCTTCGAACAGCCTCCCCGCCTAGTGTGGAGCCAGTCAGGACCTCCTGATTCCTGGGGCTCAACCTCATGACGCATGAGATCACGACCTGAGCTAAAACCAAGAGCTGGACCCTTAACCGACTGAATCACCCAGGTGCCCCCAGGGCTGACGAGTTAATGAGGCTTCATCTTCCTGCACGTGAGCCACCAGCAGACATGTGGTGTCCTTCAAGTCTGGACATGGGACAAAGACAGAGCTCACAGGGGTGAAGGGTCTGACCAAGGATTGAGCTCCGGCCTTGGATTTAGGCAGACGTATCTGAGTTTGTATCGCTGCCCTACCATTTGCTAGCTGGGGAATTTCAGACAAACCACCCACCCTCTCTGAGCCTCACCTTTCTCCTGGGTAAAGTGAGTATCACTCCCCAAGGCTGCCTGGCACTGCGGGAGTGATCTGGAGAGGATTTCCATATCCTAGGAAAGAGTTTAGCTCAAGGCCTGGCACATTCCAAGCTCTCTAATAAATGGGTAGTCTTGAGCTGGTTTTCGGAAGTTGTTAGGCTAATTGGCTCTTCATGTAACGTCATGTAAGTCATCTAAGTGTTCTCATGGCCTGGGCCCACCTCTTCACAGCTAAGGCTGAAAATGTACTTTTCCTTTCCTTTTCTTTCAAGTTCCTTCACATGAAAGGCCTGTGTGAGCTCTCTGAACTTTTCGAATGGGGAGACCCTTGAAATGTGGCATTTCCAGAAAACAACTCAAAGGAGCCCCAGATGGGTTTGGTCAATTACAACGGGGAGAGGTAGGGAGCGGCGGCATCTCTTCCTGCCCGCCAGCCTACCTGGCATCCTGTCGGGACACGCCGAGCACAGCCTGGAGGCCTGGCTGCCTGCTCTGGGCAGGAACACTTCCCGTGTGAGCCTTCTCTCTCAGGGCAGAGCCTGGTCACACATCCTAGAGGCAGTCTGTGGTTTGTTACTAGAAACACACTGGAAACTGTGTCGTTTCACTGTATGCTCGTGTGTGTGTGTGTGTGTGTGTGTGTGTGTGTGTGTGTGTTTGCTTGTAGGTGGCTGTGGCCTACAGAATGGCAGACACACAATCCTTGTGATGTGACTGCTCTAGGTTGGGTACCAGGTAGCTGCCTTCAAAATGAGGCAAAGGAGAGGGCGGGCCTTGCTGGCTCAGTTGGTGGAGTGTGCAACTTTTGATCTTGGGATCTTGAGTTCAAGCCCCATATTGGATGTAGAGATTACTTAGATAAACAGGTATTTTTAAAAAATAAAATAAAATGAAGCAAGAAGGGTTTGGGTTCATTTCTTCTTTCTTTATAATCTTCTGCGGGTTCTCCCTTCACCCTATACCCCAGACTTTATGCGATAACCAAGAATTGCTCTTAAAATAAAAATTCAATGATGACGCCAGGCTTCGGCTCAGGTGGTGATCCCAGGGTCCAGGGATCGAGTCCCACATTGAGCTCCCTGCTCTGAGGAGAGCCTACTTCCCCCTCTGCTTCTGCCTCTCTCTCCTTCCGTTTCTCATGAATAAATAAATAAAATCTTTTTAAAAATATAAATAAAAATTTAATGATAAAGCTAGATGTTAACTATTTCTTTTAAGATTTTATTTGTGTATTTGACAGAGAGAGATCACAAGTAGGCAGAGAGGCAGGGAGAGGGGGAAGCAGGCTCCCCGCTGAGCAGAGAGCCCAATGCAGGGCTTGATCCCAGGACACTGAGATAATGAATGACCTGAACTGAAGGCAGAAGCTTAACCCATTGAGCCACCCAGGTACCCCTAGATGTTAGTTATTCCTGATGAAAGCCCAAGGTTGGCTTGCATGACAGTGGTGGGGGAGGCTACAAAGAACTGCTCCTCAGCTTCAGAGGGCTTGTTAGGACAGTTTCCCATGGACTGATTTCCCCACATCGTGCTCACCACAGTGTCCGGTGAATGGGGCTGGGATTCGCTCACCAGAAATCACCCAGGGTTTCCACAGGAAGGGGTCTGGACTCAGAGACCGACGTGTCAGCAGCATAGGCAGGGTGTGAGTGGCCATCGTGTGCCATGCACCGTGCCATCAGAGTGCGTTGGGTTCCAAAGAGCTTGGGAGTGGGAGGCCTGTTTCCTGGTCCCTGCACTAGCCCTTGACCCCGCTGTGTGAGCTCAGGTAAGTCCTCTGCCTCCTCGGGGCTCAGGGCTCCTTACCTAGTCCCAGGATATAGTGAGGAGCCCACAACAATGAGACTAGAGGGGAGACAAGAAGCAATCACAACTGCAACAGTAAGTGAGGGACACAGACCCAGGGTCCATGTGGGAGTTGCCTGCTGCTTCACAGAGGAATGTGCCTGTGTTTGGTTTGTGGGAGCAGCCCCAGACACGTTGATAGAGAAATATCTTCCCAGGAAGATACTGCTAGATATCTAATTTTGACACAGGGTTGAAAGGGCTTTGCTCCTTATTACCAGGGCCTGTAATACAGCCGGCAATGTGCAGTGATGAGAAATTTTAAAAAATTATTTATTTATTTGTCAGAGAGAGAGAGAGGGAGAGTACAAGCAGGGGGAAGGGGAAAGGGAGAAGCAGGCTCCTCGCTGAGCAAGGAGCTGGACACAGGACTCAATTGCAGGAACCTGGGATCATGACCTGAGCTGAAGGCAGAGGCTTAACAGACTGAGCCACCCAAGCGCCCCTTGCTCAGAAGTTTTTAGACTGAATGGATAGATGGATGAATCATTCACAGCAGTGATCACTTAAAAACTGGGGAGGAAGTACTTGGCCTAATACCTGCTTTCAAGGAACTCTCATGGGACACATCAGGACTTTCCAGGAGCCAGGAGTTCAGCAACACGGCTGTTGTGTATATGCATGGTACACAACCCAGCAGTCAAGGAGGGCTTCTTGGAGGAAAGATGTCAGCCTAGGAGGCACGTTGGATTAAAGAGAACACGGCTGGGATGCCTACCTGGCTCAGTTGGAGAGTGTGACTCTTGATCTGAGGATTGTGAATTCAAGCCTCATGCTGGGTGTAGAGCCTACTTTAAAAAAAAAAAAAAAAAAAAAAAAAGAGCTTTGATCATGTGGAGCAGTAGCCGTACTCTGGGTTATGGTGGGCTTTGACCCCATAGGGTCTCTGGGGCTTAGGTGAGCCAAATCCTGGGGGAGAGTTTGGCCATCTATATTGAGCGTTGCACAGAATGGTACACCTTCCTATCTCAGATCCACGAGTATCCCTACCCCCACCACCTGGGACAATTCCTCTCCTCCCTACACACTGGCTATTCCTGTTGTCCCCTCTCCTAGCTGACTCCTGGGTGCATAATCTACCATCTGCCACTCAGGAAGTGTTCCCTTTTATTCCTAGCAGGTAGCATGTTGCAAGAAGGACCAGTGGGACATGGTGGGCATGGAGCTCTTGAGGAGAATCTGCACCAGACTCTATAGTCATGGCTGTTCTCCATGTGCACAGCTGGTAAAAACTCTGAGAAGCTCTGCACCAGAGGTGTCCTGTCTAGCCTTCTTCAGCCAAGTGTCTCCCAAACTTATAGGACAATAAAACTCTTTTTCCATGTATGATTATCCAAAGAACAGAATTCTTCTGGAAAGTCCTTTGGGGAATGCTGGTATTCCCGCTTTCAGAAGTCAGGGAGGGGCATCCTTATCCAAAACCTACTCCAGTTTGTGTCCCTGATAGGGAGGAAATTAGCAATAGTTGAACCCCAAATTGGTCATCAAAGTTCTAACCAGGCTTCACTCCTGTCCTACTGGGTTGTCATCTTGGTATCATGGACCCTTCATCTGTGCCCTTGCTGAATGCTAACATGGACCAAGCATACTGTGGTGCTTAATAAATGTCTGCTGCCCATGAGGTGGAGCTGTTGTGTATAGGTCCAACCCAACTTTGGTTCCTCAGTCTCTGGGGGGTGGGGGGATGGGGGGTTTGTAAGTTGGGAATTCTTACGGGACCTGGAATGCTTTGTTTTTCAGGGCTCATTTCTGGTCTCTCCCTCATATGGGACACTTTCGCACCTGCTCCTCTCTCCCTTCCAGATTCCCATGGCCTTTAGAATTGGAGTCATTCATCTTCTCCTGGGCTTCTGTTTCCTGTGAGCCAGTCTCCTGTTTCTCTGCTGCTATCCGCTTTGTCACCTGGCTGGGCTTGAGGCTCATAGCCTGCGTGGAAAGTGGGGCTTCTCCACCTACTCGTGGTGGGTGGGAAGTGGAGCCAGTCACTTCCCTCTTAGAGCCCTCGTTTGATCACCTGTCCAGTGGGGGTAATAATAACTCTTGTCTCAAACAGGCAGGAAGAAGGGATGCATTCTTGCTTGTGAAGTATTTAACACAGTGTAGTCCAGTGAAGAGTACGTGTTTGCTGATGGTGTCCAGTGTCGCTCACCATTACTACTCCCAGCCAGCCACGCTGGGCTCGCGACCAGGCCCCGAGAAGAGCCTGTCCCTGAGACCCTACAGTCCTGCTAATCATGGGCGGAACGTGGAACCCAGGTAAGGAAGGCAGTAGGAGCCCTGCCTTCTGAGACCAGCCCGAGGCTGCCAAGCATTCAGCCTGAGTGGAGGAGTCTCCTCCTGCCAAAAGATGGTCATCTCCAGATGTCTACAGGCTGGAGGGAGCCGCCTGGCCTGTGCGGCCTGAGGGCAGAGACAGGACTAATGGGAGGAAATTACATGGAGAGATTTCATCGCAGCTTGAGGAAACACGTCTACCAGTCAGAGCTGGCCAACCATGGCCTGCCCAGGCAGCCACCAGAGGCAGTGAGCTCCCCGTCACCAGAGATGTGCGAGCAGAGGCTGGGAGTTCCCAAGGGAGGGAAGATGCTGAGGAAGGTTTCCACCCTTGAGGCCCTTCTGAGGCTGTGGGCAGTCCCTGATACTTCCATTCAGCTCTGTTCCTCACTTGGCTTGGTGGAGTTCCCTGCAGGCATGAGAGCTCTAGCAGCCTCTGAGGTGAGTGGGAGAGTCAGGCTTGGACATCTCCTGCTCCAACCAGGGCCTGGAGGCTGGAGAGGAGTGCTGTTTTAAGAGGCTGCTTTCCAGGGAGATTAATGACCATGTTACCTTTTTGGGGAGGCAACTTAATGGGGTGGCCGGCAGCATGGAACCTGAGCCCAGTCTGTGCCCAGGCACTCCCTAGCCCAGGCCTGCTGGGACTGGGGACGACAGGGCTAGGCGATGGAAGACGGCTTGTTTTTAAATCAGCTTCCCCTCACTTGCTTCAACTTCTCAAAGTGCAGGCTGAAAGGAGAAAGCTGGGAAGAAGCAGGAGAGGAGAGAAACTGGGTTTCGATTTGGGCTCTCCACTAGCTAACTCTGTGACTCTGGGCAAGCCACTTAACCTCGCTTTTCTTCAGTCTTCTAATCTGTGAGATGGAATAATAATAATACCTATCTCTCTAGGTTCTTGGAAGAATTAAAAGAGTTATTGTTGGTAGAGTCCTTGAAATGGTTTGTGGTCCCTACTAAGTGCCATATAAATATTTGTTAAATAGGTAAAAATTAATTGAGCAGCTCATAGAAGCCTAGCCTAGTAAACATACAAGGGGTTTTACAATAATCATCTTGTTTGGTCTTTACAAAACCCTAATGAAGTTGAAAATCCTATTAGGGAAAATAAATCCGAGAAGGTCAAGTTCCTTGCCCAAGGTCACACAGCTAGTGAGAGGCAGAGCTAAGATTTAAAGTCAGGATGTTCTGTCTCTCGGACCTGGGCTCTCAACCACTCAGCCATGTTGCACCAGGAGTTCGCAGCCACTCTAATAAGGGGTGTAAAGTGCCCACAGGAGCAGGACAGCAGATCAGCCAGCAGGAGGGGGTCAGAGAAGGACCCTCCCTACTCCTTCTCAGGCCGGAAGTTCCCTCTCCTTGCTGCTGCCCCAGGGGAGATTTTTAGGACTAATTGGTGGTAACATCGCTAGGTGACTCGGATTACAAATTGCAGCCCTGCTTCCTCCAGCTGAGTAATCTCTGTTGTGGGGTTCAGGAAGCAGCTGGAGCTCTGAGCTGGTGGTGTGGGCTTTGGCAGTGACACTGCTGAGGGAGGTAGGCCGCTTGACGCAGCCTCTAGGAACAGGGACAAGAGCCCGGAGACCTGGGTTCCCTATACAGTCTCTCTGGGTGTGGGTGAGGCTGCGGTCCTGCGGTATCCTGCTCACTTCCATTCTCTCAGCTGTCTCAGCAGGACCCCTTACTCAGGACCCTGTCCCCTGGGCTGAGCCAGGGCCTGGCAGAGAGCAAATGTGCAATAAATATGTGTTCGACCCAAGAATGTCTCCAGATACTTGCACTGCCCTTTACTATTTACAAAAGCCTATCCTATCTAGTATCTCATCTGATCCTCACAACAGCCCTGAGAGGTCGGTCTCTTAACCCCATTTTACGGATGAGGAAACTGTGGCTCCCAGAGAGGAAATGACTCGCCCAAGGTCACAGAACTCAAACCCCGGTCTTGGTCTCAGAGCTCGAAATCCACTCTAGCTCTGCAGCCTGTGGAGATGTCCTCCCCTTCCTTGTGTGAGGACTGTGAGGGACAGATGGGAACCCTAGTTAGTGTTGGCTTCTTCAGAGGCTCCTCGGAAATGAGAGACGGGGTTACTGGCTCCCAGTATGTGGGGAGGGGGTGCTCAGGAAGCTAAGGGTCCTTGATTCATGTACCAAGTTTTCCTCTGCCTCTCCTGGGTCCCAAGACAGAGGTGGTGGGGGGGGGGGGTCCATGGCCTCAGGCTTTCTGTCCAGGAGATGGGTCAAAGTCACTGTCCCAAAGTGTGGCATCAGAGCTTTGTCTCATTAAGGGGGAACAGTGCTCTGTTTCTTGGAGACAGAGCCCCCTGGAAACCTTTTGGGATTCCTCTTGGGGCTGCTCTAGGACCTGGGGGTGCAAAGTCAGCTCTGCGGAGCCCGCCTCCTTTCTGCAAAGGTGAAAGTGCATCTCTTTAGCTTTGGGTCACTGGTGGGCCTCTGCTGACTGCTGTGGTTTTCCTTGTCAGTTTTGCTGTTTTTACTTTTTGTTCAATGCTCTATTAGTACTGACATCTTAAAGGGTTTCCCCTCTGGTCAAGCTTGGTCTTTGTTTTTATAATTTGAAAACTTCTTTCTTCTCCCTCTTTTCTTTCTCTTCTCAACCCATGATTTTGGAAGGTGCTGAAGCAGAAAGTAGGTGGAGGGTTGGTTTAAAAGCAACTTCTCCCTCCATCCTGCATCTGCCTGCCCCTGATCACAGCAAGTCTAAAGGCAAACCCCCGCCCCCCAACCCCACACCACACACACACTCTGGTAGACCTTGCTCTTGGAGCTGGGAATTCTTTTTCCTTTTCTGAGTGGGAGTTTTGGTGCCACTAGCCCCCTTTGTGCCCTGACCCATGCATTCTCTTTTTCTTCAATATTCTTTCCTCTCAGGGCTGTCCTCCCTGCTGGGGGAAGTTTCTGGCACAGCTGAGCCCATTGACCATAAGCACTTCTTGGGGTGTATAGTGCCCTGAGAAAGTGGGCATGTGGCAGAACCTGACAGAATGAGGGATAGGAAAAGACTTTCATGGGGCCCTTCTCATCCTGGTCCAGAATGGGACTAGACCTGTGAACAAAAACTCCTCTTCTGGCATTCACAGCCCCTCTGTTTTGGGTGGGGGTTTCTTTCTTTCTTTTTTTTTTTAAGCTTTTTTTTTTTTTTTAAGATTTTATTTATTTATTTGACAGACAGAGATCACAAGTAGGCAGAGAGGCAGGCAGAGAGAGAGAGAGAGAGGGAAGCAGGCTCCCCGCTGAGCAGAGAGCCTGATGCAGGGCTCCATCCCAGGACCCTGAGATCATGACCTGAGCCGAAGGCAGAGGCTTAACCCACTGAGCCACCCAGGTGCCCTTGGGTGGGGGTTTCTTTAGTAGCAGCACGCTGGGCCTGAGGCAGTGGATTTCCAGCCATAGTCCAGGGGCTGGGACAGACTTTCCATCCTGACTGAGGGGGCCAGTACTTGCCAGTTGGTTTCTGGGAGCCCAGGGCTGCAGACCTGAGGACCACCAGTCTATTGCTGACTTGGAGCCAGAGAAATGCTCCTTGTTTCCTGCTAAGCCCTGTCCCCAGGACCTCAAATTGGGGAGGAACAGAATTTTTGTTCCAGCTCCTACGTAATACTCAGGGTGGGACATGGCTTGTCCCCGAACTTCTCCGGCTTGTGTGGCTGAACTTGAACATCACAAAGATAAGATTCAGGTCCGCAGGGAGAAAGCACTTAAATTCCCTTTGGTTGCTGGGACTTGTACAGGAGACTAACTCATAGCACGCCTGCACCCCAGCATGGAAAATGGTGTCTTGGCCTTTCCTTTGCACCCACAGAAAGTCCCGAAGGTGCCCTGGGCACCAGATCATGGTGCTAGTTAGGGAGCTGCTCTCGGATGCCAGCGCGGGCGAGGCTAGGCCTGCTTTGTTCACTGCTGGTGCCAGAGCTCCTAGAGAACGTGCAAGTGTCAGGGAGGAGTTCTAGACCACCTTGTATGGAGAAGGGTCTGGTGTAATGAAGCACCCCAGATGGCAGAGACGAGGTTATGCAGGCCCTTGGGGGACAGGAGAGCAGTGCAGACCACAGTGGTCAGGAGGGTCCCCTGAGAAGGGACCAGAGCTACAAGGTGAAGAGCCAGTGAGGTGGGGGCCTTGTGGAGAAAGGTTGCGGGGGGGGGGGGGTGAACCTCTCCTGTCCTACCTTCCCGAGACCAGCCCTGAGCACTGAAGAAAACCAGTCTGCTAGAGCTCAAAGAGATGTAGGAGATGGCCAGTACCCCCAAACATGCACACAGGGGAAATTGAGGCCCAGAGGGGCAGGGACCTGCCTTAGTCTCACAGGCACCTGGAACTCCCCCTTCCTCTACTTCATAGCCCCCAAAATTTAGGAACCATTTGCCCTAAGCACAGAAAATCTTGAAATATGCAGCAAAACAAAACAAAAATCCAAAGAAGCCAGTGTGTGCGTTGAGCATGAGTTGCTTTTGTAATTAAAAAAATAAACCATCTCATGTTATTTTAAAATGCTGGTGGAAATAAAAATGGCAGGTGGGGGTTGGGAGTTGCTCCTGGCCCGCAGTTCACTAGTTCAGGGTGACCAGCTGGCTCCTTCCTCAGCCTCTTGTGCCCTGGATCCCGGGGAGGCTGTGATTCTGCTGGAGAGCACCCCCTGGTGGCAGGGTCTGGAAGAGGCTGTGTCTGAACTGCAGGGATGGCAAGATAGGACGGTGTAGGACAGTAACCCTTGGACCCCTGCCTCCCCCCACAGCTGCCACCACTGCATACCAGAGGATGGCACTGGAGTCACTGGCAGAATTCATATCCCTCCTGAAGGAGCTGTGACAGGTTCTCTCCTGGGCTGTGGAGTAGGCCTAGTGGCCTGATATTCTGGTTCACTGAGCCCCAGAAAGCGGGTGTTTTAGAACAGAGTCGCTCACACGGGGCATAAGGTGGGGGGGACACTTCATAACTGCATCCTGCCTTCAGTGTTGGTGACAGAATCGTGTCACACAGCTGGTGAGGCCCCGCAGTGAGGGGTAGAGCCAAGTGTCACTGGGAGTGGCAGGGTATAGGGGGGAGGACTGGTTGGGAGGGCTGGCTCAGGCAGGCAGCATGGTGACAAGGATAATGGCAGTGACAGCCTTAGGTGACATTTACTAAGTGCTCCCTGTGGCCAGCACCAGGGAGAGGATTCACAAAAGCTCTGTGAGCCGGTGGTCTTTTTCCGATGTGTTGTTAACAGAAAAATCTCAAAGGTATAGAGGATACACCCACATGTATCCCCTCATCCCAGCTGCACCATTATCAAGATGTTGTCACGCTTGTTTTTGCTCATATTCTTTCTTTGGCTTTCTTTCTCTTTTAGTCTGTTTCTTTTAAATTACATTATTAAAGCAAATCCCAGATATCATGTCATTTCACCCTTGTGTGCGTTAGCATATATTTCTAAAAATAGAGATACTTTTTTTTTTAAGATTTTATTTATGCATTTGACAGAGATTACAAGTAGGCAGAGAGGCAGGTAGAGAGACAGGGGGAAAGCAGGCTCCCTGCTGAGCAGAGAGCCCGGTGAGGGGCTCGATCCCGGCTCGATCCCGATCCCGGCTCGATTCCAGGCGGGGCTCAATCCCAGGATCCCAGGCGGGGCTCAATCCCAGGATCCCAGGCGGGGCTCAATCCCAGGACCCTGGGATCATGACCTGAGCTGAAGGCAGAGGCTTTAACCCACTGAGCCACCCAGGCGTCCGGAGATACTTTCTTATGTAACCACAAAGCCATTATCACATCCCCTCCCCCCCAAAAAACGAATGATAATTCCTTGGTGTCATCTAATACTTGACCCGTGGCTTGAATATTCTTATTGTCCCCATTTGACAGAGGAGGACAGAGACTCTGAGGCACAAGTGACTTGGTCCAAGGTCACACAGCTATTGTGTTGGGGATGGGATTTGGACCCGGGGAGTCTGACTTGGGATCCCACCTCTCAATCACTCTCTGGGTCTTAGTTTCCCTTCTGTAAAATCAGGGATAATGAGGACTGCTTTGCTACTTCATGGGATAATGCATGAGTAGACCATGCTGCTCTTGCTTCTAGCAATAACAATGAAAATAATCATGAAAGAAAGCAATCAGAAGAATCATTTAAATGTTGGCATAATTATAAAGGAATACGACCATCAAAGGAGATTGAGTTTTGCTGAGTCCCCACTCCTCTGTCAGCTCTCCCTCATCTCATTGAATCTTTACCCCAATCCTGTTTCTTAATTACCAGCTTCCCTCTACAGGTGAGGGACCCAGGGATTCAGAGGGAGGAAGCACTGCCCCAAAATCAGGCCACTGGTGGTGGCCAGGCTGGTCTGTTGGGGGAGGCAGAAAAGCCTGAGTTCTGCCAGAAGCTGAAGGCTTTGGAGCATCCTGCCTTCGTGGGGACTGTGCCAGTTGACGTGACTGCTCGCGAGCAACACAAATCCCCTTTGGTGGTCTTAGGCAGAACGGCAATCTACTGCAAAGATCTGGGACGGCTCACAGAATGGATTATAAGGAGGAAGCCAGGCTGGCAAAAGATGAGCCTGGAGCAGCCCTGGGGCTTGGAAGACACAAGTGCTCAGAAGGTCCATCTGGGCTCCCCACTGGGAGGACTCCCCTTCTGACTATTTCTCTGCTTTGACGTGTTTTCCCAGACCTAGAACCCTGGGACAGACTTCAAGGCACCCAGCATGGGTGGCATGGCCCCTTCCCACCGTGGCTGAGAGAGTGTGGCACTTCTCTGGAAGGTTTGAATGCTGGGCCATGCCAGGGTTTTTTAAAGGAGTGAAATGGGGAGGGAGCTCGAGGGGATTCCCCAGAGAAGACGAAGCCGGCTCTGGTTTTCACACTAATTTTGTTTCTGATCCTGGGAGTGTGAGTCACATGTGAAAGTCTCTTGTTTTGTGAGGCCTGCGTCTGCTGCTGCCACCACCTTTGGGCAGCTGCCCCCTCAAGGCAGGAGGCCCAGGTGATGGGCAGGACTCCCGTGTCTGCCATGGGCGGCTGCAGCGATGGGAGCAAAGCATTAGGGACTGTAACTTTTGGGCCTAATGCCGAGGGGGATTTTCCATCCTATGCATTAGGTGAAAATAGAATGCAAATGATACGTAAATGAGCCGGTGCCCTAGAAGCTCTTCTGCTGGGTAAGGCTGTAGCTCAGGCTGGCCTCTACCTTCCAGAAAATGCTCAATCCCCTCCCCCCAGGGAGAGCCACAGCCTCTGGCATATCCACTGCTACCTACTCCTCGTGCTGCAGGAACCCTGCCTATCTATTCCCAGGCTCTGTACCCCTGGCCTCGTAGTACTCGCCAGGGATCTCAAACCCTTCGGAGAAGCAGGTGGTACATAAAGTCTAAATGAACAGAAAGAGTCCTGCTCCTTCTGTTTTCTCCATCTGTGGCCCATGCACAGGCCTGGGCACTCAGGGCCTCCCACATTGACCCAGGGCCAGCCAAGAGGCCAGACTATACCAGCAAGGCCTGGGAGATGAGGGATGGCCCTCTTCCCACTGAGCCTCACTCCCTGGGTCTGGCCCACAAGCTTCTGGTGGGACAAGGAAGGTGGCTGGAAAGGCTGACTCCAGGGAGAGGGTGTGGGGGCTGCGTAGCCGCCGTCGGAGACCCAGCAGACTCCGCGGCCCCCATGTTCTGCTTCACCAAGGCTGTGCCAGGCTATTCAGATGGGAAGGTGAGCCAACAGGAGAAGTAGAGAGGCAGGCGGTGAGAGGGACCCCAAGAGCCCCAGACTCTTCACCATATATCTGAAGGGAGCCTTCAGGATCCTGCGAATCAGGAAAGTTTGAACCTCTGGGAAGTCAAAGGGCAGGTCCCCTCGAAGGTTAGTTCTGTGGCAACCAGAGGGCAGGGCAGAAGAATCCGTCCCCCAAGCCAGGCCCAGCCAGATGGCTTTTTCCAGTTGCCCAAATTATAGTCCTCCCCAAAGCCCTCCTTCTCAGATTCTGGTCTCAGGGGGAGAAGCACACCAGGCTCCGAGCTGGTGAGATTCAGTGAGTTCTGTCTTTCCTGCCTGTCTCTCTAGTCTCCTCCTCCTCCTCTTCCTCCTCTCCCTCCCCACCCCCCATCTTCTCTTCATGAGGCTCTGTTTCTCCTCTGTCTCCGTGTCTCCCTCTCCACCCCAACCTCGGGCAGCCCCAGCAGTGCTGGACCTCCTTGTCCATCACGCTGCAGGACCCGAGCCCAGAGTACAGCCTGCTTGCTTGCTGCTCCATCTCAGGCCCTAAAACACAACTTTAAATCCAGGGCAGCCTGGCTGGGTTATTATAGACTAAAACTTGGCGCCTTTGGACTTGGCCCCCTCCCCGGCGCCTCAGTGTCTCTGAGCCTTCAGGGGTGAGGGTAGGCCCCCAGCTAATCCTGGTTACCCTGACCTTAAACCGCTCCTTGGGCAGGTTGCAGACCACACCCATGACACTCTCAGGCCATGCTCATGCAAGAAAGCTTCAGGAGCCTGGAGGCAAGGATCGTCCTATGATGAAGATGGGGCTGGTGGTCAGGGCCATGTAGGGTCTCACCATCTGTCCAGAGGCAGAGGGCTGCAGCGTGAGAGGGAAGTGCTGGCAGAGGCTGGCATAGGATTGGTTGCAGAGAAAGGAATCCCTGGTGTTGGCCGGTTTGGGTCCCCATGTGAAAGCTCCTAGGAAAAGCGCCTGGGTGGCTTAGTTAGTTGGGCAGCTGTCTTTGGCTTGGGTCACGGTCCTGGAGTCCCGGGATCGAGTCCCGCATCAGGCTCCCAGCTCCATGGGGAGTCTGCTTCTCCCTCTGACCTTTTTGCCTCTCATGTTCTCTCTCACTGCCTCTTTCTCAAATAAATAAATAAAATCTTCAAAAAAAAAAAAAAAAGAAAGAAAAGAAAGCTCCCAGGAACTTGGAGCACAGCTGCAGGGAAAATGACTGTGGGTCATGTGGGACTATGGCTGTTGGGCTCATTCTGGACAAACACACACTCCTGCTCCTGTCCTTCCCTCGCCGCAAGCCTAGAGGAGCCCCTCCAGGTCCAATCACCAGCACTAAAAGATGGGCGAGTAGAGAGCTGCAGGGACCAAGGCCCCTCCCCCAACCCCCCCAACCCCCCCAACCCTGCAAACCCTGGACTGGCCTCTCCAGGGTGAACACAAGGGGATGCAGGCTTCTAGGAAGAGGTGGCTTCTCTATGCCTGTGCCCGGCCACAACTGGGAACACACCCTTACCATTTCATCATCCGAAGATTTTTTTAAAAGAGAGTTTTGTGTTGCGGCTGTTCCGGATGAAGTCTTGGGGATCTGATTTTAAAAGCCTTCCCCCACCCTCTGTGAGTTACCATAGAGCTACAGGAGAGGCAAAGCAGACTAAATGAGCTCAGTGGGGCCTTTTGTGCTCCTGAATGTTTTCCATTTCTGAGCCCTTAACGTGTAATTAGAGAGATTATTTAGCACGGACGTTTTCTTTTATTGTAAATTAATTTCAAAACCAAGTTCTGTGGTTAAATAATGACTGTATTTGTTAATCAATCCAACCTGGATTTCCTTCCCAAAGAAAACAGGATGCCATTGTCAGATTTGGGAACAGGATGTTAGAGAATTTGGGGGTTTCGCTGATCGCAGTTATGTTAAGGCTCCTGGCAGTTGGTCCTAATATGCAGGACATCTTTTTATTAGATAGGGATGTGTTCTGGGAAGAGGTGAAACTGGGGATGCTTTTGGAGAAAGGGTCCTGGGGGTCCCGGGACCCTCTGGCGATGGGTGGGACCCCAGGAGATTCACGGCTTCCAGAGAGGGCCTGCTGGCACCTTGGCCAGACCTCCGGGTGCCTGCTGGAGAGCCCACAAGGCTCTAACCCAGTGTGGTAGGTGGCGAAGGGCTTGCCTCAGGAAGGCTGTGGGACAGGCTAAAGCAGCTTGAGGGCCTCATGCCTCTCCATCCCTGTTTCCCTGGCAGAGTAAGTTCCACTGTTTTTCTCAGGGTTTTTCAATCTTGCTACAATTACAGGACTTAGACTGGATCCTGGCAGAAGAGCCAAGCGGCACACGGAGATCTTGGAGGATCAGAGTTTTATTTAACACAATGGGCTCAGAAGAGGCTGAAGGTCTCCTCAGAAGAGGCTCCAAAGGTCTGAGCCTGAGCACATGCGGGAAGGGTAATTTATACCCTTTTACTTCTGCATATTTGGTACTTTAGGCGCATGTGTGGTCAAGGGGTAGAAAAGAACCCGGGAGGGCTTTGAGACAGGGACCGGAATTCCTTGCTGCTTTGGTTGGCCATCTTAGAGTACAGTTTTTCCCTTATCACTACCGCTGACATGTTTTGGCCAGATAATTCTTTGTTGCGGGGACTGTCTTGTGCGTTGTAGGTTGGTCAGCACTACTCCTGACCCCTCCTCAGCAGATGCCGGGAGCAGACGTGCACCCCTCCCTCACGGCTGTGACACACAAAGGACACCAAAGGTACTTCGTGTGTTGTGAGAGGTCCCTCTTGGGACAGATCTACCCCCCGCTAGAAGCCACCGAGTTTAAAAAAAAATACATATTTAGTGTAGGAAATAAGAGAGAAATA
Organism: Mustela erminea; assembly: GCF_009829155.1. Classification (NCBI taxonomy): domain Eukaryota; kingdom Metazoa; phylum Chordata; class Mammalia; order Carnivora; family Mustelidae; genus Mustela; species Mustela erminea. The sequence goes on from NC_045616.1 coordinate 92,409,865, forward strand.
ATGTGGCATTCCAGGATCCAGAGTGAACCCCTGTTAAAGCTTCTTGGTGGACTCCCTTCCAGACCTTCTCTTGCAGGCGTGTGTGGGTTTCTGATTTTTCATGAAACTGAGGCCATTGCCAGGGCACGGGGCTGTCCCGTGGCTTGTTCCCCTTGTCGTCATATCTACCTTGCAGTGCCTTCTTCTCAAGCTCTGTGGGAAGCACCCTTCTTCAGTCATGGCAGGCTGGAGGGCCTGGAAGGGTGGTATGACGCTCAGCAGGATCTCATCAGCAGCCCTAAGGGTCTGGGACCGCCTGGGGCTGATCTGAGGGGACGGACCCACACTCATGCTAGCACGCCGCTTACGATCAACTCACCCCGGCCCTGTTCCCGCCTGGCCCAGAGCCCGGGCTGTGCTCCACGTGGCCTAGTGTTTTAGTGGTCAGGCCTGGCAGAGAGCCCGCCTCGCAAGGAGGGGGGCGTAGGAGCCAAGGCAATCGGGAGCTCTCGGGTGCCAGACATCAGAGGAAGGAGGGTTCTGCCCAGGTGACAGACTGTGGCCCCTCTGAGGGTCTAACAGAAGCAGGAAAGTTCCTCGGGGGAAACACCCACCATTGCCTAGTTCTGCATTCAATTCCATAGACCCCAAGTTAGGAACTTCTGAGGGCAGGGATTTTCCTGGGGACTTGCGGTGACCTAGAATCTTTAACCTCTCTGTTCCAGGAATACTTGTCAAGGCCCTGGGAAGGCTCTGACCTCTCATAGGGCAGGGCCTCCCTCCCAGCACAGGCATCATAACCAAAGCCAGCATTGGCTGAGCCTGTACTAGGGGCTGGACAACTCACCGAATGTGCTCTCTACATGACTCCACCTGATGGAGAGAAAAGTATCATTATCTGAGTGAGTTGCCACTTTACTGAACTGGAAACAGGCTGAGACTTGCCAAGAACATACAGCTTGGTGAATGGGAAGATGGAATGTCTACGCTCCCAAACCTGAAGCTATACTGTCTCTAAGGAGAGCAGGATGGAGTTGCCTGGGCTGGGAAGGACAGGTGCACACTCTGCCAGGACATCCTGGGACTTCGAACCCCAGGCCTATCTTCCCAGCCAGTAGCAAGAATGCTTCTGGCATAGAAGCTGAATGGAGGAAGCTGGCTGCCAAAGGCTGGAGGGATGCAGAGGAAAGTCATTGCAACAATGAGTTTCAATGTTGCAAGATGAAAAAGTACTAGAGATCTGTCATGCAACAATAATATGAGTATAGGAACACTACTGACCTGCACACTTAAAATGCTTAATATGCTCAATTTTATGCTAGGTGTTTTTTGTACCACAAGAAAAAAAATATGGAAAAAAAACTTTGCTTGTGGAACTCTGAATGCTTCTGGCTTCTGGCCTGGCCTCTTTTTCCAGAAGGTGGGCAACACCCTGCTCGCCCCTCCACCGCCCCCTGCCCTCTCCAGCCAGCGCCCTGGGGTGTGTTCAGGTACTGCGGGGAGACGCTGAGCTCCCTGGGCTGTCTCCAAGTCACCAGCGAGGGTCTTCAGGAGCCAGAGATAAAGTTATCCTGGGGGCAAGAAAACGGGAAATGGGTGGCTCAGGGAGGTTTTCTTATACTTTACTTCATTTCTCTTTTGAAAAGACTACATAGGTAGTGGGACAAATTTCAAAGGGTACAGGAAAAAAGGTACAAACAATTATGCAGTGAAAATTGTTTCCTTTCTACCCCTCTCCTCTACCCCACCCCTTTCCTGAGGCAGCTGCTCTTACTACTTTCCTGTGTATCTTTTTGGAGGGAGTTCATGCATCTGCAACCATATATGCTTGCATTGTGTGCATTTTTTCCTGCCACAAATAGCATATTAAGCCCACTGTCCTGTGCTTTGTTTTTTTTTTTTTTCGCTTAACAGTACATCTCGGAGATGACGTCCTATTGGTATACAGAGACGCCTGTCCCTCTGTTTTAGAAGTGAGAGAGCATTCACTGTGTCCATAAACCTTCTGTTGATGAATCAGGCCTCTTTGGGTCATCATCTAGGTTGTTTTTGATAGGTGTGGTGATAAGCAATGTTGACGGGGATGGTCGTACCCATTCAGCATTGCACACATGTGCAAGTACATCTATAGGCTAATTCCCTGCTGTGGAAGTGCTGGGTCACAGAAACTTTGTGCTTCTAGCTGTGATGGCAATGGTCAAGTTGTCCTCCACAGGGGCGGTTCCCTCTTAGGAAGATGCCTGGTTTACCGCTGCCTCACTCACTTAGTTGTTTTTTGTTTGTTTGTTTGCAGATTTTATATATTTGAGAGAAAGAGAGGAAGAGAGAGGATAAACGGGGGAGAGGCGGGGGGAGAGGCAGAGGGAGAGGGAGAAGCAGGCTCCCGTTGAGCACGGATCCCTATGCGGGGCTCCATCCCAGGACCCTGGGATCATGACCTGAGCCGAAGGCAGAGGTTTTAACCCACTGAGCCACCCAGGCGCCCCGAGAAGGTGTATTTTCAATTATGATTAATTTTAATCAACTTCAGTGTAAACAGCTGCGTGCAGCGAGTGGCTACTGTTCCCAACAGCGCAGCCTGGTCTCTGTGCCTCCCCAGCCTCCCCCAGCATGCTGGGGCCCTTGGAGAGCGAGAAGGGGATGGCAACCCCAGGTATAGACGCACGTCCCCCCAGGGATTTCAGTAAACCTCAGTCCTGTGATAAAGTCCATCAGAAAAAAGATCAGAAGCAATCCAGGGAAACAGCTTACCCTGTCTTTAGATTTTTGAGATGAATATTAGCACATGAAATAAACGCTCTGAGAGGTTCTTCTCAGAAGAAACCCATTTGGTTTAACTTAAACTCAAATTTTCCAATTGTATTTGACTACAGTACAGGTTTTTTTTTTTTTTTTTTTGAACTACGGTACATTTTTTTCGTGGCACAGCTATCAGTGTTCTGTGAACACCTTTGAAATGTTGGAGAAGAGGGGAAAACTCTTTAAAGAACTGATGCTTCCAAATGGGATTACTCCTGGTTGCTCCAGCCTGTGTAAAGGAAAGCCAGAGCTCTTGGTTAAAATGGAAGACATTGTCTTGGGTTGTCACAGCCCTTCCCTGCCCGGGGAAGGAACCCAGCAGTGGCCTTGGGAGGCCCTATCACTATGTACTCATCCTGGGCAAGGCAGCGGTGGGGTCTAGAGCGGTTCCCTCCCACTCTGTCCACCGGCCTTCGAGTGTGGGGACAGAGGCCGCTCTGTGGGGAGTGCAGAGGCAGCTGCCCTATTTCATGTTTTCTCAGTCCTACTGCTTTGACAGCGGCCATTGGACTAGTAGAAGCTCTATTGCTCTTCCAGGATCTGACCTGTGGGGCCCTGTTGAGAAAAGAGGAGAGGCGGGCTAGGTATATGTTAGTGCTCCCTCCCTTTGCCCACATAGGCATTTTGGAGGTCGAGGCCCAGAGTAGGCTGGGACTTGGACCCTTGCATCCCTCTGGAGACTCCAAAAGCTCCTACTGGAAATGCTTCGTGCTTGCCGGGAGGAGGTGGTGGCCAGCCCTGGGGACTTGGTTTTAAACCAAGCAGCAGGACAGCTACAGAGCCCCCCTCCATGGCCTGGCTGGCCCCATTGGTCTGGGATCACACAGCCCAGGTCCATGGGGCACCTCAGTGGTCTTGGAACTGTGGTTTACAGGAAAGTAACAGTTACTCTCAGATGAGGCAAGAAATTCCAGCTTGGGGAACGTTGAAAGGTTTCCCAGAAGAGGGAATGGCCAGCAGGAGAGGGGCTGCTGTGGCCGCTTTCTATCCATCTCTGGAGGGTTGGGACCTGGCAGCCGTTTCTCCCTCAAGGGAAGGTGGGGCAGAAGGAAGAGTGCCCTTACCCCTACTACACCTAGAACTGTGGGTACTGGTCTCTGCTCTGCACAGAGGCCTATGCTCCCTGCCCACTCCTGACTTCTGAGCCTGGCACAAGGGGCACTGACAGGAATTCTAGAAGGAAGTCACATCCGGAAGACCTGGTCAGGCCCTCTGGGCAACCACAGGTCTGTAGGGCTTGGGCCTTGGTGGGATTCCCAGCTCTGCCTTGTGTAAAGCCAGCCCAGCCCAGCCCGGAGTCCCTTGGCCTGGTCCGTCTCCCCGCAGACACACTGGGGACACAAGCAGCTTCCACAGTAGAGTTCCATGGGCACTGCTCACAAGGGACCTGCGCGGCCGTGCTGGGGACAGACGCACATGCATATGGGTTACTCTTGTCCCGGCTTACTTACAACTTCCTCACCTTCCTCAGTGCTCCCAATACATGGAAGCCCCGCCTTATTAAGAAGAGGCAGTGGGGACACCTGGGTGGCACAGGGGTTGAGCCTCTGCCTTCAGCTCAGGTCATGATCTCAGGGTCCTGGGATCGAGTCCCGCATCGGGCTCTCTGCTCGGCAGTGAGACTGCTTCCTCCTCTCTCTCTCTCTCTGCTTGCCTCTCTGCCTACCTGTGATCACTCTCTGTCAAATAAATAAAATCTTTAAAAAAAAAAAAAAGAAGAAGAAGAGGCAGTGGTCTTACCCACCCCAGAAGGGAATGGCTTTTCCTAGGGCATTGGAAGTGGTTGCATTCACGTTTAACTTTGCAGGACCGTCTCCAGCTCTATCCAGCGAGGTGCACCTGTGCTCCGATGACTCATGCCCACTATCAGGGGGGCCGGGGCGGCTGCCATTCCCAAACACAGCCGATTGCTGGAAGATTTATGACTCAGGGTCAGGAATCCACAAATCACCTTTATTCCCTGGAAGGATTGCACGTGGGCTTGAAAGAGGCCTTGGCTGCAGGTGGCTTTGGCAAGCCTGGGTCAAATCTGTGAACCAGCCGACAGGGAAATTCCTTTGGTTCTGCTGCGCCTTGAGAAGAGACAGGGGCTGCAACCAGAAAAGAACATTCACATGGACATCTCTGATAACCTGAGGCCTAGAGTGAATTTACTGAGCTGTAGATCTACACTATTGGGACAGTACCTTTGTTTCTTCCATGGCAGGGGGTGGGTGGTGGTGGTGCGGTAGCGGTGTGCGGCTGGGGATCGGTGAGGTGAACAGACCCACGTGGTGAGATCTCTAGTCAATGTTGGAGATCACCCGGAAAGATCTGCACATCTTCTAGATGGGGATCTGGATCCAGAAAGGTCAAGGTATGACCCCAGGTTTGAACAGCATGTGAGAGGCAAAGCTAGGACCCCAACCTTGGTTTTTTCTAAGCCTGGCCCCTGTGCTGGGGACTTCTACACACAGCTCCCTCTCCAAAACAAAGAGAAGCCCAAGACGGTGACTCAGAGGCTCCCCTTGGCAGTTTTGCTGATAAATTCTTTGTTTTGAAGAGAGATGTTCTGCCTCCATTTAAAGTCTTTAGGAAATTATAGTGATTTTAACTTCTTCAGACATGTTGAAATTACTCACAGTCTGGAATTCCCGGGCAGGAGGTGAAACCCAGAGAGGCTGCAGAGAAGTTAGGGGCTCGGAATTTGGAGTCAGACGGATCTGTGTTCAAATCCCCGTTCTGTTACTTGCTATGTCAGTTAGCCTCTCTGCACCTCGGCTTCCTTGCAGGGTTTTGTAACTAAATACTGCAAAGGCTGGTGGGGGACTAAGTGAAGTTACAAGCAGAGAGTGCTTGACCTCTAGGAGGCATGAGTAAATGGGCACTGGGATCATTCCCTGGGCACCCCAGTGAGCAGAAAGGCCAGGGTCTTGGTCAGCAAGCACAGAATCAGCCAGAATCACCGAGGCCTCAGGCAGAGTCTGCTGGGTCTTATCAACCGGGAGCTGGGCTGCCTGGCTTCAAACCCAGCTCTGTCACGGACCTGGAGCCCAAGGACATTTCCTCTCTGACGGCCTCCAGGAAAGATAAACATGATTAACGGCAGTTGAGGTCTCTTGCAAAGACCTCTGTGTTCAGGGCTCAAAATGGGGTCTGGCATACAGTTGGTGCTCATCGATGATTGTTTTTATCACGGTTTTCATTTCATCCTGTGCCCTCGCCTGTACCTGTGCTTTCTTCAGAACAGCAACGTCTGGTGTATCTGTAGAGTCCGCGGAAGAATGTTCACAGCTCCCTTTCAGCCAAATATGGTGTGAATTTTCACTTTGCCTGTTCCGTGTGTGGCTGAGCCTTTGCCCATGCTGTTCCCATTACCAGGAAATCCTTACTTCCCCATCCCCACCTTTCAGCCTCCTTCTGAACCCCTGCCTACAAGACTGTGGGTAGAACATTCCTGATCTCTCCAGCCAGAAACATTCCCTAAAAGCTTGACAATTACTTATGGAGCGTCTTCCTCTGTCCGAGCATCGGCCTCTCCGTCTTTTGTTTTCCAGCCCATTCTATACCTGAACCCTTATTTATTCCACCCTATTCTAGCATGAACTTGCTCTCTAGATTTTAGACAGTAAAGGGCCTTATAAACTTGCATAAGTTTCCATGGATAGTTTGTGTCCCGGCAGCTCTGTGTCCTGGACTTTTGTCCCTGAGAACACACCCACCCAGGGGACAGATGTGTTTGTCTCCCATCCCCACACCAAGGGCAGATGGATCTGAGCATACTCAGAAGGACTGCGGGGTACCACCATCCAGCTGGGGGTTCAAAGCCATTGAGAGGTAGCCCCCAAAGGGAGATGAAAGCTGTAAACTGTTATTGTAAGTATGTCTTCTCCTCTGTGGGTTGCATGGGGATCAAAGTCTGAAGGAAGTGGAAGGTTGCTCTCTGACAAAAACACCATATTTTTAGAAGTACTCGGTGGTTTAGGATGTTTGCCCCAGTGTTGGGGCTGGGGGTGGAGGCCCAGGGCTCCCACCTTGTGCTGAGGCTTAGTGGGAGTGGGTTTCCTGGCAGAGGGCCTGGGGGTAGAGGCCGAGGGTGGGAGGGTAGTCCATCATCAATCACATAGCTTCCCTGAAGACCAGGGCCCCAAGACTGTACATTGGGTGGGGGGGCTCCTTCCTTCAGAGATGGGAACACCGGGGTGCAGAGCAGAGCAGAGCAGAGGCTTGGCCAGTGTCCGCCCCTGCCCCCACTCCCATCTGGGGATTTGAGATCTGCACACATGAAACCGTTAGAGAACAATACATGTATTCTGCAATCAGGGCTAATTGGTGTGGTTCAGAGGAGGAGGAGGAGGAGGAGGGATGCCTGGCGTTTGGGAGCAGGACATCACTGGATCTCTGAACCAAATGTCCAGGAATGGTCTGCGGAGAATTAGAACAGCTCTGGGGCATGGGAAGGGGTACAGTTGGGTAGGTGGGAGGACTGTGTGGGTGAAGGTGGGGAGGTAGGATTCTGGGCCTGAATCAGAGTGTGAGGGGAGGCATGGCAGGGCATAAGACAGGAGGTGACCTGTCCCTGCTCCCAGCACCTTGGATCCTTCCTTGCTAACTCCTACAGAGCCTCATTTTCAAAGAACCCTGGGCACTGGCTAAACCCCGCACCAAGAGGAGAACAGAGAAATGCATGTTGGGGGGCTGCCCGGCTCTCCCTGCCCTCCCCAGAGTCTCTACCTTATAATCAGGGTGGCCCTTCCTTAATGTTTATGCCAAACTCCCAAACAGCCATGCTGGGATGGTGAGCTATAATTTATATCATTTTTCATATGGGTTCTGGGCTCCAAAGGCTCAGACTCCTTCAAATGGGAACCACATTGGAGAAGGGGTAAACCAAGAGGATGGAATGTTAAGAAATCTGGTCCCAGGAAGACACCTGCTTCTCATTTGGGACGTGCTCGGGTTTATTGTTTGTTTCCAGTGCCCAGCTGGCTTTCAGAGGTGGCAGGGCAGCCATGGATCACTGCCCTTGCCAGGCGCCTGGGCCGAGGTTTGGGCAAACCTTCGTTGTGAGTCCCTGCAGCCTCCAGGGTGCCCCTGGGGGAAGCTCTGCGGAGGAAGCTGGGAGCCCACTGCTCTTGGTCCTGGCCTTCCCCCACAGAGCGAGGCCAGCTGGAGACAACGGAGTCTGGGCAAACCCCCACAGCCTGCGGGAGGCTGGCGCCACAGCCTAGCTCAAGGGACTGAGGACTCTGGGCTCCCCCAGGCATTGCTTGTTGCAAATCGAGAGGCAGTGCAGCCAAGCAGGCCAGGAGGTAGGCTGCCGTGACGATGCACGAACCAAAGAGACACACAACCACACGGATGGATCTGAAACACGTGGTGTTGATCGAAAGAAGCTGAAAGAATAGGTATGATCGATTCCCTTCACATCAAGTTCCAAACCAGGCGATACTCCTCTACGGTGTTAGAGGAGGTAAGCTCAGGAGGCAAAACTCGAGCTGGAAGGGATTGCCCTCAAAGCTGGGATAGAGTGGTGACCTGTGGTGAGGAGAGAGGGGGAGCGGTGAGACAGGGAGGGGGCAAGAGACATGCAGACCACCTTCTACTTCTTGGTCCTAGACGTGCTCCGGCAGTGCTCACTCCAATTCCTCATGCTATACATTTATGCTTTATGTCTTTTTCTGATGACTTAGGCTATTTCTTATAATACAAAAGGGTAAAAAAGCAAAAGCAGGAGCAAATGAAATGACCGAGTCAGACTGATTACCACTTCTCTCCAATGCACTTTCCTTCAAAGGCCCCGGTGCTCGTGGTCAGTCCCCGCCCAGGTGTCCCACCCAGACTGGCTCAAGCCCAAGCTTTCTTTGGTGCCAATAGGGTCACAGGCCACAGGGGCCTCCCTAACCCCCAGAGAGCCTGGAGGCTCAGGAGTTGTGGGGCCCCTTTCTGTGTGGTCCCTGCCCCATTCTGGAACTGCCTGTGGGCTGAGGAGATGGGCCAGAGGACCTCTGTGGATGGCCCTGGAGTAGCCTCTGGCAGCAGGCCTATCCTGCTGGTACCCGTGCTCTGGGGAGGCCCTGGAGTACCTCTGCTGTGAATGAGGGACCTATCTATAGAGCGCGCATGCTGTTGCAAAACAAATCTCTGATCTTCAAAGTTCTGTTCGCTCTGTTGATTTTCTTCAAGGAGCACTATTGATAGATGAAGGCAGGTATTGCCTTTCAAAGGTAAAAGGAATCCCTCAGTGTTGATGTTTAAGAAATCATGCAAGAAAATGAATAGTGTGTATTGAGGGGGTGCTGTGGAGGGTGGTTCCTAGGAGGGAGGGGTCTGGGCTCTGGGGGCCAGTTCTGCACCTTGTTCCTTGTTTCTGGGGGCAGATGACTCTCCCCCAGGTGCCCAGGCCTCCCCGCTGGTCCCCGGACCTTTCAGGTGAGAAACTTTCCATTGTTGCCTTATCTTGTGGCAGTCTGCCTCGCCTCCTTGCAGCCACCACAGGTGTGCGCAGATCTGAGGCCCTGATCTGTTCCACTCTCTCTGTGCCAAGCAGAGTCGGGGACGCGAACCCCAGCATGAAACGGCGCCCACAACCACAAGGCCGGGTGTGCGCCCTCTGAAACTGGAGGTAAAGACAATTACCGGCAATTTCCATAGCATGGTTTGTGTTTTGTTCAAAGGCCAGGGAGGTATTCTCAGCAGCAGGCCCAAAATATATAGTATTCCCACCGCACACCGCCCTCATGAATGTGCGATAAAAGCTGTGGTCGCTTTGTCCCGGCTCTTCCTTTTAACAGTCAAACTTTCAAGTTTGATGGTGAAACTGCTTTTTTTTCTTCCTCCAATGTTCTTTGATGGCTCAGATAACGCTCCATGATAAGGAGCTGCCTTCAAAACCGCTCACTGTACCTCATGCTCACCATTAGGACGCGCGTCACAAGGGAAAATCAGGGGCCTGAACTTATGAGAAGTGGGATAGGAAGGTGCTGAGTCTATGACTTCTCCTCTCTGCTGCCTGTACTGGAGATGATGCAGAAAGGAAGAAAGAAGGAAAGGAAAGGAAGAGAAGAAAAGAATCAGACCCTGATCAGAAGGGGATTTTATGAGAGGAGAGATGGGGGCAAGTCCTAGAAAGAGTTGTATCCTCTCCACAAAAGTTGCCAAGAATCTGTGCATTCATGCCCATCAATTTTTTTAAGTTGCAAAGATTCCGTGAGGCTGCTGTTGAGTGGCTCAGGGATTTGGGGAACATCTGCGCTCTCCTGGGGACCGGGTTCATCAGCCATGGCATCTCCTGCCACTTGATTTGACCTCTTCTGATAGTTCATCAATACTGGGAATCTACCAAGGGCTGCCAACACCGGGAGTCATTACAGCACAATAGAAACAGACCCTTGGGTTGTGTCAGCATTGGTTGGTTTTTCAAAGCAATTTCATGTCCCTTATCTCCTCTCCCATCCCACGGAGATGGTTGATATCAGTATGAGGGACAAGGCAAGCCCCTGTAAGTGTAGCACTATGCCCATTTTACAGAGGAAGTAAGTGTAATGAGGACAATGACTGCAGAAAATACCCCAAGGCCAAGGGAAGGGATTTCCAGCGGAGGTCCCATAATTGTGTCTGCAGAGACCAGGCATTTTCAAAGACCTCTAAACTTTGCATGGATTTGGTGGCTCCTCAAGTCTGTTAGGAGGGACCGTCTTGGCTTCCAACTTCATTTTTAGGCTTACCTTGTGCCTAGGGACCCCCAGAAACCACAGAGACCCCCTGGCCTGTGAGACAGAGAGATTCAACCTGGCTTGACTCACTGAGGCTTGAATCTGGCTTACCAGCTGTGTGACTTTAGGTGAGTTACTTTCCCTCTCTGGGCCTCACTTTCTTGGCCGGGAAAGCACAGGTGTCCCAGGAAGAACTGTCCAGTGTCCTTGCCTGGAATGGCAGTCGATGTGATTCTGTGAGCTGCCCTGGATTTGCATAAGCAGAACATCTTATCGGCCTCAAGGCACTTTCGTATACTTTCAGCATCTCATTTGATCTCAGCCACAGCTCTGTGTGGTGGGCAGGAGGGCATGCCGTATTTTCATGTCACCATTTGAGAGATTGGGAAGTTGAGGTGCAGAAAGATTAAGCAGCTAGCCATGGGTAGTCTGGCAAGCTGGTGGCTGGCCAGGACCTAAGCGGACGTGTGGGCATTTCTGGACTGTCTCGCAGGCAGCGCTTCAGGAAGGGATCCCTAGAGGTACTGAGATCCTGGCTAGGGCTTCTGGATCCGGGTTAGAGTGTCTGGCCCCCTGAGCCTCCTTGCCGGGCCCTCAGCCACACACACAACACCTGGCTGCATTTCAGGAGATGCTCTCTGAGGCAGCTGTAAAGGTCTTTCCAAGGTGGAGGCAGAGGAATCATGGCTCCTGCTGACTCTTCCCACCTCAGTCCCTTTCCAGTGGGTCCACACGCACTGCCTTGGAGCACACAGGTTTCCCCTCTGGGGATTCCCCTATTCCTCTATCCAGTTGAATTCCTAGCCATCTTCTTCTTCTTCTTCTTCTTTTTTAATTTATTAGACAGAGAAAGAGACAGCAAGAGAGGGAACACAAGCAGGGGCAGTGGGAGAGAGAGAAGCAGGCTTCCTGCTGAGCAAGGGGCCTGATGAAGGGTTCAATCCCAGGACCATGGGATCATGACCTGAACTGAAGGCAGATGCTTAACCACTGAGCCATTCAGGTGCCCCATTTCTAGCTATCCTTAAAGCCCACACCAAAGAGCCCTCTTTTTTTTTTTTTTTTAATATTTTATTTATTTATTTGACAGACAGAGATCACAGTGGGCAGGGAGGCAGGCAGGGGGTGGGGGGGTAGCAGGCTCCCCACTGAGCAGAGAGCCCGATTCGGGGCTCTATCACAGGACCCTGAGATCATGACCCGAGCTGAAGGCAGAGACTTTAACCCATTGAGCCACCCAGGTGCCCCAAAGAGCCCTCTTTTGAGCCAAGCACTCTACCTCCATTTCTTATTTAATCTTGTTTATTGATTTGTAAAAGGAATAGAAATATTCACCATCATATCATTAATCCCTCATTTCGTGGGGTGGGGAGCGGGTACCGAGATTCAGAAGGTTAAGCCACATGTATGCCTGAGGTCAGAGAGCTGGTAAGGGCTGGAAGCAAAAATTGAACTTTATGACCTAAAACGCCCTCCCAGGACCCTTAGGCACCATACAGCAATGATTTTACCCTATTCACAAACCACTTGGGGACCACTGCTGCTCCTTCTGAGTGCTTCCGGCCTCCGCAGAGTGTGGATTCCATGGGTCTCTCTTGACTGCCTCTCCGGGCCCAGAGTCCCACAGGTCACAGGCTGCATCCTGTTCAGCACCTTCCACTCTACACACCTCTGTGGCAGGTGGTTGCTCTTGGCAACACCTTGCCCGCTGAAGGCTCAGGTAGTGGAGAACTGCTGTGCAGTGAGATTCCAAGCTGGGGCCTACACTCGGGGGGGCTGCTTCTCCTTCCAGTGGGTCCCACAGAGCCAGACCACTGAATGTTCCAGGGCTCTGGGGCGGTCCAATACTTAGAGCATAGTAGTGTATTGGATGACCCGTTTCGTTTTTCTCACGCTGACCATACATTTGGTCTGGACTCTCCTAACTGGGAAGAATAATGTATTGTTTAAAAGCCCGGGGTTAGGGTTAGACACTCTGTCCCCCATCCACTGTGTCTCCCAGGACAAGTGACTTCATGTATTTCATAAATCTTAGACTCCATCTATCATTAGGTGTACCATATTTTATGTCCCGCCAAGGAAGAAAAATTGCTCTCTGCCAGTTAAACTATATAGTAAGCCATCAACTGTAAGATGTGTCTCCGTTTCTGAGATGTTAAGATTTGTAAAGGCACTTCACAAAAGAAAATATACAAATGGGGCACCTGGGTGGCTCAGGGGGTTAAGCCTCTGCCTTCGGCTCAGGTCATAGTCTCAGGGTCCTGGGGTCGAACCTGCATCGGGCTCTCTGCTCAGCGGGGAGCCTGTTTCTCTTCCTCTCTCTGCCTGCTGCTCTGCCTACTTGAGATCTCTCTCTCTCTCTCAAATAAATAAAATCTTAAAAAAATAAAATATACAAATGGCTGATAAGCACATGAAAATATGCTCAGCATCATTAGTCACCAGGGAAATGCAAATCTATAACCACAGTGAGATACCACTACCATATCCAACAGAACTGAAAAACACACACACACACCCCAAAACTGACCATACTGGGTATTGGTGAGGATGTGAATCTACTGTACTGTTAATGGGACTGTAAAACCACTTTTAGAAGAGAAATGAAAGAGAAATGAAAACATATGCACATAATAACATTCTCAAATGCTTAGAACAATTTATTTTATAGTAGCTAGAAACTGGAAACAACCCAAATGTCTACCAGTAAGTAACTGGGTAAATTGTGGTATATCTATATCATGGACTCCTACTCAGCAATATGAAGAGGAGTGAACTGTTGATACAGGCAACACAGGCAACAACATGGGTAGATTTCACAACAATTCTGTTGAATGAGAAAACCCAGACAAAAGAGGGTGCATATATCGTATGACTAGATTTATATAAAACTGTAGAAGTGGTGCCTGGGTGGCTCAGTCAGTTAAGCATCTGACTTTGGCTCAGGTCATGATCTCAGGGTCCTGGGATCGAGCTCCACGTCAGAAGCCTCTTAGAAGGGGGCCTGCCTCTCTCTCTCTCCCTCTGTTCTACCCTCCCCTGCTCCTGCTTGTGCTCTCTCACTCTCCCAAATAAGCAAATAAAATCTCTAAAAATTAAAAAAAAAAACACAAACCTGTGGGAAATATAAAGGAATCTCTATTGTCAGCAAGCAGGTCAGGTGGCCGGAGCCGGAGGTGGAAGGAGGAAGGAGTGGATCACAAAAAGGTGTGGGAAACTTGAGCAAGATGGGAACGTTCGTTACGTCGCTTGTGGTAATGATTGCACGAGTGCAATCACGTCAGAATTTAATTATATACTTTAATTATGTATAGCTTAGTATACTTCAGTTATACCTCAGTAACATTAAAAAAAAATGTACATTTTAGAACAAAAAGATTTTCCTTGTCTGTGACGCAGGAACGTTGTGAGGCTCGAACGTGATAAGGCACTCACCCAGTGTCTGGGACTTTACCTCTGTAGCTGGCTTGAGGTTTTTATTCCCATATGGGTTCCCTTTCCAGACAGAGGCCTGGGGATGGGAGAGGCCAAGGACCCTTCCCCAGATCCCACAGGGAACTGGCTTTGTGTGGGCCAGCATTCCTGGTCCAGAGTAGATCCTGAGCCCCCTGTGGCCTCTTGCAAAGGTCCAACCTCAAGTGGGGTAAAAGGTGACGATTCCAGCCTCCAGGGGCCTGGGAATTGTCTGGCTGCAGGAGCCAAGGGCACTGGGGACCCAGATGTGAGAAGCTCTTAGCATTTGACACTGGGTCCTTCCGGAGGACACACGATTGCAGCCGGCAGTGCACGCTGATTGCCTCCCTTGTGGCCTGCCCGCGTGGATGCAGCACTCCTTCCACAGGCCTGCCACGGGCCCCAGGTCTCCTGCAAGTGGGTGATTCAAAGCCGCTCTTCACAGCGAGTGTGAGAAGCCCCCACCGCAGACCGCCTTCGGAGCCGGCCAAGATTCGACATTACTCACAACTTCCAGTACCTACCCGAGTTCAAACAGGAAGCCTGGTTTTTCCTCTCGTGTCAACAACAGCCTTTATTTCTCTCTTTCTGTCTGGCCTCTGGGCTCTCTTGTGGAGTGGGTTTCTTGGGGTGAAAGTCTGGGGTGTCAGTGGTCTGGGAGGCCCAGCAGCGGATGCTTTGGCCAGAGCCTCCTCACCTGGGAAAGCCTGGGATAAAAACGATGTATGGCTTTGTCAATCTATGTCAATCTTTGTCAGTCTTTGTCAATCTATGTCAATCTTTGTCAATCTTTTTCAATCTTTGTCATCTATGGCTTTGTCAACAAAGGGAACATCTAGCCAGGCACACAGTGGGCCTTCCGTATATGTTTGTTCAGCAGATCTAGATCGAGATGGAAGAGATTCCCAAGCCAGTGCAGCTCCTCCTAGGTTCTTGGCTCAGCAAATACGACCTCCACCTGCTCATCTGGGCCAGACACATTCGAGGCATTTTTTCTGGCTTCCTACTCCCTCATTTCCCACCCTGGGTGGACCCCAAGTCCACCTGTCCTTCTTCCTTGGTGTGTCCAAAGTCTGTCTCCTCCTCTTCACCTTCTTTGTGACAGTTGGAATGCAGACCCCTGGCCCCCTTCACCGGATGTTGTCACTCTCTTCTTCTTCCCCATTCCAGCCACAGACCACACAGCAGCCAGAGCCATCCTTCCTAGATGCTTGAAGGACCACATCACAGATGGACTTTCTTTGCTGACTATCATGACCTTGCATGCGCTGTGTGGTAAATCTAAAGTCCTCACTGTGGCCTGTAGGGCCCGGGGGGGCCTCCCATCTCTCCCAGATCATCTCTGCTCCCTGAGTGATCTCTCTGTGCTGAGGACATGCTGCCATTTCATATGGGGATCCCTAAGCAAGCCCTAATCTACCTGGCCCCCTGGGCTTTGCATGATGCTCTGAGTAGACCCCTGCCTGCCCTGGACATTCCACCGCAAAAGCTCTTAGCCCTCAGCCAAATGCCTTCCTCCATTTTCCTATTCCGTGTCGCCTTTCCTGAAGGAGAGCCAGTTGATTTCCCTCTTATGCATGTGTGTACAGGTTGGTTCTGCATGAACCACCCATGTAGATCTCCAGCCTCTGAGGCCAGGACTCCGTTTGAGTTCTGTGTCTGCAGGCCAGCCCAGACCTGTCTCATCAAGGAGGGTGGAGCACAGACCAGGGGCTTGGCAGCTGTGTGTCGGACAGCCTTCTCTGTGCCCTTCACATCCTCAGGGAATCGAAGGTCTGGAAACAGCTGGCATGAGACAGCAACTCCCCACCTCCGCCTACTCCCCAGGTTCCCTGATGCACCTTGCTTCATAAGGAACACGACCTGTGGCACTGATAATTAGGGGAAAAAGCCAAAGGAGAAGGGTCTCTTTCCAGGGGTGTTCCTGTAGATACTGAATGCCTTTTATGTCCTTCTCCAGCTTTAGCTGGACATCTAACATGTGGCCAAGGCTGGAACACTCAGATAACGCATATTCCATTTTTCCCAAACTCTGAAGAAAGTATTTCTGGAGGGGCACCTGGGTGGCTCAGAGGGTTAAGCCTCTGCCTTCAGCTCAGGTCATGATCTCAGGGTCCTGGGATAAAGCCCCGCATCGGGCTCTCCATTCAGCGGGAGGCCTGCTTCCCCCCCTCTCTCTGCCTGCCTGCTTGTGATATCTCTCTCTCTCTCTCTCTCTGTCAAATAAATAAATAAAATCTTTAAAATAATTAATTAATTAATTAATTAAATTCTGGAGCAGCCTGGAGAAACAGCCCACCCCACCACCCCGGTGGGATAGGTGCGGGGAAGGCAAAAGGAAGGCCTTACTCTTCTCTGTGCCTCAGTTTTCTCCTCTGTAGAATGGAGGAGTACTTGCTTCTTAGGGTTTTGTGTGCATTAAAAGTGTGACTATGTGTAAAGCTCTTAACCAGACTTGGATGCACACACAGTAAGGGTGTTTTGTTAGTGCTTGTTAGTGTTAGTAAGTGCTATTTTTTATGCTATATGTTAGTCTTGATGATAATGGTGATGATGATGACGATGATGAAGAAGGTCCATGGGTGCTCCAGCGTGATGGGAATATATGTCACAGTGTGGGGAGACAGGGCAGGGGGCTGTGGCATAGACCCCTCTCTTGTGAGGAAAAAGCCCTGTGAGTGCCGAGGTTACATCTGGAAGGGTTTATTGAAAGGATTTAGAGTTTTTGATATTTTGGACCAGGCTGAGGTTTTCCTCCTATCCCAGGGAAAGAAAGCTTTGCTAGGCCAGTGGGAGAGTAAGGAGGTTTAAGGATGAATGTTTGATCTCTTAAAAGAAGAAACACTTTAGTACACCTGTGTGGCTCAGTTGGTTAAGCATCCAAGTCTTGATTTTTGCTCAGGTTATGCTCTCAGGGTCATGGGATCGAGCTCTGGGCTGGGCTCTGGGCTCTCTCAGCAGGGAGTCTGCTGGAGATTCTCTTTCTCTCTCTTTCTTTCCCTCTGCCCCTCCCCCTGCTCATGCTTGCATGTGGATTTGCTATCTCTTTTTCTCTCAAATAATAAGTAAATCTTAATTAAAAAAAAAAAAAAGAAGAAGAAACACTTTAAGTGCTTTCTTACAAGGGTAGTGCTAATTAGTAGTAATTATTATTTGGCCATTAAGTCAGACCTTCCCCCAGAATTGTTAGGTACCCATATAAGCCCCAATTGTGCTGAGTGAGGAAACTGACATTTCTTTAAGACAACCTGATTCTCTTACTGTCTTTCCTGCCTCTCACTTCTTCAGCCTCTTGTACCTAATGGCCTTGTGTCCTTGGATGAGATGACACCCCTAGGGGCCCAGGGCTCAGGGTCCAGTAGGCAAGATGGGGAGAGGGACAAAACACAAATATTAGACACACATAAACATATCATTGTAACATGTGCAACATACGAAGAAGATATCCAAGGCTAGAATGAGAGCTGGGGCACCTGGCTGGCTCAGTCAGTAGAGCATGTGACTCTTGAGCTCAGGGTCAGATCAAGCCCCATAATGGGCAGAGAGCTCACAAAAAAAAAAAAAAAAAAAAAAAGACTAAAATGAGGGCTGACCTCAGCAGGAAATGACCTGGTCTGGGGCACTCAGGAAGGACTTCCCAAGAAGTGACAGTTCAACAGAGATCTGAAGCCGGCATTGCAGTTATCTTGGTAAATGGGGGCTTGGGGAGAGAGCACTGCAGGCCAAGGGCACAGTGTGTGAAAGGTCCTGAGGTCTATTGAAAGAACAGAAGGCTGGAGGACTTGCAGCACTGAGCAGGTTTACAGATGGGCTGGGGGGCAAGGACCTGGGTCCAGGCTCTGGGGACAGTCACCATGACACCCATGACTGTTCTGTTTGCTCTGTCTAGGTCTGCATGGAAAACAAGCCTTCCTGGTGGATGTTTTCACAGCTTATGTGAGGATTACCAAATACCAGATCTCTGCTTACCTGCCTGGAGCTCCCTCTAACAGCACATGATTCCTTGCAGGGTGGGGTAAGCGTCCTTCTTCCCTAGTTTCTTTTTAGACTCCAAGTGCTCTTCAGAAAGGGGAACCAAATGTCCTCCCTCTGCTGAGTGATCGGGATGGGTTTGAGAGAACCAAGAGAGGAAGGCATAAGGCTGCTACAAACACCTTAGAGGTGAGTTTGACTTGGCCTGACCAGCAGCCCCTCAGGCAACAAAAGCTCCTGTGTTCCACTCCGACTACTCAGCCCTTCTCTCTTCTTGGGATGACCTGGCATTCATGAGCTGGGGCCAGGACTATGGCACCTGACTCCCACCCTGGCTCTGTGCTTGATACCAGGTTGTGAGCCCCCTCCCCATCCCCCACTGGAATGCTTGCTGCTTGGCTTGATTTCCTTTTTCTAAGTAGATTTAATTTCAAGTTAAAAAAATTCTTTTTTCTTAAAGTTAGCTCTCTGCTCATCCTGGGGCTTGAACTCAGGACCCCGAGATCAAGAGTCACATGCTCTGCCAGCTGAGCCAACCAGCTGCCCCTCAAAGTTTTTATTCATTCTTTAAAATTGACTTCTGATGATGTAAATCATGCAGACAATGGGGGAAAAACATGGTTAAAGCTAAAGCTCTCCCATCCCAGGACCCTACCTGGGGGTTTTCTTCTGGGTGGGTCTTCTTCCAGTCTGTTCAATACATTTTCATTTCATTTATATGTGTACAGATAAAAGAATAGATTGTTCTGTGAACTTTAGAAAAAAAAACACATAAATCTGAGTTATGTGTATTATTTAGCAACTTCCTTTATTCCTTTATCACTTAACAGTACATCTTGAATATCTGTATCATTGCACATCAATGTATGTAAACTGGCCTCATTCTTTTATAACCACAGCTTAGTATTCCCAAGTGTGTATTCCCATAGGTTACTTGACTATTTTGTGACTGATGAATATTCCTTCACACTGTTTCCAGATTATTACCATCACAAGCAGTACATCACAAACATCCTTGTATGTGCCTCTAAGCCTAGCTCTGCTTAAGGAGAGCTGGCTTGTTTGGTGATGAGATGTCTGTCAGAGGAGGCATTCAAGTAAAAGGTGAAATAATATGCCCTCTTCTTCTCAGAACAGTGATGCTTATAATTTCTTATACATGAGAATCACCTGGAAAGCTTTTTTTTTCTCCCAGAGATTTTATTTATTTGACAGAGAGTGAAAGAGACAGCGAGAGAGGGAACTCAAGCAGGAGTGGGAGAGGGAGAAGCAGGCTTTAAAAGATTCCACTTGCTGGGCCAGACCCCTGGTATTTATGGTTTAGGAGCTCTGGGCTAGGCCTGAGAACATGCATTTCTAACTGGTTTCCAGGTGAGACTGGGTCAGGGAACTTATTTTGAGAATTACCACGTTCAGGGTGTTGGCTACTCTGCTTTCACTTGCTTAGAGTCATATCACCCTTGGGAGAAAATGTTCAAGGAGAATGCACCCAGGCTTCTCACTCTACTGAGGAGTGAATGTTCTAATTGGCATCCCTGTGGGAGGCAGGGCTCTTCAGGGTACTGGTAGTGGGTCCAGAGGTCTGGCTAGCAAGGCTGTCCCTGAAGGTGTTCTGGCTGGGTCTGGAAGCCCAGAGCCTCTTATCCCTAGACCCAGCAGACCAGCCCTTTCTGGGCACCAAGCCTTTCTGAACCCACCTCTAGCTCACCCCATTCTTCCCTCTGGATCCTAATGAAAGGCTGAGGCTGGTAGGGAAGGGCTCTGGGGTTTTTATAACAGAAAGGACAGGACACTACATCTCCAGAGAGGGTCTTCTAAAGGTCTTGAGGTTTTAGGACCCTAGGGCGCTCTTAGTTTCCTGTTGCATTACAGGAGTTCATACTGGGGTTGGGGGGTGGGGAGGAACATCACTGGTGGGGCAGGGTGGGGGGGCAGCTGTTGGAGGAACCTGGAGTCTGGACCCTTGGAAGTAACAACATCCCTCTTTCCTGGTGGCTTTGAGAGGGACACTTCTGTCCCAGAGGATGGTCAGTTTGCAGGCTGAGGGTCAGAATACAGACTCCATTTAGCCAGTGCCTCTGCCCAGAGCTGAGTTGGACACCCTACCACTCACCAGGCTCCTTGTCTTTTGACCCCTGGGGTGTTGTTTGACCCCTGCAACCTTGATCATCAGAAAGAAGCTTCCTCTGGACTGTTGGCTTCTTTGTTACAGTTACCAGAAGGCAGGATGTAAGAAGTCTCAACGACCATGCCACAAATCTGGTGGGAGCCAAGGGAAGCTCCTTGGGAGCTCAGGAGAGCTGCTCCAGGCCCCTCTGTGGTGGAGGCAAAGTTTGGATCCAATTCTCATCCAGGGCAGAAATGTCTGAGGTAGGCTTCGTGCCTGTGTGCCTCTCTCTCTTGGGTTATATGTAAATTTTGAATGTCTTCTTTGAGTTGTTCATAGTTGCCATCCCAGTGCTGAGCACAGACTAAGTGCCCAACAGATGGTTGAATACGTGAATAATGAACTTAAATACTTAGAAGGTGTCTGCAAGATGGGCTCAGGCTGCTCACTCCCTGCAGATGAGGGCTAGACCCCAGGGCCAGCTCTTTAGCTATTGGAGATGCCCTTTTCTGCACGCTGCAGCTTATGGGGGTCACCAATCCCCCCTTCCCCCCAAACTTCGTACAATCTCAGATGTGCAAGCAGCCCTCCCCAAGGCTCTGCTGCTTATGGGGGGGGGGGTTACCCTGGTACACCCCTTACCTCGGGGAGTGTGGAGAGGGGGCACTGGTTTCTCTCCTCTCAAGGTGGGGGGGCGGGGTGGGGTGGGGTAGGGTAGGGTGAGGGGCGGGGAGTGGATCTGGAGAGGGAGCCCAGATGGAACTCCAGGCTAGGCTATGCTCTGTCCACTATCCCATTACCCACCGGCCTTAGCTTGCTAACGCTGCCGTAATACTGGAACTGGGGGGTAGGGAGGGAGAGAATTGTAATCCTTTCAGACTCAAATCTTAACTTCTCGTTTCTTTCATGATACCCACTCCTAACCCAAAAAGCGAAAGCCGAGGTTGGGGGAATTCTGCACGGTGGAAAAGCTCAGGGTGTTACTTTTGTTCTGGCTCTGGCTGGTCTTTTGCAGCTCTCTCGTCTCAGATCCGTGGTGCCCCCGACCGAGGGCGCCTAGAGTCTGCAGGTCAGGTTCCTAAGTGGGGCTGAGTCGCGGCCTCGGAGGGTGCCCCCCCGAAGCTGGATGAGGAGAATGTCCCCACCTGCACAGCCTCTGCACTGTTGGCCTTGTGTGCCCCTGGCCTGCTCGGTGGGGAAGGGGCAGCCTTAGGAGGCTTCCCTTTGTGGGCCTCCAAGCCCGGCCCCTTCCTCTGCCCGCCCCAAACCGAGTGCTTTGAAGTGGCCGCACTCGCAGGCCCCCTCCCCAGCGCGGCGCCGCCCCCGCTGCGCCAGCACCTTGGCAGTGGCCGAGAGCTTTGCATGGAAATGGGCCCCTGGCACCCGCTGGGCACTCTTTGTAAATTCATCCCGGGGAGGCCCAGTCGTGGGGCCGCTCCAGGGGGATCCGCCTGCCGGGTCCAAGAGCCGAGGTACTTAGGGTTAGCCCCTCAAGCCTTTTTCGTGATTGAATACCTCCTCCCTTAGGGTCTTAGGGCGGGACTGTTGGAGCCCTCCCACCGGTTCCTCTGGAGGAAATAGGGCGGGCTGCGGGGGATGCGGGAACTAGTTTTCAGCAGAAAATCCAACAGGTCCTTTTGGCAACATATTTGTACCAATACTTAAAAACTGTGCAGAAATAAAAAACAAAAGAAAACAAAAACAACCCTCACGCAGACCTTTGATCTAGCAAGTCCATTGCTATGAAAATAACCATAGATGGGTGCAAAGATGTTGTACATTGCAAGACACTGGAGCTTTGTTTAGACCTGGGAAACCGTGGAAATACCTAGCAGTAGGGATTGGTTATATTCTCTAATTAATTCGTTTACCACAGGTCACACACCGTTGGAAAAACCCATAACTTCAAATCATTCGCAATGATGATGTAGTATATTTACTATCCCCCAAATGCTCTTGATATTAAATGAAAGCAAAAATTATATATACCAGTATGGGGGCGCCTGGGTGGCTCAGTGGGTTAAAGCCTCTGCCTTCCCCGCGCAGGTCATCATCCCAGGGTCCTGGAATCGAGCCCTGCATCAGCTCTTTGCTTGGTGGGGAGCCTGCTTCCTCCTCTCTCTCTGCCTGCCTCTCTGCCTACTTGTGATCTCTGTCTGTCAAATGAATAAAATCTTAAAAAAAAAAAAATTATATATACCAATATGGAAAAAAGACTGGAGAATATAGGAGACCACATTGCTGAGATGAAGGATGCCTACTGTTTTTGTAGGATTTTCTGAAATTCTTTGTACTTTATACCATAATCATATATTAGTATTTTTAATTTTTTTAAAAAAATTTTATTTATTTATTTATTTGACAGAGAGAGAGAGAGAGAGAGATCACAAGTAGGCTGAGAAGTAGGCTGAGAGTCAGGCAGAGAGAGTGGGGGAAGCAGGCTCCCTGCTGAGCAGAGATCCCGATGTGGGGCTCAATCCCAGGACCCCGGGATCATGACCCTAGCAGAAGGCAGAGGCTCCAATCCACTGAGCCACCCAGGTGCCCCTTTATTTTTAAAATAAAACTTCAGTTATATGATTATAAAACAGAATTGTACCAGGTTTCTCAGTAATTTCTCATTTGAGTAGCACCCTGCAGGACTCACAACATTTAAGAAAAAAAAATTTTTTTTTAAGATTTTATTTATTTATTTGACAGACAGAGATCACAAGTAGGCAGAGAGGCAGGCAGAGAGAGAAGGGAGTCAGGCTCCCTGCTGAGCAGAGAGCCGATGCAGGGCTTGATCCCAGGATCCCAGGACCCTGGGATCAAGACCTGAGCGGAAGGCAGAGGCTTTAACCCACTGAGCCACCCAGGTGCCACGGACTTAGAACATTTTAAACACATTTTTCTCTTTTCAAAACGGGCCTTCAGCCTGTGGGTCGGGTAGGCAAAACTACTGTCATCCGTGTTTCAAAGAAGGGAAGGCGGAGGCCTTGGGAGGTGGCGGGTGGCTCAGTGGGGTGAGGCAGTGCAGGGCAGATATCGTGCTCTTCCACAGCACAAAGGGCTTTGCAGGTGGCAGAGTGGGAAGAGGCGCAGGCCAGATGTCCCCTTCAGCGTGTGGCCAGAACCCAGGCCTTCTTGGCTTCCCTGCCACATTCTGCATGCAGACCACCCCACTGCAGCCCAAATCTGCAACAATAGCGAAAGGAGATGTCTCAGAGAATGTCGGAGCACAGGAACAGGGGCCCAGACCACAGTCCAGGCTCTCAGGTGTCCTGAGTCTCACCTGATGTTACTCAGGGAACCTGGGGTGGTGGAGGGAACTTCTACCAGACTGGGGCTTGTCAAACGTTCAGCTTTCTTCCTAAAAAATCAGCTAGCTATTGGGGTGCCTGGCTGGCTCAGTTAGTAGAGCATATGACTCTTGATCTCTGGGTTTTAAGTTCAAGCTTTTAAAAAAAGCTTGCTTTTTTTTTTTCTTTTTAAAGGAGCCTCCTTAAAAAAAAACAACAAAAGAACAGGACGCCTGGGTGGCTCAGTTGGTTAAGCCACTGCCTTCAGCTTGGGTCATGATTCTGGAGTCCTGGAATCAAGTCCTACATTGGGCTCCCTGCTCATCGGGGAGTCTGCTTCTCTCTCTGACCTTCTCCCCTCTCATGCAGGCTCGCGCGCGCGCTCTCTCTCTCAAGTAAATAAATAAAATCTTAAAAAACCAAACCAAACAAAACAGGGACACCTGGGGGCTCAGTTGTTAAGCGTCTGCCTTCAGCTTGGGTCATGATCCCGGGGGGTCCTGAGATCCGAGCCCCGCATCGGGCTCCTGGTTGTGGGGAAGCCTGCTTCTCCCTCTCCCACTCCCCCTGCTTGTGTTCTCTCTCTCACACTCTCTCTCTCTCTCTCTGTGTGTCAATTAAATAAATAAATAAAACCTTAAAAAAAAAAAACAAAACAGCTGAAAGAAAACATTAGCTAGATGTGGGAGAGTGCCTGCACTTCTGCGAAGCTCTCTCCCCTATCCCTGCCCCCCATGCGTTACGGCTTATCCACGTGAAGAACAGTACTGAATTAGTAAGGGATGGCTGCTAAGACTGAAAAGATAGAGGAGAAATCTCTTATCTCGGGGTGTATTCACAGGGTTTGAGCCCA
Source organism: Mustela erminea (assembly GCF_009829155.1). Taxonomy (NCBI): domain Eukaryota; kingdom Metazoa; phylum Chordata; class Mammalia; order Carnivora; family Mustelidae; genus Mustela; species Mustela erminea. The sequence continues at coordinate 92,434,003 of NC_045616.1, forward strand.
ACTGAAATGGCTTACAGGCATGGAAACGGGCCCCTCAGTGCTCATCATAAGGTTTAGAGAACACTAAAAAAATTTCCCTTTTCTCTAGTTAGCTTTGGTGATCTTTTGATGTTCTTGGCAGTTTATAAGTCATTTTATGCTTCTGCGTTCTTTAACATTCATCTTTGTGTTTTTCTGAAAGCACAGTAAAACCTGGTGGGGGGGGGGGTTCTGTGTGGGCGGGAGTTTTTCTGGGGCCCCCAGAGGGTACTGCTACTAAGTAAAATTTGCTTTTACTAAAATACACAGAAATCACCTCTCAGAGAACTTCTTTCTGTTCTAAATTCACTTTAGATGAATGTACCAATTCAATGTAGAGATTTCCAAAAGATTAGAAATAATGAAGAACAGAAACCAAGACAACTAAGATAGAAGTAGCAGCTCAAACTTAGCCATGAATTTTCCAGAGCAGATGGATACCTGAATTTTTAGATGTAAGAGGCACAGTGATTTCTGAGCAGAGAAAATAGAATCACTCTATAGTTAGCCACATTGTAGTGAAACTTCACGACACCAGAAGACAATGAGAAAATCCTTACAGAAAACCACAGAAAAAAGAAATTTTCCCTACAAAGAAATGATCTTTAGACAGCCTTCTCATCAGCAATGAGAGGCAAGGATGCTATCTTCAAAGTGCTGAGGGAAATCATTGTCCCTAAAATTTTATGCCAGACTACATGTTATTCAAGAATAAAGGCCCAATAAAGACTTTTCAGACAAAACAAGAAAAAAGAAAAAGATGTTCTCTTCCATGCCCGCATGGCAAGAACTGCTAACGGATGTTCCTCAGAAAGAAAAAAATTAATCCCGAAGGAAGCAATTGAAGGAAAGAAGCAGCCCTGAGAAGCTAAAAAGTGACAATAAAAATAAAAAATAAAAAAGTGTATCTAAAAAGTGACAATAATTATATTGGCAACTAATTTTGAAGGGTTTAAAAACAAGAAAGGGTAAAGTACTAGGGAATGATAATGTTTAAGATGAAGCAGGGTAGGCGTCTGGCTGGCTTGTTCGTGGAGCTTGACACTCTTGTTTGTGACATCGAGCCCCATGTTGGGTATAGAGATTACTTAAAAATAAAATATGTAGGGGTGTCTGGGTGGCTCAGTGGGTTAACCTCTGCCTTCGTCTCAGGTCATGATTTTAGGGTCCTGGGATTGAGCCCCACATCAGGCTCTTTGATCAGCAGGGAGTCTGCTTTTCCTTCTCTCTTCTTGCTTCTCTGCCTACTTGTGATCTCTCTCTCTGTCCAGAAAAAAAAATTTTTTTAAACGGATGACACTTTGAGTAGTCATCCATCATCAAGTGTCTTTTGAGTAGACACTTTGAGTAGTAGGCTTTAAAAAATAAATAAATAGGGACGCCTGGGTGGCTCAGTTGGTTAGGCAGCTGCCTTCAGCTCAGGTCATGATCCCAGCGTCCTGGGATCGAGTCCCACATCGGGCTCCTTGCTCGGCAGGGAGCCTGCTTCTCCCTCTGCCTCTGCCTGCCATTCTGCCTGCCTGTGCTCACTCTCTCTCCCCCTCTCTCTCTCTGATAAATAAATTTTAAAAAAAAATTCTCTTAAAAAAAAAAAAAAAAAATATATATATATATATAGCGCCTGGGTGGTTCAGTGGGTTAAGCCACTGCCTTTGGCTCAGGTCATGATCTCAGGGTCCTGGGATCGAGTCCCACATCAGGCTCTCTGCTCAGCAGGGAGCCTGCTTCCCTCTCTCTCTGCCTGCCTCTCTGTCTACTTGTGATGTCTCTCTGTCAAATAAATAAATAAAATCTTTAAAAAAAAAAAAAAGCCCAGGTCATGATCCCAGGGTCCTGAGATCGAGCCCCGCATTGGGCTCCCTTCTCAGAGGGGTGTCTGCTTCCCCCTCCTCTCTGCTTCTCTGCCTACTTGTGATCTCTCTCTCTCTGTGTCAAATAAATAAATACAAAATCTTTAAAAAAAAAAAAGAAAAGAAAAGAAAAGAAAGAAAATTTAAAAAGCAACAAGTATGGGTGCCTGGGTGGCTCAGTTGTTGAGCATCTGCCTTTGGCTCCAATGAGGAGCCCAGGATCCTGGGATTAAGCCCGCATTAGTCTCCCTGCTCAGCGGGAAGGCCTGCTTTCTCCCTCTCCCACTCCCCCTGCTTGTAATTCCTTCTCTTGCTGTCGCTCTCTCTCTGTCAAATAAATTTTAAAAATCTTAAAAAATAAAAATTTAAAAAAATAAAAAAGCAACAAGGAAAGATGGAACAGGGTCATTGGTATAAAGCATATTCTTAGATTCTTTTGTTTTGGGAGAAGGTAGAGTGGAAAGCGAATTTCTCAGGATGCTAAGAAAGAAAGTGTAAGCTGCAGGACGGTTCTTTCTACACTTTTTTTGGGGGGGGGGTTAAGATTTTATTCATTTATTTGACAGAGAGAGAGAGAGCACGAGCAGAGGGAAGGAGCAAGGGGAGACAGAGAAACAGGTTCCCCATTGAGCAGGGAGTCAAATGTGGGTCTGGAGCCCAAAGTGGGTCTCGATCCCAGGACCCCAGAATCATGACCTGAGCTGAAGGCAGACACTGACCTGACTTGAGCCACCCAGGCACCCTCTACCCTTTTTTCTTAAAGAAGAGTCCCAAGCTGAAAAAATCTTCAGGTCCCATAAAACCTGGATCTGCCTCTGGGGTAGGGTCAATGTTTTATATTCAGATTTTATTAGAATAGTTGTGTATGTTTTTTAAAAAAATGGAAATATGATCTGCTGAAAGTTCTAAACTGGTAAGAAAAATAAAGATAAGAAAATTGGATCCTGGGCACCTGGGTGGTTCAGTTGGTTGGATGGCTGCCTTTGGCTTAGGTCATGATCCCAGGGTCCTGAGATTGAACCCCACATTTAAGCTCCCTGCTCAGTGGGGAGCCTGCTTCTCCCTTTCCTTCTTTCTGCGGCTCCCTCTGCTTGTTCTCTCCCCCCCATCAGATAAATAAATAAAATCTTCAAAAATAAAATAAAAATAAGTAAAAAGGAAAACAGGGGGAAGAAAGCAAAGAAAACACAAATTAGAGTGGCAAATGTGGCCAAAATGCTTACTTGACCCTTGATATCTGTTCTGCGTCTGTCACATGGTAATAAAAGTTTTTACTGAAATATACTTGGTATATTAGTTTCAGGTGTACAACATAATGATTAAATATGTGTGTATTTTGCAAAATGATTATCATAACTAGTCTAGTTAACATTCATTACATGCATTACCACATATAGGCTAAAATAAATTTTTTTGGTAATAAAATTTGTAAGCACGCCAATTTAAAATCTACATCTTTCATTGTGCTTTACTTAGGGACGCGGCCCATGGTAAATGACCAGAAGTGATGTGGCAACTTCTAGGTTGCCATAGGAAAGGAAAGGAAATTACCTTCTTTTTCTCTTCTGGTTGGCTGGAACTTTTTTTTTTTTTTTTTAAGAGAATATAAGAGAGAATGGGAGGGGCAGAGAGAGACAGAATCTTAAGCAGACTCCCCACTCAGCACAGAGCCGGACAAGACCCTGAGATCATGACCTGAGCGGGAATCAAGAGTGCAATGCCCAACCGGCTGAGCCCCCCAGGCACGCCATAGTTGGCTGCAGTTTAGATGTCTCAGCAGGAGCTAGATCATCTGTCTCTAAAAGAGAATACGATGTACTGAGAATGATAGAGCAATAAAGAAGGAGACCGGCCTCTGATAACTTTGTGGGGAGTTATCATACCAGCTAGGACTTCTCCGTGAGAGATAAAAATTTCCCATCTGGTTTAAGCCATTTTATTTATTTATTTATTAAATATTTTATTTATTTATTTGACAGGCAGAGATTACAAGTAGGCTAAGAGGCAGGCAGAGAGAGAGAGGAGGAAGCAGGCTCCCCGCTGAGCAGAGAGCCCGATGCGGGACTCGATCCCAGGACCCTGGGATCATGACCTGAGCCAAAGCAGAGGCTTTAACCCACTGAGCGACCCAGGCGCCCCTGGTTTAAGCCATTTTAAACGTGATATCTTGGCAAAAGCTGCCGAACCTATATCCTAATTGACTAGGTGTAAGTATAGATATGTTAGCGAGTCCAGTGCACTAACTGGATTAGACTCACCAGCTAAAGGACAATGATGTTCAGGTCAGAATAAAACAAAACAGATAAACACTGCTGTGTTTGTTCGTTAAGGACTGGGTCTGTCTCCTGCTGCAGTGGATTCACACCTTATTGCCAGGGATGGGGAATTGTTATAGAGACGGTACTGGCCTGCAGATTAAAATGTAGTCACTATGTGGCTCTTTACAGAAAAAGTCTGATGACCCCTGAGCTAGATGACGTGGAGGCTGCCTTTTTAGGCAACAGGTTCGAGCATTGGAAACCTGTCGGAAGCCAAAGGGCCCACGGCAGCCACAGCGCTAAAGGCAGAAAGGCTCAGAATCTGTGGCCGTAGGTCTTAACTAACCAATGGGATCCTTACAACCAAGCAGAGCTACCAAAAAAAAGGGGGGAAATTTCCTGTGTTCCTGTACCTGCTCACTCTGCCCTCTAATTGTAGCTCCTCCCCACTGCCTCCTCATGGATAGTTTCTCCTTTGCTTTCTGCCTGCCACCCCCTTGCTGTGTATTTAATAAACTTCTGTCTCTTTTATTCTGCATTTGATGAATTCTTTCACTACCTGCACCGCTGGTCTCCACCTGATCAAGCACCCTACGTTTGGTGGCCTCCCATCCCAGATGAGCCCCCACAGGTCATAATGCTAATTTTAACACCTAGCAACAAATAATTATTATACTGACTATATTCTCTGAACTTTTTTTTTTTTAAGATTTTTATTGATCTATTTTATTTTGGAAAGAGAGAGGCAAAGCCAGAACAGGGAGAGGGACTGAGGAAGAGAGAGAGAATCTCAAGCAGACTCCATGCTGAGCATGGGGCCCCACATGGGGCTCGATCCTACCACCCTGTGATCATGACCTGAGCAGAAACCAAGGGTCAGATGCCCAACAAGCTGAGCCACCCAGGTGCCCCATATTCTCTGATCTTAATGAGGTAAGAGTAGAAGTTAAAATCAAAGAGATAACCCAAATAACCACATTACATTTGGAAGTGGGTCTGAAGGATTCACACGGGGGAAAATATAATCATAAATTACAAAATATTTGGAAGTGGAGGACATGGAAACACCACATAAGAAAACTTGTGAGCATCGGTTAATATAATGACTAGAGAGAAATTTGTATCCTTTAAAAATATATTCCAGGGGTGCCTGGGTGCCTCAGTCAGTTAAGCCTCTGACTCTTGATTTTGGCTTGGGTCATGGTCTCAGGGTCCTGAGATTGAGGCTCGCCTCAGGCTCTACACTGGGTGCGGAGCCTGCTTGAGATTCTGGCTCTCTCTCTGACCCACCCCTATCCAACCCTGCGAATAGTCTTTCCCTCTCTATCTAAAACAAAACAAACTATGTGTTTGTATATATATATATTCAAAAAAAGACAAAAAATTAATAAACTCAGTACTCAGCACAAGAATTAGAAAGAGTAATAGAATAATCTGAAGAAAGTAATGAAAAGGAAGTAAGAATTAAACAAAAGACAAAGGAGCAATAGAGAGATAAACAAAAGCAAAGAAAAGACCAGAACAAACCTCCAACAAGATGGACCAACCAAAAAAAAGAGTAAAGGAACAGGTAATACTATACTAATTAATTTACTAATTGAATTAATTTAAAATAATTAAAACGTGATGTAATAAAAGATCCTGTAGACAATTTTTTTTTTTTTTTTTTTTTTTTTTAGTTATGAGAGAATACCACAAGCATCTTTATGCTGACGAACTGGAAATTTCAAAAGATAGGGATAATTTTCTAGGAACTTGTAAACATCCCAAACGGATTCAACGAGTTATAGAAAAATGGAAGTATCCTGTGTTTATGGCCGAGTAACAGGGCTCCCTGAAACAGAATGTCTCAAAACAACCATTTCTTTTGCTCGTGATTCCATGGGTCAGCATGTAAACCAGGCATGAGCCGAAGAACAGGCCTTCTGCTGGTCTCTCCTGGAGCGTCTCAGGCGGTGGCAGCACCCAGCAAGTGCCCTGGGTCTGGACGGTCCAGGCTGACCTCCCTCTCCCGCCCTGCAGTTGATGCTGGCTGTCAGCTGAGTCATGTGTCTCCATCAGGTGATTCCAGGCTTCCCATGCTAGCAGGATTCCCAGTAAGTGCAGAACAGAGTGAGCCCCAGTGCACAAGAGCTCGCCAGCCCTGCTTGTGTCACATTGGCTAATATTTCACCGGCCAAATAGTATCACATCTTGGCCAAAGCTAGTCACTGAATCATTGTGGCATGGCCTTTATTATTACCATCAGCCAAAACCAAGTCAACATAAAAATCAGCCCTCTCTATAATGTGGTATTTCACACTGGATACTGGAATAGAAAAAAGAGATGTTGGTGGAAAAATTGGTGAAATCCAAATAAAGTCTGGAGTTTAGTTGATGGTAATGTACCAATGTTAGTTTCTTATTTTGTCATGTCAACCTCTATGCTTAGCATGGAGTCTGCTAGTTTCTCTTTCCTTCTCCCTATGCCCCCCCGTGCTTGCTCCCTCTCTCTCTAAAATAAATTTTAAAATCTTTAAAAATAAAAATAAAATTAGAAAACCCCAAGTAACTTACCAAATTAACATAGCAAAGAAGAAAACCCATATAAAAAACTCACATATTTTTAAAAAAGATTTTATTTATTTATTTGACAGAGAGAGAGAGCACAAGTAGGCAGAGAGGCAAACAGAGAGAGAGAGAAGCAGGCTACCCGCCAAGCAGAGAGCCTGATGCAGGGCTTGATCCCAGGACCCTGGGATCATGACCTGGGCTGAAGGCAAAGGCTTAAGCCACTGAGCCACCCAGGTGCCCCGATACATATTTTTTTTTAAAGATTTATTTATTTTAGGGGCACCAGTGTGGCTCAGTCAGTTGGGCATCTGCCCTCTTTTTGGGTCATGATCCCAGGGTCCTGGGAGTGCCCTGCATTGGGCTCCCTGCTCAGTGGGGAGTCTGCTTCTCTCTCTGCCCCTCCTCCTGATTGTGCTCCGTCTCTGTCAAATATATAAATAAAGATCTTAAAAAAAGAGGAGATTTATTTATTTTAGAGAGAGAGGGAGGGAGTGTGTGCGCATGCACACAAGTTGGGGGGGTGGGCAGAAGAAGAGGGAAAGAGAGAGAGTCTGAAGCAGACCCCCTACTGAGCATGGAGCCTGACTCCAGGCTCTCACAACCCTGAGATCATGACCTGAACCAAAATCAAGAGTGAGACGCTTAATCAACCAGGCGCCCCTAAAAATAAAATCTTAAAAAAAAAAAGAAGTGTCCAGTTAAGATGGCTAGATATAAAAAATGTGACATAAAAAAATTGACTTGTTTCCTAGAGGAAACATGAAACAGGGTGAAGGATGGTCTTTTGCATAAAGTTTGTTTCTTAAAAGAAAGATGTGGGGGCGCCTGGGTGGCTCAGTGGGTTAAAGCCTCTGCCTTTGGCTCAGATCATGATCCCAGGGTCCTGGGATAGAGCCCCACATCGGGCTCTCTGCTCAGCGGGGAGCCTGTTTCCTCCTCTCTCTCTGCCTGCCTCTCTGCCTACTTGTGAACTCTGTCCAATAAATAAATAAAATCTTAAAAAAGAAAAAAAAAGAAAGAAAGAAAGATGTGGTGTGTGGGTGGCTCAGTTGGTTAAGTGCCCTACTCTTGATTTCGACTCAGGTTGTGATCTCAGAGTCCTGAGATAGAGTTCTGTGTTGGGCTCTGTGCTCAGTAGAGAATCTGCTTGTCCCTCTCCCTCTGCCACTCCCCATGTTCATGCACATTTTCTCTCTCTCAAATGAATAAATATTAAAGAAAGAAAGGGAGGGAAGAAAGAAGAAAGAAAGAAGGAAAGGAAGAAAGAAAAGAGAAGAAAAGAAAAGAGATGGAGGGACTCCTGGGTGGCTCAGTCCATTAAGTGTCTGCCTTCGGCTCAGGTCATGATCTCTGGGTTCGAGGCTCACGTCAGGTTCCCTGCCCAATGAGGAGCTTTCTTCTCCCTCTCCCTCTGCCTGCTGCTCGCCTTGCTTTGCTTTCTCTCTCGTTCAAATAGATAGATAAAATCTTAAAAAAAAAAAAAAAGATAAAATCTTAAAAAAAAAAAGATGAAGGAGAGCTGATACAAAGTCTCATTTGTCAAATCTGGATGACAAGTACAAGTATGTTATGCTGCTTTCTTTTTTAAAATGTTTCTATGCAGGGACACTCGGATGGCTCAGTCCGTTAAGCTTCTTTCTTCAGCTCAGGCCGTGGTCTCAGGGTTGTGAGATTGAGTCCTGAGATGGGTTTAGAGCTTGGTGGGGAGTCTACTTGAGATTCTCTCTCCTGAGAGGGAGTCCTCCCTGGCCCTCCCCTGCTGTCTCTCTCTCTCTCTCAAAGAAATAAATTAAATATTTTTAAAAAAGTAATTTTCTTTTTTTAAAAAGATTCTATTTATTTATTTGACACAGAGAAAAAGGTCACAAGTAGCAGAGAGGCAGACAGAGAAAGAGGGGGAAGCAGGCTGCCCGCTGAGCAGAGAACCTGATGCGGGGCTCAATCCCAGGACCCTGAGATCATAACCTGAGCCAAAGGCAGAGGCTAAACCCACTGAGCCACCCAGGCACCCCAAAAAAGTAATTTTCAAAAATGATTCTTTGGAGAGGCACCCGGCTGGCTTAGTCGCAATAGCATGTGACTCTTGATATAGGGGTTGTGAGTTCAAACCCTATGTTGGGTGTAGAGATTATAAACAAACAAACAAACAAACTCACTTAAAAAAAAATAGGTTCTTCGGAAGGGGTACTGGGAAGAGCTTTCATTTCCTTATCCGTACTACCTCAGTAGTCACTGAACAGTACTTCCTAAATGAGCACCTCCCTGGTGCTAGGCTTTGTGCCTGTCCTTGGTGATCTGACTGCTAGTGTGGGGTGAGTCGTGGAGCATGGGCTGGGATAATGTGCGTGTAGTGTGTCCACATGGTGGCTGAAGCACAGCTATGCTCAGTATACAGGGACCATGATGATTACGGGCTCCTACGCAATGGCACAAAGCTTCCAGCTGCCAAGATAAAGAGTCAGGCTCTCATTAGTCCTACTCTTGGCTTTTCTTGTGCCCAACATGTGTTCATCAAAGTCTGTATTCGGGGGCGCCTGGGTGGCTTAGTTGATAGGGCATCTGGCTTTGGCTCGGGTCTCTCAGGATGGAGCCCCATGTCGGTTTCCCTGATGGGTGGAGAGCCTGCTTCTCCCTCTACCTCTCTCGTCCCAAATAAATAAAATCTTTATATATATATATTTATATATTTATGTATATATACACATATATTTATATATGCTTATATATAAATATACACCTTTATATATTTATATATAAATGAAGATTTTATTATAAAGATTTTATTCATTTATTTAACAGGGAGAGACACCGCAAGAGAGGGAACACAAGCAGGGGCAGTGGGAGAGGGAGAAGCAGGCTTCTGGGTGAGCAGGAAGCCCGATGCAAGGTTCAATCCCAGAACCTCAGGATCATGACCTGAGCTGAAGGCAGACGCCCAATTACTGAGCCACCCAGGCACCCCTAAATAAAATCTTTTTTAAAAAAGTTTTAAAAAAATGAAGTTTTTATTCAGCCTGTTCCAAGCCTGTTCCACACAGCCCAGCGGGTAAACAAGTCAGCACCAGGGCGAGAGTTGGGTCGGGGAGGCCTGTAGATTTCCGGGATCCAGAGAGGAAGGGGGGAGACCCAGCAGGGCTGTGATTGATCCTCAAGTAGACACAGAGTCTCCTGGGCCTCTGCCCAGGCCTGGCTGTGGCCCTCAGTTCTGGCTGCTTGTGCCTCTCTATGTCACCTTCAGCTACATAATCAAACAACTATAACCAAAGAAAAGAAGCAAGACATCACACTTGGGTGGCATTTAGGTTTGCTGTTGCTGAGAAATCTGTTTTTGAACGAAAGGAATTTTGTAGGGGGCCGGATAGGGTGGGGGGTGCCGGGTGTGTCTGACTTCATTGTTCTAGCACAAAAGAACAGCCCTGTTCTTTGAAAATTCTGGAAGACTTTCCACGCTAAAAAGGCTCAAGGATGTGCCAAGGCTCAGGAGGCCTGAGGTGGCAGCTCCCGTTGGTGGGGAGCTTTTGAAACAGGCCTCCTGGCACCGTGAGCACAGCTGCTTGAGGCCCTGGGTGTGGGGCATGTCTTGGAGGGTAGGGGAGTGCCTCTCCGGATCCAAGGCCCGCAGCATCAGGCAGGCGCCCTGGCACTCCGCTTTCCCGGAGTTTCGGTTGGAAGATGCCGCCTTTGAAACTCCACTAGGCTCCGATGCCAGCCAGTTTCCTCCTGGGCTGGAGCCGAGGAAGACCTGGGTCCAAGCATGCCCAAGCCTTCCACCTGGCCTTGCACCCCGCAAGCTAGGCCCTGGTTCTGTGGCCCGGGAGCCCAACATCCTCACTCTGGCTGGCAGGGATGGAGGGGGTAGGAGTATCCAGTCTGCTGGTCCTGCCAGGGCCTTTCTTTTCTTTTCTCTCCCCTCCCCCCTTTCCCCTCCACTCCCCTCCCCTCCCCTCCCCTCCCCTCCCCTCCCCTCCACTCCCCTCCCCTCCCCTCCCCTCCTCTTCTCTTCCCTTTCTCCTTCCCTTCCCCTCCCTTCTCTCTCTCTCTCTCTTTTTTCCCCTTCTTTTCTTTTCTCTTTAGGACCTCTCTTTCCCCGTTGCCCCAAGTCTAGAGCTCTGTAGCTCCCTGCCGGCATCACTGCCTCACTGGTGGCAAAGCCTGCTCGGACAGAAGGCTGGTAATCTGTGACTCATGGCCTGTCTCTGACCATGGGCCGTGCTGAGTCACTGGGCTTGCCTGCTCTGCCCAGAAGTGCCAGGGGTGGGGCAGCCCTGAGAAGGCGCTGGCAGGGGTGGGGAGGAAGCCCACTCTTAACGGCTGGGGGGAGCCGGCCTCAGCTCATGGGGCAGAGTCTGTTTGCTGGGGTCACAGTCCCTGGAAGAGGCCTGTGGAGTCAGGTCAGGGCCTCTGTGTCAAGGGCGTCCGCCTCAGCAAGTCCTCCCTGCTTGGGTCTCCCCAGCCCCTGGGACTTTGCTCCCCGTCAGACCTGACCGGACACATACCTTGCATAATCTAGCTGTTGCAGGGGGTGGTCTGTCCACGGTCTCTCTGGAGGTCTGAAGATTCTGGCTTCTGGGGGCACGTGGGTGGCTCAGTTCATTAAGCCTCTGCCTTTGGCTCAGGTCAAGATTGCAGGGTCAATGGGGCACCTGGGTGGCTCAGTGGGTTAAAGCCTCTGCCTTCGGCTCAGGTCATGATCTCAGGGTCCTGGGATCGAGCCCCACATCGGACTCTCTGCTCCGCGGGGAGCCTGCTTCCCCCTTTCTCTCTGCCAACTTGTGATCTGTTGCTGCCAAAGAAATAAATAAAATCTAAAAAGAAAAAAAAAAGATTGCAGGGTCAAGAGGCTCCCTGCATCAGGCTCCCTGCTCTTCCACTGCTCCTTCCCCAACTCATACTCTCTCTCTCTCTTTCTCAAATAAATAATCTTAAAAAAAAAAAAATGTTAAAAAAAAAAAGAAAAAATTCTGGGTCCTGGGTGAGCCAGGGACAACGAGGCTGCTGACCTGGGTCCTCCAGCCACTCACTTGACCTTCGTCTGTTTTTCACTTAGAAAAGGACAGAAGTGAAAACAGTCAGGAGCACCCTTTTACATTTTCTTTTTTTTTTTTTTTTTTAAAGATTTTATTTATTTGTTAGAGAGAGAGATACAGAGCGCAAGCACAGGCAGACAGAGTGGCAGGCTAGAGGCAGAGGGAGAAGCAGGCTCCCTGCCGAGCAAGGAGCCCGATGTGGGACTCGATCCCAGAACACTGGGATCATGACCTGAGCCGAAGGCAGCCGCTTAACCAACTGAGCCACCCAGGCGTCCCGCTTTTACATTTTCTGCTTATCGGATTGGCAGAACATTTAAAAGGACTAATAATGCCCCGTGTTGAAGAGAATGTAGGGAGACAGGTGCTGTTGTGTGATGGTGGCTGAGATCGAGGAGGCCCAGCCAGATTTTGGAAGGGCCACTTGGCAGTACCTGCTAACATACATACATACCTACATACATTTATTAATTATTTTATTTAGATTCAAATTAGTTAACACATAATATAGTATTTGTTTCAGGAGTAGATATACGTTTTTTCTTTTAAGATTTATTTTACTTGAGAGAGAGCGAGAGAGCATGCCTGAGCGGGTGGAGGGGCAGAGGGAGGAGAGAAATAGATTCCCCTCTGATCACGGAGCCAGAAAGGGGGTGGGGGGGCTTGATCCCAAGACTCTGAGACTCTGACCTGAGCCAGAATCAAGAGCACAGTACTCAACTGACTGAGCCACCCCGGCACCCCAAGACACATACACTCTGGACCCTGCCGTAAACTTAGGAGAACATTTCCTATAGAAAATCTTACACAATGATACAGAAACGTTTTGCGATGCCAAGTATCTCTAGGGCTGGGGCAGCCGCTCCCATCCAAGGCAGCACGCTTGCTTTTCCTGTGCAGAGTTCCTGACTCCCTATGCTCCGCGGGGAGAGGGCCGGTGGCTATGATATTTCCCAGGTAAATTTAAAGTCTGTCATCAGTTCAGCCGGCCACTGGGAAAGCCTCACAGCCCGAAAGGCAATGGCTCCCTTCCTCCAGCCCCGAGAGCCCTGACTGGTTGCCTTCAAGACCTGGGCCCGGCAGCTTGGCCTCACCCTAACCACCACGTTCGCACGTTCACAAGGCAAATGAAGCATTAAAAACAAGCTAATTAGTACTTCAGGGTAGCTTCATTCACAAAATTACCTCACTGAGGACGTGTCTCATTTATAACCGACTTAATTAAAAGAAACTTGGTAAATTCCTGTAACAGATGAAGACAGCACTTTCTAGAAACGCCGTAATTGAAGTGTTTTACTGCCTATATCAAATGGTTATTAAATCTTTAATATCATAATTCCTTAAGAATGCCATTGTTAGTGACAAACAGCAACCCTTGCAACAAAGGAGCTAATTATTCCCTCCTCTTGGCTGGGCAGCCCACAGGAAGTCGTAACTTCTCTGTTGTACTGCTTTCTCTGCATTGTTAATGCGTATGAGCACAGGCCAGCTCTGGGAGGAATCTACCATAAAGATTAAGAATGGGAAGAAGCCCTGTTTCTGACTGGCTGACTTGGGGTCTAGGAAAAAATGCTTCTTCCCCAGGTGTGGTCGTGACAGACATTGGTTGACTGTCACTGTGGGTGGGCTGTGGCCTCGGAGTAGCACAGAGATGCTGAGTGACTCCCCCAGGTTGCCCAGCAAAGTAGAGTTTGGAGAACGCTCCCCTGTGCAGTGTCCCGTGGCCTGGCTGCGGCTCTCTGAGAATGTGCCCTGAGGCAGGCAGGATGAAGTGTGCATAACCTGATCTGTCCCCCACTTTCCCCCCATCCTGGGCTTCCTCCCCACCCAGCTCCTGGGGACTGACTCCATGCAGGGTTCCTCAGGCACATCTTTGTGCAGGATGGGTGCCAGCCCTTCTTCCCTGAGTACTTGGCCCTGAAATACCTGATAGGAGGAGTCTAGAGAGTGATGGAAGGCGGCCAGTGGGTCCATTGATCCAGAGGAAACTGACAAAATGTGGACCCTCCCGACCTCCGGAGGGGGCATTGAAGGGGCTTATGAATAGAGTGGAAAGGAGATGTTTTTACTGGCTTGCTGGGTGACTGGCCCAGAGGCACGGCCACTCCTTGCTTCGGTTTCCTTTCCTATGAAAGAGGTGGCAGTGTTATGAGGGCCCAGTGCTCCGAGTCAGGCAGATTGAGTTTGAATCCTGCTTGGTTATGTGTTGTGGGATTTGGGGCCTCTGTCCCTTAACCTTGCAGAATGTCCTCAGGGCACGGAGGGCAGGGCTTCAGTGAGCCAGCTCCTACAGCAGCGAGCACAGTGCCTGGCACATGGGCGGTGCTCAGTAAGGTGACTGGTAGTAATTGTTCATACTATTTGGTCTGGGTCCAGAGGAAGGGGAAATAGAGGTGGAACAGATGGTACCACATCCATATGGTAAGCAAAGGGGACACGCCGACTGTATCAAGTTCTTACAGATAATCAAGCCACGAAGAGGAGCTGAATGGGAAAGTCAGTGTGAGGAGCTCGGACCCCAAACCAAAATACAAGTTACTTTGCAACAGTCTCTCGTGGAAAGTGGTGTCGTCCTGGTCTCCCTAACCTGTGCTAGCATGCCGGGCTGTCTTTCTCGCCGCAGCTGAACACACACAAGAGCTGTTCATAGTCTCTTAGTATCAGGACTGGTGGAAACTGAGGCACAGAGTGGGTGATTTGGGTTTCTATCTGGAGGACTGAGCGCCCAGCCTCCTGGCTCCTGGTTCAGTGCTCCTTCTACAGTTCACTGCTATAGTCCAGACAGCCACTGGCCCCCTTTGGCACCTTTGAGAAAATCGCAAGAAGGTGCTCCATCCTCCTAACTGGAGGGTCCTGGCTGCATTTTAGCTCACAGACTCCCTCGACCACATGCCCTTGTGCAGGGCACAACCCGGGACCATATGTGGTATGAACTACTGATCACTCTCCCAGCAGCCAGGATTAGACACACCTTTACAGGCCTCTTCCACGAATGGGGGTGCGGTGTGTGTGTGTGTGTGTATTTGCTTCTCAGATCTTCCAGATGCTCCCATGGGTGGGAGGAGGTCTTTATCCATCTGGGACACAACCTCCTTCCCCACCCTGACTCTACCACCCACTTGCCCAGAGCCAGTTCGTCAAAACCGATGCACCCAGCAACATCCCCATCCCCAATCTGACTTACTTCTAATACTCTATTGAAAGAATGTTTGCATCCCTTGAGTTCTTCAAAAGGATTCTTAAGCTAGTTCACATTAGGACAGTTCTGCCTTAACTCCAGGTCAGCCAAAGCGCTTTAGAACTTTCTAAGAAATGGAAGACCTTGAGAGAAAGTCATTCATGTGTAGAAGAAGGGGCAATCATTCCTGGCAATTAGGAAAACAGCCGCTTCTGTATTTCACACTCTCCTTATTGCACATTCTCTTTTATCTCTGACCCTGCCCAGGGGATGGGGGAGGGGAGGCTTGGAAGTGTAAATGGGTGTTTCTCCTCAGTGCAGCCCCCAAAGGAGGCCCTGAAGAACTGAAGGGTTGAATAATTTAAAAGCAAACTGTATGATCGCTAGAAAAATAGATTTATTAACCTGTCTGGAAAGGGAAGGTGTATCAAAGGCAGAAACAGTGGATGGCATTATAAAAGAGAAAGTGCCAGATTTAATTCATTTAAATTTCCACATGGAAGACAAAACAAAACAGAAGGAAACCTAATCGACTCAGAAACATGCCTCAAAAGCTTTAAAAATGCATGTACCATGGGACGCCTGGGTGGCTCAGTTGGTTAAGCAGCTGCCTTCGGCTCAGGTCATGATCCCAGCGTTCTGGGATCGAGTCCCACATCGGGCTCCTTGCTCGGCAGGGAGCCTGCTTCTCCCTCTGCCTGTGCTCACTCTCTCTCCCTCTCTCTCTAAAAAAAAAATAAAAATTAAAAAAAAATGCATGTACCATTTGAACCAGTAATTCAACTTATGCTGAGTCTCTCGTAATGAATAACCCTTAAGTACGGAGTTTGGTTATACAGAGAATTGCTAATTGTAGAATTATTTATGACAGCGGGGTTGGCGGGCGGGGGGAGAAAAACATAAAATAACCTACATAGGCAGTGATTGAGGAACAGCTAATTCCACTTAAGAGAATATTAGGAAGTCGTTTTATTTTTTAAACATTTTATTTTTAGGGAATCTCTACGCCCAATGTGGGGCTCAAACTCACAACCCTAAGATCAAGTGTCCCACACTCTTCTGACTGAGCCATTCACGAGCCCTGAACATTCTTAGAAATAGCATTTAAAATGATTTCAGGGACGCCTCGCTGGCTCAGTCGGTGGAGTGTGCTTGATCTTGGCATCGTGGGTTTGAGCTGAACTTTGGGTGTAGAGATTATAAAAAATAAATCAACTTAAAGATAAATAAATACATAAAAATGTTCACCGAGAGGCAATGATACACAGCCTTAGCAATATAGGTTTGGAATCAGCCAGACCTGGGTTAGAAATCAGTGCCACCTGTATAAACTTGGAACTTGATGTCTCTCTAAGACTCTGTAGAAATGGGGACATCAGGAGTACCTACTTCATAGAGTTATTGTATGACATGAGATATGTATGCAAAGTACGCAGCACAAAGGAGCTCTCGATGGTCACGTGATGATTATTCTTTTTGCAGAACTTAGACAATTATCCATGTTCATTCATTCATTTAGCATGTATTTATTGAAGTCGTAAGGTGCTAAGTATCGCTCTAAATCCTGAAGCTACAACAATAAATACATTAATGCTTAAATTAAAGAAACGAAGGTATGCAGGCAGCTTGAGCACAGATGTATTAAAAATAAAAACATGCCTGGGGAAAAAAAAGACTAGAAGGAAATAGACCAAGATATTAGCTGTAATTGACTTTGGATAGTGAGGCCATTGGGTGATTGGTCCTTACTAGCCAATTTTCTTTAATGAGTATGAATGTCTTTTATGAGTAGTCATGAAGTTTCTACGTATTGAAAACGTCAGAGAAAAATGCTGGTGCGTGTTGATTAGCCTTTTATGACCCGGTATCATGCTGTGATGTGGATATTGTGAAAAGCAGAGCACTGTGGTGAAATGTACCTCTGAGAACCACCCCCCGCCCAAGTCCTCCGGCACTGTCAAGCCAGCCCTACCATCCCATGTGGGAACAACCCTTGCTTGTGCCGATTTGCTTTGTATATATCCACATTGCACAAAAAGTGTGCAAAATCAAAACAGAGAACAGCAAGGCAAAAAGCCAACAGCCCAGAGGATTGCAGCCGATGGCAGGGTCGGCAGTACACATGAGATGATATAGTACTTCTTGGCCACAGGACAGCAAGGAGGCAGCACCCGGGGGCAATCCAGAGGCCCTGCAGCCCCCCGCAGGCTGTGAGTTTCCTCCCGTGGGGGCTACCTGGTGACTCTGTGGGAACAGACAGGAGGGCATCTTTTCTCTCTCCTGTGGGAACGGTCCTTGGAGGCAGGCTCCTGCCCCAGCCCTGGAAGCCTTCCTTGTGCCCAGGGAGCTGCTCCTCACCCCATCTCGACTTCCTGTTTGGAGAGACCTTGGCAGCACCTCTGGGGTTGCCCCTCCTTGCAAGCTGGGGGAGCACTTACAAATCTCTGTTGCCTCTCAGTGGGTCTCATTCCTGGGGCACCGCAGGGACCTCCCTCCTGTGTGTCTGCAGTCACGCAACACTCAGCTCCTTACTAACCAGGCCTCTACCCTGCCCCAGCGGGTGGCTTTGCAGGCAAAAAAGCATCCCTTTGTTCCCTTTCTATGACCTACTTAGGTATCAAAAGCTTCATTCCCTGGGGAATTTCCAGGAAAGCAGCTGCCCTAGTGCTCTGGGGAGGGGCAGGAGAAGGGCTCTAAGGGTCAAGGGCACTATCTTGGTTCCCAGCCCTGCTGGGTACAAGCATGTGTCCCTTCCTTCTCAGGACACTTACTTCCCCCATTTCCATGGGTGTTGTCTTTTTGTGGGGGAGCGGGGGGAGGTGGCTAAGATCACTGACACAGCCCAGGGCACCCTCAAATCAGGCTATGTTGCTGCTTATCATCACCCCCATTTCGCAGATCAGAAAACTGAGGTCTGAAACATTACACTGCATGCCCGAGGTCACCCAATAGGCAGGCGGTGGAGTTGGGATGAAAAGCAGAACAGTTCTACAAAAGCAGAAACTGCTCCTGACCAGTCTGCAGAGTGTATTCAAGACCAGTTTGCATTTGTGGGGGAAGCCTCCTTTCCTCTATTTCGCGGTGCTGCTCAAAAGGACACAGAACTGGGGGCCCTGAAGCCTGAGTTCTGGCCTTTACTCAACCCCTTCGGACCAGAACTCAGGCTACAGGCCCCTCAGTTCTGTTTCCTTTTGAGCAGCAAAAGAAACTACCCTTGGGTAGGTCCTTCAAAGGCTGTGGAAGGCAGAGTAATGTTCCCCACCATCCTAAAACATCCGTATCTAATCCCTAGAATCTGTGAATATGCTCCCTTCCAGGGAAAAGAGATCCACAGGTGTGATGGGTTAAGGATGCGCAGATGGGAGGTCCCCTTGGATGATCTAGGTGAGGCCGAGGTAAGCACAAGGCTCCTTCGAAGGGGAGGCAGGAGAGCCCAAGAGATAGGACGAGAAGAGTGAGGACAAGAAAAGAGAGAGATTCAGCGATGCTTCCGTGCTGCTGCCGGCATTAGAGATGGTGGGTGAGGTCACCAGTCAAGGACTGCCGGCAGCTTCTAGAAGCTGGAAAAGGTGAGGAAATTATTCTCTCTTAGAGCCCCCGGAAGAAATGCAGCCCCACTGACACCTGGATTTTAGGACTTCAGACCTTCAGATCTGTAAGATGATAAATTTGTGTTGTTTTGAATCACTACGTTTGTGGTAATTAGTTGCAGCAGCCACAGGAAATGAATAGACTGGGCTTTGGCTGTCCCCTCCGTAAACAAGTGGGGTGACTGGTCAGATGCGCCATGCACACTCTCCTTTTTCCATCGGCAGTGCAAGTCCCAGCCGAGGCCCTGGGGTTGTTTTGACTGATTTTTGTGGACTTTGGGAGTCTTGATCGTAGCTGTTCTTTATTCTCGGTGGAAGGAGCTGTTGCTTTGTATCTTGGGACCCGGTGAGGGGCAGTGGGGGTGGTGGTGGTGGTTGGGAGTTAGCCTGTAACTGGGGAGGCCCTAGTACAGCTCTGCAGAGCAGGTCTTGTTGGGGGTTGCTGGATCCTTGCACTGGGCCTTATCTTGAGACGAGCCCCCAAAAGGCCAAAACTGCCCTCTAGCTCCTCTGCAGAATTTGAGCCTCCCTTCCCCCGAATGGCTGGGGTTGAGGGTGCCTCTATGAGAGCTCTGAGTTCCATGGGGTCCCATTCTCTTCTGTGTTCCCAGCACCAGCACAGCGACTCACACAGAGCAGGTGCTCGAGAAATGTGTGTTGAATGAATGAATGATTCAGCGACACACACAGATCTGTGCATCGCACAGTCATTTCTCTACCTACACGCATAGCTAGACGTGCCGCTTGTTACGAGTGCTCACACAAACACACACTCAGGAATGCACACACAGATGCAAAGAGATGTGCACACACGTGGTGCTGAGCCCTACTCCAAAGGAAAACAGGACACTGTCCCCTGGAGGGAGCTAAAATGCCCCTTGATTAGCAGGTCCTTGGAAGTTTTAATCAATCCACGGTCACTGGAGGCTTTCCTCTGGGGCTCAGAGCTCAGGAGGACCCAGACAGGAAGGATGGGGCAGAAGAAGGTGGGTAGCCAGATGTTGGCTGCCGTTGGTGGGTACACACACCTGCATACAGTGGGAGCTAGGGACGAAGAGGGGACGGGGGGCCCTGCACAGATGTCTGAGTTTGCCTCTCTGCATGGGGAGATGAACCCCTGAAGTTTAGGTCTTGAATCACAACCCACCCGGATCCTGGAGGGAGCCCAACTTGGGGGCAGTTATCATAGACTAGAGGAAATGCAAGCTAAAAGTCCCACTGATAAAGAGATGGGGGAAGGAGGCAGGTAGTGAGCAGAAAAGATCCCTGGTCTGGGGTGGAATGGCTTGGTCTGAGTCTCAGTCTGTTGCTTACCAGCTGGGTGACCTTGGGCTGGTGGTTGGTGTTAGCCTCATCATCTCTGAAGTGGACTAATGTCAGGGCTTTCTAGCACCTGACCTTTCTAGGTCAGGTGAGGGAATGAGAGCCAGGTGCTCAGCTCATTGCCAAGGAAGTAAAAAAAATGGTAGTCCAAGAAAACAGAGGCACTCAACCCCTCCTAGATCGGCATAACTAGGGAGGAGGTGAGTCAGTCCCACGGTCTGGAATCCTGCTCTGAGAGGGCTGGCTCTGGGAGACGTATGGCCCATGCTAACTTGGAGAGGCTTGCTGTGTGACCTGGAGTAAATAGCTTTGCCTCTCTGAACCCCAGCTGCCTGGAGAATTGTGAAGCTCAAATGAGACTGTGCATCTGAAACTCTCAGGAGAAGTGAGGAATCCTTCCTCCGCGGGGAGCATCTCTGGTCATCTGGGACATGAGAAAATGATGATACCGCTCTGCCAGGTCAACTGGCTCACCGTCCACCCCTGAGTCTCTGACCGCTGTGCCCTAGCCACCTCACGCAGGCTCAGAGATGTACCAAGGCTCTTGACTGGATCTGGCCACACCAGCTGGGCCTCTGTGGGTCTGCCTTCTGGTGCCCCTGTTCCCTCATGTGAAATCAGAAAATGGCCCCAGCAGAGTCTCTCCCCAAGCATGTCTCTTAGGGCCTATACACCCCGGGTGCCGAGAGTGGGGGAGCCCCAGATGCCTGGAGCATCCTGGTGTCTGCCTTACGGTGTGCTCTCTGCTGGAAATGGAGGCCTGAGGGAGGCCAACTTCATCAGAAAGCACAAGTCCAAGGCGATGAGGCAGAGTCTGGCCATTCCCACCTTGTAGCCCCGAGTGCTGAGTGGGCCCCCACTGTTTCACCTGCTGGCCAGGAATTCCTACGGGGCAGGGCGCGCTATACTCTATCTGGTCCTGAGCACTCAGCACGGACTTGTGGGCTGAAGGAAAGCTAGGGTGGGGGTAGGCGGGGGCTGTGAGGTCCAGAGTCCCTGGGCTTGGTTTTCATTGCCATGTACCATCTCCTCACCTCTCTCTGTACTAACAAGGCTGGTCCCTGGCCAAGTCCACCCCACACAGGCTGGGTATGGGGTGGCTGTGGCCTTCAGCCCACTTGGGTGGCTATCTGAGCCCAGGTCATGAGCACTGGGTCACTGGGCGGCCTTTTTTCCGAGCCCGCCACACCCTCTTTGACTCATTCTGAGACAGCATTGCCATGAGGGTTTCTGGCCTCTGAATTCACCTTTGGTTTGGTTTCTTCTCGGGCCGCTCAGAGCAGTTTTGTTTTTAAGTACAAACCCACAAAGCTGCTTTCCCCTTTCTCTGATCCCCCAAAACAAACAAAGGATGTTGGTCTCATTTTGGTTTGTTTTGAAGCCGAGAGGAAAGTGAGGGAAATGGGTCACATCAGGAGCTCCGAGGGTGGCCAGGTCGGTCAGGGAATGTGAGGGTGACTGGGGAGGGCTGGCCAGTGGCAGGGGTGATGTCTTACTCGCTCGAAGGGCAGGCTGGATAGCACCCCTGGGTGGGCTCTGCTCCCATGGAGTTCCCCTATCACCAGGAATGCTGGAAGCTGGGGACTTTTCAGGGGGCCAGGAGAAGAACCCCACATTGAAGGGAGGGGGCCTGGGTCAGAGTCACAGCTCTGAGATCCCTCACTGTGTGACAGTGAGCAAGGCTTGCCCCTTTCTGAACTTCAGCTTCTTCCCTGGTAAATCAAGGCATCAGGCTCTATCCCACAGTGTTCCACCCTGTGTCTGTCACTTTAGCTGGTGGGGAGCAGGGGAGGCACCACTGATTGGGAGACACTCATGACCTTGACTTCCAGGGTCCCCCCTGAGTAGCTAATCCGAGACCCACTGGAAAGCACTTGACATCTGCTGTGACTTCAGCCATTAGAGCTGGTCTCCCCCAGCCCAAGCTCCCCTCCTCCATCTTCCCTCTAGTCTAATAGAGGCCCTGGTCCTCTCCGAGGTCTATGATCCATAGATGTGCCCTCCACTGGGTCTGTGACCCCTCCAGTAAGGTTTGCAGTTTCCTGAAATGGAAAAGATTAGTCTAAGGGATTTTCAACCCACAGGCAGGGAGGTCTCTTTTCTGATACCCCCCAAGGAAAGAAGTCACCTGAGCAAGATGAGCTCCGTCCTGCCTGGAGCCTGTGGGTGGCCAGCGATGTTCAGAAGGAGATCCTGGGCTGGTCAAGTCCATAAACCACCAAAGAAAGATGTTGGCAGTATTTCCCCTTCAGTGGGGCCCGTGACAGTGAGTTGAAAATTGAGCACATTTTGTTCCAGAATAAGCTAACTAGATCCTAAATGTTTTAGGTTTCTTTATTAAAATCTATCCGTTTGGACTGTTCTTAATATTTGGTGTTTTTAATCTTTCTAGGGAAAGCTATAGATGGGCTTTTTGGGGAAAAAAAACATGTACAAAGAATTCTACATCAGATCTAAAGGGGTTCATACCCTTCCATGCTGAACTATTACGAAGTTGAGGTAATTCAGGGAGAAATGACTTGCTCAGGTGCCCCATTTCTCATTGGAGGTAACTTGGTTTTTAAAAGAAATTTATTTATTTATTTATCTGAGAGAGAGAGAGAGAGAGAGGGCACGCATAAGCAGGAAGGGCAGAGGGAGAGTGAGAGAATCCCAAGCAGACTACCCCATGAGTGAGGAGCCGGATGTGGGGCTTGATCCCATGACTCTGAGATGACGACTTGAGCAAAAAATCAAGAGTCAGATGTTCAACCAACTGTGCCACCCAAGCGCCCCAAGGGCTAATTGGATTTTTCTTCAAAGGGCATTTTGGAGAGATGTGGAACCAGTTGCTTTTAAAGTGTGTGGTGCTGTTTGGAAGTCTCTGTTGGTCAAAAGGGGAGGTAACTTTCTTGTGGACCCAGAGGAAGGAGGCCCTGGACTCCTGGGCCCTGAGAGGGGCCTATTTTGGTGTTCCTGGAGCTCTTTTACCTAAAAGGGAGGTACTGACACCCTCCCACTTTTTTTTTCCTAGTAATTTCTACAGCCAATGTGGGACTCAAGTTCACAACTCCGAGATCAAGAGTTGGGTGCTCTACCACCTAAACCAGCCAGGCACCCCACCCCCTGGTTTTCTTAGTCCACCGGATCACAGTTGTGTGGGAATTTGTTCTATATTTGTTGGGGTACTGTATTTGGAACCCCTTGCAGCCCCACCAAAGCTCCACCAGCAACAGCTTAGAAGTCTAGCAGAAACACTTCTGGGTCGACATCCCACACTCTTAAGGTGAATAAGACCTCAAGTAGCCAGAGGATAGCGTGGACACCTCTAGTTCTGAGGTCTCAGCCTCCTCCAAGGCTCTCAGGTTTTGGGAATGGGTCTCTAGCCCCGCACACTTCTTTGGCCCTCTTCTAGCGCCACCTCGTGGCTTATTCTCTCATAGCAACCGGTTCTCCAGCTGGCCACAGAGCGTTCCAGCCCCTGAAGGCTGCAGGGGGAAATCACCAGAAGGAGGTTTGCACAACACTCCCATGGAGGGTAGAGGGACAAGAGACACCCCAGACCAAATAAATTGTCATCTCTCAGGGCGGGGCCGGCATCCATGTTTTTCAGAGCTCTTCAGATGATACCAAAGTCAAGCCATGGTTAGGAATCCCAGCAAAGGTGGGTGGGGTAGGGGAAAATTCCAGAGGTTTTCTGAAGAGCGTGCTTCACTCCTTCATGTGGGCTGGCTCCAGTTCTCTGAAAATTCAGAGGCATGCAGAGGAGTGAGTTATGATCACCACAGTGGAGAATGTTGTGAGTAAAGAACAGGGTCTGTGATCTGGCCTTGACATTAGTGTGTGTGGACATCTCATTGGAGTCCCCAGGTTTTCTGTGAGCGTTTGCTCATTTTGTGTCTTATTTCAGGGAAAATATTCAAAAATCAGCATAGACACACTTTGCATTACCTGGAGGTCTATTAACTTGACTCTGTCTCCCCAGGTTTTGGTATCCAAGGTTGATTTGGAACTTACTATCAATAAGATAACAAACAGAACTACTTTAGTACTAGTACTACTAGTCATTGTTCTGTTGTTATGGGCTAATTAGCAAAGGGTAAAAGGATTTAACTGGAGCTGAATGTGTTTAAACCAGATGAAAGCTCAGAGAATATTCCAGAACATTCTACAAATGAAGTTTTTGGTTTTTTTTTTAGATTTTATTTATTTATTTGATAGAGATCTCAAGTCGGCAGAGAGGCAGGCAGAGAGAGAGGAGGAAGCAGGCTCCCTGCTGAGCAGAGAGCCCAATATGGGGCTCAATCCCAGGACCTTGGGATCATGACCTGAGCTGAAGGCAGAGGCTTTAACCCACTGAGCCACCCAGGCGCCCCCCAATGAAGGTTTTAAAGTAGTACAAACCAAGAAAAGTCTTGGGAGAATGGAAATATCTTCTCAAAAGTCCTTCCATGCTTTCAGAATGATGCTGTAAGTTATTTTGAACTCATGAGCATCTGCCCCATGTTGTCCTATGCATGTTCACTTTGTGAGCGGTGTTTGGGATGGAGGAGAGGAGTCACTAGCACTTGGACAAGAAATGAAGTCTCTACTCCTGTACAGGCAAAACCCTGTACACTCTGCCTCTACCTTTCTTCCCATCTCCTTCCTTACTAGTCCACCCTCAACTGGCTTCATTCTAGCCACACTCAACTTTTTTTTTTTTAAGATTTTATTGATTTATTAGAGAGAGAGAGATCACAAGTAGGCAGAGAGGCAGGCGCGGGGGGCGGGGAAGCAGGCTCCCCTCTGAGCAGAGAGCCCGATGTGGGGCTCAATTGCGGGGCTCGATCCCAGGACCCCGAGACCATGACCTGAGCCAAAGGTCAAGACTCAACCCACTGAGCCACCCAGGAGCCCCCACACTCAACTTTTTGCTGCTTCTCAAGCATGTCAGACTTGTTCCCACCTCAGGGCTTTTGCACTTACTGTTTGCTTTGCTCAGACCACTCTCGTCCCAGATATTTACATGGTGAGCTCTCTGAGTTCTTTCAGGCCTCAGCTCTGGTCTTTCCTGACCATTCTAAGTCAATGAGGACCCTCACCTAATTCTCCCCATTTTGTGTTCTCCATTGTAATCTTCACTATATGAAATATATCATTTATGTGTTTGTTTCCTTTTTATTGTTCTGAACCCCATGCATTGTAACTTCCTGAGGGTAGAGATCATATCTAGCCTACGATGCCTCCAAACTGGCAAAACCCCCAATCATATAGATGTGATTTTTTTTTTTTTTTAAGGTAAGCTCTGTACCCATCATGGGGCTTGAACTCATGACCCCCAAGATCCACAGTCCCATGCTCTACTGATTGGGCTCGCCAGGCGTCCCTGTCAAGTGGTGATTTTTTTGTTTCCATGATTAACTTATTTTTGGGGATTCTAATGTAAGGAAGAGTTGTCCCTTCACCCCTATGTATTTATTTCATATTCATTCATTTGTGAATGAATTATGAATGAATTATGAATTTATGAATTCATTCATTCATTTATGTCTATATGGATTCATGGGCATTTTTTTAATTCTGTGGTTATAATCCATTAATATTGCTATTTATTTTGTTGGTCAAATTGTCAGTTGGGAGTTATTTCAGGTGGGCTCCAGTACATCTATCTCCCTCTTTTTTGTTTTTAAAAAAAAGCAAAGTTGTCGTTTCTGGAACTATAAATCTTCTACTTTCTCTGCCTCAGCCCTGGGCCCTGCCATTTTTTCAAGGAGTCCTGATTGATCTATTGGAGCATAGTGTGTAGAAACCAAGGTCTGGGTCCTCTGGGGAGTCACTGTTACTAGAGTATCATTACTTCTAGGTCCTCTCCATGACAGAGCTAGGAAATATTCATCCATGTAGACTCGTACACACACATCTCAAGCTTGCTCCTTCTTTATCTTCTTTGAATATTTGATTTATTTATCTGAGACAGAGAGGGAGAGAGAAATAGCATGAGTGGTAGGGAGGGGCATAGGGAGAGGGAGAAGCACACTCCTTGCTGAGCAGGGAGCCTGATGCGGGACTCCATCTGAGGACCCTTGGATCATGACCTGAGCTGGAGGCAGATGCTTAACCAACGGAGTCACCCAGGTGCCCTTAGACTTAATTACTGATCAGCATTCACTAAGTGCTGAAATTTAAGTGACTGGCTAGGTCATTCTTTTGTTCCAACACATATTTTAAATTCAGGTCTGGCATTGCCGAACCTTCTTCATGTCACTATGATTTTTGCTTCCCTTTTTCATGAAGGGAAAATTCTTTAAAAAAAAAAAGTTTTTATTTATTTGAGAGAGACAGAGAGAGGGAAGCAGGAGCAGAGGGAGAGGGACGAGCAGACTTCCTGCTGAGCATGGAGCCTGACCCCGGGGCTCCATCTCATGACTCATGAGATCAAAGGACTCGAGCTGAAACCAAGAGTCTGACGTCTCACTGCCTGAGTTACCCAGGTGCCCCCCACAGATCTCTTTTGCCTTTTTCCTTCGTTCACTTAATATCTCTTGGGAATCGATTTGTATTGGGCTCCTTATTTTTCTTTCCATCCGCAAGCCACTCCATTATGTAGTCCTATATCTCATTTTATTCAACCCCTCTCCTGTGCAGGGACACTTAAGTGGTTTCCAGGGTTATGCAATTACATACAATTCTGCGGTGACTCGCCTTGTGAAGGCCTATTTTGTACTGTTGGAGGTGTGTCTGCAGAGTAAATTCCTGGAAGTGGGATGCTCCCTCCAAGACGTGAGGACAGAATCTTGTTTCCTTGCCTCTTCCAGTGTCTGGAGCTGCATTCCTTGGCTTCAGACCTCGTCTTCTGTCCACAAAGCCCGAAAGCAGCATTTTATTTCTGCTGCCGAGTGGCGACTGTAAACCACGTGGTTCCTCCATAAACAACCCCTCCCTGGCTCTGTTATAAGGATACCCACAATGGGGTTCAGGATCCATCTGGATAATCCAGGATAATCAATCTCAAGATCCGTAACTGAATCCCTGTGGCTGTATAAAAGGAATCTGTAAAAGGCACAGATGGCGTGGAGGGATTGAGACCTCGATATCTTTGGGGACACTCTTCAGCTCACCACAGGTAAAGCAGGCTTTTTTGAACTAAGCGACTTTAATCCCTACAGATTTACTTTGAGTCTTCATTTTTGTTATAAAATCTGTACAAGGCAGGGATAAGAACTGGATGTCTTTTGGGTTCCTCACCGCTGAAAATCCTATGTCTGGCTTTAATTCTCTCTCTCTCTCTCTTTTTTCAGCCTGCAAACAGTTGGTCCTAAAGCTGAGTTTGTCACACACAGGGTAGCTCTGTAGGGTGAGGTGTTTGTAGTCTGTCTCGGGGGTGACAAGTGATGATAATGGAAGTGGTGAAGAAGAAGAAGTGAAGAAGTAAGAAAGAAGTTGCTCCTCCTTTTTTCTTCTCCTCCTTTTTTGAAAGTTTTATGTAGGTATGTACATATGTATGTATGTAAGTAATCTTGACGCCCAACATGGGGCTTGAACTCAGGACCCTTAGATCAAGAGTCTCATGCTCCTCCCACTGAACCAGCCAGGTGACCCTGCGGCATTTTCTGTTGGGTCCCTTGGGCTCCCTGGGGAAGAGTCCTTGTTCCAGCAAATCTGGAACTCATTCATGTTCCAGCACAAATGAAAAGTGGAGGGGGAAACTCTTTTACCCTGAGACCCTCTGGTCTGAGCTTTCTTTTCTTTTCTTTTTTTTTTTTTAAGATTTTATTTATTTACTTGACAGTCAGAGATCACAAGCAGGCAGAGAGGCAGGCAAAGAGAGAGAGGAGGAAACAGGCTCCCTGCCAAGCAGAGAGCCTGATGTGGGACTCGATCCCAGGTCCCTGAGATCATGACCTGAGCCGAAGGCAGAGGCTTAAACCACTGAGCCACCCAGGCGCCCCTGGTCTGAGCTTTCTTATGATGAGAGCTGCTACATAGAACCTCGTGGAGCAGTGAATTTCCTGTCAATAGTTTTTTTTTTTTTTTTTCTAAGGATTTTATTTATTTGTTTGATGGAAAGAGAGATCACAAGTAGGCAGAGAGAGAGGAGGAAGCAGGCTCCCCACTGAGCAGGGAGCCCGATGAGCAGGGAGCCCGATGCAGGGTTCGATGCAGGGCTCCATCTCAGGACCCTGAGATCATGACCTGAGCCAAAGGCAGAGGCTTAACCCACTGAGCCACCCAGCTACCCCTCCTGTCAATAGTTCTGAACGGATGCTAAATGACCAGAAGATAATGCTGGGGGATCTGGACATTATTTAGGATCTCACTGTCCTTCAGGGTAGGCATTAGCCACACGTGCTGTTTGATGCTTTATGCTTATTTTGTATGTAAATTAAAAAAAAACTTTTTATTTTAAAATAACTACAGATTTACAGGAAGCTACAAAAACAGTAGAGAGGTCTCCTGTACCCTTGCCCCAGCTTCCCTCAATGGTTGCATTTTTTAAAAATATCTGTAGCACAATATCAAAATGAGGAAATTCACATTGGTACAATGTGTGTATTGTCTTGTCATTTTCTCACACGTGTGTGGATTTGTGTAACCACTGCCATAATCAAGATACAGAACCGTTTCATCACCACAAAGCTCTCCCACATGTCACCCCTGCGGAGTCACCTACCACTCTCCCCTGCCACCACGCTTGGTCCCTGTTAACTGCTTCTGTTCTCCATTTCCGTAATGTTATCATTTTGAGAATGTTACATTCACGAAAGCATACACATGTGCTATTTTGGGTTTAATTCCTTAAAACTAAATCAAACTTAATATTCAGTTCCTCAGGGGTGCCTGGGTGGCTCAGTGGGTTAAGCCTCTGCCTTCGGCTCAGGTCATGATCTCGGGGTCCTGGGATTGAATCCCGCATCAGGCTCTCTGCTCAGCAGGGAGTCTGCTTCCTCTTCTCTCTCTTTCTGCCTGCCTCTCTACCTGCTTGTGATCTCTCTCTCTCTGTCAAATAAATAAATAAATAAACTTAAAAGAAATAAAATTCAGTTTCTCAGTCATGTCAGTCACATGTCTAATGCTTAGTAGCCACAGGTAGCTAGTGACCATCAGTGGACAAGCACGGATATATGACTGTCCCATCACTGCAGAAAGTTCTATTGGAGGACACCTGGGTGGCTCAGTTGGTTGCGCATCAGCCCTCGGCTTGGGTCATGGTCCTGCGGTCCTGGGATTGAGTCCCCCATCAGGCTCCCTGCTCGGCGGGGGGTCTGCTTCTCTCTCTCCTCCCTGCTCTTGCTCTCTCTCACTATCTCTGTCTCTCTTTCAAATAAATGGCATCTTTGAAAAGAAAAAGATAGAAGTTCTATTAGAAAGTGCTGCTTTGGGTCACCTGGGTGGCTCAGTGGGTTAAAGCCTCTGCCTTCAGCTAGGGTCATGATCCCAGGGTTCTGGGATTGAGCCCGGTGTCCAGCTCTCTGCTCAGCAGGGAGCCTGCTTCCCTTCCTCTCTCTCTCTGCCTGCCTCTCTGCCTACTTGTGATCTCTGTCTGTCGAATAAATAAATAAAATCTTAAAAAGAAAAAAAAGAAAGTGCTGCTTTACAGAATAAGACCAGATCCATGGTTCACGAATGCTGATTCACAGACCAAGTCTGATTCATAGACCAAGCCACGAGATAGGCTCCTGAGTATATTACTTAACTACTACTGTATAATAAATGATCCCCAAATGTAGTGGCTTAAAACAATCAATTTTTATGATGTTGTACACTTTCGGGAAGTCAGGGCTCAGGAGTGGTTCAGCTGTGTTGTTAGGCTCAGAGTCTCTCATGAAGTAGCTGCAAAATGTTGACTATGGCTATGGTCATTTGAAGGCTGGGCTGGGCTGGTGGACCCGGGTCCCAGTGGCTCCCTCAGGAGGCTGGCAAATTCATGCCAACTGTTAGAGTGTTCACTTGTCTCCACTTGCACAGGACTAGCAGAAGAGGTTTCCTGAATTGTGGGACTTTGAGTGTGCACCCTAGGACTATCCTAGACACATAAGGACAGCTGTTTCTGGGAGGTCTCCATGGCTCCCAACGTGGGGCTCTCACAGGGCTGCTGTAGCATCCTTATGACATGGCCATCGGCTTCTCTCAGGGAGAATAACTCCAGAGAGAGCAAGGTAGAAGCTCCAGTGTCTTTTCAGAAGTCACATGGCATCACTCCTGCTGCATTTTGTCATTAGAAGCAAGTCACCCAAAACTCTGGTCTACATTCAAGGAGAGGGGAACTAGGATCCACCTTTACGAAGGGAGGATTGGGAAAGGCTTAGTGGACTCCTTATAAATCCTTCACACTGGCCTATGGGATCCGGAGGGGATAAATGGGCAGGGCCTAGGAATCCATAGTTTATTCCCTGATGACCCTGATGTGCTGTCATAGACTTGCCTGGCCTCAAGGACCCTTACCCCCCAAGATGGTGGTCATCTCACCTACTTTAGTAGACACAGGAGGCAAGTGAAAGAAGAGTGAGTCCAAGCCAATGGAATCGGTGAGCTGAGCATGATTCCTGAAGATTTATTCAATTATATGGATATCCCTTACCATGGTTTACATGAACTGGGGAACCATTTAGAAAATTCTCCATGTAACATTGAGCCTGTTACAAATGATCATCACCAAACCATATAACAAAACCAGGGAAAGATAGGATACAATATACGTATATATCTCAAGTGTATATCACACACTTGAAGGATGGTTGAAAGGCTGTAGCAAGACATGGAAAAGGCCTGGGAATGCATTTGTTATACAAAAAAGAACAGAGTTGCAGTTATGTAGGTGGGTGGTGAGAGGACTGGGAATACTTCAAAGAAATGCATATTACTCTTGGTTTTCTTGTCTCTTCGATAAAAGAGGGCCATTCCTTCTGCAGACCTTAGCTCAGCTGTCACCTTTTCAGAGACCTTTCAGACTTCTTGGTTAAAGCTGGTCTTCTCTGTCTCATTCGGTATTTTAGTGCCTTGTTTGTGCCCATATAGCACTTGTCACATTTGCAGATGTCTATCTCTGCAGCCTGTGGGCTCCCTTAAGAGAGGAAGGGACTGGGTCTGTGTTTGTAAGCACAGTACCTTGGACGTGCTTGTTGCCCAGGAATTGTTAGTTGAGGTATGAATGAGGTAAGGTCTGAAGGAAGGAGGAGGAAGATGCTGCAGGTGCAGGAGGGAGAGTTCGTGGCTGGTTGAGGGAGGGGAGGCTTGGATCAGCCTAGAGCAGTGGGCCCTGATGTTTAAAAGTCCTAGAGATGTCTAAGAGTCTAAGACTGCATGGGCCAATGCTTGAGAATCTGATTAAATCTCAACCTTGGCATAGTTTATGTTTTGGGTTGGATACTTCTTTGTTGGGGGGGCTGTCCTGTGTAAGATGTTTAGTAGCATCCCTGTCCCTTGGAGGTCAATACCACATCCTCCGCTGTTGTGACAATTAAAAATATCTCCAGATGTTGCCAAATGCCCCCTCGGACTTCCCACAGAGTTGGGTCAGAAAACCGATTCAGCACCCTCGTGAGTCTGAAATCTTTGCATGAATATGAACTGGGGATGTAAAAGAGGGACACCGAGGCCTGTCTCACATAGGAACTGCTCTCTTGAGAACGTGTTCTTCAGAGGGCTGGGTGACAGGTTTGGTGTGTGCTGCCACCTGTTGGTGGATGGCTAGGAGTGCACCCATGGCAATCCAGACCGTGGGGACAGTGAGGCCACTTGCCTGGCAGAAGGGCCGGCAGCACGGCTGGCCATGAAGGGCTTCTCCTTGAGGGGCCAGGAAAACCCCAAATAAGGCCAGCCAGGGTGTGCAGCAACCAGGGGAGCCAGGGGTACAGGACATTTTCCTATCAATTTGGTCAAGTGTTTAATGATGTGTGTGTTAAAAACGTATTTATTTCTCTCTTCCTTTTCCTGCAGACACTATGATCCCTCTTCCTTAGAAATCCTCCGATTTGGGCTTGGCCCTCATGGGTTTGTATCAGGACAGGGACCCTTTAACATGCGGTCATGCCCACAGCTTCGTGTTCCTCAGCCATTCCCCTTGGCCAGACTGCTGGTGATCCCAGAGGCAGCCCCCTCTCACAGGCTACCCTTGTGGAGGTAAAGGGGGGTGGGGGAGTGAGGACTGACAGGGGAGAGGGCAGGAGGTTGGTACCTCCAGTGGCCAAACCCAAATTTACCATCTTCTGGTACACCTGCCCCTTCTTTGCGCCCCCAGCTCCATAGGGACAGCACCAGCCCTAGTTACACAGCCAGAAACATCACCTCAATCAGTGAGTCCTACAGGCTTTGCTTCCTCTGTGAGTCTACTTCTACTTCGTCTACCCTCCCACCTCCACTGCTGTTTTCACCATTGTCTAAGGCTCCCTCATCCCAAGCCTAGGCCAGTGCAGTGGCTTTGTTGGACTCTTCTATTCCATGCAGTGTTGCCTGAAGTCAGACACCTGTGTCTGCACTGAGCTGGAAGCTTGGCCAGGGCAGGAATGTTCTAGATGGTGACACTCACATATCTGCTACCTGGGGTTGAGGATAGGGGTAGGGATGTAGCCCAGTGTCTCTCTTCTGCAGGGAACGTTGAATGTGTCTGGGGGACTGGAGATACAAAAGACAAAGAAGGGAAGTTCCTTGGCCTCTAAAACCTAGGCTTAGAACTGGCACACTGTTCCTTCCAGCACATTCTGTTGATAGAGGAGGACCCAAGGCCAGCCAAGTTTTTATAGGAGGGGAAGTAGACTCCACCTCTTGGTGAGAGACTCTTGATGGTTGGGAAGAACTGGATGCCATCTTTGCAAACAACAATTCTCCATTAAAGATTCACTTACTCACTTCATTTCTGCTAAAAAGCCTCCTGTCAGGCTCTCCCTGACTGTCCTGAGTAGACCCTCCCTTCATTGCTGCTACCCTTAATTTTCTCCTGGACCTTTATCAGCACTTGACATTATAGTTCATACTTAGTGGTTAACTTTTAGTCTTGCCCACTGCACAGTAAACCGCAAGAGAGGAAGGACTATGTTTGTTTAGTTCATTGTTAAGTCCTCAATATCTCTAAGAGCACTTGGCCCATTGTAGGAACTCAGTATATATTTGTTGAATGAATGTATGTTCCAGAGAAATTTTCTTCCATAGCACTTACCGAAGTTCATCATTACACGTACATTTGTATGGTGATTTGAGCAAAGTCTATCTCTTCCACAAAGAAATACCCACCATTATTTTACATTGCTACTTCTTAGGGCAGTGTCTGGAAAATAGGAACCCATGATGAATTTTGGCTGGGTGAATGAACTCTGAGTGGAGGGGACAGGCTGCAGGGCAAAAAGTGAGGCATCTTCCTAGGGAATCATCTCAATTTATAACACACAGATGCCAAATCTTGAAGAAGAGGGCTGTAAATAAATATGTTCTGAGGGGTCTCATTTGGTTTAACAATGGACTATTGATTTCAGCTTGGTCATGTTTTCACAGTCCTGGGATAGAGCCCCATGTCCGGCTCTGTGCTCAGTGAGGAATCTGCTTGTCCCTCTGCCTCTGCTCCTCTCTTGCTCTCTCTCTTTCCCCCTCTCTCCTTCTCTTGTTAATAGATAAATCTTTAAAATTTTTTAAAAAATGTTCTGAATTGCCATTCTAACCCCCCATTTGGAGCAGCTACACCCCAAATTTCTTACTGTGAGGCTATGTAAGGTCACAGAATTTCTCTGAGGACCACCGGGGGTACTTCTGAAAAATGCAGGTGGGGGCCCCACCCCCAAAATATTAATGGAGCACTTTGAGTGGGGAGACCCCACCACCTGCTGTAGCAGTCGCCCTCCAGGTAATTCTCAGGTGAACCACAGTTTCAGAAACATTGCTTTCCTTTTCTGTGTTCTAAGTTTGTGTTTCTGGGGGCTAGGTTTTCCTGTAAACCACCTGTGTCTATTAAGTCTTTGGTAGGTGTATTTATTTGTTTCTCTCAGAAGGCTTTGTAAACCAGCCATCTATTCGATAATTTCTGGAAAATAAGGCGTGTTTCCTTCCCTTTTGAGGAACCTGATGCTCAGGGTCATGGAGAGATCATATGGTCCAATCCCCTGTGGTTGGGCAGGACCATGCTTAAACCATAGCAGACAGAAAGGAAGCAAAACTGGGTTTCTCCTTCTGCAGATTTACAGGGGTGGAATTAGGAGGTTTGTGTCTGGAGCTTAGAGAAAGAAGAGCAGGGTCCTTGGTACAGTTAGTTAATGGAAGCCAGTCTTTCCCCAGGGGTGAGGAGGAACTGGGGAGGGAAAGGAAGGGTGAACGGGTTTAATCTGCTTACGTAAGAGTCATGGAAGAGCTTGTTTTGTAATGCCACAGCAGCAGGGCTGCTAAGTTTAGATTTGAACCTGAAACTTCTGAACCTCGAGAGGCATCTGAGGCTCTCACAGCTCCCTGTGCTGGCGCAGGCAGGAAGGGTTGTCTTGGCTCCGTGGTCTCCACCTGGGCAGCTGGGGGAGATGGTGGGCATTAGAGGAAGGAGAAACCTAACTAGTTTTAGGAAAGCTATGGCAGGGGCACACGGGTGGCTCAGTCCGCTAAGTGTCTGACTTTGGCTTAGGTCATGGTCCCGGGGTCCTGGGGTCGAGTCCCGTGTCGGCCTCCCTGCTTGGTGGAGAGCCTGCCCCTCCCTCTCTTCCTCTGCTGCTCCTCCTGGTTGTGCTCTCTCTCTCTCTCTCTGTCAGGTAAATAAATAAAATCTTTACCAAAAAAATTTAAAAACGAAAGCTATGGCATTTGCAAAGAAAACCCTGATGGTCAGCCCAACCCCGACAATGTTTCCTCCAGCAAATTCTACAGTAGGTCATGGGGGCGGGGGTCAGGGCACAAGAGACTGGGGGCTGGTGGTGTTGGCAGGAACCCTTTGGCTCAGTAGCCAGCCTGGCTGCTGATTTGTTGCCTGCCTACCTGTCAACTACCCCCATCAGTCAGAAGGTCCCACCCACCAGCCAGGACAGAGTGGGAGTCACTGTTGGTGGGGCCAGTGAAGAAGCAACTACTCTCTTGGAGCCCCTTGGAGGGCCTTGGGGAAGAAGAACCAGCAGGCACTGTGGTCTCAGCTAGGGCAGATGCTGTGTCTGAGAGAAGACCTTGGTCAGCCAGGAGAAATCAGGAGAAGCCAGTCCTCTTCCCACAGAGTGTATGTGTGTCTAAGTGTTTGTGACTGGGGTGGGGGTTGGCTTAGGGGAAGGGCTACGAGAGAGGGAGTACAGTCCACAGAACCATTCCCCTGACACCAATTACAAGTTTCAGTGTCTCCAAGATCACCTTTACATGTAATAATGTACTAGAAGGACTTGCAGAACTCACTGAGGGCTTTTATACTCACGGTTATGGTTCTGGAATATTGCCAACTCAGGAAGTGCACTCAAGCCTGGGGGACCAGAGATTTACTGGGGCTCCATAGTCAATTTTCCACGTAGCTGACATCAGCTTCCAGTCTCTCTGGAGGTCCAGCTGCTACTGTGTGACTCAAAGCCCCCACCCTAAATCACATTGTTAGCTTATCCTGTGTGGCCAGCCCTCATCCTAAACGAAGATACTCCTATCTGTCATGATCTTGCAAGGGCTCAGATATTATTTTCCAGAGCTAAGGGCCAGTTCCAGATTCCAGAAGCTAAGGGCCAGTTCCAGACCTCTCTTAGAATGAGGTGAGATTACATTCTTTATCATGTAGAGAGATTAAACAGCACCCTGCCCACAGCAAGTCTTCGAGGCCACTCTTCCTAGATGATTGACAACCCATGGACATTATTCCTAGCTCTCTGGCCAGGAGGACTAACAACTGTCCCCAGAGTGTGCCACCTGCCCAGAGGGAGGAGTGAGCCACTCCAGGTGGGTCACCTGTCTTGGCGCTGTGTGCCACTCACTATTTAGATGTCTTACCGAACACCTGCGATGTGAACAGCATTCTGAGGAGATAGGAGAATCAAGAGCAAACCGACTGTGAAAGAATTTTAAAGTGAGTTCCAAGCTATTAAAGAAAAAAAGGGTTGATCTCAGAGTAAGTACAGAGTGGAGAAAAGAAACTGCTTTAGATTGCACAGCAGGAGAAGGCAGCTTTGAGGAGGTTCCGTGTTAGCTGAGAATGAGAAAGGAAGCAGGTTCGGGAAAGACAGGGGGAAGAGCGTGCCTGGTGTAGGGCACGTGTGCCCCTGCTGCCACGTGATGTCTCCACACAGATTGGGAAAAGGCACCTGGAAGCAGAAACATAATTGCTTCCTTGGGGCTGACACAACCCTGTAAGGACCCAAGGTTTCATGAGCCCCATCTGGACGGGATCTTAGCTCCACCCATCCCCCTGGCCCCATGCTTGTGGTGTGTATAAGCCTCAGGACCCAACATGGAAAACTTGGACAGACAGTGTCTGGAAGCAAGCCCCTTTGGGGCAGCCCTACCGGCTTGGTACTGGAAACCAGGCCATTTTAACTCCATCTGACCTTGCTATATACCTATACCTTTCAAATAATGTTTTGCCTGTTAGCAGAGGCCATGGTGCAGAAATTGGGAAATTCTCCCTTAAGTCCCAGACCTTTGAGCAGTGCATGAAAGTTTCAATGCCACCCAGGTGCCCCCATAAATTGATTGTTTTAGTTAGTTTGTTTATTTATATATTTATTTTTTTAGTAATCTCTCTACGCAACGTGGGACTCAAACTCACGACTTACAGTCAAGAATCACAAAGTCTCAGGGTGCCTGGGTGGCTCAGTGGGTTAAAGCCTCTGCCTTTGGCTCAGGTGGTGATCCCAGGGTCCTGGGTTGGAGCCCCACGTCGGGCTCTTTGCTCGGCAGGGAGCCTGCTTCCCTCTCTCTCTCTACCTGCCTCTCTGCCTACTTGTGATCT
The DNA here is from genome assembly GCF_009829155.1 of Mustela erminea. NCBI lineage: Eukaryota > Metazoa > Chordata > Mammalia > Carnivora > Mustelidae > Mustela > Mustela erminea. Next base: position 92,470,637 of record NC_045616.1, read on the forward strand.
CTGTCAAATAAATAAATAAAATCTTAAAAAAAAAAAAAAGAATCACAAAGTCTCAGGGCATCTGGGTGGCTCAGTGTGTTTAAAGCCTCTGCCTTTGGCTCAGGTCGTGATCCCAGGGTCCTGCGGTTGAGCCCCGCTCAGGCTTTCTGCTCAGCGGGAAGCCTGCTCTCCGGCCCCCTGCCCTGCCTCTCCAACTATTTGTGATCTCTGTCTGTCAAATAAATTAAAGAAAAAAAAAAAAAAAGAATCACAAAGTCCCGTAAATTGAAACACAACTTTCATTATTAATACTGAATAAATTTCCTTCCGGTATTTCTCTCTGTGTGTCTGTATATATAATTTTTTAAAAACCATGGATATGATGTTGAAACTTCTTGGAACTGCTTTAAACCTAGGAACCTCATGGTTTTGGATACGCAGGAGAAAATTTTTTATTGTGTTTGTCTTGCGATGTTCCCAGGATCTGGTCTCCATCTCTCTTTCATTGGTTGGCTTCATTCTTAGGCAAATCTTTATTTTAAAGGCCCCTGGAAGTCTGGATGGGGCATTGGTCCATCCCCGTAGCCGATGGAGTCAGTTCCACCAAAGCTTGAGGACTGATAGAAGGGGGAAAAGGGTCATTCCCTCCAAAGAAAAGGGGTTATACCTGATCTGGGTTTGTTCATAATTACAAGAGAGGACCTGATTGGCTGGTCTTGAGTCACGGGCCCTGGTAGACAGAGTGAAGGTGGGGCTGGGGGTGGGGGTGCTAAGCCTGGCAAGTCAGGAGGCCTTATTCAGTTGTTCCCTGGGGGCTGTGGTGGGGATAAGTCAACACTAGGGTCTGAAGATTCTATGTCCCACCAGGGTTCTTCACTGTTTTCTGAGCACTTACTTGCATTGTCTTCCATTTTAAACTTGCCACAGCACTCTTAAGTTGAAGCTGAGCAGTGAGCCCTGTTGCTCAGGGTCACACAACCAGTGAGTCAAAGGGAACTCACCCGTGATTAATCTGAAAGCAGCACCTAGGGGAGCCCCAGAAGGAACCCAGAGCAGGTGGGGCAGAGGGAATTCTTCCCAGGCTCAGCGTCCTGAAAGAGGGTTTGGCAAGGAGTGGTGCAGAGGAGGGAGCCCCTCAGACATTTGGTCTGAGCATCACACCTACGCTTCACTGGCACAGGGTGAGGAATCTGCTCCTCACTAATGTGAGGTTTCCAGAGCCCCGTGTTCCAGTAGAGCCATCTGGTTCCGCCCTGCCTCCCTGAGGTCCTGTCCGACCAAAGTCCACTGAACTGCACTCATGGGTGACCAGTGGCTTTCCTTGCCACACTTTCTCCAGGAGTGTGCCGGGGCCCTTGTGTGCAAAGTGGGGATGAGGAAGCTCTGAGTCCCCCAGTCAGCCATGGAGGCGCTTACCGGCCTGGGGAGAGTGTGAGCATCTGTCCTCCACGCTCCAGGACCTCAGGAGGTTTAGCTGTGCTTGCTCACAATTCCAATCAGACTTCAGCTCTCTATAGAGCCCAGTACACCGTGTCACCACCCCCACCCGTAACCTAGTGCCCTTCTTCCTCAACATCCCACCCCCACTGGAACCCCAGTTGCCCTTTCCCATTTAAGCTGCCATCTCTTTCCAGAAGCCTGTCCTGACTGCGTCTGCCCACGCCCCACTTGCCTTCTCCTTGAATTTGTGCCACAGCTGGTTGTGAACGAGTGTCCTGATTTCATAAGCCGGCCCCTCCTCCACCCGGCCCCCAGACGCCGCAAGCCTTGGAGAACGTCTGTTGGCTGAGGCGAAAGACGCGCGGAATCTTCATCAAGTTACGAAGGGATTCATTCTTGGGAACACTCAGAGGTAATTCTTGGTGAAGGAGACCACCCGCTCAGGCCTAGCAGGGAGCCGCCACGCTCCACCCGCGCTCGGCGGGAGGCAGGCCCCTGCTGGACGCTGATCTCCTCCCCGGAGGGGCCCTCGGCCGGCCAGAACCTGCATGACGTCTGCGCGCTGTGAGACTCAGCAGGAGACATTCTGGCGAAACGCAGTTTACTTTTTTCACTTCTCAAAATGCTCGGGAAATGGCTACTAGCAGTTTCGTTCCAGGGAAAAAGTGTCTGCTAATGTGGAGTGCGAACTCGGCGCACAGGGGAGTTTGCTCAGCGCGTCGCCCTCGGCCGCCGCAGGTCTCGGAGAGCCTGGGGTCAGAGGCGCGGAAACAATCCTCCGGAGCCGGGACCCGGGAGCGGCGGAACGACAGTTGTGGCCGCTCCTCCGTATCCCCGCCGCCTCCGGCGCCCAGGTCCCCAGCCGGGCCTGGAACTGCTCCCCAGGAACCCGATTTAACACCGCTTGCGGGCTTTTGCCAGGGTAGGGGTCCCGGGGGTCACGGAGGCCATCCGGGCTAGACGCTGGTCCAGCATCGCCGCATCATTTCCCGGGGGAGAGCGATTGTCTCCCAGCCCCAAGGTCGGGATGTGTGCCCAGGATCCCGCGCGTCTCCTTTTGGCGCGGGTCCCCCCCTCCGGCCACCGCTTAGCGAACCGGAAGACCCTCCTCCCTCCACGCAGGCTTCAACCCCGCGGAGTTCCAGCCGAGACGGGCCCGCATGGGCGGCCGGCACGCGTGTCCCCGCGCACGCACACATCTTGCGCACGTCAGTCCTCACGCCGCCTCATTCCCGTGCCCGGGCACACGCAGCTCTCACGCGTGCCCGCATACCCCATGCGCACACGCACCGGTGGCGGGCACTGAGGGCGCAGGAAGGTAAGGGCGCGAGCCCACAGGTGCTGGGGACCCGGGCCCAGGCCTGGGCGGTGTCCGGGGCGGGCTCAGGGGCGGAGCTCGCCGGTCGGGGCACGTAGGGTCGGGGCGGGTCCGCGCCGCCGCTGTCCGCGCCGTCCCGCCCTCGGCCCGCTCGCTTCGTTCTTCTCACTGCAGCCCCCGCGGTAGCAGCAGCTGAGCCCGCCGCCGCCGCCGCTAAGGTAGGCGCCTCGGAGAGCGGCCCGCGCTTTGCGGGCGCCCGGGTTTGCGGGCCTGGCCCCGGGGAGCTGACCCGGAGGCGGTAGGGGGAGGAGCGGGCGTGGGCGAGGGCCCCAGGGTCGGGCCCCAGGGAAGGAGCCGGGGCGCCCGGCGCGGGCCTGGCCGGTCCGCGGCGGACACAGCAGGCCGCGCGGGCCGGAGGCAAGTGGGCCCTGGCGGGGGAGCGGGAGGCCGGACGTCCGGGGGCTCCTGCGGCTGGGACTGGAGCCTGCGGGGACCTGCGGGAACCTGCGGGCGGAAGGGCACGGGCCGCCGCGGGGAGGCCAGGCCGGCTCCAGGTCTAGGTGACCTTTCCCGGCGGCGCCCTCTGGCCCTGGATCCCGCCAGCGCGGGTCGGGAGGGGGACCGCCTTCCACCCACGCTCGCCGGGCTCGGCCCACGGACCTGTGCGGGCCATGCTGTCGCCGCGGGGATCAGTTCCTGTGACGACCGTGGCCTTTCGCTCCCAGACCCACAGGCCGTGTCCGGCGTGTCTGGTCCACGCCCAGAGAAGCTGGCGTCCGGCACTTGTCCGCCGGTGCCAGCTCCTTACCGGGCGGAACCGGAGGCTGAGAGTCGACTTAGGCCGCTGGGGCCTCGGCAGTAGGCTAGGCCTCGGGAGAGGACGCCCCGCGGGGAGCGGATGTGGCCTCCTTGGCCTTAGGAGGGATTCCTGGTTCGTTTGCTCATTCATTCACCGAGTGCGGCGGTGCTTTCACGAAACTGGTTCAGAGCCCTTGGATTTCAGACCTGCAGTCCTAGTGACTGGTCCAAGGTCACGCAGCCGAGAGGATACCAAGCCTGGGTTTTCTCATCTGTGGCATAGGAGCAATTATAGCTCTCCTTCTTTGGGTTTTTGGGAAGAATGAAATGAGTTGCTTAGCGCAGAGCCTTAGGTAGAAACCTCGACAGCCTTGAGGCTTTTAGGGAGGATTTATCCCATCCTCTGCAGACCATTTTAACTCCACGTGGTGTTCTGGAAAGGGTTCAATAAACATAGCTAGCCCCCGTTATTTTAAACATTATTACTAAGCATTTATGTGCCAGGCATTGAGTAACTTTCAGGATAATTCATGAAAAATCCTGTAAGTTTATAGACAGACAAGGTCAGGCTGAAGCAGGAAGTTGCATGTGGGTGCAGATCTGAGGGAAGCCTAGCCCTTGACCAGCCTCACTTCTGTGGAGAGATAGAGAATGGACCCCTCCTTTGCTTAATACTCGGTTGGCAAGGCCAGGGCAGACTGCCCAGGACTAGCCTTGTTTCTCCACCCCGGCTCTGGACCAAGTTCTACAGGGTTCGGCTTAAGCCCTATGCAGCTTTGTTTTCAGTGCCTGGGGTGGTGCCACTTGGCGCACAGTAGACTTAGGAAGAGTCGATGGGGGTAGATGCACTCTTGAGAGGCAACTCACCCTTCCCTATAGGAGGATAGTTTTTAGCATTGCAGCACATGGCTTATAGTAGGTGCTCATTAAGTATTTCTGAAATTATTGAACGGGCATATGTCGTGGCTGCAGGCCCCGACCATAATATCTTGATCTTGGACAACCTTTCTAAGGGACATGCACATCTCGTTCACTTCTAAAAAATAGCTTTGCTTAGCAGGGTCACACGTGTTTCAAGAGCTGCAGTGAATGTACAGCTCTAGAGTGCTGAGAGGTGAAACTGTTTCCTAATTTGAAATAACTGTTTTAAACATGTTACCTTCATTCTGTGACTTTTCATGTCCTGTGGGAAACCTGTAGAACTGGTGTTTCTGGGCCTGCAGGGGAGGGTGACACAGGTGAATGGGATTCTTCTAAGGTTTTGGGCCTGGTTGCTTTGCTCCCTTTCTTTCTTTCTTTAAAAAAAAAAAAAAAAATTTTTTTTTTTTTTAAAGATTTTATTTATTTGACAGAGCGAGAGATCACAAGTAGGCAGAGAGGCAGGCAGGGGGTGGGGGGGAAGCAGGCTCCCTGCTGAGCAGTGAGCCTGATACAGAGCTCCATCCCAGGACCCTGAGATCATGACCTGAGCCAAAGGCAGAGGCTTAACCCACTGAGTCACCCAGGCACCCTGCGGCAGATGTGGGCAGTACCCTTCAAACTGGTGGTAAGGAGGGACATTGACCCCCCATGTTTACCAGTAAGATGCTCCCAAGACACTGCAGTTCACTCTGTCCTTGGTGGAATTTCTCATGGCCTGACGTCTTTGTTGGTGGTGACTGAGAAGAAGGGTCTGTGGCCTTGGAGTTCTCCAGACTCCTCTGGTAGCCACTGAGGAAATGTGACCAGTGGGATCCTCCGCTGGGCCTGGGCACCTTCCTCCTTTGACTGCTCGCCCTTGGGGGGGGTGTGGGTGATTGGGTATCCATGCCCTTTACCCAGAACTGTGCTGGAGAGAGGCGTGGAGAGCAGATTGTGTTCACAACTTGGGTCTGACATGAGCCATTTGATCTAGTAGTACAGGTCAGGTCGCTGTCTTATTCCTCAGTTTCTCCAGTGTGTGATCATCATCATCAAAACAGTTGTTCTTACTAGAGAGCCTGCTTAGCACCCTCCAGGGGGCTTCACATATGTTCTGTGACATTGAATCCACCATCCTACAAGCCTTGGGAGAGAGGTACCATTGCTTCCTTTTCGTGGGTCAGGAGGCTTGAGCACAGAGTTGGGACCAAGGCTGGCAGATTCACACTGAGGTTGCCACACCAAAGGGCCCTGTGATGAGCTAATAGATGTGAAAGGTAGACTCTGCTGTCCAGCAGGGGAGTGTTCTTTCACACTGATCTGAGTGAACCTGTGTATGGCTGGGTGTAGGCTAGCTCGCTGTCAGGAGAGTGCAGTCTGTGGAGTCCCCCCTCTTTGTTATAAAGACGATGACCCTGGGCATATTAGGAGAAAGGTTAGTTTTTCCTGGAATGAGGTAGGAGGCATTCTAGGACCTACGTGGAGAATATTGAGCTAAATAGTACTTCATTGTCATCAGGGAGGACTTTGGACCCTGTGGTTGAGGGTGACCTTTTGATAACTTGCATAGCACCTGTAATTATACTAGGAAATCTATAAAATGCAAACCTCTAACAAAACACTATCTGTGGTTGTTGCATACCTCCCAGGTACCATTTACTGTAGTAAGTGTTTTATGTTAATAATCTAATTCATTTCTCACAGCGATGCTGAGACAGGTCCTCCTTCCCCATACTAGAGCTGAAGAAAAGTGAGACTTGTCTTGCCCAGGTTACATATCTAGAGAGTTGTGGAGTGATATTGGAACTCAGGGCTGCTTGACTCCCAAATCTACCTGCCCAAGCACTATTTTTTTTTTTTTTAAGATTTTATTTATTTATTTGACAGTGAGAGAGATCACAAGTAGGCAGAGAGGCAGGCAGAGAGAGAGGGGGAAAAAGGCTCCCTGCTGAACAGAGAGCCCGATGTGGGGCTCAATCCCAGGTCTCTGAGATCATGACCCGAGCTGAAGGCAGAGGCTTAACCCACTGAGCCACCCAAGTGCCCCAGCACTGTCTATTTTAACCCCGCTAGGTCAAGCCAGGTAGCAAGGCTCCAGGGAACTTGAGGAGTCTGAGGCCAGGCAGGAGCCCTGGGTGCACCTGGGACTCAGACTTGGCATGTTGCCTGCCAGCCCAGGCCTTTCTTCCCTTGATGGGTGGAGAGGCAAGCAGGGTGTCCCCAAGTCAGTTACATTGTCATGAAGCTTCTTATGGAAGGCTTTGCTGGGGTGGCCTACCTCCCAGAGTGTTTTAAAATAGAAGCAACTGCCTAGGAAGCTGGGCTGCCCAGTGTGAGACTGTCGTGGAGTAGGAGGGAAGGACAGCTGCACTGGGAACACAGACTTGCTACCAGGACCTGCGTTACCAGCGCAGGACGTTGGCTTTGCCAGCCCCCTGTAGACCTAACCAGAGGCTGCCTTTGTGGTGAGAAATTGTGTGTGAGATGGGGGTGGGTGGGGAGGCTTCTGATGGTGTTGGCCCAGTATATTGGCTTTCAGAGCTGGGCTGGCCTTCTACTGGGGAACTTGCTTTTCCTGGTCCCCAGACTTAGGGGGAGGTGCTTTTATTCGAATCCCTGGCTGGTCTGATGCTCCTCCTATAAGCTGGCCCAGTTCTGCTCAGACAAACCACCTCTAATGCTGTTAAGAGAAACAGCAGAGCCAAAGGCATTCCTGCAGTTTTCCTTTTCTGAGGGAAAGTCAAGATGCTGATGGTGATGGAGGTGATTGCTGTGCTGGTCAGGGTCCTTGCAGGGATCAGGTGCAAACTTATGTGCGGTAATCAAAGAAAGCATAATGAAGGGATCATTTGCAAAGGTGTGAGGAGGGTGTGGAGCATCTGACAAGTGATGTGTGTCCCTCCAACCCCCTACTCTGGGTCCTTTGGAACCTGGACAGGGCCTCTTGGCAGGAGCTGTGACCTGGGAAAGTAATCCGAGCCCACTTGAGGCCAGCAGGGAGGGAGCTTGGGGAATGAATACCCCAGCCTCACTCTCCCATCTTCTTCTGGTGCCTCCTCTTGGCGAAAACCAACCATCCTGTGATGGCAGTCCATAATGATCAGCTCTTGGGGCATAGAACAGGATGGAGGTGGAAAGTGGATCTGGAGGAGCAAACAAAGACTATCCAGAATGGGGACACCTGGGTGGCTCAGTCGGTTAAGTGCATCTGCTTTCAGCTCAGGTCATGATCCTGGGGTCTTGGGATGGAGTCCTGGATTGGGCTTCTTGCTCAGGATGGTCTGCGTCTCCCTCTGCCTGCTGTTCTCCCTGCTTATGCACGTGCGCTCTCTCTCTGACAAATGAATAAATAAAATATAAAAAAAAAGAATATGCAGAATAATGGATTATGATTAGCACTGCTGTTTATGGAGCACTCACTGTGTGCCAGACATTCCTACATGTCCTGCCTACCTACCTTACTTCATCTTTGCAGTAATTCTGGTGGAAAGGCATTGTTGTTAGCCCCATTTACAGATGAGCAAAGTGAGACCCTGGGAATATAAGTTTATCAAAGTCTTGTCCAAAGTTACACAGCTGGTAGAGGCTGGTGCTTGTAGAAGCCCCATCAGTCTCATAGCTCCTTCTAGTAGTCACTAGACCTTGCTGCCTGGGCACCCGGATGGGCTGGGAAATGCCATGGCAGGGTGGCTCCTGCTGTTTAGGTCCTAGCCCTCTTGTACCCTTGCCCTCGAAGATGGTGTCTCTCAGCACACTAACCTTGCCCGGAAGACTTTCCTGACTGAGCTGAACACTATCCTGTTCCCTGTGTCAGCCACTGCAGCAGTTATCCCCTCTCTGAGGATACCTGGATCCTTCTGCCTCTGCCAGCGAAAGTGCCGTGCTGCCTGTTGTTAGGCTGGGAAGGGCGGGAGGGAGGGAAGAAGGCTTTGGAACAGGTAGCTCAGGCCATTCTCAGGTATGCTAAAGTTAGGGAATTCTGTCTTACTTCTGCCTCCTGATAAGGGTGGCCTGAGCCCCAGGTGGTCACCTGGGAGTAGCATGTGCCTCCGACAGGCCTTGCCTGTTAACCCTGCCATCTCAGTGTAGTTTGAATCTGTTCTTGGAACCGGGATAGATAACTTTCCACATGGCTTTTCCTTTTGGCACCTGCACTGCAGTTAATTGCCTTTTAGAATGTGGTTTATTGCAGCATCGTGAAGGCAACATAGCTCAATTTCACACACACTGGTTAGATTTTTTAGTTTTTCTGTTCTTAAAAAAATTACCAATATATACCAACAACTTAAATAATGAAGTGGAACAAACACTGAAAATCCTATTTTAACTCCACTCCTTCCTTAAACCCCTTTTCCTTTCCAAGTGGCTCCCAGGCAGCCACAACTTATAGGTGGGCCTACAGCTTTTCCATCATATGCAAATGTGTGAACATATGAATATGTATGTAAAAGGGTTTTCCTCTAGTAACATGGAATTGCACATTGTCTGTGACTTATTTTTTTCATTTAACTACAGCTGGCCCTTGAGCAGCATGGGGGTCAGGGGTGCTTACCCCCCATGCAGTCGAAAATCCTTGTACGACTTTTGACTCCCCCCAGATTTAGCTACTAATAGCCTGCTGTTGACCAGAAGCCTTACAGGTAATATATAGTCAATTAACACATATTTTGTATGTTATATATATTATATTACAGTAGACTAAGCTAGAGAAGAAATATTAAGAAAATTGTAAGGAAGAAAAAATACATTTACAGTACTACATTGTATTTGTTGAAAAAAATCCACATAAAAGTAGATTTGTTCAAATCTGTGTTGTGCAAGGGTCAGCTGCATATCAAACATAGCTTTCTTTGCCACCAAGCATAAACCCATCTCATTCTTTTTGATTACCACGTGATACTCCTTAGTTTGCAAGCCTCCTGATTTTATTCATTCTTTTCCCTGTTGACCATTTACATTGCTTTTGGCTTGTGTGTTGTCAGTCATGCTGCCGTGAGCACCCTCTTGCACTTGTCTTTGGGTGCCTTGGGTGGGTTCCTCACGGTTGAATTGCCACTAGGTTAAGGTATGCCCACTTAGGCACTGGCCAGCCCCTGTCTCCAAAGGGACTGTCCTGTACAGAGTACTTAACACTTGGCGTGAGCAGGACTCACCATTTTCCACACCAACAGTGGATGTTTTCATATACGTTTTTGCCAGTTTGTTGAGTGAGCCTCTCAAACACAGATGTGTCATTCACTTTGAAGCGGCTCCCTGAGGCCATTAGAATAAAGTCCACACCTTGTTCTGAGGTCAGAAGTGGCAGTGGTCCCTTCTGAAGGCACTGGGTCTCTTCAGCCCCAGTGGAGCTCCCCTTAGGTCACAGTGGGGGTGAAGGGTCTCTCCACCAAGGTGGATGTGGGTCTCTCCACCCACTCTCCCTGGTGGCCTTGCACCTTCCCTGTAGAGGGAGGAGAGCCTGCTGCCTGGCTACATTGTCATTTACTTAGACTCTCTTGTCGGTTACTAAGTTTCTATTTTTTTTTCCTCCTACTATAAAAATACTTTCTTGCTCCTTGCACATTTACGCATTAAACAGGCATTTATATTGAATATCTGCTACGTGCCAGGGCTTGTCATCTTTGACACATACTTTTTACATATTTCGGATAAATTTAGGCATGACAGGCTCTGGGATGCTTTGAGTTCAAGGTATGATTTGGGGGTAGGTGTGCACTGTGGGAGTGTTGGGGGTGCTAGGAACAGAGCAGCGTCACTGCCAGGCAACTGATGAGTCAAGGAAGCCATGTCCCCCCAAGGCAGAGGTTATGTAAGTGTTATGCAGGCCATGCTGGGCGATACACTATCTCTACCCTTCCAGCTTCCAGTATGGGCTGGATTTTCATTCCTCAGCTGGAGTGGAGCTTACATAATCCATTCAAGGTCAGCCAGGGTATGGTTGGGTAGGTAGCCTAGCAGGCAGTGCAGGGTTACCAGGGGCTCCTGTCTCCTGCTGTGACTTACTAGTCTTTCTCAAAGTCACCAGTGACTGGGGATGAGTCTGTTCAGCCCAATCCTGTCCATTCCTTGTGTTCTACATATCCTCGGAAACCAGGCTCCCAGGCTCCCAGGCTCCCAGGCAGACAGCTGGGTTCCTGCTTTTCCTAGGCAGCTTTCTGGCATCTGGCCAGGGCTGGCTGCCTTCCTATGTCAGAGTGCCCCACTTCATGCTCAGTCCCCAGAGGCTGGGCTTCTGAAGGCACATGGGGTGGATGCTGCAGAGACAGATGGTGAGCGATTTGGAGCTGATCTAGGTGGAGGTAGGGGCTGGGGCCAGGGTTCAGCTTCAGAGTCAGCACAGGCGGGAGGTTACTGAGAAAGCAGGATGCCAGGCTCTCTTCCCTCTGGTCCTGGCCTGAGAAAACATGAATGGGAATTGTAATTTCTACACCACAATTGTTTTTGCAGTGGGTACTGAGGACTGTGTAAAAATGGGCATATCCTGGGGGCTGTTGGCAGTTGTAAAAAAAGCGGAATCTTGGCCCTTGCCTCCGTCCTCCAATAAATGCAGAAGGAGACTGGGTGGGGAGAGCAGAAGACAGCACCAAAAGCACAGGGAAGCTGCATTCCACAGCACTTGGGGGCTTCCAGTGAAGTGGGAGTCATCCTCTTGCCTTTTTTGGTGGGTGTGTGCTCAGGTCCAGGAGTGGGTTTGGCTCCCACTCAACTGGGGGTTGCTCTGCATCTTCCCTGCCAGGGGCTGAGTGGGAGCCACATGGAGAGTCTGGCCTGATCCACACTCCCTCTGTGCCCCCAACTCCTTTGTCCTTAGAGGGTAATCTCTTTAATGGCCACAGCCATGTACTTTAGGGTGATATTTGCTGGCAGTGGAGTGGTTTTTTTTTTTTTTTTTTTTTTTTTTTGACAGGTGGCTTTACTTGTTCAGTTTTGGGAATTAGTGACGAGCGAGGGTATTTTGGGAGCATTAAATGATGAGTGATCTGCCTTTTCCCTGAGGGGCAGACCAGTCCAAATATGAAAGCTGCTCCTGTCTGGTGAGGTGGGTCCTAGAGCCAGCAGAGGGTATTTGGGAAGGCCCTGGCGCCTGAGGTACAGGGAGGTCTTAGCTCATCTGGAGATACTGCCACTGTACTGCTCCTCCCCTCCCCCGGGGCTGTTTGTGGCCCAGTGGGGGAAAGGCAGCTCTGAAGAGGGGTGCTTAGTCCACTGATTCCTGTTAGCATTTGGGCCCTTAGCTGAGATGTTGTGCAGATTTCCTTGGGGCTGCATAACTTCAGCCTTGGGCACAGGGTTGTTTCATTCCTTCTCCTTGGAGGAAACCAGGGCAATCTGTGGCCAGAACATAAGCCTATGCTGGCGGTATTCTGTTTGGAGGACCTGGTGGATGGTTTCCTGCTCTGTTTCAGGGGTGGATGTGTCTGTGAGGTTTGTTTTGAGGGGAAGGGGAACAGGTCAGGAGACAGGAGTCCCCAGACTTGCAACAGCCAATGAGGACAGCCTAAAATGGATCTTCCCCCATGTTTTTTGTGCCTGACCCTAATGTGGACTGAGCTATCCATGGTTCTAGCTTGATCATGTGCAAGAAATAACAAGAGCAACAAAAATAGGATAGCGTAAACAGCTCACTGGGCTGCTCCACTCCGCTCTGCTCTGACACAAAATTGAGGTGAAGCAGAATTAGCAAAACATCTGAAAAACATAAAATAGGACTTGGACCACAATTTTATAATTGTGGTAGTTTATAGTTGTTTATTTTCTAGTGCACTCATTGCTTCTTGCAGTGTCTTGGAAATTAAGGAAATGCGGCTCCCGCTTACTGGGAACATGCCATGAAGGTGTTTGTTTGTGTGAATACATACATATGTGATTTCATGTGGGGTATATGCAGATTCAGTTTGGAAATTTAGGCATACTGTATTTTAAAAATTAATGGAACCATCTGTGGGTTTATTGGATTTCCACTAATTGAGGCTAATGATTCTGGAAATGGAGAAGATGCATGTGATGGTTGCTGTCTCGTGGCTTCTCTCTGCCTCTGTGTTTGCTGCCCTGGGTTAGGATTTTAATGCTGTGTATGTACTACGTCATAGCAAAGCCTCCCAGGGACACAGTGTGATCTTTAGGGCAAGGACTATTTGAACTACTCACCTTCCTTGAACACTGAGATGTTTAATAAATGCTTGTTGACTGACTTAGGATATACAACAATTTCAAGTAGTACTTTGATAGCTGATTTTATTTTATTTTATTTTTTAAAGATTGATTTATTTATTTGATAGACACACACACACACACACACACACACACACACACACACACACAGCGAGAGAGGGAACACAAGCTGAGAAATGGGAGTGGGAGAAGCAGACTTCCCGAGGAGCAGGGAGCCTGATGCGGGGCTCAATCCCAGGACCCTGGGATCACGACCTGAGCCAAAGGCAGACACTTAACGACTGAGCCACCCAAGCACCCCGATAGTTGGTTTTAAAGATTTATTCATTTATTTTATAAAGAGAAAGAGCATAGGAGAGTGGGGGAGAGGAGAGGGGCTGAGGGAGAGGGAGAGAAGCAGACTCCCCGCTGAGCATAGAGCTCCATCTAAGGACCCTGAGATCATGGCCTGAGCCGAGATCAGGAGTTGGGTGCTCAACTGAGCCACCAGGTGCCCCAATGGTTTTCTTCCTCCCTTCCTCCTCCTCTTCCCTCCTTTCTTTTTAAATATTTTATTTATTTATTAGAGAGAGAGAGAGAGAGAGAGAAAGCATGAGCAGGGGAAGGGGCAGAGGGAGCAGCAGGCTCCCTGCTCAGCAAAGGGGCCTGTTGTGGGACTTGATCCCAGGACCCTGAGACCATGACCTGAGGCCTAACCCTCTGAGCCACCTAGGCACCCCTGATAGTTGATTTTAAAAATAAAGTCCCATTGCAGGTCAATAAATGTTTGCATTTATTTTTCAGGCTTGTGTATAGTTTCGTTTCCTTTGACACGGAGAGTTGCCTAATTGTTAGGTTTTACTATATTCTGTGTGAAGAATATGGTACTCAAAAAATGGGTTCCTCTGAAGTGCAGTTTTTTGAAATGTTACATTCATTTTGGCACATAGTAGGTACTCTGTATTTTGTTGAATGAATGAAATCAGAACCATTTGGAAAATAAGCTGGCCTGAAAAAGCTCTGATTTCTCTTCATTGCATTTAATGTCATAGTAGCCGACATTTTGTAAGAAGATACATTTTATTGGCAAGAGTCCTGCAGTTCACCAAAGTAGCTGGCTCATGGGAATGTGTCGTTGACAATTAATTCATTCAGCAAATATTTACTGACTCCTGCTATACTCTGGGCTTATGCTCAGTCCTGGGGATGCCAAGAAGAGATCTAAAGGCAGGCTGATCTGCTATCAACAAAAACTTGTTAGGTATCTCAACCTCTGGAAACAAGGAAAAGCTCAAGATAATAAGGCTTCTCTGTGCACATCTGGAACTCTGTGCTGATGATTTTTATTGGTGGTTAATTATAGCTAATAATTTTTATTGATGGAAAACTAATTTCCCTAATTGCTGAATTATTTCTTCTGGTGATTCTTTTACTGTAGCAGAAGATGGCCGTGCCTCCCACGTATGCTGATCTTGGCAAATCTGCCAGGGATGTCTTCACCAAGGGTTATGGTGAGTGTTTCCGTTCACAGGCTGGATTGGCATGTTTGGGATTTCACCCATCACATTTTGAGAGACGTGGGTCAGTCGGCTCTTACAACTTTCATGTTAGGGAAAATAAGACAAGCTTTTGATGGCTGGTGAAGTAGTTTTGGTTTGTGCAGCTGGTAGGGGCAGGCTCATGAATTACTACAGACAAGCAGACGTTCTGAGTTCCTCTCCCATGGGTGGGAGCAGCTCTGTGTATGCCGTTGCAGTGGAGTGTGATTTCTGAATGTAGCCTGTCCTTCGGCATGTGCTCGTGCTGTCATGCACCTTTTCCTCCCATTCTGCTGGGAGTGCAGGTCGGGCTCTGGGGGGTGCTGTGCCTTTTCTTTCTGCCACTGTTTGGTGCCTCCTGAGCTCCACACGTGGGCAGGCAGCAGCGGAGACAGGCTCCCTACACACTCATGGCATTTTGGAGCAGCAGGAGGGAGGCAGAGATGTTACTCTCAAGTTAGTTATTTAACCTATTAACAGTTACCATCTCCTTTCTTTAGGATTTGGCTTAATAAAACTTGACTTGAAAACAAAATCTGAGAATGGACTGGTAAGTTGTCTGACCAACACAGAGTACAGGTGTTTATTGTAGATCAGTAAGTAACTGCCATGTCCTGGGTGGCAGAGCCAAATGAAAGGCCCTTTTTGGTTGTGGTGGGTTGTGGTCGTCACATTCATTGCAGCCTCTATGGGATGGTTGATCCAGGGGAACCCTGCTGACAGATCCCCAATTTAACAGCTTTGTATACTTAATTGACAGGCCTCAGTTTTGTTTTTCCTTGTTTCTTATATTAAAACTGACTTGTCTTCAGGGTGCATTGGTGGCTTAGTTGGTTAAGGGTCTGATTTCAGCTCAGGTCATAGTCTCAAGGTCCTGGGATCAAGCCCTGCATCACCTGCTTCTTTTTCCTCTGCCCCTCCCCCCAACTGTGCATGCTCTCTCTCTGTCTTTCTCAAGTAAATAAATAAAAATCTTTTTTTTTTTTTTAAAGATTTTTTATTTTATTTATTTGTCATAGAGAGAGAAGCGAGAGCAAGCACAGGCAGACAGAGTGGCAGGCAGAAGCAGAGGGAGAAGCAGGCTCCCTGCCAAGCAAGGAGCCCGATGTGGGACTTGATCCCAGGACGCTGGGATCATGACCTGAGCGGAAGGCAGCCGCTTAACCAACTGAGCCACCCAGGCGTCCCAAATAAAAATCTTTAATAAAAAAATTTTACTGATTTTCAATGCCACATAATTAATTAAAAAAAAAACTTAGTAGTTCCTTTTTTTTTTTTAAAGATTTTATTTATTTATTTGATACACAGAGAGAGAGAGAGAGAGATCACAAGTACGCAGAGAGGCAGCCAGAGAGCCCAATGGGGACTCGATCTCAGGACCCCGAGATGATGACCCGAGCTGAAGGCAGAGGCCCAACCCACTGAGCCACCCAAGCACCCCTCCCTTTTTTTTTTTTTTTTTAAGATTTATTTATTTTAGAGAAAGAGTGCATGCACAAGCTGGGGAAGGGTAGAGGGAGAGGAAGAGAATCTCAGAGAATCTCAAATGGACTCCTGCTCAGAGTAGTGGGGGCTGGATCTCGTAACCCTGAGATCATGACCTGAGCTGAAACAGAGTGTTGGATGCTTAACTGACTGAGCCACCCAGGTGCCCCTTAGCAGTCCCTTATAGATTGTGCTTATGGCAGTTGTTGGAAGGAGGAAGTTTTGGGGCTGATCTACTGCAGTGTCATCTTTAGCTCAGTGCTTTTTCTATTAGGATGGAAGGGGGATTGCCTTCCTGTCTAGACTAAAGCATTACCAGGGAGGAAGGAAGTTGTCTCCTGGTGAAGAATTCCCCAAAAAAGAGTCCTTTAATCAACAGACTTCTTTCGCCCCATCTGCATTTAAATATTGAATTATAGGAGAGGCTTTAGCCCCTGCCCCACACATCCTTACATAGGGGACATATGTTCTGTTTATGGTGGCATCGTGCTGGTGTACAGCCTGTGACTCTTTCTCTCCTTTAAAGGAATTTACAAGCTCAGGTTCAGCCAACACTGAGACCACCAAAGTGACGGGCAGTCTGGAAACCAAGTACAGGTGGACCGAATATGGTCTGACGTTTACAGAGAAATGGAACACTGACAACACACTAGGCACAGAGATCACTGTGGAAGATCAGGTAATGGGCATCTGGGAAAAGACATAGTTTTATTCATTGACATCTGTTGCCCTGCCTTTTGACTAAACCTGGCAAATTTTTTTCCGTTCAGCTTGCACGTGGATTGAAGCTGACCTTTGATTCATCCTTCTCACCAAACACAGGGTAAGAATCTCATGTGGCTTTTTTTTTTTTTTTTTTTTTTAAAGCAAGGACATTTAGCCATGTGTTCCAGTAAGATTCTGCGCTGCCCATTGTGGTTCTCCTGGCTTCATTTGTGGCGGGCTGTAGGACTTGTGGTCCAATAATGCTTTTTCACGTGAGTGAGGCTGCTGCTAATACAAATGGCCAAGGCTGCAGGGCAGTGGCGAGGTTTGGAAGCAGGGACTAAGCGATCACGGTTGCCACCCCAGTTTGTAGGCTGGGAGGGTCCTCTCCCCAGCACCAAGAGAGTGTGGTTTCTAACTGTAGGGAGGCTCCTGAGGCTGCTCTTTGTGCCCCATGCCCCCTAGCCTCAATCCAATTAGACTTGACAGTTATTGGGCTCATTAGGAGGCAAGATGGTATGTTGGTTGCCTCAGGTCCTTGGCTAGACGGGGTACCCTTTTTTAAAATTTTTAACCACTCAGAGCAGTAGTTGTCTTAAACTTGGAGAAGGTTGTTTTACATACTGCTGACAGGTGCAAGAGTATATACTGAATTTCATTTGTTAGTTTTTAAAAATTGTAGTAAAATATACATTAAAATTTAGCATCTCAGCAATCTTTAAGCATATATATAGTGGCATTATGGATTTCATCTTTTGCCGTTCCATATTATTTCTTTTCTTCCCTTCTGATGAATGTGTTTTAGAGGAAGGTCTACTGAGCTCAGAGCCTGTACTGCATGTGGGTAACTGCAAGGGACTGGGCAGGCAGGGCTTCTGTCTCTGGAGGTTAGAGTCTTATTGTAACTTTGTTCTGAATGACGTGAAGACCACTGGGCAGGAGCTGCATTTGCTCTTGTTCTCATCCTGTTGTAGTTTCTCCCTCAGGAGCATTGCTTTCTTGCTTGCCTGCTTCCCTCCAGGCACCCTGCTGTGACAGGACAGGTTACCCAGAGAGATGCTCTGATATCATGGGAGGCAGGGGAATGTGCTCACATGCTTGAATTTGCTGCCTAGGACTTTGTCTGCTGTGCTGAGATGGCACACTTAGGAATTTGTAAGGGATTTCCCTCCCATTACATTTGGGAGGTTTGCAGAGAAGTCTCCAGGTCCTGCAGTAATACACATAAGAGGAACATTTTTTTAAATGTAACTTTGTATTTTGAAGTAATTTTGTACTTAACATACACAAAAATGTTGCACAAGTAGTGTGTAGAGTTCCCTTATTTCCTAGACCTGGCCTCTCCTAATGTTAACGTCTTACATGACTACAATATGATGATCAGAACCAGGAAATTTATATGGTTTTCGTAGAGTTAACTAGTCTGTTGTCCTATTGATGTCTTATTTCAGGTCCATGATCTAGTTCAGGGTACTAGATCACATTTAGTCATCAAATCTCTTTTGTCTCCTCTAATCTGAGACATACGTCTTTCTTCGTTTTTCATGACCTTGACAGTGTTAAAGAGGATTGCCCAATTATTTTGTAGAATCCTTCAATTTAGGTTTGTCTGATGTTTCCTCATGGTGAAACTCAGGTTACCCATTTTCACAGCCACAGAAGTGATGTTGTGTTGCATCTTTCTTGGTGCGTGATGTCAGGGCATAGATGTCAGTATGCTTGTTACTAGTGACATTAACTTTGATCACTTGACTAAAGTGGTGTTTGTGAGGTTTCTCTATGAAGCTCTTTTTCTCTTTGTAAATAAGTATCTTGGGAGATACTTTGAGACTATGTAGATAATGTTTCTTATCCTTTGACTAAGAAACCTAGTATCCATTGGTGATTCTTGCCTGCAACAATTATGTTTGGCAGATGGTGATTTTCTCTTCCCATCATTCCTTCTGCATTTATTAATTGGGATTCTGCTGTAAGGGAGAGCTTGCTCTTCTCCTTCATTTATTTATTTAATCAATTATTTATATCAGTATGGATCCATCGACATTTATTTTATTCTGTGGGTTATAATCCATTACCATAATATATTTTATACTCGTTTGTTTTAGATATGGCTATTGGGCCTCCTTCCAAGTTGACATCCTGTGTTTTATTATCCCCTATCATTTCTTTTGAGCTCTACTTCAGAAGATGTACCAGGCTCATCTTCTGCTTGTTCTCTAGTCCTGCTATCAGGCATTTCTCCAAGGAGCTTCAGTTCATTTTATTGAAGAATGGCATTTAGAAACCAAGGTTATGTCCATATTGCTCCTGGGTATTTGAGACAACTTTTGATGGCCTGATGGAGATTGGAAATGAAAGCTGGCTTTCCAAAGCTACTAAGGGGGATAGCCTGGGAAAGCATCCTGGCCTCTGTCTGGAGCTGAGCATAGAGCACATTATGGATGAGGCTGCAGATTCATCTATGGACCAGCACCCAGGCTGGGTACCCCACCACAGAAAAAAGCCAGTTTGTTAACCAGAAATCAGAGTCATGCCTCACTCAGGCAGTTGTCAGTTTAGCACCAGGAAGTAGCTTAAAAGGAAAAATCCCAGTAATATTTGAAAGAGGGAAAACTCCAAAGGCGTGGAGTGTTACATGAGAGCAGGAACCTGGAGAGGAATCTGAGTCACTGCCCCAGCACTGCCCATTCTGTGGGGACTTTGTGCTCCTGGCCAGAATTCTTTGAGACAGCGTAGGGGAGGCACTGTGTGAATGGTCTGGCATGGCTGGTAAACACTGCTGTTTCCACCAGCAGCACACTATGGTCAGCAGCAGCTCCCCCCCCTCCCCCGACTTTTTAAAAAGATTTTATTTATTTATTTGGTAGAGATCACAAGTAGGCAGAGAGGCAGAAGCAGGCTCCCCGCTGAGCAGAGAGCCCAATGTGGGGCTCGATCCCGGGATCCTGGGATCATGACCTGAGCTGAAGGCAGAAGCTTTAACCCACTGAGCCACCCATGCGCCCAGCACAGCTTTTTACTGGTGGTTATACGATGCCTGGTTTTTATCGTTCTTGGTCTCCTTCTCTTTCTAAATGTCAGCCTTTGAGCAGATTTCTTTCATAAATCACCCAGCTAGCATGGTGCCAATTCGATAAGCCAAAACCTAGGCTTCTTTCCCCAAAGAGCAGGAAGTCCAGAATAGGTTTATTTTGAATTTTTCTTGTGGAGAGAGAATTTGTTTGGTTGTTACTCCTTTCTTTCAAAGCTTGAGAAAATGTACCAAAGCCACATGAACAAAGGTTGCACGCATCACTGTCATTTGTGAATGGTGTTTGCTTTACTTTCAGCCACAATGTCTGAAATTCTATCATTGGCAACTTGGAATGTTTAACCTTAATTTTTTTTAAAGACTATTTATTTATTTGACAGACAGAGAGAGAGAGAGACGGTGAGAGAGGGAACACAGGCAGGGGGAGTGGGAGAGGGAGAAGCAGGCTTCCCACTGAGCAGGGACCCTGATGTAGGGCTCAGATCATGACCTGAGCTGAAGGCATCTGATTAACGACTGAGCCATCCAGGCGCCCCTTAAATTTTTTAATACTGAAAATTTCAAACATACAAAAGCAGAGAAAAAAAAAGCAGAATAGTATGTTAAGCCCTCATCATGTTCCTATCACCCAGCTTTAATAATTATCAACCCATAAACCAATTATGTTTTATTTATACATTCATAATCTCTCCCTCAGACTTTTTTGAAATAAATCAGTTATCACATAATTTCATCTATAAGTATTTTAGTACGTATATTTAAGTGATGTTTCTTTTTTTAAAGTTTTTAATTCCAGTTAGTGAACATATAGTCTTACATTAGTTTCAGGTGTACAATATCATGTTTCAGGAATTCCATACATTACCTGGTGCTCATCACGGCAAGTGCCCTCCCATCCCCTTTCCCCTTCCCCTCTGATAACCATCAGTTTGCTCCCTAGAGTTAGATATGGAACGCTTCATGCATTTATATGTCATCTTTGTGCAGGGCCCAAGCTCATCTTCTCTGTATCATTTCAATCTTAATATATGTGCTGTTGAAGCAAGCACGATATGATTCCTTTTTTAAAAAAGTATAACTACAGGGCGCCTGGGTGGCTCAGTGGGTTAAAGCCTCTGCCTTTGGCTCAGGTCATGATCCCAGGATCCTGGGATTGAGCCCTGCATCACGCTCTCTGCTCAGCAGAGAGCCTGCTTCCCTTCCTCTCTCTCTGCCTGCCTCTCTGCGTAATTGTGATCTCTGTCTGTCAAATAAATAAATAAAATCTTTTAAAAAAAGTGTAACTACAGTATGATTGCATTGTAAAAAATTAATCATAATTCCTTGAATTTTAAGTCTCTAGCCTGATCAGATTTACATGATTTCATTTTTCTTTTTTACAGACTCAAAAATTGTCCATGCAAAATTGCAAATATTGCTTCCTGTGGCTCCTTAAATCTCTAAGTTTTAGATTCTCCTCCTCACCTTCCCCTGCAATTTATTCATTGAAACTAGATCATTTGTCCTGTAAGATTAGGTATAGACTAAATTTTGCTGTTTGTATCTTTGTGGTGCCATTTAACTTGTTCCTCTGTCCCCCATGTTTACCATGAATCAGTAAGTCTAGATTTAGATTCTAGATTGTTGCATTTAGATTCCTGGTGGGGGTGGTAAAATACAAGTGGTACTCTATGCTTCCATGACTTGGATATAGAAGGCGTGGTTTGTTCTTTGTATGTTAAAGTTGGTGCTATTCACAATTCATTCATTAGGGGTTACAAATTGGTGATAATTCTACTTTAATCATTAATTCTTCATGTGGTAGCTAAAATATTTCAGTAAAAAGAAACTTCTTATAAACTATTGGTTATCTTAAGATAGAGTTAGGGTAGGAAAGGTGGGAAAATGTTTGCTTCCTTTTTAATTTATTGTTTTGAAGTTACACTTTGGTTTTCTAGTCTCTGATGATGACTGCTATGTGTGTTTTAAGTGTCATTATGAATGAATGCATAGGTTTATACATACTTGTTATGTTTCAATCCATTGCTGGTGTTATTCTTAAAGATGAGCTCATTGTTACATGTTTGAAGCCGTTAGGAGTCTCTTCAGGCTAGCTCTGAAGGCATTGTGCGCCAACCACAGTAGTCTTTGGTAGCTTTGATAACTACTTCAAGTTCACCCTGTCCTGATCTGTAGTCTGCCGTTTCTCCAAGGGACACTGGTGCCTTTTAGGAGAGGCTGGTATTTAGAGTCCAGAGTCTGGGTGCTGGGAATGAAGTTTTAATCTCAGTGTGAATGAGATTGGGGTGGGCAAGGCTGTGTAGATCCCGATCTCTGCAGACAATGCAGCTTGCTGTGGGAGGATGTCCATTTTGTAGCTGAATAACAGAAAATAGTCTAAATTTTATTTGATAGGTGTGGTCTTGTATCCCATGTTGATCTTTGGTAAAGGCAGGGTAATATATTTGCAGGTGACACGAGTCTACCTACTTTTCCTGAGTAGTAGGCACAGGAGGCACCAATCTGGTCATACATGCAGATCTGGGATTAGCAGACAAGACCCGCAGACTTGTCCTGTCTTGCAGGACTTCCCAGCCCCCATGACTGCAGGGCCCCAGGTTGCAGGTCAGTATCCAGGTCTCTGAAATATACTCATTAGGATCTCTTGAATACTGAATTAAAAGCTATCTGTTATATTTACTTAGAAGGGATCTATCTAGTATTTGTTACTTTCTTTACTTACAAAGTTAGAAAGCAAGCATCTCCTTAAAAGGGGCTGTTTAGATAGCTGCCTTCATGACAGATACACCATGTCTTTTTCATAGTCTTAGAGAATAGCAAAGAAACATCTGTTTCATAATTACACGGTGGCATTTTCCCTAATAAATGCCTGTGCAGGCCATTACATTAAGCATAGGGAGAGTTTAGTAAAAGAAAATTACTTAGCACTTTTCCCCCCAAGCTTTTCCAGCCTCTGTTCTCACTTCATTATTGGGGCGTTTCTGCACACTGGATTCTGGTTAGAGAGCTAGTATTCTGCCGATGTGGCCTAGAGGCTGTGTAAGGGAGAACAGGGCCCTCCCTTGGCCTCCTATCCCTGTATGTAAACTGGGATTTAAAACAATGCTTTTTTTTGTACTTGTTGGTATGGTTGTTGCAAGGTGAGTTAGCTTGTGATCCTAATACAATTTCTTTTCTTTCAGGAAAAAAAATGCAAAAATCAAGACAGGGTATAAGCGGGAGCACATCAACCTGGGCTGCGATGTGGATTTCGACATTGCCGGTCCTTCAGTCCGGGGTGCCGTGGTGCTGGGCTATGAAGGCTGGCTGGCTGGCTACCAGATGAATTTTGAGACTGCGAAGTCTCGAGTGACCCAGAGCAACTTCGCGGTTGGCTACAAGACTGACGAGTTCCAGCTCCACACTAACGTGTAAGTGTATGTGAGTGTGGTGTGTGAGTGTGTGCAGAAGGGAGATTGCTTTTCAAGCTCAATTTTTAATCACTTGAGAGTATGTTGAAATCAGATGAGCCAAATGGCCTGCTGATATTTTTCTGTTTCCCACCTGCCCATTTCCTGAAGTGGCTTAGGTTCTTTGTGTTCTAGAGACAGTCATTGTTGTCACTGGTACACACAGAATGACTGCTCAGTTTCAGCAGTGGCATGATGTCCATCCAGAGGAGAGTCCCTTCCCTGCTAGTGTCCTTTTGTGGACATTTAAGCACCTTTCAGTTTTAGTAGCAAAATGGCAGGGAAAGGTGCCACTGTCTTTTTCTCTGTGTGATGCCTGAGGTCAGGTTGCTGTGGTAAATGAAATGCAGATCTGAGAGACAGGTTAGGGAATGGTGATCTCAGTTGCATAGTGTCTTTTCCGCGTGGCATAGCATGCACAAGTTTATTGCCTACCAGACAGTACATGAAGGGGAGAGAAAAGTGCAGATTAGGTTAGAGAGCTCCTTGTAATCAACCTTGGGAGTTAAAGTGGAGTGCTGCTGATTTAGGTGAATGGAAATGCACATTTCAGCCCCAAATCCCCTAGGCATGAGAAACTAACCTATGGCACAACCGGGGGACAACTTTACCAATTTTCTTTCTTCCCACTAGAGGCCACTAAAGCAGCGACTTCTTAAAGATCTAATAACATTTCCATTTACAAACTTTTTTGAAGAATTTTTCCCCAGTAGTTCCCCCTTTTCTGCCCTTTCACTTTCCACGATATCAGTTGACAGTTCCACGGTCAGCCGTGGTCTGGAAGTAGATGATCTCCTTCTGATGTGTTGTCAGAAGGTCAGTAGTGGCCTGATACTGCATCACATGTCTGTGTCATTCACCTCACCTTCATCCCATCATGTAGGCATTTGTCATTTCACATCATCCCAAGAAGGTTGTATACTGGGCTGCCTGGGTGGCTCAAATGGTTAAGCATCCGACTTCTGATTTCGGGTCATGATGTCAGGGTTGTGAGATTGAGCCCCATGTCGGCGTGGAGCCTGCTTAAGGTTCTCTCTCTCTCTCTACTTCTGCCGCTCCCCCCTCCCAAAAAACAAAACAGTATGAAGAAGGTGTATACGATATAATATTTTGAGAGGCCACATTCATATAACTTCTGTTACAGTATATTGTTAGAATAGTTGTATTTTATTAAAATAATAAATTAGAAGTTATTGTTGCTAATTTCTTACCATGTCTGATTTATATTTTTAAATTTAAATTTGTCTCAGAGATGTATGTATAGGAGAAAACATAGTATATACACGGGTTCGCTACTGTCTATGGTTTCAGGCATCCCCTGGGGGTCTTGGAACATACCTCGTGCAGATAAGGGAACACTATTTTAATTAATATAATTGACATAACAGAATATAATATAACAGATATTAATATAATTTTTGAATTTTTTAAAACTAGGAAATCACAGGAAATCCATAGTGAAGGACAGTCCAGGGTTTCCTGGCTGGGAGTGGGAGTGTGTGACTACTAAGGGGGTGGAATGAGATTTGGGGGTGATGGAATTGTTCAGTATTCTGATTATAGTGGTGGTCACACAAATATTGCACATGTGTTAAAATCCATAGAAGTGTACACCAAAAAAAGTAAAGAAAAAAATGTAAATTCAAAAAAAGATAGCATACAAAAGTGTCACAGGAAAAACAGTGCAAGTAATAGAAGGGTTTTTTAAAGTTGGAGTTTTGACTGAAATGGAAAGTCTTTCTTGGTTTGGAATTGGAAATTGGTACCAGTTCTAGGAAGAACAATGGCTATGAGCTGTTTCCCCCACATACCTGAGCCTCATGTACCTGATTTTAAAATAAGTGGACATGATTTATTTTTAGCTGGTGTGGGAACAGCTGACACAGCTAATCTGGGTTGCCCTGGTGCGTGTGGAGGCCCCGATGTGTAATAGAGATTCTTTGTGCTTTATATAGTTGAATTTGAACAATGACTTCCCTCTGTTTATGGTTTTGAGAGCTCAGTACAGGAAGGCAGTGTTGCCGGTTTTAGAATATATTTTTAAAAAACTGACAGTTTTTTTTGGACAAACATGTGAACCCAAGAAAAACTTCCAATTTCAGTTATACTAAAATCCCTCAGAAATCTATTATCTAGGACAAGCTGCTATTTTGTAACATCCTCAGATTTTCTGAAGAATTTAGGATTCCCTGTGGAATCCTGGGTTGCCTGGGCTAAACCTGTACTCACTGGAAGCACAATATCTGTATGATTGAATTTTCAGGGAAAACTTTAGCATTTAGAATGTATTTATGAGCGTCTACTTCAGGGAGAGTGTAGCGGTGAGGAGCAGAGTTAGCAGTGAATCAGCAAGAATTTGTCCTTGGATTAGTGAGTTCTAAGGTCTTTGCTGAACTCCACAGCACATAGGCTGTGCCTTACCAGTTTCTGGTGACATTTCTACTTGAAACACCCAAAGTGATGAGGTGGAACTTTTTCATGTTAAGAATGTGAAGAAGTGGAGGGGGATATTTCCAGAAGCTGGAGTCAGTATGGTGTGTTTGGAAGAGAGGAAGGAGTTTGTCCCAGTTGGGTTTCATTCTGTTTTTGAAGGAGACATTTTGTAATGCACCAAGTAGCTCCTTTTCATTGCATCAGAACTGCAAATACCGGCAGTTTGGACCAAGAGTTTCGCACAGGTGGACCAGTCTGAATGGCAGGTGAAGCTCTTTTATCATCACTGTACCCAAGGGACCAGGTTGCTTTTGACTGTGTCTTTGCAGCAAGCAGTGGCTGTAGCTGGGGTGCTAAGGGCTATAACTGCCTTCTGAAAGATATGAGTGGCCCAGCCTTTCTCACCATTTCTGACCAAGTTCTCTTCTCATTGCTTCACTTTCCTTACTATTGTTATGATAGACACATATATAAAAGTAATAACATTAGCAGTAGCTACAGCAAAAAAACAAACCAACCCCCCCCTCCAAGAATCCCAGGGTCTTAGTTGCTGCATTTATTCATTTATTCATTCATAGAAGGTATGCACAGAGGGAGGGGCAGAGGGAGAGAATCCCGAGCAGACTCCCTACTGAGTAGGGGAGCCCGACTCGGGGCTCCATCCCATGACCCTGACATCACGCCCTGAATTGAAATCAAGAGTTGGACGCTCAACTGACTGAGCCACTCGTGTGCCCTGTTGCTGCTTTTATTTTATTTTAAAAATTTTTTAAGGTTTTATTTATTTATTTGACAGAGAGAGACAGTGAGAGAGGGAATACAAGCAGGAGAAGCAGGAGAGGGAGAAACAGGCTTCCTGTGGAGCAGGGAGCCTGATGTGGGGCTCCATCCCAGGAGGCTGGGATCATGACCTGAGCCAAAGGCAGATACCCAACGACTTAGCCACCCAAGCGCCCCGCTGCTTTTACTTTCAAGAATATTTTGGAAGCCAGCTTCAAGTTCCATGCAGCCAGAGATTCCTGCCTGTGGGTGTTTCTGGTGATGGTTCAGATAGCCTTTCCCTTCGTCTGAACCCTCCCAACTCCAGTGTCTGTTCCATTCCTATCAGACTTTTTCCTAATTGGGTGGGTACCTGTTTTGTGATCACTTTGGTTCATTTACAGCACCCCTGTCCTCTGTTAGACTTGGACAGCTGTGCCCAATTGCAGCCTGCCTTTGGGGGTGGATTAGCATCTATGCTGTGCTTGTTTGCAGAAATGATGGGACAGAGTTTGGTGGCTCCATTTATCAGAAGGTGAACAAGAAGTTAGAGACCGCTGTCAATCTGGCCTGGACTGCAGGAAATAGTAACACTCGCTTTGGAATAGCAGCCAAATATCAGATCGACCCTGACGCCTGCTTCTCGGTGAGTACCTGTAGAATCATGCATTGCCCAGGCTCCACATGATGGTGAGGTTGGAGTCCTTCTGGGTTGCTGGGGTTGCATTCTTGGGCTGGAGATTTTCTCGCTGGGAGAGAGTTTGAAATGAAAAAAGTGCTAATAGTAATTGTGCTGACCGTGGGTGCCAGGTACTGTGTGTGACCCATTATATGTGGATTACTGTATTTAATTCTCACACAACCCATTTGAGGTAAGTGCCTTTACAAAAAAATAATCATCCCAACCCTCTGTGCACAAACGGAGAAATTCAGAGAGGTCAGTGGCCAATGGGGCAGACATTTGGTATGTGCTGGGGCCTGGACTTGATGGTTTGCTGGGGAGCCTCCTCCTCTAATCATCCCTTGTTCCTGCACACTGTTAAAGGGGTTTACTTTGAATCTGAAGTTTTTCTTTTCTTTCTTTCATTTTTTTTTTTAAGATTTTATTTATTTATTTGACAGACAGAGAGAGAGATCGAGATCACAAATAGGCAGAGAGCTAGGCAGAGAGAGAGATGGGAAGAGAGAGACTCCCTGCTGAGCAGAGAGCCCCATGCGGGGCTTGATCCCAGGTCCCTGGGATCATGACCTGAGCCGAAAGCAGAGGCTTAACCCGCTGAGCTACCCAGGCGCCCCATGAATCTGAAGGTTTTAAATGTTCATTTTCCTTCTCATTTCTCATTCTCTTTCCTCCTGTATTGGATATTAAGAAACCAGGCCCTGGCATTTAGCAGTTGACATCTAATCATGCAGATTCAGTGGCTTTGCTCACGGACCCTTGAGTTGCACGATTTTTGCATTAAATCCTGTTGAACTCATCTCTCTTGTCACAGGGCACTACTAGCTGCATCTCTTTTGGGGTGGAATGAGGAAATCTTGTGTTGCTGGATGGTCTTTATGTAACTTACAAATAGGCCATTTGAAGTCTGAAATGGCAACGAACCTGGCTCCTTTCCAAGCATTTAGAAACAAAGGAAAAGGGGCCTTAGTAATTAGATGGGATAAGCAAAAAGGAAGAGCCAGATAGGGCACTGTCTGCTGGAAGATCTTCCTTCCCGCTGCTTTGTTCTTTCTCATGAGAGTTGTCAGATCAGAAAACAGCCAAGCAGGAAAACAGGCATACTGGCAGCGTCAGCTTTTTCCAGGACTTGGTGTCCTCATGGCTTGAGATCACTCTGCTCCTGACCTCTTCATATTTCACAAGAAAGAGGCCAGAGAGAGGCCCAGATTTCCCTAAAACTCAGGCAGAAGAACAAGGGCAAAATCATTATTGACCCAATTGCTTCATTCAACTTAATTATTTTTTTAAAGATTTTATTTATTTATATGAGAGAGAGTGAGCACAAACAGGAGAGGAGAAGCAGAACCCCCACTGATCAGGGAACCCGATGCTGGACTCAGTGCTGGACCCTTGGACCATGACTTGAGCTGAAGGCAGACCCTTAACTGACTGAGGCACCCAGGTGCCCCTGAACTTAATTATTAATCAGCATTCACTAAGTGCTGAAATTTAAGTGACTGGCTAAGTCATTCTTTTACTCTAATGTTCATTTTATTTTATTATTTTTTAAAGATTTTATTAATTTATTTGACAGAGATCACAAGTAGGTAGAGAGGGAGGCAGAGAGAGAGGAAGGGAAGCAGGCTCCCTGCGGAGCAGAGAGCCCGATGAGGGGCTCAGTCCCAGGACCCTGGGATCATGACCTGAGCCAAAGGCAGAGGCTTTAACCCACTGAGCCACCCAGGCGCCCCTCTAATGTTCATTTTAAATTCAGGCATGGCATTGCCAAACCTTCTTCATGTCACTATGATTTTTGCTTCCTTTTTTCATGAAGGGAAAACTTTTTTTTTTTTTTTTAATATTTTATATATTTGAGAAAGAGAGAGAAAGTGAGGAGCGTGCATGAGCCGAGGCAGAGGTAGAGGGAGAAGCAGGCTCCCAGCTGAGCAGGGAGCCTAATGCCAGGCTGGATCCCAGGACCCTGGGATCATGACCTGAGCTGAAGGCAGACACTTAACCAGCTGAGCCACTTAGGTGCCCCCATGAAGGGAAAATTCTAACAGTGTTATGCCTTTAAAAAAAAAGAGCCTCAATACTCCATCTGACATTTGCTGTTTTCCCTTATCCTAACAAACAGATTTTGAAAAAGTCTTCCATATAAGAAAGGCTTATATTTCTCTGGCCACAAATGAAAGTCTTTACCTGTTATAACTTAAACATAGACCTCTGCACAGGTCTATATTTAGGGCATATATACGGGCATTCACACCTTAAGGAATCAAATTTAAATAATAATTTCCTTTTAATTGACAGTTGGGTTGACTCTTTGAGTTTCTTTTATGAGACTTAGCTCTCAAATTTGATATATTTCATGTTAAATGTAATGAATCCCATAAATGAAGTGGTCAGGAAAAAGAATTTGATCCTGAATTCCAGGGTTGGTTGATTACAGAGCTCTTACTCATTTTGGAGATGGAAACAAGAAGTACTTGAGAATTTCACTGTCTTATCTTTTCCTTGACTAGGCTAAAGTGAACAACTCCAGCCTGATAGGTTTAGGATACACTCAGACCCTAAAGCCAGGTATGTATGTGTTGCTTGTATAAATTCGTGAAATCAGTTCTTAAAGAAAAATTGGGGTGGTGGTTTCCTGCTTTATGTTACTACTCATATAATACCCGTGTTATACATTATAGATGAGTATATATAAAGTATTATAATGAAGTGTTTATAAAAGGACATAGAGTCATTATAAAACATTTGGAGACTAGAAGTAGTAGTAGGAGAGAAAAAGGCCAGGGCTAACATACATTACACTTTTGGTTATTTTTTCCCCTCTGTTTTTCCAGTGTGTTTATAATGCTTGATACTTATTTCCAGTAGGTTCTTAAAACGAGTCCATAAATCATCCTCACTGTATAACTGTTACGCAGGTTTCTTCTGCACAGTTGGCTAGACCAGTCCCTGGTGTCTTAGAGCTACAGAGATGGTACCATCTTGGGGTTAGTTTGGCCAAATTGGGTCTTTGAGCTCTAGAAATCTAAGAGTACATGATGGCAGAATTAAGCTATTGTAGGGAAAACATCAGTTAGTTGTATGCATGTGTCTGTGTTTGTGTGCAGGCTGAGTGTGTGACGGTGGAGTCTGATTCATGGTTAGGTTTCATTCCAAGGCATTTTTGCTGAAGAAGTTTGCTGCCTGGTGCCAGTGGTGGAGAAATTATTGTAGCAGCGGGTGATGAGAGGACAAAGAAAAGTGGACTCCGTAAAGTGCGTTTGTGTAGGCTGTGGAATAATAATTAGTGTTTTATAAGCTCATTCCAGGCTACCAATTAATTAGTCCAGTGGTGATCAGTAAGAGGCATTGATGGGTCACATGGTTTTGTTTTGCTGATCACACACAGTCGAAGCAGGTTCTGAATTCACTGGGGTCTTGCCAGTGTGCTTTGAGATGCCTAGCATGTTAACCATTCTTCTGTGTGTTGACCTTTCTTATCTGTTCTCTCCTCCCTCTTCCCTCTCCCTGGGACTATTCCCCTGCAGGTATCAAACTGACGCTATCAGCTCTGCTGGATGGCAAGAATGTCAATGCTGGCGGCCACAAGCTTGGTCTAGGACTGGAATTTCAGGCATAAATGAATACTGTACAATCGTTTAATTTTAAACTATTTTGAGCATAGCTACCTTCAGAATTTAGTGTACCTTTTAATGTTGTATGTCTGGGATGCAAGTATTGCTAAATATCATGTTAGACCTCCAGGTTAAAGATGATTCAGCTTTAAGGTGTTACCCTTTCAGAGGTCCAGAAGAAACCCAGTTCCAAGAAAAGTCCTTTGAGCTGTAGACTTGGAGGAGCTTGGGGCCCCCTCTAGAGAGTTCAGGTTTCTTTTTTATCTAGAAATGGCTGCAAATGGAAGCTGATAATTTGTAGGCACTTTGTTCATTGGTATTGAGTACATGAATGAAATTATGACTTCTTGAGAATTGAACTGGGTTTCCTGTCTGAAGGAAGGAGAGACTCATGGGTGGTAATATACACACTCATCTGAAAGAGACTTTTTTAGACAGATTTTCCTGACCTGTTTCCACTCCAGTCCATCACCTCTTTTACACCAAAAGTAGTCTGCAGGTGTGGTAGCTGTTTCTTTTGTGCCATTTTGGGGGTGGAAAAGTTGGATGTGATGAAGCCAATAATTCAGGACTTAATTCCCTCTCATGTTGTGGTTTTCTGCCCTTGCACCAGAGTATGAAATAGCTTCTAAGAGTCCCAGCTCTGAGCTCGGAAGAGTCTCTGTGACTGTAATCGCATTGTGACAACACTCGGAATCGAAATTGGACTTGTTATATTCTCGCCACTCAGTTTATTTTTTAGCCGTTTAATGGGTACATTTTAGAGTCTTCCATTTTGTGTGGAATTAGATCCTCCCCTTCAAATGCTGTAATTAACATCACTTAAAGTAAAACTTGAATAAAATATTGAAACCTCATTCTTCTGTTGTCTTTATTAATAAAAGTATAAGTAAACAGGGCATTTGGCATTTGTGTTTGTACTGTGTGTGTGTGTGTGAGAGAGAGAGATTTTTAGTTTTCTATTGTTGCATAACAAATTAGCCAAATAGTTGCTTAAAACAACACTCATTTATTTCCCAGGCCTGTAGTTCAGAAGTCTAGCATGGTGTGACTGGGTTCTCTGTTAAGATTCTCATGATGCGGAAATTAGGATGTCTGTCAGACTGTGTTCTTGTCTGGAGCTTGGGGTCCTCTTCCAGGCTCACATGGTTGTAAGAGAATTCAACGCCTTTTGGTTGTAGGATAATGGTCCTCATGTCCTTGCTGGCCATCAAGTGGGGATTCCTCTCAGCAAATAGAGGCCAGTGCATTCCTTGCCATATGGTCCCCTCCCATCTTCAAAGCTGGAATGGAAGAATTCCCTTACTGTCAAATCCCTCTCACACTTGAAATCTCTAGGAGGAGCACTAGCCATACCTTACCCCTTTTAAAAATTTATATATATATATATATATATATATATATATATATATTTTTTTTTTTTTTTTTTTTTTTTTTTTTTTAAAGATTTACTTATTTGAGAGAGAGTGCATGCGTGCCTACATGCAGGGGGAGGAGAATCTCAGTGTGGAGCCCAGTACAGGGCTGGATCGCATGACCCTGAGATCATGACCCCAGCCACAATCAAGAGTTGGACACTTAACTGAGTGACCAACTGAGCCAGCCAGGTGCCCCTATTTTTTGTTTATTGAGGTAAAATTGACAGAACACATTAGTTTCAGGTGTACAGCATGATTCAATATTTGTATATATTGCAAAATAATCACATCTAGTTACATCTGTCACCACACAGTTATAATTTTTTCCCCTTGTGATAAGAGCTTCTAAGATCTACTCTCTTAGCAACTCTCAAATACACAATCTAGTATTACTAACTATAGTCACCATGCTGTATGTGGCATTCTCCAGGACTTAAACTCATTATTTCTAAAAAGATTTTATTTATTCATGAGAGACAGAGGGAGAAACAGCTGAGTAGGGAGCCTGACATGGGACTTGATCCCAGGACCCCAAGATCATGACCTGAGCTGAAGGCAGATGCTTAACCAACTGAGCCACCCAGGCTCCCTTTAACTCATTTTGTAACTGCCCCAACCCTTCTAAAGTCACCCTCAGAGGGTGAGGCCCTCTGAGGAAAATCTGCCCTTCTTAAAATCTCATGTGCCCTTTAATAACCTAATCACAGTATTGATATCCCATCATATTCACAGGTCCCTTCCACACTCAAGGGCAGGAGATCATACAAAGGCATGGATCACTGGGGTTTGTTCTAGAATTCTGTAATGTCTTATTTATTTATTTAAAAAGATTATTTTTAAAAAGATCTTTTTTTTTTTTTTAAGATTTTATTTATTTATTTGGCAGGGACAGACCGAGAGAGAGAGGGAACACAGCAGGGGGAGTGGGAGAAGGAGAAGTAGGCTTCTTGGTGAGCAGGGATCCCAATGTGGGGCTTGATCCCAGGACCCCGAGATCATGCCCTGAGCCGAAGCCAGACACTTAACCAACTGAGCCACCTAGGCGCCCCATGTATTACTTATTTTTTTTAAAATATTTTATTTATTTGACAGATGAGAGAGCACAAGCAGAGGGAGCAGCAGGCTCCCCACCAGGCAAGGAACCCAACTCAGGGTTCCATCCCAGGACCCTGGGGTCATGAGCTGAGCCAAAGGCAGATGCTTAACTGTCTGAGCCACCGAGGCGCCCTAGAATTCTGCAATTTAGATTTTAAAAAACGACAATGTGTAAATTTCAAACACAAAGCAGAAGAGTAAACTATGTATATATTATCTGGCTTCAGTAAATGTGAACTTATTTTCTATTCAAATATGTGTGTGTGTGTGTGTGTGTATGTGTGTGTGCATGTGTGTGTATGTGTGTGTATGTGTAATGGATGTTTGGAGGTGACAATGCCAAACAAGATTTACTTAAGCATTTTGTGTCTCCCAAAACTTGTTGGCCTCAGTATTGTCATACTGTCTTCATTGGTCAGGTTCATGAGGCTCTGTATCTATTTCAAAGTGAACTTGTGAATTTCTCCAGAGATTTTGGCACAAAATGGTTGTTGGGTACATCCAGTCAGATGCCAGTTACAGTACTGGTATTTTGAAATGTACAAAGGGCCCTGTGAATATTGAGAGTATATTTCCCTTCCCACTTACATAAATATCTGCCTGTTGTATGCAGTATGTCAGAATATTGTGCAAAATTCCCCGAGTTCATGGTATTTCATCAGTAAGAGAACCTAAACATTCTGGTGTGGGGACAAAAGGAAGAAAGTGGACAAAGAAGAGAAGATTGAAGGTGAGTTTATTAGGGAAAAAGGCTAATGTCTAAAGCTCCCAACAAGCAGAAGCTGGAATCAAGAGTCTTATTCGCTAAACTGAGTGGTGGTTTGTGTACTCGGAGAAGGGAGAGCTCTAAGGGAATTTGGGAAGACTTTGTGTCCTGGCTACCGTGAAGGGTTTGGAATAAGGGCACCATTCAGTCTGTCTAGGCTTGTGGTGGGCTTAGGGAAACGAACATGAATGACCTCTTAGTTTTTTTACCAACACAGAGTTTGTGTGTTTCTGAGCTGTCACTGGGGCCAGATAAATGTTAAGGGAAACCAGATTCAAGAGAAGAGGGGCCCCTTCTTAGAGGGGCAGTTCAGCTGTGTCTCTGGAGGATTCTGTGGGAATCATGGAGATCAGAGTGGTGAAGCTATGGGTACAGCAAATGTCTTGCTTCATGCCACAATGATTTTCCTGCAGATCAATGAAGTGGAACTTCTATGATTTTAAGCCTACAGACATTTATTTAAGAAACATTTGCAGACACTCTGTTTATGACAACTTTTTATTACTAATGGCATTTAGTAAAATCCATTTTTAGAAAAAAAAAAAATTGCAGAACACACAGGCCAAAGCATGTGTCAAGGCTGTGGGGGAATGCTAAATCTGCATTTTCATATATTGGGGGTTTTAAGTCACAAAATTTAAAAAGTAACAGAAGCTTATTGTAGGAAATGTGGAGGCTGTTTGCGCCCTACTTCCTGGCCTGCTTTTTGTGCTTTTGCTCCATTATGCCTTTACCATTGTATCGTGTGTATTTTACACTATTGTCTTCCTCACAAACTGTCCAAAGGGTATGTGGTTTGTTTTGTTAATTGCTGTATACTGAAATATGAGAAGGTGCTAAATATCTGTTGAAGTAATAAATAATTAGGAGAAAGATAAAAAGTAAAACATTTACCAATAATTCCACCACCTAGATACAGCTGCTGTGAACAGTTGGGTTTCATTTGCCTTTGGGAGAGGGAGGGCAGCTACTTCCCTTTCAACGTTTTTTAAAAAAGATTTTAATTTATTTGAGAGAAAGAAAGAGAGCAGGAGAAGCAGATTGCCCCCTGAGCATGGAGGTGGAGGTGGGGCTTGATCTCACCGCCCTGAGATGGTGATCTGAGCCAAACTCAAGAGCTGGCCGCTTAAATTAAGTCAGTCAGAGAAAGACAATTATCCTATGATTTCACTCCTATGTGGAATTTAAGAAACAAAACAGGGAGTATGGGGGAAGGGAGGGAAAAATAAAACGAAATGAAATCAGAGAGACAAACCCTGAGATTCTTAATCATAGGAAACAATCTGAGGGATGTTGGAGGGAGGGGGGGGCGTAGGAGGAGGGGGGATGGGTAACTGGCTGATGAGCATTAAGGATGGCACCTAATGGAATGAGAACTGGGTGTTATATAACACTGATGAATCACCGAACTGAACCTCTGAAACTGATAATACACTATATGTCAATTAATTGAGTTTAAATAATAATAATAAAAAAAAGAGTTGGCTGCTTAACCCATTGAGCCACCCGGGTGCCCCTTTCTTCTAACAATGTTTTAGGGGCACCTGGCTGGTTCAGTCCACACTTGATCTCAGGGTCATAAGTTCGGGCTCCACTTTGGGTATAGAGATTACTGAAAAATAGTCTTAAAAAACCCAAAAAACCCCCAATGTTTTAAAATACTTCCCTGAACTGTAGAGTATCCCATCACATGGCAGGCAGGGAAGGCCGCGCTCTGACCCTTTCTACGTCTCACTTAACAAACTCAGGCCGCAGGGGCTTGGGTGGGGCGGACCAGCTGCAACAGCTCCTTACCCTTCCTCCTCCGCGGATTTTCTGAGTGCCGCGCTGGGCTGCGACGTCATCACGTTGGGACGTAGAAGCCTCAGGCCGTGGTGCCTTACGCAGTGTCTGATGTCATGACGTAGAGCCTAGCAACCGCGCAGGCTCCTGGCGGAGTCCGTTATGGCCGCTGCTACCTTGAGGAGGATGAGGGGAACCGTGCAAAGGAAACTGCGGCCTTCGCCCGGCCTTCAGGTCCCCGGAGTACTGGCGTGGCCGCTGGTCCCGGCGCTCCTGCTTGCGTCCGCCACCATGTCCAGTGGTAAAGGGGGCGCGGCGGCAGGGCGGGCGCGAGAAGACGCGGAGGGCCAGCATGGGCGGGGAGACAGGCCCGGCCGGGGAAAAGACGCTTCGGAGTGTCGGGAGCAGATGGCACTGTGTAGACAGGGCAGGGTCTCTAGGGGCGAGGACGGAGGGTGAGGTGTCTGAGGGAGTCTGAGGAGGTGGGGTCTCTGAGAAGCCGAGAAATGGGGATGAGAGATGCGGGGATCCAGGGAGCGGGGAGCAGAGTATGTAGATGGGCGTGGAGGGAGGAGTGGTGGTGGTGTCTAGAGAATCTTGAAGAATGGGTTGCTACAGGGTATGGCCGTGGTGGGGTCTCCGAAATTGCTCGCAGTCGTGAGGGGACAGAGGGGGACAGATGCTGAGGAGATGACCGCGGTTAGGAGGTGTGGTGTCTAGAGAGGGTCCCAACGCCGGTGGAGGGGGGAAGACGGGGGGAAGGCACGCAGGGGTCTAGCAGGGCCAAGGGAGTGTGGGCGGTTTCCGGAACGGTGAGGTAAGGGGTAAAGACCAGGGTGGGCCGGGGCACTGACCAGACTGAGCTGATGGAATAATTTTGGAGAGCAAAAGTGAAGGGGAGAAAGCTGTCTTAGGATACTGGTGCATTTCTGAGATCTGGGAGGTTCTGGTGCTTGGCAAAGAGCCAGGATACTGAGGCTCTGGGCTCCTGAGGGGCTTGCGAGGAGGAGAGGAGGAAGGTGACAAGGGAGATTCTTGGTAAACATGGTTCCTTGTGTCCTGGGTTAGCTGGAAAAGACTACTGCTTCATTTAAATAGAGTCGTAGGATTTTATTTCATTTAAAATTTTTTATTAAAATTCTTTTTATTATTTATTTAGGTATGATTAGCATATAACCTGCTAGATTCAGGTGTACAACATAAATTTGGTATTCGTGTACACCGGGAACTGATCACTTCAATAAATGTAGTTACAACATATCACATTTTGTAACAGTTACAAAATTTTTTTTCTTGTAATAAGAGCTTTTAAGATTTACTCTCTTTGCAGCTTTCAAATATGCGTTATTACTCTATTACTGACCATAGTCACCATGCTATTTATTACATCCTCATGACTTATTTTGTAATTGGGAGTTTCTTCCTTTTGGTGCTCCTCTACCATTTCACCAACCTCCAATTCTCTCTTTTCTGGCAACCACCAGTCTCTTCTATATGAGTTTGGCTTGTTTGCTTGTTTGTTGTTGTTTTGATTCCCGCCCCCCCCCCCCCCCAGGTGAAATCATATGGTATTTGTCTTTCTCTGTCTGACTTATTTCAATTAGCATAGTGCTTCAAGGTCCATCCATGTTGTCACAAATGCTGTATTTCATTTTTTGTGAGTGTGTGGCTGAGTATTATTCCATTGTATATACATACCACATATTTACCTATTCGTCCATCCATAGGCATTTAGATTGTTTCTCTATCTTGGCTGTTGTAAATAATGCTGCATGATTAAGTATTTCTTTTCTTAGAAATATTACATTATGGGGCGCCTTGGTAGCTCAGTGGGTTAAGCCTCTGCCTTCGGCTCAGGTCATGATCTCAGGGTCCTGGGATCGAGCCCCATGTCGGGCTCTCTGCTCAGTGGGGAGCCAGCTTCCCTTCCTCTCTCTCTCTGCCTGCCTCTCTCTCTACTTGTGATCTCTGTCTATCAAATAAATAAATAAAATGTTAAAAAAAAAAAAGAAATACATTGTGAATGAAGATATTGAAGGCTTTATCAGGAAATAAAGAAGTGTGTAATTTAGGGCCTGAGACTTAGGGGGGCAAATCTATTAATAAGAATTTGTAATGATTAAGCAGTATTTTGTTTAGTATTCCCTTTTTTCTTTAGGCAGACATAGCCTTGCTCTTCTTCTTAAATCTTTTTGGAATTTTCAGATGAAAAACAGTGTGAATGGGATAGTGTTTTCTTATTTGTCAACAGGGGCTGTCTAGCCATACAATCGTCTACTACAGTGCTGTGGTTACTTCCTTAGGTTTCCCCAGCAGCAGTGAGGGCAGGGCAGCCACCATCCCAGAAGCATTTTAAGTTTGTGGGGAAGGACTGAGATTCATTTTCCCAAGGCCCCTTCATCAAGAGTAGAATATAACGAGGATTTCTTTGGTTGATGCAAATATTCCTTTTCCCAAAGTACTTACGTAGTATGATTGTTTTGGTTATTTAATCATTTAAGACAAAACCTGACATTTAAGCATTTATATTTCTTACTGGAATGATTAAGACATACAGTTTGAGGGATATATAGCTGGTAACTGTAGTTCATAAACAGCTTTCCCCCTGGTTGAAAATTTTGTAGGGAGGGTCAAGCAAGGGGGAAATGTGGAGTATTAAGGTGTCTTCTTGTTTCTGTTTATTAGAGCGCCATAAATATTGCTCCAACTAAACTGGAACATGTTAGATAATCTTTCTTTTTTTTTTTATTAAGTCTTTCTGTCAATTTAAAATTCTTATTCTCTTCTAAAAATAATTTGAATGTAAACTAACATATGCTCTTAAGAAGGAGGCAGCTACATTGCAGTGCTGCATGCCATTTGTAAAACTTTGGTAAGAAAAGTGTTTTTTGTAAGCTTACCTTATGATAGAGCAATTTCAAGGAATTACTCTTTTGTTTGATTTTTTTTTATTTTAAAGATTTTTAAATTTATTTTGAGAGAACACAAGCAGGGGTAGGAGCAGAGGGAAAGAGAGAAGCAGACTCCCTGCTGAGCAGGGAGCCCAATTCGTGGCTCAGTTTCAGCACCCCAGGATCATGACCCAAACCAAAGGCAGACACCTAACAGACTGAACCACCCAGGCACCCCAACGTAATTACTCTTTTAATTAAAAAAAACAGCCAAATAAGATGTGTTGAGTTCCAAACTTCAAGTAAGCATAGAAAGTTAGGAAGTTACTGCATTAGATTTATTTAAACTTGTTTTATATTAGGTTTCTTTTCTTTTTTTTTTTTAGATTTTATTTTATTATTTTATTTATTTGACAGAGATCACAAGTAGGCAGAGAGAGAGAGAGAGAGAGAGAGAGAGAGAGAGAGGGGAAGGGAAGCAGGCTCCCTGCTGAGCAGAGAGCCCAATGCTGGGCTCTATCCTAGGACCCTGGGATCATGACCTGAGCTGAAGGCAGAGGCTTTAACCCACTGAGCCACCTACTGGGCATTGGTGGTTCGGTGGTAGAATTCTTGCCTGCCCACTGAGCCACCTAGGTGCCCCTCATATTAGGTTTCTTAAAATTGCAGTACTTGGTTGTATTCTTGGCAATCTGTAAGGATTTTAAAGTTTTATATTTTTATTTTGACAAAATCTAAAAAAATTAATATAAGCATTGTTTTGGATCACTAGATGATCATCTTATGATTAGGTCTTACCACGTCATTTCAAAAGTGCCTTCTTTCTGTGTTTGCCATCGGATTGCTCCCAAATGATCACCTAAATTTAATTGGTAATATGTTTAATTTTTGAGGCACTGTTGCCTCAGTGCCCATTCTGGGTACTCAGTGCTCATGCAGGGTACTCTGCATTCTTGTTGAAGAGTTATTGTTGTGGGACACGTGGGTGGCTCAGTTGGTTGGGCATCTGCCTTCGGCTCAGGTCATGATCCCGGCGTACTGGGATCGAGTCCCACATTGGGCTCCTTGCTCGGAGGGGAGCCTGTTTCTCCCTCTGCCTCTGCCTGCCATTCTGTCTGCCTGTGCTTGCTTTCTCTCTATCTGACAAATAAATAAAATCTTAAAAAAAAAAAGAGTTATTGTTGTAATCTATTTTAAGACAGTTTTTAAAAGAGACCCGTTAAAAAAAAAGAGAGAGAGAATTTAATGTAGAAAGTCATTTTTAAAATGTTGTTTTAGGGGCGCCTAGGTGGCTCAGTGAGTTAAGCCTATGCCTTCGGCTTGGGTCATGGTCTCAGAGTCCTGGGATTGAGCCCCGTATAGGGCTCTCTGCTCAGCAGGGAACCTGCTTCCCCCCACCTCTGCCTGTCTCTCTGCCTACTTGTGATCTCTCTCTCTGTCAAATAAATAAATAAAATCTTTAGAAAAAAAAATGTTGTTTAACTAGAGTGGTAATATCAAATAGTAAAGGGTGAAAGTGGGACATTTAGAAATTTAAAGTAATACATATGATTGTAGAAGCTCAGCAATTAAATCCATAAAGTCAGAGTCACTTTGTTCTGAATACCCTTCATTTCTGACTAGATTGTATTCTCTGGTTTGAAGGAGTGGAGAACCAGGAGGTCCAAGTTTTTACTCCTTGAACAATACTTATTATTTTTTTTAAAGATTTTATTTATTTATTTGACAGAGAGAGTGAGATCACAAGCAGGCAGAGAGAGAGGGGGAAGCAGGCTCCCTGCTGAGCAGAGATCCCGATGCGGGGCTCGATGCTAAGACCCTGAGATCATGACCTAAGCTGAAGGCACGAGGGAGGCTTAACCCACTGAGCCACCCAGGCGCCCCTGAATAATACTTATTAACTTTGCTCCTACTTGGTGCTAGGTATTGTAGTTATAATAACAAATGCAGTGATATTGGAGATACCCTTAGAAGAATGAGTGGGTTTTGCCTGGCTGAAAACTATGGGAAAGGCTTTTCAGAGAGTGTGATAGGTGCAAAGATGCTACTTGGGAAGTAGTGTAGGGTTTGTGGTGAGAATTGGGGCAAGAGCATGTTTAGTAAACAGGTATTGCTATCCGTTAAGTAGGCAAAAGGGATAGAGTAGTTTGGGAGTTTAGTAAGATATGAGGTTGAGGTAATGGGTGCCAGATCATGTAGGATCTTGTAGGCTATTATAAAGACTTAGAGTTTTACATTTGAGAGAAATGGAGAGCTCCCGGAGGGTTTTAAGCATAATTGAACTTAAGTTTTTACAGGAAGACTCTGGCTGCTATGTCAAAAGCAGACAGTAGGAGTTAAAGTAGAAGCAGGCAGAGGGTTTAGAAGGCCTTACTCGTTTGGAGTGGGAAGTAAAAGTATGTTTCCTTAAACTTTTTATTTTGAAATACTTGTAGATTCACTTACAATTGTAAGAAATAATATAGGTTCTGTATACCCTTTACCCATTTCCCCATCTTAAGAAACTGTAGTACCATGTCACAACCACGGTATTAACATGGATACAGTCGAGATAAAGAGCATTTCACCAACCTCTTGTGTTGCTTTTTTGTAGTCACTCCTACTTCCTTCCTATCCCCACTCCATCTTGAAATCCTGACAATCACTAATCTGTTCTTTATTTCTTTAATTTTATCATTTGAAGAATGTGATATAAATGGAATCATATAGTATGTAACTTTTTGGAATTGGCTTTTTTTATTTTAATTTTTTTACCTAGTGTAATTCTTCGTAGATTCATCAAGTTGTTTCACGTGTCAGTAGTTTGGTCTTTTTTATTGCTGAGTAATACTCTGATATTATATAGACACACTGCACTTGTTTAACCACTCATCCTTTGAAGGACATCTGGGTTGCTTCCAGTTTTTGACTTTTATGATTAAAGCTGCTACAAACTTTCATGTGTGGATTTTCTGTGTGATTGTAAGTTTTCATTTCTTTGGGATAAATGCCCAGGAGTGCAGTAGCTGGGTCATATGGTAGTTACGTATTTAGTTTTTTAAGGAACTGCCAAACTGTTTTCTGTCATAGTTGTCCTATTTTATGTTACCACCAGCAGCATTTAAGTGATCTAGCTTCTCTGCATCTTTGCCAATATTTGGTGTTGTCATTACTTTTTATTTTAGTCATTCTGATAGGTGTACAGTAATAGCTTTATTGTGGTTTTAATTTGCATTTCCCTAGTGGCTAATATCTTTTCCTGTGTTTATTTGCCATCTGTATATTCTCGTCAGTGAAATGTGCCTCTGTGTCTGTTGCCTGTGTTCTAATTGGATGGTTAGGTTTCTCATTTTTGAGTTTTCAGATTTTTTTTCTTTAATTTGACAGAGAGAGAGATCATAAGTAGACAGAGAAGCAGGCAGAGAGAGAGAGGGGGAAGCAGGCTCCCTGCCGAGCAGAGAGCCCAATACAGGGTTCGATCCCGGACCCCAAGATCATGACCTGAACCTAAGGCAGAGGCCCAACCCACTGAGCCACCCAGGCGCCCCAAGTTTTCAGGTTTTTTTAATGTATTCTGGATACTAGTCCTTTTTTGCATTGGATCTCACAAATATTTCTTTCTTTGTATAGCTTATCTTTTCATCCTCACAGGAAAGTCTTTCATGGAGCAAAAGTTTTTCATTTTGATAAATCAAATTTATGGATTTTTTTTTTCTTTTTATGTATTGTGTGTCAGGTCTACAAATTTGTGCCTAGTTCTAGATTCTAAAGATTTTTTTTCCCTTTGTCTTTTTCTAAAAGCTTTATGATTTTACATTTATTTTTATTTTTTAAAGATTTATTTGAGAGAGCAAGCACATGTGTGCACTTCAGAGCAAGGGGAGGAGCCCAGGGGAAGGGAAAGAAAGAGGGAGAGAATTCCAAGCAGAATTTGTGTTGAGTGTGGAGCTGGAGGTGGCCTTGATTTCATGACCCTGAGATCATGACCTGAGCTGAAACCAAGAGCTGGATGCTTAACTGACTGAGTTCCTAGGTGTCCCTACATTTTACATTTAAATTTGTGATCCAAGGGTGCCTGGGTGGCTCAGATGGTTGAACATCTGCCTTCGGCTCAGGTTGTGATCTCCAGGTCCTGGGATCCAGTTCTGCGTTGGAGCAGGGGGTGGGGGTGTCTGCTTCTCTTTCTCCCCCTGCTTGTGGTCTCTCTCTCTCTCTTTCAAATGGATAAATAAAATCTTAAAAAAAATTTTATATTTATATTTTTATTGTATTTATTTATTATTGTTATTTTTTAAAGTAATCTTTATACCCAGTATGGGGCTTGGACTTATGACCCAAAGATCAAGAGTCACGTGCTCCTCTGAGGCAGCTGGGTGCTCCTGTGATCCATTTTTAGTTCATTTTTGTATAAGGTGTGAGACTTAGGTCAAGGTTTATTTAACTTGTTATTATGGTAGATTGCATTGATTGATTTTTGAATACTGAATTAGTTTTGCACCCTGGAATAACCTTTGTTCATGGAATATTATTCTTCTTATATTATTGATTTCTATTTGCTAATATTTTGTTAAGGATTTTTGCATCTTTGTTCATGAAAAATATTAGTGTGTAGTTTTCTTTTTATGTAGTGGTTTTGTTTTGGTATCAAGATAATAATATTGGCTTCATAAAATAAATTGCACATTGTTTCCTCATGTTCTCTGGGAGAGATTCTGTAGAGTTGGTGATAGTTCTTTAAACATTTAATTCTCCATAAAACCATTTGGGACTGGAGATTAATTCTTTGGGAGTTTTAAAATTAAAGATTCAATTGTGTTAATAGTTATAGGGCTATTCACATGATGTATTTCATACTGGGTGAGTTGTGGGAGTTCGTGTTTTTAAGCCTTGGGTCTTAACTTTCTCTTTTGGTTGGCTTTTTATGACATTGCTCTGGCAGGGGAGGAGGGGGTTGCTGCACAGTACTGTCAGATAGCTGTAGAACTCTAGGGTCTCCACTTGATCTCTGTTGACACCCAAAGGGTAATGGTCTTCTTGTTACTTCTGGACTAGGGTGGGAGTTCTGTCTCCTCTTATCCAGTGGTGGGGGTGGCCTTGTTACTACTGGATGATGATTAAAGTCTTGACTCTATACTAGGCCTCTTCTGACACCATTACACTGTGGAGGGGGAAGAGGCACCTTGTTACAGCCTGCAGAAGGTGGCTTCTGCAGTAGGCTTTCTACTTGGCCTTTGCTGGTATGGATGACAGCGGAGCTACAGTGTGTGTGTGTGTGTGTGTGTCTGTGTGTGTCTGTGTGTGTCTGTGTGTAAGTGTT
Source organism: Mustela erminea (assembly GCF_009829155.1). Taxonomy (NCBI): domain Eukaryota; kingdom Metazoa; phylum Chordata; class Mammalia; order Carnivora; family Mustelidae; genus Mustela; species Mustela erminea. Next base: position 92,514,161 of record NC_045616.1, read on the forward strand.
TGCCTGGAGTAGAGCAGTCATTTTCTAAAGTTTTCTTTCTTGCTAGGCTGCCTCTCCTAATTTTTTTGGTTAGAGAGAACAAGCTTTTTTTTTTGTAGTGGGACAGGAGACGGCATGTTTTTGTACATACTCGTTGATGTTTCCATGTTGGTTTCTTCAGCTACAGGTCTAGAATATGTGAGGGAAAAAGAAAATCCAGGGAAGTCACAACTAGGTTGTTCCTCAGGTCCTGAATTCTGTAACCACTCTGCCTTATTCTTTCCACCTTTCAGAGTCTTATGTTATTTTATATATAATATCCAGGGTTAGTTGTTTTCAGTGGAGGAATAGGGAAAAGTTTGTCTATTCCCATTCTTCTGGAAGCCTAAGTAAGAATTCATTTTGAATATGTTAATTTGAAAGTCAGACATCCAAGAGGAGATGTCAAGTAGCAGTTGGATTTATAAGTCTAGAGTTCTGGTAGTTCATGTAAATTTTCTTCTCATGGCTCCCTTTTTCTCAGAGCAGTTAGGAAGTAATGCCATCCATTGAAAATGAGGACAACAGAGAAGGTGTTTTTGAGAACAGAGGAGCATGTGAATGGAGTGGTCTCCTAAGGGAATGGGAGGCTAAATGAACTAGAAATATATAGTATAAGTGCCAGCAACATTACATGTACATCTGAATCTTTGGCGTTGAATTTAAAATGAAACAAAAATGGTGACATGGTTGTGTATTTATTTCCAGCCATGTTTAGCTGCTTGGTGCAGATGGGGAGTAGTCAGAGTTTGATTGAACTTGGGATGTAGACTTGCCAAGTGAAAGGGACAGCGTGAGCAAGGGGGAAGGGGATTGGTGGTGTACATAAGGGAGGGTTCATGGCTGACTACAAAATTGAATCTTGGTAAAGAGAAAGGACAAGGGTATTGGGTAAGGATGGGATGGTGGTCATGGGGGACTGAAAAGATGGTGGGATCAGAGAATCATAGGTCCTTTTGGACTATGAAGCCAAGAGAATGAATTAGGATAGGTGGTCATATCAGCAAGTAGGTTGCCTGCAGTTGAGATTATGGAAGAGTTGTGATGATAGTGACCATGGTTTGATAAGTTAAGGTTTGATAAGTTTGATAAGGTAAGGGGAAGGTCTGGCTTATCAGAAGAGAGGTGGAGGTTTTGGATTCCAGACAGGAGCACTTGGGTAGAATGAACTGATTTTAGCCAGGAGCTAAAGTCATTGAGAATAGGAACCTTTGATGGACAAAGGTTATTGGATTATAGCTGATGATGGGAGAATCAAGGCCCGTGCATTTAAGGGGGGGAACGGGAGAATGGTTTGGAAGGGCCCTTCTGTCCCCACCCCTCCCCCATCCACCCCAGAATACTTTCCCCTCTTCCAAACCCCGTAGTGCAAGGATGTGGGTGAATAAACAAATGTTAATTAAAAGGACTTCAGGGAAATTATGTCTTTAAGGGAGAGCAGTTTTCAGTTATAAAAAGAAAGTAAGAGATAAAAGAAGGGATTTGCTGATATCTCACTGAATTCCAGAGTGCACAGTAGATCGGTTTCTGGACAGGGAAAGGGGTGGGAGGTGGGGATAATTACAGTCATTTGCACTCCTATCAGCTTGTGTCCTTTAAATATACATGATAGTTCTATTTTAGTATATGTGCTGCTGAAGTGAGCACTATACATGATTATTCTAAAAGTCACATATAGAAAGACAATTTTTTAAAAAGTGAAGGTTAGTTAGTTGGCTCCCAGCTTTAAAAAAAAAATTAGCTTTTGAGGCGCCTGGGTGGCTCAGTTGGTTGAGTGACTGCCTTTGGCTCAGGTCATGATACTGGAGTCCCGTGATGGAGTCCCGGAGTCTGCTTTTCCCACTGACCTTTCTCCACTCATGCTCTCTCTTTCTCTCATTCTCTCTGTCTCTCAAATAAATAAATAAAATCTTTTAAAAAAATTAGCTTTTAAATCATATTTTCCCTGACTTCGACAGGAAAGTTAAATATACCAGAGAAATAGTAATTTGTAAATGCAAATATAAAAAGTCTTAAGAAATTCTTGATTTCTGACTACGGTACTCAGTTGTAGGCCCTCTTTCTTTGTTTTCTTTTAATGGAAAGTTTCAAGGAGCCAACTGTTGAAAATACTTTAAGGCAGTTTTACTAATTTACTAATTTTTTTTAACCAATTTACTAATTTTTTTTCTAAGAGATTCCAGTCAGTCTCATTGAAACTAGCCATTTTTTCTATACAAAAGAGTTGTCAACTATGATACACAAACCAGAGTGTATTCATGTATTCAAGTATTACATGTTTGAACATAGAGTGGTCTGTTAGGTTGTTGATTTACGTGCATACACATGTTTGTGAAAGCCCAGGAATGATTTGGTTTAATCTTACCCCTACAAAGTATTTTACTTTAATTTGATAGGCTTTAAAATAGTATCTTTGTGTTTTTAGATCTCATGTGACAATTCATCTTTAAAAAAAAAAAAGCTTTATATACTTTCAGAGAGAGAGAGAGAAAGAGCATAAATTGGGGGAGGGCAGAAGGAGAAGGAGAAAGAGTCTTAAGCAGACTTTGCTAAATGTGGAGCCCAACACAGGCTTGATCTCATGATGCTGAGATCATGAGTCAAAATCTCAGCTGAGATGCTGAGCCAAAATCAAGTTAGACGCTTGACCCACTACACTATCCAGGTGCCCCAGACAGTTCATTTTTTTTACAAGTATAATGGGTATTCTTGAAGCTTTTCAACAGATACTACATTAGATTGTGTATTAGAAACACTGTTAAATTTCAGCAGGGATTCTTCTGAACTTTTGGTGTATAGAGTTACTTCTGTAAATAATTTAAACTACTTTAGTAAACCATACTGAGTGGGTGGGAGCATAGGGAAATAAGAGCTTGTACATATTTGGTGTCATTCCCATTCTGGATTGCCTTACCCAATCTTTAAAATAGTCTAGTTCAGGACACCAGGGTGGCTCAGTGGGTTAAAGCCTCCGCCTTTCCACTCAGGTCATGATCTCAGGGTGCCCTGCATCGGGCTCTCTGCTCAGCAGAGAGCCTGCTTCCTCCTCTCTCTGTCTACTTGTGATCTCCGTCTGTCAAATAAATAAATAAAATCTTAAAAATAAAATAGTTTATTTTTAAACACATAGTTTTCAAGTTCCTAATCCAATTTCCTTTTCTTCCCCTTGAGTTTTTGCTTTCTTCTTCCTAAGAGTACCTAAAAGAAAGAAAGGAAGGAAGGAAGAAAGAAAGGAAGTTGGTCTTCAGGTTCTAGTATCACTTAGAAATGCTGATTACAGCTTGCTTTATAGCTCTTCTTAAATTTGTTGTATTGTATTGAAAATATTTAGGTTCACATTTTTTAGAAAGATTTTATTTATTTGAGAGAGAGAAAGAAAGCACAAGCAGGGCGAGCATCAGAGGTAGTGGGAGAAGCAGACTCTCTGCTAAGCAGAGAGCCAGACTCAGGGCTTTATCCCCAGACTCTGGGATCATGACCTCACCCAGAAGGCAGATGCCTGACTGATTGAGCCACCTAGGCACCCGATAGGTTCACATTCTGTATCTAGTTTGTGACCTTCTTGAGCCAGGATTGGCCACAAGTCTTTCTGTTCTGGAGATGGGGTGCAGTCTGGACAAGGGTTATTGAAGTCCAGCCCGTTTTTGAAAAGAAAACAGAGGGGATGGATAAGAAAGAGCTTTGTATGAATTTTACCATTGTGACCCAAAGTTATCCCATCTGCTCTTTCCTTTATCTTTTGATGACATGCTGTGTAATGTAGTAGGTCTTTTTTTTTTTTTAAAGAATTTATTTATTTGAGAGAGAGACAGTGAGAGAGAGCATGAGAGGCGAGAACGTCAGAGAGAGAAACAGACTCCCCATGGAGTTGGGAGCCTGATGCGGGACTCGATCCCGGGACTCCGGGACTGTGACCTGAGCCGAAGGCAGTTGCTTAACCAACTGAGCCACCCAGGCGCCCCTGTAGTAGGTCTTTTATTGTGCTAAACTTCTTACTTTCTGGCTAAAGAGTTATTTACCTGATGAATAGTTGACTAAGAAGACATGTAACTGATTGATGGCCATTGAGACTTATTAATAAATTCTCAAGGGAAAGGAATTTGGCAAAGAGAAATGCTTAGTGAAAAATTTAGGTAAATATGCTTGTAGCCTGGTGGAGATGAAGTTGGAGCTTTCAGTTTAATATTCTTTATTCTAGCTCAACCACAAACTGATTTGCCGGGCCACACTGTACCTCAGCAAGATGTTTCTGCTCCAAATATGAGTGCTTTAACACATGAAAACCAAACCAACCTTTCTGTCTTCCAAATCAGCACCACTCTCCGACCCACAACTAGTACAGAGAAAGGTGGAGGGGCATTTGTAGCCCCTCATCCCTCACCTACTACTTCTCTGTCTCAAGAGGAAACAGATAACAATGAAGATCCCAGCATAGAGGAGGAGGATCTTCTCACACTCAATAGTTCTCCGTCCACTGCCAAAGATACTCTGGACAATGGAGACTATGGAGAACCAGACTATGACTGGACCACCAGCCCCAGGGACGAGGAGTCCAGTGAGGCTCTGGAAGAAAACAGGAACTACATGGAAATTGAACAGTCAGTGAGATCTTTTAAGACCCCATCCTCAAATATTGAAGAGGAAGATAGCCATTTCTTTTTTCATCTTATTATTTTTGCTTTTTGTATTGCTGTTGTTTACATTACATATCACAACAAAAGGAAGGTATGTTTGGGGTTTTCAGCCCCTCTAATTGCCCTTAATTATCTCAGTCCTATTTCTTATTAATGTTTTGATAATTCAGAATTTTTTTCTTTTTCAGTCAAGTTTAAATTGATGGTAAAATTTTAAGATGTCTGATCAGTTTATAAACTTGTGGTATGTTTTAACAAATTACAGACAGATTGCTTTACCTTGTGTGCTTCTAAAAAAAGAAGTAGAATTGTTTTTTAATGAGCAAAACCAAAGCCTAGTGGTTTTTGAAAAAGAGATGTTACATCTTAAGTTACCATTTCTACTTCAGTGGGAATATTTATGGAGAAAGTTTTTTTTTTTTTTTTTTTTTTAAGATTTTATTTATTTATTTGACAGAGACACAGTGAGAGAGGGAACACAAGCAAGGCGAGTGCAAGAGGGAGAAGCAGGCTTCCTGCCAAACAGGAAGCCTGACATGGGGCTTGATCCCAGGACCCTGGGATCATGACCTGAGGCGAAGGCAGATGCTTAATGACTGAGCTCCCCTGTGCTCCAGAAAGATTGTTAATTTAATACTTCTAATTAAGTAAGCATTGAACTTAATAGTATTTAATGATTTTTTTCCCTGACTATAAAATCATTACATATTTATTTTGAGTGCCAGTGATACTCTATCCCAGTGTTGAAATGTTGGGCCATATCTGTTCTAAACATCTAAGGGACTTGTTAAATAGGCAGGCTCCTGGGCTCCACTGTGGTTTTCTAATTCATTTCTATAGATAGAATCCAGAATCAGTTTTCAGCAAGCACTCTGTACATTAAAATTTGAGTAGCTCTGTTTTTGTTTACAAGAGGGAAAATAAAGCCCTTTTGTTATTGTTTTTTTACTTCTTGAATTTGGTAACCTAGGCTTGTATAAAACCTTTTTATACTTGTTATACTTTTAGCATATCCTCTATTTTCTTTTTGGCATATCTAATTTATTTTATTTTATTTTATTTTCCAGATTTTCCTTCTGGTTCAAAGCAGAAAATGGCGTGATGGTCTTTGTTCCAAAACAGTGGAATATCATCGTCTAGACCAGAATGTTAATGAGGCTATGCCTTCTCTGAAGATTACCAATGATTATATTTTTTAAAGCACTGTGATTTGAGTTTGCTTATTATGTAATTTTATTTGCTTGACTTTTTTATATAATATTGTGCAGATGTTTTGCCATAGGCAGTTGGTACTTAAATGAGAGATGGGGGTCTCTCTTTATTTTGCCTTGGTGCTTTGGAAATGAAATGTCACAAACAAGGAGTATATAATTTTTTTATCTACATTTTTAGAGGTAAATTTAATCAGGTGTCCAGAATGTGGAGCTAAGCGTTCTCTGTTAGTTTTGTTTTAGATTTCTTTATTGTACTTCTTCTGGAAGTATTGGTAATGCTAGTTTTAAAAGATCCTAGCCTTCAACTAAATCCTAACATTATCTGGAACTGCTGGCTCAGATTCTCTTTCTGCCATCCAAGTACTATTTTTTTAGCACACATTTTGTGCTCCCAAACTGTAATCTACAAGGATGTGTGTAATAGTGCTTGGCATATAAGTATCATTTTTTCTTTCAGGAAAATTGATTTGCATATTTTTGGATAATTTAAACATAATTTAAGATAATGATATTGCTTAATCCGACTGCAATTTTAGGCAACACATTAATAAATGTCTCTAGAAATTCTGGCAATAGAGAGACTGCGGTTTGCAGTGGACATAGATAAAATATTCCAGAGATACCATATATTGGCTTGAATTACTGAATTAAATTTAGAGATAGAAATTGTGGCAAAATATTAAATACACATACAATTGCTTTTAGTTAGCAATTGATTGTAGCATGGGTTCCTCCAAGCTTTCAAGTAAGGAGTAGAGTTTGAAATTGTATCAGATTTGTTCACTTTGTTTATTATTTTATAGTAAGTTTGAATAAATCTTAGGGGCCATTATCACTTAAATAATATTGTGTCTAGGCCTTTCAAATTAAAATTATACCTGAATGAAGTTGTTTGTATACATAAAGGATATATGTGTACACTGACTTTTTCTCCCCCATACTTGTTTTATTTTCTTCTGTTTTGTTTTTCACAGCAACTGGAAATTATTTACTGTATTTCATTTTAGCCTGTCTTTATATAATAAAGAATTGATCAGTATGTAAATACGTGATTTGAACCATGGTTGACTTACAAATGTCACTGCAACTTTTTAGAAAACATAACCCTTACTATATGTTGAACACCTGTTCAGAAAGCCCAGGCGAGCCAGTGGGCATGTGCTTTGTGTGAAGATGGAAGAAGTAGGGCAGTCCACCATTTCTTTCAGGTGGACAATTTACTGTCCTGATAAGGAAGGGGAGCACAGTGAAATACACCTGAACTGTTTTATTGCAGTAATTTTTCATATCTGAAATTGTATTATTTAATATTTTGAATAAGATTTTAAAAATAAATGGCAAAGATATAAATCTATGATATTAAAAGTGTGTTTCATTTTAATGATGGCATGGAGTCCTTCCTTTGGGTGGTGACAGGGGTCATGCTTTGTTTGGGAGGAAGCTAAACTGACCAGCTTGTTTTTGTTCCTTTTAGCGATAGTACTCTGCTTCTTTGAATTCTCTTAGATTTCAAATTCTAGTTTAGGTCCAGTTTTCTGCTAGTACTGAAGTTTATTGAAAACTGGCAAAGTAGGATTGCAAAGAAAAATAAAGCAGCTAAATCAGTGTATAGTTTCTGGAGTTCTGGCCTCCTTGTTGTCTCCCTGTTGAAGGTTCCTCTGTCAGGAAGCTCATACCCGCTTAGTGGGTCTAGGGTTCTTGGGCTTTTCCTGATGGCACAGTCTTTGCATTCCATGCCCCAGTGCTGCAGGCAAATAGTCTTTGACTTTTGGAGCATCACATCATACACTGAGTAGACATGCTGCCAGTGGGATGCCTGACTGGCTCAGTTGGCAGAGCATCTGACTCTTGATTTTGTGGTTGTGAGTTTGAGCCCTGTGTTGGATGTGGAGATTACTTAAAAAACATGAATCTTACTTTTTTTTCAAAGATTTTATTTATTTGACAGTGAGAGAGATCACAAGCAGGCAGAGAGGCAGGCAGAGAGGAGGAAGCAGGTTCCCCGCTGAGCAGAGAGTCCGATGTGGGACTCAATCCCAGGACCTGAGATCATGACCTGAGCTGAAGGCAGAGGCCCTAGCCCACTGAACTAACCAGGTGCCCCATAAATCTTATTTTTAAAAAAGATTTTATTTAGGGGTGCCTGGGTGGATCAGTGGGTTAAGCCTCTGCCTTCAGCTCAGGTCATGATCTCAGGGTCCTGGGATCGAGCCCCATAGGCTTTCTGTTCATCAGGTAGCCTGCTTTCCCCTCTCTCTCTGTCTGCCTTTCCACCTACTTGTGATCTCTCTCTCTCTCTCTCTCTCAAATTAATAAAATCTTAAAGAAAGAAGAATTTATTTGAGAGAGAGTGTACACAGTGGGGGGAGGGAGAGAGAAAGAGGGAGAGAGAGGATCTCCCGCAGACTCCCTGCTGAGCAGGGAGCCCAATGTGGGGCTCAACTCCTGGATCCTGGCATCATAACCTGAGCTAAAGGCAGATGCTTAACTGACTGAGCCACCCAGGTGCCCCTAAAAAAACATTAAAAAAAAAAAAAGCTGCCCAAGTCTTAACAACGGCACCTGTGCTTCTGGGTTATAAATATGTATATAATTCAGACAGGTGTAGATTATAATTTTTGAGTGAATTTGATCTCAGAGTTTTGTATCTTGCTTTTTACCTCACAAATCATAAATATTTTCCATATCATTAATATTCCTTAAAAAACATTTAATAGCTACTTTATTTAGCTATTTTCCTATTGATTATTTAGGTGGTTTCCAATTCTTGGTTCAGTTTGTTGGGTTACAGGAGGCAGAGCAGGCATACGTAGGACTGGATGGCACAAATGACACCCACGCTTGAGTCTTCCAGTACCAGTGTCGCCAACTTAGGTGTGCTGTGTGCTCCCTTCTCTCAGTGTCACATCCTGGGTAGACGAGGCTCTCTGCACCAAATGTGGAAATTAGTGGCAAATGTGGAGATTACCCTTTGGTTCTGTTTCTGTACCATACCTGAAAGGAATGCTTTGAAACTGGTGAGGCAAACACAAACAGACATTTTGAGTTTGTGCAGGCAGGAATGTCTTGACTGGAGTTTTGATTTTAGATGTGATCTCATGAGGGAGAGTGCAGCCTCCTTAGAATGTGTGCAGGGGTTGGCCATCTATAGCTTGCCCCAGAATGTAAGCTAGAGAAAGGAAGACTGGCTCTGACTCATCTCTGGCCCCATATTCAGCCCTGCCTGGCTCCTGCCTGGCTCCTACTAGGCCCCTTGAAATTGTTCACTGATGTGGTTGTGAAATTAGGGAAGAAGGAAATCAAGACAAATGACACTCAGCACCGGCTCACATCGTTGGCATAGGGTCTAATAATGCTACTGAGATTGGGAACCCAGAACTGCACGCAATGGGGGAGAACCAAGATGTGGTGTGTCTGCTTTGTCCAAACAGCCCATGGCCTATCCATGTTATCACAAAAGGCAGTGGTTCCTTCTCTCTTACTTTTTCTCTCTCTTCTTTTTATGGTTAAATATATCTCCACTGTGTGTTTATGTGTGTGTGTGTACCATATTTTCTTCACCCATCCCAACGATGGACATCTAGGTTGTTTCTTTATCTTGGTCACCATGAGAAAAACTGTAGCAAATCTAGGGTGCAGATATCTCCACAAGCTGGTGATCTCATTTTTTTCAGATACATAACTGAAGTGGAACTGCTAGATCGCATGATAGTTCTTTTTTATTTTTATTTTTATTTATTTATTTATTTATTTATTTTTCAAAAGATTTTATTTATCCATTTGAGAGAGAGACAGTGAGAGAGAGCATGAGCGAGGAGAAGGGGAGAGGGAGAAGCAGACTCCCCATGGAGCTGGGAGCCCGATGCAGGACTTGATCCCGGGACTCCGGGATCATGACCCAAGCCGAAGGTAGTCGTCCAACCAACTGAGCCACACAGGTGTCCCTCTTTTTTTTTTTTTTTTTTTTAAAGATTTTATTTATTTATTTGACAGAGATCACAAGTAGGCAGGCAGGCAGAGAGAGAGAGAGAGGGGAGGAACAGGCTCCCTGCTGAGCAGAAAGCCTGATGTGGGACTCGATCCCAGGACCTGAAATCATGACCTGAACTAAAGGCAGAGGCTAACCTACTGAGCCACCCAGGTGCCCAGTAATTATTCTTTAAGTCTTTTAAGGGGCTTCCACACTGTTCCCCACAGTAGCCGCTCCAGTCTACATTCCTACATTCCTCCTTGCTCTGTCCCAAGCTAACTATTTTCATAGTATTGTGTATAGGATTAATTACACCACATTTTATTTATTTGTTTGTTAAGAGAGTGTGTGAGCACAGGCAGACAGAGTGGTAGGCAGAGGCAGAGGGAGAAGCAGGCTTCCTGCCGAGCAAGGAGCCCGATGTGGGACTCGATCTCAGGACTCTGGGATCATGACCTGAGCCGAAGGCAGCCGCTTAACCAACTGAGCCAACCAGGCGTCCCACCACCCCGTATTTTGTTTCTCTCATTACATGGAATGACTTGAAGGAAAAAATATCTATTATGTTTCTAATAGGGCTTGGCATATACTAGGTTCTTAATAAATGAAAGTTCTTTCGAGGTGCTGGGGTGGCTCAGTCGGTTAAGCGTTTGCCTTCGGCTCAGGTCATGATCGCATGGTCCTGGGATCCAGTCCAGCATCCAGCTCCTTGCTCAGCGGGGAGGCTACTTCTCTCTCTGCCACTCTTTCTGCTCATGTACTCTTTGTCTCTCAGGAAAAAAAGAAAAAATCTTAAAAAAAAAAAAAACAACAACCAAAAAACATTCTTTTGAAATCTTAAGATTCATTTTTTTTTTTTTTTTGAAATCTTAAGATTCTTAAGGAATCTCCACACTGGGGCGCCTGGGTGGCTCAGTGGGTTAAAGCCTCTGCCTTCAGCTCAGGTCATGATCCCAGCGTCCTGGGATCGAGCTTTCTGCTCGAGGAGGAGCCTGCTTCCCTTCCTCTCTCTCTGCCTGCCTCTCTGCCTACTTGTGATCTCTGTCTATGAAATAAATAAATAAAATCTTAAAAAAAAAAAAAAGGAATCTCCACACTGTTCTCCAAAGTGGCTGCACCAACTTGCATTCCCACCAACAGTATAAGAGGGTTCCCCTTTCTCCACATCCTCTCCAACACATGTTGTTTCCTGTCTTGCTAATTTTGGCCATTCTAACTGGTGTAAGGTGGTATCTCAATGTGGTTTTAATTTGAATCTCCCTGATGGCTAGTAATGATGAACATTTTTTTCATGTGTCTGATAGCCATTTTTTTTTAAAGATTTTATTTATTTATTTGACAGAGAGAGATCACAAGTAGGCAGAGAGGCAGGCAGAGAGAGAGGAGGAAGCAGGCTCCCCGCTGAGCAGAGAGCCCGATGCGGGACTCGATCCCAGGACCCTGAGATCATGACCTGAGCCGAAGGCAGCGGCTTAACCCACTGAGCCACCCAGGCGCCCTCTGATAGCCATTTGTATGTCTTCATTGGAAAAGTGTCTGTTCAGGTGTTTTGCTTTTAACCCAATGCTCTGGTAAAGGCAGAATGAGGACACCTGAGAGAGAAACTTGGCCCCTAAACCCTGCCTAGGTCCTAGCTCAGGCATGCTAATTGCCCTGAGCTCTCTGGGGTCCTGGGTCCCACTGCCTCTAGGCAAAAGTTCTTGGGAACAGCCAGGGCAGTGTGGGAGGGATCCTCTGGTCTCATTGCAGGGAAAGGATGAGGATAGAGAACTGGGAATGGGGTCGGAGGTTCCAAGGAAGCCCCAAATGTCACCTGGCAGATGCCTGGATGATTTGGGGGTAAACCCAGCTGGTAAGCTGCCTCAAGGGATCTGGGAAGGTAATCCCAGTGATGTGGTTTTGGAACATAGGTGAGGTTCAGTGGGGTGAGGTCCAGAGCCAAGGATGACCTAGAAAAAAATTCATGGGACGTCTTTGGTGCAAAAAGGTGGTTTTATTAAAGCATGGGGACAGGACCCATCAGCAGAAAGTGCTGCTCCACCAGCTTTGTGAGAGGTGGCTAATTATATACTATGGGGGAGGTAAGGAAAAGGGAAAGGCTTTAACCCACTGAGCCACCCAGGCGCCCCAGTGTGGAGATTCCTTAAGAAATTAAAAATAGAGCTTCCCTATGGTCCTGCAATTGCACTATTGGGTACTTACCCCAAAGATACAGATGTAGTGAAAAGAAGGGCCATATGTACCCCAGTTTTTATAGCAGCAATGGCCACGGTCGCCAAACTGTGGAAAGAACCAACATGCCCTTCAACGGACGAATGGATAAGGAAGTCCATATACGCTATGGAGTATTATGCCTCCATCAGAAAGGATGAATACCCAACTTTTGTATCAACATGGACGGGGGTGGAAGAGATTATGCTGAGTGAAATAAGTCAAGCAGAGACAGTCAATTATCATATGGTTTCACTTATTTATGGAGCAAAACAAATAACATGGAGGACATGGGGAGATGGAGAGGAGAAGGGAGTTGAGGGAAATTGGAAGGGGAGATGAACCATGAGAGACTATGGAGTCTGAAAAACAACCTGAAGAAACAGGTTTTTGAAGGGGCGGGGGTTGGGAGGTTGGGGGAGTCAGGTGGTGGGTATTATGGAGGGGACGTATTGCATGGAGCACTGGGTGTGCTGCAAAAACAATGAATTCTGTTACGCTGAGAAGAAATTAAAAAAAAAAAAAAAAAAAGCAAAACACCTGGACTCCTCTCAGTTGGGATTTGTGTCGCCCCCTGGGGATAACAGTAGGTCAAGACAGGCACGGTCTCTGTGGCGCCCATTGCCAGGCAGAGAAGAAACAAATTAAGAAATCCCAGTGGAGTGTTTTATGCCAAAAACTGGATTTCACTTTTGTTTCTTCATGGTAGAGGTGATTTAGACTTACTACAATAGCAGCAGACACTTCGTGAGGGCTTCTGATGAGCCAGGCACCAGCCCAATAGCATAGTCATTATTATTATCCCCATTTCACAGATTAGGAAACAGAAACCTACAGACTTAAGCGACCTGCCTGAGGTCATAAAGCTGATAAGAGAGAGCTGGGATTTGAGCTCAGGTAAGGTCTGACTCCAGACACCCCATTCATCATCAGTTGCTTGTTTAAGTTAGAGAAAAAGAGGTACAGAAAAGAAGAAAAGGTATCCAAAGTTTCTGGTCCCTTAGGCCCTAACCGTTAAGGTATATTCTCTTTTCATTTGAAGTTGCTTTTATGGGATGCCTGGGTGTCTCAGTGGGTTAAAGCCTCTGGCTTCAGTTCAGGTCATGATCCCAGGGTCTTGTGATTGAGCCCCGCCTCGGGCTCTCTGCTCAGCAGGGAGCCTGCCTCTCTCTCTCTGCCTGCCTCTCTGCCTACTTCTGATCTCTGTCTGTCAATAAATAAATAAAATCTTTTAAAAAACTATTTAAAAAATTGTGCTTTTATTATGAATATAACATAATATGCTATAGGAAAATGCATTAAGCAAATGTACAGCTTAATGAATCATTGCAAAGCAAATGCTTGCGTAGCTAATTGCCTAGACAGAAACACAGAACTTTGCCAGCCCCCAAGCTACCCCTTCCCATCACAGTCTTCTTCTTGTCTCCATAGGGAGCTATTATTTTGACCTTTCAGGCAATTACTACCTTGCTGTTCTTTTTAGATTTATCTCCTAAGTACATATGTCTGAACACTGTGATTTGGGCAGTTTTGGGCTTTTATATAAATTGAAGCCTACAGTATGCATTGTATATATTCTTTTGTGATTGATTTCTTTCCTTCTACATCATGATGGTGAGATTCATCAAGTTAGTGCACTTGTCTTCATACTGTACTATATATTTTTCTGGTTTACTCTCGATGGATAGTGGAGATATTTCTAGTAGCAGACTATTACGGATGACATGGTTAGCAACATTCTTATACATAGATATGTCCTTCGTTACTTGCAAGAACGTTTGCATTTCTGATAGTATGTACCTGGGAGTTGACTTGCACGTTGAACACGTTCAATTTGAATAGCAAATGCCAATTTTCTCAAGTGATTGAACCAATTTATGCTCCTTCTAGCAGTGTGTGAGACTTTCTGTCGCTCTACATCCTTGCTAGCCCTTGGCGTTGTTAGTGTCCTTAATTTTAACTATTTTGGTGGATCTGTAGAGGTATCTCATTGTAGTTTGACTGCATTTCTCTGATAATTAGCCTTTAAAAAAAAAAGATTTTATTTATTTATTTGAGAGAAGGAGAGAGAGGAAATGAGAGGGGAATGTAGGGACAGAGGGAGAGGGAGAGGCAAACCGCCTGCTGAGGAGGAATCTCAATGAGGGGCTCGATCCCAGGACCCCAAGGTTGCGACCTGAGGCAAAGGCAGATGCTTACACCAACTGAGTCACCCAGGTGCCCCTGATAATTAGTCTTATTAATCATTTTTCCATTTTTTATTGGAATGTTCTATTTGTGAAGGACTTATTCAAGTATATTGCTTGTTTTTCTATTGAATTATCTTATTTTTTTCTTTCTTTCTTTTTTTTTTTTTTAAAGATTTTATTTATTTACGACAGAGAGAGACAGCAAAGGAGGGAGCACAAGCAGGGGAAGTGGGAGAGGGAGAAGCGGGCTCCCTGCTCAGCAGGGAGCCCGATGCAGGACTCAATCCCAGGACCCCGGGGTCTGAAGGCAGATGTTTAATGAATGAGCTACCCAGATGCCCCCTCAGTCTTTTTCTTACTGTTTTTTGAGCATTCTCTATTCTGGATATGAGCCCTTAGTTGGTTACTCAAATCCATTTTTTCACTCTGTCTGGATTGCCTTCACTATGTCTGGGTTGCCTTGGCACTCTATTGAGGGTGTCTTGAGGAATATAAGTTCTCAAAGTTTTTTGTGGAAATTAGAGCTATTTTATTTGTATACTTTACATGCATAAATGCACAGATTTTAAATGTTCAGTTTAATCAGTTTTGGCCTTTATATGTATGTGTGACTGCCACCCCAGATATCATAAACAGTATTTCCATCACCCCAGAGAGTTCCCTAGTACCTCTTTCCAGACTCTTTACCCATCTTCCAAAGGTAACCACTTTTTGATTTCTATCAGTGCAAATTAGTTCTACTTGTTCTAGAATTTCCTATAGATGGAATGAAAAGTGTGCATTCTCTTGTATCTGACTTCTTTTCGTCAACATAGTGCTTTTTTTGTTTGTTTGTTTTTAGATTCACCAAAGCTATTGCATTATCAGCAGTTTTTTTTTTTTTTTTTTTTTTTGAGAGAGAGAGAACAAGCAGGGGGAAGGGCAGAAGGAGAGGGAGAGAGAGAACCTTAAGCAGGCTTTCTGCCCAGTGTTGTGCCCAACTAGGGGCTCAATCTCATGACCCTGAGATCATGACCTGAGCTGAAATTGAGAGACACTTAGCCAACTGAGCCACCCAGGTGCCCACGCAGTTCATTACTTTTTATTGCTGAGTAGTATTTATTGAGTGAATAGATCCCAATTTGTTTATTCATTCTATCAATGGACATTTGTATTGTTTCTAGATAATATACACATAAATCTCTCTCTGCATTTAATATATATTATACAAATATTAAATATATTAATGTTGCTTTTTAATTACTTAATGAAATTTAATAATATATTAAATATAGAGTATGAATGTATATGTTAAATTCTAATTTTGAGATAATTGTAGGTTAATATGCAACTGTAAGAAATAATATAGAGATCCCATGTATCCTTTACCCAATTTCCCTCAGTGACATTTTGCAAAGCTGTAGTACAATATCACAACTAGGATATGACCTCGATGATGTCAAAATACAGAGCAAGGACTCTACTTGTTCCCCTTTTGTAGGCATGCCCATTTCTCTTGCACTCTGAAAGTCTCCTTAATCCTTGGCAACCACTAATCTGTTCTCCATTTCTTATTACTTTATCCTTCAAGAGTGTTGTATAAGTGAAATCACATAGTATATAACCTTTTGGTTTTTTTGTGTTTTTTTCCACTCAGTATCATCCTTTGGAGATCTACTCAGGTCTTCCCTTCCTTCCTTCCCTCCCACCCTCTCTCCCCTCTTCCTTCCTTCCTTTTTCTTTCTTTCATAGAATTTAGTGATTCATCAGTTGAATATAACAACCAGTGCTCATTACATCCCGTGCCCTCCTTAATGCCTGTCACCCAATTATCCCATCCCCCACTCACCGCCCCTCCAGCCACTCTGACTTTGTTTCCTAGAGTTCGGTATCTCTTACGGTTTGCCTCCCTCAATGTTTTCACCTTATTTCACTTTTCTTTTCCTTTCCCGATGTTCATCTGTTTTGTTTCTTAAATTCCATATACGAGTGAAATCATATGCTATTTGTCTTTCTCTGACTTATTTCGCTTAGTATAGTACCCTTTAGTTCCACCCATGTTGCAAATGGCAAGATTTCATTCTTTTTGATGGCCAAGTTATTTATCTATCTATCTGTCTAGATCTATATCTAGATATATATCTATCTCCTACATCTTCTTTATTCATTCATCTGTTGATAGACATCTGCCATCTGGGCTCTTTCCATAGTTTGGCTGTTGTGGACATTGCTGCTATAAATATAGGGCTGCAGGTGCCCCTTCGGATCACTATGTTTGTATCCTTTGGATAAATACCTAGTAGTACAATTGTTGGGTTATAGGGTAGTTTTATTTTTATTTTTCTGAGGAACCTCCATACAGTTTTCCAGAGTGGCTGCTCCAGTTTGCATTCTCACCAACAGTGTAAGATGGTCCCCCTTTCTCCACATCCTCTCCAACATCTGTCACTTCCTGACTTGTTAATTTTAGCCGTTCTGACTGATGTGAGGTGGTATCTCATTGTGGTTTGGATTTGTATTTCCCTGATGCTAAGTGATGTTGAGCACTTTCCCCAAGTGTCTGTTTGCCATCTGGAGGTCTTCTTTGTACAAATGTCAGTTCATGTCTCCTGTTCATTTCTTGGCTGGGTTTTGTTCTGTTCTGTTTTGTTTTGATCACCCAGGTTCTTTCAAGCATTCAGAGTTCTTTGTTTTTTTGTTGCTGAGTTGTATTGCATGTTATGGATGTATCACACACTCTTTAACAATTCACCTATTCAAGGATGTCTGGGTTATTTCCGGTTTTTGACTATTATGAGTAAAGCTGCTATAAACATTTGTGTGCAGATTTTTGCATGAATATAGGTTTTCATTTCTGTGGAATAAATGCCTAGGACTGCAATTGCTGCATTATATGGTACTTGCATATTTAGTTTTTAAAGAAAGTGCTAAAAGGCTTTCCAGAGTGACTGTCCTCTATTTAATATTCTTACGAGCAACATGAGTGACCCCATTTCTCTGCATCCTCACCAACATTTGGTATTGTCACTGTTTTTTACTTTAGCCATTCTCATAGGTGTGATATCTTATTATGGTTTTAATTAGAATTTACTTAATAGATAATGATGTTGAATATCTTTTCATGTACTTGGCGTTTGTGTACCTTTGCGGTGAAATGTCTCTTAGTGTCTTTTGCCCATGTTGTGAGTGGATTATTTACTTTCTGCTGTTTTTTTATTCTGTTGGTTTTTTTTAAAAAATTTTTTATTATGGTAAAACATAAAATTTATAATTTTAACCATTTTAAGTATACAATTCAGTGGCATTAATTACATTGACACTGTTGTGCAACCATCACCACTAATTGTTTCTAAAACTTTTTCATCATCCCAACAGAAACTCTGTGGTCATTAAGCAATTACTGCCCTCGTGCATCCCCCACCTCTTACCCACCTCTTACCCACCACCCCTGGTAAGCTCTAATCTACTTAATGCCTCCACGAATTTGCCTACTCTGGATATTTCATACAAACGGAATCATGCACTCTTTGTTCTTTTGTGTCTGACTTTTTTCACTTAGTGTTACGTATTCCTGTTGTAGCCCATATCAGAACTTCATTCCTTTTTATGGATGAGTAATATTCCATTTTATGTCTATACCACATTTATTTAATCTACTCATTTGGTGGTGGACGCTTAGCTTGATTCCACCTTGTAGCTGTTTTGGATATTGCTATAATTAATATGGACATACAAATATCTATTAAAATCCTTGCTTTCAGTTCTTTCGGTATAGACCTAGGAGTGAAATTGCTGTGTCATATGGTAATGTTCTATTTAGCTTTTTGAGGAACTGCCAAACTACCACAGCACCTCTACCATTTGTACATTTCCATTACCAGTGTATGAGGGTTCCAACTCCACATCTTTGTGAACACTCATTATTTTCACTTACTTATTCATTTTTTTATACCCTAATAGATATGAAGTGGTATCTTATTGTGGTTGCCATTTGCATTTCTGTCATGACTAAGAATGTTGAATATCTTTTCATGAACTGATTGGCTGTTTATATATTTCCAGAGAAGTGTCTATTCAAATTCTTTGTCCATTTTTTGATAAGGTTTTCTGTCTTTTTGCTGTGGAGCTTTAGCTATTCTTTATATATTTCAGATCTTGATTCCTTATCAGATACATGATTTGCAAATATTTTCTCCTGTTGTGTAGAGTGTTTTTTCACTTTCTTTATCTGTCACTTGATGCAAAAAGGTTTTCAATTTTGATAAGGTTCAAGTTATCTGTTTTTCCTTTTCTTGCTTTTGCTTTTTTTAAAAAAATATTTATTTATTTGAGAGAGAGAGAGAGAGCACAAGGTAGTGGTAGGGGGAAAGGCAGAGGGAGAGTGGGAAGTAGGCTCCCTGCTGAGCAAGGAGCCAAATGAGGGGCTCGATCCCAGGACCCTGAGATCATGACCTGAGCTGAAGGCAGATGCTTAACTGACTGAGTCACCCAGGAAACCCTTAAAAATTTTACTTTATGATGAAGGATAATTGGAAGGCAGGGAGGCAGGGACAAGAGGCCGCCCCCCACCAACCCTAAGAGGACACCATCCTTAAAAGGATCTTACACTGCTCTGGAAGGAGCCCTCCACCTTTTCCCATATAATAGGTAACAAATCTGCTTGGATGACAGATGCTGGGAGGGTTAATCAGATTAAGACAGCCTGCCAACAATCCCATAAATACCCCTAAACTTAGAAACTCTGGTGGAAACCCTTTCGGGTACCCTCCCTCCTTGGGAGCTTTGTACTATCTCTTTGCTGCCCACCACTGTCTGGTCTACCTCCTCATTTTTTGAAGTGGTGTGATCAGGAACCACGGGCACCGACAGAAAAAAATCCTGTAGCATTTTAAATTCCAGTATAGTTAACATACAGGGTTATATTAGTTTCAGGTGTACAATATAGTGAATCATCACTTTCATACTTCACAAGTGCTTGACAAACGCACTCTTTAATCCCCATCACCAAGTTTACCCATTCCATTCTCTTTTATGGCTGAATAATATTTCATTGTATATATATATATGTGTCACATCTTCTTTATCTATTCATCTATCAATGGACACTTGGGCACTTCCAAAATTTGGACGTTGTCAATAATGCTGCTATGAACACTGGGGTGCACATATCCCTTTGAATTAGTGTTTTTGCATTTTATTTTAATTCCAGTTTAGTTAATATACAGTGTTACATTAGTTTCAGTTGTACAGTATAGTGATTCCACAATTCCATACATTGCCCTGTGCTCATCATGACAAGTACACTTCTTAATCCCCATCACCTATTTCACCCACCCCTCCATCTACTTTTGCTCTGGTGACCATCAGTTTGCTCTCTATAGTTAAGAGTCTATTTCTTGTCTTGTCTTGTCTCTCTCTCTCTTTTCCCTCTTTGCTTATTTGTTGAAATCATATGGTGTTTCTCTTTCTTTGACTAATTTCAAAGAAATTAGCAAATGGCAAAATTTTATTCTTTTTAAAGACTGAATAATATTCCATTATATATATAACATATATGTATAATATGTGATATATATGTGTGTGTGTAGATATATATGTATGTATGATAATATATATGTATGTATATACATATTATATATATATATATATATGTATATAAATAACTTTTTTCCATTCATTTTATGGACATGGGCTGTTACCATAATTTGGCTGTTGCAAATAATGCTGCTATAAACATTGGGGTGCCTGTATCCCTTTATATTAGTGTTTTGTATATACCCAGTAGTGTGATTACTGGATCATAGGATAGTTCTATTTTTTGGTAGTTCTATTTTTAACTATTTTTGGTAGTTCTATTTTTAACTTTTGGAAGAAATTTTGGAAAACATACTGTTTTCCAGAGTGGCTGCACCAGTTTGCATTCCCACCAACAGTGTGAAAGAGTTCTTTTTTCTCCACATCTTCACCAACATCTGTTATTTTTTGTGTTTTTGATTTTAGCCTTTCTGACAGGGGTGAGGTCATATCTCAGTGTACTCTTTTTTTTTGTTGTTTGTTTAAATAGTAACTTTTGGTGTTATCTTTTGTTTTTTTTTAATTTCCTTTTAAAGTAAACTATACCTGCAACATGGGGCTCAAACTCAGATCAAGAGTTGCATACTGTGCCAAATGACCAGCCAGATGCCCCCTTTTGTAGATTTTATTTGCATTTCCCTGATGATGAGTGATGTTGAGCATCTTTTCAGTGTCTTGGCCACCTGGATGTCTTTGGAGAATGTCTGTTAATGTCTTCTGCCCAGTTTTAAATTGAATTATTTGTTCTTTGGGTTTTGAATTTTATAAGTTCTTTATATATTTAGACACTAATCCTTTATTCGATTTATCGTTTGCAAATATATTCTCCCATTCCATAGGTTGCCTTTTAGTTTTACTGATGTTTTTCTTTGCTGTGCAGAAGCTTTTGATTTTGATGTAATCTCAATAGTTTACTTTTGCTTTTGTTTCCCTTGCCTCAATTGACATATCTAGAAAAATATTGCTACAGCTTGTGTCAGAGAAATTACTGCCTATGCTCTCTTCTAGGATTTTTATGGTTTCAGGTCTCACACTTAGGTCTTTAATCCATTTTGAATTTATTTATGGGGAGTAAAAGAAAATGGTCCAGTTTCATTCTTTTGCATGTTGCTGTCCAGTGTTCCCAACACCAGTTGTGTCAGAGTCTTTTCCCCATTTGATATTCTTTTCCGCTTTCTAGAAGATTAACTAACCCTATAATTGTGATTTATATATGGGTTTTCTATTCTGTTATATTGATCCATGTGTCTGCTTTTGTGCCAGTACTGTACTGTTTTGATCACTACCACTTTGTAATATAATTTGAAGTCTGGAATTGGAATACTGCCAGATTTGCTTTTCTTTTTCAAAATTGCTTTGCTATTCAGGGTCTTTTGTGGTTCCATATAAATTTTAATACATTTTTGTTCCATTTCTGTGAAAATGCTGTTGGTATTTTGATAGGGATTTGATATTTGATATTGTTGGTATTTGATAGGGATTACATTAAATGAGTAGATTGCTTTGGGTAGTATAAACATTTACACAATATGTGTTTTCCAATCCAGGAGCATGGAATTTCTTTCCATTTCTTTGTGTTGTCTTCAATTTTTTTTCATTAGTGTTTTATAATTTTCAGAGTTCATGTCTTTCACTTCTTTGGTTAGGTTTATTCCTAGGTATCTTATTATTTTGGGGTAGTTATAAATGGGATTGTTTTCCTAAGTTCTCTCTTTGCTGCTTCATTATTAATGTATAGAAATACCATAGATTTCCACACATTGACTTTGTATCCTCTGACCTTCTTGAATTAATTTTTCAGTTCTAGTAATTTTTTGGTGGAATCCTTAGGGTTTTCTATTTATAATATCATGTCATCTACAAATAGTGAAAGTTTTACTTCTTCCTTACTGATTTGGATACTTTTTTTTTTTTTAAGATTATTTATTTATTTATTTGATAGGGAGAGAGAGATCACAAGTAGGAGAGAGGCAGGCAGATGGAGAGGGAGGAAGCAGGCTCCCTGCAGAGTACAGTGCCCATGCGGGCCTTAATCCCAGGACTCTGAGACCATGACCTGAGCCGAAGGCAGAGGCTTAACCCACTGAGCCACCCAGGTGCCCTGATTTGGATAATTTTATTTCTTTTTGTTGTCTGAGTGCTGAAGCTGGGACTTCCAGTACTATGTTGAATAAATGTGGTGAGAGTGGACATCTCTGTTGTGTTCCTGACCTTAGGAGAAAACTCTCAGTTTTTCTCACACTGAGGATGATGTTGGCTGTGAAGTTTTCATCTATGACCTTTATTATGTTGAGGTATGTTTTCTCTAAACCTACATTGTTGAGGGCTTTTATCATGAATGGATGTCATATTTTGTCAAATGCTTTATCTGCATTCACTGACATGATCATATGGTTTTTATCTTTTCTCTTATTGATGTGCCATATCATGTTGATTGATTTGCTAATATTGAACCACACTTGCATCCCCGGAATAAATCCCACTTGATTGTGGTGAATGATTTTTTTAATGTATTGTTGGATTCTGTTTGCCAGTGTTTTGTTGAGGATTTTTGCATCCATTTAATCAGAGATATTGGCCTGTAGTTCTTTTTTGTGGTGTCTTTTAACTGGTTTTGGTATCAGGGTGATACTTCGTAGAATGAGTTTGGAAGTTTTTCTTCTTCTATTTTTTGGAATACTTTGAGTAGACTAGGTATTAACTCTTCTTTAAATGTTTGGTAGAATTCATCTGTGAACTCTGGTTCTGGACTTTTGTTTGTTGGGAGTTTTTTGATTAACTAATTCAGTCTCCTTGCTGGTAGTCAGTCTGTTCAAATTTTCTACTTCTTTATACTTTAGTTTTAGCAGGTTATATATTTCTAGGAATTTATCCATTTCTTCTGTGTTGTTTAATTGGTTGGAATCTAGTTTCTCATAATATTCTCTTACTATTGTTTATATTTCTGTGGTGTTGATTGGTAATTCTCCTCTTTCTTTGGTGATTTTGTTTATTTGAACTCTCTTGGTGTAGGAAATGCAGGGGTTAGAGCTGATAGCTGTAAAGTTTTTTTCTGGTGAGATAAACACAACACCAGGCAAAGTGGGTGCAAGGCAAGATTTATTAAAAACACTCTCCGGCGAAGTTTCAGGGCTCCGGAGAAGGGGAGCCAGGAAAGTTGCGCCAGGAGGAGGTGGGCACCCTCGGGTGAGGTTCCACAACTCTGGAAAGCAGAGTGGCGGAAGTCACGCCCAAGGCAGGGAGGAGGGGGCTTTTAAGGGGTCTTGGGGAAAGCTCAGGGGTCTTCTGGCAAGTTTCCCTTATTTGGATATCCCGCCGCTCATCGGATTCCCATTGGTCCACAGGAGCCCGGGGCGGGGGTCTCAGATTCCTGCTTGGGCCTTTGTTCTCCTGTCCGAGCTCAGGTCTTGTGGCGGGAACTTTCGCCATCTTTAGTAGCCCTTCCTGCCAGCCCAACAATACCCAAGAAAGAATTCTTGAGATATCTTTGGTGCAAAAAATGTGGTTTTATTAAAGCACAGGAATAGAACACATGGGCTAAAAGGGCTGCACAGGGGTTGTGATGGGTAAGTGATGATATAGTTTCTAGCTGGGAGGGGGTTAGGGATAGCCTAAGTCTCTAAGGAATTTTGGAGGCAAGGTTTCCAGGACCTTGAGGGACTAGCCATTGTTAGGAAAAGGACAGGTATTACTATCTACTGAAACCTTAAGTGAGGAGACCGTTCAGATGTATATCAGTGGGCCATACGCTTGGGGGATGACTGCCAATATACATCTTGGAGGGAAGAGATAAAGGAAGTTTCCAAAGTGATTTTTATATGTTAAAGAAGACTTGCAGGGTCCTAGGGGTGGGTAGGATAATGATAAGCTAAGATCGCCTTTTGCCCTTGGCAAAGTGTCAACATTGAGGTAGCTGAGTTCCTAGAGGAATGTCATTCTGCCTGTTTCAAGGACTTGTCAATAGGCTGTACACACTAAGGATATTTAATTTGTTTCTTTTGCCTTTGTTTCCTACATAATTCCCCTCTGAACAGTTTTGACCCTTAAGTCTTTAAGTTTGCTGAGGCTGGAAGATCTCATCTTCATAACTTCTTCCTGCTGAATAGGGATGTAGAGATGTCCCTACCTATGGGTCAACACTGGTCAGTTGGCAGCTTTTATATAGGAGTTATGAAAGGCAGAGGCAGTTGAATCCAAGGGAGACCACATGTATGGATCTTCCCAAGAGGAAAGGATCATCTGTTGGCTTAAAGTTATGGCTGTGAAGGAGTCTTGGTCCAAGGTAGAGATACATGGGAAAAAACAGGAAAACTTGATTAGAATTACAAAGAAAAAGAAGCCCAAATAAGAGTCCTTTGATAGTTGACAAATATCCTCCTCCAGTCCATCATTAAAGGAAAGAGAAGGGTCTTTTAAAGTTCTGATTTGAGTATTCATCTCAGTTAGAAACCCAGAAATATTTTTGTGGTAATCTGGAACATATATACAGCATTCTGTTTTTATGACAGCACAAGTTCCACCTTGTGCAGAAGTTAAAACATCTAATGACATTTTATCTTGTAAAACTGCTTTACGCATTGGTGTTACTTCAGTGTTTAGTAGGGAAACGCTATTTGGAGGGTTATTTGGAGCTTTGACTGTGTACTTATTAAGAGCTTCCAGGTGCCAAACAATATTTTCCAGTCCCAAAGAGGGAACAGAGATGGATGCTAGATGTTCATAACAATGAAACACAGACTGTGTCCTCCATTGTTTTAAATTTGGAAGGTTGGCTGGGTTTATAATGATTTTAATAACACATCTGTGTATCCAGGCAAAACCTAGAGTACAGTGGTCTATCCAGCCTAGGGGAAGCCATGGCTACAAGTTAGAGCTGCATAGCCATTGGGTCCCATTAGGAGTCGGTCATCTACTTTTGAGCCTCCTTGAACTGCAGTCAGGATATCAAGGGCCGTTCAGTTTTGGAGAGCCACCTTTCAAATTTGTGGGTGACTATGACTTGGGTCTGGTTAAAGATAGCTGTTGTATGCTTGGCTAGAGCCAATAGAGGTAGTTCCCAGGATAAATGTGATTAAGGAATGAAACCATCAAGAAGCCCTCCTTGTTTGAAGTCTAGCCTCAACAATATCCTTGTTATGAAGAATCACTGGCAAGTGGGAGAAGACTTGTCTCAGGAGATAAGGGCATCCCCAAATGCATCATCTAATCCAATCATAGGGAACATGGGGCCATCCATTATCTCCATAAGTCCTTAGTTACCCCATGGAGAGGGGTATGCTCTGGGTTTTCAGGAGCTATTTTGTTATCCTAGCCAGACAGAAATGGTTAAGGTGATAGCTGAGCTAGACAATTGTTGGGAAATCACTGGTATTTTCCAGTTGTTCAAATAATCATATTCCCATGGGGCCCTGTTATCCCCACAGAATAATAGAGTACAAAGATTGTGAGGGATTGTGGCAATTTCTATGAAGTCTACATTATGTTGTCTCCCTTAGGCAAACAACTTTCAAAGACAATCAGAATAGAATTTAACATCTGGATAGGTGTGTTAATGCAATGTAATTTTTCTCTCTAAAATCACCCTTATTTCCAAAGATAGCTAGATTATGGCTAATTCATTTGCAAAACAAGTCCAAGTTTAACAAACTTGGCCTAATTATTTATATACACTCAGCGAGAATAGTGATTGACTATATAGATCTTTTAAAATCTGTTTTGCTGGAACTTTTATAAGGAATCTAGATTGAACTTTTAGTAGCCTCTCAAGGCCAGAAGCCAAGCCAAGTATGTGCCATCAGACATGCCTGCAAAACCTGTAGATGTGGGTGGATTCCTCCTCATGAGGTCCCCAAAGTATCCTGGGGTTCCTACACCTGCTAGGAAATGACAATCTTTACTCACCTGGTAAGGCTGCTGGGAACTCTCTAAGCAAGGTATCAGGCCAACATTTTTAAGGGGCTTTAGGCTCCATGTTTCATAAAGTCAACCTTAATTCTTTAAAGCTGGTAATATCCAAATCTATGTATGTCTCTCTCAAATAGGGGATTCCAGTCAAAGCCTTGGTAAAATAACCCATGTTTCCAATGGTGTCCTCTTACAAGGGGAACGAATGTTTATTGAACTTATGCAAATGACTGATTGCCATGGAAGAAAGATACTTACTGAGATGTTTTGAATGTCAGAAGGTTCAAGTTAGAGAGAAGAGTTAAATGCTTAATTTGGTCACAAATGAATACTTTATCACATTTCTATAAGTCATAGATATCTTAAGAGAAAGTTTCCTTAATCTGAAAAAAACATTAGAGAGCCAGCAATGTTTTAAACAAGAGTCACAGAACTATCATCATCTTTTTAAATACATTTAGTCCCATGTTACTAATTCTTGTTCAGTTTGAATGCAGCTTTTTAGTTCTGGAAATTCTACCCATTTTAGTTTTGATTATAAAGATATCAAATACCTATATTTGTCAAAAGCCCTTTTTATGAATCTCCTTGAAGATGAAGCTCTTGTCAGACCTCAGAACAATTACTATAAATGACAAAAACCCTGAAATGGACATTGTTAGTGATCTGAGAGGTCATTATGATGCAATTGACAAGGAAATTCAGTTATTTCTGACACATAACACTTCAATAAATAAAACGTCATGTGATAACCTTATACCAGAATGCAACATACCAAATAAACAAGCCTAATTGGTCAGAGAGACATTGTTTATGATTTAAATTTTGGGGAAGTGTGTTAAAACCTTAGAAAGTTTTAAAGCACTTGCCTAAATAGGATTAAAGATCATCAAAGACCTGAAAAAGACAAGCACATAAACTGGTTTTTCTGGGCAAAGAGAAGAGAAAACAACTTTGTTTACATTTTCTTATCAAGAGCAGACCAACAATTCAAGAAAACTTGTCTTTTTAACAGAGAGAAAACAGAATACCAGTGTATTTTAAAAATCCATTCATTTCAACCTTAGTCTATCCTGACCACACATACAATTGCTTTCCAAAAATTTCCCTTATTAGTGTCAGTCTTAATTATATTTAGCAGAACTTAAACTCTCAGAAACCAGTCTCCAGTGAAAACTAAGTAGTAACCAATTGTGAACTGTCACACCAGAATTTTTTTTAAATTTTAAATTGATTACTTACTTTTTAAAAAAGATTTTATTTATTTGATATATATAGAGAGAGCATAAGCAGGGGAAGAGGCAGGCAGAGAGAGAAGCAGGCTCAGTGATGAGCAAGGAGCCTGATAAGGGACTCTATCCCAGGATCCTGGGATCATGACATGAGCCAAAGGCAGATGCTTAATAGACTGAGCTACCCAGGTGTCTCCACACCAGAATGCTTTAATGACAAATTTATGAATCAGTTAAGCACAAAACATGTTTTCCAACAGACCCAAATATCCTTAGTTTCTTTGCAATAAGAAGTCAAAAGCACTAACCTATGTTTAGTAATCAATGCCTTAGTACTTTATCCTGTTTGGAAAAGACCTAGATGTCCAATGAATTCAATACAATTTATCATCCAAACAAAACATTACAGTTTCAGGTTACCAAATACTTCGAAAGCTATTTTAACAATTACCCTTAAGAACTTTGAGACAGACAAAATGAACCATTATTTTAAATCATCTTTTTGCTGACAAATTGCAACAGAGATAACATGAGCTTATTTGACCTACACTAAACCTTGGTAGAATAAAAGTTTCATGTTTAATGTTTATAACTCTAAAAAACTCAAAAGTGATTTGTTTCTCATTGTCAGTTTTTACCTGGGACACTGGTGGGAAAATGTCAAGTGGGCTGTGTTAAGTCTGAAAGGGTGCTCTTCGCTCCTCGATGGCAAGGGGAAGAGGAGGAGCCAGTGGTGCCAAAGGCATTGAGGAAGGCTTAAAAACCAGTTATAGGGGTGTCTGGGTGGCTCAGTGGGTTAAAGCCCCTGCCATCGGCTCAGGTCATGATCCCAGGGTCCTGAGATCAAGCCCTGCATCGGGCTCTCTGTTCAGCAGGGAGACTGCTTCCCCCCACCCTCTCTGCCAAGTTGTGATTTCTGTCAAATAAATAAATAAATAAATAAAAATCTTAAAACAAAACAAAACAAAACAACAAACCAGTTGTCAGGCTGCACCCAAGGTGGTGTAGAAACAGGAAGAGGGGGAAGGGGAGGCAGAAAAGGTGAGGTGCCACCAGAAGGCAGAGGAAGAGGATTCTGGGTTCTAAACTTCATCACCTCAGACTGATGAGCAGATGCCATTTTGTTTGTTTGTTTTGTTGTTGTTGTTTTTTTCCTCACCAAAGTGGAAATACACCATTCAGGTTGGGCTAGAGAAGACAGGGAACTTCCTGAACCAAAGGGAGTCTTGGCAACTGCTTCGGAATATTCCTTAAAAAGTCCCTGTCTCAAGGTAGACTAGCCACAGTTGGCTCCAATTATAGCCACTTACCCAGGAAGTGAGGGAGAGGCCCCCACATCTGTTAGGAGGAGGAACAGTGAAAGAGTTGGTGTTTCCTTTATTAGAGATGGGCTGTTTTCTCCAGCAACCTGGGTTCTATTGGGAGGAGGTCTGTTTGGATAATTTTCATCCAGTATGTCAGGAGGGAGTAAACTGGCCTGGTTACCGACCAAGCATGTTCTACAAGAGGCCCTTAGATCCAGTTCCTGATTTAGAGCTCCGGAAGCCCTGGACATAAGGTACCTCCATCCATTTGCCCTGTTTCCTGCAGAAGAGATCTAACCGGTAGATTCTACTGAGGCCATGCAATGTTACAGGAGATAAGTCCTTTTAAAAACTTTGCAATCTGAATTGTTTCCACTGGGTTAAAAGGCATCCCAAAATAGAGTCCTTAGAGTCCTTGGGGTTAGGTCAGTGATGGGTATTAAGGAGGGCAGGTATTGGGTGCCTGCGTGGCTCAGTTGTTAAGTGTCTGCCTTCAGTTCAGGTCATGATCCCAGAGTCCTGGGATTGAGTCCCACATTGGGCTCTCTGCTTCTCCCTCTCCCACTCCCCCTGCTTGTGTTCCCTCTCTTGCTGTCTCTCTATCAAATACATAAATAAAATCTTAAAAAAAAAAAGGATGGCAGGTATTGCATGGAGCACTGGGTGTTATATGCAAATAATGAATCATGGACACTACATCAAAAATTAATGATTACTGTACGGTGACTAACGTAACATAATAAAATAAAAACAAAATAGAGTCCTTGGAGAGAAGGTTCATTGCCACCCCTCTGCCCCCCGACTCCTGGATGGTGTCCCATACAGGATATGTCCGAGGATATATCAGAGGTTCCTGATGTCAAAGTGACTCAAATTGTCCCTCCAACAAAATCACTATGATCATCGCCCTGTCATTAAAGGCCCTGGAGAAGGGATGCTAGCAAACCCCTGCTTCCCCCACGTGCATTCCAGATTGCAAAATAGGTGCCACTTTTATGGATAGTAATACCATGCTTGAAGATCTTACCATGAAGGCCATACCTTATTTTACCTTGCCTTGAAGAACCTACCTTTTCTGGGGGGTTTCTTTTCTTTCTTTTTTTTTTTAAGATTTCATTTTTATTTATTTAGACAGAGCATGAGTAGGGGGAGGGGCAAAGGGAAAGTGAGATCCAAGCAGACTCCATAGTGAGCACAGAGCCCAACTAAGGGCTGGATTCCACCACTTTGAGATCACAATCTGAGCTGAAACCCGGAGCTGGACACTCAACTGACTGAGCCATCCAGGTACCCTTGTGCTCTAAACTTTTTTATTTCCTTCCTTCTGCTGGTTTTGGGTTTTGTTTGTTCTTTTTCTAGCTCTCTTAGATGCAAGGTTAGGTTGTTTATTTGAAAATTTTCTTGCTTCTTGAGGTATGCCTGTATTGCTCCAAACTGCCATCTTAGAATAGCTTTTGCTGCATTCCAGTGGTTTTGGACCATTGTGTTTCCATTTCCATTTGTTTCCATGTACTTTTTGATTTCTTCTTTGATTTCTTGGTTGACCCATTTATTGTTTAGTAGCACATTACTTAACCTCCATGTCATTGTGTTCTTTCCATATTTTTTTCTTGTGGTTGATTTCTAATTTCACAGCATTGTGGTCAGGAAAGATGCATGGTATGACTTCAATCTTTTTGAATTTATTGACACTTGTTTTGTCGCCTAATATGTGGCCTAATGTGGAGAATGTTCCATGTACACTTGAAAAGAATGTGTATTCTGCTGTTTGAGACTGGAATGTATCTGTTAAATCCATCTGGTCCAGTGTGTCATTCAAGGTCACTGTTTCCTTGTTTATTTTCTGTTTGGGTCACCTGTCCATCAGTGTTAGTGGGGTGTTAAAGTTCTCTGCTATTATTGTATTACTAGTGATCAGTTCCTTTATGTTTGTTATTAACTCTTTTATGTATTTGTGTTCTCCTATGTTGGGTGCTTATATATTTATAATTATTGTATCTTCTCCTTGGAGTCTTCTCTTTATTATTACATAATGTCCTTTGTCTCTTTTTACCAACTTTATTTTAAAGTTTCTTTTCTCAGATATAAGTATAGCTACTCTTTCTTCTTCCATTTGCATTGTAAATGTTTCTCCATCCCCTCACTTTCGATCTGAAGGTGCCTTTAAGTCTAAAATGAGTCTTTTTAAAAAAAATTTTATTTTATTTTTTTATAAATTAATTTATTTATTTTCATAAAAACAGTATTCATAAAATGAGTCTTTTAAAAAATATTTTATTTATTTATTTGACAGACAGAGATCACAAGTAGGCAGAGAGACAGGCAGAGAGAGAGGGGGAAGCAGGCTCCCTGCTGAGGAGAGAGCCCGATATGGGGCTCAATTCCAGGACCCTGAGATCATGACCTGAGCTGAAGGTAGAGGCTTTAACCCACTGAGCCACCCAGGCATCCTAAAATGAGTCTTTTTAGGCAGCATATAGATGGGTCTTGTTTTTTTTTTTTAATCTACTTTGTCAGCCTATGTCTTTTGATTGGAGCATTAGTACATTAGTAATTATTGATAGTATTTAATTATTCAAAGTATTTATTGACATTTTGTTAATTGTTTTGTTATTGTTTTGTACTTTTTCTCTGATCCTTTCTTGTCTCTCTTTCATTATTTCACGGTTTTCTTCAGTGATACACTTGGGTTTCTTACTCTTTATTTTTTGCATATCTGTTACTGTTTTTTGATTTGTGGTTACCCATTTTGTTTATATATAGCACCTTCTGTATGTAACAGTCTATATTAAGCTAATGGTTACTTAGTTTTGAACTCATTCTTTACTTCTCTCCCCTACATGTTTTAAATATTTGATATCTTTTTTTATATCCTTCTAGTTTGTGCTTCCTGTTTTTCTTACTTACTTATTTATTTTATTTTATTTTTAAAATTATATTTCACTTGCAGAGTCACCCTTACCACTTCTTGTAGGGCTGGTTTAGTGGTCATGAATTCTTTTAACTTTTGTTTGTTTGGGAAACTACTGCTCCTATTTTGAATGGTAGGTTTGCTTGGTAAAATATTCTTGGCTGCAGTGTTACCTGTTTCAGCATTTTGAATATATCATGACACTCCCTTCAGGCCTATGAAGTTTCTGCTGAAAAATCAGCTGATAGTACTATGGATTTTCCCTGTATGTAACTATCTTCTTTTCTTTTGCAACCTTTAACATTTTTTTCTTTTTCACTCTTTTTTGCTGTTTTAGTTACTCTGTCTTGGTGTGGACCTCATTAGGTTGAATTTCTTAGGGGATCTCTTTGCTTCCTGAATCTGGATCTCTGTTTCCCTCAGATTTGGGAATTTTTCAGGTATTATTTCTTCAAATACATTTTCTGTCCCCACTTCTCTTTCCTCTCTTTCTAGGATCCCCTTAATGCAAATGTTATTATGCCTGATGTGTCACTGAGTTCTCTAAGTCTATTCTCATAATGCAGTATTGGTCTCTCACCTGTTCAGCTTGATTGCTTTCTATTACTCTATCCTTCAGATCACTGATACATTCCTCAGCTTCCTGTAGTCTACTATTTTTTCCATCTATTACATTTTTTATTTCATTTATTGAGTTCTTCACCTCTTATATGTAATTTTTAAAATCTCTTTGTTAAGGGGTTTACTGTTATCTTCCACTCTTTTCCCAAGTCCAGTGAGTATCTTTATGATCATTATTTTAAATTCTTTATCAGGCATATTACTTATATCTCTTTTGTTTGGGTCTCCTGCTACAAATCTGTCCTCTAATTTCACTTAGGACATATTTTTCTGTCTTTTCATTTTGCCTACTTCTCTGTGTCTGTCTCTGTGTGTTTGGAAAGTCAGCTAGGTCTTCTGCTCTTGGAAGTAGTGGCCTTATGAAGAAGAGGTTGTGTAGTGCCCTGCAGTGCAGTGCCCCTGGTTCACCAAATCTGGCACTTCAGGGAAGTTTTTTATGTGCATTGCTTGTATCTTACTATTATGTCTGAGTCATTTTTCCTTTCAGTATGGATGTCTGCACTGACTCTGCCTATTATGGGCTCTGCTTGCTCTGTGTGTTGTTAATGAGACCGATGAAAGCTGCAGCGTTGCAGCACACAGAGGTAGAGGTTGGGTGGAGCAAGTGCAGTGATAACAAAAACTGCTTAGACTCCAGGGCTGAGGCCAGTAGGCTTGGAGAGAACAAACCTCAGGAGAATTCATGTGCAGGGCCCAGTGCTAGCAGGTTTGGTGTCATGAGTCTGTGCAGTGCCGCCTCCTGCAGGAGGTCTCTGTTGACGCTGAAAGGTAGGGGAGGAACAGGGTAACTGCCAGTTCCTTTGTTTCCAGAGCAGTATGCCAGCATGCTCCAAAATTAGTATAAACAGATCTCCTTCTTGTTGGGCAAACTGTCGTTTCATTCAATCTCCTTGTTTTTTTTCTTTTTACTTTTTCTAAAAATTATTTTTATTAACATATATGTATTATTTGCTCCGAGATACGGGTCTGTGAATTACCAGGCTTACACATTTCATAGCCCTTACTGTTGCATGTACCCTCCAAAATGTCCATAACCCAACTACCCTATCCCTACAACCCCACCCCCCTCAGTTTGCTTTGTGAGATAAGAGTCTCTTATAGTTTGTCTCCCTCCCGATCCCATCTTGTTTCATTTTTTTCCTTCCTTACCCCTCATCCCCCGCCCTGCCTCTCAAATTCCTCATATCAGAGAGATCATATGATAATTGTCTTTCTCTGATTGACTTATTTCACTCAGCATAATACCTTCTAGTTCCATCCACGTCATTGCAAATGGCAAGGTTTCATTTCTTTTGATGGCTGCATAATATTTCATTGTATATATATATCACCTTTTCTTTATCCATTCATCTGTTGATGGACATCTAGGTTCTTTCCATAGTTTGGCTATTGTAGACATTGCTGCTATAAACATTAGGGTGCACGTGCCCCTTCGGATCACTACGTTTGTATCTTTAGGGTAAATACCCAGTAGTGCAATTGCTGGGTCATAGGGGAGCTCTATTTTCAACTTTTTGAGGAACCTCCATGCTGTTTTCCAGAGTGGCTGCACCAGCTTGCATTCCCACCAACAGTGTAGGAGGGTTTCCTCTTCTCCACATCCTCGCCATTGTCTGTTGTTTCCTGACTTGTTCAATTTAGCCATTGTGACTGGTGTGAGGTGGTATCCCATTATGGTTTTGATTTGTATTTCCCTGATGCCAAGTGATGTGGAGCCCTTTTTCATGTGTCTGCTGGACATCTGGCTGTCTTTGCAGAAATGTCTGTTCATGTCTTCTGCCCATTTCTTGATTGGATAATTTGTTCTTTGGGTGTTGAGTTTGCTAAGTTCTTTATAGATTTTGGATACTAGCCCTTTATCTGATATGTCATTTACAAATATCTTCTCTCATTCTCTCAGGTGTCTTTCAGTTTTGTTGACTGTTTCCTTTGCAGGGCAAAAACTTTTTATCTTTTTTTAAAATTCTTTATTTTTTATTAACATATAATGTATTATTAGCCCCAGGGGTACAAGTCTATGAATTGCCAGGTTTACACACTTCACAGCACTCACCATAACACATGCCTTCCCCAATGTCCACAATCCAACAACCCTCTCCCTACCCACCTCCTCCAGTTTGTTTTGTGAGAGTAAGGGTCTCTTATGGTTTGTCACCCTCCCGATCCCATTTTGTTTCATTTATTCCTTTCCTACCCCCCAAGCCCCCCACATTGCCTCTCAACTTCCTCAAATCAGGGAGATCATATGATAGTTTTCTTTCTCTGATTGACTTATTTCGCTAAGCATAATACCCTCTAGTTCCATCCACGTCATTGCAAATGGCAAGATTTCATTTTTTTTTAAAGATTTATTTATTTATTTGACAGAGAGAGATTACAAGTAGGCAGAGAGGCAGGCAGAGAGAGAGAGAGAGGAGGAAGCAGGCTCCCTGCTGAGCAGAGAGCCCGATGCGGGACTCGATCCCAGGACCCTGAGATCATGACCTGAGCCGAAGGCAGCGGCTTAACCCACTGAGCCACCCAGGCGCCCAAGATTTCATTTCTTTTGATGGCTGCATAGTATTCCATCGTATATATATACCACCTCCTCTTTATCCATTCATCTGTTGATGGACATCTAGGTTCTTTCCATAGTAGGAAGGTTTCCCTTTCTCCACATCCTCGCCAGCATCTGTCATTCTCTGACTTATTAATTTTAGCCCTTGTGACTGGTGTGAGGTGGTATCTCATTTTGGTTTTGATTTGTATTTCCCTGAAGCCGAGTGATATGGAGCACTTTTTCGTGTATCTGGTGGCCATCTGGAAGTCTTCTTTGCAGAAATGTCTGTTCATGTCCTCTGCCCATTTTTAAAAAAATTTATTTATTATTATTATTATTATTTTTATAAACATATAATGTATTTTTATCCCTGGGGGTACAGGTCTGTGACTCGCCAGGTTTACACACTTCATAGCATTCACCATAGCACATACCCTCCCCAATGTCCATAACCCCACCCCCTTCTCCAGACCCCCCTCCCCCCAGCAACACTCAGTTTGTTTTGTGAGATTAAGAGTCATTTATGGTTTGTCTCCCTCCTGATCCCATCTTGTTTCATTTATTCTTCTCCTACCCCCCAAGCCCCCCATGTTGCATCTCCACTTCCTCATATCAGGGAGATCATGTGATAGTTGTCTTTCTCCGATTGACTTATTTCACTAAGCATGATACCCTCTAGTTCCATCCACGTCATCACAAATGGCAAGGTTTCATTTCTTTTGATGGCTGCATAGTATTCCTGTATATATATGTGTGTGTGTGTGTATATATATATATATATACACACACACACACATATATATACCTCCTCTTCTTTATCCATTCATCTGTTGATGGACATCTAGGTTCTTTCCATAGTTTGGCTATTGTAGACATTGCTGCTATAAACATTAGGGTGCACGTGCCCCTTCGGATCACTACGTTTGTATCTTTAGGATAAATACCCAGTAGTGCAATTGCTGGGTCATAGGGTAGTTCTATTTTCAACTTTTTGAGGAACCTCCATGCTGTTTCCAGAGTGGCTGCACCCAGCTTGCATTCCCACCAACAGTGTAGGAGGGTTTCCCTTTCTCTGCATCCTTGCAAGCATCTGTCATTTCCTGACTTGTTAATTTTAGCCATTCTGACTGGTGTGAGGTGATATCTCATTGTGGTTTTCATTTGTATTTCCCTGATGCTGAGTGATGTGGAGCACCTTTTCATGTGTCGGTTGGCCATCTGGATGTCTTCTTTGCAGAAATGTCTGTTCATATCTTCTGCCCATTTCTTGATTGGATTATTTGTTCTTTGGGTGTTGAGTTTGCTAAGTTCTTTATAGATTTTGGATACTAGCCCTTTATCTGATATGTCGTTTGCAAATATCTTCTCCCATTCTGTCAGTTGTCTTTTGGTTTTGTTAACTGTTTCCTTTGCTGTGTGAAAGCTTTTGATGTTGATGAAGTCCCAGTAGTTCATTTTTGCCCTTGCTTCCATTGCCTTTGGCGATGTTTCTAGGAAGAAGTTGCTCTGGCTGAGGTTGAAGGGGTTGCTGCTTGTGTTCTCCTCAAGGATTTTAATGGATTCCTATCTCACATCGAGGTCTTTCATCCATTTTGAGTCTATTTTTATGTGTGGTGTAAGGAAATGGTCCAGTTTCATTCTTCTGCATGTGGCTACCCAATTTTCCCAAACCATTTGTTGAAGAGACTGTCTTTTTTCCATTGGATATTCTTTCCTGCTTTGTTGAAAATTAGTTGACCATAGAGTTGAGGGCCCATTTTTGGGCTCTCTACTCTGTTCCATTGATCTATTTGTCTGTTTTTGTGCCAGTACCATACAGTTTTGATGATTACAGCTTTGTAATAGAGCTTGATGTCTGGAATTGTGGTGACACCAACTTTGGCTTTCTTCTGGCTACTTGGGGTCTTTTCTGGCTCCATATAAATTTTAGTTTTATTTGTTTCATTTCTTTGAAAAAACTTGATGGTATTTTGATAGGGATTGTGTTAAATGTGTAGATTGCTTTAGGTAGCATAGACATTTTCACAATATTTGTTCTTCCAACCCATGAGCATGGAATCTTTTTTCCATTTCTTTGTGTCTTCCTCAATTTCTTTCATGAGCACTTTATAGTTTTTTGAGTACAGGGTCTTTGCTTTTTTGGTTAGGCTTATTTCTAGGTATCTTATGGTTTTGGGTGCAATTATAAATGTGATTGACTTCTTAATTTCTCTTTCTTGTGTCTTACTATTGGTGTATAGAAATGCAACTGATTTCTGAGCATTGATTTTATATCCTGACACTTTACTGAATTCCTGAATGAGTTCTAGCAGTTTTGAAGTGGAGTCTTTTGGGGTTTACACATAAGGTATCATATCATCTGCAAAGAGTGAGAGTTTGACTTCTTCTCTGCTGATTTGGATGCCTTTTATTTCTTTTTGTTGTCTGATTGCTGAAGCTAGGACTTCTAGTACTATGTTGAATAGCAGTGGTGATAGTGGACATCCCTGCCATGTTACTGGCCTTAGGAGAAAAGCTCTCAGTTTTTCCCTATTGAGAATGATATTTGCTATGGGTTTTTCATACATGGGTTTGATGATATTGAGGTATGTACCCTCTATCCCTACACTTTGAAGAGTTTTGATCAAGAAAGGATGTTGTAGTAGAACACATCAATGAAACTAGAAGCTGGTTTTTTGAAAGAATCAATAAGATTGATAAACCATTGGCCAAACTAATCCAAAAGAAAAGAGAGAAGGCCCAAATTAATAAAATTATGAATGAAAAGGGAGAGATAACAACTAACACCAAGGAAATAGAAATAATCATCAGTTATTATCAACAGTTACACGCCAATAAGTTAAGCAACCTTGATGAAATGGACACATTCCTGAAAAACTATAAACTTCCACAATTGAACCAGGAAGAAATTGACAACCTGAATAGACTGATATCTAGTAACAAGATTGAAGCAGTGATCAAAAACCTCCTCCAAAACAAGAGCCCAGGACCTGACAGATTCCCTGGGGAATTCTACCAAACTTTCAAAGAAGAAATAACACCTATTCTCCTGAAGCTGTTTCAAAAAATTGAAGCAGAAGGAAAACTTTCAGACTCTTTTTAGGAAGCCAGCATTACTCTGATCCCCAAACCAGGAAAAGACCCCACCAAAAAGGAGAATTTCAGACCAATATCTCTGATGAATATGGATGCTAAGATTCTCAACAAGATCCTAGCAAATAGGATCCAACAGCACATTAAAAAGATTATCCATCATGATCAGGAGGGATTCATCCCTGGGTTTCAAGGATAGTTCAACATTCGCAAATCAATCAATGTGATAGAACAAATCAATAAGAGAAGAGAGAAGAACCACACGGTCCTCTCAATTGATGCAGAAAAAGCATTTGACAAAATCCAGCATCCGTTCCTGATTAAAATGCTTCAAAGTATAGGCATAGAGGGAACATTCCTGAACTTCATAAAATCTATGAAAAACCCACAACAAATATCATCCTCAATGGGAAAAAGTTCACAGCCTTCCCATTGAGATCAGGAACACAACAAGGATGCCCACTCTCACCGCTCTTGTTCAACATAGTATTAGAAGTCCTAGCAACAGCAATCAGACAACAAAGAAATAAAATGTATCCAAATTGGCAATGAAGAAGTCAAACTCTCTCTCTTTGCAGATGACATGATACTTCATATGGAAAACCCAAAAGACTCCACCCCCAAACTCATACAGCAATTCAGTAATGTGGCAGGATACAAAGTCAAAGTACAGAAATCAGTTGCTTTCTTATACACTAACAATGAAAACACAGAAAGGGAAATTAGAGAATCTATTCCATTTACTATAGCACCAAGAACCATAAGATACCTGGGAATAAATCTAACCAAAGAGGTAAAGGATCTGTACTTGAGGAACTATAGAACACTCATGAAAGAAATTGAAGAAGACACAAAAAGATGGAAGACCATTCCATGCTCATGGATCAGAAGAATAAACATTGTTAAAATGTCTATACTGCCTAGAGCAATCTATACTTTTAATGCCATTCCGATCAAAATTCCACCAGTATTTTTCAAAGAGCTGGAACAAACAATCCTAAAATTTGTATGGAATAAGAAGAGACTGTGAATTGCTAAGGAAATGTTGAAAAAGAAAAAGAAAACTGGTGGCATCATGTTGCCTGATTTCAAGCTTTACTACAAAGCTGTGATCACCAAGACAGCATGGTACTGGCATAAAAACAGACATATAAACCAGTGGAACAGAGTAGAGAGCCCAGATATGGACCCTCAACTCTATGGCCAAATAATCTTCGACAAAGCAGGAAAAAAATATATACAGTGGAAAAAAGACAGTCTCTCCAATAAATGGTGCTGGGAAAATTGGACAGCTATATGTAGAAGAATGAAACTTGACCATTCTCTTACACCATATACAAAGATAAACTTGAGGGCGCCTGGGTGGCTCAGTGGGTTAAGCCGCTGCCTTCGGCTCAGGTCATGATCTCAGGGTCCTGGGATCGAGTCCCGCGTCGGGCTCTCTGCTCAGCGGGGAGCCTGCTTCCTCCTCTCTCTCTGCCTGCCTCTCTGCCTACTTGTGATCTCTCTCTGTCAAATAAATAAATAAATAAAATCTTAAAAAAAAAAAAAGATAAACTTGAAATGGATAAATGACCTCAATGTGAGACAGGAGTCCATCAGAATCATAGAGGAGAACATAGGCAGTAACCTCTTTGATATCAGCCACAGCAACTTCTTTCTAGATATGTCTCCAAAGGCAAAGGAAACAAAAGCTAAAATGAATTTTTGGGAGTTCATCAAGATCAAAAGCTTCTGCACAGTGAAGGAAATAGTCAATAAAACAAAGAGGCAACCCATGGAATGGGAGAAGATATTTCCAAATGACAGTACAGACAAAAGGCTGATATCCAGAATCTATAAAGAACTTCTCAAACTCAACACACACAAAGCAGGTAATCATGTCAAAAAATGGGCAGAAGACATGAACAGACACTTCTCCAATGAAGACATACAAATGGCTATCAGATACATGAATAAATGTTCATCATCACTAGCCATCAGGGAGATTCAAATCAAAACCACATTCATGCACCATCTTACACCAGTTAGAATGGCCAAAATTAACAATACAGGGAACAATGTGTGTTGGAGAGGATGTAGAGAAAGGGGAACCCTCTTACACTGTTGGTGGGAATGCAAGTTGGTGCAGCCATTTTGGAGAACAGTCTGGAGATTCCTTAAGAAATTAAAAATAGAGCTTCCCCTTGACTCTGCAATTGCACTACTGGGTATTTACCCCAAAGTTACAGATGTAGTGAAAAGAAGGGCCATTTGTACCCCAATGTTCATAGCAGCAATGGCCACAGTGGCCAAACTGTGGAAAGAACCAACATGCCCTTCAAAGGATGAAGGGATAAGGAAGATGTGGCCCATATACACTATGGAGTATTATGCCTCCATCAGAAAGGATGAATACCCAACATTTGTATTAACATGGACGGGACTGGAAGAGATTATGCTGAGTGAAATAAGTCAAGCAGAGACAGTCAATTATCATATGGTTTCACTTATTTGTGGAGCATAAGAAATAATGTGGAGGACATGGGGAGATGGAGAGGAGAAGGGAGTTGAGGGAAATTGGAAGGGGAGATGAACCATGAGAGACTATGGAGTCTGAAAAACAACCTGAGGGTTTTGAAGGTATGGGGGGCAGGAAGTTGGGTGAGCCTGGTGGTGGGTATTATGGAGGGCATGTATTGCATGAAGCACTGGTTGTGGTGCATTAACAATGAATTCTGGTACACTGAAAAGAAATTTAAAAAATAAAAAATTAAAAAAAAAGAAAGGATGTTGTAGTTTGCCAAATGATTTTTTAACATCTATTGAGATTATGATATGGTTCTTTTTCTTTCTTTTATTAATGTATTGTATCACATTGATTGATTTGCAGATGTTGAACCAACCTTGCAGCCCAGGAATAAAACCTACTTGGTTGTGGTGAATAATCCTTTTGATGTACTGTTGGATCCTATTGGATAATATTTTGGTGAGAATTTTTGCATCCATGTTCTTTAAGGATATTGGTCTGTAATTCTCCTTTTTGTTGGGGTCTTTGTCTGGTTTTGGGATAAAGGTAATGCTGGCCTCATAAAATGAGTTTGGAAGTTTTCCTTCCATTTCTATTTTTTGGAACAGTTTCAGAAGAATAGGTTTTAATTCTTCTTTAAATGTTTGGTAGCATTCCCCTGGGAAGCTGTCTGGCCCTGGGCTCTTATTTGTTGGGTGATTTTTGATGACTGCTTCAATCTCCTTACTGGTTATGGGTCTGTTCAGGTTTTCTATTTCTTTCTGGTTCAGTTGTGGCAGTTTATATGTCTTTAGGAATGCATCCATTTCTTCCAGATTGTCAAATTTGCTGGTGTATACTTGATCATAATATGTTCTTATAATTGTATTTATTTGGTGTTGGTTGTGATATCTCCTCTTTCATTCATGATTTTATTAATTTGGGTCTCTTCTCTTTTCTTTTTGAAAAGTCTGGGCAGGGGTTTATCAATCTTAGTAATTCTTTCAAAGAATCAGCTTCTAGTTTCGTTGATTTGTTCTACTTTTCTTTTGGTTTCTATTTCATTGATTTCTGCTCTGATCTTTATTATTTCTCTTCTCCTGCAGGGTTTAGGCTTTCTTTGCTGTTCCTTCTCCAACTCCTTTAGATGTAGGGTTAGGTTATATATTTGAGACACTTCTTGTTTCTTGAGAAAGGCTTGTATCACTATATACTTTCGTCTCAGGACTGCCTTTCCCACATCCCCAAAATTTTGGACAGTTGTGTTTTCATTTTCATTTGTTTCCATGAATTTTTTCAATCCTTCTTTAATTTCCTCATTGACCCATTCATTCTTAAGTACAGTGTTCTTTAGCCTCCATGTATTTGAGTTCTTTCCAACTTTCCTCTTGTGATTGAGTTCTAGCTTCAGAGCATAGTGGTCTGAAAATATGCAGGGAATGATCCCAATCTTTTGGTACCAGTTGAGACCTGATTTGTGACCCAGGATGTTATCTATTCTGGAGAATGTTCCATTGGCACTAGAGAAGAATGTGTATTCTGTTGCTTTGGGATGGAATGTTCTGAATATGTCTGTGATGTCCATCTGGTCCAGTGTGTCACTTAAAACCTTTATTTCCTTGTTAGTCTTTTGCTTAGATGATCTATCCATTTCAGTGAGGAGTGTATTAAAGTTCCCTACTATTATTGTTCATGTGTTTCTTTAATTTTGTTATTAATTGTTCATATAATGGGCTGCTCCCATGCTAGGCACATAGATATTTAAAATTGTTAGATCTGGGGCTCCAGCGTGGCTCAGTGGGTTAAAGCCTCTGCCTTAGGTTCAGGTCATGATCTGAGGGTCCTGGGATCGAGTCCCACATCCGGCTCTCTGCTCAGTGGGGAGCCTACTTCCTCCTCTCTCTCTGCCTGCTTCTCTGCCTGCTTGTGATCTCTGTATATAAATAAATAAAATCTTTAAAAAATTGTTAGATCTTCTTGATGGACAGACCCTGTAAGTATGATATAGTGTCCTTACTTATCTCTTATTATAGTCTTTGGATTAAAATCTGATTTATCTGATATAAGGACTGCTACCCCAGCTTTCCTTAGCATGGTAAATTGTTTTCCACCCCCTCACTTTAAATCTGGAGGTTTCTTTGGGTCTGAAATGAGTTTCTTGTAGACAGCATATCAATGGTTCTTGTTTTTTTTTTTTTAATCCATTTTGAAACCCTGTGTCTTTCTTTTTTTTTTTTTTTAAGATTATATTTATTTATTTGACAGACAGAGAGATCACAAGTAGGCAGAGAGGCAGGCAGAGGCAGAGGAGGAAGCAGGCTCCCTGTTGATCAGAGAGCCCAATGCAGGGCTTGATGCCAGGACCCTGGGATCATGACCTGAGCTGAAGGCAGAGGCTTAACTCACTGAGCCACCCAGGCACCCCAAAACCCTGAGTCTTTTGAGGGGCATTTAGCCCATTTACATTCAGGGTAACTATTAAAAGATATGAATTTAGTGCCATTGTATTGCCTGTAAGATGACTATTACTGTATATTGTCTTTCTTCCTTTCTGGTCTATTACTTTTAGGTTTCTTCTTTGCTTAGAGGACCCCTTTCAATATTTCCTGTAGGGCTGGTTTGGTGTTTGCAAATTCTTTTAATTTTTGTTTGTTCTGGAAGCTTTTTAATCTCTCTTTCTATTTTCAATGACAGCATAGCTGGATATAGTATTCTTGGCTGCATATTTTTCTCGTTTAGTGCTCTGAATATATCATGCCAGTCTTTTCTGGCCTGCCAGGTCTCTGTGTTTAAGTCTGCCACCAATCTAATATTTCTACCATTTTTTGTTTCAGACCTCTTGTCCTGAGCTGCTTTCAGGATTTTTACTTTGTCATTAAGACTTTTAAGTTTTACCATTAGCTGATAGGGGATGGACCTATTTTTATTAATTTTGAGGGGGTTCCTCTCTGCCTCCTGGATTTTGATGCTTGTTCCCTTTGCCATATTAGGGAAATTCTGTATTATAATTTGCTATAATATACCTTCTTCCCCCCTCTCCCTTTCTTCTTCTTCTGGGATCCTAATTATTCTAATATTGTTTTGTCTTATGGTATCACTTATCTCTCAAATACTCCCCTCATGGTCCAGTAGTTGTTTGTCTCTCTTTTGCTCAGTTTCTTTATTCTCCATCATTTGGTCTTCTATACACTAACTCTCTCTTCTGTCTCATTTGTCATAGCAGCAGGAGCCTCCATTTTTGATTGCACATCATCAATAGTTTTTTTTTATTTCAACTTGGTTAAATTTTAGTTCTTTTATTTCTCCAGAAAGGGATTCTCTTATATCTTCCATGCTTTTTTCAAGCCCAGCTAGCACCTTCATAATTGTCATTCTGAACTCTAGTTCTGACATATTGCCAATGTATTGATTAGGTCCTTAGCTGTCGGTACTGCCTCTTTTTTTTT
The DNA here is from genome assembly GCF_009829155.1 of Mustela erminea. NCBI lineage: Eukaryota > Metazoa > Chordata > Mammalia > Carnivora > Mustelidae > Mustela > Mustela erminea. The sequence continues at coordinate 92,557,488 of NC_045616.1, forward strand.
TTTTTTTTTTGTGGTGAGTTTTTTCTGCATTGTCATTTTATCCAGGTAAGAATATATGAATGAAATAGTAAAATACTAAAAGGGTGGCAATGACGCCAGAAAAATATACACTAATCAATTCAGAAGAGACCCGAAACTGGGGGAGAAGAAAGGTGGGAAAAAAAGTAAAAACAAGGGGCGCCTGGGTGGCTCAGTGGGTTAAACCTCTGCCTTCGGCTCAGGTTATGATCCCAGGACCCTGGGATCAAGCCCCACGTCGGGCTCTCTGCTCAGCAGGGAGCCTGCTTCCCTTCCTCTCTCTCTGCCTGCCTCTCTGCCTACTTGTGATCTCTGTCTGCCAAATAAATAAATAAAATCTTTAAAAAAAAAAGTAAAAACAAAACAAAACAAATATGTGTGTGTGTATGTATGTATGTATGTATGTATATATATATACATACATATATATACATACATATATATACACATACATATATACATACATACACACATATTTGTTTGTTTTATTTTGATATATATATATATATATATATATATATAATAAAACAGAACCACCCACTTGATTTTGGGTGTATTCTGGTCTCTTAGAAGAAACTACCTCCCAAAATTTTAAAGGATATATATATATATATATATATATATATATATATATATATATATATATACAAAAAAAATAAGCATGATGAAGAGATGGAATATGACTGTAACGATGACAATTGAAAAAGATTCTAGAAAAGGAACTGGTAGGATAAGTTGGTTGAAAAAAGAGAGAATGTGATCATTCTGGAGCTAGATTTAAGGTATATTTTGATCTATTAGAAGAAATTATATCCCAAAATTTTAAAGAAAAAACCCTATATGTATACAAAAAATAAGGTTAAATACAATGAAGGGATAAAATAGGACTACAACGATGAAAATTTAGAAAGATTTTTCAAAAAGGTATTATTAAGATAAAATAGTTAAAAATGTTAAAAGAGGAAAGAGGAAAGTTAAAAAATAGAATAAGAAAAAAAAATTAAAAAAATTTAACTTTGCAAGACTAAAGGATCATGGGAAAAAAGCCATGAATTCTATGCGTTGCTTTCCCCTAGCTCTGGAGTTCCACGGTTCTCATTGATTGATGAACTTGGTCTTGGCTGGATGTTCTTGCTGGTCTTCTGGGGGAGGGGCCTATTGTAGTGATTCTCAAATGTCTTTGCCCAAGGCGGAATTGCACTGCCCTTGCCAGGGGCCAGGCTAAGTAATCTGTTCAGGTTCGCTCTTGGAGCTTTTGTTCCCTGAATGCTTTCTGCACAGCATTAGGGGATGGGAATGAAAATGGCGGCCTCCCAATCTCCCGCCTGGAGGAGTCAAAAGCTCGGGCCCCACTCCTCAGTGAGCCTTCAGAGAAAAGCAGTCAATCCCTCCAGTCTCCTTGGTCTCTGGCCACACTCTGTGCTCACCTGGCCTGTGACTGTGTTTCTATTTCTGGCACACGGCCCTGTTTGGAGTCTCCAAACCCAAATGACTCCTGCAGCATACTCCCATACGGCTCCACCCAGAGGAGGAAGTGGGGGTCTCCCTGGATCTGCCACTTGTGGGGTCCTGGCTTAAAGAGTGTGGCCCAAATGTGCCTTGGATCACAGTTTAAGGTAACCCTGAGCTGAGATCCCCTCCTCAGCTCCGTCTCTGTAGCTGGCTTCCCTGCTCTAATACCTGACAGCTCTACCACACTCAGACACTCCCCGTCTTTCTGTGACCCTGCAGGTCCTGAGACCACACTGTCCCTGTGAGGGCTCCACCTCGGCTTAGCCTCTGGAGCAACATCCCTCAGTGGAGCAGCCTTCTAAAGTTCTGATTTTGTGCTCTGCTCTTCCATCACTTGCTGGGACCCGGCCCCTCCCCCCAGTGTATCTTCCTGTCGCTTTGGGTTCACTTCTCCTCACATCCTACCTTCCCAAAAGTGGTCAATTTTCTGTCCTCTTCTGAATTTTTATTTCTAGTTTAATTTCATGTTGTTGGAAAGTATACATTTTATAAATTCAGTTTAAAAAACTGATTGAGTCTTGTTTTGTGACCTAATACTTGGTCTGTCTTGGATAATGGTCCATTTAGACTTGAGAAGAATGTGTGTGCTACTGTTTGATAGAGCATTCTATATATGTCTTTTATACCTGGTTGGTTTATAATGTTGTTTAAGTCCTATTGGTCTTCTGTCTGGCTGTCTATCCATTTTTAGTATATCTATCTATCTATCTATGTATCTTTAAGACATCTTTGTGCCCAATGGGGGGCTTGAACTCATGACCCCAAGAACAAGGGTCACACACTCTTATGTCTGAGCTGGCCAGGTGTCCCTCTACCCATTACTGAAAGTGGTGAATTGAAGTGTCTGTTATTGAGGAACTGTCTAGTTCTCCTTTCCATTCTGTTGTTTGCTGTATATATTTCGAGGCTCTGTTATTTGATTTATATTTGTTTATAACTGTTATATTTTCTTGATGAATTGGCCCTTTTCTCAATATATAATAACTTTATTAAGAGTTTCTTTCAATAATTTTTAACTTGAAGTATTTTGGATGATATCACTACAGCTTTCCCAGCTCTCTTGTGGTTAAAATTTGCAAGGTATATCCTTTCCTGTCTTTTCAATTTCAACGTATTTATATCTTTGGATCTAAAGCGAAACTCTTGTGTGTACAGCATGAATCTGGATAAAACTTTTTTTTTTTTTTAAGATTTTATTTATTTATTTGACAGAGAGAAATCACAAGTAGATGGAGAGGCAGGCAGAGAGAGAGAGGGAAGCAGGCTCCCTGCTGAGCAGAGAGCCCGATGCGGGACTTGATCCCAGGACCCCGAGATCATGACCTGAGCCGAAGGCAGCGGCTTAACCCACTGAGCCACCCAGGCGCCCCAGGATAAAACTTTAAAGAAGCCATTCTACCAATCTCTGCCTTTTCACTGGGAAAGTTTGATCCATTTACATTTAAAATAATTGCTGATAAGGAAAGACTTCTGTCATTTTGCTCTGTTTTCTATATGTCTTATAATGTTTATGTTCCACATTCTTCCATTACTGCCTTCTTTTGTGTTTAACTGATTTTTTTTTGTAGTGAACAGCTTTGATTGTATTTTCATTTACTTTTGTATATATTCTATAGATATTTTCTTTGTGATTACCATCAGGATTATATTTAACATCCTGAATTTGTAACAATCTGTTTTAAAGCTCTTCTCTTATATAGCTATGTCCTCCCTCCTTTATGTTGCTGTTATCACAAGTAATCATATTTTTTAAAGATTTTATTTATTGAGAGAGAGGGGAGAGTGAACAGAGAGAGAGAAAGAGAGAGAGAGTGAGCACCAGTGGGAGGAGGGGCAGACTCCCTGCTGAGCAGGGAGACTGATGTGGGACTCAATCCCAGGACACTAAGTTCATGACCTGAGCTGAAGGATTAACTGACTGAGCCACTCAGGTACCCCACAAATATCATCTTTATATATTGTGTGCCCAATAACATAGATTTATAATTTATAATTTTAAAAGAAGATTTTATTTATTTATTTGACAGTGATCATAAGTAGGCAGAGAGGCAGGCAGAGAGTGAGGAAGGGAAGCAGACTCCCTGCTGAGCAGAGAGCCTGATGTGGGGCTTGATCCCAGGACCCTGGGATCATGACCTGAGCCTAAGGCAGAAGCTTTAACCCACTGAGCCACCCAGGCACCCCAATATAATCTATAGTTTTTTAAAACGTATTTGTCTTTTAAATCCTGTAGGAAATAACGAGTGACTTACAAATGAAAAATATAAAAATAGCTTTTATATTTTTCCATGTATTTAACTTGTGAGTCATCTTTATTTCTTCATATGGTTCCTTGTTACTGTCTAGTGTCCTGTAATTTCAATCTGAAGGACTCCTTTTGATATTCTTTTAGAGCACGTCTAACAGTACTGAACTCTTTCAGCTTTCATTTATCTGGGAATGTCTTGGTTCTGCCTTTATTTTTGAAAGAAAATTTTGTTGGATTTAGAACTATTGGCTGAAAATTTTAAATTTCATCAGTTTAAATATGTCATTCCATTGTCTCTGGCTTCATTGGTCTCTAATGAGAAATTGGCTGTTAATCTTATTGAGGCTCTCTTGTATGTGATAAGTTGCTTGTCTCTTGTTATTTTCAAGATTCTATCTTTGTCCTTTTTGTCCATTTGATTCTAATGTGACTCAGTGTGGGTCTTTTTGAGTTTATCCTACTTGGAAGTATTTTTGAGCTATGTGGATTTTTTGATTTTTAGATTCATGTTTTTCATCAGATTGGAGAAGTTTTTAGCTATTATTTCTTAAAATATTTTTTCTGCTCTGTTCTCTCTCTCTTCTCATTCTGAGATCCCCACAATGCATATGTTGCTCTGCTTGATGGTATTTCACAGGTCTCTTAGATGCTGTTTGTTTCTTTTCTTTTCATTTTTTTTCTCCCTGCTCTTTAGACTTGATAATATCAGTGGTCCTATCTTCAAGTTTGCTGACTTTATTTCTGCCTGTTGAACTCTTATATTGAATTTTATTTATTTTAGCTCATAAATTTCTGGATGTCTCAGCTAAGTGCCAGGAGAATTAATGTGAGATTAACGTGTGTTAGTGAGGTTTTTTTTTTCACTTTTGCAGGGCCATAATACCAATTTCCCTTACCACTTTTGCTCTCAGTCCAGTATCAGCTACTATCTGGCAAGCCACAGATAGTCTCTTGCTATACATGTATAACCTAGCTTTTGGTTATAGATTTACAAGGAGCCCCTCCATTGACCTATTGGGCTCCATGTCTGCACAGCTCTCTTCTCCAAAGCCCTAACTCTCAGAATGTAGCTGCATTAGCTGCTCTAAACTATGACCCCTGCCTCCTCATCTCACTGGTACTGCCATGCTCTATTTGGACTATAGCTCTATGAAACATGATTGGAAAATTGTCCTCAATCAGAAAGATGGGTGGTTGAGTGTGCAGCGGACCTTATGAGTTTTCCTTCTCTCAGGGATCAGTCTCACACTGCTTGGTGTCTCTGCTTGAATAACTGTCATGTATATATTCCAGTTCTATAATTGTTTATGGTGGGAGGGCTAGAGGGCTATTAGCTACTCCATCATAGTTACAGGCAGAAGTTTTCCTCTTTTCTTCTTGACGAAGTGGATTATGTATTGTCAAAGATGTTGAGATAGATGACAGGCAGAAAAAGTCACTTTCTGTGACTCCTTGTCTTTGTCTGGTCTCTATGAACAATAGGGATATCACTTGTTAGGCTCTGCAAATACATGGATATGATGTCTTACACCCCCAATATCCTTAGAAAACTCCAAATGAAGGGACTTATACTACATGAGTGCTAATGGCAAGATTCTCTTGGATCCTGGAAGTCATTCCCCTTATTTTTGCTGATGAATAGTAAGTTCATTTCTTATTAAAAATACAGTTTTGCCTGTATTGCTTTTTTGCAGCAAGGAAGTTAAGGTTGCCCTATTGCTTGGTCGAGAGTGGATGGGGCCATAACACTTTCAAAGGTCTCTTTGGCTTCTTTGCTGCTGTGATTAACACATGGACCAGACTCCTGGTCTTGGACCTGCAGGCAGAGAGCAATATTGTAAAGCACATTCCAGCAGAGGAGGACACACAAGGGGTGTCTTTCAGCCCACTAGAAAGGAGGCACAGCCAAGTCAAACACCAAAACAGAGAAGTTACTCTGAGACATGCTACATCTACAAAGGAACATGAAGCTTGGCATCTCACCCAGCTCCAGGAACCCACAGGCAACTCATTCATTGAAGAGACATTTAGTGATGGCCCATTTGGAGCCAGGCCCTGGATTGGGTTCTGTATGAACAGAGTAGAGGGAAGATTCTTTAATGACATGTTGCCAGAGTTGCCTTCTGGGGTCAACTCTTAGTTCCAAGGAAAACTGAGGGAAAAAATTGCACTGAGCTCATCTTTTCCATATTTCTATTTGAATTCTATTTGAATAAAAAGAATAGACAAACTGAATTTATTTGCTGAAAAGGGACCATGAGATTTCATTTTGGAGGCTGAAACACTGTTTTGAGGGGAGCTTCTGACCTTATCTAACCTGTACATGTACTCTTAGAATAGGGCCCTCTCAAGAGCCCATACCTGGGTGTGTTTCCAAGTCTGAAGATTTGAGTAAGATGTGGCCTTTCTGGAGCACTGAGGACTCTTTCTTTTTCCAAGAAGTAGGTGTCCAAGCTTGAGGTGGCTCACCCCAGATTGTCGGATTATTTGTGGACCTTTGAACACTTTCCTTGGGTTACTCTTGGGTCAGGGCCCTCTCGTATTGCCTTCCTGGCCCCTTCAGTTTGTCGGGGGTGTGGGGGGGTGGTTTCTGGTAGACAGGAAAGGGAAATTTCTATTTTAGTTACATGAACCTCCCTCTGGAGTAGGAACACCGCTGGCCAGGTGGCCAGGGTGAACATTTGCAGGTCTGTATGTCCTTTGGATAAGTGAACCCACTACCCTCCAGTAAAGTCTTGGTGTTTTCTCTGAAAATTCAGTTTCTGTTAAAGGGAGGTCTCTGTAAGACCTAATGTTCCAAGACTCCAGAGACTTCCTGGGGTTCCAAAGATGATTTCTGGGTTTTCTTTTTATTAGGTAAAACCTATTTATAGGTTTGCACATATATCTCTGGCTTTTTTCTTAGTCATGTTCTTGTGAGCCCTCTGGTTTGGGGGCCTGGAGTCATAGAATAAGGGAGGGCAGACAGGGGTGTCTTGCCTGTGGGGCATCATTTTGGGGCTCTTGTAGCTACATTGGTGGATGAAGTTCCAGATCATGTGCTTCCACAGTGCCTTTGACCATTCCTTGTCCTGGTCTCCCCCTCCTCTCTCTCTGCCCCTCCCCCTATCTTCTACAGCTCTTTCTATCCTTTTCCATTGTCACTGGCATGATGGTGACGTTCTCCTACACAGCGCCTTTTCATGGGCAGGCATAGATTTTTAAAGAAACAGTTTGTTTTAGGGGGCCTGAAGAATATCTATGACATGATGGTCAGAATTAATTATGATGGCAATTTATTGATTTAAAAATACAATAAAACAATTCAATCTGGAAAATATGTGGACTGTACGGTATGCTGTTTTATGGCTGGAATGGGATTATTGAATCAGGAGGCCGGAGCCTGCCCTGGAGAGGCAGAGGAGACACCATCACTAAAGGTCAGCAGAAACAAGACATTCTGCTGACTGTGGCATTCCCAGGTGATGGTACAACTCTGCTTTTTCCCTCCTCTCAAGAGAGTGAGTGTGAATGCCAGTGAAGGAAGGGGACCCTGTTCTATCAACCTGTCCATTGTACAAGACAGGTAAACTATTTGGTGATACCAACCAAGGTCCACTCAGAAGTAATGGAACGCAGGCTTAGAAAAGGCACTTGGAACTCTCTAGGAACACACCAGGAGGCGAGGGGAAGATGGAGAAAGAAGAATTTGCAATTTCTTCTGACTCAAGTGAAAAACAACAACCAATCTCCCCACAGTGTCTCTATCTCCAGCCCCATAGATAGAGAGATAGAGGAGATATATGAAATGTGAGTCAGTATTGGACAAGGGTATCCAAAGCATTCTGATAGGCCAGTCTTTGAGGAAAGGGTTTTCATGATGCATAAACCACTCTAAGCCCTAATGAGTCTCATTCCTCCCCTCTGGCTCTCCTGGCATAGTGAGAGGAGGCTTTTGTATAATTGGCCCTTGAAACATTATTACAATCACTTTGTGGCCTCCTTCAGCTTATTTTTAATTACAAGGTCTATTGCATTGTTAAATTATTAACTCTGACAATTACTTATCTTGGCATTTTCTTATCTTGATGAAAATGAAAACAGCAAGGTCATGTTAGCTCACTTGAGGTTTTGGTCGGCTACAGGCTTACATTAAGCTGGGTCAGCTCAGCAAATGTTTGCCATGCGGGAATGGGGCGCGTTTGCGTCTGCTAGTGGAACCTGGCCTGAGAGGACCCAGTGCTTGTAGGTGCTTGTTCTTGGATGGCTGGGCCAGGCCTTCTTTGGAAGTGGGAGGTGCTTTGCAGGTGATCGGGGCTGAGGGCAGCTTCTGCGCCCCTAACTTTGAGGAGGGGCCCTTTGTGCAGGTCTCACACTTTGAGAAGCTATCCTTTCTATAGAAGAGACAACTGGGGGCAGAGTCAGGAAGCAGAGGGTGTCTTCCTGCCTCTCCCAATGCGTCCCTGCTCTGTTCTGGCCACCATTCCCTTTCTGCTTCTCTAGGTCCCGCTCACCAGAGGTCTGTTAGACCTCTTCTTCCCTGACCCCTTTCAACTCACACTGACCTCCTGGTGCTCTCTGTATGGTAACATGTGCAACAATGACAGCAGCTAAAGGACAGTGATGATAACGGCAACATTTAATGAATGCTTGCTGTATACCTGGTGTCTTGTCCACAGTAGACTCTAGGCAAATGTCGGAAAGTGCTGGCAGAGGCACTCACTGTCATGCTGCCTTCTGTCCAGCAGGGGGTAGTGCGACCACACTATAAAGGGGGTCCACCTCTGTGTTCTAAGGAAAAGTGAAACTTCAGAGCTTCTGTGGGTCCTGGAAGAATGCTTCTGACTCTGACAGGGGGTCCACGGCTCCCACAGACAACAGGGCAAAGTGATGCACAGCTATCATTCCTGCCTGTCACCCTGGCTGGGACACTTGGGGTCCGGCAGTTTCAACCTCAAGATATTCTGTGTTCAATCCCCAGTTTCCTCTGATTCCATGGAGGGCAAAGGATATGAACTTGGAGAAACAGCTTTGGCTTCAGTGGGCAATGTTGATTCCGTGGCAGGTCCTTGGCCCCTTGCTTCCTTAGAGAGAGACAGATGATGCCCAGACCAGAGAGCCACTTGGTAGGAACTAGAGATTGAGGAGTGCACCGATGGCCAGATGTGTTACATGCTTCAGTGGCTGGGACCACAGTTGAAAGGTTAGTTGGCTATTTGGGCTATTTGGGATAGTTGCTTCAGGAGGTAAATCTGTAGGCTGTCTAGAGTTTCTCAGGCAGAAGCCCTGTGACAAACTCCTGTCTTCCTCACAGGCTGGGAGCCAGTTGTAACCCTGGTATCATTCCCAGACGGGAAGGGGTGAGATGGCTGTGGGATGTGGCTGGATTAGCTCTGACCTCTTGTCTGTGGAAGGCCAAGGTGAGAAGGGGAGACATGAGCTGCTCTCACTCTGGGTGGTTTCTGTTGATTCAGCTCTCTCTGCAGTCTTTTGCTTTGGGGAACAGGCAAGAGTCCCCAGGAATGACTCCACAGACATTTCTGACAAAAGCTCAGGAGTCTGCAGGTGGACTTTTTTTTTTTTTTTTAAGATTTTATTTATTCATTTGCCAGCGAGAGTGCAAGCAGGGGGAGCAGCAGGCAGAGGGAGAGGAAGAAGCAGGCTTCCCACTGAGCAGGGAACCTGATGTGGGGCTCCATCCCAGGACCCTGGGATCTTGTCTGACCTGAAGGCAGACGCTTAACTGACTGAGCCACCCAGATGCCCAAGAAGGCTGACTTTTTACTTGAGGAGGAATTTTCGGTGTCTGTGCCCAGCAAGGATGGGCTAGGAGATCTCCCTGTTTGACTTCTGTGAGGGTTCAGATCCTGGGTCCCTCCACACAGCCCACATCTAAGCCTCTAGCTCCGAAGGACTTATGGATTGAGGAGGCTCTCCCACCTCTGGGGTGCGAAGGTTCAAAGTGGCCGGAGTTATCTTTGTATCCTCTCCAAATTCCACCTCATTCTCTAGGTCCCTGTGAAAAGAAAATGCTAATCTATCACAGACAACTAACTGCCCCCTCCACTCCCACGCACCCCTGCCATGCCAGCTCTCCACCTACTGGGAGCCAGCAGGAAGAGAGCAGTCAGAGTGTCAGCTGTCAAATGTCTGCACAGCTAAGGCGATGCCCACATTCTGGATCTTTTGCTCCCCACCACCAGGCCTCACCCCGAACTGGCCTTCCATGTACCAAGTTCTCAAGTTTGAGGAAGCTGCGTGTCTTTGCGCATGCTCAGCCCAAGTCCATTTTGAGAGATTTGCCATTCACTGCCCAAGTTGCAGCTGAGGAGGACATATGCTCTGATTCCTGACCTGGTAGATGGGTTGGAGCCACTCGTATACTCTGGTTTAAAATAATAATAATAATAATAATAAAAAAAATAATAATAACAAAAACAACAACAGTAATATTACGATGATGATGATGTCTGGCAGTTCTGAGCCCTTTAACCCAGTTACCTGCATTACGTGGATTACCCATATTAATTTCCACAGGAAGCCTAGGATGTACCTGTTATATGTAATATAATATATTTAATATTACACATATGTAATGTGTGTGTATCATGTACATATAATATATAGCACATGTTCTATATATCATCTACTCTATATAATGCTTCCATTATATAAGGTGGAACCCGACATGTGCAGAGTTTCCTGGGAGGTCTTTCAGGGAGAAAGTCGCTGAGCCAAGAGCTGGGGAGGAAGCTGAGAGGCGGCTGGCCGAGGAGCAGGAGACAAACTTCAGATCTCTCGCCACCCCAGCCGCTTACACCCACCTGAGGTGGAACCACATGGGGCTTGGTAATTATAGTACGGCCTAGATCCAGTGGCCAGAAGCCAAGCTGCTGTCCCCACAACAGAGAGCCATGGTCTCTCATGCAGTTTCCCAAGCCTAAGCCAGTTCACATTCCCAGAGACCACATGGATGAAGGGGGTTCTTGGTCCTATTGAGGAAAAGTCTACAACAGTGCGACAACATATTTAAATGTATACTGTAAGCACACTCCTTCCCCCCGTGGGGTCCGTTGCCATTTACTAGGATGAAAGTAGATGAAGGAAATATACAATCATTTTTGGGGCTACTTGGCATTGAATCTTAATTTTTACTAATTCACGGGGACTCCAAATAAAACTGTAGTCTACCAAAGAAGAGGTTTATAGTAGTCAGGTGATAAGTGGAGTTTTGAACAAACTTCATTTCACATTGGGTCCATGACCTTACTCTTATTCCTTAGTTTCTAAATGCATAATGGGCATAGACACGCTTGTGCAATTGGGAGAATCATCACATTAGCTCCCTGACCAGTGGAGTGAGAACTATTATGAACTTCGCCCTTCCTACAAGGACAGTAAGCAAAAACAATGCTGCATTCTTGGCAGGGGTGAGGGAATGTGGGGGGATGTCAGAGATGAGCCTGGAAAGGTCTTGAAAGCTGGAGAGGTAGTGGTTTCTATCACATATCCACTTAGCTTATCTATTTGGCCTGTGCACAAAGATGGTAGGTCCTAGAAACATGCTCTGGATTATCATAAACCTAAATGAGTTGGCGATTCAAATTATGGCCACTTTTCTAGTTGGGGTAACTTTATCGGCACAAGTCAACAAATTCCTGGCACCTGAGATGCAGGTTTTCAATCTGACTATTACTTCTGCTTTTATGCATCAGATACTCTGTCGATGAGACCTTGATGGTGTTGTCTCAGACTGTAATATAGGCTGTGAGCATCTCGATTGTCTTCTCGCACCACAGAACGTAGCACAGACCCACTGCACTGATCAGAGCCTGCTGATTGGACCCGAACAGGAAGGCGAACCTTAGAAGGCTAAGGGGTCCCTCCAAGAGATGCCAGAGGATGAGAGATTAACCCCATGAAAATGCTCTGAAGTGTTTTGGAGTCTAGTGGTTTGGAGACTATGGGGCTATTCCCTCCAGAGTGAAAGAAAAGTTGCTCCATCTTGCATCCCTTGCCTTTAAAGAGTCATAATGCTTTGGGGCCTTTCTGGATTTTGGAAGCAATCTGTACTTCATTTAAGGATGCTGTTCTAACCTATTTATTAATTTATATGGTTTAAAGTTTTGCCTTGAGCCCAGAGTGAGAGAAGACTCTGCAGGAGGCCCAGGCAGCAGCACATGAGGCTCTGACATGGGGCTTTAAGACTCAGCGGGTCAAATGATGCTCGAGGTTATCAATGGTCAATAAGGCTGCAGTGTGGAGACTCTACTAAGCCTCAGTAGGAGAATCAGGACATACACTCTTAGGGTTTCGAAGAAAAGCTGTGCTGCTTCTTTTTCTTTTCTTTTCTTTTTTTTTAAGTAGACTCCATACCCAATGTGAGGCTTAAACTCATGGCCCTGAGATCAAAACCTGAGGAGATCAAGGGTCAGATGCTCAACTGACTGAGCCACCCAGGTACCCCCAAAGCTGTGCTTTCATATGCAAATAACTCTTCTCCCTTTGAGAAACTGCTGCTGGGTTCCTAGCCACCCCTGATAGACCAGCCATCTGAATCAACAACCTGAGCTGCCCGGCATGTCCTGGGTATTCTCTGGACCCCTCACCCCCAGCTGGGACTTGTACAGCAGCAATCCCTCAAGTCTGGATTCTCCCTCCAAAGAATTAGAGAGTACAAGTAAGTTGCATGAATAAGTAAGGCTTGAGTAAGGGAGTACCAATGTTACTGCATTCCCTCTTTTTCCTTGATCCATACTTGTGGCCAAATGGCAAGCTTCTTACCACTTATAGTCGATGGAGGGGAAAAAAAATCAGGCTTAGTTGACAGAGGGCTCTGGAGGCTATGTTGGTGCATTCTGGAAGAGGATTGCTATGGAGGAAACTGTAATAAGGAATATTTCTGAAAGAGAGTGGTGAAGAGAAATCATCTAAGAGATCAGAACTTAAGAACAACCCGTGGTTGCCCACTTTCTCTGAACTCACAGGTGGCCAGAAGTGTGGATCTACTCTAATTCATGGGCAATGGCTAATCGTTTGGCTGGATGATCAGGGACTTGGAAAGAATGGAATCAGAACTCAGTGGCAGCCTAGATAAGAGGTAAATGCATAGATCTCTCAGGAAGGGCCCAGAGCATGAAGATTTTTGTGTCTCATGTGAATGCCTACCAAAGTGCATCTACTGTGAGGAGGCTTTCAGTAATCAGGTGGACATGATGAAATGTTCTCTAGATATAGTCAGCCTCTTTCCCCAGTGATCCCAATGTTTGCTCAATGGGTCCATGAAAAAAGAGTCCATGGCAGGAGGAATGGAGATTACACATGGACTCCAAACCTGGACTTCTCTGAGGCTGATCTGATTATCAGCACCGCTGCTAAGTGCTTCACTTCCTGGCAACAGAGACCAAGGCTGAGGCCTGCTGAAGCATCATTCCTTGGAATATTTGACTCCTTCCGTCATGGTGGAGACAGTGATTGGTTCTCTCTGGGACGGACATGTATTCTGGATATGGATTTGCCTCCCTTGCCTTCTGTCGGCACCACCATTCATGGATTCTGGAATTCCTCATGCACCATGAAGGTGCTCCTTCAACATTGCTTCCCAGTAAGGAACTCATTTCACTGTAGAAGCAGCACAGCAGGGGGTACATGCCCATGGAATTCCGTGGTCTTAGCATATGCTCCATTACCCCGAAGTAGCTGACCTGATAATAGGTTGAACCATGTGAAATTGCCAATGTTCAATTGTTTTTGACTTATGAAATTGGCCATTTGACGATTCAACTCCATATAACAGTGGAATGGCCTTTTGAATATTCATGTATGGCGCCAGTTGGGAAACAACATCCTGAAAGGATGGGGATCGATCTTATTGGATGGAGTATACGCTTTGAATCAAGGACTGATCCTGGTGCCAGAATACAGGGATCTGGTAGTTAAGAGGGTGAAGGTGGGAGCAGCTCCTTTCACTACTCTACCCAGTAATCCACTGGAATGATTTTTGCCTCATGGTCCTGCACTTGGGGCTCAGCTTGATTTCTGAAGGAAGAATGCTTCCACCAGGAAACAAAACAATGACACCGTGGAACTGGAAGCTGGGACTGCCAGCTGGCCACTTTGGGCTTCTCATGACACCAAGCCAACAGGCGAAGACAGAGTTTACTGTACTGGTTGGGAGGACAGATCCCAATTACCAACAGATTCATTGTTTTCCTTAAGTCAGTTCAAGTTGGTTTTTTGTCCTTTGCGACAAAGGCATACCCTAGGAGCTCAATAAGTGCTGAATAACAAATTAGTTTCTCTTCTATCTCTTTGGGTTGCTCCCTAGTTGGGCCACAGGAGAGCTTCTGGAATTCTTTCTTTTTCTCTCTGTGGGAGCCTTCTCTCTTGAAAGGCAGTTGGGATGACACCACCCCCTGGACAAAGCAGCAGAGAAGGAAACCAAACTTTTTTTTTTTTTTTTAAGAATTTATTTATTTATTTGAGAGAGAGAGAGAAAATGAGAGAGAGCATGAGAGGGGTGAATGTTAGACAGAGAAGCAGACTCCCTGCAGAGCTGGGAGCCCGATTTGGGACTCGATCCTAGGACTCCGGGATCATGACCTAGGCCCAAGACAGTGGCTTAACCAACTGAGCCACCCAGGCACCTGGAAACCGAACATTTGGTTGTCATTTAAAATATGCAAAATGAGAAAAGTGTAGCAATTTCAAACAAACAGCAACTTATGTTTCCTTCCTCTCCCAGAGCTCTCTGTGAGGTGTCTGTAAGCTTCTGCAGCACAGAGTTTGAAATCGCTTCTTTGCCTCATGTCTTTGACAAGCAAGAGCTTGAGGTCTGAGGCAGGGCTCTAAAGGAAGTTGACATTTTCGCCCTCTTTGCCTTGTTCCAGCGTCCAGCGATGCCTGTTTAATGGGCCAGAAATGACGTCCCACGTGTCCGTGTCAGGGCTTTGAGAATCTTACCTGGTGGCACAACTTCTCCTCAAAATTAACGCATTGCGTGTTTAAGGGGATGAATAAACTCATTATGGGAGCTCGCTGATGTCCTCATTGTCACCTAACAGCGTTCACTGTGTGTGTGCTTAGAATAATATCTTTCCTGCAAACCAAATGGGAAAACGCTCTAATGTATTTCCCTGAATTTGGCCTGCCACTGTTGTAAATTACCCTGCTTAATGGACTTTGGGATTCTGTTATCTATTTGGAAACTTCTGAGCTCCTGGAGAACCAAATCAAGTGCGTTAGTCCCCGGGAAGGGAAGGCAGGCTTAGAAGATTTACAACTCCGTGAACATCATTATCGATGTCTGTTGTGTTTTGCGAACAACTTTCCTGTGGAATAAGTGCTTATGATGAGGCCTCAGGCACTTTTTTTTTTTTTTTTTTTGATAAGTCACCCTGAAATAATGACTACCAGGGCCCCTAAATCCCTTCTGGAAACCAACAGGCCAGGAAGGTATCTGGCAATGACCCCACCCCCACCTCCACTCTGGCTGTGTATGGCGACCTTTCGGTCATCGACCAAGAGCAGCTGAAGTGATCACCACTGGTGGTGGCCGCCCACAGCTGTAGAGCACTTTCCAGCCGATGGAGGCCTTTCTAGGCCTCCTCTTACCCCATGAGATGTGGGAGCTGAAGTCTGGAGAGGTCAGCCAGGAGTAAGGCAGGAAGCAAGGTGGAAATCGGGCTTCCTGACTTGCTCCGACGGTCTTTGTTCTTTACACTGGCATGGTTACATTTATGTGTCCACTTGACTGGGCCATGGTGTCCAGATCTTGGGTCAAACATTATTCTGGGTTTCCATGAGGGTACGGACAAGAGGAACCTTTTTTTTTTTTTTTTTTTTAAGATTTTATTTATTTGACAGAGAGAGAAATCACAAAGTAGGCAGAGAGGCAGGCAGAGAGAGAGGAGGAAGCAGGCTCCCTGCTGACAAGAGAGCCCAATGTGGGGCTTGATGCCAGGACTGTGGGATCATGACCTGAGCCAAAGGCAGAGGCTTTAACCCACTGAGCCACCGAGGCACCCCAAAGAGGAACATTTGAATCGGTAGACTGAGTCAAGCAGAAATCCCTCCCTAATGTCAATGTGCCTTGTCCCATCCTTTGCAGGCCTGATTGGGACAAAGCCCGGTCTTCCCCTGAATAAGAGAATTCTCCTGCCCAATGACTTTCAAAGTGGAGTGTCAGCTCTACGGATTTTGGATTTGCCAGATTCCATACTCATGTAAGCCAATTCCTTATCATAAACCTCTCTCTCGCTTTCTCTTTCTCTCCCTCTCTCTGTATATATATATATCTATGTAAAAATCTTCTATTGATTCTGTTTCTCTGGAGCATTCTAATACAACTACTTCTTCCTCATGTAGTGACATAACATGCCTTGACTGCTGGTCCCTGAGCAGGGGACACAGGCCTGAGCCTGGGGCTATAAAAAGGCTGAACTGGGTTGTGAGAGTAAAGATTTAAAAAAATTATTATTATTATTATTATTTTTTAAAGATTTTATTTATTTATTTGACAGAGAGAAATCACAAGTAGACGGAGAGGCAGGCGTGGGGGGGGGAAGCAGGCTCCCTGCTGAGCAGAGAGCCCGATGCGGGACTCGATCCCAGGACCCTGAGATCATGACCTGAGCCGAAGGCAGCGGCTTAACCCACTGAGCCACCCAGGCACCCTAAAAAAATTATTTTAATTGTGATAAAATGCACGTAACATAAAATTTACCATTGTGACCATTTTTAAGTGTACAGTTCAGGTGTGTCAAGTGTATTCACACGGTCGTATGAAGTTTGGATTAAAATGGGACTGGATAGGACTTTTTACCCCCCGAAGATGAGATCATCCTTATAATGAGAAGTGACCCCAAAAGTTACGGATTTGCCCGAGAGGGCTCTAAGCGACAGGAAAGGAGAGCTGGTACAGTGTGTGTACAGGCCGGAGTGAGAGAAAAATTAAAAATAAAGCTGCTGCCCATTTGTCTCATGGAGCAGAGGCCTTTCTTTAAGCCAGGAGCTGAGCCAGCTGCCGAGCTGCAACAGCATCAGGGGAGGAGGGGGCAGAAACAAAGGGGAAGCTTGGAAGAAGCAGGGGCGTCCGATCCAAATGTGAAGGGTAGTGGGATTTGAACACTTGGAGATGGATGGGGATGAGGGGGACTCGAGGCAGAGAGCAGTGTGACTGAAGGCCAGTTCAGCATGTACACCTGCTTCCTCGCAGTCAAAATGCTGGTCCGGTGTCCTTGGGCCCCGTCCCCCTTGGTGACTGCCATGTTCCCACCGGCCTCTGTGGCCCCGAGCCCAGGCTTCTAAAGACTCTACACTTCTGGAGGAGCATCTCCCCTCCTCCCCCGGCTCCCCCCGAGCTTCTCATCCACGCCTGAGAAGCAGCATTTTATAAATAGCCGTGTTGACAAAACTTAAATATAGCACCCCTGGGAGCTTAATTACCCAGTGGCAGAGCTGTAAGTAAGTACCATCTGGGGTGTGACTAGTGGTGCCAGCACTGCAGGGAGGGGCAGAGGGTCTGAAGGGTGGCCTGTCAGCCTTGCCTCCAGGTCCTCTGCCCCCCACACCCTGAGCATCTCCACCAGGACTGGCCTGAAGTCCTGGGCTTGGAGGACATGAGGAGCAGGCCTGCCTGGTCCTCCATCCCTCGTCTGATCAGAGAGACACCTTGGGGTTCTCTGTCCTGACTGACTTCCTCTCAGAGACCATGAATCCACAGAGGCCACAGTGGGGGCCATGTGGGGAGCAGCCAGCTTGCAGGGCCAGGCCTGGGACCTGCCCAGAGGATTCACCCGAGCCGTTCAGTCCCAGGAGGTGGACCACATCTCAGGTCTGGGGGAGGGGGCCGTGTCTGGCTCTAGCCTCTTCTCAGAGCCCTCACTCCCTACTGTGCTTCCCACACCGTGGCCACAGTTGTCTTCTTCGGGGACCTCACCAGCTCCAGGCTCCACAGCACGCCCCTCTCCCTGCCCAGAGCTCTCTCCTCTCCTTGGCTCCTCCATGTCCCAAGCTAAATTCTCTCCCTGCCCGCTGTACCCCTGCTCTGGCTGACAGCGGGGCCCCTGGTGCGTGCTTGTGGGGCATTAAGTTTTTCCTGGGTACCTCAGATTCTAGTAGTGGCCAAGTGCTCGGTGTGTTCTTGGCTGAATGTTTGCCACCTGGGCGAGATGGCCAGCTCTGTGCGGACAGGGCAGCGTGGGGCTTGTACCTCCCTGAACCCCCAGCTCCTCCCATAGGGTACGGCACTTGGTGGGTGTGCAGGGAGTGCGCAGTGAATGGAAGATAGAATATCTCCCAAGCTCTTGTTTCTCTAGAACCGGAAAGATCCACACCCCAATGGCTGAGCCCCCTGTCCTCCTCCCCGGAGACTTCTGGCCACCTCACCAGCTGAGTCCCGTGGAAGTAAGTGGAAGGGCCAGCTGGAGCTCACTGAGGCCAGCAAGTGCTGAAGTGCTGAGGACACAGACCAGGGAGTGCCGGGGGGCGGGTCTTGGCCAGCAAAGGGGTGCGGTGGCAGGAGGGGCAGTGGACGCCCCGTTGGTTCATGCCATGTGCCTGTTACCCAAGTGGTCCGGAGGGCCCAGGGAGATGGTCCTGCCCCTACAAGGCAGGCTGTGTGTGTGTCAGCAGTGGGGAGGGGAACCCGTGTGGTGTAGGTTGTCCAGGTTTCAGGAGGGGAGGTGTGACGCCGGGGTGTTTCAGGAGATGTGGAGTTGAGGCCACAGGGGAGACACTGAGATGGACTTCAGTTCTCTCAGGCAGAGCCTTTCCTGATGAGGCCAGGCTTTGCTGACCACACCAGCTGCACGGTGACACGGTAGATTGTCTGCTAGAGAGCCAGGAATCTGGCACACCTGGGCCACAGCCACGACCCAGCAAGTCCCAGGGGCAAGGAAGATCATTAGCCAGCAGGGAATGGTGGGTCCCCCAGGGCCAGAGGTCTCTGCAGCTTACAGGGCTCTGGCAGTGGAGAAGGACTCCGGGGAGAGGTGCGCTGGCCTCATGGTCACTGGGACAGGCCCCGGTCAGGCACACGTGGCTCCATTGCCACTCCTGGTGAGGCAGAGCCCAGCCAGGCGCCAGGGCAGGGAGCCCTCTGGCCTGAGCCTCCCATTCACCATCACCTCTTCACATTCAGACTTCAGGAATTATTCCAAGGGAGGTTTTGATGTTAAAAGCAGTAATTTGTTAAATGTAAGCATTTAAAACATGCCAGGGGTTTTATGGCTCTGTCTTGGCATGTCTTTGGTCTTTCATTTACCAAAGGCCTATAAAAGTGGAAGTGGTCCAGACCAACCCGCTGGCCTTGGGCAGCCTGGCTGAGGGGGCCTTTCTCAGGGACAGGGCCCTAGCTGGAGGAGCCCCAGGCCCAGTTCTGCCCTGCACACAGTTGCTTGGTGTCTCCCCCTTGGGAATAGCTCTACCCAGACCACCAGCCTCCCCCACGACAGAACCCAGGATGTTTTCATTGCCTCGTGTTCTCTTTATTGGTGAGGGAGAGGTTCCTGCCCTAGGATGATGGCCACACACATAACACCTGACCCTGGACAGCCATCTATCAAGCACAGAGACACAAAGCCTGGGGAAGGAAGACACAGCACGCCACTCAGAGCCACATGGAGATTGCACATGAGAATAGAGGATGCATCCAGGGTTTATGGGAGGCAAGCTTTATAATATCAAGAAGATGAGATGACCGCCCCCCCCCCCCAACTCCTATGGGCGGATGTGATTGTCTTGTGTAATATTAGGCCTGAGCTCTAGCTCCTGCCTTGAGTGCACAGTGAGGGACTCAGGTCAAGACCAAGCAGACAGCAATGTGTTCAGGGAGCTCAGTGGGAGCCTGGGAGGGGCTTGTGGGAGGCTGCCTGGGTCTAGGAGGTCACCCGGGTGTTCACCCAGGGATACAAATGAAAGTTCTCCTCTTGCTGGCATGTTCCTGTGGGTATTTCTTGAGGCTGCCCCATGCTGGGTTTAAACCACATCACACTTATTCCAAGTAGAGGATGGCGCCTTTTTTCTGGCCTGATGGAGAGCATGTATGTTGGGGTATCCTTGATCAGGGGTCCTAAGGCTAGGAGCCCAGCCATGAGGAGAGCGGCTGACCCTGGTAGGTATTGGCTCAGGCCTGAGAGGCAGGAAGCCCCCAGAGTGTCGTCTGCCCCCCTCTGCTTCTCCTGCCCTGAAACTCTTGATCCAGGCTCACAGGATGACCTTGGGGAGGTCAGGGGCCAGAGGGAGAGATGTGGCCCCACGGTCACACATTCCACATGTCCATGGTTCTGCCCTTGGATCAGAATTGTTGTCTCCACACTTGACTCTGAACAGCAGCTCCTCCCTGTGTGCCCATCACCCTGGCAGCCTCTGCACACCCCACCGTGGGCCTCCCTGCTCACTCATGCCCTCTGCCAGATACAGAGACTCACCCCAGCCTCCTGGAATGCACGCTGAAACTCTGCTGCCTTCCACAGCCACTGAAGCATCGTCCCTGCACTGGCTCATTGTCCCCAGTGTATCTCCCTCAATTGTGTTTAAAAACACATGATGCTGTTTCTGAGGATATGAATCTATTTTGCTCCCACTGAAAAACTTGAGGCACTTTATCTAAACCTGGGGTGGGGCTGGGGCTATGGCTTGCAGGTTTCTCAAACAGCAGAGACCAGTGCCCCAGGCCTAGGTGCTCCCTAAGAACAGGCAGAACCCCAGGGAGAATGGCCGATTGATTTGGCAGAAGTCCATCCTTGATGCCAAATTGGAATGATCAGGGAAGACCAAATGAATAATATTTTTTTAAAAGATTTTATTTATTTGTCAGAGAGAGAGAGAGAGAAAGCGAGTGAGAGAGAGAGAGAGAGAGAGAGAGCGCACAAGCAGTGGGGAGCAGCAGGCAGGGGGAGAGGCAGGCTCCCCATTGAGCAGGGAGCCCAAAGTAGGACTCAATCCCAGGTCCCTGGGATCATGACCTGACCCGAAACCAAGAGTAGGTTGCTCAACCAACTGAGCCACCCAGGTACCCCTCTTCCTGAATATTCTGCTCCGTACAGGACCCAAGAGTTTGGCATGACTCAGGAAGAGAAAGAGACCTTCTTAAAACCTAACAGATGTTGGGTTTTTCATCAACTTTGGGGAGGGGCATGCTCATTTCTTAAAAAAGTCATTTGTCGGGGCGCCTGGGTGGCTCAGTGGGTTAAAGCCTCTGCCTTCGGCTCGGGTCATGATCCCAAGGTCCTGGGATCAAGCCCCGCATCGGGCTCTCTGCTCAGCAGGGAGCCTGCTTCCTCCTCTCTCTCTGCTTGCCTCTCTGCCTACTTGTGATCTCTGTCTGTCCAATAAATAATAAATAAAAATCTAAAAAAAAAAAAAGTCATTTGTCTTGGAAAATTTGGAAAACATGGAAAACCACAGAGACAACCAGGCTCACCCAGATCTGCACCACCCAAAGGAAAGCACTGTTGCCCTTGGGGTATCTTTCCTCCCAGTACTTGCTGCACATTTCGATGTGGATATGTCCAGTTCCCAGGGCGATCCCATGGGGAGAGATTTGCTTGCTTCCTTTGACTTAACAGCTGCACGATACTCCACTCTGTGGATCTGTAATCATATCACCACTTCTCCTATTTTGGGTTATTTGGGTTGTTTCCAGTATTTTTGCTATTATTAGGAATGCTGCAGTAAATGTCCTGGCACATGAATCTTTATGTATGTTGCTAATCAATGGATTTGTCAAGGATCACCACACAAAGACCCCCGCTTGGGAGTAAAGAGAGGTCTCCTGACATAGAGGTCTAAAGCCAGACGCACATGCCCATTTCCAGAAGCCTTCCCTATAACTTTTGTTGTTGTTGTTGTTGTAGCCAAAAGGTTTCCCTTTATGGGGGCTGGTGTGGTAAGCAGGAATCCCCCCTGTCTGGCATTCCTAACCTCTTTCCATCTTACTTCACCCCTCCTCCTTTTAGTTCACTAAACTGGAAGCTAGCTATGCCTAAACTAGGCAGAACTCTGGAGACTCTGAAGGGAGAAGGGACAGGAGGCAGAAGTGGGGGAGGTGAACGAAAGCCATTCTGGAAGCATTCCCTAGCCTCCCCCCACAACCTTGGAAGGTGGACACTTCTCTTGCCCCCAGTTGACAGATGAGGAAACTGAGGCACAAAGGCCAATTAATTGTCGAAGGCCACAGAGTGAGTAGATGACATTGCTGGAACTTGAAACCAAGACAAACAAAGCATTCCCTACACCGCCACCCCCATCCAGTGTAGGGCAGAGAGGGGCTCTGAGTGAATGCAGATCAGATGGTCCCTAGCAGGCTAGCTCCTGCGCCCATCCGGCCATGCCCGCTTCATTTTCTCTGCTGCGTTTGGCACACCCCATCTTTCGGGTGGGTGTTCAGAACGCTCCCAATTCAGGACTGTTGCGCCTGACACTTCCTCTGCATTCGCTTAGCTCAAAGCTGCTGTCCACCTCCACCTACCACATCTGAAGCTGTGAGAAGGAAACTTGAAAATGCCACTGGAGCGGGGACATCACGCTTTCCAGTGGGGGACCTGCTGTGACTCACTGTTGGGCTCTGAGCCTCTGGAAAATTCCTCTGGGCGAGGGGGTCACCCCCGCGCTCCCCACCGCCAGGCCCCGTCCGAGCTAGTCCCAGAAGTGACAACACCCACCTCCACGGCCTTGTCCACAGCTGCTCAGAGGAAAGAGATCCAGACCGCGGGCAGTGCTGGCAACACACCCTGGGTTGTCCCCAAATCCCAGGATCCTACAAAGATCCTGGGCCACCTTTCCAGAGTTTTCTTCCCACCAAAGCCTGAGGCGCTGATGAAGAAAAAGCAGAGTGCGAGGAGAGAATTGCGGGTTGAATTGTGCTCCCCGCAAAGGGTATGTTCAAATCCTGACCCCTGGTCCTTCAGATGTGCTGTTGTTTGGAAATAATCAGCAGATGGAATTAGTTCAGATGAAGTAATACTGGATTTGGGTGGGCCCTGAAGCCAAAGACTGGTGTCATCATAAGACAGCCACGTGAAGACGCACAGAGAAGATGTCCACGTGACGAGGGACACGGAAACTGGAGTGGTGTCGCCCTGAACAAAGGAGTACCGAGGACTGCCGGCAAGCACCAGAAGGGAGGGCGAGGCGCTGAAGGCTCCTCTCCTAGGAACTTTGGACTGAGCATGGCCCTGCCAATGCCTCAGTTTTGGACATCTAGCCTCCAGAAGAGTGAGAACAGATTCCTCTTGTTTTAAGCCACCTTGTTTGTGGTCATTGGTCCTGGCAGCTCTAGGACGCTGATACGGAGGGGGTCTTGGGGGTGCTGGCCCCCCTGAGGCTCTCCCATTCCTGGAAGCTGGGAAGGTGTCCATGAGAGAGGAAGGCAGTGATTTTAGAGCATGGCCCCGGAACTTGCCCTCTTGGCATTCACACTGCTCCCTCCTGGGGATCTCCCTGTCTCTGCAGACTTTCCAGCCCACCTGGGCCTGTGGTGCACATCTGATGTCCAGGGACTGTAATGGGATCAGTACTGAGACTGGACTGTGCATGTCCATACCTGAGAGTATAAAGACATTTTTTGTAATCACCTTAAAAAGTTTCTGGCTAGAGGGGCGCTTGGCGGCACAGTCAGTTAAAGCGTCTGACTCTTGGTTTTGGTTCAGGTTGTGATCTCAGGGTTGTGATCTTACAGTCTTGGGATTGAGCCCTGCCATCGGGCTCCCCTCTCAGGGCAGAGTCTGCTTAAGACTCTCTCTCCCTCTCCTTCTGCCCCTCCATCCTCACACCTGCTCTCTCTCTCTCTCTGTAAAACAAATAAATCTTTAAAAAAAAAAGTTTCTGATTAGAATGTTAAGTCTGTTTATCGGTGCAAGGGACTCTGTATCACTCTCCACAGCCCCGCCCCCGCACCTTTTTTGTCTTTTAGCCAGCAAGTAAAAGTAGTTATCTCCAGCTCACAGTTGAACGGGGGGATCTCCCCGATTCTCCCGTTCTTTCTTCTCACTCTCTAGGGAACTGCTGGTGAGGGAGGGAAGCTGTGGTTATTTGTACTGACCAGGAAGCAAACCTGGCTGAGACCAGTTTCTGCCAGAGTGAGTGTTCAAGTGGGGGCAGAACTTTCCCCTCCCCGAAGCCACCCAATAATTGGGGTGATGTGGCACAGGGCAAAATTGTCATCTTGCCCCCTTCTTTCCTTTGTGGTTGGCAGTCGTTTGAAAATCCTTCATCCCATTTAGCTTTCAGATGTTATTGGCACCGCCCCCCCCATTTCCTTACGTGACTTGTTTAGGATGTCTGGCTACTCCGAACCGCAGGTTCCAGGAGGCCAGGCTGTGTCCCCAGTGCCTAGAACTTGCCTGGCACAGAATGGGTCGAACCCATACATTAGAAAAAGATTGTTGCTTTACAGAGATACTTATGAACTGTGAGCTCACAGCCATGTGGAAGGGGCCGGGGAGGGCACAAACACTTGTCTTTGAGTGAAAAGAACAATAATCAATACCGTGCACTTACAGTGCCTTCCACTTCTTCAGAGACCTTCCTAGGCACAGCGTGGGGAGAGAGGGCATCACGATCACCCTGTTACTGATGGGGAAGTGGAGGTTTGCATGGGAGGGAATGACAGGGTTGGGCAGGCCTGGGGCAGGAAACTGGCTCTCCCTTCCCACATCCGTGCCTGATAGCTGGGATCGGTGGGGAGTGTTAAAACGTTACTTATTAATTTTGACATTGGAGCAGAAAACAGCTGGCTCATCTCGTATATTGCAGAACATGTTCTAAAGAACTTTAGGCCCTCCAGAAGCGTGGTAGATCTGCAGACTTGGGTCTGACTCACGGAGGATGTAAGGGAATATGTTACACGCATCCATCAGAATCTCTGACAAGTCCTGCACTAAGAGGCCCATTTCACCTTGAACGCTGTGCTTCCCTATGATTTGGGGCCACAGAAGCCTCCCATGCTCCCTCCTCTCTCCTTTCCTTTCTAGTAATAAATACACATCCTGCAGTAGACACCTTGCCTACTGTCAATTCTCTAGGTTCCTCCTTATAAAAAGCATCCTTTTCAGAGGATCCCGTGAAGGGCAGGGGGGCCCCAGACCAGGAGGGCCCCAGACCAGGCCAGTCCTCCTGGGCTCCTGTCTTCAGTGAGCCCCTCGGGAAGGGCTGACCCACTCCTCAGGAAGGCGGATGCCTCCGGCGTAGCTGGGATTGTGGGCAGGAGAGGGAAAGAACCGACTCCCGTGGTGGCAGCTGCCTTCCTGGAGTCTGGTGGTGCAGTCTGGTGGTTAATTACTTGCTTCTCCTGAATCGTGCTGTCTCCCCCGACCTGTGGCTCCCTGGGCCTGATTGCAGAACTCCTCTCCATGCAGCCTCATCTCAAACTTGTTTGATGCTTCTCCAAAGAGCTCCATCTGGTTTCCACACCATTTTTGACAGGTGGCTAACACGGCTCTCTGAGCCCCCAGAACACCAGGCAGCATCTTCCGAGGAATGGACTTGGCTTTTATGTCACATTTTGGTCTCCCTGTTGTGTATTTGCCACGACCACAGGCATTGGTATGAAAACGGAATCCATGAGTGTAAAAGTTCAGCTGCTCAGGCTGCAGGGTGAGGAGGCACTGGGGGGCAGTCTGCCTAGCCCAGCACCCAGCCACGAAGCTCTGTGGCTCCCCATGCAAGGCTTCCTGGGCCTCTGAGAGAGGGGCACACCATCCGGCCGGGATTTATGGCCTGAGTGGGCCTCCCTGGGCCACAGGAGCATCTGCTTCAATGTGGAAACAACGTCACTCTGTCTCCAAGCATATGTTCAGACCTCAGCCTCGTGGGCTGTGGGCATTGTGCATTGTGGAGTGCTTGGCTGGATGGCGGGGCCAGCCTGCAGGGCTGGGAAGGGCCAGTGGGGAGTCCTGGGGTGGAATGATGATTAGCAGGCTGCTAAGATTAGAGATGAGCTGGTGACAGCACATAAGGGAGAGTCACGGCCTGGGTGGGAGCCAGCACACACTCTAGCCTGATAGAAGCAAACACTGGGCCCATCTCTTTCACCGTCCTTGTGAGCCTGGAGTGTTTGAGTTTTGAAAGCACCTTCTCCACCATTTGGTGTTTTCAGGGTGGGTGTTATGGGCTGAATGTGTTTCCCCTAAACTCATAGATTGAAACTCTACCCTGCAGTATGATGGTATTTGGAAGTGGGGCCTTGGGAGGTCATTAGGGTGAGATGAAGCCATGAGGGTGGGGCCCTCACCAGAAGATTCATGGCCTTATAAGAAGAGAAGAGACAGCAGAGCTCCCTCTATCTGTCCTGTGAGGACACAGGGATGAGGAGGCCATTGGTAAACCAGGAAGACAGCCTTCACCAGACCCCAACCATGCTGGCACCTTCATCTCAGAGTTTTAGCCTCCAGAACAGTGAGAGGTGTCTGTTACTTAAGCTTCCCAGGCTGTGGTATACTGGGGTAGCCGTCTGAGCTGTCCAAGATGACCAGAAGGTGTGGCTGGCTGAGGGAAGAGGTATCTCTGCTCCAGGTCACACAGCCCTGGTTTTCCAGGGAGATGCAGCTCTGATGACATCATTTCTGCCCTGGATCCAGCCATGCCTGAAAACCCTAGAGTTGTAGTTTCCCAGTTTTGCTTAAGTCAGTATGAACCAGACTTCCTGTCATTTGCAACCCAGAGAGTTCCAGCCAAAGCAGAGGTGTGTTCCTATTCTAATACCATCCTCCCGAAGAACCACGCCTCTCCTGCCACATTTTTTTTCTTTAAGATTTTAATTTTTTTTTATATGACAGACAGAGATCACAAGTAGGCAGAGAGGCAGACAGAGAGAGAGGGAGAAGCAGACTTCCTGCTGAGCAGAGAGCCTGATGTGGGGCTCAATACCAGGACCCTGGGATCATGGCCTGA
Source organism: Mustela erminea (assembly GCF_009829155.1). Classification (NCBI taxonomy): domain Eukaryota; kingdom Metazoa; phylum Chordata; class Mammalia; order Carnivora; family Mustelidae; genus Mustela; species Mustela erminea. The sequence continues at coordinate 92,584,138 of NC_045616.1, forward strand.
GCTGAAGGCAGAGGCTTTAACCCACTGAGCCACCCAGGCGCCCCTCCCCTGCCACTATGAGGCTCCTCCTCTCCCAAGCTGAACACATGGTCTATGTGGCATTGCATTCTCTTTCCATAGGGACATCTTACAGTAGTTACCTGTGTGGGGGATGAGGAAAGGGAGACAGAGGAGAAAGCCATAGAGAATCACTAAAGAGGATTTTTGTTTGGTGGTTTAATATTTTCTTTGTTTTTTAATTATTTAAAAAATTTATTATTATAGTATTTATTATTGACTCAAGGTTTTTTTTTTCATTTACAATGTTTATTATTTTTGATTATTTGTTTATTTCTTTAGTCTTAGACAGGCAGATGACAGGATCTTACCTGTATTTTCCACCCCGGGGCTGGGGCAGGGATGAACTGGAGGGGCTCCCGGGCAGCAGAGCTCCTGAACTCAGGAAGAAGCAGGGTGATGGCTTCAAGAGCTATCTTCAAGAACTGTCACATATTGGCTTGAAGGGTGAGGACAGGGGTGGGGGAGATGGAGTCAAGGAGGACTCCTGTTGTTTTGGGTTTTGATTGCAGCACATGGGTGGACAGTAGAGAGCCAATGAGTCAGAGGAAGGGTTGAAAGAGACTAGCTCCTTAGAGGACCCAGTCCAGGCCTGGGCCCTTGTAGCCCCTTTCCCTTACTGGTAATCTCTTGCTCTATCTACATGTTTGCTTTTTTTTTTTTTTTTTTTTAAAGATTTTACTTATTTATTTGAGACAGAGAGACAGTGAGCACAAGCAGGGCGTGTGGCAGGCAGAGGGAGAGGGAGATGCAGGCTCCCTGAGGAGCAGGAAGCCCAATGTGGGGCTCGATCCCAGGACCCTGTGATTATGACCTGAGCCGATGGCAGACGCTTAAATGCCCTACGTGCCCCTATGTGTTTGCTTTTGAAGGACATTTCCCTTCCATGTTTTGAAGCCACTTAATTCATTAATTCTTCATCACTTATGTCCTATTTCATTATGTTATAATCTTCACAATTTTTTTTTAAAGATTTTATTTATTTATTTGACAGACAGAGATCACAAGTGGGCAGAGAGGCAGGCAGAGAGAGGAGGAAGCAGGCTCCCTGCTGAGCAGAGAGCCCGATGTGGGGCTCGATCCCAAGACCCTGAGATCATGACCTGAGCCAAAGGCAGAGGCTTAGCCCTCTGAGCCCCAATCTTCACAATTGTTAATTTGCATTTCATTTCCTGAAATGAGAGAAAAACCACAAACTTTACTCATGAAAAATGTTATTGTTGTAAATATTAATACGGGTCACAGATTATCGTCCTCCAGGGCCCATCGCACAAAACTCTGTCTCCCTTGTCTGAGGCTGGGAAGATCGGCGTAATTACCAAAAGTAAGAGCTCTGCATGTCCTGAGGGCTGAATGAGGCAGAGCCAGTCATCAGCCCAGAGATAATACTAAAAGAGGATGAGGAAACAGCCTTTGAGGACAGCCCACTCTCACACCTCTTGTCCGTTCTGGCCCAGACCCCACAGCATCCACACCTGAGCTTCTCAGAAGCTAAAGAGGGACAGATGGCTGTCTCCACACGGGTGTGGGAGAGCCTGTGTCCAAGAAGAGAGAGGAGAAGAAAAGTGGAGAAGAGGCGAGGTGGCCCCCAGGAAAGAAAGGACAGGGTGGGTGGTGGGGGAGCTGATGCCTGGGCTCCAGCCCTGAGCTCCTCAATCTCTTCTTTTCTGGCCCAGAACAGGACTTGTGCTTTCTGCCCTTTTAAGGAAAACCATACTGCAAAGAGCAATTTCTCTGCCTTGGAGACCAGAGATAACCAATACTCCTTGCCCCCCCAAGTGAGATGCCTGAGCATGTAGCTCTCGTAGGGGATACCCGTGACTCCTGAAGGAGTTCTGTGGTCTTGTAAGAAGCCAGCCAGTTGCGGTTGAGTCATGGCTCTACTCACTGGGGCCCAGGCCTGTGCAGGGAATTGAGGGCTATGGGCATACCCCTGCTTGGGTCCCTGACCCTGTCTCTGCTCCAGAATGTATCTGAGTCCCAGCTCTAACTATGGACCAGCCCCTGCCTCCACCTGACCCCAGGATGCACCCCAGCTCTGATTATAGCCCTTTCTGGACTCTACCTTTGATGAAGCCCTTATCAGAGGTCCCTTACTGAGTAAGGGACAGGAGTAAGGGGACCCCCCCCCTCCCGGTCCCTTACTCCTGCTCCAGTTACTAGGTCCAGAAAGAGTCCCCAGTTCCATTCTTCCCTAGTATAGCTTCGGCCTTGGTGGAACGCATGGATCTCCACTGGCACTCACACCAAGCTCACAGGATGATCAGATAGGGGCAGCAGCTGCTGGAAATCCCTTCCCTGGGTTCCCTCTCCCCAGTGCTCCCCAGTGCTCCCCTCTTCCTCCACAAAGCCTTCTCTAGTCAGTCCAGCCCTCATGGACTTGTCCCACTATGGGCAACCTGAGGGCTGGTCCCCCCAGACTTTCTTGTTCTGTGTGGTTGTCTTGCTAATATTAACAGCATGAGCCATTGTTAATTAGGACCTAATAGGCACCAGCCACTGTGCTGAATTCTTCACAGGCCTTAGACTCTTATCTTCTGCAAGAGCTCAGGAGATTGAGACTATGTCATATGCAATGCACAGAGGGGAAGAAGGGCTCAGGGATGCAAAAGGAGTTGCTCAAAAATACGCAACAAATAAATCACAAATCTAGGGTTTGAACTAGGTGCTCTAGTGTTTCCTTTTCTTCAAACTCCCCCTTCCCCCACTTTTTGGGGAAGGTGTTAACCCCACAGAAAAGCTGGAAGAACTGTGTGCTCCTTTAATAGCTTGGCTTACCCACTCCATTTCACTGCTTTCCCCCCTCTTCTTTTTCTTTTTAAAGATTTTATTTATTTATTTGAGAGAGAGACTGAGAGAGAGCAAAAGAGGGGAGAAGGTCAAAGGGAGAAGCAGACTCCCCATGGAGCTGGGAGCCCCATGCAGGACTCGATCCCTGGATTCCGGGATCATGACCTGAGCTGAAGGCAGTTGCGTAACCAGCTGAGCCACCCAGGCACCCCATTTCACTGCTTTTATAAACATACATCATTTGCTTTCACCAAATCATCCAGAAAAGGGCTGGGACATTCATGACACTTGACTCCTGGAAGTACGCTGAGAGATTTCTGTAGCTCTCCTCCATGGAGCGCATCCCGAAAGTTGGCTCTCTGCAGGTGTGGTCTGCATTGGGTCTCACAGGCTGAATCTGTCCGACCACTTCCTTCTGGCTAGATTCAAGCGGACGTCTCAGTACCATTAACCATGTAGGTCCCTTCCACCACCGACAGGCAGGGGGCGCACGCGAGGCGCCGAACTGCCTCGGGGAGTGCAGCTTCCGGGCTAGGGTGAACTCTGTTCTCTCCTTCCATGAAGGGCTCTGGAGGGTGTGGGTGAGTTTGCATGACGGGGTACTCCGCCATAGCCTTATTCCCACTAGTTTTAGCTTCTTTTCCTGATTCTTAACTGACCCACATTTCAAGTTCTGTTGTCTCGTGTACACTTACTAGTTGGCATTCACTGATGAAAGATTTTTCTTGTTTTCTCATCTTCCTTCTCTCCCTGGCCCTCTTTTTGGGAGTTATCACTGTGGACTCATGGGTTTTTTCACCCCGTTAAATGTGCCAGAATCTCCACCATTGTCATTCTTCTTTTCTTTTCTTCTTCTTCTTCTTTTTCTCTTTTATTTTTTCTTTTCTTTTCTTTTTTTTTTTAGTAATTTCTATGCCCGGCATGAAGCTCAAACTCCTGACTCTGAGATCAAGAGTTGCATTCCCTACCAACTGAGCCTGCCAGGTGTCCCATCATTATTCTTTTTGATGCTAAACTTGTCCCAAATCTGTCCAGTTGGATCCTTTTTAGATAGGTTCTTGTGTCTTTGAAACATGACCCCATTAAATCTTTGATCAGTCCCTTGTTTTCTGGTCCAAGACCTTCCAGATTCGCTTTGTACTTTCCCTGCTCTAGAACTAGAATCAGCTGTTTTTCCAGGAAGTCCTAGTTTTTTCCCCTTTGATTTCCTCACAGGCTGGACATAGATAATATATTTCTTTAAGGATGAGCCTCTCAGAGAGATCTGTCATGTCATAGTCACTATTTGAAGGTGATATCTGTGGTGATGATGGTTGTGACAGATGGAGGTGACCTTTGGGTAGTGGCAAATCACCACCAGAATGCTAAGAATGGGCTCAGGTCCCCACAAAGCCAAGGTACTCAGTAGGCTGAGCAGTGTCCCCCAGCAGTATGTCCATATTCATATTCTTGAACCCATGAACATGACCTTATTTGGGAAACAGGATATTTGCAGAGGAATTAAGTTATGAGGAGAAGCATCTGTACAACCTGGGTCCCAAATCCAATGGCAATCACCCTTATGAGAGAGAAGAAAGGCTCAGACACAGAGGAGAAGACCGTGTGAAGAGGAGCTCAGAGATTAGTGCCTGCAGCTCCAAGACACAGGAGCTGGAAGGGACAAGGAATTCTCTCCTAGAACCTTCTGAGGGTGGCTCTGTCAATACCTTGACTTTGGACTTCTGGACTCCAGGACTGTGAGAGAACCAACTTCGGTTGTTTTAAACCCTCCAGTTTGTGGTGCTTTGGGAAGGCAGACTCAAGGAAGGTCACAGAAGCATCAAGAAAGAAATTTGCTTGAAAAAGCTTCACGGTAGTTAACATGGAGGAAGTCAAAATGGTGTTTGACCACCGTACACTTCCAGTATGGTATTGTTTTTAATCTGAAATCGCTGCTTGGGTCCTCTAAGGTCTTGACCCCATTCTGACCCCCATGTTCCTGGCCCCTGGTGTGGTGACTGTGGCTCTGTGGTGTTTGCCATGGTCTGCAGAATGGCTGACACAACCCCCCACCCCAGGTGGAGGGGTCACCCACTCTGAGCCCTGAGCCCAGGCATCGGAGGGGTTGCATCCATCAGGGGGCTGCCACCCTAGAGCGACAGCCCTCCACAGAGCAGAAGGGCCCCTGGTGGCTGACAGCACCCCCCATTCCTGGTCTGTGCACCCAGGACCACATAACTGGAGAGGCAACACAGAAGGAAGAGGGCCTGGGGGACAGAGCTAAGGAGACACCAGTGTGCTGCTCTGGAGCTGTCGGGAGCAGCCCCCACAGCACAGGCTTGGGGTCCAAACAGCGAAGCTAGGTGGGGGCGGGTGTGTGGAAGGCGTCTGACAGAAAGCTGGTATGGCGGAGTGCGGTGGGTTGGAGCACCTGATCTGCTTTGGTGAGGGGGTCTGCTGGAGGGTGTGGCACCAAGCCCATAAACTGGCTTGTGGCCAGCACCCTGGTGACCCCACTTGTTCTGACTCAGGATCCTGTGAGCACAGGGTTTCTCTCACAAGAGCCAAAGCTAATCTCAGGTTGAGCTGTGTGTGACCTCAGGCTTTGCTGAGTGTTTTTGTCTCCTGAATGATTTGGGGCTTTTGAGTAGGTGGGTCTTCAAAGCTGAATCAGGCCAGAGCACCTACATGAGGCCTCATGGTCTGGTCCATGGGCGTGAGCGGACTCTGGAGGAGTTTTTTTCTGCAGAAGCCCCACACCTGCCATCCCTGGGACATGCAGAACCTCGGCCTTCAGACTAGATGATGGAAGTGGGGAAGCGACCTTGGACCCAAGCCTAACCCTCCAGCCCTGGAAGAGTGACACTTCTCTGACCCTCCTGATTTCCAGTAAGCGCCAAAGAGAACCATAAATTCCGATTAGGGGAAGACGTTGGTAGGCAATGACATACAAAAAAGTTTGTGATTAGTGAACTGTAAAAGCTAACATGACATGCTCATAATTGGGATGTATTTACTGCATGAAAAACGCCACACTGCCATTGGGACAAAGTGACTTTGAGGGAACTTGCTAGGGGAGGCTGACACAACTTCCCTCTCTTGCTTACCAAACAGCAGTGACCGTTATTGATGGTGCTTTTCAAACGGCAGCTACAGAGAGAGAGGGGCTGTGATTTCTTGTCAGAACTGCTTTATGGGGTCGTATTTTCTGGGTGTTTAAGAAGCCTTGTTCATTTGTGGGCATTATCCTGGGTGATTTATGGACCCTCAAAAAGCTTACTTCATTTCAATGTTTTAGACATTTTGCTTTTTTACAACAAACCTTCTTCCGATATAATCAATGGAGGTTTCTCCATCTGGCCTGGGAGGGGAGTGCCGTGTGGGTTTATAGCAAAATCAATACGAGGATAAATGGACAGCAAAGAAAGTCCATTGTCAGGGTAGAAAGAGGCTTGTAGGTCTCTGGCCCAGCACAGAGCCATTGGCCGGGGCTGATCCGGAGGCTGGCCCCGCAGAATGTGATGGCAGGGTGTTCTCCTCACTGACCAGCCTAGAAGGGTTGGGGACAACAGCCAGACAGTGGGGAGAGGGCTCAACCACATTTTAATTAAATAAGTTGGTTTATAAGTAGCCCCTCTGCAAATCTCATTAATGTTTGATGCTGTTTGAATTTGTGTTTTCTAATTAAAGTAAAAAAATGACTCCCAAGCATATCAGTGTTCGAACATTGGCTTTTTAGGGGATGACAGAGCAGATGAGCAGCTCCTAACTGGGTCTGATGTCTCCTGAAGGAGACCTCACAGCAGCAGGGGCCCCGGAGGAGCTCCAGACAGGCTTGCTCCCCTTCCCTGCGCCGGTCCAGTCAATGCCAGGGAAGTCCCTGTATTTTCTCTGGAGGCCTGGAGGGGTACTGCTGCTTCTGGGAGGGGGGATCTTAGAGGTGGAGGAATGTGGGACACCCGGATGGGACCACTGTGAGGTACATGGGTCGTTTAAGGCAAATAAGAGTTTGCTTTTCCTGGAGAAGGAAAACTTACAGGCCTCTTGAGCCCCCTTGGAGGAACACAGTAAATATTGAATTAATGAGCAAACAAAGGATATTGAGGCTGGAAATAAAATCTAGTTCCAGGCAGAATGGACACCCTCTAGGAGCTATCTTTGCCCCTTGGGCAGCCTCATGGTGCAGATAGTTGTGTCCCACCAGCTTGTCTTACATTTATCCACTCATGCATTCATGCACTGAGCGCCTGGGATGGGGCAGGGCATTCCCAGAGCCCTGGGGACATGGTGGTGCCTAGGACAGGTAGACCTTTGCTCTCATGGAGCTCATAGCCTTGGGCAGGAATAGATTCTGAAGAAGTGAGCACACAAACAAACATGTAACTACCAATGAGAAGCACTGTGAAGAGCCCAGTTAGCTCCCCAGTACCCTCAAGCACTCCCAGCACTATCTGGCCAGAGAGACCACCCCTCTACCTAGCGCTGGGTGGATCTGGTTCTGGCCCCTGGCAAGCTATGCTTTCTCAGAGACTTGCGCGTCTCCCTCTGCCTTCTGATTCTGAGGGAGAACAGTGCCCTTACCAGAGCAGGTTGCAGAAATCACCATAGTGTGCTTATTTATTTTTAAGCTTTATATTACAAAAATATATCGTCAGAAGAGTAGAGGGAATAGTACAATGGACATTTATAGTATAGTGTATATTAGAGCAGTAGAACAGACACCCTTATGCCTACAACCTATCTTTAACTACTGTTTACGTTATGACATATTTGCATCATCTCGTTCTTATTTCTGAAGTGTTTAAAAATAAATTACAGACACCATTACATTTCACCCATAACTATTTCAGTATGCACCTCCAAAAAATAAGGTAATACTCATACATAATCATAATGCCATTGTATCAGCTAGAGAAGCGGAACCAACAGGATGTATGTAGATACATAGAAAGAGATTGAGTGTGAGGAATTGGCTGAGGCAGTTATGGAGATTGAGAATGCCAAGATTTGCAGTTGGCAAACCCAGGAGAGCTGACGGTATATTTCCAGTCTGAGAGCCAGCAGGCTCAAGACCAAGGAGGAGGCAACATTTCAGTCCAGCGTTTCAGTCAGGCAGGAAGCATTCCCTTTATTAGCAGGAGAGTCAGCCCTTTCAGGGTAGCTGTTCTTCAGCTGATCAGACAAGGCCCACCCAATGGGAGAGGGGAATCTGGACAATCTGCTTTACTCTATTCAAGTGTTAATCTCATCCAAAAAACTGCTACAGACACACTCAGAATAGTATTTGAGCAAATGTCTGAGCACCCTGTGACCCAGTGAAGTTGACATAAAAAATTAACCATCACAGCCATTACTGTGCCTCACAAAGAGTACCTTGATCTAATACCCTGTCTGTATTCAGATTTCCCCAAACATCCTTCAGATGAGTGTCCAGTGATAGACCAAGCCTCAAATTGGGTTGCTGCCCATGACCTTTTGAAAAACCCAGCAGCCAGGGTCAATGACTCCTCCAGGTTTGTGGGGGAAGATGTTTGGATGTGGAATTTGGCTGTGGGTCTGAGAAGATAATTGTTTATTACTGAGAACAAGCACAAGTGAAGCATCATAACACTCAGGGATGTATCCCCAGTAATTTATGGGCTGCAATCATGGAGCATTTATGTCTCTAAGTGCTTTACATCGTTAATTAGACACACCTGGGAACCCCAGCAAGGGCAAGTCAGCATGACCCGGATTACCTCCAGTAAAGCAGGGGAAGTGGAGCTTCCAGGGAAGGTCACCAAGCAGGTCTGGGCTTGAGTGCGGAGCGCAGGCCTTAAGAAAAGAGTGTTGGGCTCCTCTCTGAGGGTCAAAGCCAAAGTACAGCAGCCAGCCTTAGTCCATCATTCCGAGACCCAGGATAGATTTCTCCTCCTTCCCTGGAGGGAAGGTTGGCAGGCTAGAAGCTGCAGGGTCACACCCAGGGGTACGCATGTGTCCCCATTCCAGATCAGAAGCGGAAACACCTTCTTGGAACATGTTCCCGCTGTGGCCGGGGGCCCTCTGGCTCTAGAAGGCCCTCAGGCCCCTCTCTGAGAAGCAATTCTGAGTGCTCCTGCTTGGAATTTATGGAGGCTGCCTTTGCTCCCCCTGCCACATTATTTTTCAGAGCGATGACCCAATGAAACAATTACTATTCCACTCGGAATGAAGATTTCTGCAGCCTGCAGCCAACCATTGCCCCTGCAGCATCTGTTAACTCTCCTCCCTTTCTCAGAGATCGTCTCCATTTCCATGGCTGCTCAGGTCTACAAAGGCTCTGACAGCAAGACTGAGGCCCCCGTCTGCATGGACCCTTGCTCAGGAAGCAGCTCCACAGTATCCAAGAGATTTGTGAAGGAGAATTTGGTTCCACCCATGCTATTTGCATTCTGGATGCTTTTCTCCCCTTGGAGAGCAAACTCAATTAAAATTTACATTTTATTTGTAGACAAAGTGCGGCTACAGTCTAGAAAGTTTCACCGTGGAAGAGCAGTTCGGCAGTGCTTAGCCAGGCCTTGTTTGTCTCCGACACGACTGCTTGCTCCATCGTACCCGCCAGCAGGAACAGTTCTGGAGCGGAAGGAAATCGTGCGGAGGAGACCCCACGTAGCTTCTGCATGCTGAAGGGTGAGGGCCATCCTCTGTGGTGGCGGTGGAGTCCTAGCCTGGCACTTCGGAGGTTGGGGATGTCAGGCTTCCTAGCTGCAGGAAGAAGGTGGGACCTTACTCTTTAAAACCTTGCCCTTGAGGGTCAGGGCCATGGACCTTTCTCACGAGGCTCTCTGCTCTTTCCCCCATCTTTCCCAGAAGCAGCCCTTCAAGGGGCTCAGCTGGTTCTGGCTCAGTCCCTCGTGGGTGCTCCGCGTCTGGGTGGAGGGCCTCGGAACAGGCCAACTGCCCCGTTCTACTCACAGAAAGGTCCGCTTCCAGAATGCTGTATGCTGCGACTCTGTGGCCTTAGTGGTGTCTGAATGAGTACGGGCCAGCAGGACATGGGGCCACAGAGTCCTTGCTCACCCTTGGTTCAAGCATATGTGCAGATATTCTTATAAAGTTATAAATCTGTGTGTCTTCAGGTTGCTTTGCTGGGGAAGGGGGTCCGCGAAGGACCGTTCACTGGTTCCCAGCTCGCACTCCTGCGCTGCCCCCCTCCCCATATCTGCCAGGTGGGATGCAGTGGGATGCAGTGGGCACCCAAGCTTACAGGCAAATACCAAACTCTGCACTTAGGATACTGCCTAACTTCCCCCCCAGGGCCTGGCTTCAGAGCTGTCAAGACAATGAAGTGTTTTTGAGTACGGTGCTTGGTGCTGCAGGAGGACTCGGAGCTGTGCTCTCCCAAATCAGAAGCAGGAACGGCGTGACTGTCATCACATTTTGTTATTCTCTGCCCGCATCTACATAACATTCCTGCAAAGTGCTTTATAATCATTTCATTAGTCATTCATTTGCTTAATTGCATAGCCTTCAATTCAGTTAGAAAATCGGATTTTAAATTTAAGTTTCCAAGACCAACAGTTTTAATTCAGAAAACCTTTCTCTTTTAAGAAAGTGGAGACATTTCCAGGTTTTGAGCCCCATCCCAGCCGCAGTGACTGGTTCTGGAATATAGAGTGAGATGTTTACAAGGCACGGGCGAGGTGGCCTGCTTCTGAGAGTTAACTTAGAGTGGCCAAGAGATACCTGGGTGGCTCAGCTGGCTGAGTGGCTGCCTTTGGCTCCAGTCATGATCCCAGGGTCCTGGGATTGAGTCCCATGACCAGCTCCTTTGTTCAGCAGGGTCTGCTGCTCTCTCTCCTTCTGCCCCTCCCTTTGCTTGTGCACTCTCTCTGTGTCAAGTAAATAAATAAAATCTTAAAGAAAAAAAAAAAGAATGGCCAAGAAGCCTTGCCCAGCCCCTGGAAACAGCAGGAGCATCAGCTGGACAAGGAATGCAGTAGCCAGAAAGAGTTCCATTGCTAAAAAAGCTTCACAGGCCCCACAAGAATCTATGGCTCCCTGCAGGGCGCGGGTACAACAAGGCAATAGCATTAGGCAAAGGAAACGTATCACAGCTGGAGGCTGCTTTGCAAAGCCGGGCCCCACTGTTTGGAGAGCCCAGGCCTCCAAGAGCTCCCGTCCTCTTTGCGAAAGGCCAGGCCGCTTGTTCTGGACACGCTTTATCTCTTGGACCAGGAATCTTCAGCGTGCGCACAGAGCACTTCAGAATGGGGACGTCCAAAGAACAGCCTTGGCCAGAGCTTCCTAACCCCTGCTGGTTACGTGGGCATTTTTCCTGTGGTGGTACTGGCCTCATGGTGGAGAACTTGGGGGGCTCGTTGAGACCAGGTGCAAATCATCAATCTTGGTGTTATCAATAAATGATGGGTGTCAAGTGCATACAGTGCGCCCCGAAATGCCTCTGACCCGTGGTTGCAAAGCAACGCTATTAATCAGCGAGTTTTCTGTGCTGATGGCGGGGTCAGCACCATGTAGGTATATTTCTTATTTTAGGAATGTAGCCCAGGCCAATTCTAGGCCACTTGGAAGCAAGCCTCCCAGCAGCTCAGGGAGCCTGGGTGACCAAGAGTGGAGAGGGCATAGGACTGATCCCCCTTGCTGGTGTGATTGTGACCCCAGCCTGCAGCCTCTCTCCCCTACCTCCACCCTCTCTCCCCTCCCTTCCAGTCTCCATTTGCCACCCAAACCCCACGTTGAGCATGCAGATTTGCTCGTGTCCTTGCTCAGATGCCACCCTTTCAGCGAGCCCTTCCATACATGTCCTATTTTAAATTCCACCCCTCCCACAGGCTCCCTGTTCCATTTCCCTGCTTTATGTCTTTTCTTTTATGTAGAACTAACAGATCTTGCTTTTTGTCATCCATCCCACTCAACTGTAGGTGCCATGAAGCAGGGGTTCTCTGTGTGTTTGCTGTGTCCCTGTGCTAAAGTCAGCGAGTGCCTGGCCTGGCTGCCTGAAACCCATCTTCGCACGTCCGGTTTTCAGAACCCTAGCCAGACCCTCTCAAGCTGGGCCCATGCTGCCTTTTTGGGGCTTTTTTTTTTTTTTCCCCATTGCTTCTTCCATGCCACCCAGTGCATACCTGCCACTTGCCAACTGCTTCCTGGTCCCTTACACCCCTCCCCCCCTCACCTCACACCTGCTGTTCCAGTGCCTCGAATTCCTTCCCCTTGTCCCTTTCCCTGCCACCTCTGGTACCACTGCCCCAACCCCACTCCCCCAGCTCCTATACATCCTTCAAGGCCCAATTGGAATGTCAGTTCCTCCCAAATGCCCATCGCACCCTGTCTCCCTGGGATGTGCCCACAGTCAGAGCCTTCTGTGCAGGCCCTGCAGCTCAGCTCTGTTCGGGGGGGCCTGCTCTTCTGTCTGTAACCACTTGCCTAGTGGACTGTGAGGCATCGAGGGAAAGGAGGAGTTAGGTTTTGCAGGTACTGGGACGGCCCCCACCATCAGGTGTGTCAGGTGCCGGGTACTGGGCTGAGTGCTTGACGTGGGTAAGGCCTTTTCGATTTGTCCCTCTCCCCATGAGGTAGCGATGTGACTCTTCCCATTTTATGGAGAAGCACACTGAGGCTCAGGGAGACCAAGAACCTTACCGAGTATCTCATGGCTGGTAAGTAGTGGAGCCAAAAGTCAGAGCCAGGTCTGACTCCAAAACCTGGACTCCTGACCACTCTTCTCCCGCACATCACCCCCCTGGCTTGTTTACTTTCTCTGCCGTTGGGGGCAAACACCACCTCTGCACACCTCTGGTTTTCCCCTGACAGCTTCTGGTCCCTTGCCCCAGCCCTTGCTGTGCCTGGTTGTCAGATCTGGGAGAGGAAGCCAGGGTACTTGCACCATCCATTCTCTTGGTCCTGGGAGCTAGGCTGCCCCCAGAAAGACGTGCTCCTGTCTCCTCTCAGTGCTGTGGCAGTGTCCCCACCTGACGTGCTGAGAAAGCCTCCCTCATTTGGAGGCAGAGTAGGAGAAGATGCTTGCCTTCAGATACACGTCATGGGGCTCCCTTCAGTCTGTCTAGAAATAAAGGTGACCCTTTGGTTTTCCTCTTCATATCTCATACATCAATTGATTCAGGGGGCACGCAGACAAGGGGGGCAATTACCTACTGGGTCCTTGAATATGGACATCATTAAATATTTCCCAAATGGCCTAAGGTGGGAGAAGAGAGTGTGAGGAGCAGAAGGTGTAGGGGGCAGGGGGCGCTCGGCAGAGGGGAGGGGCCTTCAGCCTCTCTACAAACCTAAGGAGAGAGCCCTGGGATGATGGAGAAGCTGCAGTAAGGTTCTGGGCTTTGATCCTGGAGCCCAAGTGAGCCAGTGCTGGCCCTGAGAGGGTGGTCCTTTCAGAGAGCTTCACACTGCGTTCTGAAGACATCCTCATGCCTCTCGCATTGGCCTGGCCTCCATCTGGTCAGCATATTGCTGGTGGCCATGACCAGCTTGCAAGGGCACATGAGGCTGTGGCCTTGAGGGTAGGCGGTAGTGCTCTGGGCCCCACGTGTGCGTGTCTTGCTGCCTTCCAGCTGTCTCGCCAGCGCGGTACTCCTGGCCATTCCAGCCTGAGGGGCAAGATAGCATCTTGCCTTAGGTCCCCCTGGCCTACCCTGAGTGTAGGCTCTCTGGCCCGCCTGGCTGGCTGCACACAGCTGGACTGTACTTGGAGGCTTGGAGCCACCTGGAGCCAGGAGCAGGCTGCCTGAGCTGAGGACGCTTCCCTGTGCGGGCAGGGCTGCTCAGAGCTGGGCTCCAGGGCTGGGTGGCCATCCTCTCTGCCAGGTTTTCCTCCTGAGTCCAGGTGCTCTGTCCCCGGGGCTTTGCAAGTGGAAGAATACAGAGGCTCAGGGTTCCCTGGCTCAGCCAGAGCCTCCAGAACTCCCCCTCTTCTCTCAAAGAGGATCCTCCAAGTTTTAGTAACACTAATTGCAGCGCTGAATTTCATCCCCCTGAGCCCTCGTTCTCTGATGATAGCTGCGGTCTGGGGTGCACAGGTCCTGGGGTGTCTCTCGCGTTGCATGAGCCCCTGGCTGACTGTCTGGTCAGTCTGCAGGATCAGGGACCCTGAGTGGTAAAGGCTGGGGTCGGGCTGGGCTCTGAATGATATACAGGACCCAGGTGAGGGCTTCCACCCCTCATGGTCCCAATACCTTATCGAGTCCAGCCTGCCTGCCTGAGCTGTCAGAGGAACAACTAAAGGTCTCCAGAAAAGAGGAAGGGAGGAGGCAGCAGGAGGAGGAAAAGAAGGCAGGTCACAGCTGGGCATGCCCAACAGAAAGGCCGTGGACACCTGGACCCAAGAATGCCTGGGCCGCCAACGTGCATTATTCATTAGGCCCAGCCTGGCCTTCCGTGGCCGGTCATCCACCTCGAGCCTTCATCTCCTCACTCTGTCCTGTATACTCACCCTCTGGGGGAAGCTTAACACATTAATGGCATTTGATCCAGCACCATTCTCCTCCAGTTAAAAATAAGGCTCATAAATCGAGGCCATGCCCTAGGGGACAGCAGTGTTATAAGCTCCTCACTTGTTGGTGTTCAAACCTAGTTACAAAAATACGCAGCACCTCTGCACCAGGGAGGGAGTGACCCATTTTATACCTCGTGGACAGACACCAAATGGACGGGGGCAACGTCTAGGCCTTTGTGCTGTTTGGAAATTCCCGATAACCCTTTGGCTCTGGCTAACTGCTTTCCTTAAAGCCAGAAGCCCCTCGCCAGTGTGGTCTTCTCCGTTTAATGCCGCAGTGTGTTTAGTTCTGAGTCCACATAGCAAAGGGCTCTAGGCTGCAGGGTCTCTGGGCATCTGAGCAGAATTCTTGGGCTTCTACCTGTCTCTGCCATCAGGGTGTAGGTCTCCCGGAGTGAGGAATGAGGTCTTCCCTGGCATTTGATCCCCTCCCTTCTCTGTGCCTGGTGCTGAGGTTCCCGCAGGATGGGGCTCTAGCGTCTGCAGTGAGCTCTGAGACCTCCCGCCTCAGAGCCTCCCCTGGGTCCAGAGCCCGAGGACGCACGGAAACACCTGCTTGCTTTCTACGTATTCCTTCAACAAGTGTTAAATGTCCTTATCAACCTGCACAGACAGACGCAGACGTAGGGCGTGCGCACACGGCAGTGGTACGGGCCAGGAGAGGGAGGCACGCACATGGTAGGGTGCTGGGAGGGACTACAGCATGGAGCTTTGGCCTGGTCACTGAAGTCCAGGCTGACTTCCTGGAGGAAGCGATGAGGTTGCTGAGTGTCAAGATGAGGAGTAGCCAGCTGGGATGGGGGTGGGGAGAAGAATCAGAAAATGGGCTGTGGTCAGCCAGGGAATCCTGTCCTGCGGCCTCCTGACCCTAGCTGCCAGTGGCTCTCCCTGGGCTGGGAAGGGCCCCGGGCCCAGTGTCCCCTCTGTTGCCTCTGCTCCTTCAGCGCCCCCACCTCCAGCAGACTGGGACATGCAGAGGGTGTGAAGCTTTTGCTGGGTTGAATTGAAGAGGAGGTCATTTGTTTAGTCACCTCAAGTTATTGAGGTTCACGTTTCTTCTGTGAGGCCACTTGTCTGGTGGAGGTTGGCAAAAGTGGGGGCAAATGCCCAGATCTATTTCTACCCCTCACATGAAATTCAAATGTACTCTTGATATTAATTAAAAAAACAAAACAAAACACTTTTGCTTTCCTGCCAATAGCAGCATGAGGAGAAGGCTGGCTGGTTTCAGGAGTAGGGGTACCGTCCTATTTTGTGTATTTAGAAGTTGGGGCTGAGGCTTTGCATTTCTCCCCTCTGCCTGCGGCCTCCTGTTGGATTCGACTTCTTGCACATCAGTGTCCAGTCAGACGGCTCTGTTGTCCAGGCCACGCCCCATGTACTTGCCATGGCCAGGCCTGGTCTGACACAGCTCCAGGAGCAGGTCGCTGGGCTCGAGAGTATTGCCTCTGGCCAAATCTTGGGGGGCAGTCCTGTACATTATAGATGGAGGACAGTGATAAGGTGAAGTAGTCCATGACCACACAGAGAACCCAGGTATCCCCCTGCAAGGCCAGCTCTCAACCCTGGAGGACGTCAGGAGCTGCTCCAGTGTGGACGCCTCTGGCCCTTCCTCATGTCCACGGCCACAGCTGTGCTCCCTAGCGGGCGAGGGGCCTCACCGCCGCACATTCTGAGGCATGCTGCCGCCTCTCCATGCGGCAGCTGGCCCCACCACCCCTCTCTCCTTCCCAAGGCGGCCCCCAGCCTGCTTGTGGAAACATCCAGGCTTCCAAACTGGCCGTAGGGAGGCAGCCTTGCTGGAAGGGGAAGCCCTCCCAAATTCTGCCCCTGTAGGACCCCTGGAGAACCTAGGAGCCAGAAGGGGTCTCTAGCTGTCTAAGGGCTCAAGCAGTGGTGGTTAAAGAGATGGTTACTGATAAGTACTGTTACCCTTTGTGGAACAAGTAGAGTCTAATTAGGCACATAAATGAAGTGCATGACGTTGATTTTACCACGTTAAATTTATACTTTCCAAAAACCTTCCTCAGGCTCTTGTTTACTGAAACGGTCCCATATGGACTAGGATCCTATGGTATCATCCGATACTACGAGAGATAGGGCCTAGCATCCCATTAGGCGCAAGAGAAGCAGACCAGAGAGGCTGCCGGGTAAGCCCACGTTTTCTTGTCCGCTGGGGGCAGAGCAGTGCTGACCTCCCACTGGCCACTGCCTGCCCCTCGGCCGCTGGTCTGGAGAAGCCAGATCCAGCCCCGGGGAGGTGCTTTCTCCCTTCCCTCCCTGTGTGCGCCTCATTGAGGTGGAAGAGAGACAGGTGGAGCTGCCCTGTTCCAGCAGAACCACTTCAAGATCTCACCTGAGAGGAGGCGTGATTATTATTATTGAAGATTTTATTTATTTGAGAGAGAGAGTCGGGGGAGCAGGACAGGGTTGGGGGAGGGACAAGTGGACTTCGCATTGAGGGCAGAGCCCGACGTGATGCTCTGTTTCATCACCCTGAGATCGCGACCTGAGTGGAAACCCAGAGTCGGATGCTGAACCGACAGCGTGTGCCTCCCCCTTGCCCCGCCCCCCACCCCCTCAGCCCCCAGGTGCCCCGCGGCTGAGTGATTTTTGAAGTCGTACGTGCCCTGTGGCCTACACACAGACTTCCCTGGACAAGAGAAGGACCAAATTGCCAAGCAGTGAGTACGACACCCTCCCAACCAGACACGCTCCAGCTCTTAGGAGCAGCAGCCAGGGTTCTGCTCATTTATGATCTGGGCAGGACTGAAGAAGGGTCAGGGGGCAGATGGGATGGTCCTTGCCCCGTGCGAAAAGCAAGACGCTGGGACACTGGAAGGGAAGCAGGGACCCTGGAGGCTGAAGCTAGACCCTTCCTCAAAGAGGAAACACAGGTATGTCTTAGTGCAGACCCCTGGCGGTGCTTGCTGGGCTGCCGCCTGTCCCTGAAGGGCCAGAGGGAATGGGGCTCCACCATCGGTATGCTCAGACCTCTGTGCTCCTGCTCTCCAGCCTGCTCTGCCCGATGCATTATTAATGAGGCAGGCTTCATTTCCAGTTTTTGGGTAGCTAATTTGTTCCTACAATCATGATTTCAAATATCACATGAATAATTCAGAAAATTATTTTACTGTAGTTAGATAAGCCTGTTAGCTGTCACACATCTGAATAAATTAGTCTCTCCATCCCATGGGGCATGGAGGGCCGTCTCTGCTGGCCGTGCAACAGGGGGCTAGCCCAGTCCAGCATAAGACTTAGAACTTGGCTTTAAGAGGCCAGGTGTGGGGCGCCTGGGTGGCTCAGTGGGTTAAGCCACTGCCTTCGGCTCAGGTCATGATCTCAGGGTCCTGGGATCTAGGCCCGCATCGGGCTCTCTGCTCAGCAGGGAGCCTGCTTCCCTTTCTCTCTCTCTGCCTGCCTCTCTGTCTACTTGTGATCTCTCTCTGTCAAATAAATAAATAAAATCTTAAAAAAAAAAAAAAAAAGAGGCCAGGTCTGCCTTGGGACCAAGGGGATAATAGGCGTCATAATTTGTCACGGAGAAGATGCTGAGTGAGAATGGGTCACTTGCAGATGGCCGTCAGTCACCCCCACCGCTGTTTGGGTGGGAGAGGTACGTGGCTGTTTAACAAGCCTTGGGGGCTCTGGCCTCTCTGGCTCAGAAATGCACAACAGTGTCTGTCTTCCATGTGTGAGGGAGCAAGTCGTCAGACAGACAAATCCCTCCACCGTCATCGTTCAGGAAGGGGGCCCAGAGACAAATTCGCCTGACTTTTTTGTATTCAGATGAGGGGAGTGGCCTGGTTCCATCCCTTATTAAATGTGTTGTATTTGGGAATTTGCTTCCCTTCTCTGAGCCTTGGTTTCTTCAGCTGTAAGTTGGGCACGCTCTTTCTAGGACGCCTCCCCCCACTGGGTTTTTGTCAGAGAGGAAAATGAAAGAATGGGGTGCAGAAACTCCACAAACTAGAGACCAGCAGGGATGTAAGGGCTACTCTGGGCCTGCCTCCTTCAGGACAAGGACTTCTCCGCACTCCTTCTTACAGACTCGGGAAAAGGCCATTCCAGCTTCTCCCTGACACACATTCTGCAATCTGAGACCTACCCAGTTCCCTGGTGATGGAGTGACCACTGGCCATGGGCTGGCACCTGTCTCTGCCTTCTGGCCTTGCACCCCCAGGATGCCATTCTCAGGAACAACTCTGGGTGGGACCAGAGACCCCTCAAGTGGCAAAGCCTCTGGGGACAGAGCTGGCTCTGGTATAACACCTGACTGAGATTCTCTGTGGGTGAAGGCAAAAGAGTAAGATGCAACAGGCTCCATGAGGGAGTGACTTGAGCACTAGGGGCCAAAAAAAGAGGAAGGTGTGGCCTGGTGGCACTTCTGCTTGCACGTGGCACGATGCTGGCTAGAACAGGGGCTCCCCAAAGGTCTGATGAAACAATGACAAAGTCCCTCAGCCCTGCTTGGGTCATTTGGGTGCCTTGCACATGTGGGTTCCAGCAGGAGCACAGCTTAAGCAAGAGGGTGGGGAACAGCGGGCCCCCGGGCCTGGGTCGGGGGGTTGGATAGTGAGGTCAGGGGTTGGGGTTACCAGGGCAGCTGGCTGAGGTGAGGTTGAGGTCTGGGGCTCCCTCCCTTGGGGAGGGGGCAAAGGAAGCTGCAGGGAGGGCTGAGATTCTGGATGCATGCAGGGCTGCTGAATAAGCCATTTATCAAGATCTTGGCGACAGGTATTTATAAGGAGAAATATTTGCATGTGCATGTTTTTCAAAATGATTAATATTCAAATTAGCGTTGGAGATCCAAATTGCTAAAGTGTAACTAGGCAGAAAACTTCTCTCACAGCTTGTAATTTTCAGTCCATTCCACTGTCTGCCCCTACCCGCACCCCCCACCCCCCCGCCTAGTTCCCCAAAATATGTCTGAGATATTTCTTCTACAGACTTGTCCTGGAGCAGCAGCAGCTCCCTGGGAATTCATTTCCTAACACTTACCATGCTATGGGTACCTGAACCTCCAGGTGGAAAAAGTGGCTTCCTTGTGACCACCCAGAACCCTTGAAATGGCCACCCCCCGGATAGGCTCCCCCATGCCACTCAGGCCTCCCCTGCGCACATCACACCCCACAGGGGCCATTCTAAGTCACAGATGTAAACATCCCAGCCTTGTGCTAGCGACATCACTGTCACCCTGTTGCCTGGGGAAAAAAGCTTGTGAATTCCTTTTTCTGGAAATCATCATCAGGACCCCAACTAGCCTTGCAGACCTCTAACCTCTCTCACCTTGGCTTGTCTGTGCCTGGTCAAAGTAGTGAGAGTAGCTACTTCTATTTCTTAGGTTTAGAGTGGGCTGTAACCATGCCTGCCAGCTTGGAGACTGTTCCTAATCCTGTAAGATATGTGTGGAGGAAGGGAGTTCATTGCAGGCTTGGTGTGTAATAACCTTTGACAGATCTTAGTTGCCACCTATGACTGCTCTTGTCTGAGGAGGGTTCACTGAGCATGGGCCCCATGAACCAGCCTCTGGCCAACTGGGGCTACCAGATGTCACATGCTCTGCCCACTGGCAGTCCTTGGAGTCCTTATTCTTGGTTTGTTTTTCCTCTTACATACTGAGCATTCCCTGAGGGCAGGTACACTTGTCAATCTCCATGTCCCAGCACTTAGCATCCACCTACCCATCCACTCATCCATCCATGAATCCAACTAATATTTATTAAGCCTTTAATGAGTTTTAAGCCCTTTCCCAGGCATTGGGAATAGAGCGGCTATCACCCCAAATCCATTTCTTGCTCTCAAAAAGCTTGTTGAGTGGCCAAGGCGGAAAGACAAGCAAGCAACTACCATATGGGATGTCAGGGGACTGTGGGAGCTGCACGAGGTGCAGACCCAGATAGGACGGGGAAGGAGCAGAGAGCAGGGATCAGAGAAAACCTCCACAACCTGCGATGTTTAGGCCAAAAGAATGGGTGTTTGAGAGAGGGGGACTTGGGGTCAGGCAGCTCTGTATTTAAGTCCCAGTTCTTCAAAGTGAGGAACCGTGGACCGATGAACTAACCTTTCTGAGCCTCTGTCTCCTCATCTGTGAAACGGAGATGATAGTGTCTATCTCATCTGGTTATTGGAATGATTAAATGAAAAACTACATATAAAACATTTAGGATCATGCCTGGCACTTGGTATATGCTCAAATCTCTGCCTATTAAGCTGAGTCTTGAAGGGTGAGTAAGAAATGGCCAAAGGCAGAGTGTCCTAAGCAGTAGGACCTGCCCCAGTAGCTGGCTGGGGCAGAGTGGGAAAGGGTTCAGGAGGGAGAGGCCTGGATCTGACAGTAGGGGATGTCACTTCAGGAGATGGAGGGGGTGCTCTGAAGCCAGTGACTCAGCTTTCTGGGAGTCACTGGAGATGGGTACGGAGCCAAAGCAGTCCAAATCTTCATCTGGCACTCAGAGCGAGGTTCCCTGACCCCTGTTGTTGACTGACAGATTTGCACTGAGCCACGGGCCTCAGACAGGGAGAGCAGGTACCCCTTTCTCGTATGTGATGGGGATGAAAGGGTCCAAATCTCTCTTCATCCCCCCTTCATTCCCAGTCCACTTCCAGCCAGAGGACTCAGCATTTATATGGTGAAGCCAGTAGGGAATGTTCCCCTGCCAGAGAAGCTCAAGTTGAAAGCAGAGAGACCGGTGTCAGGAGGAGCGGTGGAGGAGGTCAGGGACCAACGGTGTCTGGATGGGAGAATTTTTAGGGGTGGGTACAGCAGCAGGTAGGTAGGCTACTGATAGAGAAAAAGGTGGGAAAAGAAGATTTTAAGAATTTTTGCTTTGCATTATGAAGGATTCTCCCTTTGGAGATAAAGTTTTAGCTTGCTTTGCAATTATATTTAATTTTTGGACTGGTACTTTTTGGAAAGCAAAGTTGCACTCACACTGGCTCATGAGGCTGA
This sequence comes from Mustela erminea, assembly GCF_009829155.1. Taxonomy (NCBI): domain Eukaryota; kingdom Metazoa; phylum Chordata; class Mammalia; order Carnivora; family Mustelidae; genus Mustela; species Mustela erminea. The sequence goes on from NC_045616.1 coordinate 92,605,407, forward strand.
CCAACTCGGTGTAGCTTACCTACTAGTGTGGCCAGTCTGAGAGGTGGGGCACATCCATGGTCTCACACATGTTCAGCCAATACTCACACCTGAGCACCCTGAACTGTGCCATTTCCCCTAGAACATGCTGGATTGTGGGTGATGTTCCATTTACCATATTCCCAACCATAACACAAGGGGGTTAGAAATACACAAAAAGCAAAAGTGTTCAACCTAATGGCATTTTAAAAAGTTGTCTTTTTTTGGTTAAGGTTTTTATTTATTTATTTGACACAGAGAGAGAGCACATAAGCAGGGAAAGCAGGAGAGGGAGAAGCAAGCTCCCCGCTAAGCAGGGAGCCCAGTGTGGGTCTCGATCTCATGACAGTGGGATCATGACCTGAGCCAAAGGCAGACGCTTAATGGACTGAGCCACCCAGGTGCCCCTAGCAAATTTGTCTTAAGGGATGCCTGAATGAACAAGGAAACCCAGAACAAAAATTAGGATTTTTTTTTAAATTGGAATAATATTTTTAAAAAGGCACAAGCTGTCAAAACCTATGCTTTGTGGACTTTGGCTGTTGCCAAAACAGTACATTTAGAAAAATTGTTTAATTCTAAATCCTTACGTCTCCAGGAAAGATTAAAAAGCAAAACAAAAGCGCACACAGAGCGAACTGCATCTCCACATTTCAGATCTTCCAGATGTAAGAAAGAGGTTAAGAAAATTTGGAAAGCAAGCAATAATAACCCTGCTTAAACAAAACTGAAGAAATGAGTATTGATGGACAGAACCAGTAATTAAGGCTTTGAGAAAATCCACAAACCCATTAGTCCAACTGATGAAAGGAAGAGCAAATATGTAAACAAATAAAGCCAGAAATGAAACAGGAGCTGTAACAAATAATATGAAAGAAATCTGTAAGATTTGGGGAGAATACCGATTTTATTTATATGAATAAATAGGTGGATATGGCTGTGTATGAACAAGAAGTTCAAGATAGGGCACTAATGCCACCAGCACACTTGCAAAGAAAATGTATCTTTTTTGTCACTGAGTTCTGTTATGGCTTGAATTGTGTCCTCTTCCCTAACCACCCTCCCCGACTATTGTGTTGAAGCCCTATCATTCCCAATCCCCTCCCATCACGTGCATTATGACTGTATTGGGAGATAAGGCCTTTGTTCATATAATCGAATGAAGATGACATCATTAGGGTGGTGCTAATCCAGTACGACTGATGGCCTTATGAGAAGAGGGGAGATTTGAACACAGGCATGCAGAGGGAGCACCCTGTGATGACCGGGTCAGAGATTGGAGAGTTGCAGCTGTAAGCCAGGGAACACAGGACTGACAGCCCCACTGGAGGCAAGGGAGGGGTAAGAACGGGTTCCACCCAGAGTCTGAGAGGGAGTATATTCATGCCAACACCTTGCCTTCAGGTTTGTGGTTTTCAGAACTGTGAGCGAATCAATTTCCTTTGGAAGCCACTCACTTTGTGGTTATTTTGTTAAGGGCAGTCCTAGGAATCTAACACAGGTTCCCTCTACCTATCAGCTATTGGATCACGTTTGTCATGTTTCTCAGGTCTCTGATTCATTAGCCTTCTTGATCTGTCACTCAAGAGAGTAGAATGTACAGTCGGGGGCATTTCCATCCATCTTTCTTGTATCTTTTCTGTGGCCTTGTGTTTGTGTTGGGTGGTTATAGTTGATTCATTGATTAAATATATACAGTTGTAACTTTGTGTATCGTAATAGTCTTTGCTACCAAATGTACTGTATCTATTATAATCTAACTGTTGCTTATTTTTTTTTAATTTTGTTTTTTGCATAGACAATACATATCAGGGCAACATTTTAGCATTTACTATTTAGGGTTAGGGTTCTGTAAGTGTTTTGTTAGGATTTCTTTTGGTAGCACTGCCTGTTTATTTTGTTTTAGAATTTGTGCATGAACTTTCTCAAGCATGACTTGTCCTGCAGGATTTATGTGCGGGCACAGGATTGGCAGTGGGGCACAGAGATGCCCTTGAATCCCTGGTTTTGCCCTTCCAGACCTCCAAGTCCAACGAAAGTGATTTCTTTTTACAAAGAGGTCAGCTCATCTGCATTTCATGTCAGAACTGGTACAGGGATGGAATATTCTGACATTGCCAATAACAAAAACCTACGAGAGCAGGAGAAAGGAAGTGGGGCAAAAGAAAGGGAAGTGCAAAGGAAGGGCTTTGGGCGTTTGAGGATATTTCGAGAAGCCTTGCTTCCTTACAGTCAGAGGCTTAGCAGCAGGTGTCTCTGCTCCTGTCCTGTGCATCAGAAGTAATTTGGCTGGGGTGCCTGGGTGGCTCAGTGGGTTGAGCCTCTGCCTTTGGTTCAGGTCATGATCTCAGGATCCTGGGATCGAGCCCCGCATCAGGTTCTCTGCTCAACAGGGAGCCTGCTCCCTCCCAACCCCCCGCTGCCTGCCTCTCTGCCTACTTGTGATCTCTCTATCAAATAAATACATGAAATCTTAAAAAAAAAAAAAGAAGTAATTTGGCTGAGGTGGAATTAGTGGTGTGGGAGAGGTTGCATTCCTCTTTCTAATATCTTTGCATCATAAGTCCACTTCTGTCTGATCTGCTGTCTCTGCCCTGGGGGAACCTGAAAGCTACTTATTTTGTCTTCTGTTCTCAACTCTGCCATGAACCAAATCTCTGAACTCTCCCCTCCTGTCATGACTTGGAATTAATTCCCTGGAAAATTGGGCTCCTCTGGGGTAAGGCACCTGATTTCCATTTTGGAGAGAGTGCCTTGTGATCTGGTGTCTCTCACATCCCTGCCTTTGAGAAGCCGTGAGCTCCAACAGAATAGAGAAAACGCCACATCTCACCACCCTTCAGGACCATCAGCTGGCATGGTCTGAGCTGCTCTTGGCCGCTGGTGCCAGGGGCCTGAACAGAAAGGTCCTCTTCTACGAACCCAGAACTGCACATTCAGCCATCACGTTGATTTCCAGCTCCTGTCCAGGTGTTAGAGTGAATGCATCCATCACCCCTACAGCTTCTACCTGGAGCCTTTACAATTTAAGAGGTCTTTGCTGAAATATACTCTATTAATAGAAACCACAGGGTCCAAGTCCTTCCCTGGCATTCTCTGGACTAAAATGTCTAACTTAGCCAAATATATTTATCCTGATCTTCATGGGCCATGAGGAGGTGGCCCTAAGAGCCCATAAACCAGGTAACATAGGGAAAGGGTGAGCAGCTCAGAAATAAATCACCAAGTTGGTGCCTCTGTGCTCTTTCCCTAAGATCCGAGGACTCAGGGTGGGTTCCTCTTGCAGAAGTCTTTGAAGACTTTGAAGTCTTTGAAGACTGGCCAGCTCCCTGCAGAAGCCTGACCTGGCCAGCTCCCTTGATGGTGGGACCAAGCTCTGGGCAGGTTCTAGAAGAACCACTGTGTGAGTGGATCCTGTTGGACCAGAAAATACGGGCAAAGGAGCAGCCTTCAGCCCAGGAGATGCAGTCTTGTCCCAGGACACGGGTGTCTCCCTCTGAAGCAGCATAAGCAAGCTCGGCCAGCATCCTCATTCTGGCCTTGGGTTTGTCCCCAATGGTGTACTTTGGAAAAGTAGAGAGCTTTCCATACAGTATCTCATGGGAGACTCACAGCCACCTTACAAGCCAGATGTGTTGTTATTCCTGTTCCTAAGATCTCAGGGGGGACGAAGCAGAGCTAGGATTTGTACCAGAAGTCTGTGACTGCAGAGTCTGTGCTCTTAAGCAACCACTGTCCATTCTGTGATTGGGGTGGGCGTTGTTGGAAGGGAGGCCAAGTTTTAGATCCTTTATGGAGTTTATATTCTTTGATTCCCTTCTACCGACCAGCCAAACCTATTCAGAGGGAAGAGGATGTCTGTCAACTTCATCCAGCTGTCAAGGTTAATAGCCTAATGAATGAAAGGTCTGTAGGACAGAGGTGGAGGCTGGCTCAGTGACATGAACGAGTCCCCCCCATAATCTACCAGCACTTGAATCCCAGTCCCTGCCATCCTCAGAGACCAAAGAGGTGTTCCAAAGGATGGGGAGGGGCTTCAGTTTGCCTGTAGTCTGGCCCCCTGAGTGTCCTCAGGGGGAGGTGTGTGGCTTCTGTGGTCCTTCCATCAGCCAAGGACTCTCACCACAGATGATCCAGAATCGTCACTGACCTTGCCACCCCCAACACTAAAGAGTGGCTTTGGGATACACCCAGGATAGCCATTGTTTTTTTTTTTTTTTTTAAAGATTTTATTTATTCATTTGACAGATAGAGATCACAAGTAGGCAGAGAGGCAGGCAGAGAGAGAGGGGAGGAAGCAGGCTCCCTGCCCAGCAGAGAGCCTGATGTGGGACTCGATCCCAGGTCCCTGAGATCATGACCTGAGCCGAAGGCAGAGGCTCAACCCACTGAGCCACCCAGGCGCCCAGCCATTGTTTTTTTTTAATAGCTGATGAATACCATGTAAGTTTCCCTTTTCTGAATCTCTGGACACTGATCAAGGCTAGAGAGATGCAGAAACCAGAAGGCAAAGTAAATGTTATCTCAGACAATTCACACTCGGAAAGACAGTGTCTGTGACAGCTCTGAAACACTGGGAAAACTCTGTAAAGCTTAGAACCTTGTACAGAAACGAAATGGGATTCCTGTGATCTAATCCTGGGCTGTCCGTGTTGGTTTCTAAATCTTCATTGTTCGACTTCGACATTTCTGGATCTCCTGAAGGACAAAAACATGATCAACAGTGAACCTTGGCTTTTTGGGGTTCCCCTCATCCAACTCTTCATCCTGGGTGCGACACCCAGAGATTTGGAACTCTTAAATGCATTGAGTATCTGCCTTACTCTTTCCCTAAGGGACCCCTAACCCCTGTGTGGATATGGGGATGAAGAGGAGGATTTGGATGAGGCTGATGGCTGGTCCCTGAGCTCTCCAGAGAAGATCAGCTAAGAAATCTAAGCTGGGCACCCCTGCCTTGCTACCCACCCCTCCCCCACAGCAAACGCAGCCCCAGAGCCTACTCACATCGGGAGGGACCTGTCCCACCTCTGCTGCTGCTGCTCCCTCCACAGGCGCACACAGCCGCAGTCTATACCAAGCAGGGCCTGGAATGCTTGCCATCTTGGAAATAGTCAGAATGCGCTAAAAATGCAGCGACAACAGCATTTGAGGGATATTTTTAAGGGTGATAGGATCTGAGAGTCATTAGTGCCAGAAATGTGGGTCTCCTCTTATTTTTAAAAACCCAGTGCCACATCTCCAGATGCTCCAGCCTACACCTCAGGCCACGTCCTCAAACAGCCATACCCCTGGTGTCTGTTGAGTGCCAGGGACACAGTTAGACATCCTCCTCGTGGAATGCCCGTGTGAGGTTCCAAGTCCTCATTATCCCAACTGGGACCGAGATTCGTGCCTGAAGAGGCAGGTCTTCTTATCTAGCCACTCGTCCTCTCAGCTTGGATGCATTTCACATGAGGCTCACTCCAGGGAATGGGGATATTTGGGGCCCTCTGAGCCTGAAGGCCACACCCAGCAGAGGGAGTCCCCCATGAAGCAGACATAGCTGACCCCTGTGGTCAGTGCCCAAGGCCCAGGCCAGAAGGGACTGAGCTCCATCAGCACACACTGGCTCAGTGACACGACCCCCTTCAGGGCTGCTCTGCTGTGGGCCCCCAACAATCCACCAGCCCTTGAACCCCAGTCCCTGCCCTCAGAGACCAAACAAATGTTCCAAAGGCCAGGAAGGGGTTTAGTTTGCCTGTGGCCTGGCCCCCCATCCTGAGTGTCTGTCTGTACACAGTCCCAGAGAGCAGGGGTGGGAATGTGGCTTTCTTGGCCCAGGGGAGGACCCAGCCCTTTTGCTTGCTGTGATGCACAGGAAAAAGCAAGGAATTTGGAGCTGCAGAGAAAAGGCTTCCCAACTTCTGGTCAGAACTGCTTCTCAGATGACTGTCTCCTCTAGATAAGCACTGTCCTACACAGATCTAATGTGAGCCTCACAGATAATCTAAATCTTTCTAGTAGTCACATTTAAAAAAGTAGAAAGGAACAGGTAACATTAATTTGAGTAATACATTTTCTTTAACCCCTTCTATCCAAAGTGCTATCATTTCGAGATGTGGCTAATACACTAACCTGCTAATGTGATAGCCTGCGTTCTTCTTCTTCTTCTTTTTTTTTTTTTTTTTTTAAAGATTTTATTTATTTATTTGACAGACAGAGATCACAAGTAGGCAGAGAGGCAGGCAGAGGTGGGGTGGGGAAGGGGGAAGCAGGCTCCCTGCCAAGCAGAAAGCCCAAAGTGGGGCTGGATCCCAGGACCCTGAGATCATGGCCTGAGCAGAAGGCAGAGGCTTTAACCCACTGAACCACCCAGGTGCCCCTGCATTCTTTTTTTTTTTTTTTGCACAAAGCTTCTGAAATCTGCCATCTACTCATGTACTTTATATCTACGTGTATGGGTTTGAAGTGCGCAATAGCCGAAGAGGTGGCTAGTGGTTGCCGTGTTGGACAGCGTAGCTCTAGGGCCTGTTCTCAGTGGGTATGTGGGAGGGCAACAGGAGGGACGGGAATAGGCTCCAGATCCGGAGGGGCAGCTAACCCATCATTCCTAGTTGCCATTTCCTACGGGATCTGGGACAGAGGTAGGGTGTTGGTGCTGGGGCCGGTGCTCTGCACAGGCTGTTTTCTCCCCGTACGTCCACGCTCAGGGGAGGTGTGGCCACGGAGCCAGGTGCTGGGGCTCCAGTGGTTCCCTACCCAGGCTGGAAAGGGTTCAGAGGCAGCCTTACTGGTGGGGTAGGACCTGTGAGCAGAGAGTGGCCCTTGTGCCCCTCTTCTCTCTCCCATAATACTGTTTCTCCGTGAGACCAGGAGCAAGGTCATTCCAACAAATACTTCAAAACTCTGGCTGCATGGAAGGCCCTGCTCTAGGATTGGGATTAAACAGAACAGTTAAAAAAAAAAAAAAAAAGACAAACCCCTGCTTTTATGGGTTTTACTCTTTAGTTGAGGAGAAGGTGCAGAGAAAGAGAGAGACCATAAACAAATATTTATCAGTGGTGATGAATATTGTCTTAGTCTGTTTGGGCCGCAGTAACAAAATACCACAGACTGGGTGCTTTACAAACAACAGAAATTTATTTCTCCTGGTTCTGGAGTCTGGGAAGTCCGAGATTAAGATGCTAACTGTTTCTGTGTCTGGTGAGGAACTGCTTCCCCAGAGACCGCTGGCCAGCCTTTCACGGCAACCTCATGGGGTGGAAGGGTCGGGGGAGGGACGCAACCCCACCGAGGTCTGGGGAGAGCCTCCCGGCAGAGGGAAGAGCATTTGTGGAAGTCCAGCAGCAGACTTGCACCTGCTGCGTGGGAAGGTGATTGCGGAGGAGAGCGGGAGGAGGTGAGGTCTGAGCACCAAGCAGGGCCCACAGCACGTTCCCTTGTAAGGATGTTTTTACTCTGGGTCAGATTCAAGGCTGCTGCATGTTTATTTATTTATTTTTTAAAATGAAAGCAGCTACTTTATTTTGAATGAGCAAGAGGCCTGAGCAACTCAGAGTATTCCCGGACTCGTATGAAAGCTTGGTTTTGGGAAAAAACTATCTTCTCTCCGGCTGGTCCTGTCATCCACTATGACCGCTTCTAAACAGGCAGGCATGGCGTCCCCCGACATCTGCTCAACCAGATCTGCATGGAGCTGTTTGGCACTTACATTTGGGGAGATGAAAGCCAAACGCACGTGCCAATACTAGGCTGCTGACGGCTGATGCTGAATTAGGTAAAACGAATGTGATTTGTCTGCATTCCCCCAGTTGCTTCTGTGTAAAAGTCACTTTGATGATTAAGCTCCTATCATTAAAACATACTCTGATCAAATAATCTTGCAAAGGCAAGCACCCCCAGCCTCAAGTCTCTAATATAAGGGCAAGGAGAAGGGATGGGTTCTCTGCGGTGACTGTGTTCCGGGCATTTGCAATGGTGGAGGGTGGGCCAGGCCCCGGGAGCGCCGCTGCCTCACCGTCTGTGCCCCAAATTCCACGTCCCGCCCCCGAGCCTCCAAAGGGTCAGCAGGCCGGTTGCATGCTGTCCACACCTGCTTCTCCCACAAACAGCCACATGGCCTTCACGTGGTTCTTCTCCTCCAGCGTGAAGCTGGATAAATCCCTGCAGGACGAGTTATCACGTCTCCTTTTTCAGGAAGATGTGGACCTCTTCTGCCTCTTGAGCTCTCACATCAAAGTAGCCACTGCCGTCCAAGACAGAGTAGCGGATCTACTCATCCAGGTGCCGGTGCTCCTCACAGAACGTCTTAATCTTCATAATCTGGTCATTAATCTTTCCTTGTGGTTATTACGTCCATCCCGGAGTAGCTTCTCCCTTTTCGGATCTTTTTCTAATTCCGGATCGTTCTCACATTTCTCAGCATCCAGCTTCCAGCTAAAGCTGCTGTACCCTGTGCCCTATGGCCGCCCGGGTTCCTCCTGCGCCAGCCCACACCCCTCAGCCCCAGCCACCTTCCCCTTCCTCTTTATCAGCCTCCTCTGCCTCCTCCTCCTCCTCTTTCTCCTCCTTTCTGCCCTGGCTAAAGGACACGGTGAAGTGGATTTGGGCGGCAGCCTGTTGCGGGAGTCTGTGTGGGGGTGGCAGGTGATGGCCTCAAGCTGCCTGGGCCTCGTTGTGGGGGGACAGGAGAAGGGACCTGATGCTGTATCCCACTCAGCAATAGGGCAGGGAGACCTGACTGCTGACGTCAGGGAACACTGGGTACAAAGACTATACATTGAGAGCCTTCCGTGAGTGGAGGGGACCATCTTGGAGGAAGGCCTGCGGCTGTGACCTTCACAGCGCTCCTTTTGTTGGGCTGCGCGGTTAAGTAATGTCATTAAGATGAATGTGTGTTTTGGTAAAGGGTGTAAATATATGAATAGTGTCCTCTCCAGGCCCATACATCACCCCGTGTTTATTCAGTGCCTGGTGCATAAGCTAGAAGGCATGCATTGCTATTTGGGGCTGTGAGTTTTAAAAGTACATTAAAGGAGTTTACTGAAAACTCTTGGCAAACAGATAAAATACAATTACTCTAATTCCCAAGGCACTGCAGACAGAATGTCCTGAAAACCTGCAGTGTAATAATTCACAGGAAGCCGTGGCAGGCAGCCTGGGAGGCATCAGAAGCACTGCTTTTGTAAACTTCAGAGGCGGCCAAGAGCTGTCCCTCGGGAGACCCTCGTCCTGTGTTTTATTAACCTCCCTGTTTCTGGCTGAGAAGCTGCAGGGAGAATCTAGCTGGCAGGGGTGGCTGTTGCCTTCTGGAGCTCTACAAGGGTCACCATGGAGGGGGGAAGAGATGTGACCTCCCGTTTTCTCTGGCTGTGCCCCACCTGTCCATGTGACCTTGAGCCTCGGGCTCTGCTAGTGATCGTCCTGCACTATGGAGAATTCTCCCTGTCGCTGGGACTCCTAGCCCCATCGTGGGAAATGGAGGCTTTTGGTGGGACACCTGGAAGAAGGGTCTTAGTGATTCCATGTGTCAGCTTCCCAGAGAATTTGAGGTTGTCTTCTAAGTTATATACCAGGGACACCCAAGGACAATTCCTGATGCAAAGGCAGAGATGCCACCTCACAGCTTGGATAAGATTCCACAGGTGCTCTGGTCTGCCTTGCTTTTCCCTACTTGCCAGGGAGATGGGAAATGTCCCCAGAGCTTGTAGACTGTATTTGCCACTGATCAGGGAGCCATCCTGTGTCTGTGCCCAGGGCTGTTCCCCAGAGCCCAGGGAGAGCCAGAACCCTACTGGACAGGAGAACTGGTAGACAGCAGGTGACTTAGCTCCTGGACATTTCCCTGATCACAGGTGGACAACAGACAAGGGTTAGAACTTTGGGAGCTTGGATCCCTGTTTTTTGGAGAGGGGGCAGAGGAAGGGCCTTCCTTGAGCAGGGCTTCTCCCTGGGTTCTGGTCCTAAAGCGAAGGCTGCCCACTATTCAAAAGCTGGGCCCGGGCGCCTGGGTGGCTCAGTGGGTTAAGCCACTGCCTTCGGCTCAGGTCATGATCTCAGGGTCCTGGGATCAAGTCCCGCATCGGGCTCTCTGCTCAGCAGGGAGCCTGCTTCCTCCTCTCTCTCTCTCTGCCTACTTGTGATCTCTCTCTGTCAAATAAATAATAAAAATCTTAAAAAAAAAAAAAAAAAAGCTGGGCCCGAGCGTGTTGTGCTGCAGACCATGGGCAGGCTCAGAGTATCAGTGCAGGGAGGGCAGGGGTGTCGAGGAAGTGGTACATAGACTAGGTGTTCCTCATCCCCGCACCCAAGTAGCCAAAGCCTAGACAATTGCCTGTGCTGAAATGTTGGGGCATCTGAGGAAGAGTCAGGTGGGATGAAAGTTTAGAGGAGGTGATTTCTGGAATGTGTGTCAGTAGTTCACTGAGAGACTGCTGTCTCCCCTGCATTAGAAGAATATGATAATAATGACTGCCTCCTGCAAGAGCAACAGCTGGGATTTGCAGAGCACATGGCTCCAGGGTGCTCTGAGAGCTGGCGAGGGCCCAGAGAGAGGCTGGGACCTGTGGCTATCTCAGGGGCATGTGTCATGCTCTCTCTCTCTGGAGGTGGCCCCAGGGCTCCCAGCTGAAGTCTGGCATTGATGTCTCTAAATGTGGCTGCCTGTTTTCTTTTTCTGCAAGGCCATACATGAGGCTTCTGGCAGCAAACGGGTATTCCCTGGGCCTGTCTAGTTGGGGATCCTACTCAGAGCCCAGGCGGGGCTATGCTGGTTGTGGCGGTTGGAAACCCTCCAGGCGGCCCACAGAGACCTCCCTGGGTCCCATTGGAGGCCCCGGGTTTGCAGGGGCCTAGGAAATGGACGGCTTCAGCTGAGAGTCACTTGCTCTAGTGGAAGGATATGTACAATCTCTCGTGGGAGATACAGAAATTAGACCTGCTTAACTCGGCTGACCATAGCTCCTGTTGTAAAGCCTCCTTGCCCACCGCCAGTGAAACTGTGTGAGGCGTGTTGTTTAAAGTAGTTGTTCGATGGGGCTACTTATTAATCTAGCATTAGTTACGGTAGTTAAGCTGTTAGAGATAATGAAATGTAAATGTGCCTCCAGAACATGCCGCGTTCTCTGAAACCAAACACATTCGTGAAGAAAAACGGTTGCAGTAAGATTCTGGAGAATATTAATTGTGTGGATTTACATATGGTACAGATGGCCATGCAGATGCTGGGCCCAGTCAGGGGCCAGCTCCGGCCAGCAGGAAGGGGGACCTGGGGCTTGCTTGGCTCTTCCCTTTGGGGGTCCCCCCTGCACTCGTTGCAGCTTTCCTGCAGGAGTTTTACAGACAGAGATGGGTGAAGAAGCCTGTCCAGGGCACCATGGGGGGCAGAGGTGGAGCTGGGCCTCGGGCATGGGAGGCTGGACATTGAGCTCTGGGGTGTGACCAAGCTGCCCGCAGGTGGGTCTCCTGGGCCCCACCTCCTGACCCTGTCCCCCTGGGTCCCGGTGGGGGCCTCTGCCAGTCACACCATGTCTATCCTGACGGCCTCTCTCCTCCATAGCCCGCTCCCCTCTAAAAGGGAGAAAGAGCCAGCAATGATGATTCTTTAATCAAGTGTTAATTATTGAGTGCCTGTGTCTGCCAGGCTCCACGCCAGGCTTCGAGGCTGTTCTCACTCATGGAGCTGACTTCCAAGCAGTCAGCAGATAACACCAAGCAGACATGCGGCGACCGACTGTGAGACCGGCTGAGAAGGCACAGCCCAGAAGGGGATGGGAGGTATAAGATCGTGATGATTACAGTGACAGCAGATCCTTTACTATGCGCCCCACGTGCTTCAGAACACTCTAAGTGGGTGACATGCTTTTATCCCCGTCACAATTCTGTGAGCGAGCTCCATTTCACAGATGAGGAAGTGGAGGCACAGAGAGGTGAAGTACCTCGCTCGCAGTCGCCAAGCTCGTCAGCGGCAGACCCGGGATTTGTATCAGGAAGTCTGACTCCAAATTCCCTGCTAACTGCTATGCTGATGGCTTCTTAAAAAGAGAGAGAGAGTAAATTTGGATTACATGGGAGGTAGGGAAGACTTCTCAGAGGAAGCTGTGTTTGAATTGACCCAGATAAGTGAACTGGCAGGTGAAGAGCCAGAGCCTGGCAAAGCCTTGGGAAAGGGAAGAATTCGAGCCTTCCTGGTGTTGCCAGCATCCCTGGGTGAGGTGGGGAGAGTTCAGTGACAAGTGGCAAGCTGGGAGTTCTTACTGTGAGAGAGAGCCACAGGAAGCCAGGGTGTTCAGCAGGGGAGTGGCAAGAATCAGTCTTTCTTTCCCTAAATATTTCCCCCAGCAGGGGGTGAAGCCCTCCTTCCCTGGATGGCAGGTCAGTTTGGCCGGTTGGCTTTCGGTTCATAGGTAGAGCATCTAAGTCAAGGGCAGAGTGGGTACCAAACAGGCAATCTGTCAGCTTGGATGGAATCCATTTCCAGACTTTGGAAAGGCAGGGGAGAGCGGGATACACCCCGCTTCAGGTGGCATGGCCACTGGTGTGGCTGGCGGGTGGGAGGCAGTGTGCCCTGGGAGGGCTGTGAGCATGACACCTGCCGAGATAGAATGGTGGGGAGGGCGTTAGGCACCAGCATGCACGTCATCTGCCGGGGAGCTGAAGCCAGCTGTTGCTTATTTGGAACACACTGCTTACCCTTGAGCTGTGGTTTTGTGAGCCCAGGACTCCTGCCCCTTCGAGGGAAGTGATTCTATTTGTATCCTAGAAGGAAAGGTGTTTCATGTTGAAAATGAAAAGGCTACTGTGCATATCTTGGTGGCTGCCATGCATTCAATGCAGGTGTAGATGAGGATTGAGGAAGCATCTGGTTCTGCCCTAACGTGGCTTCTGTGGTGGGGACATTTCTGTTGGTGCATAATTTTGTCAAGCCCAAGGAGAAGGCCAGGGTCTGAGACTGTGACCAGAGTGGGTGGAGAGCCGGGAATGTATAATATAATTATAAAAAAATTGGAACTACAGCTGCGGTCTAGTTGAAGAGGTGAGAGGAAGCGAACTCACCAGGGGTAAGAAGATGGAAGTCTGGGAGTGCTTCCTGGAGGAAGCTGGGCTTCAGCGGTACTCTGTGACTTTCAGGACAGTGATCCTCTTGGCCCTGAAACCCCCAGCAGAGGCCTGGCCCTGGGGAGACATCTTGCTTATGTAAGATATTCATGCCATTCCATGAGCCAAGTTCAGATGATAGCCCCTTGGTCTAGGTCCAGTCTCCTCATTCTGCCTACCAAGGTTTGGGGCAGCAGACCCCATCTCTAGGCTCCGGAGTTCCTGATGGAGAGTCTCGGGGGCAGGGGTCTGTGCAGGCACAGGCCAGAGACCAGCTGTGTTTGCCTGGCTCATTCATGCAAAGGGAAATTGTCAATGGTGTCACCAAGAGTAGGGGTAGTGATGTGGTTTAGGAGGTCTTAGAGACTCCCCCAGCCACCCCTTGGCTCTGCCACTGTTCTCTGGGTCTGCTCTGAACCCACTGCAGACTGAGGGGTGTTCACTAACACCCTCTCTTCTGTTCCCACATCCAAGGGCACAGACTGGCACAGTTTTCAAGCCACCAAGGGTTGTTCTTGACCTAGAACATCCTGAATTCCTGGTCCAAATCCTAACTGATTTGTAGGCCTTTTCCCTAGTGCCTCCCCCTCCACTCACCATGAGCTCCACAAGTGTGGGGATTCTTGGTTTCATCCCCTGACATGCTCCTAGCTTGTAGAATGGAGTCTGGCATGGAGGAGGTGCTCAGGGAATATTTGTGGAATGAATAAATGAAGCTTTCTTATTCCTCCAGCCTTGGGGCTCCCAGGAGGTTTTTATGAAACCCAGTTGGCATTTCTTGAGTTCATGCCTATGAATGATTCTCAGAGCTACAATGGGGACAGTCCTGGGAAAACTGGGATGACTGGTCACCCAGCTACATGGTGCCTGGCATTGGTTGGTACCTGATAGGTAGTGGCAGTTGTGTTCTGTGTGTGGAAAAAGGACACGGGCCAGGTGCATGTGCAGGGATTTTGTTCAGGATGAGCTGGAGTTGAATAGGAGAGGACTGAGGAATTAGAGCCTCCATCTCTGGGCAATAGGGAGCCATGGTAGGTCTCTGAGAGCTGCAAAGTTTCTTCTTTGGGAGGCCGGGGATTCCTGGGCTGAAATCCCTGTGCACTCGCTTTAGGCCTGCCCTTAGGACTTCTCCCACAACCCGCTGCAGAATGGATCTCCTGCCCCTGGGTCATAGCTAGCACCTGCTGGGCCCACAGAGCTTCTTTCCGAAACCAAGTGCCAGAAAGCCTGGCTTGCCCAGGCTCCGTTCCCCCATTTGAATATTCTGAATGGAGCTGATTGCCTAAATTGAAGGTATTATGTTATAATGATTGTTATAATTAAAACTATTACCATCTGAAAGAGACTAGAACATGGGAAACCACTGCAAAGACTCCGAAAGCTTTTAAAGCATATTTTTGAACCAGATAAAAAGCGCCTTTGTGTGGAGTGTTTGGAAGGGAGGGAGTCTCTTTGAGTGGGCTTCTGTGGGCTCTGGCTGTAGCCCGGCCAGGAAGCCTGGTTCTCGGCCAGCTGGGTGGGAGCAGCAGGGGTATTTGGTCAGAGGGTGGCAGTAGCCCCTGGGCCATGTGGGCAGAGGAGGAGTTCTCTTGCAGGCTCAGGCCAGGCTGGGACCTTGCAGAGGAGCACTGGAAGATGGGGCCTGTTCACACCTTGCATTGGGGGAAGGGCAGCCCAGTTCCCGAGGGAGAGAGGGGGCCGTGTCTGGCCTGGAGGATGATGAGGTCTCAGGGTTCCCACATGGCAGTAGGAGGGGACTGAGACTAAAGGGGCAGACTAGGGAGGGCTTGGGATGGTAGGGCCTGGGCCCCCAGCAGGTTATGGACTTGGCAGTCTGGGCTGCCCTGTACTTGGGCGACAGGGCTCTTGGACCTGACCCAGCGGGTGTGCAGCTGGAGACGCAGTCTGAGAGGAGTTGGGGCTCCTCTTGTGAGTCTGGTAACCTTACCTCTTCTCCCCTCCAACCCCATATACAGTGCAGGTGTAGAGACTGAGGTATGGAGAGTCAGGCATGGATGAGGGTTGCCCAGCTGGGGAGTGGGCAGAGTGGTGGGGCCAGGCTCTGGGACCCAGCTCCAGGGTGCTGTCCCCTTCGCCTTGGGCCTCTCTGTGGCCATGCTTGGCCAGCTCTTCTTTCAGTTGCTCCTGTGTGTCCTTGCTCCTGTCTGGTGTAGACATTTTGTTATACTTTTGTCCCACCTTAGTTTTACTTCTTACAAAAAAATTACAAAATGAATACATGAAACATACATTGATTTCTTGTTAAGCAGTCAAATATTATGGATAATGGTGAACACACAGCCCTGATCTTAGACATGTGTAGGTTGTGTTTGTGTACATGTATATATAATAATACATGTAACCCTCATGCAACCCCATGAGGTAGGCATTACTATCCCTAGCTTACAGAACAGAAAATGGGGGCTTAGGGGGCTTCTACAGCTGGACTTAAAACGAGGCAGGCTGGTCCAGAGCCTGTGTGTTTGTTTCCTGTGCTTATGGAGAAAGTGGATGTCCCCCCCCGGGGATACTTTTCTCCCACTCCTGAAATAAAGACCAGAGTTACTCTCTGGTGTGTCTTCCTTCAGCCGTTTCTCATGAATTTGCACAGACACAGGATTCTTGTGCGTGTATTTTTGAACATAAATAGTATCATTTGGTATTTATTGCTTGCTTATAAATTGCTTCCACCACGGAGCAATACCTCTTGGAGATATTTTCATGCCAACATAGGCCACCACCTTATCTCTTTTAAACACTGCAGCATGTTCCCTAGTTTATTTATTATCAAATACATTCTCGTGCTGTAGACTGAATGTGTCTCCCCAAAATTCATATGTTGAAATCTATTCCCCAAGGTGATGGCATTAGGAGGTGGGGCTCTTGGAGATGATTAAGTCATGAGGGTGGGGCCCTCAGGAATAGGATTAGTGCCCTTATAAATGAGACCCAGAGAGCTCCCTTGGCCCTTCCACTAGGTAAGGACATGGGCCCGCCATCTATGAATCAGGAAGCCAGGCCCTCGCCAGACCTACCAGTTCTGCAGGGACCTTGATCTTGGACCTCTAGCATCTAAAACAAGAGAGATATTTCTCTCCCTTGTTTATAAGCCACCCAGTCTGTAGTAATTCTGTTATAGCAGCCCAAACTGAACAAGACAATTCGTAGTTATGAAGATGGAAATGAACAAAATTGAGATATAGCGTCATCACTTGGTAGCTTGGCAAATGTGAGAACAATTGTTATTACCAAAGGTGAGCAGAGTGAGGGAGGATTGCCTACTGCTGGTGGCAGCATATGCTGGGCAGCCTTCTCTGATGGCCGTTTTGTAATATCTATTAAAATTTAAATGGATACATGTTTGTCCTGGCCCCCCAGCTTCTAGGTCTGTAATCTGGAGATACATGTGCATCTGTGGGCAAGGAGGCATCACGTCCTGTGCTGTCTATATGGCATTGCTAATAATACTGTAACACTGAAACAGCTTGCTGTCTTTCCTGGGCTTGTGTCTTGGCCAGATAGTACATTCCCGAGGTCAGCTGCTGGGTCCTCAGCTGGCATACAACCTTCCAGAAGTGGGCACAGACCTGCTCAGATGCCAGGAGATCACCAGACAATTGCTGTTTTTTGCTTTTTGAGATTTTTTTTTTTTTTTTTTTTTTTGAGAGAGTCAGTGCAAGTAGTGGGGGAGTGGGATTGGAGAAGGGGAGAGAGAGAATCTTAAGGAGGCTCCACGTCCAGCTTGGGGCTCGATCTCATGACCCTGAGATCATGACCTGAGCTGAAATCCAGAGTTGGATCCTTATCTGACTGAGCCCGATGAGCGCCTCTGTCTTTTTGCGCTTTTAATTTTTATTATTTATTTATTTATTTTAAAAAATATTTTATTTATTTAGTTGACAGACAGAGATCACAAGTAGGCAGAGAGGCAGGCAGAGAGGGGTGGGGGAAGCAGGATCCCTGCTGAGCGGAGAGCCCCATGCCATGCGAGGCTCAATCCCAGGACCCTGGCATCACCACCCAAGCCGAAGGCAAAGGCTTTAACCCACTGAGCCACCCAGGGGCCCCTTTTTGTGCTTTTTAAATCCAGGTTTGGTGTGCATGGTTCAGAACCCACATAGAAGTACTGGGCTTACAAAGAATGACGACAGGGCCCTGCCTACCTATTCTCTGCACTCCCAGGGAATCAATAGCTTTACGGTTTAGCCAAGTTTTTCTTCTATTTCTTGTATTTTTTCTGTATTTCTATACTAGTGGATCTAACTGCGATGTCTTGATTTTTTTTTTTTAATTTTAGATATGACCCTATTGACTTTCTTTTGTGCAAGGGGGAATTTATAATTTTTATAAATTATAAATTTATATGCCTCCTCTCTGCCCCCTGTCCCCCAGCTTCCCCTTCTGCCATCCCTCTGACAATATTAAATCTTCATTTTGGATGACATCAATATTCAATGTTTACATTATTATGACAATGTAGCTGTTTTTCACAGGGAGTGATTTATGACATTAAGATGATAACTTCTTGTGCAACTTGACGTTTTCTCAGAATGATTGCCCCCTGGTCCCTCTTTGTTTTGTTTATGCTTTGTTGTCTATGAACTAATTACAAAGGATTTCCCCAAATCCGTGACAAATGAATGCCTCTATTTCCAGCCCATCCAGTAACTGACTGGTTTTCTTTTTGTGTGTATTTTTCAGAAAGTCCTTTCGAGCCTCTAGCCTGTGCTCTCGTCCAGACTGTTCTCTGCATGCTGCACCCAGATTCTTACCCATCTCCTGCTTCTAGACCTCCCCTGCACCCCAGATCCCACTGCATGGTCCTTCTTGGATTTTTTGCTTCTTTTCAGTAACTTCCTGAGAAAGGGTGACTAGGAGCTAAGTTGTTAAAGACCTTGGTTATCTGAAAATGTCTTGATTTTAGCCCCATCCCTGATTGATATTGAGGCTGACTCTGGATTGGAAATCATTTCCCTTTAGAATTTTGAAAGCATTGTTCCATTGTCTTCTGGCTTCTATTGTTGAGATGTCAGATAACGTTCAGATCCTCAGGTTTGTTTGTATGTGACCTGCTTCTTTACTTTGGAAGATGTTAGGATTTTTCTCCATTTCTTTGTTCTACACTTCATGCTGGTGTTCCTTGGAAAGTCTGAAAAAAAAAATTTAAACTAATTTTTAAGGTTTAATTCATGGTGCCATATACTTGGAGGACCTGTTAAGTCTTAGAATCCATTTCCTTTAGTTCTGGAACAGTTATCTTGTATTATTATTATTATTATTATTATTATTTTTAAAGATTTTATTTATTTATTTTACAGAGATAGAGATCACAAGTAGGCAGATAGTCAGGCAGAGAGAGAGAGGGGGAAGCAGGCTCCCCGCTGAGCAGAGAGCCTGATGTGGGGCTTGATCTCAGAACCCTGAGATCATGACCTGAGCTGAAGGCAGCAGCTTAATCCACTGAGCCACCCAGGCGCCCCCCCTTGTATTATTTTTTGATAATTGCATGTTCTCTGTTAACTGTATTTTGTTTTTCGGTAACTCCCCTTAGCTGAATGATAAACCTGTTAGATTAATTCTTGAATTTTCGTATCTTTCTTGTTTTCTACTTGTTTTCCTTCTTTTTTTAAAATTAAAGTTTATTAAAATTTAATTTCATTATCATAGAGTGTATTACTAGTTTCAGAGGTGGAATTCAGTGATTCATCAGTTGCATGGAACACCCAGTGCTCACTCCATCAAGTGCATTCCTTAATGCCCATCACCCGGTTACTCCATCTTCCCACTTCCTCCCCTCCAGCAACCCTCAGTTTGTTCCCTAGAGTTAAGAGTGTGGTTTGTCTCCTTCTCTGTTTTTATCTTACTTTATTGCTATTTTTTGGATGATTTTAAAAAAGTAATCTCTATATCCACGGGTTCAAGCCCCATAAGCCCGAGGTCAAGAGTCGTGTGCTCCTCCAACTGATCCATCCATGTACGCCTTTTTCTATTTTTATGGAGAATTTTCTTTTTTTCAAATATTCTGCTGGTGAAAAAAAATTACTGCTATCCTATTTTAATTTCAAAGAGTTTTTCTCTGAATGCTCATTTTATAGCCCCCTTGTTCTCTTTTCATGAAATGCACTATCTAATTTTTCTGTGGCTATGAAAATACATACATTATGTATATTTTTTTCTCTTTCCTGTCATCTCTCTCTTTTCTTTGGAATTCTTTTATTTTCTGTTTGCTCTTATGTGACTTTCAGTTAGAGACTTTTCTGCAATGTCTGGTGCTCTTTGGCTCTCCACACATATCTACAAGTGAGGTATGAGATACCCCTGGGAAGACCCTGTGCTTGGGGAAGCCTTGATGACCAGTGGGCCTCAGTACAGGGTGACAAGGTGGGGTGACTTAGCTATTTCCAGAGAGGATTTCCTAGTATCAGTATCTTTAGGTCTTTTCTCTTGGAGTGGCCATTTTCTCAAAAGAGAAATCCTTCTCTTATCTGCTTGGACGAGGGGTGTAGGTTTGGCTGAGAAATTCTAGAAGTTCAGTGGGACAAGGTGGCACACATCTTTATCATTCAGTGTATAGACTTACCCTTGTTCCCTCTGGTCGTTTTATTTTATTTAAATTTTGGTAAATTTTTATTTTTTAGAAGATTTTATTTATTCATTTGAGAGAGAGAGAGAGAGAGAGAGAGAGACAGAGAGCGCAAGTTCCACAAGCTGGGGGAGAGGGAGAAACAGACTGCCAGCTGAGCTGGGAGCCTGATGATCCCTGCACCTGGAGATCATGACCTGAGCCAAAGGCAGATGCTTAACTGACTGAGCCACTGAGGTGTCCCCCTTTCTGTTTTTAAGATGGTCCCTCACCCCCATGTTCAGCTGTCTGCCATCCTTGAGTCTTTTTTAAAAAATTAACCTATAATGTATTATTTGCCCCAGGGGTACAGGTCTGTAATCATCAGTCTTACACAATTCACAGCACTTACCATAGGATATACCTTCCCCAGTGTCCATAACCCAGCCCATCCCAACACTCCTACCCCCCTACCCTCCAGCAACCCTGTTTGTTTTGTAAGATTAAGAGTCTCTTATGGTTTGTTTCCCTCCCGATCCCATCTTGTTTCATTTTTTCGTTCCCTACTCCCAATAACCCCCCGCCCTGCCTCTCAAATTCCTCATATCAGAGAGATCATATGATAATTGTCTTTCTCTGATTGACTTATTTTGCTCAGCAAAATACCCTCTAGTTCCATCCACCTCGTTGCAAATGGCAAGATTTCATTTCCTTTGATGGCTGTGTAGTATTCCATTGTGTGTGTATGTGTGTGTGTACATACCACCTCTTCTTTATGCATTCATCTGTTGATGGACATCTAGGTTTTTTCCATAGTTTGGCTTGTGGACATTGCTGCTATAAACATTTGGGTGCACGTGCCCTTTTGGATCACTACATTTGTATCTTTAGGGTAAATACCCAGTAGTGCGATTGCTGGGTCATAGGGTAGCTCTATTTTCAACTTTTTGAGGAATCTCCATGCTGTTTTCCAGAGTGGCTGCACCAGCTTGCATTCCCATCAATAGTGTAGGAGGGTTCCCCTTTCTCCACATCCTTGCCAACATCTGTTGTTTCCTAACTGGTTAATTTTAGACATTCTGACTGGTGTGAGGTCTTATCTCATTGTGGTTTTGATTTGTATTTCCCTGATGCTGAGTGATGGTGAGCACTTTTTCATGTGTCTATTGGCCATCTGGATGTCTTCTTTGCAGAAATGTATGTTCATGTTTTCTGTCCATTTCTTGATTGGATTATTTGTTCTTTAGGTGTTGAGTTTGATGAGTTCTTTATAGATTTTGGATACTAGCCCTTTATCTGATATGT
Organism: Mustela erminea; assembly: GCF_009829155.1. Classification (NCBI taxonomy): domain Eukaryota; kingdom Metazoa; phylum Chordata; class Mammalia; order Carnivora; family Mustelidae; genus Mustela; species Mustela erminea. The sequence continues at coordinate 92,626,366 of NC_045616.1, forward strand.
CATTTGCAAATATCTTCTCCCATTCTGTCAGTTGTCTTTTGGTTTTGTTGACTGTTTCCTTTGCTGTGCAAAAGCTTTTGATCTTGATGAAGTCCCAAAAGTTCATTTTTGCTCTTGATTCCTTTGCCTTTGGTGATGTGTCTAAGAAGAAGTTGTTGTAGCTGAGGCCAAAGAGGTTGCTGCATGTGTTCTCCTCAAGGATTTTGGTGGATTCCTGTCTCACACTGAGGTCTTTCATCCATTTTGAGTCTATTTTTGTGTTTTGTAAGGAAACGGTCCAGTTTCATTCCTCTGCATGTGACTATCCAATTTTCCCAACAGCATTTGTTGAAGAGACTGTCTTTTTCCCACTGGACATTCTTTCCTGCTTTGCCAAAGATTAGTTGACCATGGAGTTGAGAGTCCATTTCTGGGCTCTCTATTCTGTTCCATTGATCTATGTGTCTGTTTCTGTGCCAGTACCATACTGTCTTGATGATGACAGCTTTGTAACAGAGCTTGAAGTCTGGAATTGGGATGCCACTAACTGTGGCTTTCTTTTTCAACATTCCTCTGGCTATTTGGGGTCTTTTCTGGTTTCATATAAATTGTAGGATTATTTGTTGAGAAATAGAGAACTTTTTAAGTTATCCGGGTATCCCAGAACATCCCAAATGAAGACAGTGTAAGTGGAGATTTTTTTTCTCTGTGATTTAAACATGAAATGATCGTTCAATCTGACACTGAGACTGTTTGACAATTAACAGTAAAATGTACATTGCCAGTTAAACACAGTTTGATTCTTACAACAAGCTCTTATTAGGCAAGTAAATGCAAATCATGCTCTGTACCTGAAATGATACCAGAGAGAATCTTAAATTCTGTGATTTTTTTTTCTTGGTATCACCTATCTTTGCAGAGTGGACCAGTGGGTCTGCTGTAGGTATGGCTTGAATAATTTCTTTCTTTTTCTCTGTGTTTAAAGATTTATTTATTTGAGAGAGAGAGAGAGTAGATGTTGGTTTGGCTATTGTGGAGATTGCTGCTATAAACATTTGGGTGCACGTACATCCTTGAGTCTTTGACCCCAAATCTCCATCTAGTTGACCTCCCATGTTTTCTTCGTGCTGAGGGTAGGGTGGTTATCTTGCTAGGAGGTAGGAGAAGAATTCCTAGGTCTTATGTAGACTTTCCACCAGTCCTCCTGTGTTTAGCCCCACCTATGCCTCAGAGGTGTCTGGTGCTTCTTCAATCTTTGGGCCTTTTCCAGGTTCTGAATGGGTTTGTTCATCCAAACACAGACTTATGTTTCCATCTACTCCCATCTGCAAAGCCATTTGGCACTTGCCCATCTGCTTTTCAGCTTCCTGAAACTGCTGTTGATGTATTTGTCTTCTGTCGTCCTCTCTTTTCTTTGTCATTGAGGGTTTCTGTCACTTTAAACCTTCAGGGCTATTTTAGAGGAGTTTTTTGGGGGATGGGAAGCAGAGATAAATGTCTATGTTCAGGCCTCTGTGTTGACCCTGAGCATCTCATTTCTTCTTTACAATGGAAGTGGGAGTAGAGGCACAGCTCATCTGTTTGTTATGTGTCCCCACAAGAATGGCCTTGGCCAAGGATGTCTCCTTGCTGGGGTATTGGTGTATTTTAGTAACAGAACACCCAGCTCAAACAGCTTATACAGTAAAAGGATGTATCTCATCTGATAAGCAGCTCTGAGACAGGGCAGCTCCAGGTTTGGTGAATTCAGCAACTCAGCAATATCACTGAACATTCTTCCTACTTCCCCACTCCATGCTAGTCCCTCTCATGGTCACAAAATGGCTGCTGTGGTTCCACCCACCATTTAGATCCTTGTGTACAAATGTTTATAGGCAGAAAAGATAGCATCCTTTCATTGGTTTACTCTCTTTTTAAAAATGTATGATTGTGTCCTGGTCTCTGCAAGCTGGCATAATGAAATGACATAGATGGGTGATGACTTAAAAATAGCACGTCTTTGTTTCCCATAGCTCCAGAGGCTGCGAAGTCTGGAATCATGGCAGCAGCAGATTCTGTGTTTGGTGAGGGTTTTCTGGTTCACAGATGGCTGTCTTTTTGCTGTTTTCTCACTTGGCTGAAGTGAGTCTCACTTGGCAGGGGACTCTTTTAGAAGGGCACTAATCCTGGCCTCTGTCCTCATGCTCTGATAAACTTCCCAAAGTCCCACTGCCAAGTATCATCACCTTAGGGGTTAGGGTTTCAACATATGAATTTGATGGGGTGGGTGGGACACAAGCATTCAGAGTATAGCAAATTGTTTGCATATGTGTTACACAGCTTTGCAAATCTAAAACACTTAAAAGGTATGCAGTGAAAAGTTTCCCTATTCCTCCTCTTCTGTCTGCTCAGTAGTAGGACTTTCTTGTTTTATTCTTCCAGTCTTTTTTTTTTAAAAGATTTTATTTTTTAAATAATCTTTACACCCAATGTGGACTTGAACTTAGAACCCTGAGGTGGAGAGTCACATGCCCCGCTGCGTGAGCCAGCCAGGTGCCCTCTTCTAGAATATTTTTATATAATGCATATTAAAGCAAATATGAACATGTAGTTCTATCTACCTCATGCCCATTTTTTATTTTTTTTTAAAGTACAAATGGTAGCATACTCTAAGTATTTTGGGACACTGCTTCTTTTTTTCACCTCGTAAAATATTTTGGTACACAAAGTACATCCTTAATATTTTATAGCTGTATCATATTATGCTAGATGCCTGCAAACTAATTTGTTGAACCAGTCATCTCCTGATAGACGTTTCAGTTGTTTCCCATATTTGCTATTATAATACATTCTACAGATCTGTTGGTTTTCCTATAAGATGAATTCCCAGAATTACAACTGCTGGGGCAAAAGAGACATGTCTTGTGACCTTGACAGATGTTGCCTGGTGCCCTTCAGCGGTTTGTACCACATTTTTCCACCAGCAGTGTACAGAGGGTCTGTTTCCCATACACCAATAGACGATGTTCTTAACTTTTTGGATTCTTGCCAATCTAATAGGTGAAAAATGGTCCTTGTATCTCTATTTAAGAGCTAAGAAATCATTCCCAGGGGCTTCTCCAGCAGGCTTGTTCTCCTGAGCAATGTCTCCTTGATCAGAATTTTGTAATATGCCTCATCCTAAGCTTGTCATTGGCAAAAGGAATGAAAGGACTAATTGGTTTAAGGTTAATCCAGATTAACATCCTGTGGTGGGGCTGGGATAGTGGCCAGCCTTCCCACCGCCTGGCGGCCTGGATTACACCAGCTTTTGTTAGCGAGGAACTTGGGACTGATGCCATCCATCGGAAGGCACCCAGCAGGGTCTGGGGCTTTGTTCCTGCTGCACCCTCCTGCTAAAGGGCTTGGCTTCAAACGTGTGCCTCCAAGGTCAGGCAAGCCTGCTTTTAGGATTCCTCATTGTCACGTGCTCAATGCTACTTGGCTGTCGAGGATGGGAGGATGCTCTGTGATTGTGGAAGCCACCTGATCTCTGATCACATCCAAGATACTGGTTGTATAAACCAGGTAAGAGAAGCCTCTCGGTTTTAGAATTGGCAGCCCTGAGTTCCAATTTCCCTGTATGATGCACTAGCCATGTAACCACTTAGCCTCTCTGGGCTTCAGTTTTCTCCATTGTAAAACTGGGCCAGGACTTCTACGATAGTGGCCGTAAGGAGGTTTAGAGGTATGTACATCATGTGCCCAGCCCAGAGCCTGGCCCACAGGGAGATCTCAGCAGAGGTCTGTCCTGATTCAAGTCTCCACGTCAGGAAAGAATATTCTGCCGGCTGTGGCCTTGGGTCTTGAGCTCAATTGTCCCTCTGTCCCCAGGCTCAGCACACAGCCAGAGCCTCAAAAAAGGTGCTCAATCTATGCTTGTTGAAGGAGTCACAGAAGAGCAATAAATTACTACAAAAGTCATAGCTACACATCCTAACAGTATTTGGCTTTCTTGGCCGTATTGAGGCACAGTTTCCCTTGATACCCGTCTGTATTGATTCATTTACACATGCCCTGCCTCCTGATGACGTGCACTGTTTATCTACAGCATCGGCTCCCTATCGATTTATCAATGCCCATTTTGCTCAAGAATCAATGGCTTAATTGCATCTCCGCAGACCTGGGGATACAATCTGCGTGCTGTGTAGAACACAACCCTGAGTTGAGAACCTGCTGAAGCTTTTGTCTTTTCCTTGTGAGTTTTCCTACATATGGTCCTGCTCTAATGGACAGTTCCCAAGACCGGAGTGACCAGGCAGAGGCATCATTAGTGCCCTGGCAGAGGTCAGGCCCCCCGAGACACCTGGTGACCCAAGTTGGGTGTGTGTGAAGGTATCCAAGCAGATGGAGATTCACCCTTATGGGAAGGGCTGTTGGTGGGGGGGAGGGTGCCTGCAGCTGGCGTGGGCTTTTCTCCTGTGACCCTTCCTGGTGTGTGTGTTCCTCCGTTTAGCCCTACCTCCCTGGACATTTCTCCTGAAGACTGGACACTTCAGAGCAAGGGTATGTTCCGGTTTGTTTGTACCCCCAGGATCTGCTGTACACATAATAGGGGCTCGATGAGGTCTGGCTGAATGCTTGAGGATCAAACACACCTCTCTCTGGGTCTCCTTGCCTGGGCTTCTAAGTGGTGTGGGAGCTGGGGAGAGAAGGTGCAGGGCTCGGACGGTAGGTGGCGCTCTGCCAAAGTCTGCCATCCCTATCTAGCTCTCCCTCAGGAGAGCTTCAGAATTCACCTGACTTTGAGCTTCTTCAGCGTTTACCCGATTTTAAAATGAAACAGAAAGTGATGATTAGGCGTTTTTTACTTTTTAACTCTTGAAGTGATATTGAAAAGTCTGATGTTATAAATGTTATGGAATTGCAATCAATCAACTCAGATAATGTCCATTTATTAAGCCCCTACTAAGTGCTAGGTACGGTATGAGCATATTAATTCCGAAGGGAGTATTCCTCTTCTTGTAGCATGTCCCCCAGACTAATCTATCTGTATTACTTACCTTTTAGAGGAATACATTGATGAATTGCCCTATTAAAAGAGAATAAAGGTATTTAAAGTCTTTAATGGGAGAGAAATCGCAAAGGAGTTTTTAAGGCGAACTTAGAATTGTGTAGAATGTTCAGCACATTATGTTAATTTTTTTTTCAGAGGCTGAATGGCTTAGAGGGGGAAAAAAAATCAACCTGTTCTCATCTTATTGCAGAAGCCGGGTAATCTTTGTCTCATCAATGCTAACAAATAGACCACTAATAGCAGTTTGTGTTTGTAACAGTGAGAAATGTTTCTCTGGAAAATATTATTAGCACTTATATTATCTTACAGATGATGCTCTGGCTCAACAGAGGGTCCTAGTAAAAATATAATAGCAGATTGCTGCTGACGGGCTCTCTATTTTTATGTTCGAGATGTCATTATTTTGCAGAGTTGAAAGAAGTTCTTTGAAAACATAGGCATCACACACATACCATTGCCAGAGCCCAAGTTTGCAAAGGAGCCTGGGGCGGGGAGTAGGCGGGTGGGCTTGTAGCTTGCTGAGGTCCCAGGCCTCTCTCTCCCATGCTGGGGAAGCTGGCGGAGCTGGTGGAGTGTGTGAGAGTGGAAGTGGTGTCACCTTCCATGGGACAGAGTCGGGGGTAGCTCTAAGCAGGTTCCTGGCCTGGTCCTGCTCAGTGGCCATCTTCCTCCCTGGACTGTGGCTGGGTTCCTGCTACGGCCTCAGTACCAGCCCTATGCTGGGTACACATAAGGGCTTCTGCCATCCTGGGTGACCCAAGTGTTTAAACTATGGGCAATGTGGACAGAGAGGTGTGACTCTACAGGGTGCCACCCCAGGGACCCAGAAAGCAATTTTCTTTGTGCTCGGGCCTCTTCTCGAAGGAGCCCAGGTTCTGGCTCATCTGGGGGCAGGACAGAGGAGGGGGAGATCTCCTTGGTCTGAGGAAGCTGGTGACCACTATTGGTGGTGTTAGGGAAAGACACGAAGAGGAGAAGGGCAAGCTTTCCAGGCAAGGGGGAGGGCATAAGCAAGAATTTAAGTGCACTTGAGGTTAAGGGTGTATTTTGGCCAAGGGCAGGGTGGGGAGGCACTTAGCTTTGCATGTCTGCCCAACCCTAGCCCAAAACCCACTTTCCATTCTTTCTATCCTTGGAAGAGTACTTAGGATTTTCTCTGCCCACAGACCTCTTTCCAATTCTGAAAGGGCCATTCTCCATCTGCAGCGTGAGGGGTGAAATCAGGGATGTCTCTGGAGTCTGCCATGCCAACGGACAGGGGTTCTGGAAGCATGGTTTCCCTGTAGTCCTCCCCTTCGCTGCGTGTGTGCTAGTCAGGCAGGACACTGCCTCCAGAAGCTCACAGTCCACGTGGGAAATAATCACCATGGGGGGCAGTGTGGCTCACACTGGAGGCTTGGTGTCCATTTCTATGCGTCCTGGCCAAGTGCAGAGCCTGGGCCACAGCAAGCCCCGATCTTGGTCTGAAGAGTCCTGTGGACATCATGGACCCAGGGTGAAGGCTGGAGCAGGGCCATTTCGTACTTCAGGTATGAAGAGGGTTCATCAGTAGGACGGGAAAGGCCTTGTAGGGGCGTCTGGGTGGCTCAGTGGGTTAAAGCCTCTGCCTTCAGCCCAGGTCATGATCTCAGGGTCCTAGAATCGAGCCCCGCATCGGGCTCTCTGCTCAGCAGAGAGCCTGCTTCCTCCTCTCTCTCTCTGCCTGCCTCTCTGCCTGCTTGTGATCTGTCAAATAAATAAAATCTTTAAAAAAAAAAGAAAAAGAAAAAAGAAAGTCCTTGTGGGTGGATATGCAGCGGCAAGTGCTCAAGACTCAGAGGTCAAGGCTGCCCAGACTGTCTGCAGTATGGGCTGCAGAAGAGGGGGTGATGCCTTTGAGGCCAGATCACGAGGGCCTGGTTGCCATAGTGAGCTGTCTGTATACATCCTCCTCTGCTTTTCTGCTTGGGGACCCAAGCACGATGTGCCTAGAGGGGTGACATCCTAAGGGGAGAACTAGAGAGACCCTCCCAAGGCAGCCGCTACCCCTCTTCTGGCTGGCTGGGTGGGCCTAAGAACTTCTTGGGAGACAAAGGGCTCCAGTCTGAGGCTTGAAGCCAGGAAGAGGCCTGGCCTCTTGGCTTGCAGACAGTGAAAGGGACCCCAAACTTTATTCCAGGAGGAAGAACATGCAAGGTCTAATGTCAGTCTTCTGCGGGGCCAGGGGCTGCTTGTGGGCCCATCATGCTCCCAACCAGGGTTGGAGCTCAGGTTCTCGGGGAGGAGCCCAGGATGTGATGGCCTCTAGGTCCAGGCAGGCCCACGCAGTGCTCAGCCTCTGAAATGTGCTGTATCCGCGGGCGTGTTCTCCCTCAGGTTCCACACATGCTCTGGAGTTGGCCCCAGAGGGTGTCCCAGACCCCAAAGCTCCAGGGCTGGTCAGGGCTAGGCCCTGAGAAAGGGCCCTTTGTTGATGGGGGGGGGGAGGAGCAAGTAGGCTCCAGGCCCTGCCCAGCCCACCTCGGGGGCAATATCCAGTGTTCTGAGGGCACAGGTGGGCAGACGGTGAGTGAGCTCAACTCTTTGCTTATAGACAGGAGCCTGAGTGCCCCCCATCTCCTCCGTGTCCCAGCAGGTGGTTCCTCTGGGTGCTGAAGTCCTGGAAGTACCCAGGATAGGATGATGTATTCGGGGAGAGAACCAAGAAAAACAACCACCTTTTACTGTGCCAGGGAACAGGGAAGGAGCTCCTTATGAGCAAAGGGGAGAGAGTCATGGTTCGTTACTCAGCTTGGGAACCTGAGAACAGAACTGAGAACAGCCATTTTTGTCAGAGTGATGGCACCTGAAACTCCCCACAGGGGTTCCCAAGGCCCTTCTGTTTGGCTCTGGCCACTCCTCTCTCCTCCTCTCACCCCCAAGTGGCTGCTCGGACTTTCTCAGGCCCCAGGTCTTCCTCAGCCTCCATGGCCCTTCCCTGGCACTAAGCCCGTTGTCAGGAAGTCTGCCGAGGCCCTCCAGAGCAGAGGGGCTCCGACAGTCCCTTCAGGACCCAGAGCTCACCTCATTCCCACGTAGGAGGCTGTTTGCATCTGTCTCCCCGCTTCCTGATTGTTGGGTCTCTAGGGGTCGGGATTACCATATTTTTTGTCTCTGTAGCTCCCAGCCTCGCTTGGGGCCTGAGATGATGCTTGCAGAGGATGAGTCTTGATGGTTTTGGGGTAAAAAGTCAGCAGAGGTGCAGTGCAGGAAGTGGGGCTGGGCGGGGGTCCCAGCACAAGCTGTGAGTGCACCATGGAGAAAGACTAACTCTCTGGAGTTCTGTGGGTCTGCACAGCCTCGTACTTGCAGCTGCTTGACGTTCCCAGCCCTTGTGGTAACACTGGGGTTCTTTGAGGGCACTTGTTTTATTCTCCCCCTCCCTATAGCATCACAGTCCAGTTCAGGATTTTGCAAACAGTTGGCACTCCGTTAATGTTTGCGGACTAGATGAATGACTGATTGAACTTAGTGTGTTGTCGATGTATGCGAGCCCTGTGGTCTGTCTGGGCTTCAGCTTCTCCAGCTGTACAGGGACTGAGTTGGGGGGAATCTTCTGGCTTTGTGGGCTCTCCCCACTGTGACTTGACTCTGATGTGGATTTCTCCATGTCTCGGACATCCCTCCCCTTCTGCCAGGGTGCAGAGAAGATGTATGGGAGAGGTTGGGGCAATGGGGCTAAGTCCCATGGTGGGGACAGACACTGCAGGCCCCCAAGAGTCCCCTCGGATCCTGAGGGTTGAGCCCACAGCTGCAGCCCCTGCTGACCCTCGGGGCATCACTTCTACGTCCTTCTCCTTCGCCTGCCAGGATCTAGGCACTCAGTTGTCGGGGGGCTGTGCCCTGGGACACAGGACAGTGGGAGACAGGGCCTTGTGGGTGGGCTGTCACGATTAGCTGGCTCTGAGGGCTCCCCCCTACCGCCACCATGGCTATGGGGGAGCGAAGGAGGCAGGGAACATGGGCAGAAGCTGCTTCTGAGGCTCAGGCTTTCTCACCTTCCTGGGGCGAGGTGAGCAAGAGTGGAGCCCAGACAACAGCTTAGCAAGGAGGGCGAAAATTCTTGGCTGCCGGGACTCTGCCCCCTGCTGCTCTGGGGAAAGGGGCAGATGGCTAGTCTTCCAGGAGGAGGCAACTGAAATCATAGCCCATGCCTAGGAGCCCTGTAGAGCTGTAGCCATGTTGAAGAGCGAGACGGTGAATAGCACGGTGAAAGTGTGTGTGTGTGTGTGTGTGTGTGTGTGTGGTGTGCACGGTGTCTGGCAGTGGGCTTCCCTGACGAGCTTTGCAGTGAGGCGTGTGTTAGTTTCCTAAGGAGGCTGCGATGCATGACCACAAACATTTCTGGAGGCCAGAGTCTGAGACCAGGGTGTCGGCAGGGCCGTGTTCCCAGTGCAGCGTCTAGGGGAGGGTCCTTTCCTGCCTCATGCAGCATCTAGGTGTCTGCTGGCGGTCCTTGGCTCGCGGTGGCCCATGATCTCTGTCTTCACATGGCCATCATCCTTGTGTCTCCGTGGGCCCTTTTCTGTCCCTGTAAGCACACTCTCCTTGGATTTAGGGCCCATCTAAATGAGCACAGTGGTCGTCTCTTGATTCTTACCTTAATTACATCTGCAAAGACCCGATTTCCAAACAAGATCCCATTCTGAGGTTCTGGGTGGTTGTGAATTTTGGGGGAACCCATTCATCCCATTGCAAAGAAGGGCTCTTGTTTGTCTATATTTATGTCTCTTTTCCTGACCTGGTAATTATCCTATGGGCCAACTTAGCAGTGTTTTTAGAACCAGGCAGGGGGAGGGGCTAGGATTCTTATCATTTGGTATGTAGACTTCTGCTTCATATATTTGCCTTTTGGGCCCTACACTTGACTGGGCCTGGGGGTGCAGACAGTGGCCCTTCGAGCCCCCAACCTTCTGCCTCTGTGTGTAGGGCCTTTGCAGCCCTTGCTGCTTTGGGCATGGGAGGGTGGTGAGTATCTCATTGCTTTTTATATAGATTTTTCAGGCAGTCCTTCTGGTTCGAGCACCACCTGTACCCCTACTCTCAGAGGTGCCTGAGTCCTCAGACTCTGGGGCAATGCAGGGTTAGGGACGTTGCAGACCGGTTGCTTTCCGGCTTTTCCCCACTGCTGGCTCTGGCCTGGTGTTCCCTGGTCTGCCGTGTCAGTTACCATCTGGTTTCCAGCCTCCCAAATTTTGATGTTATTTGTCTTCTATTCGATTTATACCTTTGTGGGTATTATCCATTTACTGTCACTCTCCTAAAATCCATCAGTGGACTCTGATCACATTTAAGAAGATGCCCAGATTCTCACCATGGCCAGCCTCCCAGCCTGGGGTTTCTTACACATAGAACGCCAGCCCTCTGGTGTTCTGAGCTGAGCCTTTCTCTTCCCCTCTCCCTAAAAATAATCAGTCTTCAGAATGACCTTCTTAGAACTCTTACCCTTCCATCTTTTTATTTTTCCCATGGACGGGACCAGGCTTCTGTGCCAGGGAGTAGGGATCCCCGTTCAGCTGAGGAAAGCAGACAGATGGCCACGAGCTCCTCGTGGTGTCCCTGTCCTCTTCTCTCTCTCCCCTTCTCTCTCAGGGTCTGGCCAAGACAACCTGGAACTTTCTGGAAGGTTTCTTGGGGGAGACTAGGGAATGGAGCCTTCCTCACTGAGGTTTTAAAAGGAGGCCGTCCAACCTCTCCAAGTTCAGGTTTCTATTACATGTGTAGAATGCAGAAGCTGATGATCATCTATGAAAATTCAATAAACCTTGAAAACAGCATCAGGGTTGATATCTGTAATTTAAAATAATGGATACTAAGAAATTGTTTCTCATTTATCTCTACTGCTGAGATTGTGGCATGAAAGAGACTTCATTAGGCGTAGATTTTTTTTTAAGAAAAAAAAATAGTGTCATTTATCTCAATCAGTGATGGATGCAGGAGGTAGCTGATGATTGTGGTTAATAAAACCCGGCCAACAAAAGCCTTGATTTTTTTACGCAGTTTGGGACAACTGAAGGGAGCCACAAAAAATTACAGCAGAAAGGGACAGAAATGCAAAGTCTTGTTTTGGTGTAAAAGTACCACTTTGATTTGTTAACCAACCCATTTGGCCTGCAGTATTGTTCAGAAATTAGGGGACAAGCGGGGGGCTGAAATATGATTGAGCCCCAGGCCGCATATGTCCAGAACCTCCCCTTTCCCCAGTATTCCTCCTTCCCATCCAGAGGCCTTGAACTGCTGGGGGTGCCTGTGAAGGTACGGCCCTCGGCTCCCAGGGTGGGCTGGGCTTGGCTGGAGAGATGCCCGAGGTGTGTGTGTGCACGTGTGTGTATATGTGTCTGTGTGGTGTCCAAGAGGCAACATTCTTATTTTTGCAGTATTTCCACCCAGAAATAAAAAAAAATCTCAAGAGTCCAGTTCCTGCAAATGACACATTGGTGGAGAGGAAGACCACGGGTGTGAGGGTGATGACTTAACTCCCCTTTTAGGACAAAGAGCATTTATCTACCATCTTAAACTCTTCCCGCTGTCCCCGCTTGGCTAGAGGTGGAGGACGAGTCCTGCTATGGGGTCCACACCCGTGTGGGGATCTGGAAGGGGAGGTTCCGCTGAAGCCCCCAAGTTTGAATCGTGTGTTGGTTTGAGCAGATGTTGCTTTTGAGCTGTGTGCCAGGTGTGCTGCTGCCCAGAGCCATGTGGGGGTGACAGTGGTGCTAGATGTTGGGGTGGGGGTGACACCAAGCAGGCAGGGGTTCCCAGGGCGATGTCCTACCTTGTGGCCTCCTGCCCTCCTCCACGTTTCACTCCCACCCCCCGCTGTCTGCGGAGCTGGCTGCTTGGGCTTCTGATGTGTTTTAGATGCAGGTCATGTGTGTGAGCCTCTTTTCCCCTGTGTGTGCGTGCGCAGACACACACACACACACACACACACACGCACACACATGTCTCGAAAGGGGAAGCTTCCATCCAGCTACCGAGCGAGGGACATCCCACTGTTAGGCCACGGATCAAAGAATGCTAATTGATCAAATATTAAATGCCATTTAAACGCCACACTGAATAATTCACCTTTTCTCGTGTGAGCAGCTTTGTGGCAGCTGGAATGAGGAGAAGGGGCCTTCATGCTGATAACGGTGTGAGCAGGGGAGGGGAGGCAATGTTTGTTTTCCTCAAGTGTTGTGAAATGTGTGAGAACCGAAGTTTTCACTTATTAAATTCAGTCCTGGAGGAGTATGGTGTCAAGATTTTCCATCTCGACCTGATTTTTAAAGAATCAGGTGATGGGGACAAAGAAGGCCTTTAGAGGGGGAGGTGATGAAATCCTTGGTGGGAGCAACTGCTGGTGGGGCCAAGGACACTCTGCCCGGAGACGGGGAGACTCCGAAAATAAGGGAGAACCACACTGCAAGTAGGCTGAAGCAGGTGTCCCCCATCCCCCCAGATGTCCTTGTTCTAATCACTGGGGCCTGTGAACTCATTCTCTTACCTGGCAAGGGACTCTGCAAAAGTGATTAAGTTGGTCTAGAGGGACGGAATTGTGAGTGTAATTACCCAGGTGAGCCCCAGGAAGTCACGAGGGTCCTTTCAGAGGAGAGGAGGGGTTTCAAAGTCAGAGAAGGAGGCCTGATAACAGAAGCGAGTTTGGGATGACACAGCCATGAGCCAAGGAATGTGGGCAGCCTCCAGAAGCTGGAAAAGGCAAGGGTTGGTTATCTAGGGCCTCCGAAGGAACACAGTTCTGCGGATACTTTGCTTTTAGCCTCGTATGATCCGTTTTGGGGGTCTGACTTGCTGAACTGTAAGGTAATACATTTGCATTGTTTGAAGTCACTAGATTGAGAGTCACTTGTTAGGGCAGTAATAGGAAGCTAATACATGCACCTCTTACTCTGTCTCCCTGCTTGCTGTGTGTCTAAAATAACACCAGCAGACCTACTCCTGTGGGGCCACGTGGGGAAAGCAGGTGTTCGTGATTATAATTACTGTTAGTAACATTGGTAAGCACTTCCTATGTGCCCTGCTCTGTCCTAAGAGCTCTCCTTGCCTTAGTCTGTTTAGTCCTCCTATCAAGCCCATGGTCAGATCCCACTGGTGTCCACACCATTTTAGTCTTCCACTGCTGCCCAACTGATTACAGTTCAGAAGACCGAACATTTATTACCTCCCAGTTTCTGTGAGTCAGGATTCTGGGAAAATCTCAGCCTCGTTGTTCTGGCTTGGGATCTGTCATGAACCCTGCCATTCCCCACCATGAAGTGTCCAGGGGGGCTACAGTCATCGCAAGGCTGGACTGGGGATGGGTGCACTTCCCAGCTCACTCACGTTATGGTCGGCAGCCTCCAGACTCCTTGTGGTTGGCTGGAGGCTCCAGGTCCTTCTCCACAGGGCTGCTCTCAGCAAGGTAGCTTGTCTCTCCCCAGTGTAAGGGACAAGAAAATGGGAGCGAGGGAGAGGGAAGGAAGTGGGGGAAGACAGAGAGGAGAGAGAGATCTCAAGACGGAAGCCATAGTCTTCCTATCACTTAGTCTTAGAGGGGACATTCTATCTCTTCCACCATATTCCATACATTCTTCTACCATATTCTACCCATTCTTCCACCATATTCTATCATTAGAAGCTGGGGAAGATATTCAGCCACACTCAAGGAGAGGGGACCACACAGGGGTGCGAAACCAGGAAGTGGAGATCATTGAGGACCCTCTTAGAAACTGCCTACCATGCCCATTTTGCAGATGGGATGACTGAAGTCCAGACAGGTTAGGCTGGTAAAAGCCAGAGCTAGGATTGGAATCTAGGTCTGGGTGTGCTCAGCGCCCACGTTCTTAACCATCCCGTGGTCATGCTTCTGCTAAGCCCATGCATATAAATCCTCCTTCCTGTGTTATTAAACACTCCTGCCACCTTCACAGCTCATATTCATGTCTCTCCTTGGGGTGTCTGTGGCCCTCAGGCATACCTGGGACTGAGCATGGACCCCCATGCACTGCTGTGTTTGGTCGATTGTCTGTCTGTCCTACTGGGTGGAATGGGGAGTTGAGTGCAAAGGTGGATGACTTTTGGAAGGAAGGAATGAAGTAAAGAATGAACAGAAGGAAGGCTCAAAGAAAGAAGGGAGTCCCAGCAACGTGGGGCTGCAGGGGGGGGTGTTTGCTGTGATGGGGGTTCTGTGCATGGGCATCTGTTTCTGCTTGGTGGGATCTCTGTGAGCTCCCCTCTGAGGCCTCAGACGCTTGCCTCTGGCAGCTTCCTGCACCGGGCTGCCATGTCTTGACACCAGCTCTGTGGGCGCCGCAGCATGGTGGGAGGAATGGGCAGTGTCCTGGGGTTAAGGGGCCTTGGAGGGCTCGTTCTGGGGAGGAAGATGTTATGAGTCACTGCAGTGGTATGTGTTATACATCTCAGGTGCGTCCTTCCTGCTTCCTTTTGGGGGACCAGGTGAGAGAGGGACAGAGCTCAGGGGTCCATAGAAGGCCACATCGTCCCACAATCGGGACTTCGTCCTCATTGATTCAACACATTGATACCTTCGTGACTTCTTCCTTACTGTCATCTGTTGGGAACTTTTAGGCCAGTGGTTCTCAAAGTGTGGTCCCTGGACCAGCAGCAGCATTAGCTGGCACTTGTTAGAAATGGAAATTCTCAACTGTTCCGGATCAGTACTGATCCTTCTGGATCAGTAACTTTGGTGGTGGGGCCCAGCAGCCTGTGTCTTAACAAGCCCTCCAGGTGATACTGATGCTTAATAATATGGGAGAAACATGCACTCAGCCTTTAAACAACCTTTTAAAGCTTCTACATTTCTTAAAATAGGAATTGCCCAAAGTGAATATCTTCAATATATGAATGTCTTGGAAAATCCAGGTAAGCAACGGGACATCTAAAATTTCCCAGAGATTAGTATTTACTTACCGGTGGGTGTCATTTCATTGTATAGGATTATGTGTGTATTTATAAATACAGTATTTATTTATTTTTAAAGATTTTATTTATTTGTCAGACACACAGAGGGAAAGAGAGTGCACAAGCAGGGGGAGAGGGAGGCAGGGGGAGAAGCAGACTCTCTGCTGAGCAGGGAGGCTGACAGGGACACGATCCCAGGACCCTGTGATCGTGACCTGAGCTGAAGGCAGACGCTTAACCCACTGAGCCACCTAGGCATCCCTAAATAGAACACTTAATAAAGTTGAGATTTTACTATAAATATTGTTTTGTATACAGCTTTTTAAACGTTTCTCCAAGTCCTGCACACTTGTCCACAGGCTACCTCCTTCACAGCTGCATACTGTTCCATTGTGGGACAGTCTGGCCAATCCCTGGGACAGACGCTGTGGATATCTGCTGTGAACTCTGCTCAGATACACTCACGGCGTAAACAGCTGGTGAGCAGAAGAGTGGATTTCTTCATGTCCCTGTTTTTGGAGGGTGGGACCAGGTGGGGAGACTCACAAGAGTCCAGGGATGGAGGCCTGGACACGGCCGTGGCAGTGGAGAGAAAGGGACAGATGAAGGGACAGATGCCACAATTTCAGCGAGTGCCCAGAGTGGGTTTTGGGGGAGAGGGGAGCCAGAGATTCGGAGTCTGTGTGAGGGAGAACGCGCTGCGTTAGGAACACATCTGATGCTAGTTTTGCTTGGGGAATAAGCCCTCCAAACACAAAACCTTTCTTTATATGCACAGAAAAATGTGTGGAAGACTATAAACCAAAATGTTAATGTAATTTCTGAGCGGTGATGTTATGAGATATTTTCATTTTCTTCTTATTGCTTATCTATATTTTCTGAATTTTCCATAATGAGCATCCATTACTTTTGTAATAAAAACATTGAAAAGAAGACAAGGGAAGTCAAGAAGAACAGTTGATGGGGGCGGAAGGTGCTAGAAGATTCTTTTTCGTTGGGCTGGGGTGATGGATTGTGGGTGCTGAGAAGGAGAAGCAGGTCAAGAGTGAAGGAGTGAGTTTGGGAATTTTTCTTCTGTAAATGCCCAGGAGGTCAAGGGCCAGACAGGGCATTCTAAGGCTGGGAGAGGGCCATCGACCTCTTGTCAGTGGATCGAAGCACCCCGGCTGGCTCAGAGAGAGAGTGATGGCAGGGAGGGGCTCTGTGGCCAGTGTAGCGAACTCCCAAGCCTGCCGTGAGCGCGTATGTGAGTGTGCATACACGTGTGTGTGTGTGTGTGTGTGTGTGTGTGTGTGCTGAGGGGGGCATAGGGGCCTGTCCTGACTGAGGCTGCGCAGATCCTGGGGAGGCCGTTGGTGGGCAGGAAGGCGTCTGAGCCCAGAATCCTCTTTCCAGACGCGGCTGATCAGGAGGGAGTCAGAACTATTAACCTCTCCCTCGGCTGGCTTTCACTCACCGCAATGCCCTGCGGAAGCGACCCTGAAAGACAGCGCTCAAATGAGTTTCAGTGACATCTCATCTGACGCTAAAGGGGCTGTGCCGGGCTTTTATTAAAGTTCATTACTTTCAATTATGAAAGACAGGGTTTGGCGGGCTTTCGTCTTCAAACCAATTGAACTGTTGGCCCCACACCTCTCCTCAGCACGAAGAAGTCTCACCCTTTGGTGCAGAAAACAGTACAGAAACTCTTCGTGGTTGGAAGGAAACATTTATCCTCAAAGGGTGTGGAGAATTGAAGAACATTTCCGGGCTTGGTTTGGGAGGGGTGTCGGTGGGGGGAAGGAGGCTGCAGAGGGCTAGCATTCCTGGGCTCCCAAATCCTAGCATGCCTGAGTCCTCCAAGGGGAATGCATGGGCTGCTTTGTTGGCCTGGAACCAGGCTGGTTTTTCCCTGCTCCACAGGGAAAGCTTTAGAAGGTTGAAGGAGGGCCCCCTGGCTGGAGGGACAAGGGATTAGTTCTGAGACAGCAGATCTTTCCCCACTTCCTTCCCCTCCTCCCACTAAGATGTGTGGGTTGGAAGAAAGTGAAGCCGGCTGGAGCTCATCCCTGACAGCAGTCGTGGGGTCTGAGCCTTGTGAGGGTGGCAGGACCAGTGGTGGCTGAGGGGCTGGGGCGTGCGGGGCGGGGAGCCAGAAGACTCGGCAGGCTTTTGACCCAGGCGGCTCAGCCTGCCCTTGCCGTCCCCCGTTTGCTCTGGAATGTTCTTCCTACAGCAGTTCTGCACAAGTCTGATTTCAGGAGCCATGCTATATCCAGTGAGTGGCGAGGGGTGGGTCGAGGGAGGGCGGTGCTGGCTTCTCAAGGCCGGTGCTTTGTGGCAGGACCTGCGAGGCTGATGTTCCCACTCTGCGCGAGGGCCCCTTTGCTCCCTCCTTCTGATGCAAAGAGCTGGTGTGGGTCTTGTGGGACATCCCCCCAGACCAGAGCCCAGGTGGAGGTGGCAAGGCTGGGAGAAGGGATGCTTGGAGGTTTTCTTTACCAAATGGGTTTGGGGTCTTCCGTTAGTTTGTTCGCTGCCTTTCATTTGGATGTGAGGGAAGATGGGGAAAAGTGGTGCAGGAGGAAAGGTCTGCTATTTTGGTGTGGTTGGTGGAGGCAAGGCAGAGATTACTCTGGGGCCCTGTCGCTGTCTGACTGACTCCAAGAGGTGGCTCTTAGGCCCTGCTCATGGCATCTGACTTTGACTCCCTGTGACCGGTCTTCCCACCCCTGTCATTTGTCCCAGGTGCCTTTTACCGCCCAGGCACTTTGAGATTTGCAGTGGGGTTACAGATAAAGAGACTGTCCCTAATGGCTGGGAGTGAGCTGGTTAGCAAAGAAGATGTCCACGATTAACCAGCCTCCCAGCAGAGGTTTCTGAAGGGTCTCTGGAGAGGGGCTTCTGGATGTGCAGAAACCTGGAAGTCTGGGAGAGCTTGAAGGCTGAGAATGCACTTCTGGAATTTGTGGGATCTGACAAGGGCATCTTCAGAAGGTGTTCGAGGTTGGGGGGCTAGCAAGGAAGAAGACCTGGAGGTGGTAAGGGGGAGCAGGAGTGGGAGAGAATCCCTGCTGGAACCAGGGGGAGTAAATGGCAGAGATGAAGTTGGGGCATCAGAGGGGTACCCTGGAAGGATGGTAGGGAGACCTGGGTGCCAGTCTAAGAATCTTGGTCATCCTTGGCAGGTTTTTGAGTTTGTGGGTGCTTTAATTAGAGGTAGCTCCAAGATTCAGCTCATTTGATAGACTGGCCACTGGCTTGGGGGCTGGCAGTGGGGTGGGGGATGGGCAGAGAGAGGAGCCTGGGAAATTGCTTAGGGAATGGGTGCCTTGAGCATCACCATGAAAGGCATGGCCAATGACAGATCAGCTACCTCTGTCCCTAGTGTCCTGACTTTCTGGTCTGGGGCTTTAGCTTGGGAACTGGGGTCCTGGTCCTTAACCCTACTGTTATCTCTGAGTGCTGAAGGACTAAAGCCTCACCCCCAGCCAGAGTGGACACTGCTGCCTCCTCTCCTGTCTTGAACGACAAGGAACCTCTTGACTGGTTGCCTGGATAGTGTCCAGACGGCATCCTTCCAGGGGCACAGCTGCGAACTGCTAAAGCCATCCCCCTCCCGCCCAGCCACTATCTTCTGCCTCCCCTGCCCAGGGCCCTGAGAATCAGATGTCAACACCCCAAGAGAACATATGATGGTCTCAAGACCCTGCCAGAGAGAGGGTTGTCCGTGAGCCCGAGGATGGTGGGGCTGTGGGGACAGGGGAGCCCAGAGCTGGCACTTGAAATGTGTCCTTGTTTTATTAAAGTTTAAAATTTAATAAAACAAAATTTTTGGGAGATGTTCCAGCTTCACATACATCCTTTGGCTTCTTGCTGATGCAGCATGTTGGGGGCACAGCTGGGCCTCCCCATCTCTGGACGTCAGCAAGGGAAGGCATGGTGGTTAGTGAGGTCTCATGGAGGTGAGGGCAGGTTGGCAGTGAGGCCCACACTTGCTAGGGCTGGGAGTGGGCCAGAGCTGGGCCCAGGTCCGGTCGGGCCAGGGGTATGCCTTTGGGGGTCTCGTTGAAGACCTCATACATCCACTCAGTTCACCTCATGTTTCTGTCTTCACTGAAGCAGCTTGTCCTTGACCACGTGCCGAGGGCACACAGAAACCCTTCGAAGACTCACAGGAGAGGAAGAGAGCAGAGGGATGAAGGGACAGACTGTAGAGTCTAAAAGCAGGATCCTAGCTCTGCCAGTTTCTTGCTGTACTGGTTTCTGAACCCTTCTTCATCTGTAAGGTGACAATAACAAGAGCTCTTCCCTCATTGGGGTATGGCCAGAGAGCCTCTGTGGGGTGCCAAGCGTGGAGCTTGCACTCAGTAAACACTAAATAAGTGTGTCTTTATTGTTTTGTTTTGGTTTTGCTTTTTATGCTAGGCTAGATGCTGCTGGGCATCAGGTCACAGCCCCGTAGAGCCTTCATCGAACATAAGGAGGCAGGTTCATGGACATTTGAAACACTTGGGACGTATGTTAACTACTGAATGGAACTCATAGCGTGGGTATGTAAGCTGGGGAGGCTTCTAGGAGGAGGTGATTTTTGACCTGGTCTTTTAGGAAGCATGGAGGATTTCATTGCAAAGATCTAGAGAAACCTGAAAAACACCGTCTCAGCTAGGTCAAGGTCACCATCACTGGTGATAAATCATGCTGATGGTGTGTATCCTGCATATGAGAAGGGCACTTTACTTCTCTAAAACCCATCACTTCAGTCTAACCATGAGAAGAACTTCAGATATATTCCAAAACACTAGTACCCCTCAAAACTGTCAAGGCTGCCAACAACCAGGAAAGTCAAAGAAACTTCCAGCCAAGAGATGAAGGAAATGACTAAATGAAATGTGATATCCTGGATAAGATTCTGGAACAGGAGAAGGTATCAGATGAAAGCTAATGAAATCTGAGTCAAATATGGACTTCAGTTAAGGAGGAAAAAGTATCTAAGCTCTGAAATCTGAAATACAGCACCTGGGAAAAGCTGAGCATCTGATTTTTTTGGCGGGGGTGGTAGGGATGCAGTGGTGAGGGTGGGGGGTCTTCCCAGAGATTGAAGTCTTTAGCTAAAGCCTGGAATTCCAGCCCTCACTGATGCTAACGCTAATGATGAGGACAATGACAATAATAATATTAGCAACAGGGACTAACAAGCAGGGTGTTGGCTGGCTAAGGCAGGTGTCTGTTGGCTTGGGCTCTGGCCTCCTTCCTGACCTACCTCTTAAGAGTGTGCTTCTCAGGCTGATAGCCCATCAGTAAGGCTTACTGACAGCTTGCTCAGCACCGGCAGGGCTCCTGACCCCTGGAGGTCACAGCATGACAGGGAGACAGGCCTCCTCACAGGCTGTGTTGAGTGTTGTGGAAGGAAGGTGGAGGGGACACTCCTCGGGGCTGGGTCCTGAGGATGAGAACAGGGAGCCTGCGCAGAGACCTCCAGAAGAGGGCGCCAGTGTGGGGGCACCTGCTCAGAAGCCTCCCCTCCTTGGATGTGGTCCTACCACTTGCAACAGAGCTTAGCCCCTCAAAGCAGCTGGATGGCAACAGTTTTTTAAAAAAAAAATCAGAGAAATGATTACAGTTTGGCCCAGATTCCCAATGCAGAGAGCGCGGCGAGACATTTGCATGAAGGCCTTGGAGGGTCTGGAGCTCTCTGCTGTCATTCGTGGCTTTCCTTTTAATCACTATTTATTTTTAAATATCTGTCTAATGTCTGATACAAGCTCAGGCTCTTGAGGCCATCGTCTCCCCTTTTAGCTCTGTTTCTGAAATCCCATTTATGGAGGACAAATAGCTTTTGGGTACAAGAGTCTTTGCCTCTTCAAAGAAGCAGTTAGCGGGCTGTTCTCTCCCGACTGTCTATCTGTAGTTAGGGCAACAAAGTGAGATTATTTTCATTCCATTTAAACTCTCTGGGGGTCTGGCTGTCTAGGGAGGCAGCTGCTGTCTTTGTTGGCTTGTTTTCCTCCTAAAAGGTAGGTTTCTTGGGGTGCGGTGAGGGAAGGCAAGGCGATGGCACCAGCACTGGTTCTGTCTCTGCCTCTTGGCCCGCATCAAAGGCCTGAGGATCTGGGCCCAGCATTTCTCTGAACTTCAAAGAATCTCTCAGCAGGATCTTTGTGGTAATGACCTAGGAGGGTACGTTGCCGGAGTTTGTGAGTATTTGTGGATGTGAGTGCCCCAGGCCATGTGGCTGGCTGGATTTTTTAAAAAAGCACACTTGTTCCATGAGCCGCACTTTGTGGAGCACCAACCATGCCAGTCACATGTCATACAGAGACGTCAAGTCACCTCCCAGTGTGGTTGGGTGGTAAATCCTAGGATGGGGGAACCATGGGGTGTGTGGGGGAACTCAGAGGAGAGGTACCTGATCAAGTCAGGGAAGGCTTCCTGGAGGAGATGATATCTAGACAAAGCTCTGAAGGATGCGTAGAGGTTGTCCTGCTGATACTTTCCTCCTTCAGCAGAGAAGCATGGGGCAGAAAGTCTGTCATGGGCTGATCTGCTACCTTGAGAGAAATGTTGTTTCTCTCAAGGGAAGGAAACATGTCCAGACCCATGCAGCTTGAAGGACTGTGGAGGTGACAGCAAGAGGCTGCCTGGAGTGATGAGGTTGTCTCAGGCTGGGCAGGGGTAGATGGGAGGGTTCCTTATCCTTAGATCCTTGAGACTAATTTAGGGACAAAATAGATTTGGGAACAAATAGTAGGTGTCCCCAGCAAGGAAGACTCAACCAAGAGGTGATGCAGGGGGCTTCCCAGGGACCTCAAATGGTCTCTCCTGTGATGACCTTCATCTGGGGATCATTGGCTGTGAGGACAGGTCTCAGATCTGTAGCCAGGAGTGGGGAGATGTGGCACGGTCATCAGAACCGCCCTCCCTTTCCCCTGGTGCTGATGGTTCTTGCTTTTGTTTAACCTCATGGGGCCCCTTTCGGGGCCTGGGGGGTGCTTGGTTCCTGGCTGGGGTTTGGAGGATTTCTGGGAGCCTTCTCAGGAATGTGGAGAGTGGGAGGACCCCTGGCCTGGGCTCTGTGGAGTGTGACTGAGACAACACAGCCTCTTGGCTCAGTGTCTGGAAGCCACTGGAACACTGGTAGCAAGTTGCTGGACCGCTGGAGAGCCAGGCCCTTGAGCTGTGTGTGTGGCTGGGCCAGGCACTACACCGGGGCTGAGTGGTTGGCTCCCGGGGCTCTGTTTGCGTGGCTGCATCATAGGAACTGGTAGTGGAAAGCCCAGTTCCTGGCTTAGGGGTTTGTTGGGTTACATCGTCAGGTCACCTAGCTTGGCTTTGTCTGTCTCTTCTTCTTCTTCTTCTTCAGGTTTGTCAACTTAAAATGCGAGTGCCTGGGAGTGTATGTG
Source organism: Mustela erminea (assembly GCF_009829155.1). Lineage (NCBI taxonomy): Eukaryota > Metazoa > Chordata > Mammalia > Carnivora > Mustelidae > Mustela > Mustela erminea. The sequence continues at coordinate 92,648,680 of NC_045616.1, forward strand.
GCATTCAGTGCTTTGCCAGCGTTGGTTGGTATTTCAAATCTTGTGCCCCCAGTGGGCCCCCACATTCAGGTCTCCCCGTCTCTCCCAAATCCCTAGTGGGCCTCAGAGATTCAGGAAGCAGAATAGGCACCAGGGCTGGCCTCTGCAGTGACTCTGTGCTTGAAGCCCCAGAAAAGTCAGAGCAAAGGATGTGAAGACGAACCCAGCAGCAAGCTCCTCAGAATAGCTCCTCTGACAGCTTGGGATGGGTGGGCAGCACTAATTTTATCTGCCGGCATTTCCTCGATTCACATTGACAGCAAAAGTCCCTTCCCCATAGGGCTGGATCCATCCTGGCAGTTTTGGAGGAGAGAGAGGGCCGCTGCCTGCCTGCTCACCCAGTCCCCAGATGTTCTGTGCGAGCATAGACACACCCTGTGAGAGTTCCGTGGTGGGCTCAGGCTGCCAGGTTGGGGCGCTGGGCGTTATCGCCTGAAGAGTCTCTCCAATTTCTGTTTTGCAGGGAAGTGAAGTAGCTTCGGATGATGTTTCTGTTGATGATGTCGCTGAGTCGTATTGCTGAGGCTCCTGGGAGAGACTTCCATGGCCTGTAGAAGGTGTTCGATAGTCTGTGCCCGCAGTTGGACTGGATGCTGAAGGGACTGGTTGGGCCTGTGGGCCTGGTAGTGCAGAGGGTGGCAGGAGGGGAAGGGTGTTGAGAGAAGGCCACAGCCCTGCTGTATCGGAGTCTGGTGATGACACAGAGGCCAACATTAGGGTCGGAAGCAGGGTGCAAGAAAGGCCAGCCCTGGGGGTAGTGGCCGTTGGAGCAAGTATCCCAGTCTGAACTTAGGGCCTCCAGCCAGTAGGGGGGCTGGGGGTTGTCACATACCTAGGCAGACTCCTACCTGGTGGACTTGGCCACTGATAGCTGCCATGACTAGTAGACAAGAATTGATTGGCCAGTAAGTACTAGAGGAAATCTTCGTTCTGCTTCTCAGTGCTCAGGTATTGTTGTCACTGATAATTTCTATAAGATCAGCATATACTGGGAAGAGAAATATGGTGGGACTAAAGCCTGTTTCCTCAGCCCAGGCATAAGTAATTCACCCTCCTCTTTATGTGTCTACACAGAGCTTCGCCATATAACCTTGGCCATTATTCAATGGTGGCTTGGTCTTTTCTCTCAGGGTCTGTGACAAAGATCGCATTCTGTCTCCCTTTGGTAAAGGAGGGTCGGTGCTCTCCTGAATGCCATGACCCAGACTCCTCAAGTTGGAAGGACCTTGTTGGCCACCCTCCTGCCTTTGACAGGGACATGGTCTTACCTTGAAACTGTGGGACCCATGGGGTTGGCAATCCCTGGCCCCATGGACATGCAGGGCAAGGCTGTGTAGTTACCCTTTATGTTTCATAGATAAGGAGGCTGAGGCTCAGAGAAGAAGAGGAACTTGCCTGTCATCACCAAGCTAGTGGGTGATGAAGAAGCATGTTGAACTCAAGTGTGTGATTCCAAGGGCTGCACTCTTAACTACTGTGTTATGCAGAACCCTCTAGGAGCACAGGGGAAGGCAGGCAGCCCAGACAAAGGCTGAGTGTGAAGGAGAGGAAGAGGCTGGAAGTTCACTGGAAGTCTCTGATAACTCTGTTCTGGTTATTAGTAACAACTGCCCACATTCTATGCTGTAAGACACTGTCATTTTCTATTATCATTTCTCCTGGTTGTGGGGGTTGACTGGGCTTCTTTGTGGGTTCTGGTTCATGGGGTTGCGGTCGGTCTCTCATGGGGTTGCAGTCCGATGGTTCCTGGGGTGGAGTTCATCCCTGAAGCCTTCCTCACTCATCTGGGCAGGTGTTGGAGGCTGGCTACAGGCCAGGACCTCAGCGGGGGCAGTGACAGCCTGTGCCCATAACTGGGGCTGCCCCACGCATGGCAGCCATATGGTGAGAAGGGTGGCCCTGAGGGGGTCAGGCTGAGCTTCATTTTTTTTTTTTTTTTTTTTTTTTTACAGAAAGACACAGCGAGAGAGGGAACATAAGCAGGGGCAGTGGGAGAGGAAGAAGTAGACCTCATGTAGAGCAGGGAGCCCAACATGGTGCTCCATCCCCGGACCCCAGGATCATGGCCTGAACCAAAAGCGGATACTTAATGACTGAGCCACACAGGTGCCCCTGCATCGCCTTTTCTGACTTAGCCATGGGAGCAAGTCAGTGTCACTTGAGCTGGACTGTCTTCAGTAGGAGTGAGTCACTGAGACCAGGGGGAAGGGAATGTCACCCAGCCTGTCCATGGAGGGGTGGGGTCGGGGGTGTCAGGGAATTTGCAGGTGTGTTCCCACAAATCCAGGATGAGACAATAGATGGAAGGATAAGTAAGAAGATAAGGGCAGCACAGGAGAGAAAGGGGGAAGGTGTCCCTGGCTAAGGGTGCAGTGGGAACAAAGGCTTGGGAGGGACGAGGGATGAAGGAACGAGAGACCAAGGATGACCGAGCATGGCAGAGGGGAGAAGACAAGCAGGGTGGAGTGAGGTGGGGGGTGAGGGGCGCCTGTGCAGGCCCTGGGAGGATATAGCAGGGGAGGGGGTGTTGGTTGGAAGGGGAGGGCCCCTTCACAGCTGGCTGCCCTGGTTTAATGCTGATGGGTCTATGTCCATAGAGACCTCACCCTTAAAATCAAAAGCCAATTTGTTGAATTTCTCCCTGGGCCTTGGCCAGTAGCTGGAGGTAAAGCCTGGGCGATGGTTACATCTGCCTCAGGCCCCTGGGCAGAAGCTCTGGGCTGGGAGATTCACAGAGACAGACCCCGTGCTGAGTCCACTGAGCCCTAGGTGGGGCCCTGGGGTCTGCATGTTCCCCATCATCCACTGGCCTACTTCCACCCACTTCTGATGTCCTCCTTCCCGCCTAGCTCCTCCTGGGTGTCCAGAACCAAGATTAGGGAATAACCAGTGGGTAATGCGGTTTGCTTTACCCTGATAATTGGGGGAGGGTAGAAGAAAGGGAGGGGGGCTTTTGAGAAGCTGAAAAACACATGCTTTTGAGGAGTGTGAATCACTGCCCCTCGCGTAACAGTCTGCTTCTGGAAATCCATGTTCCATGCTGGGATCAACAGCGAGGGGCTGCTCCTGGGTCCCTCCGTCCCTTGCATGTACCCCAGTGCCTGAGCAGCCGCTGTGTGACCTGCTTCCCCCTTTGGCCAGGAATGCAGGCTTGGTCTCGGGTGGAGCCGGCAGACCTCTGGGGCTCGTGGGAGGAAAACAGTGGGGCTCGCCCCGTGGTCTCTCCACAAGGGCAGGTGGAGGGCTTTCACACAGAGCCCTGATAGGCAGCATTCTAAGGGGGCCCGAGACTGCGCCCCCTGGTGTACACACGCTGCATACCACCCTCCCCTGGCGTGGACGTGAGACATGTCAATGCCACCGACGGCCCTCTAGAGATTAGGTGTGATCGCCTGAAGCCACGGACTGGAGAGAGAATCTCCTACGGCCTTTGCGGGAGTCAGCTCCCCTCCCCTGGAGACGGCCAGGTGGCCGGGGCCTGAGGGCAACCCCGGCACGTGACCCCTCAAGAAAATGGGGACCTCAGGCCCGACACGGAAGCAACTGAATTCTGCGGACAACCCGGCTGAGTCTGGAAATGGATTGGTGCCCAGTAAGGCTCCCGGCTCGAACACGACCGGGCGGACATCTTGGTCTCGGTCTCGCGAGACCCTGAGCCGAGAACTCGGTGGAGCTGTTGCGAGACTTCTGACCTTCAGAACTGTGAGGTCATGAGCAGGGGGTGTTGAAGCTGCGCAGCCTGTGGTCGCCTGTTCCTCGGCGCTGGGAAACAATACAACAGGCAACACTTAGGTCTGGCTTGCCGGTGGCCTCTGGGCCTGGGGAAGTCGGGGCCCGCGGGGTCTGTGGCTTGGGTGTGGCTTGCTTCCGGCCGCTGGCTCTACACCGCCGGGCCTCGTGGATTACCTCCCACAGAGCTCCCAGCCACAGGACAGCCCACTTTTTATGGCTTGGCACAGCCACATTTGATTGTCGAATTAGTAGGAATAACAGCAGCATGTTAGTGGCTGATTGGGAGCCGTATATTAGCCATCGTATTAATAAGTGCACAGTGACAGGAGACCAGTGAGAGTGAGCAAATGAGACATGGTATTTATCCCCAGTGCAAAATCTTTTTTATTATTAAAGACACTGGGTTAACTGAGGATAGATTTAATGCCTGCCAGTAATTTTATTGGATAATCAGCAGCCCAGGGTCCCCACCGCAGTTGAAGCTCAGGAACCCTCCTCTGGGGCCACTGGATTCTTTGGAGGAAACCCAGGGCTGGGAAGTTGCACACGTGGGCACTTTCTTGGGATTTCCTCCTGGCCCTGGAGGTGTGCAGGCAGGACATTCACTGGCCGCTGCCTGTGCTCAGATCCTGAGTGGTGCATGTGAGACACGGTGAGTCCCTCACCTCTGTGGAGAAGAACAATATGAGGTCAGTGCAAGTTCTGAGGTTCTGAAGACAGGGATTGCTGGGATGGTGTCAGAACAGGTACAGGCCTACACTTGACTCCAAAAGGAGCCACCCCGCAGAGGAGGGTCTTGTATTCTGGGGACAGCCTGCCTCTGTGTGTCACCTTGTGCTCTGTCCCTCTGGTGCCTTGCTACGTCTGCTACTAATGGCCCAGCTTGGGAGGGAGGAACTTGGACTGTGGCGACTCCAGCAGATATTTGTGGTGGAGCATGCATTCTGGGAAGGGGATTGCCTTCAAGATCCCTGCAGGCTCTTTGGCCTTGGAACACTGGAGCGGAGGGCTAGAGGACAGAGTATGAGACAGGAGGGAACGCCACAGAATAGATAGCTGCCTGTAGCTAGGAGTTCCAGCCACATCTGCTTCCTATAAACATACAAGCCCCCCAACTCTGCTTTCATTTAACACCAGTCCTGTCCTCCTCACTGGCTCTCCTCTGAAGACTCAGCTCTTCTTTCCTCCAGGCCTGGTCAGGGACCCTCAACTGACCCTATTTTGCACCTTCTACCACCTACCCTTGCCCCCACCGTAGAAGACACTGGTAAGAAGACTCCTGGTAGCAGGTGAGGGGCTCCTGTGGCACAGGGCATAAGAGAAACAACACGGGCTTTGAGCACAAATGCCCTAGGTTTATACCCTGCCCTGCACTGTGCTGGCTAGGTGACATTGACCCCAGGGGCATTGATTCCTCAGTCTTCCTGTCCTCTGCTGCTGGAGACAACAACCACCTCTATCTCCCAGAGGGTGGTTGTGAGGACAAAAAGAAAGAATGGACATCTGTAAAGGGCTTTGTAGGCTGTCTGGTACATAATAGGTGCTCAGTATTAAGAATGTTGTGATTTCTAGAAGGACTCAGACTCTTGTATTCTCAGAGGAACTTCCTAACCACTATTGACGTGAATTTGTTAACTTGTTCATTCTTTCTGCAAGTGTGTGGTTCTGGGTGTTCGCGGTTCCGTATGTGGCAGGTAGCAGCAGGTAGCAGGTGCTCCATGGCGGTTTATTGAGTAGATGGTTTCAGGGGTTATAGACCGAGTTCCTCCTCTTGGGGAACTCAGTCTGGGACGGGGGAGCTGTGTGATGATACTTGTGAGTGGAGTGGTTTTCCTCAGGTCTTACTTGGGTGTCCACTGCCAAGGAAGCCTTGATGGCGTCTCCATCATTGTGAGCCAGAGAAATTGCCCCATTCCTCTGTCGTCTGACATTCATTTGACAAGAGATTTCAGGGAGAGGTCACTGTGATCGTATGCTGCTTGAAAGAAGAGACCTCAGCCACGTGGCAGGGGATCGGTGGAAGCTTGCAGACACAGACAGCATTGGCTTTGCCTCCTACTCCTGTCAAGCCCAGAACAGACACCCAGCTGCACAGCCAGTGCTCAGCCGAGAGTGGAGAGGTGAGCAGTGGTTTTGGGGAAACCCTCCTGTGCTTCTCTGAACTTGAGGAGGGTTTCTGGGGAGGTGGTGGGGACCTTCCAGGAAGGTTGGTAGGAACTGATTCACTTACCCTTCTACTTCATTTCCTTTAGGAGTTCAGATCCTTGCCCCCAGACTGTGTCCCCCAATCTTAGCTCCTGTGTAGACTGCCGGCTAGCCAGTGTTCTGGCTTGAACAGCCAGGCTTGGAAGTAGTCCATAAAACAAAGGTTGGCCTGCTACCTTCTGCCCTGAAATTGAAGAAAGCAGATCGGAAAGTGAGTGACTGTAGCTTGCTGGGCCAGTAAACTCATAGAGGGCATCTCAAGGGTCCAGGAGCTGGCGGCCTATGGGGCCAGGTGACCTTCACTTTCAGAGGTTAATCGTGCAAAGACCAGCAAGTGTTTAGGACCCCGTGATGGGTTAGCAGTTCTAGAGCCGAGGACTGGAAAATCTGTGGCATTGTTTATTGCCTCCATTTTTTATTATCAGCAAAACTTTAATTACAGCTCTCACTAAACCTACTACCTTCTGCCAGCATTTACAAGGCAATAAATTTCCCCTTCTCTCCCCTTCTCTCCTTACACAATCTGAACCTCCAATAGGGCAGTGCATATGCACTGGAAGATATTGATTCCCCAAAGAAATTATAACAGCATTTGTTCTCAAGTAAACACACAGAGAGGCTATTATAACACTGAGGAAGAGTCGATTGTCTTTGCTTTATTAAACAACTCAGCTCTCAATTGGAAGCACATCTAAATTATCAAGAGATTGGGAGAACAGATAGGCAGCGATGCCTGGAATGAGGCTTTGAGTGGGAGGACTCTCTCTTGCCGAGGTTAGAAAGACGGCTTTGTCCCTTTCTCCTTGCTTCTCACTCCCTCCTCAAACCCATTTGCTCCTGCACCCCTAACCCCTGCAGTCCTTTAGCATGGAAGGGGCATTGATCGTGGCTCTCAGCTAGGGAGTGGGCAGCTTACTACAAGCTGGCAGAAATGAAGCCTGCGTGAGGCCTGCCAACTGGCTAATGGCCCCATGTGTATTGGCAGACAGTAAACACAAGCCTTTTATAAACTTCTTGTTGTGTTACTGGCAGGTGGAAAAGGTTGATGCATTCATCAGCCTAATTTGGAAAATGGTACACGGCCCATCTTTTTGCTTCTGTACATCCAGAAATGCATCCCACTGAGCAGAAGAGTGATCAGCCATGACCTCGCTCCCACTGGGCATATTGAGACTGAGTATTTTATTATAAACAACTTGGTTCTACAGTCCCACAGGAGCAGAGGTGGAACCACATGTGTGCGGATGTTCTATATGATGTTGGTATGTTCTATATAATATTTATGGGGTGTTAATTGGCATCCTGCTAATAAAAAGATAACTTCCCCCAAATCCATTTTCTATGATTAAATAAATTCACGAGACAAGGGTGAAACAAATATCTTTGCTGCAGGTCTTTTCAGACACTGAATGTTAATATGCATGAAGACTCTAGAAAGGGGAGGAAAAAATAATATAGAGTTCTTTGTATCTTTTTTTTTTTTTTAAACAGAATTCACATCCTGTAGGGTCAGAGTTTTTACAGAATAGTCTCTGGGAAGTACTGAGCTGAGGAAATAAAGCAAAGGTAGAATAGATCATGGAGAAGCGGTTTGGATTTTCTTTCCTGTGTCGGTTGGAGAAATGAGCCTTTGGAGTGAGTCTGTGTGGGTGGCAGCAGAGTCAGGTTGTATCGGTTAGGGTGGCCAAAGTCTTGCCAAAATGGTGCCTGAACTCTCACTGGGCCTCTGAGATTTGCCCCAGACCGAATGTGGTAAGTGCTCCCTACCGGGGAGGTGGGTTTAGCCCACCTAAAGGAAGAGCTCCAAATCAAGGTTGTCCTTCACCAAAGCACAGTCATGGCAGTCTTATCTTCACTAAAGACAACTCCAAGTTATCAGAGAAGGGAACTTCTATGCTTGGAAATACTTTCTCGCTTCTTTGAGAGCAACCTGCTATCAAGAAGAGCTGGAGAGGTTGTGGTAGATTGTATTTTCCAGAAGACCATATCCACATCTCTTCCATACTGCATGCTCATGTGCTTTCAAAACGGCATTAACATTCCTGCATTGAGAGGTGGGTTTTATGTTTCTTCCTCTTGACCGTGAATTTACCTTTGTAATAGCCTGGATCAAGAGAATGTGGTAGAAGTGAAGTGAGACTGTCATAAAAGTTTCTGCCTGCCTTTCCTTTTCTTTCCTGGGGTACACATGCCCTGGGAGCCCTGAGCTGACTTGCAGGAGGTCTCATCTGAAGCCTCTGTGCTATAGCAGTTCCATGGAGAGATTCCGTGGAGTTAATGAGAGATGCCCGAGGAGTCAGATGCCCAGCTATTTCAGTCTTTCCAAACTAGGTACCAGGCATGTGAGTGAGGGAACCTTCAAGATGACCCCAGCTAAAGCTACCATGTCACTAGAGCTATACGAGAGAACCTAGGCCAGAATCTCACAGCTGAACTGTTCTGAATTCCTGACAACAATCAGAGTGAGAGATAATAAGTGACTGTTACTGTTTGAAACCACTGAGTTTTGGGGAAATTCGTTATACAGTCATAATTTCTAGAATACAGCTCCATGGCATTCATACAACATGTCGAAGGCTTTGGAAACCCATCAGAACAATGAAGGCTTGGCTTCAGGGGGCCTATATTCTTGAAGGATGGGAAATGCAAAGAGGAGAGCCAGATCTTTGGTCTTACTTTTACGCTCAGGTTGGTAGTAGACTCAGATGCCCCAGATGAGAGGCAGCGCAGGAAGTGACTGCCAAATGGCTGGGAAGCTGAGTGCTGCTTTTAGCATTTTCATGGTCTGCGGGGGAACATTGGGGTTCAGGTTCTGCCAAGTAGGACGGGCCCTGGTAAACTCCCCAGACTTTCAGCTGCAACTTCTAATAGTAAAGTCGAACCCGAAATAGACTAGCCCTCAGACAAGCTGAAGCCTGCCTTTTATTTTATTTTATTTTAATTTATTTCTTACTATTTTAAAAAGATTTTATTTATATGAGAGAGGGAGAACGTGAACATGAGCAGGGAGAAGGGCAGTGGGAGAGGAAGAAGCAGACGGAGCAGGGAGCTGAGGCAGGGCTGGTTCCAAGGATCCTGAGATCATAACCTGAACCAAAGTCAGACACTTAATTGACTGATCCACCCAGTGCCCCTGAAGCCTACGTTTTAAATCAGCTCAACCACTGATGGGGTTAAGTTCATCTGTCCCTACTGTATTTGTCATTGGAAACAAAAATGAATTTTCTTTTGAGGAAGACAGCATGATCTGGAAACTCATATTATCTCTACACTATCTGGAATTCACTAAAAAATAAATAGATGTATAAAAAACAAGAATGGACTAAAAACCAAGGGAAGATGTATGATAGACTGGAAGGGAGTCTGGCAAGTGAAATATCAGAGGTGGACTGTAAACCAGCTGTGATTAACATGCTCAAGTATTTGAATGGCAATATAGAGAATTCCTGCTGAGAATTAGAAACTGTAAAATAATCATGGAAATTTGGAAATTGTGAAACCTATAACTGGGACTTCAAAAGACAAATTTAACTGCATATTAAATACAGTAGAAGAGCAGATGAGTGAACTGGAAGAAAGATGGGTAGAAAATTTCCAGTTTGAAGAAGAGGGAAAAAATGATAGAAAATACAGAAAAGACCCCAAGAGACATGGGATATAATGAAATGGTCTGACATTTGTAATTGGAGTCCCAGAAAGGAGGGAGTAGAAGCAATGTTTGAAAAGATAATGGCCAAGAATTTCCCCACACTGACAAAAACATCAAACCACAGATTCAAGAAGCATTATGAACCCTAGGTAGAATAGATTAAAAGACATATATGTGGGCACATCACAATGAAACTGCTGGAAGTGAAACGGAAATCATGAAGAATTCAGAGGCAAAAAGGACAAAGAACCTAAGAGCAACACTGAATGTGATACTGGTTTCCAGGGAAAGAGTGGAAACTTGAAGGCAGTGAAATGATATCGTTCATGGTGAAAGAAAATTACCTCTGTGTTAGTCAGCTCTGGCTGCTATAACAAAATACTGCCGACTGGGTGGCTTAAAAAACAGACATTTATTTCTCACGGTTCTGGTGGATGGGAAGTCCAAGATCAAGGTGCTGATAGATTTGGTTTCTGGTTAGGACTCCTCATGGCTTGCAGATGGTTACCTTCTTGTTGTGTCCTAACATGGTGGAAAGAGAAGGAGTCCTGGTGTTTTCTTTTCTTCATAGAAAGACACTAATTATGTCATGGGGCCCACACCCCCATGACCTCCTCTAAACCTGATGACCTCCTAAGATCCCATCTCCAGACACCATCACACTGGATATTTATATCACATTGTAGGTATTAATATCACATGTGTTAAAGATGTGTTCCTGGTCATCATGGAATCCTGGGCTCCAGAGGTTCCCACCTGCCTTATCTAGGCAGTATGTTCTTGCAGGGAGCAATGCTATGGATCATGGCAGTGGCTATTTCTTTTTGGAAGGTGGGGCACTGGTTTAGGTGACTTTTATTTAGTACTGAGAGCAAACCTGCTTGAGCCATCTGGATCCTTCTCAATTCATTTCTTTATTTTTTAAGAGTTGTCTTTTTATGATTTTACATAAATAATTTGTGTTCAGTACAGAAAAATCAGGAAAAAAACTAACAAGAAGGAAAAAGATCATTCATAATCCTTCCCCTAGAGATAATTTTTGTTGTATGCTTTTGCCTATTTTCCCAGACTCTAACTATGTATTATTTGGTGGCTTTCTTTAAAAAATTTTTCTAATTGTATCAAAAATACTTTGTAAAGTAAATAAATGCAGATTGTACTTCTTTATTTTAGATTGTACTTCTATTCTTTTTTCCCTAATTCTGCAACAATATGGAAAATACAATAAAAGGATAATTAAGAGAATGAAAATCTCTAGGGATTACTACTTCCATTTTTGATGAAAATTTCCAGTGTTTTTTTCATGTATGCACATAATTTTCTTCCCCATCCCAGACAGAATTAGGCTCATGTTCTGCATGGCAACATTACTTTTCATGGCTGCATTGTATTCCATTGTATCAGTGTGTCTTCTGTTATTGATATATTTCCTTACTTTTGGTCATTTACTTGTTTTTAATTTTTTTTAATCTATTGGAAACAATGCTGCATTAATCAGTTGGGTCCTTTATATCTACTATTTGTAGTAGATACTTGGGTATTTATCTAATTTTTTCTAGAAAAAAATTCTTGATTCCTTGATCCAAGGGCATGCCCACATTTGTGTTTTTCAATTTATATTGCCACAATGTCTTTTAGAAAAGCCGTGTGAACTGACAGCCCTATTAGCATAGGTCTCTTTACTCCCTATTCTTGTCATTATGGGCTGTGGTCGTCCTTATGAGCCTTTACAAAATTAGTAGATGGAATATGGCATCTTGATCTTTAAATATGTATACTTTGATCTCTAGTGATGTTGAACATTTTCTTATATGTTCATTGTCTGTTTGCATTTCTTTCTTTTTTTTTTTTTTTGGCAATTTCCTGGACATTGTAGACCAATTCTGTAGCCTTAATATAGGGACATTTGACTTCTTTAGGTGAAATCTTCTATCAAAATTCTAGATTGGGTTGTATTCAAAGTTCTTTTCTCTTTTGTTTGTTAGGTCCAAAAGGATTTGTTTTAAATTGTTTGTTTGAAATTATATCTAGTTTAGATTATCTGAATTGGAAGAGCTCATAGAGGACATTTGTTCCATATACCAGTTTTATAGAAGTTGAGAAAACTGAGACCCGAGAGGACAAGGGACATACCAAAAGTCACATGGTGTACCTCTTTGTCTCTTTCTGCCTCTTTCTTTCTCAATCATGTATTATTAAAATGTGATGCTTGGAATGATTCATTCTGTCTGGAAATACCTGTTATTTTCTACCTATCACTTGGTCTGTAGATGGAAATCCTGGGTGTGAGGCTCAGATTCCCAAACTGTCAATTTCACTGAATAGGACATAATAGGAAAAAGTCTAGTTTGAATGTGAATCTCCTTGAAAAGGAGGTGACTCTAAAAATTCATTGTGATTCTGAATAGACTTAGGAGATGTTGTCAAGTTTCAGCATATTTGGGATTTGCTTTAATGAACAGATTAAAATAATTTATGCATAATTTATGATTTTAATGAAAATAGGTACTATAGAGTATGTTTAAAGTATATTTGAAAAGTCTTTTATCTTTTTTTTTTTTAAAGATTTTATTTATTTGACAGAGAGAAATCACAAGTAGATGGAGAGGCAGGCAGAGAGAGAGAGGGAAGCAGGCTCCCCATGGAGCAGAGAGTCCGATGTGGGACTCGATCCCAGGACCCTGAGATCATGACCTGAGCCGAAGGCAGCGGCTTAACCCACTGAGCCACCCAGGCGCCCCGAAAAGTCTTTTTTCTTAATAATACTTTCAGATTGCAATTTTGTCTGCTCCACTTATTCAGTTAGAAAAATCCTTTGTATGAGTTTCAGACAGGATTGGCTAGGTTTGCTGCAGTAACAAATACCAAACAATATCAATGGCTTAAACAAGAATATATTTCCTGTTCATTCTGTATGTTCAGTGGGAACTGATCATAGGCACTCATGGGCCTGGGCTGATAGAGGCTCCATCTCCACACATGTTTCTATGTTCATCTTGGCAGGGGAAGGAGGTGCAGCAAATCACTCACTGATTTTTTTTAAGGCAGGAGTTGGCCAACTATGGCCTCTGGTCACCCCTGTTTTTGTATATTCTGCAGTGTAGTAATATTTTTAAAAACTTCAGAGTTAAAAAAAGTCAAAAGAAGAATACTATTTTATGACATACACAAATCATATGAAATTCAAATATTGTCCACAAATATTGGAAATTTGATCACCCATTTGATCACAGAGTATCTACGGCTGCTTTCCTGTTACAACAGCAGAGCTGAGTAGTTATGACGGTTACCAGATGATCCACAAAGGCCAAAATGTATATTATCTGGCTTTTTGTGAGAGAAGTTTCCTAACACTTGTTTTAAAGCCCCTACCTGAAATGAATACATGATATTCACGCTCACATTTCATTGGCCAAAACAAGTCTTGTGGGCTTGCTTGACTGACTTCAGGAGGCGATGAAGAATTGCACAAAAGGAGGAGAACTGGAAATATTTGGTGCTTGGCATTAACGACTAGACAGACAGAGGGAAGGTAAACTTCTCCCTGGCATTGTACTGAGATCCACCAATTCTTAATTAATTGGATCTGAACTAAAGATAATTTACTCTAAATGTCTGTCCAAAGCCTGACTTGCCCATGTTGTGCAGACCTGGCCCTCCCTCAGAATGACTGCAATCGATCTGTGATTATTCTCATAACTGCAATTTACAGCTTGGTAACAACAGCTTGAGAAATTTATAAGCAACCCAATGAGCACTTTTAAGAAAAAAAAAATCAATTCTAGTTCTCCAGAGTACAAGGGGACATTTAATACTGTAAATTGTCTGAGCTCAGCTAGAAAGAGAGAAAGAAAAGCATTTATTTTCTTATTCACAGCCTACTTTAGAGTAAGCGTTTTTTGACCCTTATCTGGGAATGTTGTTTGCCAAACAATACAGGAGGGGAACTCTGTGGGCAGGCACTGCTTCCTAAGACAACTTGTAAGCCCCTCCACCAGCTTCAGATAAGCCCCCGTTAAGTCCATAAATGCTAAGTAAACTATTAAGTAAATGAGAAATGTTGAGTAATTTCAAAAAGTGATCTCAGAGCTTCTGGGTTGAGATACCTCCTTTCCCGCCATGGGTTGCAGACCCAGCTTCGCTTTTCTCCCTGACCCTGCTGTATGTATACCACATACAGCTGGGTATCCCCTCCCTGGGCCACTTTCTGTCCCTTTGACACAATAGAGAGGGAGGGAGCCCGAGCCCCCTGCGAGGTGGTTCCTGAGCAGCTGATACCAACAAGTTGGCCTCTTTCTTTCTGGCTGCCTGAGATGTTTTCTCCCTGTCCTCCCTCCTACAAATTACAATTCCTTTCTTTTTAAAAATCTCCTCAAAGCTCTTGTGCTTTTGCAAACCACAATTATTCGTAATGAATCATCCCTAGAGGGCACATCTTCATGAAGTCTTGCCTACTTCCTTATGGTTCTGGCAACTGAGTAATCAGAGGATATAAGAGCCCTTCTTCCCTGCCATAAAATAAGTTTATAGAGATATAATTAGCAATAGTATTATCTTCATTTGGACTTAGCCATGCTAAATGTCTTATAAGAGTTGTTTACGAGGCGATATGAATGGTAATGGTATTAATAACACTATTAGCCAGAAGTATCAATATTTCCCACCACTTACTGCCTCCTAATGAGGTTGCGTGTGGAGTTCTGGGACAGGAATGAGCTGGTAGATTTATAGAAAGTTGTAAGGAAGCACTTAAGAGTCATTAAAAGGAATTTGGTAACTTCAAAGTGTAGGGCTCTCGTTCTTCCTCGAGTTAGCAGCGCAGAGCAGGTCTCTGTGTGCATGGATTCCAGTGGCCCCGGCCCCTGGTGCTCTCTGCTGTCTCCAGGTCTCTGCTGGTGGTCTTCTCCTATCTGTGATTCCTGCCCCGCTGGCCCATCCAGGTGGGGCCTGGTTCTTTTGCTACCTCCTGCAGAAGTGCTCAGAGGACTCTCTGGGCTTAAGAATGATGCTACCCTCTGTCATGGGTTCTCTCATCTTCCCAGCAAAACCGTGGGGTCTTTGAGCTGGGGATTGTGTTTCCCATTTCAGTATCTCTTAGAGTGCTGGGGAAGATCGGATCCTGTCCCTTGAGGTCCCAGCCCCATGACTTTCAGCACTTTGAGAGGTCCTGACACCTCCAGATGTGCCTGGAGTTGTAGGGGTAGAGCTGGGGGGCCCTGAGATGACATTTTCTCTAGCTGGTCATTTTACATGGGAAACTGAGTCTTGGAGAAGTGATCTGTTTTGTCAGGGTTCCACAGGGTGACGGGTACTGTGGGGAACAGTTCCATTTCCCAGACCCAGCTTTTGAGTGGGTGAAGGGGAGTGGAGAGGAGAGTCCCTGAGGAAGCTCCAGTGTCAGGCTAAGGGTGGCTCAGCCATGTCCCAGCATCCCAAATGTTCACCTAAGGGAGAAGGACTCCCGCAGAGGGTGGCAGAACACTGAGGAGAAGGGAGACCTTGGACTAAAAGCAGGAGGCCAGTGTTAGGTGCCTGTTCTGACCCTTTTAAGCCTCACTTTTCTCCTCAGGGAAATGGGGATGATTTTCTGTGGGGATCGCCCTTGGTGAGAATATGCTTTGTCCTTCTGTGCTCCCCTCTCTCCCTGATAAGGCTGGGTGGGGATAGAGGGGGAGTGGGAGAGCAGAGGGGAGGGTCCCCTTCCCAAGGCCTTGTCTGTCTGGTGGGCAGTCGTGGCCCTCCACTTCCCCCATGTGGTAGCATTCCCAGCCTAGGTCCCTGGCAGTGCCTCTGGAAGCTGCTTCCATTCCTGCCAGGTGGGCACTCTGGGGAACAGAGTGCCATGTGATCAGCTTATCTGAGACTGACTTGGACTCATCCTCCTGATTCATGCTCAAGAAGCCTGCTGGGTCCAGGATTAGCGCATCACTATGTTGCTCCAGCTCCCTACACCCTGCCCCCAAGCCTTGACCTCAACTTCAGCACACAGGCCTGAGCATGAAATGAGTACTCTCTGTTGCTATGACCATCTCATCAGCCCCACTGTCCCACAGAAGCAGCCAGGTGCTTTTGATCTTACCACTGGAGCCCCCTTTTGGGGTCATGTTGGGAAATTCTTTGGAGGGTGTCTGGGGGCAGAGCTGGGCCAACCCTCTTTCTCCATTCAGGAAGCCCAGGCTATGAAGATGGACACTCTGCCTCTCAGAGGGAGTGGGTCTTGTCCAAGGCCTCAATGGGAGCCTTGCGTCAGGGTGAGGTGCTGGACATGCAGACCCAGAGGTTCTTCTCATTACAAAGGTGAACTGATGCCAGTGACAGAGGGACCATGGCTGTGAAGAGGGAAGAAAGATGATGGGGCCCCTCAGATCAACTCGAGGACAGGGACTCTGGGAAGGACTTCTTCCTCTGGTTTGGCAGCAGAGCTCTGGAAATGGCTTCTTAGGGGAGATGAGATTTTGTAGGAAAAGTAACCAGGAGGTTCTTCTATCATTCCCCAGGCTGGGCCTTTGGGAAGCAGCAGTTAGGGCTCCTTTCTATGAATCCGGAGTCAGCAGGGAAAGCAGAACCACTAGACCCTGTCTCCACCGCCTTTGACAATACCGAGAAGGGATCTGTCAGCTTGTGAATTCCTGAGCAACTGAGCAACACAGTTCCTTGACAACTGTGTCAGAGTCCTCCCCAGACTCACCTTGGTGATATGGTAGGTGCTCAGTACCCAGTAAATGCTGATTAAATGAATGGGTGAGGGTGGCACTGGGAAGAAGGAATTTCGGTTTGGATTTGTCCCAGTACTAACCAAGGAACATTTGAGTCTTTTCCTGGAGCAAAGCGAAACCACACCCAGAGTTTCACCCGAGGGGACAGCACCATTCTGAGGTCCTGGGTGGGTTGTTTGTGAGGAGAGCGGGCTTGAGAAGCTCTTCTGCCTGCCCCACCCCCCCACCCCTTGGCTGTCAGGGCTGCCTCTCCCTTGTATATGGCTCCTCTTAGCCTGCTCAGATCCTATTATGCCACCATAAATTGAGTTACAGCATCAAAAGCTCTTTGTTTAGTGAACCAAGCACTTTGTATTAGTTACTACATTTGTCTTGTTATTTTGTGTCATCTTTGCTGGAAGCCTGCATGAGTATCCTCAAGGAGAAAGCCGTATGGACTAAGTGATTTGTGAAATCTATTTGGTTCTTTTGGTTATTCTTAAATGGGACCAACAGCAGTGCTGGGGCTCCAGCATTTGCAAGGGAGAGAATGGAGGGTCCAGTGCCCCCTCCCAGTTGGTCTGGGGGGATCATGGTGCCCCTGGTACTCTGCACACAATTGGCTGAGTTTCCCCCCATAATCTAATTAGGCACAGTCTGTTACAATTTGTTCTTCCAGAGTGGATGCAGGGATATGAGAATTATTAAAATTGCCAATTCTTCACATTTGTACAGTTTAAAAAATAGCAGTTTTTCACACTGTAAAAATAATATGATGTACATTATAGAAAATTTGGAAAATACAGACAAAGCACAAGGAAAAACAAATCCCAAAACCTACCACAGAGGGTGAGACACTAACACTTCAGGGTATAGCCTTCTGGAGAAGCTTCCAGGTGTATATGTGGGTGTGTGTGTGCCTGCGGGCATGTGAATCCACACTTCTACATCATGTCCTTCTACTTTTTATAAGAACAGGACCCAAAGCATATTTGCCTTTTATCCTTGCAGACATGGTGTCTGTGGTTCCCCAGGAAGCTGACTGACCTGTCAGTTCACACAACGCCTGCCTTCTTTTCGGCCATCACCCTTCTCTTGACTTTCCGTTCCAGTTAATGTGCATCAGGGGGACTAAAAGCTGACCATGTGTCACCAATACCCAAGACTCTGTGCCCACTTGGGGGGGGCACATGGGACCAGGGTTGGCATGGACTACCCTCTGGCTTCCCTTCACAGCTGTCACCCAGGAGATGCCATGCTGTTTCAAGCCTCTTGGGATAGACACTGGGTGGACATTGATGTGCCCCTGTGTGGCTGACCTCTCAGGCTTTGAGGTGAATCTTGATTCTTGAGCCCTGCAGGAACTGCCTCCCCCGCCCCATATCTGTGCAGTCTGCTCTGCCCGCTGCCACCCCTGGATCAGTGCGGACGACCACCTCCTGCTTGAGATGGCTCCAGGGAGCTGTGTGACCAGCCTTGCGTGCATGCAGGGTTCGGAATATGGGGTGGGGTGGTAGAGAAGAAACTCAGGGCTCTGGAGGTCTGTTCATCTCGTGGAAGAAAATAATGTAAGGGGGGTCTCTGCGCTCATTAATCTTTTTCCTGGCTTGAAGAAAAACCTGACTTTCCTTTCACTAGCTGCTCACAAGTGATGTTAAAGATCTCTCTCTCTGTGCTGATATATAAGAGAGTATTTGCTCAGTGTCCACTTTCCATTTTCCTCGAGAAATCAATCCTCCTTGTCAGAAACACAGAGTTCTGAGACTATACCCGTGTCAATGTCAGCTGTGCTCGGGGACAGCGCGAGGGAGCCAGGCGCTCACGGGGTAGGGCACCACACTCCCTGTTCAATATGCTCTGACCTCCGAGCTCACCCTGACTTTGTTCAGTCGATTGCCCCCCTGCCGTCAGGAAGGCCTGCCCTTGAACACGGCTGAGCGATTCATTACCTGTCAGAGGCGGCCAGGTGTGCATGCACAGGGTTGCGCGGGGGGCTTGTTTCGTTGGCTTAGTAATTAAAAGCAAACAAAGCTGGGATGGAGACCTATCGGCATTGCTGGGGGCTCTGAGGCAGAAATATGTGGGCAGGCAGCCAGGTTCCGGAGCCCAGGAAGACAAGGTGTTGTGAGAGGTGACAGATAGAGTGCTGCGACCTAGGCGTGCAGGAGCAAATGGCTCTGCTCCAGGCCATCTTGAAGGACACACGAAGCTCTCACTCCCATCTGGGCCTGGGGTGGGACTGTCACTGAGCATGCCGTCGAGCCTTCTGGGGTGAGAGAGAAGGAGGGCAAGGCCTGTTCGCAGATCACCGCCCTGCTGGGCCCTTTATTGGATTCAAACTGGGTGTTGGTGACATCTTAAGAAAGGATTGGATTTTAGTTATTGAGTGATAGCAGTGGGATTCAGACTCAGAGCTTTGTGATCTCAACGCCATTCTCTTTTGTTTGTTTTTCCATCGGTGCGGTGTGTCATGGGTTGAATGGGTGGCCCCCCCAAAGTTCTGTCCATAGATCTGGAACCTGTTGGTGTGGCTTTATTTGGGAAAAAGTTGTCTTTGCAGATGTAGTTAAGGATCTTGAGATGGGGTGACTATTCTGCATCATATCGGGTGCCAGTGACGAGTGTCCTTCTAAGGACACTAAAGGCTGAAGGAGAGTTGGGACAGACAAAGGGGAGGAGACACAGATGGGAGAAGAGGAGGCTGTGTGACCACAGAGGCAGAGACAGATGGATGTAGCCCCAAGTCCAGGAACACTAAGCCACCAGCAGCTGGCAGGGATGAAGAACGGATTCTCTCTTAGAGCCCCTGGAGGAAGTAAGGTCCTGAGAGACGACGTTCCTGTGGTGGGAAGTCACTCAGTTTGTGCTGAATTGTTAGGGATGGACCCTGGGGACCCTAAAGCAGGGTGGCTCAGTTCACATTAGAAGCTGTGGCTTGTCAGCTCCTTTGCAATTCTAGAGGCATCTTTCCAGTTATCTAGGGCCATCCTGTCCAGGGTGTGGCGTGGGTGCGGAGTCATGTCTCCAGGCCTCCAAGGACACCCACGCCATCACAAGCTGCTACAGTTTCAGTGTCCTTCTTGGGTACCCTGGAGTCCCCAGCCCCACAGCACAGCGAAAGCTGACCTGATGTTGCATGCATGTTTTATGAATGGATTTTGCTCAGCTCCAGGCTGGCTTATTTCTCGCCTGGAGGCAGCAGTGGGATTTTGGTGCTGTTTGGGGCCTTGTGCCCCAGAGTGGCCCACTCCCCCACCAAGCTTCCCTGGCAGGTGACCTCACAGGGAGGTTATAAATAGCAGCTGGGGATGGCTTCCGAGTGCCTCGAAGTGGAAGCCCAATCGCTTGCTGACAGTTCAGCTCAGGGGGAGACAGCGGGAGGCCGGGGGCCATCGCGTCTTCATGGCTCTGACGATAATCAGAGCAGGCAGATGTCTCCGACAGCTGGGGCTAATGGGCTGTCAGACAGGGCCGGACCAGCCTGGGACATCCTTCGTGCTCCTTGGCATCGGTCCAGTCCAGACTGAGGGAAATCAAGCATGGGCCTGCGGAGGGAGGCTGCCGACCTGCTTCCAGAGGCTCTGCCCCTGTGCCTGCCTGGTGAAGCCTCTCTGGGAGTTGAGGGGTCTGCTCCATCCATCCTGGACAGCTTTATTTTTCATTTGTAGGAAATGATCATTTGAATTATTGATGAGAGATTAAAACTCAGCTAATTCAGTTCAATTTCTCCAATAGGCAAAACCATTTATAATTAACCTAGAAGCAAAGGTCAGTGTGGTAGTAAATGGCTGTGGTGGCAGGAGGAATTCCAATGAGAAGCCGGTTTGTGCTAAGGTGGAGTTGATGTAAGGACCATCTTGAGAAGTGCTTTGAAACGAATTCCTGATTCAAGACCGAAGAGGGTGGTACTTCCTGGGAGACCTTCTCGGTTCTTGGGACATTTTGAGCAAAAGATGGCCTGGTCTTTTTTTGTTCCAATAAGTAGCCCTGAGAAGGGAGCAAGCTGGTGGCTTCTGGGGTGGGCGTCCTCCAAAGCAGCCTGGGAGCTGGGAAGTCGGGAGACCTGAGGCCCTGTGTGTGCTCATCCTCTCTGTTCATGAAATGGGGAGGTGGGACCGGGGCACAAGGTCCCTCCGTCTCTGCCGTCCCTGACCCCTGCTCTGTAGTTGTCTTGAGTGATTTAGGGATAAGGGGGTAGGACGGGCTGGTGTCTGGGCTGCTGTCCCTTCTCAGATGTGCAGGGTCCCTTGAAGCTGGGGATTTGTCTTTGGTGGGGTTCCTGGACTGAGGTGTGATGTACCACTGCAGCCTTTCCGGGTGACAGGGCTCTGCACTCTGGCAGGGAGGATAGGGGTTTGTGCCTCGTCTGTGCCGTCGTCCACCTGTCCCTTGTCTCCAGCATCTGTCTGCGTGCTTCAAGCAGGAGCAGCTGAGCTCGGCTAGTGTGGTAGTGAGCATCTTGGTGAGTGGCTGCCACATAGGCAGAGAATTCTAGCATGTCCTGGGAAGGCACAGGGCCTTCTGTGCCTCAAGACTGTGGCTTCTCTGATGGAGCTGAGCCATAGCCACAGATCACTTCTTGTTTAATGTAGGAAGTTTTTTTTTGTTTTTGTTTTTGTTTTTGTTTTTGTTTTTGTTTTTTGAGAGAGAGAGAGATTATGTGTGTGAGCAGGGACAGGGAGGGGCAGAGGGAGAGGGAGAATCTTAAGCAGACTGTGCCCAACACAGAGCCCAGTGTGGGGCCCCATCTCATGCCCTTGAGATCATGACCTGAGCCGAAATCAAGAGTCAGATGCTCAACAGATTAAGCCACCCAGAGGCCCCCAATGCCAGGAAAACGTATTTGAATATTTATCATCAAACTCTGGAAATGGCTTTCAAACATCTGTCTAGCAGTGAAACCATTAAAAAACGAAACCTTATGAGGAAACTTAGTAAGACTAAAAAAGGGACTACTTGGCAGGGGGTAGGCTGTGGTTGTACCCTGGAGGCCCTTTCTTCCCCCAGGGGCAGGTTGCCCTCTGAGGGATCAGGAGCACTTGCCCCACCCCAGACCTGGAGGGGCATGCTGACCTTGGTCAGAAACCCCCCCAAAGATAAGACCAGCCCCTCACTTTATAGCAGACGGACCTGAGACCCAGAGAGGGAGTGGACTGGCCTGCATGGCCCATGGGCTCCTGGCCAAGCAGGGCTCTCTTGGCCTCCAGTTTGGTGGAGGGAGGCAGGGGTTCTGTTTCTGGCACCACACTGCCCCTCTGGTTGCTATTCTCAGCCCTGCAGGGCATTGGGTCTGGTTCCTGAGCACCTGGTCTCCAGTTAGGTCTCCCAACGGTGTAGACTTTTGGCTTTTCTCTGGGAGGGTAATTATTTGTTTTTTTTTTTTTTTTTTTTTTTTAAATTGGCTTCTTTTTAGATGGAGTTAAAGTTTGTAGGTCCCCAGAAAGGATACCAATGTAAGCTGAAGGAATTCAAAACTATTTCTTAAAGATGGGGGGCATATTCTTTTTGAAATTGTGCCTTCCTTGGACTGTATAGCTGGGTTTCCATGGCAGTCCTTGGAGTCCTGCGGCCTGCGCCCCCCTGCTTCATGGCAGACCCGTGGAAGTCATGCATCTCTCTCCTCACCTCCTTAGGCTTCTGCAGTTTTGAAGTCCACTCTCCCCTCTCCTAATGAGGAAGTAAACACCACGGCTGTTTGTGACCTCCGATTTTAATTGGATTTGAGAGCGATTTTGAATGAATGAACGAAGTTCCTGAGTTCTAAGAACAAACTCTTCCAGTAATGAGCTGAAACTATTACATTAATTTCCTAAGGACCTCTTCCTTCCTTTGCTCAGATTGTTTGCAGACACTGGTCAATGCTGCATATAAATTGAGGTCTCAAAAGGCTAAATTAACAATTAATTGGAAGCATCTCTCAGCCCCTCAAAATGGAAATAGTCCCTCAGTTGTAAGAGGAAATCTACCTTCGGAGACCTCTTGTTATTGAAGATGTGCACCGTGGACATGCCAGGGGAGTCTGCGGTGAACTCCTGTTTATGAGGGTCTAAAGGGGCGAGGAGTATTCATACATCAAAGACATAATTCTTAGCGTTTTGTCACATCAGCTTTTCCCTTTCTTTCTGTTAATGCCAAGTCTGGAAGGGAAGGTGTCTCCATCCCTCAAGGAGGGCAGCAGGTTTGATTCAGAAATGTGCATGGGTGGCGCACCGCCCCCCCCCCCCCCCCCCCCCGTCACTTGCCTTCACTCTTGCCTTCTCACCTGCCCCTCAGACTCCTGTAAGGCACTTGCGATCTGACACCCTGCCTTTTGTCATCCTCCCCTTGGACTACACGCTCCCAAACCCAGGTTCCTGGCTGCTCTCCTTATCTCCAGTATGTCAGGCCCCATCCTTTGTCAGGATGTGGCTGTAACTGTCTTGCTCCAGAATCCTCACTGGCTCCCCACTGCTCCCAGGAAGGAGGAGGAGCTCTTCCCATTGGTTTCCAGGCCCCATTGGATGCAGCCTGGCACTTCCTCCACAGCACCCTCTCCCCTCTCCCCAAATGTGCTCAGCTGCCCACTGGGGCTCGCTCTTCCTAGCACCCCACACCACACCCCCAGATTCTGCTTGCATTATTTCATGGTGGCCCATATTATTCATAGTCCAAACCGGGTTTTTTTTTTGCATAATTCAAGGGGACACTTAATAATTATGCCAGGACAATGGGCTTAAGTTGGGTGATCCCAGGAAACCAGGACAGGCTGTCACCTGAGCTATGTCCTCCCCTATTTCTCTTCACTTTTCATTTTCCTTCCCTCCCCCGACCCTCCACTAAGTTCAGCTCAGGTCTTCCCCGTGCTTGATGGCTCACTTCTAGGAAGCTTCTCTTAGTAGTTTGAGTCGTAAATATAGGGCTACATGCCAGAAGCCCTTTGTTCTCCTGAGCCCTCTGTGGGTTGTCCGAGTTTTTCCCGGGACATGAGTAGAGGGACCCAGATTAGGAGCGTGGATTTTGCAGAAAGAAGGGTCCTTTCCTTTTAGTGCCAAGGATTGAGCCACAAGTGTGGGCACAGAATGTCACTCAGGTGTTTTTATATACATATATATGGTGGTCATTTGTCAATCTTTTTGGATTTCTACTCCCTGAACCCCCCTTTTTTAAGGGGCATTCCTGCTTTCTCAGCGGAGCCTCTCCTGCTATACCCAGTGGAAGATGCCAGGTACTTACTTTTGGTTTCCCTTGCCACCAGGGTGCAGGAAGAGACCGTCTGGATTCTAGTCTGGTGAGACTGTGATAGCACGCGGTGGTCCTAATGGTGGCAGGGTCTTGTACTGGGCACTGGGGCTAGCTCCAGCAACATGTCTGCACCTGGTACTGGGCCCTCAGTGGTGGATTTTTGGGACCAGTTCTGGAGTAGATGTGAGGATCTGTTCCTGATAGTGTGCCTCCAAGGCTGGCTCTCTGGTCTTTCTGGGGACTGTGGGAGCTTTTAGCATTCCTTTTTTTTTTTTTTTAAAGATTTTATTAATTTATTTATTTGACAGAGAGATAGAGAGAACCAGAGAGCACAAGCAGAGAGAATGGCAGAGGGAGAGGGAGAAGCAGGTTCCCCACTGAATAGGGAGCCTGATTCAGGGCTCGATCCCAGGACCCCAGGATCATGACCTGAGCCAAAGGCAGATGTTTAACTGAGCATTCTTTTTTTTTTTTTTTTTTTTTAAGATTTTATTTATTTATTTGAGAGCGAGAGAGAGGGCATGAGATGGAAGAAGGTCAGAAGGAGAAGCAGACTCCCCATGGAGCTGGGAGCCCAGTGCGGGACTCGATCCCAGGACTCCAGGATCATGACCTGAGCTGAAGGCAGTTGCTTAACCAACTGAGCCACCCAGGCACCCCTTAACTGAGCGTTCTTAATTATAAAAAAATGTTAACCATAAACAAAAGTTAGAAAAAAAATCACATAATATATCTCTACCTACTCACTGGGCAGGTTCAATAATGATTAAACTTTGTCCCTCACCCCTTTTTTTTCTATCATTTTTCCCCACTTAAAGAATTTTAAGAATATCTCATTCCTAATACCTCAGCATGAATTTCTAAAAAATAAGGACTTTTTAAAAATGTAACTTGACAATTTTCATCTTACCTAGCAAGATGAACAGTAATTCCTCAGTCCCACCTACTATCCAGTCTGTCTTACCCCTGATGGTCTCAAGATGCTTTTTTACAGTGTGTTTAAGTCCGGATCCACCGCCTGCTCACACTGCATATAGTTTTTCTGTCTCAGAGGTCTCTTTCATTGTAGAATCATGTCATGTCATTGGCTGGTTTTGCCAGAGAAACTGGGCTGCTTGTCCTCTGAAAGCTCTTGGCATTTTGGGTTCATATGATGACTTCCTGGTGGTGGTGCCTCTGTGAGTTCTTCTGTCCCCTGCCCTTCCCATAAAGCAGAAATTGCTCTAGAGACTTGTTAGATTCAGGTTCAACTCTTTGGGCAAGAATATATGGACATGATGCTGTGTTGTGGGGTTGGCATCCCTACTTTTAAGGCTCCTGGTTGGATCGGTGGGTTCCCTTGGGGCCAGCCTGAATCCCTTGTTACAAAATTGGACCTTACTCCTTCTAGCAGGAAGTGATCTATGGGCACGAATTTGGCTCCCTCAGAACATGCAGATCCCCTTTGATTGTTCTACTGCTTTAGCATCTGTAGGTCACCATTGTTGATTCAGTGTTTTTTTTTTTTTAAGATTTTATTTATTTATTTGACAGAGAGAGAGAGATCACAAGTAGGCAGAGAGGTAGGCAGAGAGAGAAGGGGAAGCAGGCTCCCCGCTGAGCAGAAAGCCCAATGCGGGACTTGATACCAGGACACTGGGATCATGACCTGAGCGGAAGTCAGATACTTAACCTACTGAGCCACCCAGGCACCCCTTGATTCAGTGTTTTAAGATAGATTTCTTTTCTGCTTAAATCCGCTAGAATGATTTGCTGGCAAATAATAACTCTGATTAGAAATTACTTTTTTTTTTTGTAGAAAAAAATTACAGCACTTGCTGGTTGCTTAACATAAAAGTATGCTATACACCTTGGGGCAGATTTTGAAGAAATAGACATGCTTCGGCGCCTTCTTGCACATCTGCGGCTGTGACAAATCTCGGCTTGGTCAGACTGGACTTGGGTAGAATAACTCACTGTGGTCTTGTATTTGTTGTGGCAGTGCTACTGTTAGGAATAATAAACTCCCAGATGTCAGTGGCTATAATCGAGTGGCAGCGTTGTTGTTATTGATGTTTCTGGCTAGCGGGCAGCTTTTCTGCACCCGGGGACTGAGGGGCCCCAGGTTCTGCTCCTCTGAGCTCCCCTTTCCTGAAGGCCGTGTTGTTTCCAGTGCCCAGCTGGAAGGAGGAGAGAGTGGAGAAGGCACACTCACAGTTTCTTACTCATTTGTGAGAATTGGTCACATGGCCAGTCCTGGATGCAAGCAGGGCTGGAAATAGATTTTCTCGTGGGGTGGCCACTGCCCAGGGTCATTTCTGTGCTATGGCTGAGGGAGAACCATATTTGCGTGGACAGTTCTGCCCCTGCTTCTTCTTGGTTTCTTGGTTTGCTTTGTCTTTGTTGGAGCCTGGCTTTCATATACGCAATTCCATGTGGAAACTCAGGGTGCTCATATTGCTGCACTCTATCCTTTGTTCCAGCCTTGGAGTGTGGACGTCTCATTCTGCCTTACTCATCTCACCCGTCATCTAATTCTTCCCTTGGGGTCCCTGGGTCCTAGGGAGGGTCTCTTTCCAGCTCAGGTGCTCAGGTGGCAGGAACCAGGTGAAAGGCCAAGAGGTCATTGTGTATCCCTCAGGAAGTTCAGTTTCTACTCAGAAGAAAGTTCTTCAAAGAGAGGCTTTCTCCCTTTAATGAGTATTTCCACAATTTTTTCTTTCTTTCCTTCCCTTCCTTGTGGATTCTCCAAAGTCTGACAACAGCCTATAACATAGATGGTAGTCAGCTTTTAGAGAGAAGCATTAAAACAAGTTTTCAGAAAACAAAGCTTTCAGATAAAACCATTGGTGTCTCTTCTAGCTTCCTTGCAGATCTTAAAAAAAAAAATTATTAACATATAATGTATTATTTGTTTCAGGGGTATACGTCTGTGATTCATCAGTCTTACACAACACACAGCACTTACAACAATACATATCCTGCCCAATGTCCATCACCTAGCTACCCATCCCCACCTTCCTCTCATCCAGCAACCCTATTTGTTTCCTAAGATTAAGAGCCTCTTATGGTTTGTCTCCCTCTCGCTTTTTTTTTGTCTGTTTCATTCTCTCCTCTCTTCCCCTATGATCTCTGCCTTGTTTATTAAATTCCACATATCAGTGAGATGACATGATAATTGTCTTTCTCTGATTGACTTACTTCGCTTAGCATTAAACCCTCTAGTTCTGTCCATGTCCTTGGAAATGGCAAAATTTCATTTTTTTTTTTTAAATTTCATTTTTTATGTAATATCCATATATATATATATATATGTATATATATATATATCTCACATCTTCTTTATCTGTTCTTCTGTCAATGGATATCTGCATTCTTTCCATAGTTTGGCTATTATGGACATCCTTGTAGATCTTAAACTTTACCAACTCTTGCCAGACTCTGAACATAGCACCTTTTGGTCAGAATACACTGTTTCTTTGTAATACACATTGCCTTGTTCTCTAATAGTTTATATGTCTTTTTCTCTCTAACAAGTTGAAAAGTCCACAGTGAGAAAGAAGGAGATATTATGTGTCTCAGTCTCCCCTTCATCCTGGGCTCCAGGATGACGACGGGATTGGTGGATTACTCTTCAGTTGCCTGGAAAAGTCAATCATTAAGTCTGAATACTGACTCATTCAAGCTTAGGCTACACGTGGCTTTTGGTTTGGTGGAGTGTTGTGGTCCCTGTGAATTCCCTCTTCTTCCTCTGTTGGATGGAGGCTGACGGACTGTAAGGTAAGCCTCTCACAGGCTGGGAATGGTTGAAAGCAAAAGAACCTGCACGTTCCATAAGAAACCAATGTCCATCAAGTGGAGGACACGAGGAGCTAACACACGTACCAGGCAACCTCTGGTCCTGGGGATGCTTCCTGCCAGAGGGGAAGAGAACCAATGTAGGGTGAACCAGGAGGAATGTTCACTAGCATCTGACAGCACTCTAATCACATAAACAATGCCAAGTTCCATAAACATCACAAATGGAGGAATTTGCCTTGAAGTTTCTTCTGGGATCTAATTTGAAGGAACATCCTGGTGAAGCTGAGGTCATGAGGGAGGTGGAAACAAGTGCAGAGAAATGCAGCGTGACAGCTGGGCTCTCCTTGTGGCTTTGTGGGGAAGGGCTCTGGGGGAGGGGACACCTGGTGGGAAGTGACCTAGAGGGGTGATGGCTTCAGCAACTGCTAGCCTTTCGGCATGCTGACCTGGGTCACATTGCTGCAGGACTGGAGCTGTGCTGAGCTGGGAAGAGGATGTGGAGTCAGAAGATTGGCGTTTGAGTCATCTGCTGTGTGTGACATTGAGCAAGTCACCTTGCCTCTGATTTGAATTTTCCTCCTCTGAAAGTGGTGCTAGAAGTGCATGCGGGCTCGGGCTGCTAGGAGGATTGGCTGCAGTCCGTTTCCAAGGGCAGGAAGGGGGCTGTCACACTCAGTTGATCAACAAGGGAGGCTTGTATTGGGTGTCCCAGTTGAAATATTCTTGTTCAAGGAAGAATATTGTCTTAGCATTTGTAGATGCTAAACATCTACAGATTTTTTTTCCCCCTCAATCTGAGGTGGGAATTGGCTGTTAGAAAACAGGATGTCTCATCTAGAACAATGCGTGTGGGCAGCCCAATTTCATCTTGATCTTTGGATGTACCTTGAATTTCTCAGGTCACGTAAACCTGCCTGCAATTCCAGCGCTGCCTGTCGTGAGTTTAGCAAGTAATGAGCACAAAGACACAGACATGTAAATTAGAGCCTGCAGATCTAGGGGCCCCTCAGGGCTGCTCTTCAGTCTGTGGGGGTGGGGGGAGCATGGGTGAGACACCTGGTGTGCATCCCAGGAGGCCAAACAGAGGGTCCTGCCAGCTCAGCAGTGACAACTCAAGCTTCTCAGCCGCTGCTGAGCAGAGAGTGAAAAAGCAGGGTTCCAGCTGAGAGCTCTGGGCATCACTGGGACCTGTTACCTAAAGACTGTCAGGGGGGAAGGTGTCTCCCCAGGGGCCCTGCACCCAGAAACTATTTCTGTGCCCGCCCTGCTGTTGGGAGACAGAGTGTATGCATGTTTATTTTCAAAAAGAAGTTGACTTCAGTCTCTTGTTCTAGGTGGTTCTTATTTTAGCTGACCCCTGTGGTGTCTCTCCTCTGGGCGGCAGGGTGGTGTTCACTGAGTAAGTGAGATAGGGAAGCCACAGGTAGGGAAAGAAGCATCGAGAAAGGACGGAGGAAGCTGAGTATGACGGGTGGGCAAATCTACTTGCTTCCAGAAATCCTGTTGATCTTTCGGGAAATTGTGTGTGTGTTTGTCCTCAGAAGCTTCTTTTCTTTGAATTTGTTGCAAAGGTAGGGCTGGTGGGGGGTTGCTCTAAGCTGAGCCTGCTTCTAAGATGAGTGGGGAATTATTTGTGCTCACAGCTGAGGTTTAAATCCTCCTTCCAGAAAAGGAGTCTGGAGAGAGAGGGAATTTGGTGTGGGGCAGGAGAAGGTATAGGTGTGCATGGACCAGCTCCTGATGGTGGATGGCATTCAGGGCTGTTCTGGATTCAGGGGAAACTGTCTGCAGACCTCTGCAGCTAGCATGGAATGCTTCACGAGTGGGCCATGGGAGCGGGATTTAGTTTATGTTCACCGGGAGATTCTGGCAGTGTGTTTCCGTGGTGCAGAATCATTATTTACAATGAGGCACTTACACAGAAGTAGTAAAGTTAATGGAGGTTTCCAAGGAATTAGCCTGGTTGCATTCCCCGGTGTCACAGCCAGCTCCTCTCTCCAGTAGCCTGATATGCTGTGTGCAGAGCTAGTGGAGTTTGAGGGGTGGATGAAATTGGGAGGTACCCAAAGTGGAGAGCCCCTGGCCCTCAGACACTGGTCTGTGGCCCGGCTCCGCCACGGGGCTCCCTCCCCAGCCAACAGCCCCATTTGGACTTGTGGGCTGATGACTACGAATGCCACTGGCCGTGGTTGGTTCTGGTTGCTGCTGTGGATGGCGAGATGTGAGTCAGCCCCACACTCACATTCCCTGTAGGAGTGACCAGGTCACACCATGGGGATGGTGACTCACCCCGGTTTTCCACATGCCATGAGGTCCTTGGGTCGCAGCTCTTAGGGCAAATTTGTCATGTCTATACTGGTTCCCTGTGTACCCAGTGTTAGGATGTGGGTTGGAATCTGAATTCTGCTGGACCTTGAGCATGTTGTGTGGCCTCTCAAGTTTCACTTTCTTTAACTCTAAAATAGGGATGGTCCATGCTATCAGCACACGGGGCTGCTGGGATGATTATGGAAGAAGGTTGGAAAGAACTTGGTACCATGCTGGGCACCGTGGGTTTTTTGCTACTTCTCCACTTTCGTCTCTCAGCTCAGCTCACCATCTGTATTCCTGGACCGAGAGTCCATGGATAGTTTTTCTGGCTTCCTTTCCGGGTGATCTTCTGCTCAGTTCTGCCCACAGGAGGTCCAGGAAGCGGGAAGGTCAGGGAAGCCCTAGTCTTCCTTACCCTCTTTCTTCTTCTTCCAGTGGTATCTGCCATGTGCGGCAGCTCCTGTGGTGGCCTTCCTCTGTGCCTCCAGCTCCTGGGATTGGAACCTCTCCTCTCACCTCTGGGTGATATCGTCTCCTCCCGTTGTGATCCCCAGCTCCTGGGGAGCTACTGGCTTCTTGCATTTCCTACTCTCTGGGTCATTTACCTCACCTTCTCCTTCTGGCTGTCCAGCCTCCATGTGGGTGATGTGTGGTGTTTAGTTCCTCCGTGTGAAGGATCTAGCCTGGTTTCCCAGTCTCTGACTGGGCTCTGCTCAATACAGTGGAACTCCCATTAATTATGACAAGAGCATGGCCATGGAATCACACAAAGCAATGTTCAAAAGTCGTGGCTCCAGCCCTTCCCTGAGGTGGGACCCACGTCTTCATGTGTGCCTCCGTAGAGTGGAGAAGATAATAGACTGAGGTTTATGGGGTTATTGGGAAGGTTTCATGAGATAATAATAGAAATATAAGCACCACATAGTGTGGTAGTGGACAGCAACATGACAAGAGGGTATGTTTCTAGAAGTGTTTGTTGCTTCCTCAGGTTGGCCCAGGGAGTGCTGGAGATGCTGCTGGGAAGGGCATGTGAGGGGTGGGCTTGGGCCTGGGTATTTGTGGGCAGCAGGGAGCTGCATGGGGCCTGGAGGGTCTTAATGTTCTCTCCCAGTTTAGCTTAGAGCTTCAGCTAAGCACCAAGGGCCAGGCCCTCCCTGGGGCCCCCCAGAGCACAAGTGCTCTGGCCTTCTCTCTAAGTCTCTGGGGCTCAGATAAGTGAGGATGGGTCAGTGCCTCAGTCTGGGGCATTGCTGCTCTCGTGGCTTTTTAAAGTCTAGTTAGTCATTCATTTTACCTAATTATCCAGTGACCTAACATCAGCCTATAATGTTATTTTCCGCTCGGAATGACACCCTTGGGGTTTGGAGAGCTAGAATATTTTATCGGCTGCTCAGTGGCCGAACTTCCTAGCACTTGCTCACTGAGACCCTCCAGAGGGGAGCAGGGGCCCTGGCCCCATTCTGGGTTATCTGAGAATTGCACGGCCTGGGAGCTAATCAATGGGCCATCCTTCAGGCTCTGGTGGAGTGCTGGGTCAGCATCGCCTTTGTAAATGGCTTTTCCTGGGCTCTTTATCTCTAGGAGGGGGGTCATGATGAGCAGTGAGAGACTTGGCAAACCTTGGATCTGAATCAGCAGAGTTGAGACAACTTGCATCCTAAGCACTAACGTGGCCCACCTGACACACTCCTCTGGGCTCTGCCTCTCCCCAGGGTGGTCCTGGCGAGCTGGAGCAGGGACTATGTGTTCAGAAGGGCTCTAGACACCCAGAGTGCCAGGTCCTCCCCTACCACCAGCCATTCCCCCTGGGGCCCATCTGCCTGGAGAACACCTTTCCTTCACATGGGCCAGTTCCAGGGTGTATATTTCTGCCCTCAGCATTTGCCATGCCTCCCACCTTGCTGCCGATGCTCTCTCCTTTCCCTGAATGCATATCCCAGTGTTCTCGAAGGCTCTAGGGAAATTTCTCTGGCTGCTTAGAGGCCCACTGACTTCCCTCCTCCCAGCCTCTTCTGAATTGGGTAACAAACCCTTCATTAGGTTTTGTATGACATGATTCTCCAGGCCTTTGCACATGTCAGGCTCTGTTGGCTTCTATGATGCTTGAGATTGCACAACCAGCCCTGCAGGGGTTGGGGCCTTAGGTACAATTCTGGGTGTTCTTTCCAGAAAGGGGTTTTCAGAGTTTTGCAGTGAGGGACCATGAGCTAGGTTTTCCCTACCTGGGGGCAGGGGAGGAGCACTGACCAGAGATTTCCTAATCTGGCTTTGTGCCAGAAGTACGTGGGAAAATATTTTAAAAATATAATTCTTAAACCTCACCACTAAATACTCTGTTTTAGTAAATCTGGAGGCAGGGCCTGGGACTGTATGGTTTCAAGTCAGCTGGCCAGATCATCCTGAAGTCCTGCATTGTGGGAAGCCTGGCATAGAACAACACACGGGCTGGGCAATCAGCCCCACGATGATGCCATAATCTGCATTTGGGGGCATACTCTTATTTCAAGTATTCTTGTCCACTGTTCCCATAAGCCACTGAAACCTGGGTTAGCCCAGATGAATGTCTCAGTCTATTCTTCAACATGAATAAGCTGGTAGACGTCCTCCAGGCTTCCAAGCCTAAGTTAGGAAATGGGAAGTGGGCACCTTCCCGCAGAAACAATTTAATCAGGAAGCACTTGACTTTTAATTCTCTTGGACTCTAAGATTTAGTCAAGAGTAACTGAAGACTACCCTCTGCCTGACCCAGTCATGCTCCCATCCCCGTGGAGCCATTCTACCATGCCCATGACCCCACAAGTGGCTGACTTGCTGGATCTTTCTCTGATTTCAGAGTTGATACTCTGTCTCTTCAGCCACCAGTCTTATGTGAGTCTCTTCAAGTGGTTGTTTTCTAAAAAGAGTTTATTTGTCAGAGAGAGAGAGAGAGAGAGACAGTGAGTGAGCGCACAATCAGGCAGAGTGGCAGGCGGAGGCAGAGAGAAACAGGTTCCCTGCCGAGCAAGGAGCCTGCTTCGGGACCCTCTCCCAGGACCCCAGGATCATGACCTAAGCCGAAGGCAGAGGCTTAACCGACTGAGCCACCCAGGCGTCTCAAGTGGTCGTTTTCAACCCTGGCCACACGTTGGCACTGCCTACAGATATCCAGACCTCTTGCATGGACATTCTGATGGCAGTGGTCTGGGTGAGGCCCTGGCCCCTGTTCTCATGGGAAGCTGGGATTGAGAAGCTCCTGGAACAAGCCATCTCCAAGAGGAGATGAATAAGAGCAAAACAGAAGAAAATGCAGTCTCTTAGATATGGTATAGGACTCGCCTTACGACACTCTAGTTATTTCTCATCATGGGTGTATCTTACCTTTTCCAGGTAATTGGAGACTCTCTTTGTCATTGTCACACACTATGTTTCCAAATGACACTGGCAGTGGATGTACCCCTTACCCCTGCTTGCGGACTGCCCTGACTTCTGCTGTTGACCCAGTTCCTCTGGCTACTATTTTCCCGACCTCGACTTTTCACTGAGCTCCTTCTGGCCTCATCTTTTGATGATGGGAAGCTTCACTTTCTGCACCTTGAAATGATCTGAGTGTTCTCTCCCTAGAATGTCACAAAGAGAAGAAAGGGGGACGGAAGTCTGTAGCCTTCCTGTGGGTGGCTCACCATTCCCTTCCCAATGACACATGTCCCAGGCTTGCACGTCACGCTGTCCCCGGTGTGCGAGGGCTCCTGGCATGGAGTAAAGATCGTCTGTTAATCTCCCCCTCCCTCCCCACCGCCAACCCTGCCCAGTTTGGCTTCCAAAAGCAGGATGTGTTCTGTATGCTGAACCCTGGAAAATTTTGCTTTTTTTCATCCTGTGTAGCTTCCTCACAATCCCCAAGGGAAGGCTGCACATCATGTCTGGGCTTCCATTTCCTGCTTTCCCAGATTGAGCCTGGTGCTGAGGCCCCGCTGGCCCCAGGAAGTGCTCCCTGTATTAAATCCAGTTGTATTTCTTGTTCTTCCCCACGCTGGGCTCCCTCTCAGGGGCAGGCACGAGGAATATTAGTGTCAGCTTGTGTCTTCTCACTTCAGCAGGCTATCTGTGTCCTTGTTGATGACACCCCTTGGTTTCGTGGCCCCCGTGGTGTGGAGTTTACCCCAGGACAACAAGCTTGTGGTAGGAGAGGCTGAGGCGGCAGGGGTCGGCTTTGTTCACAGGGAGGTGTGTGGTTCTGGCACACTCTCAGATTTCCCAATCAGCCTCTTCTCTCTTTGCCGTGGAATTACCCTCTCCCTTTGCAACGGGTTTATAGTACTCATTAGTTCTGCTATTAGAAATAGATCCCTATTAAAGTCAGTTAATAAACGGTGATAGTCTCTTGGTGGACCAGGAGCCGGGAGGACAGGAGCCTGATAACAACACCACCGCAGGGGGAAACACTGCTTCCCTTTTGGGGCGGGGGAGGGCTGCCTCCTACACATGCTGCCAATTTGAGGCCCTGCAAAGGGTTCTGTCACAGAAATTTAGGGAAAAGAAAGAAAAATCAATGCAGACTCTGTGTTTTAATCAAATGCAGGAAAATTGTCTTTGTGTAAAAAGATTCAACACAGGAGAACAAGATGCGTTCTGCATTTGACATAATGTGTTTTCTCAGGCTGCCACGGGGAAAGAGCTCAGTGATTCTAAGCCTCCACTGTCCACGACAGCGGCCACCGGCCATGGGGCACTTGAGATTTGGCTAGTCCAAAGTGAGATGTTCTGTGAGTGTAAAATCTGTGCTCGAGTTTGAAGACTGGATTAAAGAAAGAAAGTGAAAGAACCAATTAAGATTTTATATTGATTAAAATGATAATATTTTGTTATATTGGGTTAAATAAGCTATATATATACACACACACACACACATATATATGTGTGTGTGTGTGTATATATATATATTTTCCCTTAGAGAGGGAGAGGGAGAGCAGGGGGGAGGGGTGGAGTGAGAGGGAGAGAGAATCCTTGAGCAGACTCCCTGATGAGTGCAGAGCCCCATCTGGGGCTCCATCCCACAACCCTGATATCATGACTTGAGCTGAGATCAAGAGCCCGACGCTTAACCGACTGAGCTATATTATTAAATTTAATTTTCCATGTTTCTTTATTACTTTTTATTTTCTATTTTATTTTATTATTTTTTAAAGATTTTATTTATTTACTTGACAGTGAGAGACACAGTGAGAAAGGGAACACAAGCAAGGGGAGTAGAGAGGGAGAAGCCCTTCCTGCCAGGCAGGGAGGCCGATTTGGGGCTCTATCCCATGACTCTAGGATCATGACCTGAGCCAAAGGCAGATGCTTAACGACTGAGCCACCCAGGTGCCCTCTTTTTTCCTTTTAAAAATATGGTCCCTAGACAATTCACAGTTACATCTGTGGCTCCCACTGGTGACTTACATTATGTTTCTGTTGTACAGCGTGGAGGTGAGCTGTCCCCCTATTGGACAGGGGGATGATGACTTCCCCCAGAGGTAAGGATGGCTCTGTGCTGGAGATGCTCTCTGGCTGTCTTAACCTCTCCTTTTCTCTGGAAGAGTCTGCTCTTCCTGGAAAGCCCATCAGCAGAACACTGATGAGATGCCCCATGGGGAGGCATCTCCCATGAACTTGCTTTTGGAAACCCCAGCCCAGCTTATGCTTTCCCTTTGTCAGACCAGAGGTATTACTTTGAAGAACCCAGCCTAGAGATCACATCACAGAGTTCAGGAAATCTCCACTAGACCTTTATGAAGCACCTCGTAAGTGTGGGGCACTGTCCTAGGCACTGGGATGCAGCAGTGGACACAGTAGATAAGCCCCGCCCTCCTGGAGCTTGCACTCCAGTGTTGGGAGCCAATAATAAACAGGTGCCTAAATAAAAGAATAAGATACCTTGAGGGAGTGAGAGTGGCATGGATGGAGAACAGAGCTGGGACAGCGAGACAGAAGGTGATGTGGGGGGTTGCAGGCAGCTCCTTTAAATTGGGTGATCCTAGGAGATGGCATCCAAGTTGAGCTCTGAAGGATGAGAAGGAGCCCATCATGTGGAGATGTGAAGGCTGGATGCTCTTCGCAGACAGATCAGCTAGTGGAAGGGCCCCAAGGCTTGACCTAGCTTGGTGTGTTTGAGGAGCGCAAGACTAACCTGGAGCAGTATGATAGGAATTGAGGCTGGAGAAGCGTCAAGGACAGATCACATGGGGCCTATGGCCACATTGAGGCATTCCAGGTTTAGTGTAAGAGATTCTGGGAGCCCCTGGAGGGTTTTGAGGAGGGAGTGAAACCATCACTCAGGCTCCTCTTTTGAGGACAGACAACAGAATAGCCTGGAAGCCAGAAGAACAGAGGCGGTGTTTCCAGGCAAGACATGCAAGTGAGTGAGCCAACTGATGCTGTGGAAGTGGAAAGATGTGGTTTGATTCAAGAGATAGAACTGCCTGGAGTGGTTAATTGCTTGGCTCTGGAAGGTGAAAGAAAGAGAGACATCATGGATGACCCTTGGGTTTTTGTCCTGAGCAGCTGGCTAGATGGAGGGTGGTATCCTTTACTAAGATAGAGAAGCCTCAGGAGGGATGAATTTTGTAAAAGGTGGCAATTAAGAGAGGATCAAGAATGCAATTCAGACAAGTCAAGCTAAAGATTCCTTTAGATGTTCTGCGTGGACACAAGGAGGAGGGTCTTTTTTCCCTGCCCCCGGGTAGAGCTGGGGGAAAGTTCCACGCCTGTGATGTGGAACGCAGTGCCATGGGCACCTATGTAGCATTTAAAGGTACAGATCTGGACAGGACCTCCAGGGTTCTGGGGTAGCTAGGGAATGGGAGGGTGCTTTCAGGCCTTCCAGCGCATAGAAATAGAGCAAAGGGGAAGACAGACTTGACTGAAGGTGTAGAAGCTAAACCTGCAATGTTGGAATCTCCAAGCCTCAGTTTCTGTGAGCTGTCTCTGACCATTCAATGAGTGTGTTTGAGGAGCTCCTAGGGAGGCCTCAGGCTGGAGTGGGGAAGAGGCCATGGCTCTGGGGATGTGTCGGGCAGTTCTCCTGCTGTTCCTGGGCATGCTGTGGGAGCAGGTTTTGTTCAGGATGGAATTTCAGCCTGGTCTCGCCTTATGAGAGCAATATAGGAAAGCTTCATGGAAGAGGCAGGCCCGGAACAAGCCTTGAAGGGCAGGGAATTAAGATGGGAGATGGCCTTCTAGGTAGGAAGTAAAATTAGAGACAGGAGTGAACGTGTGTGTGTGTGTGTGTGTGTGTGTGTGTGGTATGTGGGTCAGTACTCACCCATGTATATGTGGGTAAGTACTCCCCCATGTATACTCACCCATGTATGTGGGTGAGTCCAAGGCACAAGGAGAAAAAGGACTTCTGAAGAGGTCTAATTTAGGTAAATGAGGGAAGTTGGTAAGTACCTCCCTCAGAACTCAATAACATCTTGTTTTTGCCTCCCAAAATAGTGGTTTTATGTGGGTGTGTAAGGGAAACATGGCTGGGTAGACTGGTGCCCCTGTGAAACTAGTGTAGCACTTTTGAGGCACGGAATGACGACATCACGGTATGTTTGAGGCTGATTACTCTGTCATGGGGCGATGGGAAAGCACGTTAATTTGTGAAATACGAGCACGATAGCCGTCACGTCCAGGAGAGGTGTGTAGGGCTGGAGACAGGGCATTGAGCAGCTTGTGCTGGATGACCAGAGGATCTGAGAGCCTTGAGGTTCTGGACCAGCCTCTAGGTGTCCTGTGTGAGAGGGACAACCCCAAGAATCAAGGCCCAGGTGTCAGTGTGGTCCCCAGATTCAGATCCTCAGAAACCAGAAGCCCCTCATGGGCAGCTCCATGCAGAGGAAGGCCTCAGGTATGATTCTCAAGCTCTCTTTGCTCTCAGGGGTTGGCCAAGTCTGTGGAGGGACAGTGGCTACCAAGCACATGGCCCCTCTTAGAGCTTGAAGTATCTGTCCCTACTGTGAGTGCATCAAAACTCATTGTGTGATTATTTACAAAATGTCTCCATCACCAGCCTGGCCAGACTGCCACAGGGGCAGCCCCAGCCTGCCTTTGTGCATCACGGTGGGCCTCGACCCTAGCTCTGAGTCTGGTGGTTAACAGGGGCTCAGTTCATGTCTCTGGACTGAGTGGAAACCAGTGGTGTCCTTTAAGTCGAGACTGATGGGCCTGGGAGGAACCTTATGCAAAGGAGTGAGCCCTACCTTCCATTTTCCAGGTAGCCCCATGTGGGAAGGAAGGGAGAGAAGTTGGGAATGCTTCTCTTGCTTAGCCCTTTACCATCACAGAATGCTCACCATGAGCGTGGGCCTCAGGCTCCTTCCCCCGTCTCCCTTCTGTGCTGCCACCTGG
Organism: Mustela erminea; assembly: GCF_009829155.1. Lineage (NCBI taxonomy): Eukaryota > Metazoa > Chordata > Mammalia > Carnivora > Mustelidae > Mustela > Mustela erminea. The sequence goes on from NC_045616.1 coordinate 92,686,663, forward strand.
TCTCATCTGGTCACCTGATCGTTTGGGACTTCTTTTATAGAGTTTTTTATAAGAATATTTTGGTGTTCCCCCAATCAGGGGTGGACGTTGTTCCTTTGGACTCCTGAAACCCCAGATCTTGTTGTTGAGACCAACTTTACTGAAAGCAGAATGCAGACCCGGGAGGGGCTGCTGGAACATGCCAAATGGCACTAGGGGTGAGCAAGAAACACCCCTGTACTCCCTCCCCTCATCCACCCCTGCACTCCCTCCTCTCCTCCGCCAAACACTGTCAGCAGCACCATGTGCCCTCCAAGGTGGTTTTGAATACTGCTAAGAAATGTCCCTCTTGCGGGGCGCCTGGGTGGCTCAGTGGGTTAAAGCCTCTGCCTTCGGCTCAGGTTATGATCCCGGGGTCCTGGGATCGAGCCCCACATCGGGCTCTCTGCTCCGCAGGGAGCCTGCTTCCTCCTCTCTCTCTGCCTGCCTCTCTGCCTACCTGTGATCTCTGTCTGTAAAAAAAAAAAAAAAAAAAAAAAAAAAGAAATGTCCCTCTTGCCTCTGAGCTTGGTACTTGAGTTAACACCACCCATTCAAAACGATGGTTCTTGAAGTCAGCAGACCGAAGTAGAAGTTACTGTGTATCCTGCAGACCAAACCCTTCTGGCAGTTTCACTGAATTTACTTTCCCCCTTCTGTTCTGCAGGTTCTGTTAGGTTTCATTGCATGGGTATGGCTGCTAAGGAGTGAAGGGCAGGCTTGCCTCTGGGGGTGTTTGAGTAGTCCTGAGGCTCTGGGCTCGCTGTCTCACCCCCCCCCCCTTTGGCCCGTGCTACAGCACACAGGGGACAGCTGAGTGAGAGCCAGCTTTTTCCTTGACATCTTCTTTCAGTGACTTTGGAGGAGGCATGAGGGAAAAAAATTCCAGAAGACTCTGTTTCACCATCAGGCTTTCAAAGTCATCGTGAAGGATACCAGATAAGATAGCACACTTAACGTTACAGTTTTTTAATTTTTTTATTTTTTTAATACTGCAAAGTTTATACTGAGGTCTCTTAACATCTGGTCTTCCAGCTGCAGGTGTCCTCCTTGGTTCCCAGCCCCACGCTGGCCCTCAAGCCTGGATGGGTTTGAGGAGAAGATGACGAGAGTCCTGTCTGGTGGCAGTTAATTGGCTTGTCTCATTGGGACTGGAGATGGCAGTTTAACACACGTACCCCGGGGTTAAGTGACATGGCTTCGGTCTGTTTGAGACTGTTCTGTCATGGAGATGCTCGCTTTTGTCCATTCTTGCTGAATCTCGTCCTGCGGTTTCCATGAACCCTCGGCCCCCTGGCTGGTTAGGAAAGCCACATGCTGTGTTATTGGAAATGGGATATGTCTTAAAGATGGCCAAATTTCGTGTTCTAGTTGCGAGCGAAAAGGTTTAGAGAAGTTTAGAATCTGAGGGAGAAGTTAAATATTTGACTGTGTTAAGAAAGAAAATCTCAGCTGAGGATTTCATATTTTAGGTCTTGAAAATGAAGTTCAGTGTGTAACTGGCAAGGCTATATTTGAGGCTGTGTGGTGGGGAAACCCCTCCTTTCAAGGAGTTCATATTGTCTGGTGGGTGGAGAAGCAGGGGTGGGGAGATGAGAGGTGAGAAGACGGTATCTGTAGATGCCGAGTGCAGGAAGTCTGGGGGTGGCGCTGGGGTGGGCAGGATTCAGGGTGGAGACTGAAAAGTTTCTCCCAGAAAGTGCCATCTGGAGCATGACAAAAAGACACCATCTTACCACCAAGGGACAAGATGGACTCCTACGTGAGCGGGCACTGTCACAGTATTTGACTGGGGCCTCCCTTAGTTTTGTCTGGATTTTGCAGTGAGAGGACGTGACCCTCTGTCCACGGAAGCTTCAAGAGACAACCTTATGGTTCTCTTTCCCTCTGTACTTGCTTACCAAAGGCCTCTGATTTCCCCTGTTGATTCAAGAGCTCATGGGTCTACAGCTTTTTTCTGGTTACTGAGCCTTCTCACTGGCTTTCAGGGGCAACAGTCAGCGGGTAGAAAGAGAGGGAGCAGAGTTCCAAGGGAAATAGGCAACATGACCAGCTTCTGTGAATTTTGCACTTTCCCTTGTTTGGTTAAGCGTCTGTTTGCAGAACACCCGCTTTGATTATTGCAATAGTCCTCCATTTAAAGTGTGAGGAGCCCTCTTGACCCCATACAAGCCAGTCATAAAAGAATGTTTTAAGAAAAAGTCTCTGAAGTAGAATTCTATTTACAGAAGTGCAATCTGAACACAGTCTCCATCTGTATAGCAGAGGGTGGTGAGTGGCCCTCATGGGGTCATGCTTACATTTGGAACACAGCAGCTTCCTCTAAAAGGCGCCATGCATTTTAGCTATAGTAATAAATATTAGCCCCATTTTGCTGTCGGGAGGCCAAGGAACAGAGAGGGGAGAAGTGCACATTCTTTGCAGCCTCCTCTCCTGACCCACCAGACTGCTTGGTGTTAAGAGGCTGTTTAACAACAAAAGGAATCCTGTTCTTGTTGCTAGGTTGATGGGGTGCTCATGAATATCCATGACACTTATGCATATTCATGAAGCAAGAATGTGATTGACAACCCATACACCTCAACCGTTTCCTGGAGCGCCCTCAAAAGGCGCCTCTGTCTCCAGCCTGGGATTTGCCCCCACCTGGATGGGCTCTGTAAGGACTGGGTTCCTTCAGGTAACATCTGCCTGGAGGACCAGCTGGGGGTACTTGTTCTCATTTATGCACAGGAGATGCCTTCCTTCATCCAGTTTTTTCCAAGCCCTGCTTTGGAAAAATAAACATTTTCTCCCCATGATGACTCCCCCATCTATGGGCAGCATAACTGGTAATGGAAGCCGATACTCCCGGTGTGGCCACCCCAGCCGCCCCAGGAGCCAGTTTCTCTCCGGGTCAGAAGAGAGGAGGAGGTGAGAAGCCTGGTGCTCTGCAGGTGGGCCCCTAAGCTTTTCTCACTGGGAGTTTCATCTAACCTGGGATCCAAGGCCAGGCATATGCCTTCCTGGTACCCACGCTTTGGACTCAAGGTAATGCTGTTTGCTTTTTTTCCAAGCAGCTCTGAGGCATGAGAATGATAGCAGAGTCTAGAAGCTACTCAGCATCCAGATCCTGCCCCTGGTCCCTAGCCAGAGGTGAAGGTGGATGTATGAGTTGGAAATATGGAATGCCTGTTCTTCTTCCTGCATGTTGGTTTCCCCTGCAGCTCCGATTCCTTGTTCCCCCAGATTGGAAACTTCAGTCCTTTCTGAGTGGGCTCTGAATCTCCCCCACGTCCTGACATGGTCAGGGTGGGTGGTTGCCACCACACATGCCACAGATTATGCAGAGTTCTGCCATTTGGTATATTGGTCAGTGTTCTCCAGAGAAATAGAACACACACACACACACACACACACACACACACACACACAGAGAATATGTTCTTTCTGAGAAAGTTCTGGGTAAATACAAGAGGAACATAAGCTATCTGGAATATCAGCTTGGCTATCAGAAAGAATGAGAAAAGTCGGCCCCACAGGAAGACATGTTTGAAAAGCCTGCTGAAACATCAGGTAAAGAGGCTTAACATCTGTAAGCAACACAGCAAGTCTTCCATCGTAGTAGGTCCCAGAGCCAGTGACTTAAGAATCTTGATCTTCTCTGTTTGACAGAAGACTGCTTTCCTTTTTTATCGGGTGTTCTAGTTCTCATTGTTGTGCATGGAAATAAAACAGGTTTGCAGTAAAAGAAATAAAAATTATGATGTGTTATCTAGAAACAGAATATATATATTTACTCTTACTTATTGATGGATGGTAAGACAGATTTTTTTTTATTCCAGGGGCTCTTACAATGGAGCTTTGTATTTGAAGAGAGAACTTAGCTCCCTAGATGTTTACTCTGAGGAATCGGCTCACGTGACTATGGAAGCTGGCGAGGCCAAAATCTGCAGGGTAGGCTGGCGGGCTGCAGGGTCTGAGTCCAAAGGCTTCTTATAGTGGGTGGAATCACCTCTTCTCAGGGGAACTCAGTCTTTTTCTGTTTAGGTCTTCAGCTGTTTGGATGAGGCCCACCCACATCATGGAGAATAATCTGCCTGACCGTGTGTCCCCTCATTGATTGATTTTTTAAAGTATGTGTGTGTGTGTGTGTGTGTGTTTTAAGTAATCTCTACACCCAGTATATGGGGCTTGAACTTAAAACCCCCAGATAAGGAGTCACATGCTTCAGTGACTGAGCCAGCCAGGTGCCCCGCCACTGCCCCTGATTCCAATGTTCATCTCATCTAATAAATACCTTCCCAGAAACATCTAGAATAGTGTTTAACCAAATATCTGAGTACTGTGGTGTAGTCAAGCCACATAACATGAACCAAAGCACTTCCTTGACACTTGATGTCAGAGATATGTTCAGACCCTGGTGTGTTCCTCTGTGCTGCTCATAACTGAGCTTGAAAGATTTTTTCCAGAATGAGCCTCTTGGCATGAATCTTTTAAGTTGTATATCATCCTGGAAGAAAAACTTTCCATGGTTGGAGCCCCAGTTTGAAGCTGAGTTTGTGGGAGAGGTGATGCTCCTGCCCCTTGTTTTCTTCCTGTAGGACACCTTCTTGGAGGCTAGGACCTTGGCTGCAGCATCCTTACGCCTTCAGTACTTAGCCCCAGACCTTGGACAAAGGAAGAGCTTAGTCAGTACTCTGAGCTGACTCTGGCAGAAGCAGCTCGGCGAGAAGTTCTCTTCATGGTCATGGGGCGTTCAGCTGACTGTGCCTCTGGGCGGTGAGCCGCACCTGCTGCTGCCAGGACACCAGTCCCTGTCCTGTGTGGCCACCCTTGGCAGACCATTTGTGGGTTTTGTGGTCATATTGCTTGGGCTGCCTGCCTCTGATTTGACCATGTTCCTCGGAATCAGGGGTGCTTTCTTCCCCCTCCAGCTAGCCTCGCCCCTCGGACCAGGCCCCTGAACACGGAGTTCTGGAAAGGTTGACTCCCGAAGTTCATCAGAGAGCCAGTCTGGGTTGCATTAAAAGGTAAAACATTAGTAAGAGGGGACTGAGAGAGTGAATTAGTCGCAGAGCTTTCTGAGGAGTAGAAGACTAAATAATCAGGATAAAATATACTGTGATAAGGAAGCCTGTCCTTTTGTTTACTGACATGCATCTCTGCTTCAAGCTTTTTTAAAAATGACTATTTCATTGATAAAGTGAATGTGTGGAGGTGATAAAAGAATGAATGGAAATTTACCTGTGAACGTCTCTCTAATTGAGTACCTATCTGTGGGATGAATAGCGGAAGCAAATTACCCACGATGGGCCAACTCTTTGCTTTTCTAGGACTGTGCATTCTATTTTTCCTTTTCAATAGAGGACATTGTCTCCTCCACCAAATTAGCCAAACATAGATAATGTTGTCAAAGAATTGCTCCATTAGATTTTACAGATGCCTGACACCAATACAAAAGCCTCTACCCTCACCGCATTTCAACTTCAGTTTTTTCCTACATGACTCAAAAAATAAATTTGTTTTGTGGGGCGGAGATGATGGGTTTGACAGGTTTTTAGAACGAAGATAAAGAGGAGTTAGCAATATTGGTTGGGGGATTCCAGCAAATTCCATTAGGCTGTATATCATGGGGAGGGTAGAATGGGTGGGAGCACCGCTCAGAGGGACATTTCTATTCCACCCAGAAAGACCATGTTTCTGACCATGCTGGCAAGGTTTGAGTGGTGTGCTTCCAGAGAATTTACCCCATATAGAAGGAGAAAACAGCTGGAACTTCAGAAAGTGCTCCTGGGCCTACGAAACGGACGTTGTAGTTCTTCTGTTCAGAGCTTCCTGAGTCTAGGGTATGGAAACACAGAGTCTGCAGGGGAAGGTATATCCCAGGGGCTGGGGTGAGGCACAGGGACTAGACACCACTGAGATTTCTCTTCTATATCACTGTGGCATGGTCATGTCTTATACTCCAGCTGTAATCTTAGGCGCTTGGTATAGAGTTGAAAGAGACAAGTTCATGCATAGACACAGGGGTCTCTCTTGGGGGCTTCTGAGGATAAAGGCTATATTCATTTGGACTCTTGATTATAGGCAAACCCATTTGAGTCTCCCCTAACTCATGTAGGGGAGAAATTTAGGGAGTCTGCCTTTAAGCAAGGCTGGATCCAGCAACACAAATAATGCCCTTTCTCTCACTTTCTCCTTCTCTTGGCCCTGCTCACCCGATGCTCATCCATGTCTGGGTCTCCTATTCTCTTAGTGCAGATGCGCTCACTTTGTACAGTCAGGGATGATGTCTGCTAGCAGCTCCAGGCTCACACGACTCCAGCTTGGCAAATCAGTGGAAAGTAAGCTTCCTCTCCACATAGGACTATATGGACATGGAAATGATTGACCTTCCTGGTTCAAGTGTCCACACAGATCAGTGACGTCTAGGGAGATGTGATACTGTAATTGTTTCAGCTTGGCACACCTCTGTAGTCAGAGGCTGGGGCTGGGGCAGTATGATGGATGGCCCCCCAGAACCATCTAGAGAGCAGGGTGGATGGTTCCCCAAAGGAATCACAGTTGCAACGAGAGCAACCCATTTCCGGAACTCAAACGAACAAACAAACAAACAAACAAAAAACAGGAAGAGGCCTGGACTGGGAGACTGGTGACCCCAGGCAGCGAAGAAATGCCATGTGAGAGCCCTCAGCATGGTCAGCCTCATCTCACATGTACCCAGGCGTCCAGCTGGGCCCTTCCTCAGCTCTGTGAAGGCTGACCGGCGTTCAGCAGGTGTAATGAGGTGGGAGCACCTAGACATTTCCCTGGGGGATTACAAAGCTTCTTGCTCCCCTTGCATTTGCCATAGACTTATTTTTAAATGCCATATTCCATCTCTCCTAGCTTCCTGTGTTTGAGAATAATGAGACTTCTCAGCTGCATGGGTTTTATGGTGAAATGGACCCCATCCAGGAGGAGTCCAAATTCTCTCCCTTTTCCTTTCCTTCTTGAAAAGGAGAGGCTCCTGGCAACCTCCTACCTAGGATTTGCAGAATTATGCATTTATTCTTTCAATATTTACAGAGAACCTGTTGTGGGAAAGGCCCTGGGATCAGCCTCAAACAAAACAAGCCCAGGCCTGGCCTCAAAGACCAGGAGGGAGGTCAGATAGTCAATAAAAACAAAACCATCACCCCACTGGTGAATGCATTTCTCAGTGGCCTGGGATACACACTCCAAAGAGGCAGAAGGGGTGTTAAGATCATTCAGGCCTGAGCTGGCTCCTGGGGCGGGGAGGCTTCCTTGAGAAGGGGATGTTGAGCTGAGAGCTGACTTTTGGATTTTGAGAAGGTGAAAGGACTGGGGAGAGGGTGAGCGGGTTTGGACGCCAGGGCTCTGTGCAGGGAGATAGGGGCTGCTGCCCAGAAGGGGCCGGGGAGTAGGCACCATGTGGTTTGCAGGAAAGCTGCGGGCCTCCCGGATGGAGTCAGAGGCCGTGTGGCAGCGAGAAGAAGGAGAACCAGGGTGATTACAAGGCTGCGGCCCCAGGGAAGGTGGTGCCTTCCGCTGAGGTGCAGGAGGCTGGGAGGAAGCCTCTCTGGAGGAAACAGGCACAGGTGCATCCATTGTCTTGGATATTTTGAGTTGGAGGAGATGCCAGAGAAGCAGCTGGGTATATGGGTCTGGGCCTGGAGCCACAAGTGCAGAAGCTTTCAGCCCAGAGATGGTGAGGGAGGCTGTGACAGCAAGCACCTGTGTGTACAGGTGGGGGAGACCAGGCCCTGGGCCCCTAGGAACTGAAGCATTTGGAAGTTAGCAAACAGATCAACCTGACCGGGCGATGAGGACGTCCTGCCTGTGATAAATCATGCCAGTGCTGCCTGGGCTGCTGACGTGTGCTCTGAGGACCCCCCAGGGTCCGGGGGCCTGTCGCTGGGTGATGGATGAAGGCTGCTCCCACCACCCACCTTCTGCTGGTGCGAGCTTCCCGCCTGCCAGGCAGTCCCTTGGGAAGAGAGAAAATCGCTGAGTAAGCTCGTTGTGACAGCCTTTTAAAAAGTGACTTTTAAAACTTCTTAATAATTGTTGATTAAAAGGCCCATTGCTCTGAAGACTGTGTTTGTGGAAGAAAGTCATTTTGGAAGAAATTTCTGGGGAGGTGGAGTGTTCCAGCAAGTTGGCGAGGCGGCATTTGCAGCTCCAGCCTTAGATTTCAAAAGCCACTAAAAGCCCCTCAAGAAAGTGCTGCCAAGTAGTCACTTGGAGAAAGGGAACTACTTGTGGGAGAAGGAGAAAGTGCCAGCTGTGGGGTGTGCAGTGGCCAGGGGGAGGGGGAAGCAGGAGGCCCCAGGTCACTCCCTCAGTGGGGCAGGCCTAATCAGGTGGCTCCTCCAGCCCCCTGCACTGCCCCTGCATGCTCCTGCCTCGCCCTGGCTGCCCCTTCTCTCTTATTTGGAATGACCCCCTTGCAATGCTGTCCAAAGTTAACCCATGTTGTGGACTCCCTTCCCCATATCTTCCTGGCCCCTCGTGGCCCTCTGGGGGTCCGTGACCTCTGCATGACTGCTGTGTGTTTGGGGCTAGGGAACCCAGAGCTGCTTTTCTGTGCAGGTCCCTGGTTTTCCCGTGCAGGTCCCTGGCTTTCCCCTAGCAGGCCATGGTGTGTGCTGAGAGAGAAGGCTGTCAGGGTGTGAGGGGTCCGATGAATGCCACAGAACATCCATGGCTCCTTCCCTCCTTGCTAAATGGCCAGGGTGCTGTCAGGCTGCTGGTCCTTGGTGTGCATCCTGTCTCTGTCCTGGGTTTTGTTACTCCCACATGGGGCTGCCCCAGCATATGCAGGCAGGGAACATGAACAGCCTGTGCGCATGTGTGTTCTCAGCTTTTCTGCGGTTGTCAAGGTCAGAGAAGCTAGACAAGTTGGCCAGGGGAGGGCTGCCCAGCAGAACCACCTGGGATTGAGATGAGATCATTCAGTTTGCCTCTAGCACACAACCACCTCCAGCTGGGGGCTGTTGGGGGAGGGGAGGGGAGACTTACTGCTGCCCCAGCCATGGCACCAGGTGTTTCTGGGTCCCACTGGAATTCTAGGACCTGCCTCACAGCTCTGTGCTCATGGTGGAACTGTAGACAGGCAGGCTTCTGGGAAGGCTGCTTGCCTGCCAGGAACTCAGGAGAGGTACAGGTACAGGAGAGGTACAGACCGTGCCTGTGGACACGAGGGTCCAGACCTGGAATCCCTCTGAGTCCTAGCCCCGAAGCACAGTGGAATGCTTTAGAGACTTGGTGAATTCCCCTTCTCTGCTGAAGATGGCTTGAATGGCATGGGATCTTGCAGCCGATTTCCAGAGTCTCAGACTAGAGAGAGTCTCAGAAATGGCTCAAACCTGGACTTTGCAAAGGAGCAAGAGGCCCCCGTGTTGGCTCTAGGTGCTGGAATTGTGGGACTGGGGCCCAGGGGCGTTTGGGTTAGTTGCAGTGTCCCAAGACTTGTGTTTGTTTAGTCCTAGCTCCCTTCTCAGGGGGAGAGGGACAAGGGGACCAGGTGAGGCCATGGCTGCCTGGGTTCTCTCCCACCCTTTCTCCCTCTCTTTCCTGTCTGTCCATGAGTCCATTCATCCATTTTAGGCCTCTAGGCTGGGGATACAATGGCTAAGTTCCATGCCCTTGGATTGGGGGGGCAGGCAGGAACGAGACAGCTATGTTGTCTGTGTGAAGGGTGCCATTTTTGGAGAGCATGGGGCCATAGGAGCCCATGGATCTGGAGGGACAAGAGGCTTCCTGGCATCTCCATCATCTCTGGACCTTCCCTGGTATGGCTGGGTACAGCCGTCACAGGCTTTTGTGAAGTGGCTGGGTCGGAGCTTGGTGAGCAAAGCTTGACCGGGAGAGAAGGCAGAGACCTGATTTCTGCCCCTGGTGTGTACAGTTGTCGTTCTGCTTTCCTTGTGTAAATGCGGGTTTGTGAGTTTTCTCTCTAAACCGAGTCTCACTGTTGGGCTGACAGAAAGCCGTGTCCAGGAACCTCATACATGGGAAGGGTTCCTGGGTTCATAATAATGAAATCTGGTATTTTTAGATACTTGCCTTGGCAGACCCCTCCTCCCAGAACCGATTCCCTTCTGCGTGCTCTCTCTCTCTCTCTCTCAGCTCCTCTGGGAAGTGAAGCAGCTGGCTTAGCTGAACTTCAAAGATGATGACATTCTGAACCTCTAGAAAACATTTTTTGGAATCTCAAAGTGCATGAATTAAAATGTTATTTTTACTTCTTTTCAGCCTGTTGAGGAGCAGACTGTGAAGGGGCACATCAGCCCAGGAGAAAGCACGCCGAGCAGCCGTGTGGGGACCGAGCAGACCTCTGTGGGTGAGTGGGGCACAGGGACATCAACCATGAGCCTGATGCTCTTGGGCTGCTTCTTGTGTTGGTCCGGCCACACGTGCTGCTGAGTCTGCACAAGAAGGAAGTGCTTTCGGGCCTTGCAGTCCTCAGATGAGGAATAAGTGGGGAAATCTGGCACATGTGGGCTTCTGTGAGCATGAGCTAGGTGCTGGGGGCTGAGTTTCCAGAGCTTTGCCTGGTGTTGATGGCAAGACTGGCTGACCAGAGCTTGTACCTGGAAAGGAAACCCTGCTCAAGGGCTGCGGAGGCCTCTGGATCAGAGAGAAGGAGCTGGGGCTGAGGTAGGGGACGTAGCGGGGAGAGATGGACAAAGGGGACCTCCACCCTGGGGACAGACAGAGTTGCGATTGACCCCTAAGAAGGACTGAGAGGCAGAGGGGTCATGTAGAGGATGAGGAGTCTTGGACTCAACACAGTCTGGTTTTTAACAGAGGTAGGGACAGGCACTGGTCATTTCGAAGCTTTTTGGTTTTGTTAATCTGATAGCATAGATTTGTTTCTCTGTGGTTACAGAGCAGCCTTGTGTGTTTATCTGAGAGACAGCTGTGCCAGGGACACTTTAGAAACTGGTTGGGGTTGAGAAGCCCTGGTAAGTGGAGTAAGAGGAGAGCAGGGAGGAAAGGGGGTGTGTGGGGCAGGGTGCCGGGTGCCCAGGGTGTGTCAGCGTCTTCAGTGCTTGGGAACTGCCGTGAGTCCCCAGAGAGGACTCCAGAGCACCCCCCACCGTGTCCTCCCATGATCTGCCTATATTCACATGCCCCATGTCCACGTGAATACCAAGCTTGGGCATTGCATGTCCCTTTCTCACTGGTGGTGCTTCTGGGTGGGGAATTTGGAGGAGAAGGCGTGTTTCCCCAGACCTCATCGGGACTTGGCTCCTGTGAACATCTGTATCTCTTTCCTGAGCTTCCACTAGATCCCATTTCACTCTATTCAGTAGGTCCTACTGGGTGTCAGTCCTGGGAGACGCCCTGTTACAGCTGCCTGTGGCCCTCTGAGTGCAGCTGGGAAACCCTGTATCCTGTGCTCACTTCTGGGAGATTCTTAATGACTATCAGTATCTCCCAGGCTCTGGGTGCAAAGTCCTTCTATAAAAAGAAATTTGTTCAACTTTTTTTAACCCTCTATTTCCCAAGCATATCTGATCACAGATCCCTTTGGTTACAGAAAGCCAATGAAAACCCTACACCAGTCTCTTCCCTCTACATGCAATCAAGGGTTCCATATTCTTATGCCAACTATACAATGGACTCAGAAACTCTGAATTTCCTCCCACTATTGAAATTGGGCAGGGCATTTATCCCCAGGCCTGCGGTGGCCTCCCCCAAGCTTGGGACATGCCTGTGAGAGCCAGAGTGCAGACATACTTGTTCAGGCATCATGACTTAACAAGACCCCTGCCAGCTTGAGCACACAGGCTGGTTCCTTCCTGGTTCAGCTTGAGCAGCTGGCACAATGGCCAGTCTGTATTTTCACCTTCATGGCCAAATGAAGCTCACCTGGGCCTGGGAAGCTCCACAGAGGACAGGACGTGAGCAGAAACATTCCATCTGTCGAATCTTCTCTCCCCTGCAGCAACACAGGCCCCGGGCTCTTCTGAATGCCTTGTTTTGCATATAGTGATGAAATATTTAAGGAAGTTCTTCTCGCTTTGAAAACCTCTTTGTCAAGGTACCAGCGGCAGCCTGAACATGGGATAGAAATCCCTGCAGCTTGGAGAGAGGAGCAGAGGGACACAGAGAAAGAGAAACCCTTCCAGAGGTTGGGTCTTCCTTGACAGGGATCAGGAATGGCTGTGGAATGGCCATCTCCTGCCATCTTCTCACTGGTGGCTGTGCAAGGTGGGTGCCACCGAGCCTCGGAGGACTTGATTCTGATGAGTGTTGGGTTGGAGTTCTGTACTGGGAGGCTTGTAGTGTGTCCTTGAGAAGTACTTGTCTCTCTGAGATTGGGGTTCTCCACTGATAAGACTACATGGTAGACCAGATGCTCTCTGGGGCTTTTGAAGGTTTAGTTAATAGGACTGGGAAGCTGGTTTGTCTCTTCACGTTGTTTAGTTACCAAAGCTTCCTTGATTCTTGGTGGGGTAAATTGAACCCTATGGCTATCCTGGAAGGGAAGGCTGTACCTAGAAGGCCCACCCAAGTGAAGCTTGCTGTGGCTCATACAGACCCAGCTTTCCTGCCCACAGAAATGTCGCTGGAGCTGGGGTGGCCATATCCAAGGGTCAGTGTGGTACAGGCCTGCCACGTTTCTGAGCCGACCTCTTGGGTATAGCTCTGTGACTTGACTTCTTTTGAGTGTGCATCCCTGTCTGGGTCAGGGATGGGCTCTGGTCTGGGCACAGACATAGCAGCAGCCTCTGGGCACTTCTGATACAAAGTGTCAGCCTCTTCAAGGCCTCTCCCTGCCCTCTGTCCTGGCTTTTCACTGCCCTGGCCCCGGCAGAGTGCACGTGACCTGATCTCAGTCAGAGGTGACCCTGGAATGGTCCAAGCAGCTGCAGAGCCTGAATCTATGCCTCACTGGTGATACAGCCTCCATGTTCAAGGGCACGTGCCTGCCCATCTCCCAGGGAAAAAGTGAGCAGCTCCCCCTTGGATGATTGATTAACATCCTACATTTCCCTTTGCCAAGCAGCCTCAGAAGCACACAGGCAGATGGCTTCTCTTGGAATTCCTCTGGGGAACCGGGCTTCTGCAGATCCACATGTGGAAATCCAATATTCAGACGAGAGAAGAAATTGGGAAAGAAAATATGCTCTTCCCCTCCCTCTGTTAAAACCTGGATACAGAGTTGGAGGGGTCAGAAATAGCTTCAACCCTCGCATGGCTCCCTTCCTTGTCAGAAGAAGAAGAACAGATCTGGAGCTGCTTCTAAGTCTGGCAAAGAGGTGTCCACAGGGCTCTGAGGAAGCAATTCAGTTGAGTGAACAATTCAGCTGAACAGGCTTTGCTTAAGCAACTGCTATCCAAGGCCTGGGTTTGACACAGTGTGAGGTCAGGTCCCACAGTGTATGGCTTAAAAAGCACAGACTCTTGGCCCAGACTTAGGTTCTAGTTCTGGCTCTGCCATGTTCCAGCTGTAAGACCTTGTAAGGTCTTGTAAGGCTTAGGCTGTCTGAGCCCCAGGTTCTAAGTCTGTAAAATGGGGGTCATAGTCCTTGTCCCACAGATCTGTTGAAAGGATCAAAGGAATATGTGCATTTGACATGTGGAGCACGGGCCTGGCTTGGATTGGGTACACTCTCCTTAAACACAAGACCCCCAGCCCCTCAGGAGACACAGGGAATGTACCCCATGTTAGCGGTGACAGAATGGAGGCTGAGGTTGTATGGGTTTTCTCAAAATCACTTGGGCTGTTACTGATAAAGCAGGGCTGGCATTGGGGTCTACAATTTTGCAGTAGACCAGATGTCTGAGACGGGGGACACTGCCCCGGTGTGAGGTGGTCGGGCCTGAAGAAGAGCCTGCTTACGGTAGGGGCTGTGCTCTGTTGTCACTGCTTTTTGGCAAATGTTGGGCCATTAAGAACACATTTCTTATTTTAAATGTTTTCTTCCTGCTCAAGAAAAGAGTTGCCAGAATGCTGAGGCATTCGAAAATCTACCCAGATCCATCCCCCTAAGTGGGCAAAGGCAGTCCCCCTGTGGAAGGAGGGTTTGGGACCACTTTCCCCAGAGCTCCGACCTTTCCCATCCTGCCCCGAACCCGTGTTTTGTGGTGCTGCTTGCTCTCCGGCATTTGGCTTCTCTTGTTCCTTTCCTTGAGGTTTGGTCCCATTAATGTTTATGAGCAAATAAAACTTAGATTGCTGCTTTGGGCTGTGGGATCACTGCTGACTTGGGGAGGGACATCTAATTTAACATAATCCTGCTCCTTCGACTTTCCATGACTTCCACTGGCTTCTCCTCTGGGAAGATGAGCAAAAGGAGTGGAAATGTGATTAAAGCAGAGTCTCGCCTCCCTCTCCTAACCTTGGTGCTGTCAGTCCCTTGCTGGGGGTGGGCCGAGAGTCAGGTAGAGTGTTGGACACATGGATGCTGTTGTGTGTTGATGCCTACATGGACAAGGACATGCAGGGTTGAGCAACCTTTGGGGACTCATGAGCTCTGGGGTGTCATGAGTGGTGTGTGAGTTGGTTTCCTACAGAAGGAGGTCTTGGCACAGGGATGGTGGCTGTATTTGATCATAGGCATGAGGACACCCCCATTTCTTCTTCAGAGCAAGAAACTGAACAACAGAACTCATTACTTCAAGGGTAAAATCTAGTCAGACTGGTGTGTGGGACCCTATAGACACTTATGTTTGTGTCATATGTATCATTTTTATTTTCCTAGATGCAGAGAGTCCTGTATGGGCTTCTTTTCAGTGGGTTTGGAGGGCAGTCTTGGGTGGGAGGGGCGCAGAGGGAGGGCATGGTGGCATAAGAGCTACAGGGGGCGAGAGGCTGTACTTGGCCACATTCTGGATCGCATCTTGAGGACGGGCAACATATTCCTTCTGGGGCTGTTGATGGGGCTGTGAGCCAGGCAGGAGGAAGTAATTATGTCATTATATGTCACTCTTGTCTCAAGGGGCCAAATTAGCTGACTCTCCAAAACTAGAGTTTACTTTTGACTTTTTAATTTACAGGCTGATGCAGATGCATACTAGTTCACTCCTAAATTTTTCTGGAACAGCTCAGGTGTGCCTGGTATAGTGGGAGAGACTGACAGTAGCAAACACGGTTCTGACATGAAAGATCTGAGTAGCGGGGACCATGGAACAGACCGCAGCCCATGGCAGTGCTCAACAGGATGGGAGGATGGTTAGAGGAAAGGCTTGGAGAAGGTCAAGGGCAGGCACTCTACAATGGATGCACAGGCTCCCTGGGGGTGGGGGAGGGGGAGGTGGACTGGCCCTTGGAGGACAAATTGCATCTCCACAGGTGGAGAGGGGGTGGTCAGGGCTTCAGGGAGCAGTCTGTCCAGCACGTAGGAGTGCAGATGGAGAGACCAGGGTTATTTGTTGAGAGGTTCTATGGAAGGAAGTCCTGGGGAAGTGCCTGGAAAGGGTAAGACCCTAATGGGCTTTGAAGATGCTCTGTGGATATTTGTTGAAGAAATCTATGTGTGCCTTCATTTTATCTGACACGTATTTACTGAGTGAGTACTGTGTTTTACTCTGCTGGGGGCTGGGCGTGCAGCTGCCAACAGGTAAACGTCACTCTCTTATGAGTTTACATTCTAGCAGGAGAAGATAGTAAACAAATAAATACAGCACATAAATAATGTATGCAGTACATTGGGAAGAGCTAAGTGTAAGGGGAACAGAATGAGTTGCACCATGGAGAGGAATGGGAGCACCAGAGTGGGGTGTACGTGCGTTCGGGTGGGGGTTGCAGTTTTTACCAGGGTAGCAGAGTTGACCTTCTGTGACAGGAGGACATCTGAGTGGTTTGAGAGGGAGTTAAGGAATTAGCCAGATGAATACTTGGGGGAGAGCATTTCAGACAGGGAAATAGTAGGTGCTTAAGGGCCTGAAGTAGGAGTGTGCCTGTTCTTTTCAAGGAGCTGCTGGAGGCTCAGGGTGGGGGGTGGGAGGAAGCTGTGGGTTGACCCAGGGGGCAGCAGGAGGAGGCCAGAGTGCCCCCGGGGCCCTTGGAGGGCAGCATCAGGTTTGGGCTTCACCCTCAGTGACGTGGGGCCCTCTGGGAGACATTGACTGGAAGAGAGCTGGGGGGGATCTTCTGTTTTAAAAGGATCTTTCTGTGTGCTTTGTGTAAACCTGACCATTTTAGGGGCAAGGCTGGAGGCAGAGAGGCCACTTGGGAGGCTGCTGTGGCCCCCAGGCGAGAGGTGATGGTGGGCTTGGCTGGAGAGGTGTCACGGAGGTGATGGATAGTGGTTCTGTTCAGGACAGAGGTTTCTCGACAGGCTGAATGTGACTGTGAGAGGCAGGTTTCAGCCTCGGCAGCTGGGCCTGGCTTCGGGTGGAGCAGGCTGAAGATGGATCAGAGATCCTGTGGACTTGACAAGTTGGGTCTCCTTGTTTGCTGTCTGCATGGACATGCGTGTGTGTGTTGGGGGGATGGTTAGCTGGTTTTTCTCATCCGGAGTTCTGGAGAGGTTGGAGCAGGAGTTGTGCATGTAGGGGCCATTGGCCTTTCCATGGTGTTAAAGCCACAAGATGGGGTGAGACCACCGAGGGGTAGATAGAGGCTGACTTGTTACTGAGTTTTAAGTACCAGGGGTTCTGTTAGGCACTTCTTGCATCCCTCTCTGTCTCGACCACAACCCGACCAGGTAGGAGCTGTTAGTTTCCCCACAGTACAGAAGAGGAATCTAAGGGCCAGAGGGTTTAAATGAATGACCCAATATCACACATCGAATTAAGGTCAGACCTAGAATTTACATGTACATCTGTCTGATTCCACGTTCTTTAATTATTGCCCTTACTGATCATCTAAATTATGGACCTGATTCTGGGCTTAGTCGGGGATCCACTGAGGTTTTTGAGCACAGAAAGGACTCAGCACTGTAGGTTGGGAAGGGGCCTCTGGGAACCTGGGGGCTCCTGAACGAGGTACTGGGGAGGAGAGAGGTAGGGACCAGGTATGGAGAAGGTTTAGACCACCTGAGGGGGGGGGTTGGAAATGGGGCCTGGAATTCCTGAACAGGGGAGACCCAAATTGTGGCAAACCCAGCATTATAAATTGAATGTGTGTGTCCCCCGGAAGTTCCTGTGTTGAAGCTATGTTTAGAGATGTGGCCTCCAAGAAAGTAACGAAGGTTAGATGAGGTCATGAGGGCGGGGCCCTATCTGGTGGGGTCTGTGTCCTTATACAAAGTGGCACCAGAAAACTCATGCTCTCTCTCTCTGTGTACATACCTTGAGAAGAGGCCATGTGAACACCTAGTGAACAGTGGGTCCTGTGCAGGCCAGAAGAAAAGCTCTTACTAGAGTCCCAGTTGGCTAGAACCTTGATTTTGGACTTCCAGGCTCTAGAACTGTGAACTGTGAGAAATAAATGTCTATTGGTTAAGCTGTCTGTGGGTGGTATTCTGTTATGGCAATCTGAACAGATGAATACACCTAGATTCTTTGGTATTCTGGCTTTTTCCAGGGCTGTATGTTCTTGCCAGGCCGCAGGGCCCAACTGTTTGGTAACTGGTTTCTTGAGGACCACTCCCCCACCCTCTCTGCCCCCACTAAACAATTCAGTGGATTTGAATGGATCAGAAGAGTCACTGAACAATTATCTAGTGATTAGCTTCCTTGTGGAGTCCAGAGAGAATTGTTGGAAGAAAATTGGTAAATTCTTTTCATTCTTAATAAAACCTAACATTATCTTGCTAATGCCTGATATTAAGAGTTCAAAGTCATCTCAGACCATTGATCTTCAAAGGAAGAGATTTCCTAATTTATTTGACAAGGCCTGGAAAAATGTGGGTGAAGCTCCTTTCAGATGGGATTTTTTTTTTTTTTTAATCTTTCAAGCATTTTTTTTGTACAAAAAGTGGTACAGTTCTTTTTTTTTTTTTTCATTTGAGAACAGCAGAGTGTGGGGGAGACATGCAAACAAATAACAAAAAAGATGCTTTTATAACATGATTTTCACTGTTTAGAAAGAAAAAAGTCATTCCAATAGTACTGAGAAGTCCAAAGATGAAATGATTTCATTTTCTTCTCTAAAGGCTATGAAAGACCCTGACTATTGATTCCATCTCTGTGTCCAGTGAACCGGTGTGACTCCACAGTGACCCAGGGATTCAGTACTGTGGAAGGATCAGCCTAGATTTCTGGGCATAAGGCCTAAACAGAAGGGTATGAGCATCAGGGGATCAAACCCTGCCCCCTCTACCCGCCACCCCACAGAAATATCATGGGCAAGAAGGGAGGTCCCTGAGCTAAGAGAAGCAGCATTCTGCACCAGAGAGTGGCAGAGACCTAGATGTCCTACTTCTGCTTCCTTCCCCCTTCCAGAAGATGGGAAAGAAAGTCAAAATGACACGCCTGTGAAGAAGGCGCAATAATGTATGTTTAGAAATACTGTTGAGGGAACTATCTTAGGAGTAAGAAAAGCCTTGCCAGCTTTTACTACAGATGGGAGAAGAAAGCCATCAGGGAGATCCCACCACAAGGCAAACGCACTTCCCTTTTCTGGAACTCCTGTAGCATAGGAGACCAGTTTCAATTTCTTGACCCAACAGACTGGGCTTATTGATTAGGCCTTTTGGCTCCATATGGACTGATAAACCGTAGAAACATGATCCATGGCCTAGTTCCATATAAAGTCCCCCCCAATACCAATAAATGGTGTGAGGGTACCTTCTATCCTGTAACTGAGAAATTTCATAATGTTTCGGGTGAGAATTTAGAACAATGAATAAATTTGCAAACATGGGTGAATTCTCCATTACCCTTGCCACCTCCCACTCTTGGCTTCCACTGAATCTGTGCGTTCATTTGGGGCGTGCACCTCTCTGAGCACTCCAAGGCCAGTGAGGGGCGGGAACTTCTTCTGGGGGAGGCTGGCATCCTTCCATCCCTGGTCTCGCGCTGTTTGATCGAGCCCTTTTTGAAAAAGGTGCAGAGACGCACGCTTAGTGTGGTCAGCTTCTTGGGAAGCGGATGTTTCTGGGATCTTAATGTTTTCTCTCTTTTTCCTGAGAAAACCTTTTCTCAATAAAAATGAGTTGTCAGCTGCTCTTGAGGCCCTATAAATTGATTTTGGCTCTGTCCATTACAGGTAGCTTCTGTGTGAAGAACCTGTATAAATCTTACTCAGTCAGGGAGTGTTTAAAATGGCAAATTTCAGAGTAAAGGTTTAACAAAAACCATAAATAAAACTTCAGAAGTAATGGAAGTGTTTACAAGTGTCTGTGGAATTCCACACTAGAACAATGAACACAGTTCAGGTGCCAAGAGATTGACTGAGGTGTTGTGTTTGCCATGGGTTAGAGAATATCCATCTTTATTTGGCCTCTGCTTGCAGGCCAGACTTGGGAGAAGCAAGACTGCAAGCAGTGCTCTGTGGCTAGGCTCCTGAGGGGAGTTTATCACTGTCAGGGACGGTGGCAAGTCTGGGTGCGGGAGGCTGCTGGGGGAGAGAAACTTGCCAAGGACCCGCGCCTTGAACCCACCATGCTTTCAGGCCTCCTCCCAGTGAGCTCATAATCCCCACAGCCCGCCATGGGGGATTCGGAGCAATGTGTCTGCATCCTGCTTTCCAGCTCAGGAAACCGAAGCAAACAGTGCCCAAGTCCTAGAACAAGGTGTTGTTGGAAGCTGGCAGATAGCATGTGGTTCGCAGGACCCAGGCCGAGGGCTCCCTGCTACATTTCCTTCCTCCTCATTTAACTCCACCTCTCCAGTTACTGAATCTACACCATGCCCGGGCCAGGTTGTGGCAAGACGTGTCAGCCTGGCAGGGTTTTACCTGCCCTCCTCTGGGATGCCCTCTGTTCCCTCTTTGGGACCTGCACACAGAGTAGACAGTGTAGAACAAAGCCAAAGTACTGATCACTCATTCATTGATGTATTCACTCACTCAACGAGCATTTAATGAGCACCAGCTATGTTCCAGGTTCTATTTAGGTGCTCAGTAGGTAATAAAATGAGCAGATGTTTGGTGCAAGGGAAGAGTGTGAAGTTTGGCTCAGCCAGGGTGAGATTGATTGGTGGGCAGGGAGAGATGGGTGCTTCCCCGAGAGATAGGGCTGAGCTGTATGCTCAAGGAAGGTAGGGTTTGAGAGGACGGGCTGCTTCTGGGTAGGAGGGACAGAGCAAATTACTTACATCTCCAGGCCTCGGTTTTCTCATCTGTGAAGTGGGGGCAGTGATGGTCTCTGCCTCATGAATGAGGAATCAATGAGGTAATGACTGGCAAGTGCTAGGACAGTGTCTGGCACTTTAGAGCCTTGACAGTGACAGGCACCACTACTATAGTTTTTGCTATTTTTGTTGCTGTTGGTGCCACCTCATGGGGCCACAGAGGCGCTCTGTAGCTGCTCCCAGAAAGTAAGTCCTCTGCTCCCTCTGCTCCTTCCTCTCTCCGTTGAGGCTGGCGTCTCTGGGAGCTTGCCTACCTTCTCTTGTCACCTGAGTGTGTTTTCGGAGTGAAACAGGCCTCCATCTCTGCTGGACACAGTCGTGCCTCCACCCAGTGTGGTAAAGTTTCTGCCCACAGATGCGACTTGGCTAGCAAATCCTTCAGTAGACTTTATAATGGGACATAGATCATTACAGATGGGACTCAGGTTTTACAAAAGATGTGAGGAGGTAGATAAATTAGATCATGAAAAGTGCATAAGGGACATGAATTATGCAGGAGCCAGAAGAATGATTATAAAGGGATCTGGCCTTAGTTTTGGCCCATGAAACATTGCACTGTGGCCGTAAAAGAAGAAAATATCCCTTGTGTCCTGCTTCAGAAGAGCAGGCTGTTGGGGACCCTGCTTGGCCCAGGGGAGGGTATAGACCATGGGAAAACTTCTTTTGCTTGAGGGTGTCCAAGGAGTAAAAGGCCACCTGAGAGACAGAGAAAACTAACCCTGGGCTTGCTTAGGTGGAGCAGTCCTGGGGTTCTGGGAACATGGGGGTAGGGGGGCAGGGGTGGGCCCCATGGAGAGGCTCTCTTGGGTTCTTAATCCAGGGGAGAAAGTGCATACCAGCATTTCATGGTGGAGTTGGTAGACACCTTGACTCCTGAGTCCTCAGAAGTTCCCCAAAGCTGTCATGTTTATCCTTCTTCTTGCCCAGTGGCAGTGAGATCTGTCCCTCAGTGGGCTGCCATCTGCTGAAATCTCTGGGCCTGGATTATGCTGGTGAACATGGGCATCCAGGGAGAAGGGACAGATGAACATGATCTCTGAACAAACTGTCCACATTGTCTTCCTTCCTGAAGCTTCAGCAACCATGTCTGGTCTCATACCTGGCTTCCGTGAGCATCTCTCAGGCCTATCTGGATGACATGCTGTGCTTCTAGGAGGCAGGCACCTTCTCTCACCCTGTGGGCATTGGGTTGGGCATGTGGTGCCCCAGTGGAGCCTGCTGTGGGGTGATGGTTTATTACTGGCCGACGGTATCATGGCAAACATTCCTAGGCTGGCTTTCCTATCATGGCTCACTCTTGGCCCATTGGTGTCTTCTGGAATCAGGGTGTATTTCTACCTAGAGCTGGTCTCTTTGCTTTAGGCCCCCCTTTCGCTTGGAGCATGGCTATCAACAGCCATCAGAAGGATGAGGCAACATGGCGGTGGTTGGGGCAGGTGCATCCCCAGCAGCACGCCCTCAGTGGGAGAGCGGAGCGTGGTTCGTTGAGCGAGTATGGAACAGAGTGGAGCACATTGTGAGGGGAGGCAGGGTGGGAGGCAGGTGAGTCCTGTGCTGCCCACTGGTGCCACTCAGCGACCTTCTGTTCCTGCTGGAGACCACAGGAGCAGGACTGTGTTCTCATCAGCCCCATGACCCTGTTCCTGGGGACCTCTGGTCCTTCCTTCCTGAAGGCACTGTTTCAGTGAGTACTGCTAACTTACACCTTGTTGCTGGGCAAGAACACAAACTTTCTCCCCTGGGTTGCAGGAAGCAGTGATAGGCATTCTGCATTACAACCCCAGCCTTGGGAGATGGCAGCCCTGCATTGCTGCCTGCAGGTTGGGTGGCCTTGGGTAAGTTGATTCTGCTGTCTGTCTCAGTATTCACAACTGCAGAATGGGGATACTACAGTGCCCATTGCATACAGTTCATGCAAACTGAATTCTCTGCTGGGTGTTCTTCCAGGAATGGTGTGTCTTCTCCAGGTGAAAAGATGGGTGTGGGGCCTTTGCCCCGCTTGGCCTTTTCGAGGTTGGAGTTGGGTGGTGGGCACTTGGTCCTCCTGGCCTCAGTCTCTGCACCCTTACAGCATACTTAGTATGTGATCAGATTTGCCATAAATATCAGAAAGTTGCCTTTCCGGATGGGAGGCCATTTCTCACCGGGTATACCTTACCTGTCTACTTTAAACTTGTATCACTGGGTCATTAACTACTATTATTAAGTGCAATAGCTAGCGTTTGTCTAAAGTTTCTTTGCGCTGGGATAAATGCCCTATATGCATTCTTTCATTTAACCTCAGAACTCAGTAGTTGAAGCAGCTGGTGTAGAGGTCATGCCCAAGGTCACAGAACTAGTCCTCTGTGAAGGTGGGATTTGAGGGGAATTTCTGCCCCCTCAAGAGCAGAGAAATAACAGGCAGGCCTACCCCAGGGGAGATTTCCTAAGTGTTGCCTGTGAGTGTGCCATTCTAGAAGGGGGTTGACTGTGGAGGTGGGGGCAGGTAGGAATTTCTCCTGTTTTCTCCAAACCTAGAAGAAGACGTGCCATGAAGGCAAATTCATTTTCCCTTGGAGTCCAACATTGGTCAAGCTGCCATAGCTTGCCTTGAACTAAAGACCAGTCTGGAGAGAGAAATGCTTCCCCAAACCACTGAAGGATACTGGCATGCTGGACAGGACACTAGGGCCCAGCACACGCTCAAGAGAAAGGACACAGGGATGGCAGTCATTCTGTGAGCTGATGGCTAAAAAAGAATTTTGGATTTTGCTCCTAAGGCATTTTGCACAGTGAAGGGAGAATTTAAGAGAGATTGCATAGAGTCCTAACAAGGTGGGAGATGCCACCACGTTGAAGGAAGCAAGAAGATGCATGAGGACACGTGTCTGTGGGGCTGGGGTGGGTTATTTATTGATTTCTATATGGAGGATGCTAACTTACTGCCTTCAAGGGGGAATGGTGTTGTTGATAATTGTGCTGGGATCATAGGCATTAAAGTGGCACTGTCCTTGGGCATGCTTGCAAATTATTACTATTTATTAAAGCAGCCCTCTGGCCTCTGATGAGCAGGACCCCTTTTGTCTGGTTTGAGTTGTGTGTACATTCAGAAGTTGTGTGGCCGTTTACGAACTGTCCTGAGCAGGGCCGTTAAAAGACACAACGAAGGTGTTTTGGCTACAGGGCCATGGAGTGTGAGCATGCGGGAGTTCCAGTACTTGGGGTCTTCCATCCAAAGGGAGTTGCTAGAGGTCTGGAGATTACTGCTCACTGTATACTTTGTACTTGCGTGCGACTGCGCACGTGTGTGTGTGTGTGTGTGTGTGTGTGTGTATGGTGGTGACAGCAGTGCTGAGCACTAATGGTGCAAAACAGTGATTGGAATTCTCAAAGATGGGAGTTGCCCTGCAGTCCTGCCATCTTCTCTGGCTCCCCAGTGGGAATGTTTCCCCAGGGCTCCTCCTCTTGCCCAAAGAGCAGAGTGAGGGCCTGATTTCCAGCTCATTCTGGGCTTCTGGGGGGGCCTTTGGGCTGTCTGAAATGAGAAGTCAGGCCAATTGCCCTTGTTTCTGAGAGCAGCAAGCAGAGCTGGGGGCCAAGGTTTGGGTGCGTTTTTTGCTCTTGTGACAACAGCCCTAACCAGCTCTACCTTGAGCTAGACACGTGAGAACCCACGTGTCAGCATCACGGCATGTTTCCCAGAATATGGTCACTGCTGGTTTTCTTGGCTTGAGTCCTCTAGCTCTGCCTCACTCAGAGAGAGACAGAAGCAGTCCTTTCTATCCCAGATAGAAATCCCAGAGGGAAGTGTTTTACTGGCCTCTCCCTGATCAAGCCCTGGGGGCAGCACTGGGAACTCCGAGGGGCTCAAATTCTGACCACTTGCAGCAGCTGGAAGGGACAGGAGGACAGAACATGGTAGCTCTACTTCCTGTCATGACTGTGGAGGGGAGAAGTGGCTCCTTGCCTAAGGGTGCCTTTTCTAGAAGAGGGACAAAGGTGGTGGAAGGGGCCGTAGTGGGCAGGACACGCTTTGACCATCAGTGGCAGACCTAGAGTTGGAAGCTTGACTGATTTCATTGAAGAGACGGTGTTTGATTTAAGTGTGTATTTGTTGATTACTAGTGAGGCTAAATATTTTCCCACAATTTCTTTTTGGCCATTTGCGTTTCTTTTGTGCATCGCCCATCTGTGGCCTTTGCCCATTAAAAAATTTTTTTTTTTTTTTCAGCTGAGGATTTCAGAGGAGTGGGGGTGGTAGATCTGAGTTTGCTATTTCTTGCTGCCTTTGGTGGGTAATTGTGCCAGCTGTATTTACTCCTGCTTAGAAGAAACCCAGCTAAGCCTTCAGGAGACCGATGTGGAAATGCAAGAAAAATACTCTCTTCTTAATCAAATTTCTTGTATCATGAATGCTTATTAAATATTTTATGTGAGAATTGTAATTACTGATTAAGGCCAATATCAATAGCCTCGGATAATCAGTGTTTAACACTAATTAGGAGGTACTGAGCAACCCCTCAATGAGTTGTCTCTAACAATTTGGGGATTGCCATAATTGTCGGCAAGCTGAGCTGGGAGGTGGGCATGCTGGCTGGGGCGGGTGCCTGTGTGTCTGTGTCAAAGCCTAGCTGATGTGTGGGGTAAATGCAGTGTGGCAGGAATCACTCCTGAGTTGGGGCGCCCACTCAGGTGTGCTGCCTTACCTGGGGGGAGGCATGGTAGTCCGTATGGTACCCTCCTGTCCCCAGTGATGTGGTATTTGGGTTAATGAGGTTTTACTCTGAATGGTGGGAGGTTTCCAGCTTGAAAAGTGGGACATAAATCATTGCCTCATCTATCCGTGTATGGGCATGTGCCTCCCTTCCCTTTTACACACACACACACACACACACACACACACACACACTCATGCACTCATGCATATGTGCTGCGGCTTAACCATTACTGGCTTTGTTTAGAATGTTTCTTTTGAGAGCTTTGTTCATCCTCTAGGGAAGGCACTTGAATTTGCTGCAAGGAGGGACACTGGCTACAGAATGTCTGAATCACATCCCATGCCAGGGCTGGCCACCCAGTGGCTTGTATAGTTTGTGGGAGGAGGGAAGGGGCTTTGGCCCTGGGGCCCAATGTCTCAGCAGGAATTCCTCCTGGGGGACTTCCTTAGCCAGTGGACCTCAGGTCCTTCCTTCCTGGGGACAGGGCTGGAAACAGTCACCGGGGACCAGTGGTGAAGGGTGAGAAGATGCAGGGTGGAGCCACAGGAGGAGGAGCCCTTCATGTCCCCCTCCCCACCATGGGTGGCTGCTCATGGCAACACTGCTGTGGGGAATGGGCTTGGGGATCAGAATCCCAGCCCCATTTCCCTCCAGGTTTGGGGCTTCAGAAAAGTTACAGAATCTCTCTGGTAGGTGCCCCGAGTGGGATAATGATGCTTAGGCTGCAGCAGGTCATTGTAGACCTCTGGAACGCTTAGCCGGGCCACCTCCCTGTCAACGCCTCTGCCCCGCCACGGGACTCTGACCCACTGGCTTAACCTCCAAGCCTCGGCTTCCTAACATGCAAGATGAGCATATGAACAGCATGTACTGCACTGGGTTATCTGGAAGATTAAATGAGTTGTAAGGAATTTAGAGTAGTAGACACCACACCAGTGCTCATTAAATATAAATACGGTAATCCTCCCTCATCTACCGTTTCAGTGATCCGCGGCCAACTGTGGGCTGAAAGACAGATGACTGTCCTTCTGCAAACCAATCAGAAGGTCAGCAGTCGCTGACCCTCCATCACGACACCCACGTCATCCCTCTCACTTCACCTCATCGTGCAGGCCTCTAACTCCCTCACATCATCACAAGAAAAAGGGTGGGTACAAGACGATAAGATCTTTTGACAGAGAGAGAGAGGCTACACTCACAGAACTCTTATTACACTGTGTTGTTGTAATTATCCTATTTTGGTGTTAGTTATTGTTGATCTATCACTGCCTGATTTATAAATCAAATGTTATCATCGGTAGGTATGTGTAGGAAAAACAAATACATGTGGGATTTGGCACTCCTGCTGGGGTCAGGCAGCCCCTGGGGTTCTTGGAACAATCCCCTGTGGCTAAAGGGGGGGTGACTTCTGTTGGTAAAAAGTCACATAAGTTGCTGGAGATGTGCTGGGCGGCACTCGCCGAGTGCTCCTAATACCCACTATGCTTGCTGGTGCTGGGGGCACAAGGCAAGAACGAGCCAGACCTGGTGCCTTCCCTTCTCATCTTGTGGAAGACACAAGGAGACCAGGAGATGTATGAGATAGTCACAGGTGGTGGTTTGTGCCACAGAGAAAATGAACACTAGGGTAGGGGAAGGTGGCAGCAGGAACGGGTATTTTAGGTAGGTGGAACCATGATGTTTGAGTGGACACTTACTGAAAGGAAGGAATGAGTCCTGGCAGGAGGCAGAGGAAAAAGCAGTGACAGGGACCCTCTCCTGCCCACGTCCCTGTGTGTCCCCTCCCATGGTGTACACAGTTCTCCTGTATGTTCCCTCCTGATTGCCTGTGCCTGTGGCTCTTTGTTGGCAAAGTGACCTCAGGCTACTTGAACTGCTTTCCTTCCACACTGAGAGCAGAACGTACCTGGACTTGCTCTCCCCCTTAGGGGCAGCCCTTCCTGATGGCTAACAGGAACCAGTTCCTTTGCCCACCTTCCCACTGGCTTTTTGTGGGAATGCTTCCCTAGTAAATCACTTTCACATGAGCCTCCTCTCGGCTTCCTCTTATGGGGAACCTAAGACAGACCCTGGGTCAGGAGTGAGTGTGACATATTGGATTGGTAGGTGAGTGATAAGTAAAATGTTTAGACACATGGATTTTCCTGAAGTCATAGCAAGTCTTAGAGTTCAAAATGAGGACTCTGGGCCTGAACTGGGCCTGTGCTGGGCCTGTTCTACTGGTCCTTCCCCCACCCCACCATGGACACAAGCAGAGGCCTCTCCTGAGCCCAGAGCCTCTGTTAGAGCCATTCTGCAGAACCACTCTGTACCTTGTCCCAGCTGCTGGGTTGTGGCCTGCCAGGGCTTGAGGAAGGATCATGTGGAATTGCTTTGGGCAGTATATGAGGACTTGGGCAGGTCCTGCCTGTCCCTGGGCCTATTTCATTGCCTTGGGCAAAAGGGAGTCAGAGGTGGGAGTTTTGAGACTCCTCTGAGGCAATTCAAGGGTTTTGCGAAGGGATGGTTTAGAGAGAGTTTTGCTTGGGATGTGGAAGGCCAAGGGCTTCCTCTTCCACAGTGTCACCTGCCAAGATGCAGCCTCTGTAAGCTGGATGGAGTGGACCCAGCATGCTTCCCAGTCTCCCACAGGCTTGGAGTTCCTGTGGCCTTCTTGGGGACACTCCTTTAAAGGCAAGGGCCAGATAAAGTCCACTGGAGCTGAGATTGGGTTGAGTTGGAATCCATTTTGCTTCTTCAAGACGCCATTTCCACAGAAAGCGGGACAGTTGTTCTAAGTTCTGTTTCTTCCAGAAATTAAGTATCTGAAGTGTTAAAATACTTAGCTCTGACTTTGAGGCCCCAGGGGACAGTTCTTTAGAAAAACATAAACTGCTTTCTGCAGGAGACATAGAGGTCTGTGGTGAGTTTCCGTGGGAGGTGGGCTGTTTCTGAGAAACCTTTTTCCCTAGGCTATACATCTTTTCATGATCTGAATATAAATAAGATGCTGCAGGTCTATGCTTTAGTCCTCGGGGTGCATCTTGAGGCAGATATGGAAAGTCCGTATTCCCAGCTGCTAGGCAGCCCCCAAGTCAGAGACCCTGAGAGCCCAGGGAAGCTAGGAATTCCAGCCTTCAGAGCCTCTAGAGCCCGCTCATCAGCCGAGACCCCCAGTTTCCCCAGAAGTAAACAGTGGTATCTATCTATGGGAACTTTTAAAATGAAAATATCCAAACCTCCAACCAGAAATTCTACTTTTTTGTGTCTAGTCTAGAAACATAGTCCTAATGTCACAAAGAGTCATTTATGCAACTGTTCAGAATAATTTCTTTTAACAGGGATAAAACAGAAACAACCTTAAGTGTCCTGAATATTAAATAAACTGTGGCATAGACACATCAAGACCTACAATTTAAGGTTAAAACTCCTTAAGCTAGATGTGTCTACACTGTTGTGGAAAGACCCCCAAGCTTTATTACTAAGTGGAGAGAGTAATTTACAGAATAAATTTATGTAACATTAATACCCCCCCCCAATGAGAACTTTATTTCTCTGCGTACATAAGAAGCCAGCTGAAGCTGTGATTGTGTTGCAAGGGGACTGAGATTAGAGGTGGCATCCTCATGGGGGACTTTCGTTTTGTACTTCCAGTTAGAGTATTTTAATTTTTATTTTAAAAAAATTTTAATATTTTATTATTTATTTTTAAAATTTCTTTTCAGTGTTCCAGAATTCATTGTTTATGCACCATACCCAGTGCTCCATGCATTACATGCCCTCCACAATACCCACCACTAGGCTCACCCAACCTCCCACCCCGCTCCCCTCCAAAACCCACAGTTAGTTCCTCAGAGTATTTTTATTTTTTTAAGATTTTATTTGTCAGAGACAGGGAGAAGGAAACAGAGAGCAAGCACGAGCAGGAGGAATGGCAGGCAGAAGGAGAAGAATGTTCCCTGTGTAGCAAGGAACCCGATGTGGGAATTGATCCCAGGACCCTGGGATCACGACCTGAGCTGAAGGCAGCCGCTCAGTAGACTGAGCCACCCAGACGTCCCAGTTTGAGTGTTTTAAAAATGAGAATATTTTTCAGAATTGCCTGTGTAATGAAGAAGATTATAACAGGATGTAAAGTAATTGATGTCTATCATAAGAAAAATTTAAATACAAAGAAATGTTCTCCTGTGCCCCACCATTGGCATTTTGGTGCATTTCTGTCCAGTCCGTTTTCTCCTTATGCATTTTTACACAGTGTTAAGCATTTATGTAAACATATATAGTTTTGTACCCTGCTTTTTCCTCTTAATATTTTGTCATAAACAATTTCTGTGCTGTTTCAGACTCTCTATAAGTACTTTAAGTGGCCATATAATTTTCCATTGTGCATATTTAGCCATTTCCTATTTGTCCTTCCCCTTTTTAAAGTGATGTCCATTTGCCTAGGAAATCTTCCACCAATCCAGAGAGACAACTAAAATCGCTTCTCTTCCCATGGCCAGTCCAGGACTGGGCCATGAAATAAAGTCAGTAAGTGCGGGCATGCGCGCGGATGTGTATGCGTGAACGTGTGTGTGTGTGTGTGGTGTGTGTGTGGTGTGTAAGGGTGACAGGAAGCTGAGAGGCAGTCCAAGAGGTGGATGAGGCATGACTCTCCCAGGATCATTGAGGCAGAAGGGGCCGGGCCACACATTCCAGCCCAAAGCTGGTGGTTCAGGTCAGTAGCTTTTGGATGCATGAATGCCTTCTCTGAGTGATTGACTATAGATGGCATGGTGGTATCCTGTAGTGGGGCCCTGGAGTCCTGGGTGGGAGACCTATCTTGGCACCACCTCTGTCCCCTTCTCTCAAAAGCTTCTCCCTAGGCTGCGAACCATTTTATGATCTGAATACAGAAAGGGAGGTTTCTGGAGATGTGTTCTCTGGATGATCAGTGCCAGGCAGAGCCTTGTATTTTGCTCCCCAGAGGGAGGCCCACTGGGCAGGCAAGGGGTAGCTTTGCTCTTCCTGCCTCTAGACCTTAGTTTTCTGCTCTGAGAAGTGAAGTTGCCTATGTCGATTAGGATCTCAGCAGGAAAGGGACAGAAAACCCAGAAGGGCAATGTCAGAGAGGTTAAAGAAGTGACTGTTTACAATGACATGAGCAGCAAGGTGGGGTGATGGACGCAGGGCTCAGAAAGCATTACTACCCTGGGCTTGAAGGGGCTGGGGCGGCGGCTGTGAGGAGCCCAGGGAGAGCTGCAGTCACAGGAGAGAAGTTGCTGGGGAGAATCTGGCTGTAAGCCATGACTGCAAACTGAGATTTGGTATAGAGGGAGCTGGGGGGAATAAACCCCGGCCTCTTTTTCCTCCCATTTCCCAGTCTCCTGCTGGTATGCCCGTTGGCAAACCCAACTGAGAGCCAGAGGTGACAAGGGAGCCTGGGTGAGGGAGTCTGCCTGGGCCTGCGACCCAGGGCCCAGAGCAAGGTGGAGAAGGGTGGAAAACAGATCGAGAGGGCACATGGAGACCAGCCAGAACATTCAGCCCCAGTTCTAGTCCTTTGTCAGGAGAAACACTGTGGGCCCAACACAATGGACACACAAAGTTGCACTGGCTCTTGGATCTTTGTGTGAGGAGTTCAGTTCTGTTTTACTCCCGCTAGGAGTCTAATGAAAATGTCACTGTCTCCCGGTGCCCTCTCTGTGAGGCAGTGGGAAAAAATAAACCATTAACACAAAACATCAGTGCTGTGGTCTCTCTGTAGCTATTATGAGGCACAAGATGCTAATCATGGCTTTGGTCACTTAACACACATTCCATATGTCACCGATCCTCTGCTGACACATGAGCTGGTCGCCTTCTGTTTTTTTAACTTGGTTGTGTGACCTAAAACCTTTGTTCATACAGGATCAGGGTACTGTTGCGTACATGAATAAGAGCCTTTGTTCCTGTCACCATGGCTACTTTTTACATGGGCCTATTGATCAAGTGTGGGGTGTTTGGAGACATGAGTGACTGGCATATACAGAGAAAGGTCATTTCATCCATCTTATGACCGAGAGCCTTTTGTGCCATGAATGCCCTTTGGTGAGTATACCTGTGGGACATGGATGTCTCTACATATTCCTGGAACTCACTCTGAGTGGCTCATTCTTTGCCACCAGTGTGTCAGTCTTACTCGTTCTTTGTTTCTGACCAGCTTTCTACCTGTTAGTGACTGACTAATCAGGACAGGTGGATCAGGCTCTCTCTCCTGCCATGTGATGTGGACCACTGCATGCATTTCCTGAGTGTCTGCCCCCAGGGAGGACTTCCCCTCACCATGGCCTGCCAGGGTCACCCTTGAGTGGGGTGGCGGTATATTCTCCATTCAATTCCGACTCGTTTCAGCATACTGTGCAGGCCATTGATAGACCAGGCCACACTCACCCCTGCTGCACTCTTCACTTATGGAGAACTCCCTCTAAACATAGGTGTGGTTTGAGGCAGGCATAGTGAAGTTGTAGAAATAAGTACCATGGGAGTCTGGGCTATCCGCTATCCAATCTATTCTTACTTCTGACCTGCTTGATCTTATAGACACCATTTCCTTTTGACAATAGAATTCTGCTGTGCACTTCTAAGGTTACGATTCAGTAGATCATAAAGCATTCAGTGCATGAAGGGTGGTTGGTGACATATAGTCACTTGGTGTCCCATGGTCTGGTGTTGAGTCTTTTCCATAGCTTTCATAGGAAGCCAGAAGCTGCTTCACACACAGAATACTATTATTAGAAGAATTCTTTTTTTTATTAAAGATTTTTATTTATTTGTCAGAGAGATAGAGCGAGCAAGAGAGAGCAAGCACAAGCAGAGGAGCAGTAGGCGGAGGGAGAGGGAGAAGCAGACTCCGCTCTGAGCAGAGACCCCAATGCGGGGCTCAATCCCAGGACTCTGAGATCACGACCTGAGCTGAAGGCAGATGCTTAAGCGACTAAGCCACCCAGGTGTCCCTATTATTAGCAGAATTCTTATTCTAAGACCTTGGGGCCTATACTCTAATTTTCCTATTAGGGCTTACTAGAAACTCTATACTCTCTATGACATCTCTGTGTGCCACAGATATTTCTAGTACAATTGAATGTGCTGGGTCACCAAGTAATGGAGCAATAGAGCAGCTTATAGCTAAGACCTTCTGTAGAAACTTCTCTCGATCCAGACTGCTCTCAAAACTGGAAGAATTACCAGTTATCAAGCAAGAAGTCACTGCAAGATGTCTAAACGTGTTAAATGTTTCCTCCACAATCCAGAGTGACCCACTCAAGTGGTATGTTCTCCTTTGTGGCGAATGGCAGAAAGAAAAGCAGCATTTTGGGGCGCCTGGGTGGCTCAGTGGGTTAAGCCGCTGCCTTCGGCTCAGGTCATGATCTCAGGGTCCTGGGATCGAGTCCCGCATCGGGCTCTCTGCTCAGCAGGGAGCCTGCTTCCCTCTCTCTCTCTCTCTGCCTGCCTCTCTGTCTACTGTGATCTCTGTCTGTCAAATAAATAAATAAATAAATAAATCTTAAAAAAAAAAAAAAAAAAAAAAAAAAGAAAAGCAGCATTTTGTCATTTTAGAGGGGATATACCTAGATGTTCTAGACTGCTGCATCCTTAGAAACTTCATTTATGTGTCAGGTCCTTAAATTTTTGTAGAGTTCATCACTTATTTTCTGGCATGTATGTGTCTTGCTAAAACATGCATGGTGCTCTCACATCCCTTTTCTACAGTCCAATTAGCATAATTATATTAACATAATAGACTACTGTGATTTTCTCTTGTATATCAAGACATAAATTAAGACTAAACTGTGATAGAGAACAGACTCTCTTAACCAAAGGGGAGACATGGCTGAACTTTGGGATGAGGTCATGAAGGCGTGCTGCTTTCCCTGCCATGTAAAAGCAAGTGGCTTCTGAGTTTTTGTGTGGGCTAGGCTTTGCTACATCCGTAACTGCACCCCAGACCTCTGTGCAAGGGAAATAGGGTTCCCTTTGATGAGCATTGAGATCTGCTTTGAACAGTAAGGAAATTTCAAGAGGATCCTAGATTTAGGATCTAGGATCTCCGGGTTCAAAATTCTCACCCCCTTAAATGTCCCCATTCATGTATCAGGATCTCGTGTTTTCTCCACAAGTGCTTTTACCTTAGCACAGTGTTTCACAAACTCAGGACTACTGAGAGTTTGGGCTACAGAATGGACTGTGTGTGTGTGTGTGTGTGTGTGTGTTTCTTCTATGCATTGTGGGATATTTACAGCTTCTGTGGTCTCTTTCCACTAGATACCAGTGTGGCACTGCAGAATGTCTCCAGATACTACCAGATGTTTCCTGGGAGGCAGATTGCTGCCAGGTGAGAACCACTGTCTTAGCATAAGCGAGCTGGCAAAGATTTCTATGAATTGGTCCCAAACTCTGTAATACTCATGCTTAGGTTTTATGCCTGATCCTCCGCCCTATCTGCCTGGCAATGTAGATGATGAGATGCTCATTCTAGACCTGCCGTGGAGTCTTTCTGAATGCCTACCCATTCTTTCACTCAGGGATTCAAGGTTTTCATTGTGTCCTTCTGTGCATGTATTCTCCCTAAGCAGTCAGAAGCAGCTGGCTCCTCCCAAGGTCTTTGCAATCACCACTGTCCCTTAGTGAAAGAGTTTCCAGAGATGCCTCTTACCAGGACTATCTTCTACCTACACACCATCCTGCGTCATTGCAGTGATTTGAATCATTGTAATGGCATTGCTCACCACAGATTATCTCTACCCCTTGGCTTGTTTATGCTCTCATCAAATAGGTGAGTGATGCAATTCCCATATCCCATTTTTAGGGCCTATTTCCTGAGGCCACTTCCAGAACCAAGTAGGAGAAAAATGGCACACTCAGAAAAGCAACAAAAGAGTGGTTATTTAAAGGATGGTCTGTAAGGATGAGAGCAGGATGCAGGAAATCAACAATAAGATGGTGAAGTAGGAGTCAGTAAGATTAGGAGCCATGATCTCCCCTGGGCTGGAAAAGCAGAGGGAAGAGCTGTCCTAGACCCAGCGAAAGCTGTAGGCAAGGGGAGGGTCTCTGCTTACAGCCTTGGGTGGAAATGTGGCTGCTGTGATTACCGCCTAAAAGGAGAGGTTATGGGAGAATAATGCTCTAAGGTCTTTCCCTCCTTTCCTCTCACCTCCTGGTACCTCCTACTGGCTGGACTGGAAGCCAGTAGGGAATGAAACTTTTTGTGCAATTTTGGCAAGTCAGCCTCCCAGGGCACAAAGCAAGAGTAGAGAAGACTGGAAAGGAATATGGAGGAAAAACCAGGAATGTGGCTCAGCAGGATGTTTTGTGTTTTCCATATGAATATCAAAACTTTAAAGTTGAGCATAGTTGACACACGTCATGTTAGTTTCAGGTATGCAGCATAGTCATTTCACAGGTTTATATGTTATGCTGTGCTCACCCCAAGTGTAGCTACCATCTGTCCCCATACAACACTAATGCAATATCACCGATGATATTCCCTATGCTGTACCTTCTATTCCCATGACTTGTTCATTTTGTAACTAGAAGACTGTGTCTCCTTCCCTTTAGCCCTTTTGCCCATCAATCTGTTCTATCATATGAACATTTTCTGCAGTAATTTAATCTCTCAGCCCCCAAAAGAATTTTAAAAAATTACTTAATCATTTTTTACTGGCATGTTGTAAAGACATAATTTTAACTTAAAAATTGGGACCATTACTTTTAAAGTTTATATCAAGTTTATTCCACAAGTAACAATTTAACAGTATTAATTACATATTAAAAATTTAAACTTTTTACCCATTTAACAACTGATCATAGTTTAATAATAATAAAAACAATGGGCAGTGCCTGGGTGGATCAGTGGGTTAAGCCTCTGCCGTCGGCTCAGGGTCCTGGGAATGAGCCCCTCATCGGGCTCTCTGCTCAGCAGAGAGCCTGCTTCTCCCTCTCTCTCTGCCTGCCTCTCTGCCTATTTGTGATCTCTCTCTGTCAAATAAATAAATAAAATCTTAAAAAAAAATAGAAAAAAACAATGGCTAATATTTTGTGCTCTCTCTGTATCAGGTGCCATTGTAAGTACTTTGCAGGCTTTAATTGATTTAATTTTTAAAATTAGGTCAGAAAAAGTATGCTTTGCCAACAAATAAATTACGACATCTATCATGTTTGTTGGCGACTGAATATATATTGAAGTGCAGATTGAAATTTAACCATGTGTTTCCACATCCAACAGATGACAGTTGCTTTCTTGACCTGGAATTTGGGATTCTCATGTTTTGCCCCAAATGAACAAATAAGCCAGTGGTTTATTTGGACAGTGTTTGTGTTTTGTGTTAAATGACAAGAAAGGAGATATAACATCGTGCTGTTGCACATAAGCACTTTGCCACTAATAATGTATTGTGTGTATGGGCAGTCTTTATTCTCAGCACATGGAAAGCCAGAGTGGATATAATTGTCAGTACATTTCCTTTTTGAACATTCACATTTCGAAGTAGCAGAGATAGCTAGATGTACGAGCTGTGATTTCTGATCAGATGGCTGCAGCTTACTTACCTGGCAAAAACCATCCCACGGTGATTTTGTAGAATTATTACCATTTTTTACAGTCTTCATTAATTTGTTGTATTTCAACATCCGTGTTTCCTATGCTTCCTGACTTGAACCAATGGCCCATTGTGAGTATAATGAAATAACGTATGGCCGAGAATAGGACATTTAAAAAAAGAGTGTTAACGATCGAACCCACTGTGGCAGTTAGCACTTTTTCAGCTAAGTTACAAATCGATGGAGAAACTGATTTGTTGGCAGGTTCATCTGACCTCCATGATGGGCCATTCTTGCTCCTTGGGGCGCATTAAAGAGTTCTTGAAGTTTTGAAGAATTATTTTATGTAATTATTTTTTTAAAAACGGAAGTGGAAATTCTTGTTTATGAACGTGAACCTTTGCTACTGTCTGTAATCCCCAAAAGGTTTGTCGGTGGCTCCTTATGTCAGGCAGTGCAGGGCCCCTCTGGGCCTGCTCTGGTTTTGCCCCAGAAGGAGCTGTGGGCCACATGAGCTTTGCAGGAGGCAGGGCGGGAGTGATGAGGCTGCCCAGAGTAGGGAGCCAGCTCCCCCGAGGCCAGGTGTCCAGCATATCAGAGCCGGAAGAGGCCTTCGGGTCAGAGGGTCCGTCGTGCCTTGACATCCTCTATTGAGGAGGAGGGAACCCCAGAGGTTTCAGGGTCAGAGCTGGGGTGAGAGCAAGCACTCTCTCTTCTCTCCTTATAGATGACTCCAGAAAATATTTGCTGTACATTTCGCACCTTTCCCGGGGATCACAGATGCTCATTTCCTGGGTCAGGCATGATGATGTCTGTCCTGGTCAGCTGTGCCACATGGTCTGCTGAGCCTGGGTGGGTGGCAAAGGTAGGCGTTTATCTCTGGAGTCTAGGAGTGATTGCAATTCCTGACCTCTGATGTGTACCTGGGTTGATCGAGTAGAATTAGGTACCTGTGGTTTTCTTGTGGATTTAGACAGCAAACTCAGAGAACCTTCTTGGAAGCCAGGAGCTGCTGCAAAGACCAGTAAGCAGACCCTGAGATGAGCAGACTCTGTGTCCTACTTGGAGAAGTAGTGTGGCTCTCAGCTTCGCAATCTTTGTGATCAAGAGGGCTGACCCAGAGAGCCTCGAAAGCAGGCAAGCATGGCTATCTTTCTCCTGTGTCAAGGTGCCCCAGCCATGGAGCTAACTTCCTGGCATTGAAACACTTTCAAAGCCTTTTCGACTGGATCTTTATTCTCTTTCCCCTTTTTTCCATAACAGAAGGTTCTCTCTTCTCTGAGGCAGGATTCAGGGTAATCTCTTTGCTGGTCGGTGGCTCTCTGCCTGTCACCTTGCATAGCAGATAAGCCAGGCAGAGAGTGGTGGGGCAGGAGCAAAGAACAAACTTCGCACAGGGATGAAACTCTCCCCGCACGTGTGCCTGTAGCGATGGCAGGTCAAGTGTTCAGTTTTGAGGGTTGTGTAGGGAAAATTCCATTCCCATGCATTCGGGGAGGTCTCTGGTCTCCGTCTTGCTCTCTCACCTCAGGTTCAGGCTGAATGTGAGCTCAGGGTGGCTGGTGTTACTCTGGTCACTTAGAGCCATGGTTTCTGTCCTCTGTGGGTTCACAGAGCCCTTAGGGGCATCGCTGAAAGTGATGGAGCGTCTCCTCCATGAAACGTTCATGGCATAGGTACACTGGGCTCTGTGAGCGCTTTGGTGGTGGGGTCAGTTCTCACAAACCTTCCAGCCATCCACACACTTAGGGTTTGGGAATCTGAGGTTGATGACTTCCGCAGTGGTGGGTAGCGCAGGGTTGGACCCCCCTTCCCCTGGAGGTGGGCCGCTACCAGCTGCCTGTGGACGGATGGCTGCTGGGCCGGATGTGGGCCCCATGTGGAGGATTGCCTTCTGTTGGGAAGATTTGGCTGTTATAAATCCTCTACTTGGTGTTTCTTTTTTTGGGCTCCCAACTTTTCTCCTGCTTCACTGACTCATATTCTTCCTCCTCTTTTGTCAACACGAGTATTTTTCTAAGTTCTGGTGGTGGACCTGATCCCTTCTCTCTAAATCCTCTCTCTTTCTCTCTCTTTTTTTTTTCTGGTGATTTCTCAGTGAGTTTCCAGTCCTGCCTTCTCTCTTGAGCTCCAGACCATTCCCAATTGCCACAAAGATGCCTCTTGAATTTGCCTGCCTCCCGAGGGCCCACCCCTCTTGCAACCCATCCACCCTGTCCTTTCTCTGTATTGAGGGTCTGCTGGAGCCATGGGGGGCTCCCTGATGACCTCCTGGGTAGCCCTGAGTGTGTGCATTTGTTCCTCTCTGCCCCACTATCACGGCCTGGTTCCTGTCCCCCTCTCACCCTCTGAAAAGTTACAGAATTCTTCCAGGCACCTCTTAGGTGGCTTGTCCTTTGAATCATATTCCGAATTGCAGTCCTGTACCTCCAGGCTTTGAAACCTAGATTACACTCCATTCTGTGTAGAGCAGGAGGTCCCCAGCAAGGATGTACGAAGAGCTTTCCATGTTCGGGACCCACCTTTGTGGGGGCTGTGGATGCCGTGCTGGTATGCTTTGTCTCTCAGCATCGTCACACAAACCTTCCCCTAGCTGCCACTGTGCATGTCTCTGGGTCTCAGGGACTGAGGCGTAGCTGTGAGCTAGTGGCTCTGGCAGCGGAGCCTGTTCCACCAGGGCACGGGGTAGGCTAGAAGCCAGGGAACGAATGCCTCCCTCACCCCCCAGAGCAATCCTCAATAAATACATGGCTGAAAGGAGCTGACATATAAACACCCCAGGTTTCCTTGTCCGTGGGGTGGAATAACCCTGAGTGTCACAGTCTGCATTGGCTCCCAGAGTCAGTAACAGAGCCTAGTAATTTCCAGATGCCTTCAGGACTGGTGTTCCCTGGGAACTTAGTTCTAAATACACTCCTTACACTCAAGCTCTTTTTTCAGGGTCTGCTGGGGGACCCAGATGAAGTCGCCAACTGACCTTGTCCTCATTGGCCCCTCACAAAGGCTCTGCCATCCCTGTTCGTGTTTTGGCTTCCTTTGTCTTTGTATCTTTGCTCCAGGCAGGTCCTCCTAGAATGTGTTCCTGCTTCTAACTTCTGGAATCCTGCCACTCTTGAGGTCCATTCAAAAGGTGGTGCCTTCCGGGAAGTTTTCCCAAGGACTCTAGCTTTAGCACTCCCACCACACTTACTGTGGGCACCCCTCTCTCCATTATACGTTGTTTATGGGATTGGATGTCTGTCTATCTTTAGGAATGAGGCCTTTACTAAAAGATGTTTTTATTCACCCAGAACCTGGCACTTGGACATCTGACAAATACTTGTTGCATTCGACTCCCTCAGCTCTCCCAAATCATTGAGTCCTTACACCTACTTTAGTAAGACACGCATTCCGAACCTCCTTGGTGGGGGTGCTCTGCATGTTTTCTTGGGAGGAGAGTTAAGTCTTCCCTTTTGGACTATCCTCCAAACTGGAGGCGACCAGTACTCGCAGACAGTGAACTATGTGATAGGCATGGGGGCTGAGGAGATGGGAATCCACAAGGGCGAGTATTCAATTCACAATGCTCACATAAACTCATTAGTTCAAGGGTTGGCAGGCTTTCTCTGTAAAGGGTCAGACAGAAAGTAGCATGGGCTTTGTGGGACACATAGGATCTCTATCTCTTCTCCCCCGCCTCCTCTTTCTTCTTCTTCCTGATGACCATTCTTAGTTCTCAGGCAGTGCAAAAACAGGCTGTGGGCTGAGCCCTGCATAGTTCATTGACTCATCCATACAGCATTTATTGAGCACCTACTCTGTGCCTGGGCCCTTTTTGGGAAAGTTAGGCCTTCTGACATGTCCCCTTTGAGACATAGCATATACCTGGCAGGAGGGAGAAGAGCCCTGAGAAGCTGACATGAGTTGATCACGGTGCCCCCCATGCTGAACTGGGGATGTGGGGAGAATCTCCTTCTCTGCCCTGTCCCTGTTCTTTCTCTACATGGCGACTTTCTAGCAGCATGGCTTGCTGTGAGTGCAATTGTCAGTTTAGCTAGAGGTTGACTGTCCTCTCATTGTTAAACAGCTGCCCCATCTGACTGAATTTTCGTGTGTTTGTGTCATCTTACCTCTGCTTTTACTTTAGAGACTGTCTCTGTATTCACTCCCCACCAGGCCCCAGTCCTTTACTTCTTCTTGGCCATATTGGCTATGTGCCTGTCTCCTGTTGTGATTGCCTCCCTCTTCCATCGTCCTTCACCTTGGGTTTCACCCAGCTCCCCTCCCTTGCTGCCTGTCAGGAGCCCTCCCACCAATGGCCTCTTTGTCTCTCATGCTTAAAGTCATCCTCTTCCACTGCTAGTCCCACTGCTTTGTGGTGTCATAGGCCCTGACCAGCCTGGGGTCACAGCTGGTCAGGGGCCGATCAGGGGTCCATTTGTTTACTGCCACCCAGCATGGTTTGGGCCTAAAAGTTCCCTGGATGTCAGAGACCTGGCCTGCCCTGTGCTATCCATCATGGCGGATGGCTTTGTGATGGATGACATCCCCGGGTGTCCTTGTCCTCTGCACCACAGAAGAGTTAGTCATGCACTGGTTAATTTGGTTTTCGTAGTAGGTAATAAAAGATAACATTTTCTCCAAAAAGCTCTTCTTAGAGGCACAGATGCACGATAAGTGGAAACCTTATGTTTAAAATCCACCCCACCCACTGACTTTTCTTCACTTATAGTTACCCATTCTACAGAAATCCATTTGAACAAAGAGGAGAGATGAATTTGCACATTCCAAAGCTTCCCTTGGTTTGCCAGAGAATTCATTGCCAGCTTTTATGAAGTAGTGAACTCCCTGAGTGCATTTTAA
Organism: Mustela erminea; assembly: GCF_009829155.1. Taxonomy (NCBI): domain Eukaryota; kingdom Metazoa; phylum Chordata; class Mammalia; order Carnivora; family Mustelidae; genus Mustela; species Mustela erminea. The sequence continues at coordinate 92,726,937 of NC_045616.1, forward strand.
GTGGTTTTATTTGCAAGGTTTTGATTCAGGTATAACTTTTCAGGAGCACAGGGAGTGTATAAAACGTGGCATATTCATGCTCACCTGGAGAAAATTGTTACCCTGTGTGTGTGAGGAAAAGATCATTTGCAAGTCTGATGTGGATGTTCTACCCCAAATCCCACAGGGCAGTTAGCTCACATTCCAGAATGCAGATTTCTCCTACTCTTTTATCTTAAGAAGCTCACCTGTAAGAATCTGTCTTTGGAATGCAGGAAAAGTCAAGATCTGAGGCTTCGGGTTGAATGTGATTATGATCCATTGAAGGAATTCAACAGATCACGGTGGTATATGAACAGACCCCTTAGAGAGCTCTACCCACTGAAGAAGAACTTGCATCTGATTTCTCTTTGCTCAGAGGTTCCTAACCTGGTGTTCACAGACCCCAAGAGTTCTACCTATGGCCTTTGGGGATCCCCAAGCCATCTAACAAAGCATGCAGATTTCAGTGCCTCTGTTTCTGTGCATTCTTTTGGGGGAGAGTCTAAGGCTTCCTTGGGGTTTGCAAAAGATTTGGGACCCTAAAAAAACCTCACTGGTGGCACAGTCTCAGGAGAAGAGATGTTCCATGAGGGCAGATCCTTTGGCTTGGTCTCTACAAGGTCCCAGTTCCCAGAACACTGCTTGGTGCATCACTGGTACTCAGTATACCAGAAGTGTGTTGAGTGATGCAATGAGTAAATTAATAAAATGACAGCACCGGGACATTCTGAGCAGACAACACCGGGACAGCACTTGGCCCCATATTCTCCCAGAGGAAAGAGGCTACTTTGGTTTTCCAGGAAGGCTGGACTGGCACCTGGGCACAGAGGAGAAAGGAAAGGCTATATTCACTGAAGACCCAAAGTATGAATCAAAGACTCAGACTGCCAACACACAAAAGGAATCTCAAAGCAATAACCAAAGCAAAGACTGCAGGAGGAAAGACAGATTGGATTCTCTGAGGCTCTCTTGCTGAGCAGTTACCCCTGAGCCTGGGGAGAGTTTGGGCTTTGGCCAGCCCTGCTACCGGTGGCTGGAAACCTAGTACAGGGCTCTTCTGAGGTGACTAGAGTGGGAGGCAACTGCCTCGGGCTGGTTTGGGTTCTGATTCTGGTGAGAAGAGCATGGGCCAGCCTGATGCCATGGGCTTCTGTTCCAGATGCACTGCAAAGGATTACCTTGTGCCCTGACCGAGGCAGTCTGCTGAGCTAGAAGAAGTGCAGAACCAAGGGTCACAGGACCTGGTTTCCAGGTCTGACTCGGGCTCATGGAAGACCTTGGATCATCCGTTCCCCACTCTGGATTTCAGTCTCCCTTCCTGTAGAAGGCTTAGCACTGTCTGTTTTCACTCTTCCCATGCTTAGCTGGGGAAGCTGTGACTGGGTTTTATAAACTATAAAATGCAAAATGTGGAAGACACTTGGGGAAAGAGGGAACCAGCTAACTGTGCTGGGCATGAGTCCTCCTGTCTGGGGGCTGGGTCACTGTGGTCACACGTTGTAGTCAGCTGGTCAGGGAGATGCTCCTGATGAGCCAGGGCTGCGTGGAAAATGAATGGAGAGCAAAGTTGGCAGGAGTCTGGGAATGCAGGAAGGAGGCTCAGAGGGGATGTGCTGGGAAACTCATTGGTTACTCAGGTACATGGAGCTAGTGCTCCGTCTGTGCCCACAGCTGATGATCTGGCCCTTTTTAGAGAATAAGAGTTCGTTACTAGAGCCACTTGATTAATTCCAAGATGCTGAGCTGAGCAAAACTGGCTTAGCCCACTCATGATGACAGAGCAGTGCTAACTCCTCTTAAGGGCAAAGAAGGCCAGTGGTCTGTTCCAGATTTGTGGCCAGGTTCCAGTTAATAGAGGGACTTGTGCCCAAAGTAGCTGGAAATTGCCTGACTCACAGCCCTGGATGGGAGATGAGTAATTTTCAGCATTTTCAGGGCTCCTGAGGTTTGGTTTAGAGTGAATGATACTATAAATAGTGCTCCTGAGGGGCGCCTGGGTGGCTCAGTGGGTTGGGCCGCTGCCTTCGGCTCGGGTCGTGATCTCAGGGTCCTGGGATCGAGTCCCGCATCAGGCTCTCTGCTCAGCAGGGAGCCTGCTTCCTCCTCTCTCTCTCTCTCTGCCTGCCTCTATGCCTATTTGTGATCTTTCTCTGTCAAATAAATAAATAAAATCTTTTTTTTTAAAAAAAGTAGTGCTCCTGAAACCCGAGGCCCTTTGCAAGTGGAGGGCAGCACTGTCAAGAATGGGATGGGGTCCCACTGAGTTGTTTAGTGTTAGATGTTAGATGCTTAGTACCATCCTGCTCAGAAGCAGGAGGAAATAGACACTGGGGCTGCCTTTCTAGCATTCACCCCACCTTCCCCCAGGTCTAGCAGCCTCAGGGGTTGGGTGGCTCTGACTGGTTTAAGTCAGTCAGGGAAAACCCACTCCCCACCTTGCTGGAGACATAGATGGAGAAATGGTCCAATCAGAACAAAGCTTAGGGCTTTAGTTCAGTGGCCTGAGAAATGGTACTCTCTTCCCCTCTGAATGTGAAAGGTGAAGCATGGAATCCTCATTGGTATTGGCAGCCATTTTGTAATTACGAGGAAAGCTGATCTGAAGACAAAATTAACACATGAAGGTCAGCAGAGCACAGAGGATCACAAGGAAATGGAGCCGGACTTCCTGGAGACATGAATCAATAAAACTCCTTTTTATCATCAAGTCAATTAGAGTTGTCTTTCCTGACTCTTGCGTCAAGAACTTGTAACTGACATACATGGACATGTTGGTTTATGAGTCTCTTCTCATTTCTAGAAGTCAATAATTTGATTTTATAGTTTAATTTCCTGGGCTCAAGCCCAAAGCAAACGGAAGTGAGCATGTGGGGCTAATGTTCTTCTTGGATTTTGGGGCTCTACAGTGGAGATTGGAATGCTGGAAGCCAACTGGCACTGGCACTTCTTTGATCCAGTCATCACAGATACCCTCAAAGACTGGGAGGGAAGCTCTTTATGTTGTTGGGGCACTGAGGTGGTCTAGCCTGTGGTTTGTTGGCAGCTGGCGATGGTCTAGTTCTAGAAGAATCCAACCTGAAAATTTAGATTTTTTTGTTCAAATGGTCTGTGGATTGGAAACTACTAGTGAATTGTGAAAATGATTTCTTCTAAGTTGTGTTCTTGCCTTCCGGAGTCAATTATCTGTACGTCTTAGAGCTCACTCTGGTACTTAAAATTGCATAGTTCCTAAGCCCGTATGTCAGAGGAAGTGAAACAAACAGGCTTCTGTTTTACAAATCCTCAGACATTTCCACAAAGGCTCCCTTAACTGTCTCTGACAGTAAGAAAATTAATAGATGCAGCTGACAGTGTGTAAAATGATCGTGTGTGTCGAGGTCTCAGAGGATAACATAATGTCTTCACTAGAAACGACTGGTGTGATGTGGGCTAGTAACTCAGGAGATGGATGGGCAGAAAGCCCGTCATGGGTTAAATGCCATCATTACAGCCTCTTTCAATCAGGAAATGCTGGCAAGCACCTGCAGCCTGCCTCATTCTGGGCTGGGGACCCAGACTCCAGGCAACGTTGGATAATGTTGAAGGAGGAAAGCATCTCTTGACCTTGAGGAGCTGTCCAGCGAAGCAGGGAAGAGAAGGCACACATACCTAACAGCCCAGGCATGCTTGCAGCTGTATATGTTCTCAGAAGTCTGAAGAAGGAAACAATTGTTGAGATCTGGGCTTTCTCAGGGGAAATGGGGCTTGAATTAGACTTCAAAGGAATTGAGCAAATTATTATTTGGACTGGAATTATGTATTATCGAATGAACTTTGAAGCAGCCATTCATTGGCCAGGGCTTGCAGATTTTATTTACTGAGAATGTTGGAATAAAATTTATTATAACAAGAATTGGCCTGCCCTGTATTTGTCCTATATTTAAAACATGTAATTTTTCACAGTAACAGCAGAGAACATGAAATTTAAATGTAGGCTTCTTTATGGAGTCTTGAAAATGACTTTTCTTCCTGGATGGAATTGGACTATTGACTGTGTTAGGTTTGGAGGTGATTGAGCAAATAGTATTTTCTATTTGATCTTATTATATTTTAATCACATTGCAAGAAATGTCAGAATAGTACAAAATGAGAAACTTCACAAGCTCATATTTCATTATGAGTCAGTTTGTACAGAGCTTTGGAAAGGACCTCACTCCCATTGATTTGCTGCGGTGATCAATTATAGCTCAGCTCTAACAGGCTGAAGCTGGTGTGCAAGGAGCTTCCGCCATGCTGAGCCTGAAGGTCACTTTTCCATATCCCACTGCCTGGAGCTGGCCATGCTCTTCCTTGTTTTATGGGGTGACTTGAATCTGGAGGCCAGTAGATGAAATACCCCTCACCATGGCTCTGGTTTGCTAACACATCAAGCCATTGTGGCTGAACAATATTGCCTGTGGACTGAGTTTTATTTTGAGATACTTATTTTTCTTGCCCATCTTCCCTTTCTCTCTGTCTTCTTCCCACTCAAGAGGTAACAGGCAGGGGCTTCATTGCCTCTGTGGAAGTGCATGGCCAGGCTGCATGCTGAAGTTGCCTGCATGACTTGTGAACTTTTCTGTTCCAAAAGTCAAAGCCCAAGGTGCAGGATGGGATTTTAAGAAAAAGGCAGAGTACATGGCAGAAGCAAGAGGCAGAGAGGTTCCTCCCATCACCCTGAACTGGAGATTGCCCTGTCTGGGCCCCTGAGGGCAGGTGACAAGTCCCAGACATGATGTCTCCAGAGGTGGGCTACAGCCTCAGGGTCCCACAGCTCCATGAAATGGCATGGAGGTGGCAGGGAGTGACAACTGTGCCAGCTTGAGGAGGTGACAGAGTGCATGGCCACTTAGTGATGCTGGCAGGACTGAGAGAGGAGGAGCTCCAGAACAACCCTGTGGAGTCTGGATGGCCATTGACTCTGTGGCTTCCATTTACCATGGAAGGGATTGTGGCCAAGGCTGGCCATTCTAGTATCCTCCGTCCAAATTTCCTGGGGCCTGGGACCTCCTCCGGAGCATGTCTCTGGAAGTCCCTATAATCTCCAGGACTGATTTTTAAAAAAAAATTTTATTTATTATTTTAATTAATTTATTCTTTTTAAAAAGATTTTATTTATTTATTTGACAGACAGAGATCACAAGTAGGCAGAGAGGCAGGCAGAGAGAGAAGGGGGAAGCAGGCTCGATCCCAGGACCCTGGGATCATGACCTGAACTGAAGGCAGAGGCTTTAACCCACTGAGCCACCCAGGTGCCCCTCCAGGACTGATTTTTAGAGAGCTCCTGGTAAGTGAGGCTGAGGATGAAGGGGGAGCTGCAGAGAATGTGCTCAGCTTATCTGTTCTTCCCCTGCAGCCAAATACTACCTTCATCTTGGCATTTGGGGTCTTTTTCCTGCTGTGCCTGTTAACCAGAGAAGCATAATGGGAAATACAAAAATCACCCCTCCTCTCCTCTGCAGAAGAATGTAGAGTGAGCTGGTGCTGAAACTGTGAACTAGTAGTTCATGTGGCATCCAACAGTGTTGAGGATCTTTATGCTTCCCTCAAAAACTGGAAACACCCTGTGTTTCTATCAGTTTTGCTACAGCACGCTGGGGTGCCTTGGTGCCAAGTTTGACACTCATAAGACTAGGATCCTATTCTATGAGAGTTCTATATATTGTTTAAATCTTTTTGACTAATTGCATGGTGCTAGCTTTGTGCATACCACATATCACTGAACAGTCCTGTTGGACTTAGAAGCCATTAATAAGTTTTCTCTATTACAAACATTATTACAATAAATACTTCATAGGTTAATCGTTGAACCCATTTCTGACTTTTTTGTCAGATAAATTCCTAGAGTGGAGTGCCTCGGTCAACAATAATCACGTGTTTAGGGATGTTTATGTGAATCATCACATTTCTCTGAAAAGTTAGTGCCAATTTATACTCACACTATGCTTGTACAGGAGGACCTCTTTTCTATACCATCATCTTTGCCAGTCTTATGGCAACAACTTGCTTAATTTATATTTCTTTGGTTATGAAGAGGCTTGAACTTTTTCATATGTGTGTTAGTCTTTCCTGAATTGTCTCTTTGTATCTTTTGCTCATTTTCCTATTAGAGCTCGTCATGGTTTTAAAAACATGCCTGCGCATTCTTTGTCATTCTCTTTTCAGAAGGTGGAGCCTGGATCCCAGGCTCTTAAATGGGGGCTGGACTTAGTGATTCACTGCCAAAGAACAGAATGGCGGAAGCGGCATAGGTGAGGGTGTGTGACTTCCAAATCTGGACCAGAATAAACATTGCAGTTTTCACTCTCTGAAATGGTTTGCTCCAGGGGAAGTCAGCTGCCGTGGTTGTGAGGACACACCAGCAGCCCTCTGGAGAGGTAGTGACAGCCCTGCGGGGAGGAACTGAGGTCTCCTATCCAAAGAGATCGTCAACTTGCCTGACCCATGAGGCAGCCATCTTGGAGGTGGGTCCTCCAGCCCCAGCCCAGCCTTCAGATGATGGCAACCCTGGCTGCCACTTGACTAAACTGTCATGGGAGAGGAGTTTAGCTAAGGCCCCAAAGGCAGAGAACCAAACCTTAGCTGCCAAGTACCTTCACTTGAAAGCCCGCAGTTAAGACGTGCACTGTCTAGTACAATAGCCACCAGTCCCACGGGGCTACTGAGCACTGAAAGTGGCCAGTCCAACTGGAGAGACACTGTAAGTGTAAAGTGTAAGTGTAAAATGCACACTGGGTTCCAGAGATGTAGCATGAGGAAGATGGCTGTAAAATAGCCCATTAGTAGATTTTTATATTGCTTGCACATTGTCATGATAATATCATAGTTACGTTGGGTTGAATAAGATAAGTCTGGCCATAGGTTCCAGTAATATGTGATATATACAAATGTGGTGTATACTCATTACTTTGTACTTGATTATTGATGATAAGACTACTTTAACAGTAACTAAAAGTGGATGCAATTAGGGATGTACTGATTCTCAGCCTGCCTGGGTCAAATTCTTTGAATATTAGCAGCCCTGTCTGTAAAAAGGGGGTAATGAGAGTCCATGCCTCAGTGGGTGGGTTATGAGGATGGAATCAGATCATCCAAGTAAAGGGTTCAGTGCAGGGCCTGATCCATGGTGAGCACGTGTCATAGTATTTACAGCTTTTGTTTTTCTTTGTAATCAAAGGAGGAAATAAAGCCAAACATCACCTTTATTGACTTCCTTGACTCAGAGTAAGCAAACTGTGTGTTAAGAGGATGTGCATACAGTACAGCTAATGAGATGTTTTATCAGCTCTGACAGAGCTCCAGGCTGCCTTCATTCCATAGCAGTGAGATTCAACTGCCTTTCTGGTGTGTCAAGCCCTTGGATTTGAAATCCCTTGTATGCTGTACAAATTAGTTAGCTTTATTTTATATTGTACACATGTGGAGTTCCCACCTCTTGACTTCAACATTCAGATTTATGTGAAAATCATGCAAATGATGCTTCCCTGAATCAACCAGAGCCTCGGATGTTTCTGTCTGACATCTTCACTGCCTTGCAGCTGAGCTCTGTGTTTACCCGTTCCTCAGGGAAGGCTTGGGGCACCCTCAACCATCCTCCCTATCCTTCCGAGTACTCCCCAGGGGTGGGGCCTCTGGGCTCAGTTAGCACACAGTGGTAGGTTTGTTTTCCTCTTTTCTCAGGGTTTAGTTGAGGCCCCCAGAGGTGGAGAATAAAACCTTAGCACCAGGTACCTCACATTCTGGAACCAGAGATTAGACCCGTGCTGTCCAATATGGTAGCCATCAATCGCAGGTAGCTCCCAAACACTGAATGCAGTTCATCCACACTGATGGACCTGGTGAGTCCACACTGGATTCTGGAGACTTAGTATGAAAATAAAAATTGTCATAAAATATCCCGTTAGTAAATTGATTATACATTGAAATGTTATTGAAGCTATATTCAGCTAAATAAAATAAATTAGTAAAATTAATTTCACATGTTTCTTTTGACATTTTAATGGGGCTATGAGAAAATTTAAAATTATATGTAAGGCTCACCTTATAATTCTTGTCACCAGCACTGGGTTAGACCATCTGTGCAGGACTTACCAAAGAGGGGGTTGCATGGGGAAGGGGCTGGAGATTCTGGCGTTTGTTGGGCTAAGTTGCCCATAATAAGAAGGGAGGCAGATGCAGGCAGCTTGAGAGGGTCCCATGCAAGAGCATTGTCTGGGAGGGTCGACCTGAATCCTAGCACCATGGGTAGACTACCAGAAACTGCCTGCTGGGGGAGAGGTTGGAAGTGGACAGCAGGAGGAGACATTGGCTGTACCCAGGACTACAGGTGGCAGATCCCTTCTGCCTCCAGTGATAGGCAAAGGCATTTCTGAAGAAGAAAAGTAACTGTACCCCAAGTGTCCCTGCAGGGGAACTCAACATTTAACACTTGCTTCGCCAGAGAGCACCAATGACAAGTCACAATCTGCTTTTTTGCCTCTAATCTACACTCCCCTGTCCTACCTTCCAACCTGGAGGGCCTATGTGTTCACTGGGTATGGGAACGGAGCAGGATGGGGTATGGAGAAGGCCCTCAAACAACCCTTTTCCTATGGTGGACCAGGGCTTGGTGGAGAGGAACCCTTAAACTGGAGGAGTTGAGAGTTTTATTATCACACTGTTTTTGTTTGTTTGTTTGTTTTGTAAACCTGACAAAAAGGCCTATTCATTTATTACCCTGTGATCTCTTAACTCAGTGGCTGGAGTGAACCTGCTAATATGTGGGTTGAGTCAGGTTCTATCTCTGTTCACAGCTATCCAGAAGCTTCCCTCTCACTCTGAGTAAAGCCACAGTCCTACAACAGTCTGGAGGGCTCAGCAAGAGCTAGCTCCACAACCCTTCTCTGCTATAGGCTGTACTTCCATCTCCTCCAACCCAAGACTGCCACACAGGCTCCCTGGTGTTCCATGCACATGCACAGTCCCATACAGTGCACCTGCTCCTCCCTCTGCCTCAAGTGCTCTTACCCAATGAATCTGCACAACCCACTTCCTTTCTTCCTTCGGGTCTCAACTCAAACACGACTCTCTCAACCTGGCTGAAATGATAACTCCACTTTCCCAGCAACACCCCCAAACCCCCGCCCTGCTCCACTAACTCGCATGCTATTGTTTCACTTTTTATTGCCTTACTGACCCCTAGAATATAAGTTCTATGAGGGCAGCGAGGTTGTTTTGTTGTGTTTCGTTGCTGGTTCTCTTTGTGGATGCATTGATGCAATGTGGGACATAGGAGGTGTTCGGTCATTATTTGTGAGTGGATGAATGCTAATGGACAGACAGTGATGAGGTTTGCCAGAGGCTTCCTCCTAGGGCAGGAAAGATGGACTAAACACTGAGATGACTGAAGGAAGCAATGTGAGAAAGAGTAGAATTGTTCTATACTTGTAGCCTGTCAGATACTCCTTGTGGGGTTCAAAGCATCGTGGAAAGGCAGCCTGAGCTCTGCAGGTGCTCATAACCCAGTCAAGAGGTAAAGCAGTAATTACTATGACCCAGGCTGGGAAGGTTGCTTTGGGAAGTGATGTGGGGGCTAGATCTTGAAGAAGCAAGCTGAGGAGCATCAGGCAGGAGAAAGGGAGCCCCCATTTTCCAGAGGGATGTGTGCTCAGATTTGTGGTGTGCTGTGATGTGGGGTGGGCTCTAGAGTGTGGGGAGGCAGGTGGGCGGAGGAGAAGAGTGCATGGGTCTAGTGGAAGAGGGCTTGTGTTTCACTGCTCTGGGTTCAGGGCCAGTACTGAGCCCAAATCGCTGGTGGAGAGGGTAGATTTGCTGCTTCTGCTTGTCTAATGACCAGCTCTTGGTCATTAGAAGGTTTGGAGGAATAAAAATGAAATTTATAGCCCCTTGGGACAGAGGGAGAGTGCTAATCTGGTATTGACATTTCATCCCTGGGAAGGAGGATCTATAATCATAGTTCAGCTCCGAGTGGAGGTCTCACTGCTGGCAGGATGTTCTCATTCCCTCAGTGGATGTGTCATGGCTTATGGTGCACTGGCTTACGGTGCCCAAGTAGTGGTAGCCATGACCTCTTACTGGCCCATGCCACAGGTCAGCGTCTCTTGTCCGTATTCAGATTCTCAGTGGTGGTAGGCACTTCAACTCTCATTAGCATATTCATTCTGTTCTTAGATGCTAGTACCCTTGTGATTCCTTCTCAATATGGAGGAAGGAAAATGGGGAGGATGGGGGGCTGAGTGTTAGTTAGCTGTTGCCATAATAAAGGTTTATAACCAAACCCCTGCAGTCTCAGTGCTTGGCAGCAACAAACACTGGAAGTCTCCGAAATCTTCAGGTTGCATCTGGTTCAGCTTGTGTAGGCTGCACATGGCTGGGCTGGGGTGGGGCCCTCCAGGCAACAGACTGGATTCAGGTCTATTCCATGCACACTCCTCCTAGCACCCAGGCTCAATGGGAAGCTGTCATCCCAAGCGGGGTCTTCTAGCTGATTACCAGACTCATGAGCCAGGCTAAGCCACATTCATGTATTTAATCAAGGTCTCTGCTTGGGTCACTTCGGCTCATTTTCTCTTGGGTGAAGCAAGTCATGTGATCAAGTCCGACACCAGTCAGGCTGGGGAGTCTGCTCTGCCCAATTAGAAAGGGAGGAAGGGAACGGCTAAGTTATCCCAGGCTACAACCCAGAGAAAAGTATGATGAAATTTAGAGATTCGGGGTCTTGCCTCAGGCATTAGGAGAAGTCTTTCTCAGAGAGTGTGCTAGGCTGAGTGATGGTCTCCCAATGTTGTCCTTGTCCCAGTCCCTGGAACTTGTGAATGTTGTCATGCGGCAGAGGGGACTCTACTGATGGGATTAAGATGAGGATCTTGCAATGTGGAGATAATATCCTGGATTATCTTGGTGAGCCTGAAATAACCTCCTTTATAAGAGGAGGCAGGAGGCAGAGAGAAGGCTGTGTGACCACGTGGTGATGGAGCAGAGCTGGAAAGAGGAGTAGCCCTGTGCTGGTTTTAAAGATAGAGGAAGGGGCCACCAGCCAAGGAATGAAGGCAGCCCCTGGAGGTGGGCAAGGAAGTGGATTTTCCCCTGGAGCTTCCAGAAGGAACCAATTCTGCCGGCTCTACCAGCCCTTTGACACTTTAGCTCTCTAAGACACATTGCTTTTGACCTTCTGATCTCCTGAACTATTGGGAGAATAAACTTGTATTGTTTCCTTTTTTTAATTTAAAGTTTGTGAGTAATTTTTAAAACTTGTGAATTTCAGTAACTTTTAACAGACTCAAATCCTTGAAGAGCGAAACAAAATCCTGAAAATACAGAGACAGTTTGGTTGCATATTTTGGACTAGGTGCTGGGTTGGGGCCTGGTTTTTTCTCCCAGGTCACATGGCACAGGTGTGCCCTCTTGCTCTCGAGTGCAGTTTCCCTCTTCCTGCTGCAAATGTGCGATCATGTAGTCTGGTCATCAGTTCTCCTTTGTTTACGATGGGTGATTGGCCATATTTTCCTTCTCCTTGGTGGCATGAGCTTAAAACCTTATTAGCTTATGCACTCTACTGGCGTTACTATTTTGCCAACTGTACACAAACCTGGAGGTAATATTGCAATACTTAGACATGTTGCACTGTCTTATCTATGGTGGGGTGTGGATAAAGGAAAGACTGTTTGGGGCTGTGCCTCAAGAGTTGGCCATCTAAGGAAGAGTGCCCCTTCTTGATCACCACCATCATGAATCCTGGAGAATAGAACCTGATCCAGGAAATTATGGAGCCTTTTAACTTCTTCCCTTCCATCTGCTTCTTACTTCCAGCCTGGGATGACATAATCTGATCTATTTAAAAATCTGGCTAACTGGTGACTCTGTGAGGATGAGGTGGCATAGACCAAGGAGACCAGGAAGGAAGATGGCACCTTAATCTAGTCAAGAGGTGGGGAGAACTCCAAGAAGGGCAGTGACAATCAGGACACATTTTCAAAGTAGAATGATTGGGACCCAAGAAGCTTGGCTTTGGGCCTGCTATGTTTGAGGCATGTGGTGGACACTGCCCAGCTCCCTGCTTCGGGACTGAGGCCCTCACTCCCCCAGCAGAACTGGGTGTAGGTTGATAATAGCCCACAACTGCATCCGTCTCTCTGTCTCTCCCTTGGCTCAGAGGAGCTTCAATGCCCAAGGAGTCACGGAAACTTAGAAGAAATGGTTACCAGAAGGATGGGAGTGAGAGTTTCTGTCAGATTTGGCAACACTGAGGTCACCAGTGACTTCAGCAAGAATAGGATGAGGACAGGCCAGGTATAGGTTGTAGGGGCACGAAGACCACATGGGAGAAGCATCTGGACTGAGTCTTAAAGGAAATGTGAGAAGCAGGGCATGGGAATACCTGCCAGGAAGCGGGGGATGATAAGTGAAGGAACCTAGGCTGGAGAAGCCATCTAGTAGGACTGGAGGGAAGGGGAAGGGGGGAAGGAAGGCTGGAAAAGTGGAAGGTGTCCAAGTATGGCTGTCTTAAATCGTAGTCTCTGGAGTTAGAGCAGAATCAGCCAAATTGTCTCCATTCATGTGCACGTTCTCTTGAGTTCAGGGTACTGTTCTCTAGTTGGCATGGCACATTTTGTCCCCAGAGGATGGACCTGGCTGTTCACATGAATGTTTTGACCATCGTCCAAGGACTCCATGATTATGAATGCAGCTGTAACAGATTTTCTGAAGGTAGTTCCATTAAGCAAGTTGAATGCCTTCATCAGTTTCCTATCCTGGCTAGTAAAATTGTTTCTAATTATTTTACATTAAAAATTTTTAATAAAATTATTTTCAAAGAATTTAATCCTATTTTGTGTGAATTATATAGGAAGGATCTAATACAGCTATCAAATTGTATCCATGATAACTTTCTGACATTCTGAATTTTCTGTGTGACCACTGTTTCTAACGAAACCAATTTTCCTGGGCAAATATTTGAAGATCTAAATTTTAACAAGACAATTTGATCTTTATATATATATAATATCCAACAAATTTTACAATGTGAAATTTTAACTATTATCAGTTCTCATTGGAAGAGATTATTCCTTCTAATACAATTCATTATGACCAGGATAAAAGGTTCATAGTTTATATTTATTTCTTCACTAATTTATTACAAAATTATGCATAGACCTGTGGGATGTTGCTGGTTTTCTGCCTTGTCCAGGATTGGATGATTGAATTGTAAGTCCCTGGATTACTTTTCGGGCTATGTGTAAATTGCCTCCTTTGGGGGTCAGGATGGGGAAGTCAGGATGCCTGAGGGCCTACATAGGCACAAGCTGTGGGACCACCTGCCTCAGCTCCACAAAGTGCTCCTGCATCGAGCGCTCCCTCTGCGCAGTCTCTGTGCTGACCCTTCACAGACACCTGTCTCTTCTGCTTCTGGACTCTTATCCCATTTTACAGAAGTGCAGACCGCAGCATAGTAAAGTCAAGAGGCATGACTGCAGTTGGATCTGAGATTCGTGGAAATGCAAAGTCCATACTTTAAACCCCTGGGTTACAGTGTATCTCACTGTATTGGTGTGCTCAGTGGACACCCACTCACTTCCTGGTGCTGTCTGAGCAGGGGGTTGGGGGTGGGATGTGGTCAGGAAATATCTGGTCCAGATGCTGCTCTTGTTACACACACACACACACACACACACACACACACACACGCACACATGCACACAGCAGGGAAAAGTGATAGGCCCAAGGTCAAACAGTTACTGGGTGGCTTGCTGGCTGCAATGCAGATTTCCAGCCCCCATGGCAACTTCTGGGGTGGATGCTCATGGCTTTGCTCAGTGGTCTGCATGAGTGTCTGAATGTTGTGGCCAGTGTGATGAGGGGGAGACAGGCAGTGTGAGTAGCTCAAGACTAGGGATTCCTGGATCCCAATTTCCTTTATGTCAGGGAAGCTGGAAGAAAATGCCCCAGTGATGGGGACTCTTAAACCTTTGGCTCATCATTACTGATGATGTTTGTCTGTTACGTGACCCTCCCAGGTCCTTGAGGCTCTTGGCACGGTCTGGTTTCCTCATTAGAAGGAGCTGCGTGGGACCTCCAGACTGTGTCCCCCATCTGAGGGAGGCTGAGCAGGGAGCAGGGGAGAAGGCTGCCACTTCAGTCTGAGGGCCCAAGGACGTACATGAGTTGTGTATCCCCTCTTCATTGTCAATAATGCACTCAGACTTCTGGTCTTGAAACAATCACGGAGAAGAAGCCTTTTTCTTTATGCCGTTAAAACAGATTTATTTTTCTGATTATATAATGAATGCTGGTTCATTGTGTTGCAGTTTTCCTATTTCATAAGGACCATCAGAGTTAGAATCATAATACTATGTGAACAAGAAAAGTCTTGTTTTTTTCCCGTCTTTCTCGAAAGCCCACATTCACACAAAGAAAAGAAGTGTGGGGCTCAGAGCATGAGCAGATGATTGCACACTTGACCTAATTAGATGGAGAGGAAGCTGACCGGCTGCTAACAGGCTGGGGTGGCTTTTCTCTATATGGAATTCTGGGGGACCTGTGCTGGCAGCCCTGACCCTCAGTCCTACCATCCCCCAGTACCCCCCAGCTATGACAACTGGTCACATTACATATGCAAGGGAAGAAGGTTTTCAAAACTCTGTATCTTAGATAGTCTCCACTAATGTGAGGAGAGCAAGCCTATTAGGAGAGGGGTGATGTAGCTGGAAGGTTACTAAGAAAACTTGGGGGGTCAGTCAGACAGAGGGTCCTTGCTTTTGCTGCCTTTCTCTGTCCTCCAGGAGTCTGGCTAGGGGCCCACACTGATGCTAAGTTAAGCACAAAGTGATGAGTTTGCTCTCTAAAGCCGGAGATATTCCTTCTGTTTCCAACATTTCCCCCCAGATGAGGCCCCACATCCGGGGACCCTGTTCTGACAGAATGTTTTTAGTTGGCCAGGCAAAGCAACCCCAGGCCCTCTTTGCTGGTCTGTCTGCCTTCTTTGTTATCCTTTCTGGGAACAACGTGGACCTTTCCTTAGCATCTCAGGTGGCCAGCTGCCTCAGGAGAGTGCCTGCCGACCGCCCGCCTTCCGGCAGCCTGGGCCACCCCGGAGACCCCAGCCTCCATTAGCAGCAGAGATGCAGAGAAAGTCTGACATCCCTGACCTGCCAGGGAGTCTTCCTTTGTTTGACTCCATTAGCAAATGACCTCCTAGACTTTGCGAGAAAAGATTTCCAAAATCCACCCGCGATCCGAACAGCTTTCAGCAGGAACAGTTGGTCTGCGCTCCTCTTGCAGAGAGCTCTGGGCGGAGAAAGAAGAAATTGCCATTGCATCTCCCAGAAGCATTTTGTAAAAGGACTATTTATTCTAGGTACAGTCTATTTTGCCCGACACCTCTCAGACAGTCAATAATTCCAGTTTGTTTATGATTATCCTCGCATCCTCCCCCTCCATCTGCCTCCCGAGCCTGCGCCTCTTGCGGCAGCCGCCCCCCAGAACATGGGAGCATCTGTCTCTCTAATGACCGGCCATGGCAATCTCGACTGTTCAATATGGCTAGATGAAGAAAACATTTAATTTCTACTATATGGGGCACTCCAAAGCCAGATTTGACAACTGTTCCATCGAACACTAGTATTTCACCATTTCCTTCGATAACAAAAAGAAACAGTTTTTACTCCCAGAGGAATAGATTTATAAGACGGAAGGTTGATAACCAGGCCACTAGAATGACAAATGGTTCCAAAATACACTGTGTATTGACATTGATGAACATGCATTGCCTTCTGAAAGATGGAATTCTTCCAGAGAGTGACTTGTTCTCAGCCTGAAGGGCTTATGGACGTCTTAGTGAGAAGCAGAGCCTGAGTCCTGGTCTTGGGGCCTTGTCAGACTAAAGGAGAGAACTCTTGGGTCAGGCATGAATGGTTGGTAAGAACACCAAGGGAAAGTGATCCCCGAAGGCTGGGTTGGGGGTGGGGGGAGTTGGGTCAGAGAATCTTCATGTAGTGGTGAAGGATGGGAAGGGACTTGGTAAAGGGGGAGTTGGAGGGGCAGGGACAGTGGAGACATCCAGATCGTTTCCTACTGTGAAAGTGTAGGGCAGTCAGTTGGGGACCTGGGTAGAGGAGGGGACAGCTCTGTGGGTAGGGAGAAGACTGTGGATGAGTCTCAGAGCTGTAGTCTTCTGCCCTTGGCTGAGGTGGCTAAGTCACGGTCATGCATGCACACAGAGGGAAGATAGGCCTCCTGCTTCAGCTCTGTGGCTGAGGAGGGTGGGATCCCAGAGACAAACAAGACTGTCATTATTGAGCCCTGCTTTTGTGCTCCTCACCACCTTCAGGGGGTGTTTTAGCAGAAGACTCACAAAGACCAATTGGCATCATAGGAGCCTAGGATAGGGAGGTGGCCAGGCTTCTCAGAGTCCTCTGGCGGTGGGGTTCTTGCTCCCATTCTAGAGACTTGTTTTCCTTCTTGCTTCTCTTTTCCCATGAGCCAGTGACTGGCCCTGTAATCCAGAGAGACGTAGCTACCCTGCCTGCCCATGACACTCCTGCTTATGCCGACCCCTGCCTGTCCTTCTGGGGCTCCGTGTCGGAGGCCTGGGCTGTGATGGGAGGAAGGGAAGGCTGGAGTCAGGAAATCTTTTCACTGGGCAGACATCCTCAGAGACTAAAGCAGTGAGAAATGGGCCCAGGGAGTGGGCAGTGATTCTCCAAAAAGCACTTTCCACAAACATTTTGCTTTAATTCCCCACTGCTTAGGGCTTTTCTGAATAATTAATTGGTGGAGCAAACATCTGCCCTGAATTTTTTCCAGGTAATTAGTAGGTCAGACACCTACCAGAAAAGAGGATTTTTTTCAAAAGATTTTATTTTATTTTATTTTATTTGATAGACAGAGATCACAAGTAGGCAGAGAGGCAGGCAGAGAGAGAGAGAGAGAGGAGGAAGCAGGCTCTCCGCGGAGCAGACAGCCCAATGCGGGGCTCGATCCCAGGACCCTGGGATCATGACCTGAGCTGAAGGCAGAGGCTTTAACCACTGAGCCACCCAGGCGCCCCAAGAAAAGAGGATTTCTTGGGCTCACTCTGGGTCCTGTGTCTTCACAGTACTGTCCCCTCCTGGCATCGGTTTGTGAAAATGCCGCCTGGCTTCAGCTTGCTTCTTGGGTCACAACTGGATTCTGTCTCCACATCCCACACCTCCCAGTAATCTTGGTCAGCTCACCTTATGGTGGAGAGAATTCCTACAGATCTGGATTGGGAACTCCCAGGGAGAATAGAATTGTGTGACCTATTTCCCTCCATAGCACACGTTTAACTCATAAAGAAGGTAGTGGATTACATAGCCTTTGTTAAGAGATTTTCACCATGTCTCCTGGGCTGTTATAATACCATCCTTAAATATTTCTATCCTAAACTCCATTCAAGTCATTTCTAAGGCTCAGGGTGATAAGTGATTTAGTGATGCTTTCATTTTTGATACTTGTACCTTGCAACTGAGCAGAGAAGGGTGGCAGGGACTGTGGGAGGGAAGTGCTGGACTGTCATATACACCCTGCAAGCCTGGCTCCCAGTTATGTCCCTTCGTCTGTTAAATAAGCCAGTGATTTCTGCTTTATCCCGTCCACAGGAGATAGGGGGTGGGGAGTTTGGAAAGGGCAAGATGTGAACACGTTATTAGGTATTAGCATCATGTGGATGGACTTCTGCCCTTCGATTTTGGCCTGTGGCTGTTTTTTCACTTAAGAGCTGGATGCTTGAGCAGGTTGTGCACTGCTCAAAGGTGCTTAGCTGAGAGAGCAAATGGGGGCAGAAATCTGGCCTGCACTGTGATATCAACCTGTGTGCCCCTGGGGCTGTGTCTGCCTGGACGGGGGCACATTTTCTGATTCATACAAAAGAATAGGCTGGTGGTAGTCCTGGCTAGGAACCCTTAGGCTGGTCTTAGAGCAGGGCCTGGTCACTCAGAAGTCTTCACCTGGTGAATCCCCCCCTCAGGAAAGAGTATTTATGCGTAAACCCATGCACTCCGGTTCTTGTTTGCCCACTGCTGCAAACATTCTGCCTGTCCTCTGGTTCCCAGTTTAAGTCCTCTGAAGTTCATCCTCAGTGCATCCTTGAAGGCCCTGGAGCCAAGCCAATGGCCTCTGCCAGGGAGTGCTGAGTGATCAGCATGAGTCCTCTGACCCATTATCTACCCACAACCAACCTTCTCCCCCAGAGGATCCTCCTGTCCCAAGGCCTAGTCCTGGCACTTTGAGAAGACTGTGGGTACCCCACAGTCTTATGTGTGCTCTTGACCATGGGCTCCCAAATTTGCTTCTCCAGTTGTATTAAAAGAGAGAAGCACTTGAAAATCTCTTACCTGTGTTCTCAACTCTCTCTCCTGCCTCTTTCTGTCTGTTCCGCACGTGGCTGAGTGGCAAGGTCTGGTGTTGCTGTCCCCACCTTTGGAAGGCCTGACTGGGCTGTGATGTCAGGTTTGTTTGTATTTAAGGAGAAACACTTGGCTAATTCTGCTGTCTTTGGCCCAGAGCAAAGGGCCTTTCCATCTGGTCCATCTGCCCAACAACCTGAGCAACTCATAGGGAAGGCAGGCAGATCCCCAGTTAGCAATGTAGAAACTTCCTTTGGTATTGTATGCATAAATTTCCCCCAGAGACTCCACTGGGGCAGGGAGTCGTTGGTTGAAGGCAGGGTTTAGGCGCTCAAAACAGACTGGCTCAGCCTTTTAACTGCTCTTGGGGCTTCCCACTCATTACCCACAAAGTAACCTAAGTCATCCTCCAGCTTCAGCCCAACACCAGCCTCACTCCCAAATTACCCCAGGACCCAGGCAAGGTCTGAGGCCAGGAAGAAGATGGCGGGGTTGGGATGGAAGAAGATGGTGGGATTGGCAAACATACAGTCAAGGACATAAGGAAGTTCGCCAGCAGCTCTTTAGGTGCTAATAAAAACAAAAAGAAAATTAACCTAGATTTCATTCTCTAATCACTAGATCTTATTAGAGCCTGGTTACATAATCTATCTTGGTTTACATTCTCTCTTAACCTGTTTTTTAAATTGGTGGCAATAGAGCTAAAGAGCCTTGTGTTGGACTCATACATATGCTGGGGTGGGCAGATTGAGGCAATTTATTGTAAGCATAATTCTGGGAGAGCCAGAGGTCTCTGTACAAACGAGAGGTCGTTACTAAAAGTGGTTGCTTTGTGTTGTGGGAATTGTGATTAGGAGGGATCGGCAAAGCAATAAAGGACCACTAAATTAGCAAGTGCCACTGCTTGGATAGAATCACTGGGTTTGGGTTCTCTGGGCTGGTCCTTGAGCTTGTATGGGCCTGCTAAAGCTAGCTAGAGAAAGTTGGGGAGGGGAAATCTTGTGTTTATATAGAATAATGGGGGTGGCAGATTCAGTGCACTGGACTACCCCTGTGCCTCAGTCTTGGAGGTCTTGCTTTCTCTGCTCCCACTGCAGCAGATGGCAGGAGGCCCCAGTCCCCATGGGACACCTGTGGGAGAAGGCCCACCTTAGGCATGATGAACAATAGGGAGAACAGGACTTGGCTCAGGTATGGCCTCTTTTCATATACATTACAGTCAAAGAGAAGCTTTCCTTCTCAGAGCACCCCTGGTGGCCAGGAGGACTTATTGGAGCATTTCCTCCAGCTGTCAGCAGGGGACAGGGATTTTGTGTGTGCTTTGTATTCTCATACCTGCATTAGGCAACATGACGTTGTTATCTTCAATGGCTACTTCAGTCATTGCATCACCTAAGTGTCTATTCAGTTTCTCTCATTTTTTCTTGGTACAAACAGAACAGAGCTCTTTGCTTACTGTCAATGTCTTTTTGCAAACCCAGTCTTCCCTCTCTGCTGGTTTGTGTTCATTTAGCTTAGAATTGGTGTTTCATTTGATCACTGCTCACAGTCTGGATTTGTGGGCCAGAAATTATTTTTTTTTCTGCCTTGGGGGGAAAAAGTAGTTATATTTAGAAAGCAATTTCCTGAGATTTGGGGGCCAAACTGATTCTCTGATTCAGAAACTAAATTAAAAAAAAAATTTTTTTTTTTTTTTTTTGCTTTGTAAGTTTCTAATTTTCCTTTAGAAGAAATATATGAATAATTGCGTGCATATATGTGTCTGAAAGAAAGACAGAGCCGTGTAGGTTCATGAACTTTCATTTCTTATCTTTAATAGCCTATAAATGAGAGAGACGAGAATCACACATGCGCCTAAGGCCTGCTTGCTAACTGTCGCGCTCTCTTCAGGAGGTTGTACATGTTGTACACTTCTGAATTTCTGATTTGTAGATCTCAAACCCTTTGAAACAAGGAGTGGTAAAGACAAGCCTCTAGTCCAAAGCATTATTGCAAGTGTTTCAAGGATAATGGGGTTGTCTCAACTGAGTGGAGTCCTTACTATTAATTTCCTTTGCTTTATTTTTTGAGGCGTCAAAAACACTTGCTTTGCTTAATATATTAGCATTCATTTCTAGGCTTTGGAAACTAATCCGACTTTGAAAGGAGAGTTTTAAATTTGAAATATGAGGCCTGTATAGCGGCGCCTTGGAATCATTAACCGTCCCTTCAATATTAATTGCAGGTATATCCATCATGGGGAACTTGTTTGTCATTAACGTGAGGGGGATGCGAAAGCAGAGACTCCTGGAACCCCTCCAGGGATAATGTTGTCACTCAAAACTTTGTTCTGGAATCGATCTGACCTCAGAAATGGGCTGTAACTATTGACAAAATGACAGCTGGTAGTTTTAACAAAGCTGACTAGTGGCAGTTTTAGCAAATGGAATGGGAGTTGGTTTGTGGAGGTATGTGCCAGGCAGCTTGGGCCCTGAGCGGAGTTTTTGTGGATGAGGCTGATGAGCCTGAGGGGTCGAAGGGCAGGGCACCTTGAAATTGATGTGTAATTCTACGTTTCAACCCCGGAGGCGGCTTATTAGCAATGCCCCAAGCTGGGCCTGCTCAGGGAAGATGGAGT
This sequence comes from Mustela erminea, assembly GCF_009829155.1. Classification (NCBI taxonomy): domain Eukaryota; kingdom Metazoa; phylum Chordata; class Mammalia; order Carnivora; family Mustelidae; genus Mustela; species Mustela erminea. The sequence continues at coordinate 92,747,955 of NC_045616.1, forward strand.
TTATATTTGTTCTGGTGTCTGCTGAAAGGAGCATTAATCTGTATGTATACTATATGAGGATCTAAAAATTGTAACCAGGGATGCCTGGCTGGCTCAGTAGGAAGAGCACACAACTCTTTATCTCAGGATTGTGAGTTCGAGCCCCATGTTTGGTGTAAAGATTACTAAAAAATAAATAAAAACTTAAAAATTGTAACCATTTGTCCCATTCCACCAAGAGCCTCCATAGGCTTGTCTTCTCATGCCTTTGTCAACTTGGATATTATCGATTCCCTTTTGGGGCTGGTGACTTTTTTGTTCTTATTCAGCAATGTTGCCTGTTAAATCCTAATCTGGGTCTAAAACGTTTTCCGATAAAGACAAAGCTTGAGGATCATCTAGTTGGACGGGAAACTAGATCCGTAGAGGGACCTTGGGGGCATATCCATGGGAAGGGTTTATCCTGCCCAGAGGAGCCAATATCCTTGCTCTGCAAACCTTTCTGGTTATGGCAGAATGGGCCAAAAGGGAGTGTCTCTTTTTAAAACTGAGGTTTATTTTTTTTACCTAAACCACCCTGGTTTCTTAAAAAATGCCATTTTCCTGGTATAGACAGAGAAAGAAGGTAGGTCAGAACTGAGTCCTCATGCCTGAGAGCAAAGAGACCTGACCCCACAGAGGGTAGAATTTTCCTGCCTCCAACCCCTTTGCCAGGCCAGGGAATTTTCTATGGCAATGCAGTCCAGGTACAGGACTATCTGGTTCACTTTACTCTTCAATAAATTCAATTTAACAAACACTTATTGAGTGCCAGCTCTGTAAAATTACCATGGAAACCCAAGTGGAATCCTTGAAATCCTCTGGGGGGAATTGTTCAATTCCTACACCCATCCATTCTCCAGTGAGCAGGAAGGGCGCATCTTGGTCCAACCCTTTGCCTGATTGTATGCTTGTGTTCAGCCTGAACAGCAGAAAGGGGAGACAGATGGAAGAAAATGTGTAAAGCCAATAATATGGCTCTTTGCCCCCTGTGGTGTAATGTTAGGCTCCCAGGGAAGGGGGTGAGGAGCCAGGGCTTTGATTTCTGTTGGAGCAAAGAGCTGAGTTCACTTGCAGCTGCCTCTGCTCCATAGTGTCACCGCCCACATGCTCTGCATCAGGGCAGGACCTACAAAGGGGTGTCTGTCTTGGTGCCTGGTAACAGCCTCATCAGTGGGCCCTGCAGCACAGTGGGGGCCATAGGCTTCAGAAGATCAAAGCCTCAATTATGTGAGGTACTTGTCACATAGAGAGAACAGGGCTTGTCTCTGACACAGGGCTAGAAACCACAGAAGCAAGGTCCTGACAGGGCTCTTCGAGAAACCAGAAGACATCACGCCATGTATTCTTAAGAAAACAGTAGTTCCAACCATGCTAAGGAGAGTTCCAATTTAGAAAAGGCAAAATGAGGTTTGACATTTAAGATCACTGTAATGATTATGGATCTTTGCATTGTAAGTGATTAAAAAAAAAAAGAAAGAAAGGAGGAAAGGAAAGGAAAAGAAAAAGAAAAAAAATGAAGTGAAAACAGAACAGGCTTAAACCATGAGGAAAGTCTGCTGGTTCAGTTAATAAGACAAGAGCAGATGTAATTTCAGGTAAGGATTGATCTAGGAACTCGATAATATCCCAAGGACATAGCTTTTTCCATTTCTCTGCACTTCCCTTTGGGTGGCTTCCTAGATGGGCCCAAGCCAGCTGCCAGCAGGTTCCAGGACTTCCTCATCCACCTGGGGAAGGAAGTAGGAACATCTTTGCCTCAGCTTTTCTGGCAATTCCTGAGATTTCACCCTGATTGGATTGGTTTGGCTCATGTGACCACTTCTGACCAATCATCAGTGGACAGAGGACTCTCACAAGCCCCACCCTTGGTGTTCACAACCAGCTTTTAGTAGAGCCAAAGGGAAATGAAGAACTTTTGAAGGGAGCTAAGTTCAGGAAGGCAAACAATAAATGTTTGCTACAATTTCACAAAGGACATTACTTAAATTGACCCCTACCTTTGCCTGCTAGTATCTGTTTATAGATAATTATAAATAACTTTGATTCACAAATGTCAACAACTACCATTTGTTTGGGAATTTACTATTAGATCTAAAAGAATTTCATTTATATGAATTGCATCATCTAATCCTTGTACAAAGCCCTCAGACCGTGATGGTGCATTATCATCAATCCTTTTGTACAGGTGGGGGAAACGAAGGTAGAGACAAGTGAAGGGACTTTCCCAACATTGCAAAGGCAGTAAGTTGTAGAGACGCATTCAAACTCAGGTCTGAGATTCTGAAGTCCGTACATTTAAAGGCAAGAGGCCAGAAGCATTATGTCATAAATCTCACAGGGTAAAGATTTCCTAATTACAGAGGGTTCGAGTCTTTTCCCGGACCCCGTGCCCTTCCTAGGGAAGTGTTCTCCAGATTGCTGCATTCTGGGACTATTCTTGGCACTCACCTGCCCTGAGACTTTGGTCTCTGCCTTGCCCCGAGCCTGAGCTGCCTCACTTGTGAAAATGAGAGCTTGTACTCTGATGTCTTAGCCGTTCCTAACTCAGACACCCAAGACTTTCTTAGTCTGACCTATACTGGATTTTTTTTCATTTTTGTTTTTTTAGTTTTGGCTGACAGGAAGGAGTCCTGCCCCCTCACCCCCACCCACTGCCCCCCCCCATTCTGGTATAATTCTTCTTAGAAGAGAAGATTCCTTTCATAGGTTCTTGTTTTTTCTCCAAATAAAAGGAATATTCAAATATTTTCTTAGCTAATCTCCTAGAATCTAAAAGCAGCAAACAAATCCTATGCATATGATGTATCATGTTTCAGCCTGTGGACTTTGATGTTCTCTGGGCACATGCCTGTTGCCAGTTAGACAGCTCTCTGCCTGGACACCCCCATTCCCCACTCCAGTGTGCACTTCGTTCCTCCAGGGAGACTGCAGAGCCCACATGGACCTCGAATTCACGGGGTTCCCATGGAAAAGCCATGAGTCCCCGAGGAGGAAACAATTTAATTTCTAGTGGCTCCCTGAGGTTTTCATTGGGTTTTTGCCTTCATAATGTCCTTCTCTGTCTGTCATGCCTCTGAGGGCCAAGGGACTCTCATCATCCAGGCATAACATGTGCCCACACAGCTGGGTCTGCTGCTCCTCTGTATGGACAACTTTGCTATCAAAGTGTGCAATAGCAGTTGTAGCCGTGATTTCCATGACCCATCACTGTGCAGGTACCTTTGTCACCCGCAAAACAGCTTTTGTTTCTTCAGTATCTCATGACCCTTTCTTTTTGGAATTGACTTATCCTCTCTTAGGGTGGGGATGGTTGCACTCTGCCAGTGTCGATGAGCCATCAGGCTTTGGGAAGCTGAGGTTTGGGAGCACAAGATGGCGCTCCTCATGGGGGCCGGGTGTGTGCCATCGCGATGTCTGTGTGCTCATTCCACCCCACTGGGCGACCCTGCTTTTTCTTTGGCAGCATGTGGGCCACGCGCCAAGATGAATGGCTGTATTTGTGTTCAAATTAATGAGCTGCTTTCTCACCCCATGGACCTGCCTGAGGTAAGAGGGTGTAGGTGTGCACAGCGCTGAGGTAGTGACCCCCTATGTGAGAAGGTTATGTGGGCAAAATGCTGTGTTCACCCTTCCCTTCTGCAGGGTCCAGAGGCAGCAGTTCATGGAATGTTGTCTGTTCTAATACAGGCTGGTAGTCCTAGAGAGGGGATGCTTCTAGGGGATAAGGAGTGTTGGAATCTTCCAAAAATGTCAGAAGCCAACTCTGAGTTGGGAAGCATGGTGCTGAATGTCTCCTTAAAGACAGACACTTCTCCTAAGCCATATCTTACATCTGCCTTCAGTCACAAGGGCTCAGAGAGAGGTCGGACGGACTCATTGTGCCCTTCCGGGTTAGCTTTTTAAAAGAATGACCTGTAGAAAGAAGAATAATTGAGGCCACCCAACAGAGCAGGGAGTATGGATACCAGAGTGGCTTTGCGACAGACTGAGCATCTCCCTCTGGGGAGGTAGGGCTCTGTGTCTCTCTGGGATTTCTTTTTTTTTTTTTTAAATATTTTATTTATTCATTGGACAGACAGAGATCATAAGTAGGCAGAGAAGCAGGCAGAGAGAGGAGGAAGCAAGCTCCCCGCCGAGCAGAGAGCCCGATGTGGGGCTCAATCCCAGGACCCTGGGATCATGACCTGAGCTGAAAGCAGAGGCTTTAACCCTCTGAGCCACCCAGGTGCCCCCTCTCTGGGATTTCTGACTCTTACAGTGTATGACCTGACATGGCGGTCACCATTGGTGCCCATCCTGCTTGCCTTTCCCACTGGTGTTCCCGTTCCCTGGCTGCTCTGTGTTGTGATTTCTCTAGGGATTGCCCTCTGCCCAATGGGAGCTACCTTGTCCCAGGAAGTTTTGCCCCTCTCTCTCTTTCCCTGGGGCCAGTGACTGACAGACAAAGGAGTGCAAAAGGTCAGCCCACTTGCCTCAGTGTAAGAACCACTTCCTGGACACCACTGTGTTTCAGAGCATGCAGCAGTATCCAGCTGAGGTCAGACCCCAGCTGTAACCACATCTCTACCTTGCCCTGCTCCCTCACTCTTCCCAACACTATTTGTTGAGTCTAATACATATGTCTGAGAATATTTACTCGGTAGATTGCATGGACCCAAATCCCTATCTTAGTTTGTGTTTCTAGGGAATCTGACCTCTGGTGCCTGGTCACAGTTGGCCAGGGTTGCATCATCAGCATAGGATTAATAGGGCACTGTCCTTCATCTATTCCAGTCTTGCTAGCCCCTTCTCCTTCTTTGCCTCCCCAACCCTTTCTCTCTCTATCCTTCTTTTGCTGTTTCATATGCCTGCGTATATATTCGCCTACCCACCCATCCACCCAACCATCTACCTTTCTGCCCATCTGTCTACTCATCCAGCTCTCCAGAGATGGACCTTCAAACTCTCCTGTATCGTGAAAAGAACACAAATCAAGTTCCTCCCAGATGAAGACTGCTTGGGGCCACCTATAGCTCCTAGGTTGAGCTTCCTTTCTGTTCCTCTGGCGAAAGAGTAGGGCTGAGAAATGGAAGGACAGGTGCCCTTGCTTCCAGTTAAGAAGAACCAACCATCCAAAAAAAAAAAAAAGAACACCCATGCACAAGGGAGAACTGGTCTTGTGAAGCCCGTGTGACTCACCTTGAGTACATTGTTTACCATTTCATGAGGGTTTTTTTTTTTTTTTTTTTTCATAGAGACTCACCTCCTGGCCCTGGGTCAGTGGCTGAAGCATGATAGGGAGTGTTTTTCACTTATACAGGGTGTAGGAAAAATCGAGGTGAGTTATTTGGCTGCTGTGTGAGTGCTTTATTGATTAGAGAGCGCCAATCAAATTAGCTGTCAGAGGAGAATGCAGATGGCACCATGTGGAATGGATTTTCTATATCCCCTAATTGCATTATTTCAATCAGTGGGTGAACATTGCATGGCCTGCGGTGGGATCTTGCGAGAGGTGGGGGTGGGAAATGGGGGCAGATTGACACACACTGTCTGCGCGGGGTTGAGGACGTGGATTTGAATGTCACAAATATTTTAATATCAAGATTGAGGCATTAGCGGAATGGATCTGGATTGCTTTATAGATTAATGCGGGGCAGGGGCAGGACTTCAAGCATGTGCTTACAGGAGAGAATGCCTCTCTTTCTTGGAGACTGGACATGTGTTAGTCCCTAGCATAAGCAGATGGAAACAACTCTTCCCCATCTTTTGAAGGTGGTATTGCTCGGTGCTTAAGAGCTTATGTTCTGACCCACATCTCAGTTCTACTCCTCTACAGTTGAACACCCTTTGGCAGGCCACTTACCCTCTCCAATCCTCAATTTTCTCATTTGCAAAATGGAGCTGATAATTGTACCTTCCTCACAGACTCCATTTGTAAAATGGGGCTGATAATTGTGCCTCCCCACTTAGTGAGGATCAAAGTGAACATGTATGCCAAGTGTTCAGCACAGTGCCTGGCCCATGCTTGGAGCTCTTTCTCCTGAAAGCCATTTATGTTTCCTTTGGGTACTTGGAAATTTACAAGGGCTCCCAGATCACATTGTGGAATGGCTGGTTTAATAACGGATGAAGACCTAAATGCATGATTTCTGCTCTTTTCAGGAATTCTTTTTATCTATTCATTTAACTTATATACTTTTATTTATTTATTAATTATTCTTTGGATTTGGCTCTTCCACTGAGTGGGCAAGATAGACATGTGAGCTCTTCTGAAAGGCCCAGCCGGGCGGAAACTTGACTCTTCTGTTGGTGGGCATAGAAAAATCATCAGTGTTTTGGGGCTGTGGTGTGGCCCTCCTGGTGCCTGGCTGGGGGCTCTGAGAGGCACAGAGGGATGGTGCTGGTAAAAGCAATTGATCAGTGAACTCCCAACACAGCCAGTCCCATGACAGCAACTTCCCTCTGCACTGAGGCAGCTGCAGCTCCTAGCCGAGGACTCCTGCAAACTTCTGGGCAGACAGGGCTGGGCCGGAGTAGAAGGAAGCGGGGATAAGATCTGTGGGGTCTCAGCTTAGGCTCTGATGTCGTAGCTCCATTTATCGTAGCCTTGGGCCTGGGGTGGCACTCCTGACTCCTGTGTGTCTTGCTTGCAAAGATAGCTTTGGCTGTCCACGTTGGCTACTTCTGTCATCTCTCACTGAGACCCTTGTCCTTTCACCTCTCACTGAGACCCTTTCCTTTCTTTCATCTCTCACAGAGACCCTGGTCCTTTCTTGGACAAGTGTGTTCCCTCTCCCAGAAGAAGGGAGGTGGCAGATAAGGGATAGCCATGACATGGCATCAGGGCCAAGCTGGCCATTTGGAGAAGCCCAATAAGTTCTTTGACAGTGTCAGTTACTCTCCTCTCCATTGCCATGGCCAAGCCACATTGGGGTGGTGCAGGCAGACGAGGGAGCTGGGACACTTTCCATGCCCCCAGAGCTTCATCTATGTGATTCACCCTCAGGCACTAGGGGTACAACTGTAGCCTCGGCCAAACTGTCCAGGTCACAGGAGGAGAGAAGAAAGGCTCACACCTCATCCACATCCCATGCCCTTCACAGGTGGGGTCCCGGGTCTGCAATGTGAAATGTTCTTTGTCTTGCAAGAAGACCCATAAACAAGCAGACTCCAGGAAGTTCACAGTTCAGAGACTAAACTCTTTAGAGACAAAACTCCAGGGAAATCTAATTAGGAAGCCTGTAATCCAATAAGTCTCGGTGCTCTGGGACTGCGTATCAAAGAAAGACAGGGGGGGTGGTGGCGGGAGAGAGAGAGACACCAGGAGGCAGAAACCCAGCGACTCTTTCCATTTGGTTTGGCAAGAGCTCTGGGTGTGGCAGCCTAGCCGGGCTGTTGATGGACTGCTGCTAGTCAGTGATCCGTATGTGGGATGAACACGTCCTAGAGCCAGCTGGTTACTCTGAGGCCTGAGAAAGGTAGACAATGCCTAAGAACACCCCAGAGGTATCCCCAAACCCCTCCTTTCTATGGACAGTGCAGCCTCCCCATACATTGTAGGCATATTTCCAGTGTGGGGCAGCTGACTTCTCCCAGAATCATGTGGCACCTTGCTGGATCACTGCTGCACGCCGACAAGGCTGCACTTCATCTGGGATCTGGGAGCCACAGGCAGGGCGGACCCCAGCAAGGAGCAGAAGCAGCAGAGAGACTGCCCAGCAAGAGCAGGAGGGCCCAAGCTTGCGGCTCTTCTTCCTTAGCTTGCTCAGGTCTGTCCCCTCCTCAGCATTTCCCAGGCTTGCACAGCAGGCATCTCTTGTCTGCACTGTGATGCTGTGACCCACTCACTGTACATCCAGGTGAATGATGAGAGGGTTACAACTGCAGAAGGTACCGTTACAGAAAGAGTTTGCAGAGTTGCATGTGACCTGTGGTTTCTCTTACCTAGGTCAGAGCTTGTGCTCCAGAAATGCGTGCAGACACTGCTGGATTTAAAGTAATAACTGGTGTTCTGGTTTTTAGAACAAGGCCTAGAGGCCTTCTTACCTTCAGTCTTACCTCTTCTGTTCATCCTCTGCACTGTGGACAGAAAGAATTTTTTCTAGAATGCAACTGAGCATGTCCTCCATGATTTCCTTTCCCCAAAGGACAAAGCCCACACTCCCTGGAAGCCTCCTGGACGTGGCTAATGAGGCCCTGCCTGAGGGATCCCCATCCTGCCACCTCCAGGCACACCCCATTGCTATCCTCATGTCCCCCAATAACGTTAGGTTCAAGGATGGCAGAGTCTGGGTCACAAGCGAGTCTCCCCACGGGCTGTCTTTCTCTGTATTTCCAGCACTAGAGACCAGTGTCCTATCTCACAGAGTCTGAAAATTGGTCGCAGGGAAGTGAATGCTAGCTTTGGGGATTCTGTTGTGATGTAGCTTTATTTCCTCTCTCCCTCTTGTAGGTGAGCGGGAGCACTAGGGCAGGTCTTCCTGAAATACTTCCCTGATGCTTAGTGTCTTACAAAATGAGGGGAGTAAAAATGAAGTGTAGTCCATTATGAAGATATGGGGTGCGGCTTCAACCTGCAGAGGCCCTGGTTTGCTTGTGACAAAACAGACCTACTCTGGCAAGATGGTAAATTTGCTTTTCTGTTGTTGCGGTTGCAAAGAAAATTTCAGACCCTTGTTAACAGACTCTGACCCAGAGGAAGGAAGGCAGCAACAGAGATGAAAAATGGAGAGGGTTGTTTGGGGACAGGTATCTATTTTGGTAAAGGAAAAGACAAACAAAAAATAAAATAAAATAATAAAATAAGTCAGCAGGGAATATGCTGCGACCTTTCCTTTCTAAACTCGTGTTGCTTGTAGGGAGGAGTCAGGTGGGAGGGGCTTCTCCGGCTTTGCCAGGAGACTCATTGGTGATGGTTGATGGTGAAGAGGGACTCTTCGGAGCTGTGAAGGCTGTCAGAGGGAGAGGGAGTTCCTGAGGGGGCCCTTCCTGAGAAGGAGCCACTTTTTTTTTTTTTTAAGTTTTATTTATTTATTTGACAGAGAGCGATCACAAGTAGGCAGAGAGGCAGGCAGAGAAAGAGAGGGAGAAGCAGGCTCCCTGCTGAGCAGGGAGCTGATACAGGGCTCGATCCCAGATATGGGGTTTGATCCCAGGACCCTGGGATCATAACCTGAGCTGAAGGCAGATGCTTAACCCACTGAGCCACCCAGGGGCCCCAGAGAAGGAGCCACTGGACAGCCCCGCAGGGTCCCCCTGTTCTTCATGGTCCTGAACCACACAGTTCCCACTCGTTGTCACCTTCTCAGGCTGCCTTACCTACAATGGTGATATGCATACATACAAGACGCAATGGAATCCTGGGGGAAAGGGTGTCAGATATGGAGGGCAGAGGGTGAAGGCCTCACATATGGTTAAGCAGGGCTCTTGAAGAAGAGAGCAGAGCAGCTGAAAAAGGAGGAATAAAGATATTCTAGAAGAAAACAGGTTGAGAGAAGACATGTCTGTGCAAATTGGAAGGGCATACCATGCTCCAGGCAACCTAAGTGAAGTGAGAGCTACGTCTAACTATAGCCTGATAGCATTGGAAAACCCATCTTTATAATGAAAAATTTCAAGTATACATAGAAGTAGAGTGTTAATATGATCAATTCCCCTCAGGTACCTACCACCCAGATTTTGACAATCACAAAAATTTTGTCCTGCTTGCTTTTCTTATCCCCTTTTATTTTATTTTTAAAATGATTTATTTCTTTATCTGAGGTGGAGGGGCAGAGAGAATGAGCAGGGGGAGGAGCTGAGGGAGAGGGAGAAGCTGACTCCCTGCTGAGTGCGGAGTGGGGACATGGGACTCAACCCCAGGATCCCAGGATCATGACCTGAGCTGAAGTCAGATGCTTAACTGACTGAGCCACCAGGTTTCCCCCGCCCCATTTATCCCCCTATAAAATACTATTCTTCTTTTCTTTTTGTTTATTCTTTCAACTTTTGCTGAAGTATTTTTTTTTTTTAAGATTTTATTTATTTATTTTGACAGAGAGAAATCACAAGTAGATGGAGAGGCAGGCAGAGAGAGAGAGAGGGAAGCAGGCTCTCTGCTGAGCAGAGAGCCCGATGTGGGACTCGATCCCAGGACTCTGAGATCATGACCTGAGCCGAAGGCACCGGCTTAACCCACTGAGCCACCCAGGCGCCCCTTGCTGAAGTATTTTTAAACTGAGGGAGAGTTGACATAAAACATTATATGTTTTAGGTGTACAACATAGTGATTTGATATTTGTGTATACAAATTTTTGTGGTGAGAATTCTCACCACAGAAAGTATAAATAACATCCGCCACCATACATGGTTGCAATTTTTTTTCCTTGTAATGGGAACTTTTAAGATTTATTCTTTCGGTAACTTTCATATATGCGGTACATTGGTGAAGGTGTCTAAAGCAAATCTCAGACATCATCTCATGCTCTCTACTGATTTATTATACATCTCTAAAAATGTGGATATTTTCTCACCTGGCTACAGTGAAAGGATCATACCTACTAAAATGAACAATAATCCTTGATAATTATGTCACATCTATCCGTAATAAATTTCCCGGAGTGTTTATAAAATGTCTTTACAGTTGGTTTGTCTTCGTCACAATCCAAAAACCAAGTTGTTCTGTCATCTTTGTTTGCTACGGTGTTTTTAAGCTATGCCCTCAAATTTTTTTCACACCCCTTTTTTTTCAAAAGATGGACACCAATTCCCCTTGCCTGGAGGGTGGGTTGAGTTTAGGGGTTTTCTTTTAATAAGGAATGTGGCAGAAGTAATAGTAATACTTCCAAGGCTGGGCCATATGACACAGCGGATCCTCCACCTCGAGCTCTCTTGGAGAGTTCAGTGTGAGGAAGCCATGTGTCATGGCATGAGGGTGCGCAGTAGCCTGTGGAAAGTTCCATGTGGGGAGGCTCCGATGGCTTCTGCCAACACCGACTGTATACTCACTAGCCATGTGAGCGGGCAGCCTCAGAGGGGCATCCTCACTTCTAGCCAGACTTTGCTGTGTGAGCAGCTCCAGCTCCTGTCCTAACTGCAGCCTCAGGCAAGACTTGAGCTCCTACCACCCACCTAATACACATCCCAGACATTTTGAGGTAATAAATGTTGATCATTGTCTTAAGCCACTCAATTTTGGGGTAATTTGTTATGCAGTGATAGATAAGTAGGAATTATTATGTTTAAAAGTCTGTTTTAGTGGTGCCTGGGTGGCTCAGTTTGTTAAACCTCTGACTCTTGATTTTGGCTCTGGTCATGATCTCCAGAGTCATGGATTGAGCCCCATATTGGGGTCCATGGTCCGTGGGGAGTCTGCTTGAGATTCTCTCTCTCCCTCTCCCTCTGCCCTTACCCCTTGCTCACACATACCCTCTGTCTGCCTCCAGAAAAATAAATAAAATCCTTAAAAAGATAAATAAAAGTTCATTTTAATCTAGAACATGCCCCTTTATTAAAATATTTCTTTTTCATGGTGTAAAACTGAGTCCTCTGTTTTACAGAATGTTCTACCATCTGGATTTTCCTATTAACATCATCATTTAACTTGTTCTTCTATCTTCTGAGTTTATTGCAAATGGAAGTTAGATCTAGCACCTTCATTCTGGTTCACTAATCTCGGCAAGAATATTTCATAGGTGGTGGTGTTTGCATGAAATGCTAAGCACCAGCAAGTACCCCGCTCTGGGTGTTATCACACTTAGTAATATTAAGACAGAACCGAGGTTCAGAGGGTCTGGAAACATTTTTGAACTTCAGGGACAAAAGGGAAAAGTCCTATGTGTGAGCTTGTGGTAAGAAAAACTAGGTTTGCAGCCGTGGGCCATAGCTGGAATTTAAGAATTTTATAACCAACCAAGCTGGTGTTTTATGCATGAGTAAAGACTGCAGAATGGATGAATGCAAAAGTTCAGAAATATATACCGACTTGTTGGGGTGAAAATATATCTTGAGGATGTATGTTATTTATTCCTGCATTTGTTTGTTAACCCAGCTAATGCTTGAGAACTTCCCATGTGCCTACGTGTGGGCTAGAACTTGAACTGTCCAGGAAGGAAGTTAAGGATTCGAGCCTTAAGGCTTAAATTAAGGATGAGAAGCCTTGCATGGGATGAGGGCTGTGAGTGGTGAGTCTGAGCCAGTGGCCCAAGTGAGACATCCTTGCCATCACCCTCAATGTGCCGCTGTTCCCAGCCAGCTCAGGAGGCCTCCTCCTGCAGGAGTTCGTGATTGCGAGCAGGGGGCCGGAGAGCTGGGGAGCCCCTGGGCTGTGAGCACTACTGCCTGAGGGCCCAGGGGGAATAGAAAAGGAAAGACAATCACTGTGGGAAAGCACTGGTGGCCCAGCTGGGCAGGCAGCATGAAGGGAGGAGCTGATCCCTAGTGGGCAGGAAGGGGAGCCCAGGAGGAAGGCTCTGAGGAGGGATGGGCATTGTGCTGGTGTGCTGGCAGTTTCGGCTGAGGTGAGGGTGGGGCACGGAGCCTGTTGATGGCTCATGAGTGGGCCTTCTAGAAGCTTCTAGCCCTGGTTCTGGGTCTGGGCTAGGGATGTGAAAGGGCAATAAAAATGCTGTGGAGTGGACAGGCCGCAGAGATAGGCAGGTAGCAGCAGAGATGGGTCCCCAAAGCCCCCAGTACCTGCCTCCTATCTCTTCTGTTTGGAGCTCTAGGGCCCCACTGATGCTGGAGTTCAGTGCCTTGCAGTGACGTCTAATACCATCTCCATATTGCAAGGGTGGGTCATAGGCATAGGTTGCAGCCTCTCTCACAAGTGCAACCCACCTTCTTACATTAGTGAACAGGTCCGGGGGTGCTGGGGATGGGGTGTGAATCGCCTGAGTTCCTTCTCTTCCTGCAACTGGCTCTGCGTCGACCTTAGAGTGTTCCTCCACTGGGTCTGAGCCATCAGACCCATGCTCCCATGGGGAGCACGTGGTTGGTTGTGCATAAATCCCCAGGTCCCCTCTTCAGCGCCAGGTGAGGGGAGCTTATCAGATAATGCCTGAGCAGGGGTCCATGCTGCCCTCTGGGAATGGGACTAGGGAAGCTTTAGAGAAGCCAGAGTTATAGAATGAGGAAGAAGGGGCAATAGCGTTAGAGGTAACCAGAGAGCGCCCTTATTTCTCTGAGAGTATATCTCTGAATGGATGTAGAAGAAGGTGCCGGGACCCTCATTGGTGGTGCTTTTCTGTTTCCTTTCTGCGTGAGCTGCTTCCTGTATAGCTGAGCAATGCTCTGTAACTCCATGGACACTCCAATGCCCCCAGCATTCCTTTTATCCTGCTTTATCTCAGTTTCTTTTTTCTTTATTACTTCTCCCATGAGGTAGCCTAAAAATAACTGGACCTAAAACTCCCTTTGCTTGGCCTTCCACCCTAGCCCAACTCTAAATCCCTAGCCTGTTGTTGTTGGTGGTGGTTGTTTTTTCTTGCATATGTGCTAACTCGTAGCCTGTCAGCCCTCTGAGAAACATCCCTTCCACTTTCTAGATGCTGTGTGAAATGAGATTAGATGAGATGAAGTGTCAGAGTGTTTATGTTTGCTGTGTGGCCTTGTGGTGTTTCTTGACCTCTCTGGTTTCCTGCAATGTTCTCCACTTCAGCTGGCTCTCTCTCCTGTGCTGTGTGCCCTGGTGCTGATGAAATAGTTTTGAATCTTCTCTAGAGTGTGGATGACTTGCTTTGTGTCCATGACTGCTTTCAGGCCAGGGCCCCTCCAGTGCAGCCCAGCCCAGCCCAAAATGTGAATGGACTTTTGTTGGAGGAGCATGGACACAGATGACTTGGGTCTCAACCTGCTTGAGAGAGCTTCCAGTGTGGGCCCCTCTGTCAGACAAGGAAGGCCACATTGTCCTGTGGCATGCTGTTCCTTCAGCCCTTCTCTCTACTGCTTAGGTAGAGGGAAAGTGGGTCAGCTCTTTGCCCTGCTCTCTCACGCAGACTGCCGGGAAGTCCCAAGCCAGATCAGGGGCAGAACAGCCCCTGGCATGAAGATCAGGCCCAGTGTCTGCATGCCCACTCCTAGGGTCCAGTTCCCATCTCGCTTCTTCTCTGGGCACATCCAAGGCATTAAACCTCTCTTTCTTGGTTGTATTTCCCACCTTCTTTTGTTTGTTTGTTTCATTTTCTGCTTTTTATGTTCTACTCTGTTCTCTAATTATTCCAGAAGCCAGACAGATGGGCTGATTTCTTTAGCCAAAATGAAATTTAAAAATCATCCAAAGTAAATGGGAGCCTCAGATGTTTCAGCTAACTTGCACGCCTCTTCTCAATGGCTAGTTTGCCATCACAAGGACTTCTTGTTTTAATACGCCATCTGGGCCTGACCATACCTCCCTCCAGAAGGCGTCTAGCAGCTTTTCTGGCCTTGGCAAAGGACACTGTTGGCCAGAGATGACCAGCTGGAATGTGAGTTCCTCCAACTTGTGTAGAACCGGGGGTTATTCAGGCTGAGTAAGATATGCCAGTTCATTCTGTCCCATGTCACGTGTCCATTGTGTGACCTTCGGACCTGCAGCCTTAGAGGGCAATAGGCTACCCAGGATCCCACAGCTGGGAGGAAAAGCTAGGTCTCCTGGCTCTTGGTTTAGCTCCCTTTCATTCCCATCATTGAGGCTGTCACAGAGAAGGGGCTTAAAATAAGATTTCGTTGGAAGAACACATGATTCCAGAAACCAAAACTTATTTATTTATATATTTATTTAAAGATGTTATTTATTTGATAGAGCACAGGCAGGAGGAGTGGCAGGCAGAGGGAGAGGGAGAAGCAGGCTCCCCATTGAGCAGGGAGCCCGATGTGGGACTAGATCCCAGGACCCTGGGATCACGACCTGAGCAGAAGGCAGATGCTTAATCGGCTGAGCCACTCAGACACCACAGAAACAAAAATTTAAATTAAGAAAAATAAAGAATGAATGATCTTCATCAAGAGGAATATTAAGAGTGTTGGTGATGAGAACATGGTTTAAGGACGTGGTCTCTTACGCTCTCTACTTTGGAACGCTCTAGCTACTGCCTTAGAAATAAGACATGGATAAAGGTGTATCTTCTTTAATAAATAGCTGTTCTTCAGTAGTATGCCCCAGGGCTTCCATTAATTCATATTAAGGGGAATCAAGTCCTAAAGGAGATTGCTTCATTCAAGCTAACCTCATGCAATCTTCCTCAGGTTTGTACTGTGAAAATCAGTTTCCTAGTTCTACATGGACAAGGGGTCTGCCAGATGGCCAGGTAGTCTGCTGCTCTGGCGGAGTGGTGGAGGCTCTTGAAGGCCATGGAACTATTCTCGTCATCAGAAGGTTGTTCAGCAAGCCCAGAATGAGTGCCAGGAGTGTTGGGGGTTCTTGGAGATGTTACTACTGAGTTCATTCCCTTGCTCCTAAGATGCCTTCTAAGAACCAGGGCCAGGTCATATTGGAATCTGACGTCTGCCCTTTTGGACTGGGGAAAGGGGCAGTATAAAGAACAGAATTCTTTCTCTATCCCTTTGGTCTGTCAATCATGTAATCTTGAAATGTTCTTTCTTTTTCTTCTTCCCTTCTCCCATGATGTAGTAAGGTATGTTTGTGGTGGGTATGTTGACTGATTAGTCAGTAGGCTGAGAATATTGAGGTGGGAGAAATGAATGTTGGATGCAGTAACCAGATTGACTCTGGGCTGTTTCCAGTTGAGGATGGGTGAGGTGGTAGGACCACATTAGATGGGGAGATTTTTTTGAGTGATGGGAGAAAAACTCTGCAGTGAACACTTACTGGTCATTCACTGGGTACCAGGCACTGGGTGAAAAGATCATGTGCATTACTTATTGAATCCTCCTCGTGAGCCTTAATAAGAATATTATCCCTGTTTTGTGAATGAGGAAGAAGTCATAGAAAGTTCAAATGTCTCTGCCAATGTCATGCATTGGTCAAGCCAGAATTCAAACTCTGACAGCCTGACTGTAGGGCCCAACAGTATATGGCTGTCTGGACAGGTGTGTGTGTGTACACATGTTCATGAATCTGCATATGCAGGTGTGCACAGGTGAGACAGACAAGAGGTTGTAGCAGTGGGCTTCTTTTATTTCAGCTGCTTGCATCTCCTTTCCTTGTTCAGTAAGTACCCCTCTGGTCCTTGGCAGACCTTTCTCTACCTGATCTCAGGGCTTGCTGGTCATAGCCCTGGGCACAGCGAACACATGGCTGGATCAAGCCTCTCAGATGCTATTCCCTGGACATAGAATCTGGAGTGGAGTTGTCTGTGCACTGTGCCCTGAGGAGGTGGCATGGGAGCTCCTGCCCCCACGGCACTTAGTCCCCAATTGGATTCCTGTCTTTCCTAAGATCTTGGATTCTCTGAGCTTCCCTTTATCCATCTGATAAACTCCTCTTTTTTTTTTATCATTTCTTTTTCCTTTCCTTTCCTTGTCTTTTCTCTTCTTCCTTCTCTTTCCTTCTCTCTTGCTCCCTTCCTTTCTTGCTTGCTCCCTTCTGATATACATTGCTTAGAGCTGAAGATACTTCAGCTGATACTTTCCCCACTTCTTTTGCTTCATCCTCTTACAGTAGTTCCTTCTGGCCATAGACCGTTCAGTCTCTCAGTCACTTTAAATCCTGTTGCATCTCCTAAGAGGGAAATTATGTCACTGAGGGCAGTTGTGTGTCTCGCCAACTGCTTCCAGTTCTCTTTCACAAAGTTTTCCTTCAGGGACAGTCTTCTGTTCCCTCTTTTCAATCCTACCCCTTGCTTTCTAGAGGTGTCTTGCTTCTAGGGGAGCATGATGTGCTGCTTCCAGTGATAAAGGTGGGGATGCCTTACTTACCCCAGCACCAAATCATATGGTACCATGGGTCTCTTCTGGGAAGCTTTCCTGACAGAAGGTACCTCGATTCCTGGGCATGCTCATTGCACAGGCTCTGACTGGGACCCCTGCGAGGCTCTGCACCTGCATCTAGGAGAACTTTGCTTCCATGGGCTCTCATCCTGAGATCCTTGAGCAAAGAGAGCCATTTAGCTATGCCACGGTTGTTTGCTGAACACTCATGGTCTGCTAAGTGCTAGTGAGAACTCTCCTCCACTATTCTACCATGCAGGGCTGCTGCCCTGCAGGGACCAGTACCATTCTGTTGAGTGAATGGTGTAGCTCCCTTCACCAGGCCAGAAAGCCCTCTTCTCTGCAGGCCCTCTCCACACCCAGGCTCAGGCTATGGACAGAACGGCCTAGAGCTGTGGCACCTGCGACCCTCACCTTGACCATCTTTACCTCCTTGCTCTTTCTTTATGTGCACAAAGGGCCAGCAACACCTGTCTGTGGGTTTCTGATGCTCCTATTTTTCTCTGCTTTCCCTGCCAGACCCCCAGTTCTCGGTGGGGCTTCCATCAGTGGCCCTGTGCTCCCTCAGGCCAGTTCCTGTCCCATCCTCTTGGTTCCTCTAATGCTGTCCCAGAGCCTTCTGACCACGTCAGCCTCTGCCTGTTCCCAGCCTCCTTACTGTCTAATGGTGCTGTGTTCCAAGGGTTTTGTTGTTTGTTTTTTGTTTTGTTTTGATTTTTGGTGGTAAGAAACAGGATAGCCTCTGCTTTATACTGGAACTGCCCAGTGTTGAATGGGGATTTAGGGAAGAAGTTTATGTCCTGCTTTGGAATTTTCTGGTCCCTGGGCTCTTGAAGAGAGCATGATTTATCACACTGTTCCTCCACAGCTAGCCTTACCCCACAGCCAGCCTTACCCCACAGGCCTTGGTGACTGCTGCCCAGGTCTGCCTGGTCGGAGCCAGGCGCAATGTGAATGACTTTCTCGTAAGGACCATGGGATGCATTTACCGCAAAGGTAGGGCCCCAGCAAGAGGGCCGCTTCAGCCATGGACGCGGAGGTCACCGTGGCTTTTGTTAAGTCAAGACTACTGTTCTACTGTTCTGATCTGTCCGCTACAATTCTCAACCCCCTGAGGGGTAGCCATCTCTCTTTCAGCTTCTCCTGGCCATTTAAATGCCTTTTGTTGTTGTCAAGTTTGCCGCCCATTGGAGCTCTTTGATTTCATTTTCTGTCCTTCTGAAAGTTGATGGCTCTCTTGGTCTCCATGTGTCTGTCCTCTTTGTCTGGGGCATAATTAGTTCTGGATGTGGGATGTGGTTTGTACAATGTGAAACCATCACTGAGGAGAAAGTGAGGGTTGCCCACCAGCCGCCCGGCTTCGGAATGTATAGTTACCACAGCGATGTGCCACTGGTTCCCGTTTGCAGCTCGGTAATCATTCCAACATTAACATAGGAGGCTCCAGACTTTGGAAAAGAAAATGAAACGTATTTTATATGAAACAGTGCTTTATCTTGCATGTGAAGTGGTGATATGCCTTTCTTAATTTCATTCAGCAAGGGATGGGAGTAAGAGAAAGAATTGTTCAAACTGGCTTTATTTCTAATATTTGAAGTCTGATTGGTTTTACAAATTGAATCCCTTCAAACTTTTTTGAAGCCGAAAGTATATTATTCAGCTGGGATCCTCTTCCTGTACCAGGAGCTCCATTTGGAGCTGGCCGCCCTGCCTCTCTTGAGTCTATCCCTTCATTATACCCAGAGCACACAATGCTAAAATATGTTAAACCCCACAACTGAAAGAAATGCCCCTAGAATCACACACACAAAAAACCCTTTGCTTCTTCTTTTGCCTTATCTATGGGAATAAGGGAAACGGGGATAATTTCCATAGCAGGAATATTTCCTGGGGGAGAGTGACGAGGACTGTGCCATGGGGAGGTGAAGCTCCCCGTGAAGGCCGTGGATGAGAGGCTGCCCTTCCCTGTGGATGGGGACCCACCAGCTTCAGGACCACCTTTGTAAAAAGATTGTTTTCAGGCAGTATCAGTTATGTTTTGCTCAAGGGTGGTCTACCAAGAATACCAATATCCAGAAGGGCTGAGTACTGCAGGGGTTCTTGTGAGGTCTTGATGAGGGAGTGCTTGGCCCAGTTGGGTCATACAACTCCTTTTTAGCCTGGCTTTCTCCTTATATGTGTGGGTGAGGTGGACTCAGGCCCAGGGGTTGGGCATAGTGATACCAACTAGCTCATGTGGGTGTGAATTCCATAGGGGGAGATGACATTAACCACGTCCTGATGTTTTCTCAGCTAAGAGTGAGTAGACTCTCTCAGTCTTCCAGAGAAGGTTAAAAGCATAAGGATCAGCTGATGATAACATGTAATCTTGTGGTTTGATCTGGGTTCTGGACTGGAGAAAATCTAAGGGAGGGAAGTGATAGAGATGGGGGATAATTGTCTTTTAGAATTTTCTCTCAGCAATGATGCAGCAGCTGAAAGAATTCCTGCTCTAGACCTGCCCTCTTGTTTTTCTCCGAATGGGTCTCCCCAGTGTCAACAAATGAAGGCCTCTCTGATACCCGACCAAAGGTGAACTGCCCTTTATCCAGTTTTGGAGTCATGAAGATAGCTTCTGTCCTCCACACCTGGTCACCCTCTCTCGAATATCATGAAGGGGGCTATTAATAACAACTCCTTACAGGGGTGCACAGCATCAACCTTTTCCAAATTTCCACATACATCGGGGTGTTTTATTATGACTACTCACACTACTGTGAGGGCCAGTGTGTGGTCCGGCCAACTCACCCTGAGTTCAGAAGACGCCAGCTGGTAACCCCAAGCTGTTAGCTGGGATTTGGTAAAAGGTAGGAGGGAGCCTGAGGCAGGACTTTGAAGGTTGATCGTCTCCACGATTAACAATTTCAAAGCATGGCATGTGTATCTAAAAGCTATTCCTCTCCTAAACAAAACAAATCACAGATCTGAGGAGTGGGTGGCTCCTGGAGAACACATCTCTGGGTAGAACAGTCATTTACTGACAGACTAATGCCGTGTCTCGGTAATAGGCCATTTTCCCCATCACTGCACAGAACTAACCAACCTCTGAGCTGCATCTCAGTTTTCATCTCTGGATCTAGTTTGAGCTTTTTTTTTTTTTTTTTTTTTTTTTTCTGGGGAAGACAACGCTGTGAAACTTTACGTGGAAATACCCTCTAAAGGTGGCGTTTGAAATTTTCTGTGAACATGGAAATGACCTAGAATGGCTACAGTAAGTTAAAAAGAGAAGAACAATGGTGGAAGATGTACACTGCCTGATTGTAGTCTTACCATCAAGTTACAGTATTCAAGGTGGTGTGGTTGGTATTGGTGTGACCGTGTAGACACAGAGATCAAGGAATATAATAGAGGCTGGAAGTAGTCCCTCACATAGGTGGTGAACGTATTTGCAATGAAGACGCCAGGGCGATGGGATGGAGGGATGGTCGTCTGTTCAACCCATGGAGCTGGAGCTCTTGGAGAGTCACATGGAAAACAAGATCCTCAACCTTGCTTTATGTACAGATTAACTCCAGTGGTGTCACAGACCTAAATACAAATGCTCCAACTACAAAACCTGCAGAAAAAAAAAAAACAAACGAGAGGGATATCTTCATGAGCTCAGGATGGGCAAAGCTTGGTAGGTACAGAAAGAGCACAAAGTTGAGAAGATAAAATTGCTAAGTGTAATTCCATCAAAAGGACAATATTCTGCTCCTTTGAAGACAGTGTTAACCAAATGAAGAGCCAAGCTCCAGACTGAGAGAAAATATTCTGATGTATGTTTCTGATGAAGCTAGAGTATCCAGAATGTATAAACAACACCTGTAAGTCAGCAATACAAAGACAACCTAATTTTTAAAAGGGCAAGAGGTTTGAATGGATATCACACACACAGCAATACCAGTGGTCAGTAAACACTTGAAAAGATGTTTCATGCTATTTGTCTCTAGGGAAATGAGAATTAAAATGACAAGGAGCAAGATGCTACCATATAAAATTAGAATGGCTATAACAAACAGAAAACCTTAGGGGAGAGGATGAGGAGCAACTGGACCCTTACACCTCATCAAACATCCAATGGTACAACTATCTTATAAAATACTTGGCAAGGTTCTTATAAAGTCAGGGATACGCTGATAGTGAGACCTACCACTTCCATTCCTAAGTATTTACTGATGTGAATGAAAACATGTTCATCCTAAAACTTGTACATCCAAGTTCACAGAAGCTTCATTCATAACAGACGCTGGAAGCAATCCAAATGTCAAATAGTGAACAGATAAACAAATTGTGGTATATCCACATATACTCAGCAATAAAAGGAATGAATTACTGATACATGTAACAACGTGGGTGGTGCTCAAAAAATGTTACCTTGGGTAAAAGGAGCCAAGATCCAAAGAATACACTTGTATGATGTTATGTAATTAAAATTCTAGAAAAGAAAAATCTAATCTATGGTCACAGAAAGCATGTTAATGTTTGCCTAGGGTTGGTGTGATCGACTGGGATGGGGCACTAGGGAACTTTTCACTGTGATGGAAATTTTCTGTGTTTTTATTTCAGTTGGTGGTTACACAAGTATGCACATTTGTCAAAGTTCATCAAAGTTATGTGGAAAATGGGTGCATTTTATTTCTTGTAAGTTATACCTCAGTACAGGTGATTTTTAAAAAAAACAGTATAGTACAAAATACGTCTTTCAAAAGATTTCTTTATTTGAGAGAGAAAGAGAGAGAATGAGAGAGAGTAAACATGTGAACAGAGGGAGGAGCAGAGGGAGAGGGACAAGCAGATTCTGTGCTGAGCAGAGAGCCCCATGTGGGACTTGATTCCACAACCCTGAGATCGCGACCCAAGCCAAAATCAAGTGTGAGACACTCAAGGGACTGAGCCACCCAGGTTGTCCCAAAGCATAGTAAAAATAATAAATAAATAAATAAATAAATCCGCATATTTCTGTCATTCTATTGCAACAACAGTATTGTTCTGAAGGTGAGAAAGTATTCTCTTATAGACCTCTCTAGTACTTTTGAAGTCAGAGCCCTAGCAGGACTGTGGTCTATTATAATGATCCCCTAGGTCTTGCTCTCCAGATGGGAATCAGAGAAAACCATTTTTAGACCAGAAGGCAGCTGCCAATAGGGTGAGTCTGGCTGAGGACAGACTCCGATTTTCAGGGATGGGTTAGGGATTTGCTAAAGAGCCAACTGGCCAAGTGATAGATGATTAGACTGGATGAAATACCGGATTGGGGGATCTTATTTCAATTCAGTTATTTAAGAAAATGCTCTAAATTTCCCTTTTTAAAAGAACGAATTAGATTTTGTGATCCCCAGCAGTTAATATTTGGGATTGATTTCTATTTGTTTATAAGTCTCACGAGGGAAGAGACTCTCTTGTTCTCACTTACTGTGTTCCCCATGGTGAATGGACTGCCTAGCAAATCAGGGGTCCTTAATAAATATTCTGTAAATGGTTGCCTGAGTATGTGAAGTCAGGATTCAGTAATGAATCAATTTATCCAGTGCATTAGTCAAGATGAAGTAGTTTGTGCTGCAGTAGCAAATACCCCCTAAAACTTGGTGTGGTTGAGACAGAAGTTCATCTTTTGCACTGAACTAGTTTTATAGTCCAGCCTGGCTTCAGGGGGCTGGGAAGCATAATTTTCCATGTTCCTGGAAAAGGAGGGGTAGGAAAGGTTTGGGGAGCACAGAGCATTATTATTGCCCTGTTAAGTCCAGACTACGTTACATGTACCCCTTGAAGCCAGCCTTTGCTGATGGCCTGAGGCTTTTTTGGAAAAGTGAGCCTTGCATGAAAAGAAGATAAGTCTTTCTGATGGTCTCTATCAGATGCCAAGCTCACTAGTGCTTTTATACTTTAGTTGGGGCAGTTCCTTCCATCTGGAATGCCATCCATTCTCTTGTTGGATGTGCTAAAATTCTGATCCGTTCTTAGGCACTAACTTAAGAGTAACTCCTTCCAGAGATCCATTCGTGGTCTGTGGCCATGATTAACTATATGAAGTCCAGCACTTGGTTATAATTAACTAGACGGTATCTAAGGATTGTCTTCTCAGTTAGTCCATAAGCTGCTGGGGAGCTGGCACGATCCTTTCTTCAGCTCGTTCCCTTCTCCATCAGAGGACTCAGCTCAAGGTGGCTGCTGAGTAAATTCCCATTCTTGGCAGACATTGGTTGAATGAACCAATGGGAAGCATCCATTCTGAGTTGCCGAACCAGGGGAGCAGCCTGGGTTTAACTGGGGCAGCCTGTGCTTGGGGCTCCTTGCCATTCTTCCGAAACGCTTGGGGCAGATGTCTGTCACACACGGCCTTCCGTGATGCGACTTGGAATGGGTATTTATTTATCTGTCATACACCTCCCAGTTCTCACTGAACCAAAACAAACCAGGTGAAGTCTGAAGAATAAAGTGTCTCGTGGGTTGTGGCTGCTTGTCCTCTGAGATGTTTAAGAGCTCTGGCCTCCGGTCCCTTCATTACCATTCTAAGTGACATTCCTCTGCCCCCTGTCCCCTAAGCCTGGGCTGGAGCAGAATGAACAAAAAGGCTTAATCGCTCCGGTATCAAGATATTCCTTCCCGTCTGTGCAAATGTTCTTGGGTGTGTAATGTGAACATGCTGCACTCATTTGGAGCCATTGTTCTCTCTAAATGAGAAAATGCAAATGAGGCACTCAGGGTACTGCGCCATAACTGGCTGCGTGAAATTCTTGACATCAACATGAAGCTACTTAGCATAATTTTCCTGTTAATAAACTGCCAATTTAGTCGTTTAGGTTTCGGCTTCTAAAGAATGCAATAGCATCAGGCAGGACTTTTTTCTCCCCCTCATATATGCCTGAGTTTATTATTTTGATGTTTATGTTAAAACATAGGAAATTGGAGTTTATGCGATTATTGGGAGATCTTCTACTCTAATTTGTTTACTCCCAAAATTCAGGGAATCTTTGCTCATTTGAAAGGCAAAACATAATTTTTCAGAGCATTTTCTTTTATTCAGGACCAAATTTCCATATTTAAAATGCCTGAGAAATCTTTTGAGTCAGATGTGACTGAGTCAAGCCTCTGCTGAAGGCATTGAACCCGAGGTCCTGGCTGCCCCGGGCACCATGTGGAGGTCCTGAGGGGGACAGGAAGCTTCAGATCTAGAGGGAAGCTTGGACATGCCTGGGGTTCCCCATTACTGTGGGGATCTTGTTTTTGGAGTACCCATCCCACCCCACCCCAGGCTCTCTACCTTGCTGGCCATTCCAGCCATGCCCACCTCCTTGCTGGTCATCTGCCTCTTTCTTCCAAGAATATCCACTGTGTGCCTGCTGTGTGCCGGTCACAGAGATGATGCTGGGGAACACACACCCTACTCAATGAGGCATAGGACCACAAATTAAAATGCAAAGCAGGAGAGCAGTGGTGCTCTGGGAGCGTGGAGCAAGGATCTGACTACGTTCCTGCCTTCAGGAGCTCATAGTCAAGATTTACACACATCATCATGGCTTGACAGAAGTTTCATGAAGCTTAAATTATCTGCCAGGTTTTCCCAGTTCTCCAGATTATTGTGAATAACTCGCATAGAGTCACTTGCATCCCACAGAGCTGTTAGGTGTTTTTTGAGCACCAACCTGTGCCCCCCACTGTTCCAGCCACCAGATATGCAGAGCTCTTTGCCTCCAGGGAGACGGCTGGAGAGTAGCCAGGGCGGCCACTCCAAGCATGGCCTTCCAGGTTAGGAGAGCGTGAATTAGAACTTGGTCTACACCACTTCCCTTCCTCTGTGGTTAATCCCCACTACCCTCCCGCACTGAGTGCATGCCTACTGTGGGGCACTGTGGCAGCTACTCTCTTTGGGTACCCAGGTTCTCGCCGACATGGTGGCTCAGCAGCCAGGCCCCTATCTGTGGGCTGGCCTGAGCGGGTAGCCTGTTGTGGTCCTGCATGGTCCAGTACAGTGGAGTAGGAAGGGCACAAATGGCTTCATCCTGCCCACTTCCCTGATGTCCGTGTTGGAAGAAAACAAGCACCCTATTGCTCTTTCTTAGGTCATTTCTCTTGCCTGCGGTCCTTGGATCTTCCTCAGGCAGAGAGAACAAGGCCTGGATTCCCCTACTCCTCCCACCCCTCGCCCCTCAATCTAGGACCCTGACTGGCCCAAACAGGAGGCATCCTGGGAAGATGGATGGGTTCCCAGAAGCTGCCTGGTAGCTAGCTTGAGTGCACGGCTCCTTGATTCAGTGTGTCTGTCCTGCTTTCTAGAGAATTCCATGGGCTGTTTGTTGTTTGTTTATTTTTTTACTCCTTAATCCCAGGTTCCCTGGGTCAACATTTGTGTGTTTGCTTTTTATAGCACAGATATAGGATCTTTGGACCTGCCCGGAGGGATAGCCCAGCAGGCTTCGGATAGCCGAAGCCAGGTGAGGGAGGAAGGTTCTGAGCTGCTTCCTTCCCATCAGGTCATGCACTTGGCTTTGTTTTGCTTTTTACTGGGTTTGTCCAAAGCCAGTGTTGGAATGATTATGCAAACTCAGTTTATTCTTTATTTGTTCTAATAATTAGCAGAGTTGGAATGATCACACATATTTACAAAGATAAGCTAAAAATCAATATATCTTTATAGTTTTTAGTTTTAATTTTCAAGATAAAGTCTCAATAAAAGCTTTCTTCACTCTTCACTCTATTTCGTCCCTGTTTTGAGTGGATTCAAAGAAGTCTTTGTCTCCGGTATCTGTTATCCTTGGAGAGCACAGAGCTCCTTGTGGACTGAAATATTGATGTTCAGAGTAGCACCTAATTCCAGCTTCCAGTGAGTCTCAGACCCCAGTGCTCACAGGGGCCAGGGAGGTGGAGAGAGTTGGGGCAGCTGTGAGAGGCAGGCATGACCTGTGGGGCCTCCCACAGACATGTGTCATGATTGCCCATGTAGTCTTCAGAGAAAACCATGGCATGTGGGGCTAGAAGCTTGGCTGTGCCCTGCTGCTGGGGGACAGCCTTCCACCTGGCTCTCTGGGTACCTGCCCTGCCTCATGAGCATTGGCCTTCCATGTGGCCCTGTTGTAACTGTAGCCCTTATGCTGGCTGGGCTTCCTGGTTGCAGTCTGCCTGGAAAGTCTCCAGGACAAATCCAAGATCAACCTGATGGCTTTTAGGCTCAGCTTATCTTTGTGTCAGAGGAAGTGGGTCCCTCCTAAGTGGTCTTCACAGGCCTTCTGTAGTTTCTGGGAGCGTAGTTTGACCTCACAGCGAAGCATTGTTCTCAGGGCTTTTGTCACGACAGCTCATTTGACCCCCATTTTGCAGACGTGGAGACTGAGCCTCAGGGCCCTTCTGAAGTGCCTACCAGGTCACACAGCTGGGGAGATGAGGGCCTGGTCTCTGGACCCAGTAGCTGGCTCCGGAATCTGTGCTTGCTCAGGGCATTGTTCCCACCTGCAGGAGCATCAGGGACAGGCTACACCATTCCGCCTCTGCTTCCCTTTCCAAACCCACCAGGCCTACACGATTGCCATATCGGTGGTGGGACGACGTCATTGATTTTAGTGGTATTTAGATCACGAGAGCCTATTTGGAGCTGTGCCTCGAGATTTATGCTCCCCACATCCATTAGAGCTAATGGGGAGTGTCTGCATAAATCATGAGTGGCAATGGGGAGTTACAGCTCCGAGCTGCCCTCCATGCATTTTTAACTGCTGTCTCTGGATCTGCACATTCACTCTCTTTAGTTATTGTGTATCCCCTTGTATCTCAGTTGTTCGTTTTCTTGGAGAGGCCTCGGGTTTGGGGAGAAGAGTGTCCAGACACTGGGCTGGATATTTTGTAGCTGTGTGACCTTGGGTAAGTTCCGTCATCTCTTTGGGCATCCCATTTCCCCACCCTAACATGAAGTGAAGGCTTTGGTGTACTGTTTATAGAAGAGTGGAAGCCCCGAGCCCAGCAAAATGAGCACTCCCTTTTCCTCCACTGATTTTCCTCTCAGTGAGGGGACCCAAGAGAGCTTCTGTGGTTTTTTTGGTTCATAGTTTCTCCAACTGGGAAAAGTGCTGGGTGGACATGCTGACCCAGATCCGGAGAGGCCTTCCAGCTCAGAAGAGAGCCGGGCTCGGCATCCACACTGTGCAGTTAGAGGCAGGGATTTCTCTGTCCCCTTGCTCGTTTGTGTCTGTATGTATTCACTCACTCATTCGCTCATTTTGCAAGTTTTTCTCGTTCCTAACAGTATGTGTTTGAAGCTTGGGGACAAAAGTGAGGTAGTAGCATGCCAATGGTACAGAGACTTAGCGGTTACTCTGCTTTGACTGTCCTGGACAGTCCAGAGCTACTCAACTGTCTTGCAACTGGACCTTAAAGGTTGGTTCTTGGCCTGTTTCCTTGTACGTTTTCCATTTTTTGTACAAGCCAGGTGCCTAGCTCCGAGTCTTGCTTTTCAGCCAGCTCTCTCAATGCCTCTGCTTGGTTGGTCTGGGGCAGAAGGCTGCGCTGCAGACAGCAGTTGAGAAAGAAGGGGTGTGGCCACCACCCCAGGAAGCTGGATCTGTGCCCCTTGAGCAGTGCACGACGAGGTCACGAGTCCCTGAAGGGGGCCTGTAAGGGTCCAGGGTGAGAAGAATGAGAGAAGTGGGGCCCATATATCTTATTCAAATGGGGACACTTGAGTGACAGGGGCACTAGGAAGATGTGGTCCATATACACTATGGAGTATTATGCCTCCATCAGAAAGGATGAATACCCAACTTTTGTATCAACATGGAAGGGACTGGAAGAGATTATGTTGAGTGAAATAAGCCAAGCAGAGAGAGTCAATTATCATATGGTTTCACTTATTTGTGGAGCATAACAAATAGCATGGAGGACAAGGGAAGTTAGAGAGGAGAAGGGAGTTGGGGGAAATTGGAAGGGGAGGTGAACCATGAGAGACTATGGACTCTGAAAAACAATCTGAGGGGTTTGAAGCGGTGGGTGGGTGGGAGATTGGGGGAACCAGGTGGTGGGTATTAGAGAGGGCACGGATTGCATGGAGCACTGGGTGTGGTGCAAAAACAATGAATACTTCTTCAAAGAGCTGGAGCAAATAATCCTAAAATTTGCATGGGATCAGAAGAGACCCCGAATTGCTAAGGAAATGTTGAAAAACAAAAATAAAGCTGGGGGCATCACGTTACCTGATTTCAAGCTTTATTACAAATCTGTGATCACCAAGACAGCATGGTACTGGCATAAAAACAGACACATAGACCAGTGGAACAGAGTAGAGAGCCCAGATATGGACCCTCAACTCTATGGTCAATTAATCTACGACAAAACAGGAAAAAATATACAGTGGAAAAAAGACAGTCTCTTCAATAAATGGTGCTGGGAAAACTGGACAGCTATATGTAGAAGAATGAAACTCGACCATTCTCTTACACCGTACACAAAGATCAACTCAAAATGGATAAAAGACCTCAACGTGAGACAGGAATCCATCAGACTCCTAGAGGAGAACATAGGCAGTAATCTCTTCGACATCAGCCACAGCAACTTCTTTCAAGATATGTCTCCAAAGGCAAAGGAAACAAAAGCGAAAATAAACTTTTGGGACTTCATCAAAATCAAAAGCTTCTGCACAGCAAAGGAAACAGTCAAAAAAACAAAGAGGCAACCCACGGAATGGGAGAGATATTTGCAAATGACAGTACAGACAAAAGGTTGATATCCAGGATCTATAATGAACTCCTCAAACTCAACACACACGAAACAGGCAAATATATCAAAAAATGGTCAGAAGATATGAACAGACACTTCTCCAATCAAGACATACAAATGGCTACCAGACACATGAAAAAATGTTCATCATCATTAGCCATCAGGGAGATTCAAATTAAAACCACATTGAGATATCACATTATACCAGTTAGAATGGCCAAAATTAATGAAACAGGAAACAACATGTGTTGGAGAGGATGTGGAGAAAGGGGAACCCTCTTACACTCTTGGTGGGAATGCAAGTTGGTGCAGCCTCTTTGGAGAACAGTGTGGAGATTCCTCAAGAAATTAAAAATAGAGCTTCCCTATGACCCTGCAATTGTACTCCTGGGTATTTACCCCAAGGACACAGATGTCGTGAAAAGAAGGGCCATCTGTACCCCAATGTTTATAGCAGCAATGGCCACGGTTGCCAAACTATGGAAAGAACCAAGATGCCCTTCAATGGATGAATGGATAAGGAAGATGTGGTCCATATATATGGAGTATTATGCCTCCATCAGAAAGGATGAATACCCAACTTTTGTATCAACATGGACGGGACTGGAAGAGATTATGCTGAGTGAAATAAGTCAAGCAGAGAGAGTCAATTATCATATGGTTTCACTTATTTGTGGAGCATAACAAATATCATGGAGGACAAGGGGTGTTAGAGAGGAGAAGGGAGTTGGGGTCAATTGGAAGGGGAGGTGAACCATGAGAGACTATGGACTCTGAAAAACAATCTGAGGGGTTTGAAGTGGCAGGGGGGTGGGAGGTTGGGGTACCAGGTGGTGGGTATTATAGAGGGCACAGATTGCATGGAGCACTGGGTATGGTGAAAAAATAATGAATACTGTTTTTCTGAAAATAAATACATTGAAAAAAATTAAAAAAGAAAAAAAACAATGAATACTGTTATGCTGAAAATAAATAAAAATAAATACATACATGCATACATACATACATACATACTGTGGACAGGAGGTGTAATCCAGAATGAGCTCCCACAAATGGGGACATCTGGTCTCGCCATTGTGTCAGGCTGAGGCATTGTGTCCGGGAAGGCTTTCTGAGGAGAGGAGGCCAGGTTGAGCCCGACGGAAGGCAGCATTTGGTGTTTAGATTGGAATTTCCCAGGGAGGCATGGTTTGGGCAGATGAGAACAACTGTCCTAAGGGCGAGCATTTGGAGGATCCGCTTTTCTGTTTTTCCAAGGAATAGGCATCTGGGGAGGCTGGTGGCTGATATCTGAGGGGGGCATAAGCACCATCTTGTTGAGCATTGGGTTGGAGCACTTATGAGCCCCTCTTCTGCATCCTCCTCTCGGGGCCCCTCCACATCCATCCCAGTTCTGACCCAAGGCCCCGGATGTAGGTCTTCCTGGGCTGCAAAGTGGTCTAGGACCAGTCCCCAGGCTCTGCAGGGTTGTCTCTTAAACTCAATGTCTTTCTGGTCCTCCTGCCAAGAGTGCCCTAGGGAGAGCGCCTCACAAATTTACTGAGATGTGTCACAGCCCCTTCATCTCCAAGTCAATAAAAATAAAATTGATGGCTCACATAAAAGAGACTAGATAGCCATTCTCTCAGATGGGTCCTTCTGATCTGGCTGGGGGCATGAGCATTAAGGATAAGGCCGTTCCATCTGAACCTATTCACAGTGGGGTCTCTGGCCTTTTAGGTGGCTTGAGATGGGGCTTCTGGGCAGTGAGGACAGAGCAGAATGAAGGGACAGCATGATAAGGGAAAGTCACTGTCCCAAGAAGGGGGCTATGGTAGTTTCTGCCTGTTCCCAATGCTCTGGAGTGGCCGAAGCCATCACTCAGTGATACCGACGGTGGCTGATGGCAGCATTGCTCTATTTCGCTAGGGAAAATAAACTTCTCTGAAAGTTCCCTTCCTACTGCCGGCCAGGAAAAATGTACTGAGGAAAATACACTGAAGGAGCCAGTGTTTTTAGAATAAGCAAAGCCAGTCCTGTGGAGCTCATATCTCAAGCAGAAGTCAAATGTGAAGTTTGTACCCAAGGGAGAGACTGTGGTTGATCCTTATCGGGCAAAACTGCCAGCTGGTATCTCAAGATCGGAGCCGATTCTAGTGAGTCAATGGGCTCTTATTTGGGGGAACATTTGGTTTGATCACTGTAAAAATGCTCAGTTCCTCCCCTGTTTCTTAGTTCCTTCTAATGTGATCAGAAGGAGGTTGACATGGGTGGTCTATAATCTGGAAAGATTTTCTTCCTCCTGCTTGTAATAACTATACTTCACTTTGATATTAGCCATGTGTCTAAAATTTTGTGTGTAGAATGATTGGTAGGCTGGATCCCTTTTTAATGCAGGGAAGTTTGTTATGGATTGATATTATATTGCATTGATATTGATATTGTAATCAATAATGGTAGGACACATCATAATGATAGGACATATTTATTGAGTGCCAGGGACTGCTGGGGGTGAGTATAATGGTGGGTACCACCACCTAGGTCCTTGTTCTCATGGAATTGGTTTTCCACCGAAGCAGAGAATCTTTGCCACCTTTCCTTCTTTGGGAAATTAAGCCTGACTCCAGTAGTTCCTGAATCCTATCTCCGGGAAACCCGGAGTAAGGTGAACCCTACCTCTGCCTCCCCACCCCCCAGTTTGGTGGACCAGATGTGTCAGTTCCCACATTTTGAGAGGTGAGGATAACCAGAGATGATGGTAATATCAGGACGCATTGCTGCAGCTCCTTGAGCTGTGTGTTCAGGGAGCCTGAGGCCAGGGTCATGAACAGTCCCTCTCCTGTGCTCCTGTGACCTCTCCCATGGGCTGTGTAAAGCAAGCAGCCTGAGGAGCAAGGTCCACTATGGCAGGGGAGCAGGGCAGTGCCTGGGCCTGGGAGGGGCAGTGGTCAGGTCTGGCGGTCTGGTTCCATGTCACAATCCAGCAAGGACTTGGCTTTTGGGTCATCGGGGAAAATAGTGAAGTACGGGCCACAGAGAATATGGTCCTCTTGTTGCCCCACACACTTAGAAACAGTGGAGAGCTACCTACAGGTGGAGGGGTGACAGAGTGGGGGCAGTGGGGAGGTAAAAGGCATTGCCGGGGACCTTTCTGGAAGGACCTGTGACCAGCCTGCAAATAAATGCAGACCACCGATTGTGGAGAGCAGGGAGGCCACCTGGACGTCGCCCTCACATTTTCAAGAAACTGCATTTCTTCCTTACCCCCTTCATTCTTTCTTTTCTTTCTACCCCACAGCTCCTTCATGGCATATCGTATATAGCAGGCTCTGTTCTGTGCATTGAGGATGCACATTTCCAGCTTTCAGGGAACCCACAGACAGGTCTTTAACTCGACATGCAAACATGTCTTATGGGAGTGCAGACGGGGCAAACTGTGAACACAGTGCTCTAAGCAGAGATGCCTCCTCGGGGCCTGGACCTACGTGGGTGCCCGAAGGCTGGAATGAGGGGAGGGCCGTGCAGGCAGGGCTTCCCAGGAGGATGCAAGTGGGGTCCGTTCTGTGACCTGACAGATGGCTGAACCTGCAGTGGGAGCTGCTGTGCAAAACCAGGACCAGTCCCACCAGGAGAGGCTCCTGCAATGGGTCTGGGACATGGCCTGCACGCTGAGAGTTTTAAAAGCTCCTCAGGTGAGTCTCATGAGCTGAGGTGAGAGCCTCTGGTCTGAGAAGAGGGCAGCTATATGTGAGCCTTGGGGAGAGACCAGCATTCTGGGGGCAATCAGCACTCGGAACAGGAGGCCAGTGGGGACCGGCAGGTGAGGGCGCTGTGCAAGGAGGAGTGGGTTACCATGAGGAGAAGAGGGTTAGGAAGAAGGTGCTGGGGGAGGTTAGGAGGAGGAGGGGCATTCGTGGTGAGGATTAGAGGAAGACAGCCAAGGGCTCTGGTGAGCCACAGCCAGACCCTGCAGATCAGTCAGGAGCCCTCAGATTGTGGTCAGGCACAGGGGTGGGGCAGCCTGTAGGGGGAGGCCTGCCCACACCCTGTCTGTTACAGGTTCCCAAGAGGTAGGCCACTGTGTGAGCAGTAGGTGCCTAGGCCTTGTTCCTCTCTCAGTAAAAGCCCAGAAGAAAGGGTGGATTGGCAGGGCCTGTGGTGGTTGTATTTCTTTATTTAAGGGATTAATATCCTTTTTAATATTAAAAATTTTTTTTTTCCATTTATTTATTTATTTTTCAGTTTTCCAGAATTCATTGCTTATGCACCATACCCAGTGCTCCACGCAATGCATGCCCTCCATAATACCCACTGCCAGGCTTACCCAACCCCTCACTCACCCTCCCCTCTAAAACCCTCAGTTTGTTTCTCAGAGTCCACAGTCTCTCATGGTTTATCTCCCCCTCTTATTTTCCCCATCTCACTTCTCCTCTCCATCTCCCCATGTCCTCCCTGTTATTCCTTATGCTTCACAAGCAAGTGAAACCATATGATAATTGACTGTCTCTGCTTGACTTATTTCACTCAGCATAATCTCTTCCAGTCCCGTCCATGTTGATACAAAAGTTATGTATTCATCCTTTCTGTTGGAGGTGTAATATTCTATTGTAGATATGGACCATATTTTTTTTATCCATTCGTCTGTTGAAGGGCATCTTGGTTTTTTCCACAGTTTGGCCACTGTGGCCATTGCTGCTATGAACATTGGAGTATAGGTGACCCTTCTTTTCACTGCATCTGTATCTTTGGGGTAAATACCCAGTAATACAATAGCAGGGTCATAGGGTAGCTCTATTTTTAATTACTTAAGGAATCTCCACACTGTCTTCCAAAGTGGCTGCACCAACTTGCATTCCCACCAACAGTGTTAGAGTGTTCCCCTTTCTCCACATCCTCTCCAACACTTGTTGTTTACTGTCTTGTTGATTTTGGCCATTCTAACTGGTGTAAGGTGGTATCTCATTGTGGTTTTGATTTCAATCTCCCTGATGGCTAGTGATGATTAACATTTTTTCATGTGTCTGTTAGCCATTTGTATGTCTTCTTTGGAGAAGTGTCTGTTCATGTCTTCTGCCCATTTTTTGACGTGATTATCTGTTTTGTGTGTGTTGAGTTTGAGGGAGTTCTTTATAGATCTCGGATATCAGCCTTTTGTCTGTAGCGTCATTTGCAAATATCTTCTATTCTGTGGGTTGCCTTTTTGTTTTGTTGACTGTTTCCTTTGCTGTGTAGAAGCTTTTGATCTTAATGAGGTCCCAGAAGTTCATTTTCACTATTGTTTCCTTTGCCTTTGGAGACATATCTTGAAAGAAATTGTTGTGGCTGATGTTGAAGAGGTTACTGCCTATGTTCTCCTCTAGGATTTTGATACATTGTGCCTCATGTTGAGGCCTTTTATCCATTTCGAGTTTATCTTTGTATATGGTGTAAGAGAATGGTTGAGTTTCATTCTTCTACACAGAGCTGTCCAATTTTCCCAGCACCATTTATTGAAGAGACTCTCTTCTTTCCAAGGTATATTTTTCCCTGCTTTGTCAAGGATTGTTTGACCATAGAGTTGAGGGTCCATATCTAGGCTTTCTACTCTGTTTGGCTGGTCTATGTGTCTGTTTTTGTGCCGGTATCATGCTGCCTTGGTGATCACAGCTTTGAAGTAAAGCTTGAAATCAGGCAACATGATGCCCCAGTTTTGTTTTTCTTTTTCAACATTTCCTTAGCAATTCGGGGTTTCTTCTGGTTCCATATAAATTTTAGGATTGTTTTTCCAGCTCATTGAAAAATGCTGATGGAATTTTGATTGGGATGGCATTGAAAGTATAGGTTGGTCTAGGCAATAGAGACATCTTAACAATGTATATTCTTCCTATCCATGGGCATGGAATGGTCTTCCATCTTTTTGTGTCTTCTTCAATTGTATTTCCTAATGCAAAAATTCCCAATGCTTTCTGCCACCTGGGAGGCAGAGCTCCTTGGCTCTTAGCTTCATGGAAAATGAGGCATGGTGGCTCCTCCCTTGGTATGAAGTGGTTCCCCACCCCAGAGTGAGCTGAGAGCCCCTGAGAGCTCTCCTCGGTGCTGTGGGCTAACTTCTGTGGCATTCCTTCTGGCCTCTCTGGCTTCCTCCCATAGAGAAACTTATGGACGGTCCTCACAGTGTGAATCCTAAAGCCTGCTCACTTCATCCTTGAGGCACGGAGGGAGGAAAGGCTGCCTCTCAGCTAACACCAGATGTAGAGCTCGAGCCCAGAGATCGCAGCCCTGGGGCCTTCGCCTGGACCAGGCCGGGAAACTTTTCCAAGCCAGCTGTGTGTAGCTTTTCTCCTGTGGGCGCATCATTCATTTTCCCCAAGTGTTTGGCATTATTTGGTTTTATTGTTGCATTTAGGTCCTGGGAGATGATTACGTTCCACGAAGTAGCGTGATTGATTGACCTTTTGAAATGTCAGCGGCGGCTTCCCAGCTCTAGGGGATTTTGTGGGCTTCATTAGCCTTCGCCTCCTGGGCCATGTGAGCAAACCTCCCCTGTGACAGGCAAGGCGCCTGTGAGGGGGGAAGCTTCCAGGAGGCCAGGGAGCGTGGCAGCTGCTCACAGGTAGGATACTGGTGGAGCTGGGGCCCCAGGTCACTCCTGTCATTGAAACAAACCAGTATTGGGTTAGGAAACAGTAGAGCGGTTGGCAAATTGCCCAGGTCCGAGGCCAGATGGGCGCCGATTTAGTCCCGACATCCCTCTTTCCCTGAAGAGGGAGGTACATCTAAGCTTTGGGATGGTCATGGAGGCTTAGCTCCTGTTAGAAGGAATAACAGTGTGGGGTTTATGAGCTAATGATGATGCTGTTCGAGGCTGTGCCTTTCCCTGTCACCCACTCCCAGGCTACCCTGCATTTGCTCACCTGGGCGAGGGACTTGGAGAGCTAGGGTGGGCTGTGGCCTCCCAGGGGCTTGAGGGGAACATGATGGTTGCCAGAGGATCAGGGGTTTTTGTTCTTTGGTCGGGAGCCTCTCTGCATCATTTAAAGGTTACTCCTCCATGTCCTCCTTCCCCCCGAGCAGCACGGCATGGTTTCCAAATTTGAGGGCTGTGTACCCCAAGAGGGAGGGACGGGATTGGATCATCCCATTCCTGCTGTGTTGGTGGCAGGTGGAAGGACCAGGCAAGAAGGGAATTGGCTGGAAGTACGTGCTCAGGAGTATTTATGTATGTCCGGGTCTGTAACTCGAACAGCGAGGGTTGGGTGATATCTTCTAGCCATCAGAAAGCTCTGTTAGGGGACATTTGTGAAATTTCCCAGTACAAAAGATGGTTGTGATTCTCCATGATGACTGAAAGCCTTAGGAGAGTCTTAAATGTCTTCAGATTCATCAGTTAGTTGGTGGTCTATGCTATTCTATTCCTTAAAAAATTGGCAAGTCTAGTGTGGCAACTCTGGCAACTTTCTGTTAACCAACATTGTTAACAAGAACACTCTTTTCCTGACCATGTTCCATGTTATCAACCTGCCATTACTGATTATAATGATACCCAAGTCATCATAAGCATAATGATAGAGAGCATTTCTTGAATGCTCATTGTGAACCAGGCCCTGTGTGCTGAATACTTTGTATGTATTTTCTTTAATCACCCCAGCAGTCCTACCAAGTAGATATTGTCATTCCTATTTAGCAGATAGGATTTGGAGAGGCTAAATACCCGATCCCAGATCACACAGCGAGGGTGACTCCAAATTCCATGCTCTTAACTGTTAGACACCCTGCTTTCCTATTACAAAGTTCCTGGAAACCTACTGTGCTGGCAGACTTTGTGATCAAAGGGGGCTCAGGCCCTGCCTTCAGGTCACATGGGAAATGGGAACAAACAGATGAGAAAGGAAACGCAGACAATGCGCTTGAGGTTCCTTGCCATGTGGATGATACAAATAGCTGCGAAGTGCTAACTATACCTAGTGTGTGTGCGCACATGCATGTGTGTGCGTGGCATGTGTGAGCCAGGGAGGTTTCTGAAACAGGGGAACCATGGTCTGGACCCTGAAAAATGCAAGGCAGATTAAGTCATGACGTGGGTGAGGGCCCTGGCAGGGTTCGGGGGACTGATAACAGGTTCAGGGAAGACAGATGTTGCTCAGACAGTTGTTGGGTTCTGTGGCTGTCCCCATCACATAGCCAGCAGGATCCCTGCAGGATCAGAGGAACGCACAAGGGGAGCTTGGATGCTGTGAGAGGTACTGGTGGTCCAACTGAGGCTGCTCCAGAAGCAGGAGAAGAGTGGGCCCAGCACAGAATCCTGGCGGTGGCCTGGGCTGGTAGGAGACAGGGTCCCTGTTGGGGAAGGAGGTATGTGGAGCTTGTAGGCAGCCTCTCTGTCATTCCTACAAACACGGCTGGAGTTCATGTATGACACACACATTCCACTATCCTTCACATCACACCTCAGGCCTCTCGTCCTGTAGCAAACGCCTGTGCAGTTTAGCCCTGTAGAATGACTGCAATGCCACCCGAAGTTCTAACTCCCAGGCGGCGAATAGGTGCCTTTTTGTCTTCCCGGATCACAGATAAACTCTCATTCTGTGTGCCTCCCATCTCAGGACAGCAGTGGCTATGCCATTCAGATTCAGCGTGCCATCTGTCTGACCCTGTGTCTGGCCCGGGATGACTGTGGGTTTGGTGACAGTGTGGGACCATGCCAGGCTGGGGTGCTTCGTGGAGGAAGGGCATCCCAAGCTGCTATGAATTTGGGTCCAGAGATGCCCCTGACTGTATCTGGGGCCTCTGTATGCTTCTTGCTATGCATCATGGGCACCCTTGTTCCTGTGGCCCTTTGGGTGGGGACCCAGGGTTCAGGACTGACATTCTGCATCCCTTGTCCTGCCTTGACTTGTAGGGAGCTGTGGGAGTCATGACATTGGTCTCCTGGTTCCCTGCTTACCTGCTCTAGATCTGTCACTAGGGTTGTGCTCACAGGATCTCAGAATTGCCAGATGACGCTGTTGGTTAAATCAATTTCAGCACGGTTTGCCAAAAAATCAAATGCAAAAATGTATGAATGAATGAATGAATGAATGAATGAACACCTTCCAACAAGTTAGTTATGGGACTGAATTCCCCTGTTTGCCCCTTCCTCATGCAGAGCGAGCTATTTCCTGAGCTCCCCTCAGAGTTCCACTCATGAGCCTCCTCTGTGCGCTTTGACTGGTTTCACCCCACTCAGGCAGGGCGGCCCATGTCAGCCCAGGCTTGTTGCTCTTTTCCCACCCCACCGACCAGGGATGGCAGACCCTACAGCTCCGACCTATCACCTGCTTCCCCCCTCTGGCATGGTGTGCCTGCAAGGGGTCTGGAGAGGCAGAGAGGCCTCTTCCTCAGCTCATCGAGGGCTCTGCTCTGGTGGTGGTGGTGGTGGAGAGTCTCTGCTGTGCCCCCCCCACACTT
Source organism: Mustela erminea (assembly GCF_009829155.1). Lineage (NCBI taxonomy): Eukaryota > Metazoa > Chordata > Mammalia > Carnivora > Mustelidae > Mustela > Mustela erminea. The sequence continues at coordinate 92,785,923 of NC_045616.1, forward strand.
GCAGTCCCTCACACCTGCCATAGTCCAGCCCCACATCTATGTCATAGTCAGTAACTGTCTGCGGGTGTGTTTCAAACACAGTGATCTGCCTTGATCCTTTATTCCTAAATTGTCTTTCAGTGGAAGAACCAGGAGCCTGAATTGAGTCAGGAGAAAGTCTTGTCCTTCTGCTGGGTATGTGTGTTGAGGAGCAGGGGCTCTGCTGGGCCCTAGGTAGCTTCCCTTGCCCCGCTCTGCATCCCTTCCTTTCCAGGTCTGCTTCCTCAGGAATTCCACCAGGCTTCCACGCCTGTGCTCTCAGTGGCTTCCTGGTCTCCTCTTCCTGCCCTGATCCTGCAGAGTCTCCCTCTCATTTCCCAGACCATCGGCTGTGTTTGAGGGTTTCCTCTGGGGCCGGGACATCTTTCATGTAGGATTTCATCTCCTCTCTGGAGGTTTCTCCAGACCTAGAGGCTTCATCCAGCCTGCTGGTCCCAGTCTTTGGCCAGGACAGACCATGGTCATTTGCGTTCCTTATCAAAGAGAAGTCTCCGGTGAGGAACGGTCAGCAGAGCCTGCTCAATAATGGTAAATGGAAGGGTGGTTGGCAGGGATGGTCCTGGCTGTGGAATCCTGGCTCTTTTCTAAGTGCCAATCCTGGATAGAGGGACAGAGCCCTGGAAGGCCACAGTTGAGCCAGATCACAGCTTTCGTAAATCCCTTTTCCTCCCTGGCACCTCAAAGTTGATGTCTAGGCGGGAGCCCCTTTATAATGATCTAATTGGAATGGTAACGGATAGAACATTCTGCCACAGCTACCGGCAAGATTGGAATTTGAGGAGACGCAGAGACAAATTACCTCTGAATTTTCTTTCAGCCATAAAAGCTTTTACTGTATAGTAATTTTCCATTTCTGCTGCAGGCATATTTGCATATTGCTTAACAATTTATCTCCCGTCATTTGTCAGATATTATCCATCTCCTGTTAATAAGCTAAGACAGGTTGTATTAAGGCTGGAGGCCGCCTGTGCTCACCCTCAGTTTGGCTCTCCTACCCATGGGGCCGCTCTGCTGCAGGTGCAGGCAGGCGTCCCTGGGCTGCAGCTTGGCCCAGTGTCCGCACTCTGTCAGCAGCCCCTTCCGCTCCTGTTTCTGCTTACACAGAGGGTGGAGCCATGGCATGTCAGCTCTCTGTTCGTGGCCTTCAGAGGAAGCTCTGGGAGCCCAGCTCTGCTCGAGTGGGAGCCGAGCTCTAGAGGCTCCTTGTGGCCCTGGCTCCCACTCTCTCAGATTTTTACCTAACTCCATTTTCCTGCTTTGAGAACAAGGGTTCTAGCATGGAGTTCATTATCCATTAAAAAAAATTAGTAAACGAAAGCACTAGTACCCTTTCTTCCACACTAAGATTTCCGTGGAACCCCAGTACATAGAATAGGCAACTGGTAAGCTGTGTTGGGGGATAAATGGAGAATGAGGTCCTATATTCTGGCATATTTCTATGGAAATAGAAAGGCCCTCTTGCTTCCCCACACACACAGGCCCCTGGGGGAATCTCCTGGCCTCTTGGGGCCCCATGGAACATAGGGAGAAGGTACGTGGTAGAATGTTGTTGGGGCTGCCTTCTGCCCTGATGCTCTGAGGCTCCCATGCTATCAGCATATGTGCTCTGAACCTGCTGCTGGTGTGCCTCTGTGCTTAGGCTGGACAGTGATTTCATTTTCCAGCTCTCACACTTAAGACACTAGGACTCTGGGACCCCTGGGGGGCTCAGTTGATTGTGTGTCTGACTCTTGATATTGGCTCAGGTCATGATCTCAGGGTTGTGGGATCGAGCCCCATGTTGAGTGGAGGAGCCTCTTGGGATTGTCTTTCTCCCTCTCCCAGTGCTCCTACCCACCCCTAAAGAAAAAAAAAGGGATTCTGGGACTCCACTCCCTCTGAGCCCAAGAGTTGGTAGTAGTAGGTTCAGCTGGCCATTGGTGGATAGATTTTGAGAAGGAAGAAGAATGGTTTAATGCTAAACCTGTGATTAGATTTGCATAATTTAACTGAAACAGAATTAAAGGGTCAGGTGTTTAGACAATGATGCCTAACATCAGATTGCAGTGATGTGTGTTCTGTACTAAAATGGACTCCATGTGGCTGGCTCTTTCCTAGAATCTCTGCGAGAGCCAGAGAACAGTCTCTGGGAGAGATGGTTTGGGGGGATGCCTGTCAAGGGGAGGAGGGGTACTAATGACAGTGGGAGAGTTTATTGAGCTTGAACCCAGGCAGCAATGCCCTAGCATCTGTGCTCCTAGCTGTTGTCTGTGGAAGTGAGTAGGATGAGCTCAGGCATTCTGTTGGGGAAAACATGCGGACATGTTTCACTGTGTGCCCTTCGTGACCAACCCCATGTGTTTGGTGTTTCTGCTATCAGTCCTAGTTATATGTGTGATCCCTGCTGTTATTTTGGTCTGGAAACGAAATGTCAAAATGTGTTTATCAGAGGATATGTGCAGGGGCACTGATGGTGGGTAATGAAAACTAATAGCTTCCTGTGTCCTGCTGAGTTCATCCTCTGTTGTGCGGGCTGTGCTCCCCGGTGAGGCAAGCGCCACGGGGAGCTTGGGACTGCCCTCTGTAATGGTGTGTGTTTCCCTGACCAGGCTGTCACTTGGCTTTCCCATTCAGCTTGGAATGTCCTCCCTAAAGCCAAGCCTTGACAGTTGTCATAAGCATGATGGAGACTTGGACCTTTTTCACCCACACGAAATGTGCCTAAGGATCAGTCTGAACTGTCAAGAGAGGCCTATCCTCCTCACGGTGGCCTTTTTGTCATTCTGACACCATGTCAGGAAGAGAGTCTGAAGCCTGACAAATTTCCGAATGAGTACTGAGAGTGCTTCTTCCACATGTACCCTGGGAGCCTTCACACACACCCTCACTTGGATCCTTACAAAGCCCAGCCATGCAGGTCATGCCACATCTACTGTGCAGATGAGAAAACTGAGGTCCTGAGAGGTGAAGTGCCTTAAAAGAGGTCACGTGGTCACAGTGATAGCAGCTGGTGAGGGGAATGGGCAGCCTGGGTTTGCCTCTTGGGAGCCGTGACCACAATGGACGTGGGTCTGCACTTCATGCTGGGACAGAATTACCCATCTGTGTCTTTTGCATGGGCAGAGTACACATTCCCTTGACCACATTAGGGATACTGGATTTGGCCCTTGCCTGATCGGCGACCAGGATATGAGCAGAAGCTTTCAGGGAGCTCCTTTGGTTTGGCTTGCTCTCTTGTGCTGCTGGATCTGTTCTTTGGAAAGGTCGCTGGTGGGATGCTGATCCTTTGGCTGAGTCCCAGAATGAAGACCCATGGGCAGGGGTGAATCTGACAAGCATTCTGGAGTCCCACCTGGTGCGGCCAAGTCTGGACTAAATGAACCAAATCGTAGCCAACCTGCAGACCGGAAACACCAATCTTGATGCTCTAAGGCTCTGAGCTTTTTGAAGTGATTTGCTGTGCATCAGGAGTGACCTGCACAGTGTCCTTGGGCAAAATAACCGACTCTTTGGTGCCTCCATTTCTTTGTGAAGCAAATAGAAGCAGTAATACTGTTTAGAACAGAAGCCCAGGAACACTACGCCTTGCAGGGTAGTGGAGAGGATTAGACAAAAGAAGCACAATTTCTGATGTTGGATAGTCACTTAGCCTTGTTTTCTGCAGAGGCTAAGTTCTCCTCAGGGTGGTTTTTGATGCTAATGCTCTTGGTAGCAGAGTGGGGGGATTCCCAGACTTTTGGGTAGAGGCTGATTCCTACAGATTTTGGTCCTTCTCAGCCCCCAGAGAGTCTGGCTTGCTGAAGCAAATGGAATCTAGCATGGAGTCTTCTGGCCTTGCCTGGGACTCTGGTTAGCTTGAGTGACATCATGTTGAATCCAATTCCTTTCCTCTTAGTTTCCCTTAGAGAGGGAAAGCCTGGTCCAGGGGCTGGGCTCTGGGAGCCTGATCCCAGGAGGTCCCAGATCTCCAGGACACCACTGGCTACCTTTTCTCCTGGCTGCATTGAGATTCTTTTCTGCAAGGCACTGACATTGTTGCCATCACCCTGGGAGGAAGAGGTCAGAGCTGTTGATGCCATGGCCACGGGAGTGAGTCTCTCCCTCTGAAGAGAAGGCAGAGCTCTGTGCCTGCACACTATGGATTTGTCTCCTTTGAGGGAGACCCACTAGATCTCACAGAAACACTGCCTGGCCTCCCTAGGCCTCAGTCTACCTTGTAGGCATTGGTCCCTCCAGCCAAGGAGGGAACTTTGGGCAACTCCTTGAGTAGGTCTAGAGCTCGGAGTTCTCCAGGTTCTCTCAAGACAGACCTGGGACCTTGTGTCCTTTCTAATAGTGAAACGACCTCTCCCATACTGAGCGCTGTCTCTGCAGGTATGTGCCACACGGGCTTGTGACAGTCACGGCCCCTCCATCATGTAGTACTATTTTTGCAGAAGAGGGAGAGGAGACTAAGAGAAGGAATGTGCCTTACCCAGGGTCACCTGAATGATACGTGGTAGAGGTGAGATTTGGACCAAGGTTTGTGACTTTACGCTCTGCTCTTCCTTGCCACAGTGATTGTCTCTGTGTGCGTCTGTCTTTCTTTCCTTGGAACATGTTAGACAGGGTCCGGCCCTTCAGTATGGATGCACTATGCTGTCTCTGGAAGTTTCTGACTTCTGGAACAGTGCCCCTTTCATTCCCTTGGGGTTCTCCTTAATATTGCCCGAGTACTTTCTGGACGCAGGGTGTAAGTTATAGTAAAGGTGTTAAGTGATTTCTTCTCCTCTGTGGCTTTGACTATGACAGTCTGTCTGGGCTCACATACTGCTCCCCCTGTTGAGTTTCTTCCATGGAACCGTGCACAAGTAGGTGCTTGGTAAGTCCCCATTAAGTTTATGGGAAACAAAAGTGACTGCCTTAAAGAAAGTGATGGACCCCCAGCTGTTTGGCTAAAGGGAAAGGCTCGGACTTGTCCTTTATTGAAAACTTCTCTTCCCCTGGTGACAGGGACAGATGCTAGGAGAGTGTGATGAGATACTCAATATCAAGCAGCGCAGGAGCGGGTGAGAATCTCAGCTTGTCCGGGCGTCTCAGGGACTTTGCAAGGCTATGCTTGTGGGTGGCCTCCCTGTGGTCAGAAGCATGGTGACCACCCTGGGGCCACAGGCAGCCAGTTCTCCCTTCGTCGTGTATCTGAGGGCCCGCAGTGTTGTGTCGTGCCGGAGGGGTTCTGTTTCACGTTGAGTTTAGAGATTCAGCCTCTTGAAAAGAAAGAGAATCTGACAAGTGGGGCTTCAGTTTTCACTCCTCATTAGCTGTTGATATGCCTTGGGTTTTCTTAATAAATTCACTGAACAGAGGAGGGGAGTGGAGACGGTCTTCTCTGTAGCATCGAGGGTGACTGTTAGTCTTCTGGGGGAGAGACATCAGTGTGGTCCAGGGCAGGTGCAAGGCAGTGAGCTGTGTGCTGTGGCTGGCTGGGGGAGCTGCTCTGGGGAGGAGAGGCTTAACGGGGCAGGCTGGGCTCCCCGAGTCCCTCCTCATGGTGGTGGTTGGGAAGAACAGAGTTCTCATGTGTGGTCCCTCCTGGCCCTTGGCCCGCCAGAGACATGGGCTCAGTATGACAGGGAGCACATTCAATGCTTGTGTAAAGCCTTTACTACTCACTGGCAGGGACGGAGAGGAGTGCCGCACAAAAGATGTGCCCACAGTTGCCATGGCAGTTGCTGAGCCCCCCTCGCTGCCCTCTCCTAATCCCTCCTAATTGTCCTGTGTTGGGAGTTCTGCAGCTGATGTGCCCTGCTCTCCAGCCCCAGGGCTGCACCCTTAGGTGTCGAAGCCTTTTGTCACAGCAGACCTTCTGAGGCAAGCTTGAGGATAAATTAGGCTTCTGGGGCCCCAGGCTGTGACTCAGAAAGGACTGCCTGTCAGCACATGCATGCACTTGCACACACACATACACACATGCACACACACACTCACGCACCTAGTGTGAAAACAGCTGTGGAGGTACTTGTCTGCAGGGGGGCTGCCCAGCTGGGGTATCCTCCTCCTCCCCCTATGTGTTCCTTCATGCCTCTCCCAGATGAATTAGAGCCATGTGAGGAACCTGTCCATCTGCCCATCCGTTGGCCCTTCCCTGTGTACACAGACACTCAAGACGTAGTTTTGCTCACCAAATACATTCTGGAGCTGGTCATGTGGCAGGCAAATATACAAGACAGCAGTGGTACCTGTGGACTTCCTCACAGAGTAGCCGAACATGGGGAACTCAGATGAGCAGCCCAGCATGCTGAAAGGTGAGGGCGCACCAGGAGCTGTGGGGTCTAGAGGAGAGGGGTGCCTGCAGGAGGTGGGGAGAGGCAAGGATTCTAGGAGAGGGGCAGGACAGCTCTGGCATTGGGGGACTGGGCCTCTTCATGGGCCTGTGAAGGGGCCAGTGGGCAAGCAGACCCCCCGAAAGACAGTCGCCAGGACGACAGCAGACTCATAAGGCACAGCTCAGAGCTGAACCCCAGTCCTGTCCTCAGAGGCCCCAGACAGCATCAGGACACCCGAAGACCAAAGATGCGCCCTCCCCTACAACTACCTCACAGCATTTGTGTGCACGAAGATTAGCTTAGATAATACAGACAAAACTCAGGCCACAGACTCGGTCACAGTATTTCGGTGAAGGTGGAGTTTGGGCTGAGGCTTTATCTCCAAGGGGAAAAGATGGGAACAGGTACTTGGGGTCAGATCATGATATTGCCATCCAAAGCAAGCACGGGACTCCAGGTTTTATTCTGTAGAAAGGACAAAATCTCCCAAGGCCGACGTCCGTGGAGGCCACGCACAGCCTTGACTTTCACATTGCCCTTCCCATGCTCTTTGCTCACTCCTGGTTTGGTGGGAGGGGATGTCTGCAGTCTTGGCTGTCCTGGCTCTACCTCGGTCCTGAGCGGTGCTTGCAGCTCCTGCCCATGACTGGTACACAGGGTGGTGTGGCTGGGGTGGGTGCTGGGACCTGAGTGTCAGGTGTGGTGGCGCTCGGCACCCTTCGTACTGTGGCCACAGCCCTGTACATGCTGATGTCAGCCTGGGGACTCTACCTCTGGGCTCCTTGATCTCATGGGGGAGGACCACTTGGATGGGAGCTAGGTTTGCGTACAAATCCCTTGAAAAAAACGATGACTTAAGGCGAATACAGGTTTTACCTGCTGTAATATCTGGGAAGCCCACCTTCCCCGCCCCCGACATGTGGACAGCAGGGGCGATGCTTCCCTGTGCTTTGAACTTGCAGTTCAAGGTGAGGGTGCTGGCTGTGGTTCCAGGTGCCCAAACCTGCTAGGCGCTGTGGTGAGAATGGTCTGGAAACCAGAGGGAAGATAAAAACGTGCTGGTGAAGCTCCATTGCCGGTTAGTGCTCAGAAGCTGGTAGCTCTGACGACATGGAAGGTGGTCCTCATGAGGAATCCTTAGGGGGCTGACTGAAGAGGGAGGGGGTTGGTCAAGTGCAGGTCCAGTGCAGTGTCCCGGCTGGGGTGCCGTGTTTCCTTCCCACTGCTGATGGCAGGCACCTGGGCATCCTAGCCGTCACCTGATGCCAGAGTACAGATGGCTTAAGACGAGACAAATGGTAACAGAGGCTGGAAGAGAAGTGGGGCAGGGAGCAAGTGGGGTGCCCTGTGTGCCTCCTGTTTCCAGGGCTCATGTCTGTATGTTTGTGGGAGAACAAAGGTTTGCACCTGTTGCCCCGTTGACTGTCAGCTCTCAGAGGGCGGGAGCCAGAGGGTTGCTTGACTCTCTCCTGTGCCCCTGGCACTGATGGACATGCTTGGTCCACAGCACTTGCCGAATTAATGTCTTGGGCATGAATGTGGAGTCAGGGGAGGAGACCAGGGAATTTCCACGAGGTGGGGTGGGGGTGCAGGAGAAATTACAGGTCATGGAGGCACAGGCAGCCTTAGGTTCTAAGGTGTATCTGGACATTTGTGGCACTCACAGATGAGACCCACCGTGGGCCTAGAGGACAATGTGACACAGATGGGACACCCTTTGGAGGGCAGGTTCCACATTTCCTTTCCATACACTCTCTTACCCTAGGTACACAGAACAGCAGGCGATGGTTTTCATGGCTTTGCACAGGGTTGCAGGGGGCTCAGATCGGGGATTTGGGATCTTCAGGCTTCAGGCTTCATGCACAACTATAGTAGGGCTCATGATGTCTGGCCCATGGAGCCTTTATTCACTGCATGGTGGCCATCACGGCCCTTGGGATGACAAAGCCGGGGCAACCAAGGTCATCAGTTAATTTATCAATAAAACATGGCTGCTAACATTAACCCCTGCTGATTCCCCTCAAAATACCAAACCAGAATTCCCTTCTTCCCCTGGGTAGAAACAGATGCAATTTTCCTCAGGAGACGCGTAAGGTATTGTAATTTGGGAGGACACAACCATTTTTTTTTATAATTGTATAATTTGTATATAATTCCTTTTAATAAACTGTGATGATTATAGTTTTGTTCTCATAAAAGGCTCCCTAATCTTCTAGTTATAAAAGGATGTTTTTGGGGCTCCAGAACAGTCCCTCTTTAAAAGTTTTTATTTTAATATTTGCATTTTTAAAAAATAAGTGTCAAGCTCACTAGCATATGCTTTCCAGTGGGTGCAGATCTTCTTGGGAAAAAGGAGATGGTGCTCTCTAGTCTCCAGCCCCATTACCCAGGAGGATGGACCAAGAATGAGAGAACTGTCACAAAATTGGAAATCTTTCCAGATCTGCCAGAAATGATATCACCTGAAACAAAGTACAAACAAAGTGGCTGACTTTGTTCCATATCCATTAGGCACCTACTGTGTGCCAGGCTCTGTTATAGCTGTGGTGTGAGGTGCACAGTGAAAAAAAAGCCGTTGGTGGTGGGCCTGACCTAATCAGGAAGGCCAGAGAAGGTCCTTGAGGAAGTGATATGTGAGCTGAGCTATGAAAAATGAGTAGGAGTTAACCGAATGAAGGGTCATGGGAGCCTCTCAAGTTTGGCAAGCAGCATGTGGTGGGAGGGAGTCTGACCTGTTCTCTTCTCATACTCTGTGAGATACCAGTTCTTCCCCTCTCTCCTGTGGCCAGAGCAGCAGAGATCTCCTGTTGAAGCCCATGGAGCTTGTGCCCCTGCTGGAGAGATCAGAGCCCCCATTTAGCCTCTCACATCAGTATCTTCTAAAAGGGCCTCTTTCTGTTCAACTTCCCTGCTTTTTGTGCAGCTGTGGCTCTGGGGGCCACATCAGGCTATTGCTCTGTAAGCCTGGGCCACCATTTCTTACTATGGTGGCTATGGTGACCTTGGATTTGATATCTGCCTCCTCATGGTCCTGTGTAGCCCAAGGGATCTTCTTGCAGGACAGCCCTGGTCACATCACAGCCCTGTTCAAATCTCACAAGGGCCTCGTGCCACCGCTAGATGGAATCCTGCCAGCCTGGGAGCTCCCAAGTCCCGGGGCTTCTGCTCCACACACTCCACATACCCAGCTGTCTCCAGCTGGAGGATGTGTCAGCTCTCCCTCTCCTCCTTGCACGTGCCATATACTGTCCCTGGAACAGCCTCCCCCGCTGCGACCCCAGCCACCTGGCAAACTCCTTCCCATCCTTCCCATCCTAGCTTCAAGTCATCTGTCCCTAGAGACTTCCACGATCACCACTGTGGCCCCTCACCAGCTTCTTACTCTGGTTCTCCACTGCGCATTGCTGTAGATGACAGTTTAGCATTGGACAGTTTAGCATTGGCTTTTCCCTTCTGGACTCTGACTTCTGTAAGACTAAGCAGATGTCTTGTCTTACTCACAGTATGGTCTGTCTTCAGTGTCCACATAGTGCCTGCCATGCAGTAGACACTTAGGAAATGAGGTTGTGGTAGACTTACAGCTCAGGGTGGTTGTGTCCTTCCTCCTGCCCCTCCCTGGGACGTACACACCAGCCCCTCATCCCTACACAGGCTGTGACTTCCTGTTGGTACCAACCACGGAGCTTCTCTTATGCACCATTTTTTTGCTTGGGGAGTGAGTTGGTCTGTGGGACAGATGGCCCTCCATGCATTGACTGCAGCCCCGAGAGTTTAGCCACACGGGGATGGATGTGAGCAAGTTTCAGTAGCAGACTTGGACCTACAGGGAGGTCACTGGTGGCTCAGCCTCGAATCCCCTCTGGGACAGAGGTGAGGGATTCAGAAATAAGGGGGTCCATTGCTCCAGGTTCTCTGCTCTGGCCATCTTAGAAGTTAGATGTGAGTCAGAGCCACTTCCCCAGTCACAGCTGACTCCCGGCAGGACAATGCCAGCTGGACGGGCCATACATTTGGTGGGGGTCTGGCCGGAGTATTGCCAGCAGTGCAGACCCCTGGGAGACACATCAGAGACACAGTGTTTCTGGAGGCTACAATGGAATATATAGCTGGCAATTATGTATTTCTGATCCATTAAAGAATGCTTTGGCATAGGAAATACAGATTAGGAAAGAAATTGTAATATAATCAAATTGCATTTTTATGGAAAGTACTACATTTTTCTCTAAATAAAATTCAGTAACAAAATTTTATTTGCTTCCCCCAAAAATGCCTTTCCAAATTGATTTTTCAGAAAAAATGTGGAAAAACAACACAGTTAAGGGGAAGGGTCTAGATGAGAGGCATCTGAGCCAAGCATGGCATGGTTATGATGGGTGAGCTCAGGGTGGGTAGGGCTCAGAGCTTACCTGGCACTTCTGGCCACTTAGCTCATCTCTCACAGAGCTCCCTGGAAGATGGCATAAATCCTGAGCTGCCCCTGCTGGGGTGGAGGGAACGTGACAGCAAAGGATGGCTTGTTCTTTCTGAGTCATCCCATAGTAATGGAGCAGCACGCAGGTGTTCAGAGGAAAATTATTAGAAGAAACAGCTATGAGGGTTAGAGTTTGGAAATTGCTGGAGAAGACGATGTGCAAATTACCATCTCTGTGGGCAAAGGTTTGCAAAAAGGATTTGAAGCTGTCCGTGCGTAGCCTTGAAACATTCATATGGAAAGTCAGAAATTCAGTTTGTCTTGCTATTGTTTGCCTTGTAACTTTATATTTGGAAACATCTGGATCATCATTAAATTTATCATTCCCCCAGATGCTTTATATTCCCTACGTGTGGCCAGCTGTATGCACACAAGTGGGAATTGAAAATGATTTATTCTTTTTCTAATAACTATAATCAACTACCAGGTTTTCAGTAGCTATCATCAACCATCGGGTAGTTATTGATCTCCTAGGCTAGGCTTATGCACGGTAAGAGAGACATATGTCATGATCCTTCTTCTCTTAAGGCAAGTGACATCTTATTTGAAAGGCAAAATCAGTCAACATGGCATAATTCACATTTGGTCCTTGCTGTTGTCCTAACTGTGGGGTCCTTTCTGGGCATATGATAGGAACCAGGGAAGCCTGGTTTTTTGAAGGAGGAGGACTGGCCTTATGAATAGAATTTGGGATAATGAAGGGGAAGAGGGGTCCGTTTGTGTTAGGGCAGGAAGCTGGGCCCATTCACAGCAGGGCCCAGATAGGAAGGGGAGTATGAATGAGTAGGGACGGTAGGGCAGGAGATTCCTGGCCTCGCTATGGTTGTGGTTGAATTTGGGAGAATAAGGGATGGGGTGAGGCCAGGTTGAACAGGGACCTGAATCCCTAAAGAAAAACATCTTCCTTTTCTTCAGGGGTCTGTGGTTCCCAGCGAGTGGCTCGGAGTTTATGCTGGGCCCGGGGGAGGGAGGTCCTTCCATCCTTAATCACAGCACGGTCTGCCGACGGAATAAATAAGTTTTCACACATGTTCTCACACCTGTACTTGAATCCATGGAGACTGTTGTGAAAAGGATGTAATTTTATTGAAAAGATTCATGAAATTGGACTAGCTGTTTGGCACTCTGACTTGTCTTAAGCGATGTTTTCCAAACATAGATAATTACTTTCAAGCTGAGGAGGCTGTGTTGTCTCAAGGTAGGGCACTATTGTTTCGGGTGGAGTTAGCATGGAGAGTGTTTGGACAAGGAAGGGGAGCAGTCCAAGAGGGGCTCTAAGGTGCTGTGGTGCTGGAGCTGGGCCCGGGGCAGATGGGAGAGGTGGGAGAGAGAAGACTGGCTGGCCACTCAGGAGACAGCGGCGTAAGAGGGGCTAGAAAGGAGGTTGGAGAGCAGGGAAGACCCAAAGGACCATGGGGAGGGGCAGCTGACAGGGTCATTGGCTCCTGTGCTCTGCTCAGGGGAACAAGCAAGGATGTCAGCACCCCTTCTCTTTCTGGGTGGCACCTTCCTCCAGCTGGGACTCCTGTCACCCATGCCAGGAGCTGAAGGACTGAGCCATGCAACGGGCTAATAGGACTTTTCCCCCCAGGTTATCCCATTGGATTTCCCCTTTATCCACTTCGTGCATCTCAGCACAGTGTTGGGGGCCCGGCTTGGGGTTCCTGAGGCCCCTTGGGGGACAACACAGAAAATCAAGGGAAGTGATCTGCCAAGCAGTTTTCTGTGCTGCAGACCATCAGAACTGGGACCCTGTCATAGTTCTGATCAAAGTCCCACGTTTACTGAGAAAGTCAGAGTAATTGAAGTTTGTAAAAATGAGTACCAAGTCAGACCTATTTATCCCCCTTGAAGGTTAAATCTAGTTGTCTGACTTTTGTATGTGCTCTGTCAACAGAATCTTTGTTCTGTCCTCAGAATGGCAGAGATGAGAAAAGTGAACAACCAGTGTTGGGAGGTGAATTCATAAAGCATTTTGAAGTCAATGACAAAGCACAGAATCTTTTCCTTTTCCTTTTCCTTTTTTTTTTTTTTGTTGTTGTTGTTGTTTTGTTTTGTTTTCTGGAGAGAGCTAGTTGTCTCCCAACACCCATTCTCCTTATTTCTGGAACCATTGGTTTTCAGCTTGGGCCCATGGCTCCTTTTCCCAGGCTTCATGCCCACTCTCTTTGGCCATTTACTAAGTGCTGGCACCTGCAGGTGAGGACAGTGATGTCACTGGCTTCCTTGATGTGACCTTAAACCATGTGTCTTCTCTTTCCTCCTTTTCTCCTTCCCATTTTGTCTGTAATGCAGGCATGGTCGTTGAGCCACCCAGGGCCAGGGACGCAGTCACATAGAAGGGGTTGGGCTCCCAGCACTGTGAAGCTACCATGCCAGCCTGGGCTGATTAGGTCCAAATTGTTGTTCAAGAGAAAAATAGATGTCTCCCTTACTTATGCTACTGCTATTTTGGGTCTCTGTTCACAAAAACTACAACTAGAGCCTCATTTATAATTCTTTCATTTGAAAGTGGAATGTGTACAGCTGGAGAGGAAGGAATGTGTATCAACAAACCACCTTAAGGTTTTGGCAGCTCAAAAATGTTTGGATTTTCTATCTGGGGGCATTCCTTCAGGAGAAGGAGGAGTGAAAGGCTTTCTGAAGACCTGTGAGTTTGCAGTGGGTTTTGGAAACTCACGATCCTGGCAAGCACGCCTTGGAGGTTTGCTAATTTCATTCCCCCTGTCTGCCTCTGATGACCACTTCCCTGGCTTATTGTCTCTTGCCGGATTGAAATGTAAACTCCAAGACCATAGGGCTTTTTGCTTATGGCTTATCTCCCCACTACAGAGAACACCTTGCAAATAATAGATGCTCAATAAATGTTGACTAAATTAGTGTACATCGAAGTCAGACTTTCTCTCCCAGCCTCTGGGCTCATGGGTGTCTTCATCTGGTCTGGTCGGTGCCTCACTTTTCTTCCTCTTGCTGCCATGTAGATCTTACCAGCGGTCCAGCTCTTATCCCAGTCTGTCATTGGCTCCCTGCAGGATAGAAGCTATGCTCCTTGAATTGTGATCCATGGATTGTAGATCCTCCTATGTGTTTCCCTGGGCCCCGGGCTCCATCTCCACGACAGCTCCCAGGCCACGGCACCATTTCCTCCATCCTATGCCTATGTGGGGCTGGCCGCTCCTTGTGGTGCTGGCACAACATCTTATCCTCCCAGACTCGGCCTCTTGTTACCCACCACTGTCCTGCAGAGCCAGCCCACCCTCCCTTGCTGCCCCATAACACAGTCACATTTCTACTGCCAAATTTTCTTCCAGCGAAGTCACTTCTCTGGACTCTGCCCATCTGTCACCACGGCTGCCTGAGAACAGAGCCCTGGTTACATCCTCCTTAATTCCCGGCCTCCGGGTCAGAGCAGACATCAGTGAAAATAACCTTAAGTAAGTCATTTCCCTCATCCTTCTGGCCTCAGTCTCTTTGTGTGTGAAATGGGAATGATAATCGTCCTTCCACCCACCTCATCTGGGCTGTGTAAGTACCGAGGAGTGCACTTGGGTAAGTGTCATCTTCGGCACGGGCTGGGCATACTCGTCCCTGCTCTATGCCGTGTTACCAGGTTGGCGTCGCAGCCACATCCAACATCAATTCTGACACTGAACCAACGGAATCACCCAGAGGACAGGCTCAGGTATTTGTAGAAACTTACCAAGCACTTACTGTGTGCCAGATGCTGGTTAAATATCTTACAGTGATGTCCTGTCATCCTATCTGACCCTCTCAGTGTTCTTCTCCTCTGCCCATTTTCCAGAGGGGTGAAGCTGAGAGGAGGTTGAAAACATAGCTCGAGGCAGAGTTAGTGAGGAGAGGAACGGAGTGCGAACACGGGCAGTCAGGCTGTGTAATCCAGGCCACTAACCTTTCCACCTCCTACCCTTCCACAGCTCGCCAGGGCCACGGAGCTGGTAGCTGTGCGTGACGATGGTGAGGATGGTCACAATTGTGATTTTTATTTGGCGTCGCGGGAGAAAGCAGAAACCCCCAAAGAGAGTCCCACATGCTGTCCAGGGTGCTCCCATCGATATAGCGCTGGGCAACGCCACAGTAATAAATGCAGACCTCTTAATCAGGTGATCTGACAACTGCGCCGTTTGCCAGGGAAGTTATGCCCCTTTAGAAGTGATTGTGGGAAGAATAAGAAAAATAAATGAGTTGGGAGCATGTCAGAGCTGATAAGCCTCAGGGGCATGGCTGGAACACAGTGAGGATGGGCTTTTTAAAAGCAGCTGCTGGAGGAACCATTGAGACTGGTTTCCCCTAGCATCTGTCACCACGGAATCGCAGCTGGCTGCCTTGTGCAGGGCTGGTCACGAGCCTGGGTCCTCCCGCTCATACCTGGCTAGTTGTTCCAGACTTTTATTACTGTTACCACTGCCTTAGGTGTCCAATAGGGCTTGGATAATCCTACCGAGTGGTCTGCCTGTGCATGAAAGAAAGTACCAGAAAGGAGCATGAGCCTTCTTGCTTTGCCATATCATAGCAGCAGCAAGATCCCACAGGTCCCCCTTGGGGACAGTGCTTCACCGTTTCTAAGCACATGCACCTCTCTTGCTTTGTCTGCCGCATTCTGCATCTTCATGTAGACACAACAAGTGCTAAGCCCTTGGTGGCCATTGCTATTGGTCAGAAGTTTCATTCTTTGGGCTTCTGGGTTCAAACTCAGGCAGCCGGACTTGGCCCCAGGCCCAGTTGCTCCTGTCCTTCTGAGGTACCATACTGAAAGCCCACCAACTTTGAACTGAATAGGGAGGGGTTAGGGTGTGTCATCATGATCAGATTTGTAGCAGAAGGAACAACACTGCCATCCAGAAGACAAGAGGCTCCATCCCAGGAGAGGTGCTGGGTCCCTGGGCAGGTTCCTGCTACTGGGGAATCTGTTGTCCTTTGACGGTTAGAACTGTGTGTTGCTGTGGGCTCTGCTGGCTGACCTTGCTAGGGCTGGACGCGGCCATGTACAGTTGGTCAAGAGTTCACTGCTGCCAACTGTTTGTTGGAAGAGAATTTATAGGCTCTTCGGAACAGGTCCTCCGGGTGTGGACTAAAGCAACGTGGCTGCCATTTAAATCTTGTCACAAGTACATCTCGATCCCTGGAGCTTCTCTTTGGGAAGAAGCAGGATGCTTAATAAAACAATGAATAATAATTTGGGAATGTTCATTATTTACAGCTGCCCCAGGTCATTTGTAAATTATGCAGCCCTCAATTATGCTTGAGTTCTTCCTTCCACGGAGCCGTGTCTCCAGACTGCCGTCACGGTGGGTGGTATCCATGCCCCCGCTAATTGTACCATGAGGGCAGTTTCCCATTTCTTAAATGCTTCAAGTCCCTTGGCTGAATGCTTATGTTCCACAAACTCTCCATCTCAGTGATGAGTCCCTGGGTAGTTGGGGGCAGAAAGAGAAACGAGGGATTAGTCTCAACAGAGAGAACGCATGCTTCTCTCTGCCAACCATCAACGAAAGGCTTCACTGGAGAGGTGGAGGAGAAACTTTTAAAGGCTCCACTGGAGCTGCCAGCGGGGTGAAGGAGAAGGGCAGTGACAGGTTACCTCTCTGAGCTTGGGAAGATCAGGGTGGCTGAGAAGCAGCAAGCTGGGTGGGGGGAGCATGGGGCTGAGTCAATTCCCAGAGGCATGCAGCCAGTAAGTGGTGTTGGGATGCAGACCTGGCTCCTTGCAGATGCTCTCCTCTCTGCAGACACCCTGGGTGGATGGGGAGGGTGAGGAGGACAGGAGGCAGAGGTGACGCTGCTGGGCAGCTGCTGGCCAGGCAAGGTGAGCACCCCCCTACTGCCTTTTGCTTACCCGTCACTTTCTGCCCTGCGCTTGGCATGTAACTGAAAACAAGACCTTTCCCTAACTCGGAGCTTAATGATCCCTTTAATGCCCGAGCCGTAGCATCACTTCTCGCGCGCGCCTGTTTCCTGTCAGCCATGGGGCATTAAGCCGGTGATAAAAATGCCTTTTTGGTATGGTCCACAAACTCACCAAGAGGCTCCTGGTAGCAGTATAGCTATCCAGCATGAAATCAAGAGGCAATCACTGCAGACGAGGCGAGATGAGCTATGAGCGTGAGCAATTAGGGGAGCCCACGTCCTGGTGCTGTCCTTCACCATCTCCTTGTGTGCACCCACCGCCCTGCCAGCGTGGGGAGAGGGGCTCCCACTCTGGAATCCGGGAGCCCAAGTCAGGTCCCCAGGTAGGTGCTGCTCTGTTCCTGTCTGCATTGAGGGCAGTGGAAGTTGCTTTGTCACGTCTTTAATCCAACCCAGTGCAGCGTTCCTGACCCAGTTGGCCCCTGGGAACACACATGTTTTTAATCCAGAAAATATAAAACACGAAAGAGGAAAAAAAAAAAGAGAGAGAGAGAAATGCCCACTTATGAATATGCATTAACAGGATGCTGCATTTGGAGCTGGAGGCAGGAGCCATTTATTTTAAGCAAATCGGATCTTGATACATGGGCCGTGAACGTGCGGTCTCTTCTGTCACACGCACTCACCGGGCAAGTGTGATTTATACGGTGCGGCTGTGAGGTTTTGTTCCCAATTAAAAATGAACCGCGAAAAATCATTAATTTAACTCCTGTATATTAAATTTGCATTAAAACATCCGTTTGTCTATATTTATATGTGAGTTATCGAAAACATGAGCTCGTGAATTCTCATTTTTGAGATCACGTGCCAAATATTGAAGATAAATTTTATTTATTCCTGCAATTAATTCTATGAGAACAAATAGCTCTAATTTAGGGGATGGCAGATGTAACTGTCCACTGGTGCCCTCCCTGCATAGCAAACACAGCATTCATCTTTTCTCATTAGGAATTTCCTGTGCCTGGTCTCAAGATAGGCAAACCTTGGCTACGTTTCTGCACCCGGCGCTTCCAACCACCCTCGGCAGACACGCCTAGAAAATACTTGGGAAGTATGGACCATGTCAAATCTCTTTTTTCTGCTTCTCTCTGATGTGCAAAGACTTCAGCTGTATCCCAAAGGCTAAACAAACGTTTCTTCAAGGGTGATCTTGACACATTAGCCACTTGTTTGGAAGAGTTGGTGGCCTCAGCATCAGTCCACGGACAGTAGGGAAGGAAGGCTGTCACGCAGTCTCTCCACCAGAGCTCCAGTGCTTTGGGGTAAACCTAGGACTTTGCAACCCCCCCCCCCCCCCTCCACCGTTCTTTTACTGCAGGTAGCTGCCCCCAGCAGCCTGCCTTTCCTGGGCTGGGCTGCATGTGCTGGGTGTTGCGGTCTCTAGTGCAGTCATGGCCGCTCAGAACACCGTGTTTCTTGGGGCACAGGAAGCTCAGGGCACCAGTCACATGGCTGTGGGACCACTGGTGCTCCGGTTATATTGTTTTCAGGAGCTCTGTCCCTAGGGCAGCCGGCTGCTGTTTGCCATTCGCCAGGAACCTAGAACAGAGCAGTGTTGTTACTATGAAGGCTTTCATTTGGTAGGTAGCTGCACCCATCGCCAGCCCTGGTGTCTCCTCTGTGAGGACGTTGCCTACCCACTGGCTTGTACTGGGCCTTATGCTGTTCTGAACGGTTCATGCGAGGCCATCCCTGCCCTCAAAGATCAGAATTCTCAATAACAATGCAGTGTGATGTGGGCTGTGATCTGCACCAGACTCGGGGAGCTGGGAGCAAGAAGGGGGAGGACCCCTGTTCCTATTGGGGAGGCTGCCAGCTAATTGGGGGGCTGGAATGACACCTCTGTCCCAGAAAGGTTTTCTCTGCCTTGAGTTTCGTAGCTCCACTGTAATGATAGTCATGTCGGTATATGGGCTGAATTGCCCTATGCCCTCACTGGTGGGCCTTCTTTGTGCAGAGCCTGGTGGTTAGGCCAGGAGGAGTGAGTGTGTGTGTTGGGGGGGGGGGGTCCTTTTGCTATACCACAAAGTACAGAGAGTCTCATGGGCCCACTGTCTCCTCTGCAAGGAAGGCTAAGCCCTCTCTCCCAGGAACCCATTAGCAAAAGGCCACTTTCTCCATTGTTGGGAGCTAATTTCCTGTGCACGACATGCTGATCTCATCTCCTAAGTCTGATTCGAGGGCAGCTCCAGTGGTAGTCCTGGCCTTGGCCTCCACTAGGGCCAAGGGCAGCTCCTACCCGTCTCTTTGGTATGAAACAGACCCAAGGCTGAGTCTGGAATGCTGGTTCCTTCAGAGACCCAGATCACTCTGCAGGGGATCCTGGAACCTTTGTGAAACAGGTCGTTTTCCAACACAAGAGCCCCTGACAACTGGATGTCCCCCTGGCTTTGCTCCTCTTTCAGGGAGGCCGAGTCCTCCTTCTGACTAGCAGCATCTCCAAAATCACATTTTTTATTACTCAGCCCCAGGAACACCAAGTCAAGTACATCACATTATCAATGGCAATTGTCATGTCAAGAATTTTTTTTTCATTTCCCTCAGTCACAGGGTGATCAGACAGTTTCCCCTTTGATTTTCAAAGAGTAGATCACTCTTACGTTGGGCTCTAGTATATATTAACATAGCCAGGAATGATCACAGACTTACTGGGGCCTACAGCCGAGTCCTTCTTGTGGCCACAGGTGGGAAGCCTCTGGCTCAGGGCTACTGCAGTCAGGAAGGGCTGCAACAGACACTTTTTATTCCACTCAGGTTGGAACCTCATTCTTTTTCTCTTCTTTTCTTTTCTTTTAGTTCTTATTTATTTATTAGAGATTGAGAGAATAAGTTGGGGGAGGGGCAGAGGGAGAAGGAGAAGCAGACTCCCCCTGAGCAGGGAGACAACGTGGGGCTCGATCCCAGGACCCTGAGATCATGACCTAAGCCTAGGGCAGACGGTTCACCGACTGAGCCACCTGGGCACCCCCTCTCCCTATACTCTTTCTGCAGGAGGCTGCCCCCAACCAGCAGGGCAGAGGTTGGTCCTGCATTTGTCATGGCTCCTGGCCCCATCCTCCTGTCATGTAGGGGCAGCTCTGGAAAGCCAGGGGTGGGCAACCACTGCCACGGCCTGCCTGGGGCTTGCCCTCCCTGGACAGTTCGACAGCTGGAAACAAAGGCAGAAGGAGACTGAGGTTGGCACTGGTGTCAGTGCAACTGCCTGCTGCCTGGCCCTCCTATGTCTGCCCTGCTCTGGGTGACTGGTACTGCCTCACGGTGGGGGGCAAATTGTCCGAATGCGAGAATTACCTTATGGGGCTAACCTGTCACACTCATTTGAGATGTGCCTGTTCTGAGCTCCCCTCTCTGCCCTGGCTTTGTCCAGACAGCCAGGCCTCTGAGAGAGGCCACAGCCCACCCCGGGAAGGAACCTAGCTTGAGTCCCACAGATCTGGGTTCAGGGCTGACTGCCTGTGAACAGATCTGTCACCTCGAACAAGCCATTGCCCTCACTGAGCTTCAGTTTCCCTGGCTTCAAATAGAGGTGATGAGTAGTAGCTCTTATGAGAATAACAAGAAATAATGCGTATGACATTTTCAGCAGCGGTCCGAGAACTCTGGGAGTCTGGGTGGCTCTTGTGATGCCAGTATTTATTCTGCTCTCACCAGATTCCTGCCTTACTTTGTGCTTGCCCTTGCTGTCAGCCAGAAGGTGGGACAGGGGGCCTGTAAAATGGGGCTTTCTCCTTTGGGCTGATAAGAGGTTTTCCTTTGTTATATATCAAGGACTCCCTGGGAGTCAAGCTTGCCTATAATCCCCAGTTGTTCCTTGACTTTAATGAGACAGCCCCCATCCCTCCCAACCCGTGAGAAAAGGTCAGAGAATGAGATCCAGTAATCTAGTAAGATGTGGGGCCATGTGTTCTGGGAATCCTGGACAGGCTGTGCTCTCTTAGGTTGGAGACTTCCCCAGAAATCTGCCTGAAGGCGGGAAGGATGAGGGCCCCCTCCTTGGGGAGGAGGCTGTGTTTGGAGGTGCTCTTCCTGCTCCCACACTTAGGTGTGTAACACTTGGTGCTAATCCTTGTTTCCCAGGCAGGGGTGGGGGGAGGACGCTGTGCTGAGTGTCCCTCTCCAGGACCCCACACAAGGCCTCAGAGCAGGCGTAATGTTGAAAAAAATGAATGCAAATGTGAGCGAGTGAGTGAATGAATGGATGGATGAAAGGCATGAAAAAATGTGCCGTTTTGCGGAATGCATTCTGGGGATTTATTATGTAGATTTTGGAGAGCTGGCAAAGTTTTTTTTGAAATGATCAGACTAGGTTTAATGGAGTCAAAATAAAGGAGGACCCTGACCTGTTATCCTGACGTCCCAGCTCATTTCCCCATTTTGTCTTTTTTCTGAGTTCTCTTGAGTCTTCTCCATGACCACACACGTATCTTACCTAGGTGTGGTCTCACCGGGGCCGACCCTTGGGAAGGTGGAGGTGGGAAACTACCTGGTTGGGGGCGAGGGAGGAGGGGTGCCCCGGGTAGATGAGAGGCTGTCAGTATTGTCCAGGGGAGCAGGGGCTAGAGTCTGGACGGGCTTGGGTCCCGAGAGTGTCAGTGGGCTGAGGGGCCGGCAGGGGGCCTATGTGCACAGAGTTCCTATGAAGGGCAGCGCCCACCCGCTAAGGACCTGAGCAGACACCGGTCTGCAAATAAGTGACTGACTGGGGCCTTCCTGTGGTCGCTCTCAGAGTTTACACTTAGGGATTTCCATCTGAGGCCCGGAGCTAATCAACCACTTTCTAGATGTCTGGGCCTGTGCCCAAGAGGTCCCTTCCCAGCTGTCCAAGTGACAGGCCCATCATCTGGGGCTTTTCAAGAGCTCAGGAGCCCAGGTTGCTGAGAAACACCTCTTCAACAGATTAGAACCATCAGATGCTCTAGGGACCACAGTTCCTGCTGGAGAAAGGAGTTAGCATGGCAGTCCTGACCCTACTTTCCTTCAAAAGGCTGGCTTGTGTTTTCATGCTTGGCTGGTATCTGGGAACTTGGCTGGTCAGCACTTTACTACATTGATCTGGAACTTCCCCTAAATGTTCAAGGTGGCTCACTGTGGTTTGTGCTGAATACCTGCGTTCCTCTCAGGAGTGTGGAATTTTGGTACAGACTAGACAGAGAGAGCCTGTGTGACCAGTGCCCAGTGAAAACCTTGGTCTTGATGAGATCCCTAGGGCAGAAACATCACACAGGATGCTTGTCTTCCCGAGTGGGGGAGGAGGGAGCTCTGTGTGAGCCCTGGCCGGGAGGGAGAGTACGTGAGGAAGTCCGCGTGAAGGTTCCTCCAGACTCGACTTTTCCCTGGGGGATCCAGCAGTATATCTTTACCTCCCTGTCCTGAGAAATCTTAGCTCTGAATCCAGTTCAGTGCTGAGTGCTCTAGTGAGTCTCTGAACATCCTGGGGACATCTGACTGACCTGCCACCATCAGCCTCTGCTTCTGCCTGGCTGTATGTGTTTGAGGACGAGGAGCCTGCCCTGAGCTCCTGTCTCTACCCACTTCTCTTCACTTGGGCCCATTGTGCCTGATGGATGCTGAAGGCCAGTTGGATGGTGCTGTGAGGTGAGGTCAGGCAAAATTTATCTCACAGATAAACGTTGAACCTGAGGTTCGCATGTCTGAGAATGAGTCCTGCTCAAGTACAGGTATTGGAATCAGTACCCAGGGCCAAGGTGAAGGCTATTACTAGGGTAAGGCTGATGGGAATGAGTCCCTCCTCCCACTTCCTTGATTCCTCTTAGCATCTCCACTAGCAAAACTGTGTGGGAGTCCAGGTGGCACAGGAACCCTGTTGTCTCTGGTCCACACACTGGCCCCACAGAACAGAATATGGAATAGAGGTTTGGGGGTGAGGGTCCTAGTTTATTCCCTGGCATGGTCACCCCTTTGGTAATTCAACATCCATACACACCCTGCCACGCATGTTTTTGAGCTTCTGTACAACGTGTGTGTTCCCCTAACAAGATGCAGTTGTCCTTTGTACAAAGAAAAGGGCTCTGTCCCTATAAAGGCGGGGGGGGAGGAGACATAAAAGTTCAACAGTCATTGTATCCATACCTGTCAAAACAAATCATTCTTTTATTCTTTAAGTATTTTTATTTTTTTAAGTAAATCTTTGTACCCAGTATAGGGCTTGAACTTATAACCCCAAGATCAAGCATCACATGCTCTACTGACTAAGCCAACCAGGTGCCCCAAGACTAATTATTCTTTTAATCCAGATATGATTTCATCTATCTATAACATAAAGACCAAATTTTAAAGTTAATTGTCACCAATAATTCCGCATATAAAATATGGGAAAGAAGAGCAAAGAAACATGAAAGTAGTTATTATACACACACATATATATGTATATATAGACATTATTGTTTATACCTATAAATAGGCAAGAGAGAAAACAGGCTAAGCAGTCCGGATTTCTGTAACTAGTCACAACTCCACAATTGATGAATACGATTCTTTTCTTTCACTTGCTTTCAACTATTTGGGCTTCTTTACTGATGGGTATTCCAAACCTCCATTCTGGAGACCCAGACCCACAAGGGTTCCATATTTTTTAGAGCAGTTTTCCATTAACTTGGGGTGGTCGTGGAAGTCCCACGAAGTCCTGCAGAGAATCCTGTGATTGCAGGAAGGATGTTTCCTGCCTTTCTGTGCAGTTGTAACACACTTTCCCGTTGGCAAGCAGGACCAGGAATCCCAGCACACCAGCCCTCTGTTAGCTCTGTTCCAGGGGAGCCTCGTTGGCCAAGGAGCTGCCTCACTGGTGCCTCAATGATACCAGTTCAATGGTATCATTGTTGTGCCTCCCAGCAGAATTCCCCCCTTGAGTACCAAGATTTCTGAACAGCAGAGATCAAATCTACAAGGTTGGAAAGAAAAATCCTGTGAATGAATAATTCAGTGTCATGGGAAGGGCCACTTTCTTTCCACCCCTTGATTCCAGGCCCATATATTCTGGCTACAGGGGAAACCAAACTGTGTGTTGGTTACTGATCTAAAGTATAGACTGCAGCCTGTCAGTCAGAATCCTGGCCTTCCTGGGATTTGTCTTAACAAATGCCATCCCTTTTAGTTTCTACCTTCTCCACCTAACCAGATCCCAACCTGCCACTTCTTTACGATCTCTTATGTTGGCTCCTTCTCGCTTCACCAGCCTCTGAATATTGACTCATATAGACCTTAAGCCCTACTTCTCTTTTCTTCCATATCTACCTTCCGTCCCCAGGTGATGATCTCATCTAGTCTTGTGCTTTAAATACCTAGAATACGGAGATGAGATTCTCAAGTTTACATTTCTAGCCCTGCCTTCTCACTCCGAAATCCAAACCTACAGATACAGCCACCCCTCTACTCAAGAGCTCCACTTGGGGCGCCTGGGTGGCTCAGTTGGTTAAGTGTCTGCCTTCGGCTCCAGTCATGATCCTGGGGCCCTGGGATCGAGCCCTGCATTGGACTCCCTGCTCAGCGGGGAGCCTGCTTCTCCCTCTCCCTCTGATCCTCCCCTGCCCCTGCTCACTCTTTCAAATAAAAACAAAACAAAGAGCTCCACTCATATCTCAGACTTCTCAAAATGAACATGTCCAAAACTGAGCGCTTGAACATCTCTGGACACTCCCCCCTCCCCCCCCCTCCCCCGCCCCGTGATGATGCACAGCCTTGCCTCTCCCCCCAGTGTCCCCCATGTCATTTACTGGTACGGACACTCATAAGGTTGTGCTCAGATCTATAATCTTGGGATTATCCTTGCTTTCTTTTCCTATACATCGTCTCCAAGCCCTCAGCAAGTGCTACCATCTCCATCTTCAAAATAAATCCAGAGTCTGACTAGTACTTAGTGCTCTGCTGCTGCCCTCCACCCCTGCAAGGCATCATTTCTTTTGTTTGAATCATTTATTACAACAGCCCTCAAACTGCTGGCCCACCTCTGCCTGTCTGGAGTTTGTGCTCCATACAATAGCCACGGTAATCCTTTAAAAATGTTTCTTCCTTGTACTCGTCCCCACCCAGCGTAATTTACATTCATTTGCTTATTGCATTAAAATGTCCCCTTGTGTTAAAACATAAGCTCCAGGAGAGCTGGGACTTTATTGCCTTGTTCACTGCTGCCTTCCCAGCATCTAGAATAGTCCCTGCCCCATTGTAGGTTTTTGGTAATTATTTGTTGAATAAATGAATAAACACAACATCTTCTTTACTCCTTGCAATAACCCTTTGAGGATATTAAAACTCACAGTAAGTAAGTCGCTTGATTGAATTCCCTGGGCTCTTAAGTGCAGATTCAGCGTTTCAACTGTCCTTTGAGTCCAAATTTGTAGGTCTTAATGCTCTCCTCGACCCTTTCTTATTTGTGTTTACTTCCCAGGCTGCTTGGGCCCAAAGAGAACATTCCCAGGATCAGAAATGAGGGATGTAAACCTCTATTTATGAAGCTTTACTTTGTTCACTGGCAGGATACATTTCACAAGCCTGTGTTTGGTGTCTCCAGTGGGTGGGATCTCCCTCACTCTTTAGCTAATGGTCTTTCCATGCTAGACTTCTGTTTCTGAACAGGCTACTCCCTCTGAGGGCCACAAGCAAGCAGACACCATGGATATCATTAGTATGCGGTCCTGTGGGCAGCCAGGGTAGAAGGCATTCCTGATTCCATATCCATGTCTGTGCAGGGGTCAAATCGTAGATAAAGCCGCTCAGATCCCAAGGAATTCAGCTAAATGACCTCCAGGCCTCAGGACGTGAATGTCTAGATTTGCCTCCCTGGAAAAGCGTCTTAGCTGAAGAATTTTTATTCGAGGGCAAAGTAAATGTTTTATAGATTCAAGCTGACGTGTGTGAGAATGATTCTCTATTTGAGGATTTCAGCTTTTAAACAGAGGCACAATTTGTCAATTTTGGTTTCGGTTTTACAAGCACTATCTTTCCCGAAGACTAAATTTGTGTGAGCACGAATGTACTAATGAAACATGACATTTTCCTCTATGAAATGCACCTTCTCCGGGGAAGGGTTTTAAAAGAGTTCATAAAACTTCTCATGGCATTTGGGAAAGTACATCATTATATCTATAGATGTTTGAAAGCAGGACTAAAGCCCTCGTGGTGGAAAAGTACCCAGAGTAATTTAAACTATTAACATCAGAAGTCTAACCAGAATACAGAATTAGATGGGAGAAGTAAAGGGATACACATTCTTACCCCTCTTCCGGTTTCTGATAATGGACCAACTTGCCAATGTAAGAAATTCCCAGATGGCAATAAGCACAATTTAATTTTCAGGTTGACACGCACTTGACTCAGTTCTACCCTAAGCAGCGCAAAAGAACAATCTGTCTTTTAAACATCTGAGCCTGTAGATTTAGTCAAAATCCAAACCTCATGGCATTCTTGCATCTTCCTGTAATATAAAATTGGCAATATTAGTACTAATGTTTTTTGCTGTTAGGCTCCAAATTGCTTATTATCCAACTCTTTCTGAGGCCAAGGAGAAAGCTTTTCTAAAAAAAAAAAATGAAAAATGTGGGGAGAACAGTTACATTTCAAAGCATTTTTGAAGAGCTGGAATCTTGAAAGGAGAAGCTAATTAATAAAAAAAAGTCCTGTTAAAAGCAGGATTACTTTCGGAGAGCTAAGAATACATGCAATTTAAAGTGTTTTTAACAAAAGGTATTGTTACAAGGTTTTTCCATCTGTCTGAAAGTGATTGAAGAGTAACCAGAAAGATCCCAGAGGGAGTGTTAGTCCACCGGGTTATAAGATAGTGGAAAAAAAAAAAAAAGAAAAAAAAACACGTAAATCTCATTTTTTTTCATACTAGTTTCAGTGTTAGAATATTTTTTAGAAATCCCAAGGATAAGATACTTCTTGGAAAACAAATATGATGGTTTCATCCTCTCTCCCACTCTTATATTTTGCTGTGATCTCTAAATGCCTCGAACCCTGTGGACAAGTAGAAATTAAACATGCTGGGGGCGCTGTGTGGCTCAGTTGGTTATGCATCTGCCTTTGGCTCCGGTCATTATCCGAGGGTCCTGGGATTGAGCCCTGCTTGGGCTCCCCGCTGAGCCCTCTTCTCCTTCTGCTTCTCCTACTGCACCTCCCCCTGCTCATGTTCTCTCTCTCTCTCAAATAAATACATAAAATCTTAAAAAAAAAAAAAAAAAGAATTTAAACATGCTGATTAATCCATTCATACATTTGAGGGACTCCCACTCCCCGGGGGCCTGATCATGGAATCTGGGGTTGGGAGAAGTTGTGTCTGGATGGGGAAGTCACCATGGGCCAGGCTCAGGAGCATCCCAGCTGGTCCCAGGGCTTGTCAAACTCCCTGGGGCTGACTCTGCAGTCCTGCCAGCCCTGGAGGCCAGACAGCAGGGCTCCCCAGCACGGAGGTTGTCGGGAGTGAGGGGCGCTCCTTCCTGCCCCTCTGCAGGCACTTGACATGCTCACTGAGATCCGCCTAGTGAGATAAGGAGTCTCTTCTCACCAACCTCCCCACCCCTGATTTTTGTGTGAGGGTGATGGGCTCTTTTGCGAACCAGCCTCTGAGGGCCCAATCTCAGGTCCTGGGGACAGATTTGGCAGAAGATTCTCTCTTGGCCCAGTCAAGGAGGTATCTGTGACCCTCTCCTCCCTGTCACCAGGCTCTGCACAGTGCTGGGCATTGACAGCAGTGAGCTCTCCCGTTGATACAGCACATAACCTCACGTGCTCCTTAGCAACTCTCCTGTGGGGCAGCTGCATTAGCCGCCTTTAGCTGGCAGTGCGGGACAGAGAGGTGAGTGGCTTTCCTGAGGCCAAGCAGGCGCAGGAGGCACAGCCTGGCCCACATACTGTCACCACCCCCTGGGTTACCGTGAACAGGGGGCTTCAGCATGGGTGACTTGTGTTCGCTCCCTCAAGTAGCAGCTGGGAGACATGGGCACAAATAACACTTCTGTGTATGTGCCAATTTAAAAACATACTTCCTCTGTTTTAAATTATTCCATGTTCCCCTTTTCATTCCAAGCTCTTTCTCACGTTAGAGCCTTTGTGCAAGCTCTTCCTGCCCTAATGCTTTTCCTTTAGAACTCGTAGGAAGAACCTACTAATCCTAACTGTCATTACTCTGAGGGGCGGGCCTTCCTGGATGCCTCCCCCTGCCACCACCCCCGTCGAACCCATTCCCCCAGACACTATCACATCCCTGTTTGATTTTTTTCATACAAGGAATCCCAGCCTGATTTTTTAAAAATATTTTATTTATTTATTTGACAGAGATCACAAGCAGGCTGAGAGGCAGGCAGAGAGAGAGAGGAAAGGAAGCAGGCTCCCTGCTGGGCAGAGAGCCCAATGTACGGCTCGATCCCAGGACCCTGGGATCATGACCTGAGCTGAAGGCAGAGGCTTTAACCCACTGAGCCACCCAAGTGCCCCCGCCAGCCCGATTTTTAAGTTTGCTGCCTCATTATCTGTGTTACCACCAGAATGCAGTCTCCAGGAATGCTGATTCTCCACAGGACCTAGACTAGTACCTGAAACATGCCACAGGCTCAATAAATGTGTATTGAATAGATTTCTTGGCTAAATTAATGAATATGTGATTATAATGAGAAATCCACCAGCTTATGTCAAGAAGAATATTCAATTTTCTACCCTGATGCCTATGAGCAAGTTGCCTTTTCTCTCCCCACACAGTGGCTGTGACTGCTCTAATTGTATTCCGTGTGCATTTGTTGAGTACCTACTGTGTGCCGGGCTGGGCATTCTGGTGTATGTACATCATCTCTGATCTCCAGACAGCTCAAGGAGAAAGGCCTCTGCTGTGTCAGAGCCACCTGGTTTTTATTAACTCTCTCTCTCTCTCTCTCTCTCTCTCACACACACACACACGAGGCTCCTTGGTTTTTTTCTGCTTCCTTCTCTAGGTAATGTGTTAAGGTTTCTCTTGTCTTCATGGGCTCCGAACTAATGACGTTCTGCTTTCCTGGTATATTACAGTATGTGGAGGGCCTATTCCTCCCCTGCTTACTCTGTGTGTGTGTGGCAGGGGGCGGGGGGTTCTCACGGTTGCCGGTACTAGCCGAAACGGTAATATGACGACCACCTTGTATCTGAAAGCCAGAATTGCTGGGAATTAGAAAGACATTAGAAAGACAGCTGGAAGCTTTGAAGTACATGAGGGAAAGTGTCTCCTGGAGGGGCAACGTGATCGTTACGCAGCCAACATGCATACTTAGTGACAAGGCAGCACGCTCCTGAGCATGGAGCTAGCATGTGTGTGGTCAGAGGTAGCAGGCGAAAAGTAGGAGGCCATGAACCACCATGGGCAAGCCCTTCACTCACAGAGGGGGACAGAAGGCCCTCGCAGTGTGGCCCCCCACCCCACCCCAGAGCTTTGGGGCAGGCACCACACCACCTAGTGTGGCCTCTGTTGTTGCTGTATCATTGTCTTGCCCTGTAATTAGTGTTACAGTGATTACAAAAGTTTTATTATGTTCCTAAGACTGTTATGGAGGCAACAGGCAGAATTGCACTATAGAAAAGTGATAGTAAAAACACACAGAGACAAGAAAGTTTGGGCCCTGAGAGAAACTTGGAGTTTGCATCTTGCCTGCCCTGTTTTCTTATTGCTCCTGTCCCTCTCTCCCAGCCCTTATCAAACTTGGCTTTGAATCATGGCCCCTTTTACTTATATCTTCCTCCCTCACTAGATTGTGAGTCCCTGGAGGCAGAGAGGAGAGAGGATGTTTTATTTATTTCCTGGCCATAGCTCTGTGCCCATAATAGGCCCTAGATAAGCATTTGTTGATTTGCATGGAATTAAAGTTTGGTATCTGGAAAAGTCACTTAAATTGGAGAATTCGGTGTGGAGGTTGATGAGCTGAATCTGAATTCCCCCTTGCTGTTGGACCTTGTGTGATGTCGAATTAAGGACCTGAGTTCGTTAATCAGGGATCTTGGTGACTTTTAAGTCAGAGAGGCTCGAGTGGCTGGAACGCTGAGAAGTTATCTTAATTTTGGAAAAGGAAGGTCCAGCTGTGAGCAGATACCAGGGTGGCTGAGCCAGGAGGAGACACCCCCACTGTGGGAGGGACTTCCATGGCCCCAGCCATCCGGCACTTGCTCTACTTCCCTGGGGGGTCTTGCTGGGCCTCTTGAAGCCAGACAGATGGGCTGGAGGCACCGTGCCTGAGCTCACAGCAAGGCCTTCAGACGGGAGGCAGAAGCCAGTTCTCTCCTCAGCTCTGCCTCACAGCTCTCGAGGGCTGTGGTAGGAAGAACCGCAACTCCATGGGCCTCCCTAGATGCTTTGCCTTCACATTGAAATCTGGATGGGAAATTCGTTCCTCTGACCTCTTCAGACTAAAATGCATCGATTTGTCATCTTTCACCTTTTTCTCTCCCTTTTCTGTTCATTTAGCAATGTTGGGCTTGTCCTCTGGACAAAAATCATTTATTCACCCATTCATTCATGAACGAGAAGGATGGGACTTGGAATTTCACAGCTGTGAGGCCTAATCCTGTCTTAGCCACTCTATCCATCAGATTGGGCTAGGCTATGCTGCAGTGATAATCCCCAGTCTCAGGGGCTTAACCCCTGAGAAGGTGTACTTCACTGTCTTGTATGATGTCCACTGGGGCTGGGAACTCTCCTCCAGATCACAGGACCTCGACTGAGGAATATTCTCCACTTGGTGCATCATTGCGTACTGAGGCAAGAGGGAGGGAATGTGACCACTCACGCCTTTCTTTCATGGTCTTTCTCCTGGAAGTGACACACATCGCTTCCTCCTGAGTTTTATTGTCCACGTCAGATCTCGAGACTGCAGTCCCACCAAGGGCCTGGAAGGAGAACAGGAACGTTAGCCCAGAGCTCTGATGGCTAAAAAGCCATTTGCAGTATCTGTATGACCTTAGATCATCAGGACCCTTGCTCTCAACCTCAGTTTTATCTGTGTATTATAGTACTGTCTAAAATAGGGCTAATAACAGCACCTGTCTCGCTAGCTATTGTGAGGATTTAAAAAGATGATGCCTGGGTATCAGTTACCTAGTGCTGTGTAACAAACAGTGGTGACTTACACAAGTACTTATTTAGCTCCCTGTTTGACAATTTAGACAGGGTCCTTCTGGACAGTTTTTCTGGGCTTAGCTGGGCTCTCCCCATTTTGTGTGGCTAACTCTAGGTCATCCTGGTGACTGTTTCTGGAGGTTGTCTGACTGTTGTCTGTCTTTCGTGGCATCCTTAATTCTTTAGCATGCTAGCTCAGTCTTAGTCTCATGGTGCAGTGAGGCAACCAAGAAAGAGAGCAAAAGAAGAGGAGGAGTCTCAAAGCTGAGGCTTGGAATTCTCAGAGGATCGTGTCTTCTGCATCCTATCAGCCAGCAAAGAAAGTTCACAAAGTTGACCCAGATTGAAATGGTCTGGAGATAGGTTTTCTATCTTGCTGGAGAGAGTGGTGAAGCCACACTGGAAAGCTTGTGGAGACAGAGTTGGGGCTATTTGGGCAGTTAGAGAACCACAGTCTGCTCTCTGGGCAAAATTATTCACATCTCTTTTACATGCAAAATATACTCATTGCCTGTGTTATCCAGTGATGTTATAATACAGGGTCTTGTGATCTACATAAAACCCAGAGGTAGCACTTTTGATCTGGAGACCTAATGAGGAAAAAAGACAAGTGATCTGTCTCCCACATACCTAACTTTTGGTGTTGAAACAGGGACAGCAAAGCAGGATGATGTAATAGCAGGAATATTCCAATTTGAAACCGACTAGGCTCTACTCCACAATAATCCTGAAATCCTTCTGGGCAGAAATGTGGCCTAGGCTCCCCACTTTGGAGCAAGGAGTGTTCCTAAATGAGACCCTGGTTCTGGAAGTGCTGTCCCATTCATGGTTTTTCACAGCTCTCGCCTCTACCATCTGGGCCCTTGACTCCGCGCTGAGGCATGTTTTCTTGGCCATCACACCCCATGGTGTGGGAGGAAATGGTCTATACTGGTTCCAGAGTAGTTTTCTCAGCCCATCCCCTGACATAGAGGATCAGGGATCCAGACCCCTTTATGCATTCAGAAGAGCCTTGCTTCCTTTTGGCCCCGGCCAACTGTGCTTTACCGCACAACTCATGTTAACAACATTGTGGCATTTCTGTATATTTCATGATAGCCCCCTTCACGCTCAAAATCCACACTCACAATTATTTCAGTGTCTCCCTGTCTCTCTAGAGTTACTGCTGTGATGAGATTAGGCTTCTGTAGGATCTTGCCTTTAAGCATCCTAAAGCCCATTTGTTCATCTGGAAAACTCTGCTGGGAAGTGTGCTTATTCTTTCACATGTCATAACAAGAGATCTTAGAGCCGCACACTGATTTGAACAACGGCCCCAAGCTTCATTATTTTTCACAGCTTTGATGGGCAGTACTTGACACCCGACAAAGGGCACGTATTTAAAATCTCAGTTTTGACATATGTGTATGCCTGTGACATCATTACCATCATCAAGATAATGAATGTATGCATCATACCCCAAAACCTTTTGGGGGCCTTTTGTATCTCTTCCTCTCACCCCCTCCCCATCCTGGGCAAATACTTTCTGCTCTCTGCTGCTGAAGGTTTGTTTGTATTGAGCAAATTGAATAGGGTTGCCTTGGCTAGGCTTTCATATAAATGGAATTGTCTAGTTTGTATAGTTCTTTGTTTTGCTTAAATTCTTTTGCTTAGCAGATTTATTTTGAGATCATCCCTAGTGCTGCATTTATCAATACTTTATTCCTTTTTATTGCTGAGTAGTATTGTGTTACATAGATGGAGCAACATTTGTTCATCCAGTCACCTATGGCCGCATAATCTGGTTGGGTCAAGTTTGGGGCTGTTACCTATAAAGCTACAGTGACTATTCACATACAGGCTTTTTATTTCTCCTGGTTAAATACCCAGGAGTGGAGCGGCTGGGACACATGAAAGCTATACAGCTATACAGTATTATTTATAATTTAACATTCCTAACTGTACCCAGAGACTTCCAGCGGGTCTCCATCCTCTGTGACACTCAGTATGGCAGTGTTGTAAATTTCAGGCACTCTGCAGGTGTGTAATGTATCTCAGGGTGGTTTAGATTTGCATTTCCCTAATGACTAAAGATGTTGAATATTTTTTCAAATGCTTAATTGCCACCCATATATATTCTTCCAGAAAATGGTCAAATTTTTGCCCATTTTTAAGTGGAATTGTTTGAGAGTTTGTATTGAGACTTCTTTTTTTTTTTTTTTTTTAAAGATTTTATTTATTTATTTGACAGAGAGAGAGAGATCACAAGTAGGCAGAGAGGCAGGCAGAGAGAGAGGAAGGGAAGCAGGCCCCCTGCTGAGCAGAGAGCCCGAAGTGGGACTTGATCCCAGGACCCTGAGATCATGACCTGAGCCGAAGGCAGCGGCTTAACCCACTGAGCCACCCAGGCACCCGTATTGAGACTTCTTTAGATACTGTGGATACAAGTTCTTTGTCAGATGACTTCTGCATGTTTCCTCCCAGGCTGTGGCTTGTCTTTTAATTCTTTTAATTCTTTAATTCTTTTAATTCTTTCTTTATTTTTTAAAGATTTTATTTATTTATTTGACAGAGAGATCACAAGTAGGCAGAGAGGCAGGCAGAGAAAGAGGAGGAAGCAGGCTCCCTGCTGAGCAGAGAGCCTGATGTGGGGCTCCATCCCAGGATCCTGGGATCATGACCTGAGCTGAAGGCAGAGGCTTTAACCCACTGAGCCACCCAGGCACCCTTTTAATAGTGTTTTAGAAGAACAGTAGCACTTAACTTTGATGGAGTTCACTTTGTCAGTCTGTCCTTTTAAGGCTTATATATTTACCATTGTGTCTACAATCTTTACCCAAAGTCAGGGAGATTTTGTGCTATGTTTTCTACTAGAAATTTTGAAGATTTAAGTTTTACATTTATAGGTCTGTGGTCCACTTGGCTTAAATTTTTTTGCATGATGCAAGATACGGACCAAAGTTGTTTTCATTTTTATTCGTTAAATAATTGCTTGTGGATATCCAATTGTTCCAGCCCTTTCATGGGCAGACTACCCCTCATCTGATGGACTGCCTTCACACTTTCGTCAAAAATCAACTCACTGGCAAGAGCACTTCTTGACAGGGACTTTTGGAGGTCTACTCCTCCATAAAAGTAAAGAGAGCACTGGCTAAAATTGTCAGAATTAACTCTTTCTGAACTCTGGGAAGTAACCAAAAGCTTGATATGAGGAGGGTTCATGCTTCAGTAAATACCAACATTGCTACATTAAAAAAATTCTTTTTAATTTTTTAATTAACATATAATGTATTATTAGCCCCAGGGGTACAGGTCTATGAATCGCCGGGTTTACACACTTCATAGCACTCACCATAGCACATACCCTCCCCAGTGTCCATAATCCAACCACCCTCTCCCTACCGCCCGCCCCCCCCCGCCGCAACCCTCAGTTTGTTTTGTGAGATTGAGAGTCTTTTAGGGTGTGTCTCCCTTCTGATCCCATCTTGTTTCATTTATTCTTTTCGTACCCCCCAAACTCCCCATGTTGCCTCTCAACTTCCTTATAGCAGGGAGATCATATGATAATTGTCTTTCTCTGATTGACTTATTTCTCTGAGCATAGCATGACTACATTTTAACTCACTTTTCCCCCATCTTCTTCTTCTATTTGCATCCCATCCTTCAGGAGCAGGATATAAGCTGTAGCTCCAGTGAGTAGGGACCTGAGATGGAGAGGGGGTGCCTGGCCCAGGGGAGCATGTAGGTCCTTCCTCCATACATGGGCCTCTCAGGAGCTGTGTGTGTAGCTGGAACATAGAGGCCTCATGGGCTGCGATGTGGAGGAGGCCTCAGAATGGACTGGACCCAGGTCTTGTGCAACTAGAAATAAAAGAACCAGAAGTATGCCTTTATCTGGAGGTCAATGCGAAGCTTTTGGTGACTCTTAATTGAGAGCAGAGAAGCTTAGCTTAGCACTTTGGAGTCCTTCTGGGTATAACAGGGAGATCAGCCTAGAGCATGGAGTGGATGGGGCTCTAGTTCCAGAACAACCATGCTTTCTGGACAAAAGCTGGTGAAATCAGATCCTTGGGATTATTGCTTGAGCTAGGGATGATCTCTTCTGGACTTGCTTTAGTATCAAAGTATGAGGGTGGGTATTTGAGATAATGTAATAACAAGATCCTTTACATCTTCTAGAGCCTCTGTAGAAGCCTGGCTCAAGGGGGTCCCAGGCCAGAGCTGTCAGGGGGAGCTGCTCAGAGGACAGGACCCACTCCAGCCCTGCCTGACCCCAGACCATGGCAGAATTATCACACATATCACACCTTTCTGCCACCCATCCTGTTGTGAAATCACAAAAGCATAGTCCTCCTGAATGCTTTCATTTTCAGTAGAAACAGGCCAGGCTGTGAAGAAGTACTCAGGGAGGATGAGACTCTCGGCTGCAAGGTGGCTGCCTGGAACCTCACTTTTATACTTGGTCTCTGATTTGTGACTTCTTTTGCCCCACCCACATGCCAGGAAGATCTGGACCTGAATGGCTGACTCCCCTCCCCAGGAATGAGTATTTACAAGAGGAGCCAGGGAAGGGTCTTCGGTGCCCAACCCTACAGAGTGACCTTAGGCTGTTGAACAAGCAATTTGGGAAAAGGGATTTTTCTGGTGCTGCTGAAATCCTATCAGTGAGGCCTCCAATTATGCCACCTGTATGAGGCTCTAATTATTAAAATATCCTGAATTGTGATGCTAATAGCAAATTTGTTAAATGGGAATGAATTTTTAATGTCATAATTTGCCTTTTGCTTTTCATCTGATTCATTTTCTTTCTAGATGTCATTTCATAAGAGCAAATGAATGTTAGAAACATTTCTTGCCCTTTCTGTTTGTGACATATTTAGTTAGATTTCATTACATCTTGGAATTTGGGGGGACTTGTCTAAGAGCAGCATAACGATGGGCTCATGCTTATTTGCTGGAGTGCCAGCTGACGTCATCCACCCCTGCCCCGAGAATCACAGCCTCCCCTCCAGCTTGCTGATGCCACAAGGCAGAGCATATGGGACTTGGCCGGAGCTGGAGGTGTCACCCCTAAAGGGACCCAAGTGTCCCCAAGCCCAGCCAGTCTGTAGCGGCTCATGAGGTCACGTTAGCAAAACCCAACCATCAGAAGGTCTCTCACACCACTGGCCGATTGGGCTTTTGGCCTTTCCTGCATGATTTAGCAGGTCCCTGGGTGTACCTCTTGGGTACACCCAGGGACCTGCTAAAGGTTAGATTAGATCATGCCTTCACCTTGCCAAGTCTGATGGAGATGGATCTGTGTGGCATCTGTGGCAGAAGAGAGGAGTTACTTCTGTCTTCTCTGTACACTTGACAGCAGGTTCAGGTATGCAGCAGTTAGTGAAACAAATTGACATTTTGAGTTACAACCCTCTCCTGGTCAGGCTAAAGGAATTGGGGAAGGTTTGATTACCATGGTGTCCACCTGTATTCAGAATCACTCCTACCCTCTGACTCCGTGCAGCTCTACCTTCCCACGGAATAAGTGGTCTTCCAGCAAGTCCCCCTGTCCCTGGGTGATGGGCTTGTGCTAACCCCTCACCCCAGTCTGTAAAGGCACTGGCAGTGACTGACCCAGGGTAGTGAGCCCAGCTCAGGAATAAATTCCAGTATGTAACACACAGCCTGTAAATACATTCAGGTGTTGGAAATCTTCCTTAATGTTAGGTCGATGAGTTAAGACAAGTTTGGCCAGTACTGCCACAAGGAACCTCTTGGCCAGTCACTGGTTCACTCACCACTAATATGGAAGTGAGAGATGTCAGGCATGGAAGGTGAAGTGAGTCTCTGACTAATCTGGGCCTCATGATTCCCAATGAATAGAATTTTGTTTGTTCATTCAACAGATATGTCGTAAGTATCTACGGCGTGACAGGCACCATTCTAAGTGAGTGGACATTGCAGTGAGCAAAACAGATAAAGATTTCTACTCCTTAGGACTTATATTCTAGTAGGAAAAAAAGGTAAGAAACAAGTGCAATGGAAAATATGTCAGATGAGGATAGGTGCTAGGAGGAAAGATGCAGCAGGGAAGGAACCAGGGCTGGGAGCGAGGATGTTAGACCTATAAGTAGTTGGAGTGATGCTGGAGCAGAGACTTTGTGAAGTGAGAAAGCCTTGCAGATGGCTGGGAAAGAGCACTTCAAGGAGAGGAGCAGCAGTGCAAATGTCCTGGGGTCGAAACAGTCCTGGTATACTTAACTCACTCAACTGAAGATAAGTCGGGGAGTGTGGTAGGAGATGAAGTTGAAGAGAGTTTTTTGGGCCATGTTAAGGACTTTGCTTTGAGGCTGACTGATTTGGGAAGACATAGGAGGTTTAGAGCATTAAAGAAACATTACCCTCTTTATGTTTTTAATAGGACCATTCTGGTTGTGGTGTTAAAATGAGACTGTACGTGGACAAGGTCAGACTCAGAAAGAAGACCATGACAAAAATTTAGGCAGATTTTGCTTCTTTTCCTTTTGATTAAGATCAAGTTTAAAAATTTAGGCAGGCAATGGTGATGGCTTGGACTAGGGTTATAATGGCAGAAGGGTAACGGATGGTTGTACTCTGGACATAGCTTGAAGGTGGGGCCAACAGAGCTTAGCTGATGGGTTGGGAGTGGAAGGTGAGAGAAAGAGCAGAGTCAAGGGGATCTGCAAAGGCTTTGCCCCGAGAAACCAGCAGCACAGGGCTGCCCTTTGTTGAGTCAGAGGAGTCAGGGAAGAGCAGACCTGCATCCGATCAGGAATTAGGTTTTGGACATGCTCAGTTTGCAGTACCTGAGAGATAACCAAGTGCAGATGGCAAATAGGTGCTTGGCTCTGTGAGCTGAGAACTCGGGGTGGAGAGAGGAATTTGGGAATCATCAGCCCTGGGAGGTTCTCTATGGCCAGGGGATTATAGTAGATCAGAATTCAAATGCCGGGGAAATACTGCTTTTTTAAACATACAACTGTAGCCGTGTTTTCAGCAAGGGAAGGACAGCACGAAAGAAATGCTTCTCCGTGTGGGAACAACTTTCTTAAATTCTGTTCAGTTTCTTTGTGCAGTTGTGTGTTTTGATTCTGAATAAAAGGGAAAAAAAGTTTTTACTGTTAAGGAAGGGAGATTAGCATGGAATTGCTTCAAAATCAGATTCAAACTGTGTTCCCCACTTGAGGTGTTTCAGAGAGGAGAACAGCCCAGGAGAGCAGAGCATTGCACTAGAAGGTCCTTCTGTGCAGTCATGAAAAGGGAAAATGGTGCTTAGAGCAACCAGGGTTCTGGAAATAGGCTTTTTTTTTTTTTTCTTTTTTAAACAGTGAATGGTTGAGAAGAAGCTTTTAACATTTTAAATAGCCCTTAACCATGGATATTTATTTCTGTGAACTGATTTACATATAATTAGAATACCTACAGATTTTAAGGGGGAAATCCATCCTATTCTGAGCTATAGAAATATAATGTCGGAGGCTTTTCAGGGACTAGAGAACAATAAAATAGAAGAAAAATACCAGAGTTCAATTTCTTTTATAATTCAGTATTTTCAAGGCTTTCAAATACATTTTTTTAAAGTAGTTATGGGGATGTGGTTCTATATTTTCCATCAATTTTCTAATTAAAACAGGATTTGGAAAGAAAGTGTTTTGCTCGCTGATTCTTTACATTGGAGATGCTCTAACATGAGTTTCATAATAGTGTAATATAATATCCGAGCAGCTTGGCTGGTTTACTTGCAGATGAGATTGTGCTGGGTCTTACAAGCTATTCCTTTAGTGATTATCTTTTTTTTTTTTTTAATTGGTGGGAAATACAACATGTAGAATGGTTTGGTGGTTTCTTATAAAACCAAATGTATTTTTTTAAAAGATTTTATTTATTTATTTGTCAGAGAGAGACTGAAAGAGCACAAGTAGGGGGAGTGGCTGGCAGAGGCAGAGGGAGAAGCAGACTCCCCGCTGAGCAGGGAGCCCCTTGCAGGACTCAATCCCAGGACCCCGGAATCATGACCTGAACTGAAGGCAGATACTTAACCAACGGAGCCACCCAGGCATCCCAAACTAAACATATTCTTTCCACACAGTCCAGCAGTCATGATCCTTAGTAGTTACCCAAAGGAGAGGAAGATTTATGTCCACACAAAAACCTGCACACAGATATCTATAGAAACTTTATCAATAATTGCAAAAACTTGGAAGCAACCAAGATATTCTTCAGTAGGTGAATGAATATATAAACTGTGGTCCATTCAGGCAGTAGAATATTATTCAGCACTAAAATGAAATAAACTATCAAGCCATGAAAAGGCATGAAGGAAACTTAAATGCATATTACTGAAATCTGAAAAAATTATATACTGTGTGATCCCAGCTATAAGACAATCCAGAAAAGGCAAAACTATGGAGACAGTAAAAAGAATCAGTGGCTGCCAGGGATTGTGGGGGAGGGCATGGAGACATGAGTAGGTGGAGCACGGAGGACTTTTAGGGCAGTGAGAATACTCCGTGTGATAACATAATGATAGGTGCATGTCATGATGCATTTGTCCAAATGCACAGAATCTACAGTATCACGAGCGAGCCCCAATGTAAGCTATGGACTGGGTCGTTGTGATGTGTCCACGTAGGTTCATCAATTGTAACAAAGGCACCACTCTGATGGGTGATGTTGATAATGAGGTAAATTATGCCTGTGTAGGAGGCAGGAGATATATGGGAAATCTGTATCTTCCCTTCAGTTTTGCTCTGAACTAAAACTGCTCTGAAAAAATAAAGTCTTAATGAAAAAGGAAGGAAGGGGGGGGGAAGAAGGGAAGGAAGGAAGGAAGGAAGGAAGGAAGGAAGGAAGGAAAGAGAAAGGAAGAAGGAGGGGAGAGAAGAAGGAAGGAGGAATTCTTGATTCCCTTTCCTCTTCCTGATGTGACAAGATAGAATGGGGTAGGGTTAATTTCTTTTTTTTTTTTTTTTAAGATTTTATTTATTCATTTGAGAGACAGAGATCACAAGTAGGCAGAGAGGCAGGCAGAGAGAGAGGGGGAAGCAGGCTCCCCTCTGAGCAGAGAGCCTGATGCGGGACTTGATCCCAGGACCCTGAGATTGTGATCTGAGCTGAAGGCAGAGGCTTAACCCACTGAGCCACACAGGCTTCCGGTAGAGTTGATTTCTAAGTCACCATGAAATATGTCCTGACCTACCTCATTGGAACCCTGGTGAGAATAAGAAGTAAACTTTTGCTGGGTTCAGCTACGGAGATTTAAGGGTTGAGGCATTACTGCAACATAGCAGAGCTTAGCCTAACTAATAAAATTCCTTTCTCAAAGCCACTATCCCTCCTCATGGAGTCTTGGTCTGTAGTGTGGTTTGGGTCCAAAAGGACACGTACCTCAGAAAGGAGCCTCAGTGGAGTCTGTTTGGGGCCATTGCAACACTGTGTGTTGAGGACCAGATTTCCTGAGTGGTGGCTACTAGTGGATGTTGGAGTCAGCTTCTTAGCTCTGGCCAGGTGGATGCATGGCATGCTGATGCAATTCGGTTTTTGTCATTTGCATGAAATTGAGTTGGTCTCAATCCCTAATCAAGGAGACAGGATCTTCCGTAGAAAGAACAACATCTCACATAAAATTGTGTGTATTGGGTCATCTTTCATCTACCTTTGAAGTGATTCATGACTCTCTAAGCTAATAAAACACCTTGCTGAAATAAAATGATCCATCCAAGCAAATAAAAACTCTGACAGAGTTACTGGATGGCATTTCCTAGGGAGCTATAACTATGATAGCTAGTTCATTGAGAACTAAGTAGAAAACCCAAACACTGACAAAGCTGCAAACGAGAAATGGATCGCCATTGAGGGGGAGTCTGTGCCAGGAAGCACTCTGAGGTCATAAAATATATGGGCTCCCAGTGCAAGAGGACTTGAAGTGGGCACCCAGGCTGGCTTCTTGCCTTGGGCATGCCATAGCCATCATTCACTCGGCTTCACATGTTTCCAGAGCTTCTCTGTCACCCCCACCCTGTGCCAGGCTTCGGGGGGGTTGTGGAAGCAGCAAAACTTGTGCTTTTAAGAGGCCTGAAGATCTGCTGGGAGACATGAGGAACCCCAGAAGAGCTAATGGGCTCAGGGGAGCAGATACATGCTAATGGAGTTAAAAAATTACAAAAGAGGGGCCTGGGGCACCTGGGAGGCTCAGGAGGATGGAGCCCCATGATGGTGATGGGCTCCACACTCAGCACCGTCTACTTGAGACTCTCTCTCTCCTTCTCCCTCTTCCCCGCCCCCCATTCCCACTCCCTCTCCTTCTTTCTCTCTCTCAAATAAATAAAGCTTAAAAAAAGAAGGGAGCAGCACTCCAATGAAAATATTAAGGTCCCCACCTCCAGCGTCCTCACTGTTGGTATCATCTTCTGCGAGTGGGATGGGAGGGCATTGATTGGGACCCTTTATACCATTCTTGACAGATGGTCATTTGATCCATGTTCAGGTATCTCCAGGGTTTGGGAACTTATGGCCTGTCAAAAGCAGGCATGGTGGACAATTGTTTATATTGAGTTGAGAACTGCTTTCATCCAGCTTCTACCTACAGATCTAAGACTTGCCCTCGGGATTAATACAGTGTGAGTCAAATCTCTTTCCCAGCGGCCCTGCAGATACCCGCTCCCAGCAACCAGGCCGCGTCTCCCCACACAGACACACAGCTCCACACACCTTCTCTGAAGGCTGAGCTCCCAGCATAACTCAGAAACACAGCCTGGCTTCGAGACACCTCACCTCCTGGATGGCCTCCCTGCCTTGTATTAGCTGTTATAGGGGGTACTGGTGAGATACCCTCTGCTTCTGCTTCCCCTCTAAGCACCCCTCTTGCCCACAGCAGGTGATAGAGCACTTCCGGCTTTAACAGTCTCATGGCTCAAACTTTGCTCCTGGAGTGAAGTCCCTGGAAAACTCCCCTTTCTGGCCCAACTCCTCCCTCATTCAAGCACCACAGAAAGGCAGGCCATGCCATTAACACTGTATGTGTGAAAGCTAATCCCATTTTTCTCCTGATGTCGGTAATATACACAAGGCCTGTGTTAACTCTTCTGTTCTCAAGTCAGGAAGCTGTTCTCTGGGCCCCATGGCAGGATATTGGTGAAGGATAGGAGATCTGTAATTTTTTTTTTTTTTAATAGTTTGAGGCCCACCAGCATTTGCAAAACTCGTGCCTTGAGTGTGCATACATGCATTCCTTGTGCGGCAGCTTCCTCCAGTGATAATTGTGCTATGATAGTGCAGTGTCAAAACTGGGAAAGTGGTGTTGACACAATAGTTTTTAACTCAGTTACAGATCTTCCTGGGATTTCAGCAGCATTCCTGTATAAGCGTGTGCACATGCACGTGCGCGTGTGTGTGTATAGCTCCACGGTATTTCATTACACGTGTAGACTCAGTAACTTACCACAACCATGCATCAAACTGTTCTGACCCCCAAAGAAACTCTCTCAACTTAGCCCCTAATAATCACATCCTTCCCCCAACCCTACTTCCTGATCTGTTCTCTAGCGTTATAATTCTGTCCCTCTGAGAATGCTTTTTCAATGAAATCATATGGTATATAAGCCTTTGAGGTTGCCTTTTCCCTCCACTCTGCGTAATGCCCACTGGTATCTTTTGCTTCCATGTACTCGTGATCATAAAGAACTGTCTCATTTTATATTTTTGTTTTGTACAATGCAACAAGAACTTCTCGATGC
The DNA here is from genome assembly GCF_009829155.1 of Mustela erminea. Taxonomy (NCBI): domain Eukaryota; kingdom Metazoa; phylum Chordata; class Mammalia; order Carnivora; family Mustelidae; genus Mustela; species Mustela erminea. The sequence continues at coordinate 92,828,442 of NC_045616.1, forward strand.
ATACAGTTGAATACATGAGCCATTGCGTTAAGGGGAGGAGAGCAACGCATGCCCCCATGGCCAGTACATGGAGCATGAGTTGTGACCCCACGAGGCTCTCCCGGCCTGACCTTGTGGAGATCCCGGGGGCTCTGGGAGTGTGAGTGGCATAACCCGAGCATTTGCCCTTCTCTCCTGTCTCTATGCTTTAAAACACTAACATTGTTCATAGCCTGAAGATTTTAGTATTTTGAAAAGGGAGGCATAAAAATCAAGAGTAATTAAACCTGTCAACCTATAGGGTTTTTTTCAGGGAAGCATTTTAGCAGGGACAATGGGCTGTCATATTTCTAGCTCCCTCCATGGTACATGACTTCAAAAGGTGCCTGTATTCTATAATTGTCTGATCTGGAGAAAAGTTAGACAAATTCAGATTCTAACCTTACTTTGTTCAACTCAGAAGTGATTAGCCACAGAGTGAAAATACCCACAGCGATTTGGCAAATAATAGTATCACTGCTGAGCATTTCTACTATAAATGAAAAAGTAAAGTATGTAAAAAGTAAAGATTAGATGGAAAAGAGAAATGCTCATGGTTTAGGAATGTAAATGATTATTTAGTGAGCGTATCTATTTACAGCATTGTACTCTGAAAAGAATTTGGTTTATTTCTCCACCTTTTGAGAAATCTGGGAAGTTTAATGGAATGTGAATTTTCTAAAGCAATCCTCAAAAAATACATATTTCTTGGTCTTAGATCCACTAATGTGTTTCATAGGTGAAGCCCAGTAAAACTCAAGATGTTTTACAGATATAATCAAGCATACATATATGGTTGGATTCTGGTGACATAATTGTTTTTTTAAATTCAACAAATATTTACTGAATGACTACTTTGTGAAATGCCTCCCTGCTCAGTGTCCAATAAATATTTGCTGAATGAATGAACAAACGAATGAGTGTACAAGGACAAGTTAATAAGAATGTGGCCAGATATCTTGGCTTTTTAAATGAAGCAAATGATGCCAACTTCAGGATAACCCAGAAGTCCATAAAGAATCTGTTATTATCCACCTACTTCATTGCAAAGTTGTCTTTGGGAACCAGATCTTCGTATTTTGTTTAAACCCCTTCTAAGACATAATTAATAAAGAGCAAAGATGAGGTATTATGTATCCACTGGAAACCACTTTTCATGTTTTCTCAACAGAGAAAATAGTGATGCTTTCTCTTCCGTTAGCACTACCAAGTTGGGCTGTGAGAGTAATGTTAATGCTACTGCCAGTACTAATGCTGGTTGTTATACTCACACTAACACTAAGCAACTACTTTTTTGAGCTCTTGTTAAGTACCAGGCTCTGTGCTAAGCATGTGACAAGGAAGGTGTTGTTCTGTCTTCACCACCACCTTGGGAAGCCAGTGCTAATGTCTTTACAAATGAGGAAATGGAAGCTCAGAGCACTTAGCTTTCTTCTGAAGGTTACAGTGACAGTGAGGTGTAAAATCCGGGTTTGAACATGGATGATTGTCTCCAAAGCAGAAGCTCGTAGCCTCCGCTGCCATTTCTGTACTGCTCCATTTCTAGCCGTTAAAGCCAGTGTAGATTGCATGAGAACTGGGCATCTGTGGATTTACTGTAGCTCTTTGCGAACAACAGTAATGGCTTTTTTCCCTTCAAGGATTTCCCCACTTACATGCCTTCTTTGACCCAGGGAATTAATGAGAGCAATTGTGCATAAGAGAAAATTAAGAGAGTGAGCAAATATATAGGCAGGCGAAGTGGAGAAGTGGGAGGACCCGGGAACCAGGTGGTCATGTGGACATCAGTTTGCGCTTACCCACTGTCAAGGCCTAGGGAGACAGGGCAAGGTGGGGACAGTGTGAATTGTGGATTTATGAACTGAGAGAAAATGGGCTGTTTATAGACACCTGGGTCCACGCTGAGTGCAAGCCCTGTGGCCTTGACCGCATTTTGACACACAGGATGCAGAAGACCAGTGGGAACAGTGTGACTGCCGTTAAGGCCAACCTCTGTCCTTGGCATCCACTGGCTGAGGAATTATCACCTTCCAAACTCAGCTTACATATAACTTCAGACAGAGCAATTTCTCTTGCTGGATGTTCCTGAGGTGCTCTGTACTTCCCCTGTTCTCTAATTTTTACTTAAATTCAATTTAGTTAACATACAGTGTATTATTAGTTTCAGGGGTAGAATTTAGTGACTTCTCAGTTGTGTACAACACCCGGTGCTCATTACATCAAGTGTCCTACTTCATGCCCATCACCCAACCAACCCATTCCCCTACCTCCCTTCCCCTCCAGCAACCCTCAGTTTGTTTGCTAGGGTTAAGAGTCTCTTATGGTTTGCCTTGTCATTGCTTTTTAAACTATTTGTCTGGCCTTGAACCCTAAGAGTGCAAGATGATAGTCAACTTGTTCACAGCTTTGAACTCAAGATGAAAAGAAGGCCTAGAACACAGTGATTGCTTAGTAAATAATCATGAACTAATCTCAAATGCTTTCCCAAGCAAGGGAAGAAAGAAATGCTCTGGGGACATTTCATTTGCAAGGAGAAAGGAAACCTAGAGTTTTTCTTTCTCTCTGAATTTGAGCACATTGGGTATGTAGGACTCCTGGCTTTATTCCCTCAGACGCTCACTCCTTTTGTGGATTTTATCCGTTCATCTCACTCTTTCTCTTTTTTTTCTGTTCCTTGCTGACCTCTTGCTCCTTCAATTATTTCTTTCCTTGTCCCTTTCCTTTGCTCCATGTCTTTGGTTTTATTTTGTCTATTTCTCTGAAATTTTTTCTCTGGAGGACAAAAATGTATATTGATAGCTTAAGAAATTGATACTACCATTCTTAATAACTTAAGAACAACTACCAAGACAATAAAAACAATGTATAACTTCCGAACCAGCTGAAGAAAATTACATCTACCCAGCAGAATATACCAAAGTTGGGGGAGGGGTGGAGAAGATATGGAAGTTTGGAAGCATAAAAAAGGCAGAAATAAATATTACTACAAAAGGAATTATAAGTAAATAGTTAAAACTTATTAACCAAAGTATAAAGAAAGACTCTATAATTGAATTAAAAAGATAAAATTAAGCAATGTATTTCCTGTAAGATACATATTAAAACCAAAAATATATAGAAAGGGAAGATAGAAAAAGATTTACCAAAAAAATAAGCCCTGGTAAAGATTGTAATATCAAAGAAATAACAATTGAAGACATCAAATATTAGAAGGGGAAAATAAAGATGTCATCTATTGGTAAAATAAATAATATATCAAGAAATACAGTGAATATGAATATATATGTCCCATATAATATAAACTCAGAATACATAAGGCAATAAGTGACAGATGTATGATGAAAAATAATAAATTGAAGTGTTAGTTGAAGACTAACACTTCCTCACCAATATGAGTAGTTGAAATATAAAAATAGACAAAGATAGAAGGTTATTATAATGCAGTTTATCTGTCCCAATCTTTCTCCAGGAAACAAAATATTTTCATATACACATGGAACAGACACAATTTATGTGCAAGGCCACAAAAGAAGCTTTAGTAAGACCAGTGGAACAGAGTAGAGAGCCCAGATATGGACCCTCAACTCTATGGTCAAATAATCTTCGACAAAACATGAAAAATATACAGTGGAAAAAAGACAGTCTCTTCAATAAATGGTGCTGGGAAAACTGGACAGCTATATGTAGAAGAATGAAACTCGACCATTCTCTTACACCATACACAAAGATAAACTCGAAATGGATAAAAGACCTCAACGTGAGACAGGAATCCATCAGAACCCTAGAGGAGAATATAGGCAGTAACCTCTTCGATATCAGCCACAGCAACTTCTTTTAAGATATGTCTCCAAAGGCAAAGGAAACAAAAGCGAAAATAAACTTTTGGGACTTCATCAAAATCAAAAGCTTCTGCACAGCAAAGGAAACAGTCAAAAAAACGAAGAGGCAGCCCATGGAATGGGAGAAGATATTTGCAAATGACAGTGCAGACAAAAGGTTGATATCCAGGATCTATAATGAACTCCTCAAACTCAACACACACAAAACAGACAATCATATCAAAAAATGGGCAGAAGATATGAACAGACACTTCTCCAATGAAGACATACAAATGGCTATCAGACACATGAAAAAATGTTCATCACTAGCCATCAGGGAGATTCAAATTAAAACCACATTGAGATATCACCTTACACCAGTTAGAATGGCCAAAATTAACAAGACAGGAAACAACATGTGTTGGAGAGGATGTGGAGAAAGGGGAACCCTCCTACACTGTTGGTGGGAATGCAAGTTGGTGCAGCCACTTTGGAGAACAGTGTGGAGATTCCTCAAGAAATTAAAAATAGAGCTTCCCTATGACCCTGCAATTGCACTACTGGGTATTTACTGCAAAGATACAGATGTAGTGAAAAGAAGGGCCATCTGTACCCCAATGTTTATAGCAGCAATGGCCACAGTCGCCAAACTGTGGAAAGAACCAAGATGCCCTCCAATGGACGAATGGATAAGAAAGATGTGGTCCATATACATTATGGAATATTATGCCTCCATCAGAAAGGATGAATACCCAACTTTTGTATCAACAGGGACGGGACTGGAGGAGATTATGCTGAGTGAAATAGGTCAAGCAGAGAAAGTCAATTATCATATGGTTTCACTTATTTGTGGAGCATAACAAATAGCATGGAGGACAAGGGGAGATGGAGAGGAGAAGGGAGTTGAGGGAAATTGGAAGGGGAAGTAAACCATGAGATACTATGGACTCTGAGAAAAATCTGAGGGTTTTGAAGGGTGGGGGTGGGAGGTTGGGGGAACCAGGTGGTGGTTATTAGAGAGGGCACAAATTGCATGGAGCACTGGGTGTGGTGCAAAAACAATGAATACTATTACGCTGAAAAAAAAAATTAATTTAAAAAAAAAGCTTTAGTAAATGTAAAGGAATCAACATCATTTATACAACACAATGTTGCTGGTCATAATGCAATTAAACTGAAAAATTCTATATGTCTAGATGTATGAAAAATACTGCCAAATATCATTGGGCTGTACAAATAATCAAAGAGAAACTAGAGGTGAGTGGCAATGAAAATATCACATATCAAATTTTGTGGATCATATTCAAACTTACTCAGAGGTAAATGTATAGCTTTAAATATTGCAGAAGTTAGGAAATAATGAGAAAAAGAGAGTTAAGCTTTCGACTTAGAACATTCAAGAGAGAAACAAGGTAAACCTGAATAAGCAAGAAGTACATAAATGAGAATATAGGCAGAAATAAATAAATCTAGAGAACAAAAACAAATAGGAAATGAACAAAACTGAAACTGTTCTTTAGAAAGACTAATGAAATAAATTTGCCTCTGGCGAGATTGATAGGAGAGGGAAAGGAAGAAGAAAATGTGCATAAACAAAATATAAGTGAAAGAATATATATATAGCTATGTGTCAATAAATTGCAGATGCTCTGATGACTACATAACATTGCAGAAAAATGCAAAAATGCTAAAAGTGACCCACAATCTTAGAACTGTAACCCCTAAAGAAACTGAAATGCAATCATCATCACCTTTTTTAAAAAAGCCCCAGCTCCAGATAGTTTTACAGCTATGATTCATTTTTCAGGGAAGAGGTAATCCCAATCTTATAAAGTTGCAACCAAAAAACAGGAGTAGTGGGAAAACTGTTCACATAACTCTGTCAGATCACTGTGCTTTTGATTCCAAAACTGGATGAAAGCAATTCAGGAAAAGAAAATTATAGGCCCATTTCATTATAAACATCCATGTGAAATCCTAAATATATTAGCTAATTAGAGTTAATGGTTTATTTTTTTTAAAACACATGCAGTTTAAATTTAATTTATCCAAGGAATTCAAAAAAGTTTAAACTTCAGAAATTCTGTCAATGTGATTTAATATATTAGCGGAATAAAGGAGAAAAAAATCTCATGACCACCCCAGTAGATGCATTTGATGATGTTCAACCTCTTCATTTAGAAAAAATACTCTGAGAAAATCTGAATAAAGGGAAAATTTCCAATCTTCAAGGTTATCTATTAACAGCTTATTTTTCTTTAGCTCAATTTCTTGCAGCTTAGTTTGTGAAAGAGTTTGAGGGAGCCCAAGTGTGTCTCTATAGAGTAGATTAGATAATATAGGGTCTATACATTTGTTTTTAAAAGAACCTACTTCACAGTAATTGGTAAAAATAAACTAGATTTTTATATGGTAATGCAAATAGATCTTAACATGGCATTGAGTAAAGAAGAATGAAGTAACATTTTGAATTATCAAAACAAACATACATAAAACAGTGACCTACTTTCGTTGGACACTCCCATGTCTCATGGCATTAATAAATATCTTAGAGACAGTTCCTATGTGCAGGGAAGAATAGTATGGGAATAGCAGAGGGGACATAATAAAAAAAAAAAAAAAAGAAAACCAGAGACAAGCCCTGCATAGACCAGTGAAGGTTGTGTGTATTGAATTGAACAATAGGATTCATTCGACTTTGTGCACTGAGGACCCAAAGAATAAAGCAAAAAATCTCCTGTCTATGCCATTGAAGATGGTGACCTGGGTGCCCCCCACTATCACTGGGGGCTAACATTTCTCCAGGCCACGCAGGCTCAGAGTTACTGATCTTGCTACATTCCAGCCCCCCACGGTGCTCCTGCATCCACCATCCCTCTTCCAAGGTGGGCCAGCCCTCCGCACCACATACACACCAGACAGTGCCCAAGGTGTCCCAGGACGGGCTCTTCTGAAGGCTTAGAGCACTGGAGAGGCAAGGGAAGGTGGTATGGTCACAGCAGAGCAGATTCAACCAAATTCTCCATCGAGCTCTAGACTCATGGATCCAGCAGGCCAATAACAGACATTTCAACTATTAAATATCCAAAACTGACTTCTGGATTCCCCACTCGCTGCTCTGAGCTTTCGTCTCCCCTAATCTTTCCATCTCAGTAAATGACTCTTCTTTTTTCCGTCGTTAATCCTTATCAGCTGTAAATTCAAACTGTAGCCTGAATCCAACCCCAATTAAAATGCCACCCTGTGAGTATAATGCTAAGTGAAATAAGTCAGAGAAGAAAAACACCATATGATTTCACACATATGTGGAATTTAAGAAACAAAACAAATGAGCAAAAGAAAGATTGAGAGCAAGAAACCAAGAAACAGACTCTCAATGATAGGGAACAAGAGGGGAGGTGGGTGTGGGATGGGTGAAATAGGTGATGGGGATTAAGGGGTTTCCTTGTCGTGATGAGCACTGGGCAATGTATGGAATGGGTGTATCTAGATTGTAGATAGAGTGTAATGTAACACTCTGTGGTAACTATATTGGAATTAAAATAAAAGAACAGTGTAGCACACAGACATACAAATAAAAGGCCACTCTAGTCCAAGTCGTCATATCTGTCACCTGAACTACTATCCTGGTCTCCTAATTGGTCTTCCTTCTTCTTTTCTTGTCCCCTCAGTCTACTTTCTACCCAGTGACCATAATGATGTCTTAAGGACATGAAGTCACATTCCTGCACTAAAACTTGTGTGGCATCCCCATGATATTTAGATGGAAATGCCAGCTCCATATCATGATACACGTGTCCCTACCTGGTCTAGCCTTACGCCTCCTCTGGCTGCTAGTCTCACCACACTGCTTGAATGAGTCTTAGACACAGCTCTTTGCTGCTTGAGCCCACAGGCTGCTCCCACCTGTAGCTCTCTCACAGGGATCCTTTCTGCCTCGAATGCTCTAGCAGCTGTTATTGGTGCCTTCACCGCATCCCCTTGGGCCTCTATATTTCTGTGCTTGCAATCTGACTTTGACCTGCCAGCAGCTACATCTTCTTGCCCAGGTAGTTTCTCTCAGACAATGTCCTCTGCTCGTGCAAATGCAGGTCAGAAGTGCCAGAGAATCAATGCCTGTGAAAGTAGCCCTCCACCCAGGAGAGGTGAATTGGTATATAAATGCCCCAGCTCTGTCAGCCCTTTGGATGAGAAGGAGATTTAAAGGCATGTGTTTTACACTGGATCCCAAAGGGCCCAGCAGGATGAGGTTCTGTTGACACACAGGGCTCAGTGGCTTGGTGACACACCCATTTGACGCTGCCCTCCCTTCGCTGTTTCACTTTCCCACTCCCTGACCAGGGCTCCCCAGAATCACCTGCCTGTGAATCTTTGTCTCAGTTCTGCTTCTGGGAGAACCCAAACCAGCACAGCACCAACTCCACCAGGTCTCCTGGAGAAACAGCATAGCACAGTGGGTAGGAGGGTAGATTCTAGAGTCATATTGCCAGGGCTTAAAGCCTGGACCCTCTGCTCAATCATTTTTTAACTTGGGCTCTTGTGCTCTATTTTCACATCTGTATAATGAGAAGTAACCAGAGTACTGAGGCCGAGAGCTCTTTCAGTTGGGGTGTTCAAAGTTTACCGGACAACATTTATTGAGTGCTTACTGCATGCCAGTTTATTCTAACTGTAACACATTGATCCCTGATTTTAATCCTCCTAGTGACATATCACTATCTGATACTATATTCCATTTGCTTTGTTCAGCCTTTGCTTACTGTCTCCCTCAATAAGGCCCTTGGTCCAAAAGCAGAAAGACTCACTGTGTACTTGACCACTGTGTGCCTAGCATCTAGAAAATGGCCTAGCTCACAGTAGCTACTCAAGGCACATTTGTTCAGTAAGTGACTCTTAACACCATTCTTAAAAGGCCCTTGAAGAGTCCCCCACTGTGTACCTCTTGCTGGACAACAAAGATGGCATGGCTCGACAGCATCACGTGTTGGAGGTAAGGGCGGGCATCATGGACTTGGAGCCGGGCAGAGACTTGATTGAGTGTTGCACTTGACTCTGACTATATGTGTGGATGGACCCAGGCAGTTAGAGGCTGGAGACAGGATGCCTGCTGGAGCTCTGGTTTAGCCTTAGGTGATGAGAGCTGAAGAGACAGGCAGTACCAAGATCCTGGACACAGGTAGCAGTTGTGGGGAGGAAGGGGTGGGCTTCATCCGTGAGGGAGGAAAGAGGGAGTTTCTGAGGTCTGGAGCCTGGTTCCAGAGTAGATGTAGATCAGTAAGAAATGCAGGAGGAAATGGGGGTGGGGAAGAGGTGGTGAATCTAGTTTGAACTGTGTTAGGTTTGTAAAGTCTCTGGGTCTCCTGATGGGGACAGAGGTTGGTGGCCAGTTAGAAATACTGCCGTACCCCTTAGGACTGAGTTGAGGGATGGGGGTGCAAGTTTGTGCCTGTGTTTCCACATGGAAGAGGCTGAAGCAGCCCAAGGGGACGTGATCACCATGTGTCCAGAGAGAAGTCTCTTGGGCTTCTCCCCCTGGAGAGAATTCTAGACAGCCTTGTGAAGCTCTAGATGGGGCCAGGGCAGCCCTGAGGCCTGTGTTCCCCCTGGGAGTGCCCTGAACCGCAATTTCTCTTCCCTTGCACTTGCACCAGGAACTCTCCCTCAAGGATGTGGGCCATTTACCTCCTCTTCTCTCTCCTTTGCCTGGAATCCCCATGGCTCTGCCCTCAGCACTGGGAGGACTGAAGGTTACTTGACCAGCATCATCAGCAGAAGTCTAGAAGAAATGACAGCAAGAGACTTCACCCAGAGGCACCAGTGAAATGATCCTTGGAAAGCCTCCAGGAATGCAGGCTGTGACGGTTTGTAATCCCAAGCTGTCCAGGGTTGGGTCAAACTACCAACTGGACTGGATTCCCAGTATGAGAACTGTCCCCAGGACTTGGGGGCTGGTAAAAGGCTCAAGTCCAGTCACCTTGGCTTACAATCTCTATTTTGTAGCCCAGTGTCCTCTGGCAGGTTGTGTAACTTCTTTGAGCCTCAGAATTCTAGTATGTAAAATGAGCAAACGAACTGTGCTCCAGAACGCTGTGGCGAGGATTACATGAGCTAAGTGATTTCAAGGACTCCCTATATAATATGCCTGGGTCAATGGTGGCTGTGATGATTATTAGCAAGCACCTTTTTCTCCACCGGGAAAGTGAGCCTAGAGCAAGGGAACAGGTGCGTAAGGTCTGGGAGGGGCATAACAGGAGCTGTGTGGAATTGACTCTTCACCTAGAAATGAGTAAACTGAGCACCCCTCCCCCCCAACTGGAATCTTCTTCCTGCCCAGCGCAAGACCCTTTTTGGCAAGTACAGAAGCTGCAGAGGAGAGGTCTGATGAGCAAGGGAATGAAGGAAGGAAGGAGTCAACAGGGAATAATGAGCCTTCCATGCTGGCCTATAAGCACTGACCTTTCTCTGATTTCATGCTGCAGCTTGTAGGGGGGACATCCGAAATGCTGTCCCGGGAGGTCTCTCAGCTGCATGTGCACACGTGTGTGAGTGTCTCTGTGTGTGCGAGGGCATGTTGAGATTAACATGAGAATAAATCGTTAAGTGTTTAATCTTCTTGGTCCCTGACTGGCCCACTCAACAGACGTTATCAAAGGCATAATTTCACATGCAGTTGTTTTTGGGTTTCCATCCCTCTCAGCGTGAGCAGGGGTAGACTGCAAAGTGTCTCATGAATTAATAAAGAGACATCCACATATTCAGCTTGGATGGCTATATTGACTTCATTTTAGGATTTGACCACAATAAATAGGGAAGAACTCATTTCCTGTCCAAGAGACAGAACCACTAATCCTCAGCAGGAGAGAATAGTTTCTAGATAGGGACCTGAGATGGAGCAGGGAGGGATCCTTTCCTGAGAAAGAGATTTCCAGGGTGTCACCTTGGAATTCTGAGTTTGGGTCCTGTGGAGGTCTCCAACTTGGCCGGGGTGCCTTGAGGTGTGAGCGTCCCCTCAGAAAGTTTGTCTTCTGAGGAAACAGGGCCATAGGGACAAAACACCGTGTGATTTACAGGAGCCTGTGAGTTGGAAGTAATGACGTGTTTGCGCTGGAGGGGATTTTAGAATTCCTGCCCCTCCCTTCACCTTAGTTTCCCACCCACAGAAGGAGGAGGCCAAGCTACATCATTGCTAAAGGCCTTTTTGCACTAGCAACCCACACCTTGACTCAACACTCACGTGCTCTGGGCTATGAACATGCATGTGTGGGTGTGTGTGTCTTGTTTTGTCTAAAGCTTAAGGCAGCATTACTTGACTCACAGGGAGTGAACACGTGTATATGGGGTAATTTCTGGGCAGATGAACCCCATCCCTAGTGTGGACTGTGTATAATTTTATAATCAAAATGAAGCACCTAAAGATGGGATGTGGGCAACATGCCCATTGTTGCCATGATAACCATGGGCACATCTTCTAATTGGTCACATCTTTGTCACATTTATGTTTAGCTAATACATCTATTGAAATAATGTCTGGATATCAGTGTTCATCAGAGTGAGTGGGGATTTTTTTCCTAATTTTTAAAAGTGAGCACTGAGTCCCTTTCTCTGGGCTGCAGTGTTAGCACCCAGCAGACCCTTTGAGGCCTGAAGAAACAAGGGTAATTTGCGTCCTGTGTCTCAGGAGGTGGCCATGCTCAGCTTCTTGCTGGCTTGGTATTATGCCAGGCACACCAAAGGTCATTCATCAATGCTTACTTTATTGAGTTCATAGTGACCCCTCTTTTGGGGGAGAAGGGAGGTGTTAGCCCCAGAAAGGAATAGTTCACCTTGAAAGAGGTTGGTCCTAACACCTTTCTGCCCAGAAGTTGGGACCACTGATTATTAAACCACAGAGCAACTCCTAGAGTTACTGAACTGAATGGGAATGTTCACCCTGGCCCAGACTTTTCCAATTCTTATTTCTGCTTTTTAACTTCGATTTTTCACCTCCTTTATTCTCTTGCTTTTAATTGCCACTCATTGGCATGTACCTTGTTACTCAAATATGACATTTCAGCATCTCCCTCCTGTCTTTCTCTCATACCCCATATCCATCAATTCTTGAGAGTTCTATCTCCAAAATGTATCTTCAGTCCATCTTCTTCTCCCCATCTCTGAGGGGCCACCATATCCTCATTGCTTGCCTAGAAGACTGCAGATATCTACTAACTGGGCTCCCTGCTCTCCTGTGATCTCCCCTCTAAGCTATTTCTCACCAGTAACAGAAAGAATTGACATAACCCCTTCAAGTGTCTCACAGGCTTCCATCCTCATCTGTCAGATGTCTTTTCACCATAGAATAAAATGCCAAGAATTTACTGTGCCCCATAAGTCTGTGTGTCCTGGCAGTCGTTACCTCTCCGACCTCATTCCAATGATAGTGGACTTCTTTGTGTTTCTAGAACAGGCTCGTCTGTTCCCCACCTCTGGACCTTTGGTTTGTCTCCTCTGCCTGGACGCTCTTCCCTGAGAGCTTCCTGTGACTGGCTACCTCTCATCCTTCAGGTCTAAGCTTGAAGGTCACCTCTCAAAGATGCTTGCCCTGACCACCAATCCAAATAAGACACTCTACAGTTTCTCTAAGTATCACTGAACTCACCACAGTCTGTAATGATTTATCTTTGTTCACTTTTTCATTATCTGTTTGTTCTCCTAGACCACATATTCTAGAAGGGTAGGGACCATGTATGTCTTGACTACTGTGGTATCCTCAGAACCTAGTGTATGATCATCCTAAGATGCAATGACAGAGTACTGCAAACGGGATAGTTTAAAATGGTGGGAATTTGTCCTCAAACAGCTCTGAAGGTCGGTAGTACAAAACCGAGGTGTCGGCAGGACCAGTCTCCTATGCAGGGCTCTGGGGGGGATCCCTCCTCGCCTCATGCAGCTCGTTGTCTTGTGGCTGAGTTGTTCAGGTTCTGCCCCCGTGGTCATATTGCATTCACCTCTTCTTTCTGTCAAATCTCCCTGTCCCTCACTGTTGTCAGGACACTTGCCATTGGATTTAGAACCACCCCCCCAGATCATTCAGGATAAACTCCTCCCCTCAAAGTTGTTAGTCACACCTCTTGCCTTTTAAGGTTATATTCACAGGTTCTGGGAATTCGGATGTGGACATATCATTTCAGGGGCCACAAGTCAGCTTGTACTTGGTGAAATGCCTGGTACCTGGGAGGTACTCCAAAAAAATGTTGAATGAATAAATAAATCATCACAGCAAGGGCTTCTGTGATCAGAGAAGCTAGGTGGCTTGCCTCATTGACCGTCACCCATGATTAGAAATATTTGCCCTTAGGCGTCCTTTCCAAGTGGGTGCTCACTGTGCTGCATTAGTATTTGCCTGCACACCTGAAGTGTGTGTTTCACCCATCATCCTGGCACCACAGGTGTCTCTTGGGTGTCTCTCTTTGTTCAGAGACCCTCTGCATCACCCACTGAGGAGGAAAAAGTAGATTCTCTAAAGCAGAAGAGTGGCAGATATTTCAGTTAGAATCTTGAAAGGAAACAGGTTTCACCCCAGTGAATCAGATAAAGAGGTTTTTAATGAGAAGACCATCTGTATTGGTGTAGGAAGGGTGAAGGGGACAAACCGGGATGGGGATGTCCCCAGTGGGAAGTTATTACCACCCCTAGGAAGAAAGGGATGGAGGAGGAGGAAATGTTGACAGAGCCCCGTGAGAGGTAACAATGGAGGGGGGCTGCTTGGCATGAGCTATAGTCACAGAGGGATGATGGAAAAATAGGAAGTAGAGAAATACCCAGGCTGTCTCTCCTACCCCCTGATCTACTGGAGCCCCCCATGGGCAGAGCCCAACCAGAGCCAGAGGAAAAGAGAGCTGGTAGGTGCTGCCCATGGTCCATAGAGGTCAGTTTCCTGGAGCACAGAGCCAGGAAGAAGACAGGGCATGGGTTTGGGGGAGAGGTACATGGAGAATAACGAACAAAGCAGGTTAACCAGTAGCAAGTCTATTCGAGGGATCAGAGATGCAGGAGGCTGGAGGGGCTGTCACCCCGTCCAATGTAAGTGAGCAGTAAGTAAGAAATGTAGGGTTGATCTCTCCTTTCTTCCTTCCCCTACCATTGCCACCCTATGGAGGCAGGGAGTCCACCTCTGTCATTATAACAGTGGCAGTACTGTTGTCATCAGTCTGTGCGTGGGGACCAGTAAGAAGCCAGCCATGTCTGCAAAGTGTCTGGAGGACTCAGACACCGAGCAACACAGAGGAGGAGTCCTGTGGACAGTAGGGGCTGAAGCTCACCAAGCTGGTACCAGCGGGCAGGGAGGGGACTCCAGCAGGAGTTTTTGTTTGTTTGTTTGTTTTTAAAGATTTTACTTATTTATTTGACAGAGAGAGAGAAAGAGGGATCACAAGTAGGCAGAGGGGCAGGCAGAGAGAGAGGAGAAAGCTGGCTCCCCGCTGAGCAGAGAGCCTGATGCGGGACTCGATCCCAGGACCCTGAGATCATGGCCTGAGCCGAAGGCAGAGACTTAACCCACTGATCCACCCAGGTGCCCCTCCAGCAGGAATTTTAATTCCATTCTGGGTTTCATGGGTTCATTCCCTCCCTCTGCCTCAGGATTATAAAAATAAAGTATGGCTTTTTACTTGCCTGTTGGACTAAAGGAGAGGAGAACTAGGATGACCGTTCTCAGCAAGCTTGAACTTGAGTGACCAGAGAGCTGTCTGGCTGAAAGCACAGACTACGTGTCTCCCCTGGACAGCCCAGCGTCTGAGCTGAATGCATGCTCCATCTCCTCACAGAGCACATCCCTGTGGCTTTGGGAATAATGCATTTTACAAAGTACGACACCTTTACCCTTTTCCCACCATCCTTTTAGTTCAGTAAGTTGAATTTAAGGAATTTTCAAAAATTTACTGGAAGAATAAAATGAATCACTGGAAATATTAGAAAAGACGAGTTGCCTCGCTGTGAAGCACTGGAGTAGAGAAAGCTTTGTTGTGTCCTCAGGTCTTCTCTGCAGGCTGTTTTGGGTCTTCCTGAGTTACTGTCAAGCCCTCACCTCCTTCCCTGTGAGCAGGAGGTCATGTTGGCTTCGCTCAGGTTTTCTCTCTGATCCTTGTGAGTTCTGTGGCCTCTGCTGCCTCTAGGGCAGGATCTCACTTCATTAAACAGGACAATCAATTAGGCTTGTTCATGCTGTACTACATCATCGAGCAGTTTCTCTCAAGACAGGGCTAGGTTCTTGTATCTATTGACAGCTCTATGGCAGGGATGCCTTCCAGTGGGCAACCTGCTCTGTCCTGGATTGCAGGCTGAGCCCCGTGTTCATTGTGAGGAAGTCCAGAGGGCTGTGGTGATCATGTGTGCCAAGCCCCTGATTTGGGGAGTCAAGACATCTGGTGCAGAGGGGTGTCCTGTCAGGCACAAAGCCTGAAGGAAGGTCCAAGATGGAACAGAGGTCCCTTGATAAAGACAAAATGGTCCTAGGTCTTGGAAAGCTGTGAAGAACCATCATCCTTTTTTCTTTATGGTAGAAATACCTTTAAGGTTTTGGTCGTTGTACGAGTAAGGAAAACTTCTCATTGCAAGATTTCAAACAATTCAAGTCTGTGTGGAATAGTTGATGAGATTCCTTTACCGTCTCAACCCACAGCGTTAACTTTGCTCTGCTCACAGGGGATATGTCCCGATTTTTAAATGTCTACATCACATACACACACGCATGGCTGCTTTAAAGCTGGGGTCAAACCTACACCTACTTTCCTGTATCCTACTTGTTTTATGGCAGAATGTATGGGCAGCCTCCTGTTTTTATACAGAATCCATTACTGAATGATGTTCAGAAGTGAAATATGCAAAAGGGAATAATCGACGTACATTTTCTCTGGTGATTGCAGTCGCGGAGATCTCAATTATTCTGTCAGCCTGTTCATATGCTCACAATTTGTTCTTCTACTTTGCAGTTGACCACAAAGTCCGTAAGCCTAAGTCCGAGGAGCATCAAATCAGGGCTAAAGACTTTCTCCTTGTGGTGCCCCAGTGATTTGTTTCAATTTTATGAAGCCTCTAAAACCTTGTCTCCTTGTTGTAAATATCAACATTTTAATTTCTCTTCTTCTTAACTCACTTTTATAAGGCAACAAGGATAGGATGCAATAAAACATTCAAGAAAAATTGGGCAAACCTGCCCAGCCAGGCTCTTTAACCTGGGTTGGGGGCTGGCAGTCACTGCCCCCTGCAGACCTCGGGTGTAGCTCCTTCTGTTGCGATCTGAAGGTCCAGACCTGACACTTGAGTGGTGGCTTATGAGGTCTCTATGTGTGGTTTTCAGAAGTATGCACTGTTCCCTTGGGGCACCTGGGTGGTTCAGTAGGTTGTGAGTCTGCCTTCGGCTCAGATCATGATCTCAGGGTCCTGGGATTGAGGTCTGCGTTGGGCTCCCTGCTCAGTGGAGTCGTCTTTGCCTTTTCCCTCTGCTCTCCCCAACTTCTGTGCTCTTTCTCTCTTAAATAAATGAATAAAATCCCCCCTAAAAGGTTGGGGGGAGAAGAAGTATGAGCTGTTCTAAAGTTGAAATGATAAAGTCAATGATATCTATATCCTAGATTTCTTTCTGGCAATGTGAGCTAATTCTGCTCCTTAAGAAGGAAAGAGCTTACTACAAGCGCATCAGGCAGCTCATGGACAGGTTGGGGGCCAAAGAACTGGGTTTGGAGCTCTGCTTTGAAGAACTATAGCCAAACCCACATGGCACAACTGCCCTGATGAGGATACAGCTCCAAGAAGCTCGAGGTACTGCAGCTGGCTTTGCTGAAAACACCCCTGCCCCTAGCACTTCTGTGTCAGAAACAGCCCAGCAGGTCCTAAAGCAGGCCAGTGGGACCACGCTCTGCACCACTGAAATGTGGCCCTCTCTGATCCTGCTTCCTCTCTTCCTTCTTGAAGTGTTGTATGGTACAGATCATTGGTGGAACAGGGTACCCACCTGTGTCCTGGCTACAGAGGAGGCTGGAAGTGAGACTTCTGCTTCTACTTTGGGGAGAAGGTATCATAAGAGGGTTGATTCCCTGAACATTAGAAAGATGGGAAGCGGCTGGGAATGTAGGGAAAAACAAAACAAAACAAAACAAAAACAAAATTTATACTATAATTCATTGAGCAGATCCCTCATCAGCATACATTCATATAATTTCCTTTGCTATTAAAAAATCAGAAGCTGTGTTACAATAAACATCTTCGCATATATGCTATACACACACACATACAAACATGCAAATGTATTTGTATACTTGACTTATTTTTATAGGATTAACTCTCAGGATTAGAAGCCCTCAGGACAGATTGTTTAAAATCTTATATTTTGAGTACACCTTGGGTCAGCATAGCCATGGCAGCTCTTGTCCTTTCTGCCTGTGTCTCCCGACTGTCCCTGTGCACCGCTGCCCAGGGCCCCATGCTGGCCACGACCCCACAGAGGCTGGGTCAGGGATGGGGATTCCCCAGCCCGCCTCACTTCTTGCACACTTCCCAATTACACACTTGTGCCGCCGGTTTAGTGATGCACCCTCTTTGATGTTAGAGGGAAGCACGGACCGTGTTCTTTACAGTTCGAAGCTCTGTGACAAGGTTGACCCAGAGAAGCTCTCAGTAAATTCCCACTTTGCAAAAGACCAGGGCTTAGGCAGTTTGGACCAAATGGAGATTATCATGGCCGTGGAGGAAGAATTTGGTTTGAAGTCGCTGATACAGATGGGGAGGAGTTAATGCATCCCCGAAAACTGTAGGTTACATTGCAGAGAAGAAGGGTGTGTATGAATAAAATACCAAAGCCCCTTTTACCCCTGAGAGAAGAGTCGGAAGATGCTGGTGAGTGTCTGGAAGTGAGAACGCATTTTGGCATTACTGCTGCCTTTGACAGAGTAATTGTGTTTAGACTTGGATTTAAAACGTCTGTTTTGCCCTTGGAAAAAAATGTATAAAACCAAAAAAATCTTATATTTTAATATATTTTATTTTACTTTAAAGATTTTATTTATTTATTTGACAGAGAGAGAGAGACCGTGAGAGAGGGAACACAAGCACGGGGAGTGGGAGAGGGAGAAGCAGGCTTCCCGCCGAGCAGGGAGCCTGATGTGGGGCTTGATACCAGGATCCCAGGATCATGACCCAAGCCAAAGGCAGATGCTCAAAGACTGAGCCACGCAGGTGCCCCTTTAAAGATTTTATTTTATTTTCTTTGTCAGAGAGAGAGAGAACACAAGCAAGGGAAATGGCAAGCGGAGTAGGCAGAGGGAGAAGCAGGCTCCTCGCTAAGCAAAGAGCCTGAGGTGGCACTTGATCCCAGGACCCTGAGATCATGACCTGACCTGAAGGTCACCCAGGCCTTAACTGACTGAGCCACCGAGGTGTCCCCATTTTAATCTATTTATAACATTGTCTTCATAAAACTTGCTGAAATGGCTCTCAACAAAGATAGGTCATGTTTTTGAGGTGTTGCCAAGTTTAGGGAGTTTAAATAATACCCAGATAATAAAGTGGTTAACACATGCATATGTTTGTATGGTAGAAATGAGATATTATTATAATATAATTGTTAATTATTATTATAACCAGAATATCTTGAATAAATGGAATGAGCCCTTGCCCTACAGAGCCTGGTAACAGACATTGAACTATACTAGCAATTCGGAGGTCTCTGCATAGATTTTCCGGTCTCTCAACATGGTCACTGTATGGCTAGGTCTCTGTGATCCATTTTTGACATGCTCCCAGAAGCCCTTAAGAATATTGACTCCAAGTGGTTCAAATAACCACAGGGTTGCTGCATGTCATTGTATAGTAGTGATCCCATCACAGTGTAGTCTGGGGAAATTGTGCCATTGGAGTTGTGCTCTGTATAACCTGTACTCCAGTACAGATCACCTCTGCCAAGCCAAGCAAAAGGGGTCACTTGGAAGTCCTTCCAGTATTCTATATGGACATCTAATTCATTTATCTAAGGTAACTGATTATGAAACATTAAACCTGTTTCCCTTCCAGAGCAGCAAGTCAGCTATGGTGACAGTTCCTAAGTACATAAGAAATGTATCTTGAATTCTGTGACATTTTACATTCCCAGCTTCGCCCAGCAGCCAATGGCTCCTTCTTGCAAGTGACATATTGATTGTACACACATGCAAGGTGACTATATTGTGCTCAGTATTTTGAGCTCATCATCTGTTATCCCATTCTCATTGTCATCCTCAGCCCAGACAGTATCAAATTGGAAGCAGTAGTGTAGAAAATTATGAACAAATCAGAAAAGACTACAGCTGTAAAATGAATCAGGCCATTGCTCCACGTTTAGCACTTCCCCTGATGTAAACACCCCGCTCATTTCCATGCCCTGTTAGGAGGTCCCAGAGCCAAGAGGGTACTGGGATCACCAGAGCTGAACTCTGACCTTGCTTTGAAGTTAAGTACCAGCTGTCCCTAAGAGCAGCAGATTCTGTTGCCGGGGAAGCCGTGTCATATCTTGGAGGCCGTAGGGTGACTCACCAAGGTGTGACAGTGAGGAAGTAGGGATCGACACATGGTGATTTATGTGGCTGTGAATGGCAATTTCACTCTTAGAGGGCACCAGGGATGGCCTGTTCCCCCAGGTTTTATGAGATTCTCATTAATCACACCTCTCCAGGTGGATTTGTGACCAGAGGGATAATGAGAGGAGGCCATGTTGCTAGTTGGCATAAAGTAGGTGCCGCTCCGTCAGGGTGGATAATTTCATGCATCATCAGAGTGAAAAGCATTAATGAATGGCATGTGGGCAAGGCACACTGTGGAAACCATGGGCTCCTCTGTCATTGTTCTGTGCCTGTTGTCACTTTTGTGTTTGCTTAACATACCTGCAGTGGATGTGAATGGGGTGTGCATTTTAATGTTAATTCAAACCAGTGCAGGTTCTTTCTTCTTGTTCTAAAAACTCAGTTCCACTCTTTCCCTGGTTCACGGAGTCTAGCCAAGGAGGATCGTGCTAGAGAGTGTCTCTGTCCCAGGTGCTGTGGGAAAGGATAGTGCTGGGGAGTGTCTCTGTCCTAGGTGCTGATCCTTCAGCATCTGTGGGAAAGATCACTTTGGCCTGGGATGGCCTTTTGTCTCCGGCCCATGCTAAGCCCCTGGCTGGTAGCACAGAGGCTGTAGATCAAAGCTTGCTTGTTCTCATTGTTATGGGGTCTCCTGAAGCTGGGGTGAGAGAGGTAATGTAGAGGGAGAAGGCATTCCCCCTAAGAAAGTCCTGGCTGGGCCCTCCATTCCATGCAGGTTCTTCCTGCACACTGCCCTTCCCTGCTCCCAATGGGTTCCCCTTTCCTCTTGCAGAGATCCTGCCCTGCCTGGAACCCTCCAACTTGCCTTCGAGCTCTAGGTTCACTTTGGAAGCAAGGCAAGCTCTGAGGACAGCTGAGGACCTCTCCCACAGAAAGGGCTAGGACTGTCTGCAAATCCCAACATTCTCCAGGGTTACCCTGTGGCCTTCATGCATTCCTGTTCACTTGGTGTTGGAGAGAACTGGACATGCTATCCACAGACCATCCCCTCTCTGAAACTCATTGTCCCCATTCATGTAAATCATCTAAATGACAAGTATCTGTGGATCTATTACCACACTGATGTCAGGATTGAGGACACAGTAATAAGCCAAATAGATAAAAGTCCAGCCCTCAGGGAGCTTCTATTTCAGTGGGGAGAGATAAGCAAACAGCAAAATATAGAGGTTGCTGAAAGAAAATAAGTGTCATGGGAGAGGAATAAAGTAGGGAATGGGGAAAGGTCCTTGTAGGATGGGGAGGAGTAAAAATTTTAGGTAGGCTGGTCAGGAAAAACCTTACGGGGTGGGGGGCAGAGCTTTGCAGAGGAAATGAGCCCAATGGGTGCCTGGGAAAGGGCATCCTCAGGCAGGAGTGTGTCTGGAGCATTCAGGAATTACAAGGAATCCAGTGTGACTATTTCAGAGTGAGTAAGGTGGGGAGAGGAGGACACAAGTCAGAGCAATGCAAGGCCTCATTGTGTAGGGTCATAAAGGCCCCTGTGAGGATTTGGGGTTTTCCTTGGAATGAAATTAGATGTCTCTGAGGGAGGGGTCAGGAACAGAAGTGGCATGGTCTAACTGATGTTGGAGCGGACAGCCCTGACATCTGTTCTGAGAATAGTCCTGGGTGGGTGGAGCAGGAGCTCAGTGATATGGCTGGCAAGAGTGGAAGGGTCACTGCAAAGGCAGTGACAAGTTGTCTGCTTTGGGATCTATCAGACAAGAGGAGCTGAGAAGATTGACTGGTAGAGTGGATTGAGATGTGAGGGAAGGGAAGAGCCAAGAATGGCTCTAAGGTTTTGGACTGAGCAACAGGAAGGATAAAGCTTCCATTCACTGCATGATCTGAAGAAGATTACATGGCTTAGCTTTGGGGATATAGCCAGGTCAGGAGTTTGGGCTTGAGCTCCCTAAGCCCAAGATGCTGAGGATGGTTGGATGCTGCAGCTCAGGAGAGAAGTCTGGGCTGGAGACACAAGTCTGAGCTTTCATCTTACACAGAGTGATGAAGGCCACAGAGTTGGAAGCACTCTCCAGCATAGTGAATGAAGAGATCCCAGGACTAGGAGCCAGAATTCCCTGCATTTAGAGGAAGGAGACATAAGTGGGAGCCAGCATAGCACACTGAACAAGAATGTTTAGGGTAGTGGGGAGAAAGAAGCTGGAGAGAATGACATTCCAGAAGGTAAATGGAGGAAATGTTAACACAGGAAGTGATGGGCTGATCACTAGACTGCAAGTTCATGTGCACAGGGGCCTTATTCCTTTTTATTCTATGCTTGATCTCCAGCCCCTGAAGTAGGACCAGACACCTAGCAGCCGCTCAATGAAAGAATATTTTTGAATGAATAAGCAAGTCAGGTAAGATGAGGCCTGGGAATTTTCCCCTGGATGTAACATAGCCACTTGGAGGTTGTGTGTGACTTTACAAGAGCAGTTTCAGAGGAGGAGTGGGGTGAGAACTATTTGGGGTGAGCTTCCAGGCTGAGGATGTGCTGGCATGGGACAGAGAACTGAGAAATGAGCTTGTAGCTAAAGGAGGTAAGGCACTGAATCCAGTCTGTCCTGTCACATCATTAATGGGGCCACCTTCCAAGAGCTGGCTTTCATCCTGTCATTGCTGTACCTCCACAGCACGAAGCCCAAACTCCCCTGCTGCAATCCAGCCACCATCCATCCTCTAGCCTTTGCTTTTTGCTGTCCTTCTACTCACACTTCCATTCCAGCTGAACAGTGTAGATCCCAGCTGTCCTCATTACCAGCTGTGCAACTGTGAGCAAGTCGCCCCACCAATCTCAGCCTCTGTTTTGGGATCATCACGGGGTTTTTCTATGCAGCTATTAAGGGAATCAGTGCTAGCATTCAATTGGTCTTCAATAAGTAGCAGTAGTGTTTATTCCTGTTTTTGTGCATTTGATTATTGTGTTGGTTTCAATCCCCCCATAGTTTATGGATCACAGTCCTCTCCAAGACCCTACTCAAGACTGTCCATTCATTTCTGCATAGTGATAATAGTAGTAGTAGCAGTCAATATTTACATAGTGCTTGCTCTGCACTAAATGAATGCTTATGTCTGTCAATTCATTTAATTCTTGGAGCAACCCTAAATGGTAGATTCTATTATTGTTCCCATTCTGTGGAAAGGGAAACTGAGACACAGAGTAGTTAGATGCCTTATCTCAGGTTCCACAGCTTATAGGTAGAAGAGTCAGGTTGTTTCATTCTTTTACTGAGTGGCCACTGTGAGCCAGACTCTGCCCTAGACCCTGGGAGATTAGAAATGTAAGACTCTATCTGTGTCCTTAAGGAACTCACAGCCTGGCTTTCCTGACCACTTAGGGCCAAGGCCTATCTTTTGAACTCCCATAGCTCTTACTACCTGTCCCACTCATGGACCACTCAGGCTGCTGAACGTTCCCCTGATGTTTTACACTATAAGCTCCTTGAGCTTGGGTTTCTGTTCTGGGACCTCTGAGTCTTGGAATCCGGATCTTGTCTTGCATATCACCAGAACTCAGTAAATAACTTCTATGAAATGGCCCTTTGTCCCAACAGCCTCTCCAGGTTGTTTATTCATTCATTCAACACTTATGTATTGAGAGACTTTCATGAGCTAGGTGCTAATGTGGGTCCTAAGGACTCAGTAGTGGAAAAGACAGAGTTTCTGCCCACATGTTACCATGCACTAAGAGTTGGCACTGTGCTTCTGGACTTTACTGCCTCCTTCCCTCATGCACCATCATTCATGTCCACAGTAGGGTTTCTCCCCTCACCATGTGAGTTAGATTGGACTCACTTGGATTTTGTTGGGGGAAGAAGAAGGAATGGTGATATTTGCACTGGTTTTGCAAACTCAAGAAGGAGGAGTCTGGGAAAATTTAAGGAGCTGGTAGAGTTCCAGATCCACGCACCTTTCCTATATGAGTAACAGGGATGTGTCTTTCCAGATGGTTGTGGAAGCAGTTGGATTACTTCACTTCAAAACCACCATTATCCAGCATATAGACACAGTACTGTCTGCAGGTCACCTTGTTCTCCCTGACCATGGGAGTCCTGTTGAGTTTAATTCATTAACTCCCTTGGGGAATTCCGATCCTCAGAATACCTCATGCATTTGATTCATCATTAAAGCCTCCTAAAAGGCTTTACTTCCTAACTACCTTCATATGTGAAATAGCAGGGGGCTGTTTTCCCTTCCAACTTAGATGTAAAGAACAGATGGGATGGCAGTAAGATGTCTACGGTCTCCTTCCTATGTTTTTTTAAAAAAGAATAAAATAGGCAAGATATCAATAAAATGCTAAGTAGAGAAACTATGTATTCCTTTATCCTATACCAAGGAGATCCTATTGTCTATAGTCTCTTGCTTTTAAAACTGTGTGTTTACACACACACACACACACACACACACACACACACACATGCATATACACACATATATGTACACACACACACATATATATGAAGAGATTATATACAAACCATATATATAAACTGTATATATGTATATATATATACAAACTGTGGGTGGACAAGGCAATGCTCTGTAGTCTGTATTGTCTAGGGAAAGTCCATTTTCAAGCTGCTTTCTCTGGAATATGAAGGTCCTCACTGCGGAAAGTCGCACAAAAAGTGTCAGAGGAACAGGACATGAGGACACCACTATACGGTTGTTTTCTTACTAACATAGTCTGACATATCACACATCTCAGCTAATATCATCTGTGTCAGTACCTCTCAAATGGTGGTGTTCCAGAGGATCCATATGGCTACTTAAAAAAAAAAAATCAATGAGTGGACTTCCACTTCTAGGAAGATAGAGAAGACAGATTTTCCCTTAGTTCTTCCCACTAAGTACAACTTAGTAACCCTGGACATTATATATGAAACAAACATAGGAAGACTATGAAAGGTGAAGAGAAGGCAGACCCATAGGACTTCATGACCCAAGGAACATCACTGTTGTGAGTGCCCTGGGTTTTCTTTTTGCCTCATATGTCCCAGAGTTGGAGCTGAAGAAGCCAGCAATCTTGAACTGCCAACACGTACAGACTAAAAACCCCAGCAAAAGCCTTCTTTCTGTAGCATAGAACCAGGAAAGGGAAAACCAAATAAGACAGAAAACTTTTAGACAATAACCATTCTACGCCAGTCAAGGACCATAGAATAAACACTAGTCCCACCCCTATTCACACCAGTGAAGTTCAAAGAGGTGAATCTAGATTTCCACAAGGTGCCCCAGTCCCCTTCCAAGAATGGTATCAGAGAAGGCTGAGTAGGGAGCCTGGACTTCTACTCCACTTTGCAGGAACAAGGAAACCCTGTTCTTTATTGTCGAGGTGGTGTCAGAGGAGGTCTAATGGAGTCAGGACTTAATCACTGCCTCTCCCTTGTTAACCAGGTCACTTTTTCTCCACATCTCCTCACCCCATCCTGTCAATAGAAGTCCTGTGGTGGGCTGTAATGTGGTAATCCTGCCCTAGGTTTCAGTGGATGCCTACGAGGAAAGTCAAATTGCCAGCCCCCCCCCACAGTAATAGGGAGTCCTCTGCCCTCTTGGGTGTCAGTAGAAGCTTAATAAAGCACCTGGACTTCTGTACCCACTTGGCAGTAATAAGACAACATCCCTCTTCTTCCAGCTAAAACAGGTTTCAGTAAGATTGCAAGTGTTGATTAACCTGACTGGTAGTCATTTCACAAAGTATACATATGTCAAATAATCACATTGTACTTAAAAAATATAGTATTCTATTTGTCAGTTACACTTCAATAAAGAGGGGAAACAGAAAAATAAGATCCAGAGTCTCAAAACACCATATTCAGAATGTACAGGCCCGATTCCAAGATCATTTATCATACAAAGAATCAGGAAGATCTCAAACAATGGGAAAAAAATTGATGCCAATACTGATATGATAGAGACATTAGAATTATTCAACAAGACTTTAAGAATAAACTGTGATATCAATGTTTCAGTGAGATATTAGTAACATACTTGAGACAAAAGGAAAAACAGAAATTCTCAATAAATAAATAGATGATATAAAAAAAAGAACCAAATGAAAATTTTAAGACTGAAAAATATAGTAAGTGAAATGTAAAATGTAATGGATGGGTTTAATAACAGAATGGAGGAGGCAAAAGAAATAATGATGAACTTGAAGAAAGAATGAAAGAATCCCCAATTTGAACAACATAAAGAAAATAGACTGAAATTAACTTTGTCACAGTAACCTATGGAACTATGAGAAAAGGCTGTAACACTTGTGTTATCAGAGTCCTGAAAGGAGAGGAGAAAGAGGGCAAGACAAAAAAAAAAAAGTGAGCAGAAATAATGGTAGAAAACAGAGTAGAAGCCTTAATTTATGGATTCAAGAAAATCAGAAACTGCAAAGAGGATAAATCCAAACAAATCCATACCAACACACATTATAGTCAAACTTCTGAAAACTAAAAACAATAAAAAAATCTTGAAAGCAGCAAGAGATATTACACTTTGTATGTCAAAAACCGTTTGAATGACAGAGGACTTCTTATTAAGAGACTATAAAGGCCAGAAAGAAGTGGCACAACATTTTTGAATGAATAAAAGAGACCTGTCAACCCAGAATCCTATATCCAGAGAAAATATTCTTCAGGAATGAAAGAATATTCAAGACATTCTCAGTAAAAGGAAAAATAAGAAAATTATGCTTCCAGAGGAACTATTGTAAAAAACTAAAGAGAGTTTTCTAAAAGTAAAAGAAATAACAACAAAAAGATAATAATCTTGGAATATCAAGAAGGAAGAAAGGATATGTAAGCAAAACCTGGGTAAATACAACAGGTTTTTCTTCTCAAATTTTCTAAATTATGTTTCATGTTTGAAACAAAATTGTTATACTACTTGTAATTCTAAGTGTCTGTAGAGAAAAGATTTAAGACAATTATAAATGAAAATGTAGTGGTATATAAAGGAAGGTAAAGTTCTTATACTTGAACGGGTAAAATTGCTAAATCAGTAAACTGTAGAAGTTATGTATAGATGATGTAATACTTTGGCAGTCACTAAAAATCTTTATATAGAGAGGTGCACTCAAAACACTACAGATAAATCAAAATCAGAACTCTTAAAAAATCTTCCTCACAAGAAGGCAGGAAAAAAAGAGAAATGGAAAAGAGAACAGGCAACAACAACAACAACAAAATGACAGGATTAAGCATTAATATATCAATTAAATTTTAATGGTCTAGCTATACCAATTACAAAACAGATTCTCAGAGTTAATTTAAGCAATGATCTACTATATCCCACTTATAAGAAACTCACTTAAAATATAATGATCTAGGGAGGTTGAATGTAAAAGGATAGAAACATTATTGAAAAGAAAGCCAGACTGGCTGTATTAATAGCAGATAAGGTAGATTTCAGAGCAAAGAAAATCCTAGAGACAGAATCATCATACAATGATAAGAGGTTTGGTTCACAAAGAACACATAGCAATCTTAAATGTGTACGCAGCAAACAACAGAGGTGTAAAATATGTGAAACAGAAACTAAGAGAACAGAAAGGAAAATAGACAAATTATAGTTGGAGACTTCAACACCCACCCCCCCAACAACTGATGGAACAACTAGATAGAAAATCACCATGGATATAGAAAACTCAACACCACCATCCACCAACATAATCTAATGAACATTTATAGGACACTCTACCCAACAACAACAGAATACACATTCTTTCCAAGTGTGCATGGAACATATACCAAGATAGACCATATCCTGGGCCAAAAAATAAACCTCAACAAATTTAAAAGAATGGAAACCATACAGGTTCTCCAACCACAATGGAATAATACTAGAAATCCATAACAGAAAGATGACAAGAAAATTTTCAACACTTGGAAACAAAACAATACATTCCTAAATAGCCAAGAATCAAAGAAGAACTCTCAGGGAAGTAAAAAGTACATTAAACTGAATGAAAATAAAAACATAGCATGTCAAAATTTGTGGGACACAAAGCAGTGATGAGAAGGGAATTTATAGTACTAAATGCATACATTAGGAAAGTCTGAAATAACTAATCTAAGTTTATATCTTGAGAACTCAAAAAAAAAAAGGAGAAAAATAAACCCAAATCAAGCAGAAGGAAGTAAAAAATAAAGGTAGCAATAGAAACTGAGAAACCAATAGAGAAGAGTCAGTGAAAAAAAGAGATTTTTTTTTAAAAAAGATCAATCCACAAAATTGGCGAGACTCTATCAAGCCTGAGAAAGAAACAAAGGGAGAAATAACAAATTACCAGCATTAGGAATAAAGTAAGAGATAACCACTACAGATCCTGCAGACATCAAACAGAATAAAGTCGTAGTATAAGCAACTCTACATGCCTAAATTTTACAACTTGGAAGAAATGGAGCAATTTTTCAAAAAACACAAACTTCCACAACTCACCTAAAACTAAATTGATAATTGGACTAGTTCTAAACTATTAAGGAAGGTGAATTAATAGTAAAAAATTGCCCCATAGGAAATGTTTAAGGCCAGATGGTTTTACTGGAGAATTATACCAAGAGACTTAGCACCAATTTTATGCAATCTGCTCCAGAAAATAGAAGAGAAGGGAAGGTGTCTTCATTCATTTTACAATGTGACCCTGATACCAGAACCAGACAAAACACCACAGAAAACTAAAGATCCATTTTCCTCATGAATATAGACACAAAAATCCTAGATAAAGTATTAATAGAACATTCAGCAAAGTATCAGAAGAATTATATACAAATAGCATGGAGGACATGGGGAGTTAGAGAGGAGAAGGGAGTTGGGGTAAATTGGAAGGGGAGGTGAATCATGAGAGACTATGGACTCTGAAAAACAATCTGAGGGGTTTGAAGTGGCGGGGGGGGGGGTGGGAGGTTGGGGTACCAGGTGGTGGGTATTATAGAGGGCACGGATTGCATGGAGCACTGGGTGTGGTGAAAAGATAATGAATACTGTTATGCTGAAAATAAATAAATTAATTAAAAAAAAAGAATTATATACCATGACCAAGTGGGGTTTATTGCAGAGACGTGAAGCTAATTCAGTATTTTAAAACAATCAATGTTATTTACCATATAAATGACTAAAGAAGAAAAATCACATGATCACATCAATTCAGAAAAAAACATTTTACAAAATTCAATCTGTTCATAATAAAAACTTTAAAAAATAAGAATACATAAGAACTTCAAATCCATAAAGACCACCTACAAAATATCTACTGCTGACCTTGTACACAGTTATGAAAAAGTGCACATTTTCTCCCTAAGATCAGGAACAAAACAGGAGGTCTGATCTTACGATTCTTATTCAACATAATGCCAGAAATTTTAGCCCATGTAATAAGGCAAGAAAAGGAAATAAAAGACAGACATACCACAAAGAAATAAAATGGTACTTATTTGAAGATGACATGATTATCTGAATAAAAAATTCCTAGAAATAATGTTTGTTCAGGGAAATTATAGGATACAAGATAATCTACTAAAGCCAATGGTATTTCTATATACCTATATATGGTAATTCTAAATACCTAAAATTAACACATGCATACCAAAATTAAATATATAAAACCATTAACACTTAATTAAACAGTTAACTAAAAAAAGAAGACAAATAGAAGACTAAAAAATAATGATAAAAGAGACTAAAGCTGAAAGAAATCAAAGTAGATCTGAATAAATGGAGAGGCATACTCAATGTAGCAAAGATGTCAGTTCTCTTCAAATTTAGAGACAGGTTTAACACAGTTCCTACAAAAATTGAAGTAGCTATTTTTGTAGATATAAATAAGGTCATTATACAATTACCCAATACCTATACCCAGTTTCAAGACTTCTATAGCTATTGTAATCAAGATTATGAAATATTGGTAGAGGAATAGATACATAAGTGAATAGAACAGAATAGGGAACCCAGAAATAGAAAATATGCTTAACTGAATATTTTCTTTTATTTCTAGTGAAGTAAAATTAATTTAACTGATAACCATTTAAATATGAACAAATTAGTGGCATTTAGTACATCTGCAATGTTTTGGAAATACCACCTCTATCTAACTCAAAAACATTTATCGTTCCAAAATAAAACCCCTTAACCATTAATAGTTACTCCTCAATCCTCTCTCCAACCACCAATTTTCTTTCTATGATTTACCTATTCTTAGTATTTCATATAAATGGAATCATCCAATACGTGACCTTTTGTGTCTGGATTCTTTTACTTAACCTATTATTTTGAGGTTTATCTGTGTTGTCACATGTCTCAGTACTTCATTCCTTTCTATGGTTGAATAAGATTTCATTGTACTTATTTACCACAATTTGTTTATCCATCCGTCCACTGATGGACATTTGTGTAGTTTCTACCTTTTGGGTTTTGTCAGTAGTACTGTTATGAACATTTGTATGCAAATCTTTGAGAGCTTGTTTTAAATTTTTTAAAGCATATAACAAGGACTGGAATTCTTAGGTCATATGGTCATTTAGTGTTTAACTTTTTGAAGAACAGCTACACTGTTTTCCATAGCAGTTAAACCTTTTTACATTCCCACCAGCAGTGTATGAGGTTTCCAATTAGCCAGGTCCTTGCCAAAATTTTTATTCTCCTTTTTTCAAAAAATATTTTTATAACCATTGTAGTGGGTATGTAGTGGTATTCCATTGTGTTTGTGATTTGCATTTTCCTAGTGACTAAGAATATTGAACATCTTTTCATGTACTTTTGGGCCACTTGTAATATCTTCTCTGGGGAAATGTCTATTCAAGTCCTTTCACTATTTTTAAATTTTGTTGTTTTTCTTTTTGTTGTTTGAGTTATAAGAGTTACTTATATGTTCAGGATATTAATCCCTTCTCAGATATATGATTTGCAAATATTGTCTCCTATTCTGTAGATGGTCTGCCATTTTCTTGATTATGTTCTTGCATTAGATGCATAAAAATGTTAAATTTTGAAAAAAATCCAGTTTATTTTTTGTTTTCATGCTTTTGGGATCATATCTGAGAATGCCATTGCCAAAACCAAGGTCATGAAAATTTACACCTGAAAGGTAAACAGGAAAGTTTTCTTCTAAGGTTTTACAGTTTTAATTCTTACATTAGGTTGTGATCAGTTTTGAGTTAACTTTTATAATGGTGTGAGATTGGGATCCACACCCAATTCTTACTGTAGTGAATAGTTACAGGTTCTTTCTGCAAATAATTTGGCCATGGAAATATATTTCTGGACTCAGTTCTCTTCCATTGGTCTATATTGTCTGTCCTTATACCCATACCACACCGTTTTGATTACTGTAATTTTGTCATAAATTTTGATATCAGGAAGTATGAGTTTTTAACTTTGCTCTTCTTTTTTAGACAGTTTTGTTTTTTTAGAAGCTTTACAGTTCTTGCCTGACTGATTTTTTACAAAGATGTGAAGAATTTCAATGGAGTAAATATAGCCTTTTCAAAATAATGATGTGGGACAATTAGACATTCTAAGGAAAAGAGTGAACCTTATTCTAAGTTTCAAAATTTGTACAAAACTCCACTCAAAAGAGGTGACAGATTTAAATGTAAAATATAAAACTCTTAAGCTTTTACGTGAAAAAAATCTTTGGGATCTTGGATTTAGATTTGACATCAAAAGTAAGATCTGTATGATATGATACTATATGTGGAAACCTCAAAAGACTCCACTCCAAAACTGCTAGAACTTGTACAGGAATTCAGTAAAGTGTCAGGATATAAAATCAATGCACAGAAATCAGTTGCATTTCTCTACACCAACAACAAGACAGAAGAAAGAGGAATTAAGGAGTCAATCCCATTTACAATTGCACCCAAAACCATAAGATACCTAGGAATAAACCTAACCAAAGAGGCAAAGAATCTATACTCAGAAAACTATAAAGTACTCATGAAAGACATTGAGGAGGACACAAAGAAATGGAAAAATGTTCCATGCTCTTGGATTGGAAGAACAAATATTGTGAAAATGTCTATGCTACCTAAAGCAATCTACACACTTAATGCAATTCCTATCAAAATACCATCCATTTTTTTTTTCAAAAAAAATGGAACAAATAATCCTAAAATTTATATGGAATCAGAAAAGACCTCGAATAGCCAAAGGAATATTGAAAAAGAAAGCCAACGTTGGTGGCATCACAATTTCGGACTTCAAGCTCTATTACAAAGCTGTCATCATCAAGACAGCATGGTACTGGCACAAAAACAGACACATAGATCAATAGAACAGAATAGAGAGCCCAGAAATAGACCCTCAACTCTATGGTCAACTAATCTTTGGCAAAGCAGGAAAGAATGTCCAATGGAAAAAAGACAGCCTCTTCAACAAATGGTGTTGGGAAAATTGGACAGCCACATGCAGAAAAATGAAATTGGACCATTTCCTTACACCACACACGAAAATAGACTCAGAACGGATGAAGGACCTCAATGTGAGAAAGGAATCCATCAAAATTCTTGAGGAGAACAGAGGTAGCAACCTCTTCGACCTCAGCCACAGCAACATCTTCCTAGGAACATCGCCAAAGGCAAGGGAAGCAAGGGCAAAAATGAACTTTTGGGATTTCATCAAGATCAAAAACTTTTGCACATCAAAGGAAACAGTTAACAAAACCAAAAGACAACTGACAGAATGGGAGAAGATATTTGCAAATGACATATCAGATAAAGGGCTAGTGTCCAAAATCTATAAAGAACTTAGCAAACTCAACACCCAAAGAACAAATAATCCAATCAAGAAATAGGCAGAAGACATGAAGAGACATTTCTGCAAAGAAAACATCCAGATGGCCAATAGACACATGAAAAAGTGCTCCACATCACTCGGCATCAGGGAAATACAAATCAAAACCACAATGAGATATCACCTCACACCAGTCAGAATGGCTAAAATTAACAAGTCAGGAAATGACAGATGCTGGCGAGGATGCGGAGAAAGGGGAACCCTCCTACACTGTTGGGAATGCAAGCTGGTGCAACCACTCTGGAAAACAGCATGGAGGTTCCTCAAAAAGTTGAAAATAGAACTACCCTATGACCCAGCAATTGCACTACTGGGTATTTACCCTAGAGATACAAACGTAGTGATCTGAAGGCCACATGCACCAGAATGTTTATAGCAGCAATGTCTACAATAGTCAAACTATGGAAAGAACCTAGATGTCCACCAACAGATGAATGGATAAAGAAGATGTGGTATATATACACAATGGAATACTATGCAGCCATCAAAAGAAATGAAATCTTGCCATTTGCGATAACGTGGATGGAACTAGAGGGTATCATGCTAAGTGAAATAAGTCAATCAGAGAAAGACAACTATCATATGATTTCCCTGATATGAGGAAGTAGAGATGCAACATGGGGGGTTAAGGGGATAGGAGAAGAATAAATGAAACAAGATGGGATTGGGAGGGAGACAAACCATAAGTGACTCTTAATCTCACATAACAAACTGAGGGTTGCTGGAGGAAGGGGGGTTGGGGGGGTGGGGTTATGGACTTTGGGGAGGGTATGTGCTATGGTGAGTGCTGTGAAGTGTGTAAACCTGGAGATCACAGACCTGTACCCCTAGGGATAAAAATATATTTTATGTTTATAAAAAATAAAAAATTAAAAAAAGTAAGATATGTAAAAAGAAAAATGGATAAATTTGACTTCATAAAAATTAAAAACTTTTGTTCTGGAAAGGATCCTATTGAGAGGATGAAAAGACAAGCGATAGACCGAGGGAAAATGTTTGCAAACCACCTACTCACAAAGGACTAGTATCTAGAGTGTATAAAGAATTCTCGAAACTCAACAGCAGAAAAAAAAAAATGAACATACAAAAAAGAAACCCCAAACAATCCAAATAGATGATGGCCAAAAGACATGAAGAGGCATTTCACCAAAGAGACTATACAGATCTAGAATAAGCACATGAAAAGATGTGCAACAACATTAGCCATTAGGGAAATGCAAATTAAAATCACAACGAGATATCATTACATGCCTATCAGAACGACTACAATAAAAAGTAGTGATGCCAGCAAATGCGGACAAGGATGCTGAGAAACAGAAGCACTCATGCATTGCTGGTGGGAATGTCAGATGGTAAAAACACCCTGAAAAATGATTTGGCTATTCAAAAACTAAACATATGACCCTCCTACAAACCAGCAATTGCACTCATGGGTATTTATCTTAGAGGAAGTGAAAATTTATGTTCTTAAAAAAAAAAACCTGTACAGAAATGTTTATGGCAGCTTTATTTGTAAGAGCCCCCAATGGAAATAAGTCAGGTGGTTTAACCAATGAGGTTCTTGCATACCATGGAATCCTACTCGGTAATACAAAGGAACAAACCACTGATAAGGGAAACAACTCGAACAAGCCTTGAGGTAATTATGCTGAGTGGAAAAAGACCATCTCCCATGACTACATAGTGTATGATCCCCTTTATAGCTTTGTTGAAATGATAACATTACAGAAATGAGAACAGGTTTGCCGTCACCATGGGTTGGGGATGAGGGGGTAAGAGCAGAGGAAAGGAAGATAGATGGTGGCTATGAAAGGGCTACAGGAGGGGTCCGTGGGGTGAATGAAGGGTTCTGTACCTTGACTACATCAGTGGCAGTATTCTGGTTGTTCTAGGACATGATAGTTTGACAAGATGTCACTGGAGGACACTGGGTAAGCAGTACCCATGATTGCTCTGGTATTTCTTACAACTCTATGCGAAGTCTCTAATGATTTCAGAATGGAAGTTTTCATTAAAAATCAATAAGTGATACATTGTTTAATTTTTCTTTCACGTTTGTAAGAAAAGGCAGCAAGCCTGTCGGTGTGTAATGAGTGAGCACACACACAGTTAGGTGGAGTTCAAATGAGGACGTTCATGGCTCTATGGCTCCCTTTATTTCTTGGCTACACAGAATGGTTGAGACTGTTATATTTTAAATTGTTTTTCTTCTTAGACATATGTTTGATTTCTGCTCATAATAGATTGTGTTTAAAGACTAGAAACATAAGGAACCTGATAATGAAATACAAGATAATTAGGAGCAAAAAATGGGAAGACTACAATCTTACTTAAAATTACCTTCACCAATCTGTAAATCACATTCATCTGATAAAAACTCTTCTATGGAACATCAAGATGTCTTTGGTACTTCAAAAACAGTGTTAAGAAGAGAAAATAGAGTGACAATTATGTCCAATTTGGCTTTTCATTTATTGAGAATAAAGGCTCTTTCCACACCCACAATGTGCTATTTGCAGAGTGGTTGCAAATAGCGGCCTGAAATCTTTCCCCTCCTGTCATTTATAAACAAAACATGGAAATTATAAAAATGAAACCATCATTTTTTAAGCATAAAATTCCAGAATTTCAGACATCGATTCTTGGAAACCAGTTTTTGCCTCGACTTGATGCTATATTATGGAGTAAAATCCCAGAATATTTTTTAGTATACGTTCAGTCCCCAAACAAGAGATGACATTTAATTTTTAGCATGTTTATCTGACAATTATATTTTCTCTTATATAATTTAATAAAATTAAACATTGTGTCTTCACTGTTAAATGATACAAAGCAGAATTTTTTGTAATGACTGTGTATTATGTATATTATGAATGATCGCATTAAAACAGACTGTAGAATAGAATATTTAATACGATACCCTTGTTTAAGATTTCAAATCACTCACTCATCACAGGCCACACAAAAATGGCAAAACCAGCTTCAGATTTTTTGAGGACGGTTGTAGTGAGAAGTGTCTGCGAGTCACATCTGGGTAGGCAGTGGTGACTGACGCATGTGTGTGCACTTATCAGCTTTAAAGTGTCCTGTATGTGTCACTTGTTATGTGTCCGCTGCCTTTTATCTAGGGCAATTAGAAAATGGAGGATCCTGCTCAATTAAATGTTCTCTGTAAATGAAGATTCTCTTTATGTGAGCTCTGGATTAGAGTCTGGGGACTTCAACCTTTGACTAGCCTGGGGTCCTTAGACAAATGAAGTGGGATGATGACAGTATTAATCTTCCAAGTTGTGTGTCTAAAGGCAGTCAAATAATGGATCAGGCTTTTGTGTACATTTGCGCTTCTTTCTCATTTGCCATGTTTTCTACTTTAATTAAGAACAAATCCAAACTCCACTGATTTAAGTCATGAGGAAAATAAGAACCCGAGATAGGGAAGATTCAGAAGTGGTGATTTCAGCAGTTCAATGGCATCCATAAGGTCTTAGCTTCTTTCCCTGTTCTGCCATCTTTCATGGTCAACTTCGTTGCTCTTCGGCTCACAAGATGGTGACCGTGGGCCTACTGGACCCTTGTAGTTAACGATAGTATCAAGAAAGGAGAGAGTCACCATCTCTTCCCGTGCATCTTTTTTTTTTTTAATTTTTTTAACAGATACATTTATTTTAGAGAGAGAGAGTGCATGAGTGCAAGCACATGCATGCAGGAGTAAAAGGAGGAGTGGAGGAAGAGAATCTTCAAGCAGACTCCAAGAATGTGGATCATGGAGCCAGACAGGGGGCTCAATTCCATGACCCATGAGATCATGACTTGAGCTAAAGCCAAGAGTTGGACGCCTAACCTACTGTGCCATGCAGGCACTTCTCCCCGCCCACTCTCCTCCCACATCCCATCCCCTGTGCAACTTTTTATCTCTCCAACTGACTTTCTCTCACCTGTCCTTGACCAGACTAGGCCCCTTGCTCTCCTCTTAGCCAGTTCCTGCAAAGAGAACAGGAGCCCAATGATTGGCTTTGACTATGACTATGCTGAACAGAATTGACATTCTGTAGGCGGAGGAGAGAGAAAGACTATGCATTGGGTTTTCAAGGGATCAGGTTGAGGACAGTGAAGGAAATACACCAGCAGATTCAGACCAGAAGGTTCTCTAGGCACCTGTTCGTAGGACATGTATTTTGAGATACGTATTAGCTGCCACATATATACACTCTGTGTGTAAGTGACACAGCATTGCATAGTGATTATGAACGCAGACTCAGAGTCAAATCCTAGCTTTGCCATTTGTGAGACAAACTGTCTTGGATAAATTGTGTGACTTCTATGAGCTTCTCTTATCAAATGGGGACCTTATGGTGCTAAGAGAACTCGGTGATGCAGTCCATACAAAAGGTTAGGCCCAGTGCCCAATGCACAGTTAGCAATCAATAAACATGATGAGCTGGTGTGCTGCTGGTGAGGAGAATGAGCTAAACCTGGCTTTACGTCTCAACGCTGAACAGCTGCTGACTGC
This sequence comes from Mustela erminea, assembly GCF_009829155.1. Lineage (NCBI taxonomy): Eukaryota > Metazoa > Chordata > Mammalia > Carnivora > Mustelidae > Mustela > Mustela erminea. The sequence goes on from NC_045616.1 coordinate 92,865,143, forward strand.
CCTCACTCCATCAGACCCTGCCCTTCGCCCAGTCTGTTCTCCATACAGCAGCCTGAGTGATGTTCAAAACCTCCATTGATCATGTTGTTCTCCTGCCCAAAACGCTCCAGTGGCTCCCATTACACATCAAATCAGATCCAAAGTCCTTGTGTGTGAGGGGCTTAGTTACCTACCTGAGTGATCTGGCCCTGGCCACCTCCCTGCCTTCTTCAAAAACTGCCCACCTAGTCCCTCTGTTTAGCGACGTCAGCCTCGCTCATGTCCAGTCAGGTCTTCATACCTGGTGTGCCTTCTGCCTGCAAGTTCTCCCCACTAGATCTTGTCCTACTTCGTCCCCTCATTTCTTCATGTCTCCGCTCTCAGCACCTCCTCATCCTCAGAGAGAAATTCTCAGCTGCCCTCTTGAAAAGAGTCACTACTCTTCCTTCCTTCCTCTGCATTCTCTAGAAAACAGAGCACCTCAGTGAGGAGAAGTCCAATCCCAGGAAGCAGGAACAAGGAGGAAGAAAGAGCAGATATGGAAGGCCCATCTCTGTCATTATTTAGCTCAGGGCTTTGTCTCTGGGGATGTCCTTACACAGGACCCAGGGCACTCTGTATCTCAGTACAGACCAACCAGGGAAGGAAGGGAGAATTTACCTGCTGGCTTCCTCTTATAACCAGCTCCTGCTGATCAAGTCCTCTCCTCTGTCATGACCTTTTCCACCCCTCTGTGTTGTGTGGAGCAGCTCCCGAGGGCAGCCTGTTGGGAAACCAGAGCCCCCAGGGGGCTGGTCTGACCACTGCATAGGCATGGATGGAGGCCAGTGACTCCAGGTCAGTTAGTGCCACATGTGGCGGGGCAAGGAGGGCTTCTTGGTTTGAGATAGTGGCAGTATCAGCAGAGGGATCTGTCTCAGGCTGTGGGAACAGCTCTGAGGGACCAGGAAGCAGGACAAATAGGGTTGAGAGTAGGGGCAGAGTGGAGGGTGTGGGGGTTGAGGTGGAGTGGTCAGTGTGGCTACTCAGATTTAGGGTGCTGTATAAGCTAAGTCTGGTCTTAGTTCACAGATCCTCATCTGGCTCAGCGCTCTTCAGAATACTCAAGACAGGCCCCACTATACTGCCTGTGCATCTGAGGGGAATGTATATTCACAGGAACGAGATGTCCATAAGGTAAGCACTCAGCTTTTTGAATGATCTATTTTTTTCGATTGGCATGTTATTTACGGCTCTATATTGATGAGCTGGAAAATGGGGTTGTGGCAAAAATTTATGAGTCTGAATAAATCGGGTTGAGTAAGGAGGTTGGCCCCTCTCTTTGCCCCCACCCTTCATCCTATCGTCCCACTTCATCTCTCTCCCCTGTCCCCCATATAAGAGGTGGTCCTCTGTGGCTTGGAGGCCTGGACTGGTCGGTCCACATTCTCCCTGTGCACACATCTTCCTTGAGGGATTCAGCTTCATTTCCTCCTACCTGGGGGCTTCCTCAGGCTGCTGGTACCCTCAGCCTAGGCCCTGGGAGCCGGATGGGACTTCTGTCTCTGGATTAATACCATGGTAAAGGGTTTTATTTTTCATGCTCTCCACTTTTACCCATTCACTCTTCCCTCTCCCTCACTGTGGCTTTTTATTCATCCCAGCTTCTTAATTAAAGTCCTCATTCTTCAATGCTTCGTCATTGCCTTGAAAAATTTCCCAAGTCACTCTTACCTTTTGAAGGAATACCTTACTTAATCTCCATGCTGGCTACTTTTCTCCCTAAATTAAAGTTAAACAATTATTTCTGAGTATGATTTTAGGTCTAGAATTTTTAATTTATGCTTCCATTCCCTTAATTTCTTGGTGACAAGTGGACCATAATTTAAGAAAACTTGGAAAAATCCTTAACATCACAGCTCTTCTTAGATCAGAGTGGCCCTCACTTCTGTAAGTCCTAGCAAAATAAAAGCATGGCCTTGCAGAATGAAAAATGGCCTCAGGAACTGACTGAGTATGACTGCCTCCCAGCCCACCCACCTCCAACTCCCACTGGAGACATGAAGACACTAGGGCTCGAGACGCCCGGCCAGTCAGTGTATGGCAGAGGCAAGAGAGGGACTGGCCCTCATGCCTTTCTGTCTGGGGCTCTTCAGAGAGCCAGACTGGTTCTTCAGTTGACTGCAAAGTTTGGGTTGAAGATTTTACCAGATGTTTTTCAGACAAGCAGCAGTGTTCAGTTGTGCAAGACCAGGAAGACCCTTTCCTGCCTTTTACCTTCTCACATGCCCTCCGAGTCTGGCTGCTGACAGGTGTTTCTGGGCACTGTCTGACCAGCCCAGGGGGATCCGACCCATAGCTAGTGACAGGGAAACTTATGGTTGAACCTCGAGGAGGTTCCCTGCTTCTTCCCAATCCCGTGGCTCTGGGGTCTCTCTGCGCCACCCGATGTGCCGCAGTACGCTGGAAATAACCTGTAGGAGACCCACTGTTTGGCTGCAGTATTTGATCATATTGCTGTGTTTTGGGTAAGAATAGAAATAGAAGAAAGTTTTTAAAACTGGTAAAGTAAATATCTATAGGAGATTTTTGAACTTCCTGATCTTTCGAAAACATAACGCTCACTTCCTTTTGCATGTCTCTGAGTCTGTCTCGGGAAACTGCTCACCAATCCCCTACAATGGGGGGTTGGAGGCAGTCATCCGAACTTGTTTCCTTCTAACTTCCTCCTTCCAAAGTGACTGAATTACATGAATTCAAAACTTACCCCACCCCCCGCCGCTTTTCTGGCCAAGCCTCCCAGTTTGCCTTTGCGAAGCATCAGTATGCTTGCAAATTCTGAAACAGGGTTGCAAGCAAATTCTTTGTGTGGGTCTAGCATATTTTCCATGCTGGGGGAGTATTATTATTCAACCAAGAATTGCCCTGAGAGGTCAAAGCACAGAGCAATTCATAGAGGTGTCAAGGTCTGCTGGCATCTGATGCCGCTGCCCTGAAGGTTTGTTTTATTTTGTCATTCACACTTCACCTTTTTTATTCCAAGGTGACTTTAATTCCACACTTATTTTATGCACAGTAGTCACAATAGCTCACTTCAGATGTTAGCTTTCTCTCCAAGGGATATTCTGCACATCTGGTTTGTGGCAGCTACATTCCCCCCTTCTTGGAGAAGCCAAAGAAGTCTGTGGAAGTCCAGTCCCTGTTTGCTGCACTAAACAGAGCTATTTCAGAGCTCGGTCACTCTACAGACCTTGGTTTAGCTATGACCCAGAGTTATTAAAAAGACACACGCCAAGGCCTGCCTTGGTTATTATGTAATAGGGCCACTAGGCTGACTCAGGGACTTTGTGCTCAGAGAACTGAAATCTGCTTTTCCAAACACCTCAAAGTGTGGGAGGGGAGCTAAACCCAGTCTCTGAGCTGTGGAGCTCCATCTTGTCCACGGACTTAGAATTAAATTTCAGAAGGAGACATAGCCTATCTCCAAATTCCCCAGCTTCCTTTTATGTCCAGTCCTCCTTTGCTCTCTCCCAGGATGGAAAGTGCCATCCTTTCCCCAGTCTTGCTATACAGAATCTGGCTTCAAGCCAGCCTTGGGGGTTCAGTCACGGATGGCCTTGGCAAAGATTCATGGTCAAATATGAGAGAGCATTATTCCTGCGAAGGCCCTAGGGCATGGAGGATGGAATGGCCTTTGTCCTTCTGAGCCCACGTGGGAAGTCCCACTTCCCCCAAGCGGGAAGTCACAACAATGGACACCTAGAAGTCACCCAGGTCTCATGCACTCCTCATTTTGCTGATGGGGAAACTGATACTTATAGCAGAGATATGACTGGCCTCGGTTATAAGCTAGAAAGTGGTAGGGAGAGAGGTGATCCCAGACAGAAACATGTGTGAGGGGAGGGACCATGCTGGTTTACCCACTGCCATCCTCCCAGCACCTAGCAAGTGTCTGGTACATAGGAGGGGCTCAGTAAATATCTGTTGAAGGAAAGAGCAAATGCAATACCTTTTCTCCTTATTCTTCCTCTTCTCTTGCTATTTAACTAAACTTATCCTAGGAAAATCCTCTCTGTCCCCTCATCCACGCCAGAAGAGATCACAGGGGCATAGACCAGACACTGTCCTGCTGCACAACCTGGTGCCCACATAGAGCAGGGGGCAGTCCCCCAGAAAGTCTCTTGCCCATTAGTTACTACCAGCCTGGCCTAGCTAGGATCATACTCCTAAATCTGATGCCAGACTTGGGCTATAGATAGACCACTGGTTGGGGTGCGTGTGTGTGCTACTTGTTAAAAAAGTGTTAACAGTTTATTTGGGCACCAAGACTGATCTCTAGATCAATTAATGAAAGCAAATGACGACTGGGTTGGGGTTCTCCAAAAGTTCTGGATGGTGAACAGAGATCCAGGCTTGGGGATGAAGTCAGGGCAGTGAAAATGTCTCGTTCGAAGGGAGAATAGGGCACCCTCTTGTCACAGCTTGGCCAGGCCAAGCCCACATCACCTGGGACTGCCGTTGTATGCCCAGGATTTTGTTAATTCTCCAGCTGGAAGAGGGCAGAGTCAGAAGGGAGAGATAAAAACTTTGCTCTTTCGCAGGTTGTTGGCTCTCAGCGAGGGGGCGTGTCACTTCACTTAGCCTCTAGGGACTCTTCTAAGGGCAAGGTGTACTGGCCTGCCTAGGCTCCACAGCTATGGCGGCTGATTAAGACCACTTGTGCACCTTGAGAGCAGAGGCTGGAGAGCTCGGCCTGCGAAAGAGCCGGAGGACAGCAGAGAGGGGTGTGTTGGGGAGTGAAAGGGGCTGCAGATCTCTATGAGAGAGCCAGGGGCTGAAGCGCATCGCCTCAGAGATCGCCCTGGAGCTCTGGGAGTCCTCGCGCCCCGCGTGCGCGCCCGGCTGCTCCACGCACCTGCGGCGGGCCCCGCGCGGGTCTGAGCGGCGGGCGGGCCGCGCGCACAGGTGGCGGCGATTGGGCAGGCGGGGCCCGGAGGGTGACGTCACGAGCTCCGGTCCCGGCGGCAGAAATAGGGCAGCCGCGGCGGCGGTGGTACGGCAGCGGCGGTTCACGGAGCTGGAGCCGAGACAGCCTCCTGCGCGTCCGGGACCCGCCGACAGCCGGAGAGACCGACCGAAGGACGCGGGGTCGGGTCGCCGCCACCGCCGCCACAGGCGCTCCCGTCCGACCGCGTCCGGCCACCTGGTCTTCCCTCGGCCGCGGCCACCTCAGGTACGCGGGCGCGGGGAGAGTGCCAAGACGCCGCCGCCAGCAGCCGGTCCCGCTGCGTCCCGCTGGGGTCCCGGCGCCCGCGGCTCCGCGGCTCCCTGCAGGGCCCTGCGCGGACGCTCGCTTGTCCTCACCGCCGGCTCCAGAGAGCTAAGTTTGCCCCCCTGGCGGGCGGCGGGCACGGGACCACGGGACTCGGGCTCGCCGGCGCTACCACGGCCCCGGCCAGGACTCCGGGGAAAGGCTGGGGTGCGGAGGCTGGTGGCCGGTCTGCAGTAGGTATAGGAGTGACCCGGCCGGCGCGCAGAGCAGAACCGAGCCCGCAGCCCGCGCCAGCTCAGAGACCCCGCAGGCGCTGCTCCCGGTACTCGGGCCCCCGAGCAGCTTCGGAGAGCTAGGCGAGCGGCAGCCCCGCGGCTGGGCTCCGTGCCCTTGGCCCCGGGCTGGGGTGCGGAGCGCGCGTACTCGCTGCCTCCTACCTCCAGCTTTGCGGGGGAAACTTGCATGTCCCCGCTGCAGCCCGAAGGGCCCGCTGCGCCCCGCCTGGCCATCGCTCCCCCGAGGTCCACCGAGTCTGCACGTTGGGGCTCGGCGGAGGCTGAGGAGATGGGACCGGGGCACCACCTCGTTCCGCGAGGCCCGCGGCTCCGGTTCTGTCCAGCTAGTCTCTGTTTCAAGAGAGCGTCCCTGCTGAGGAGTCGCTGGGGAGCAGTTTGTTTGGGGCACGCTCCGGCAGGGAGCTTGGTCCTAAGAGAGCTTGTGCAGTGGGTGATCTCCGCCCCTCTCTGCACCCGCAAAGGAGACCGGTTTCAAGTTTGGGGGGCACTCAGGCGACGCAGACACAGCGCTGAGCTTTGGGCGCTTGTCACCCCGAGTTGGTGGCCGAGCGCTGCGCGAGCCTTAGCGGCCCCCTTGAGCTAACGAAGCGGCGCCTTCGGCGCACTGGCCCACGGCCTGCCACCTGAGGACTTCGGCGCCCGCCACTCTGGCAAGGGCAGAAATCCGCTGCAAGCAGCAGGATCTCTCACAGTGGCCGGGACGTGGGGAGCAGCCCGTGCAGTGCGCCGGCGAGCTCAAGTTCCTGGGGCTCCGGGGAGTCGGGCCCTGCCTGGTCTCCGTGTAGCCCTGTTAGCCGCCCCCCGCCCTCCCGCGCAGTCCAGCCGACCTCGTTCCCGTAATTGTCGCCGACATTGATGAATCGCGCTGCCGCCGCTCTCCTCCGCTCTCCTCTAGGTGTCGCTTCCTCCGAGGGTTCCCGCGAGTGAAAAACAGCGCCAGTAGCTTTGATCGGTTCCCTTCCTAAATTTATTGCAAGCCTGTGCAAGGGGAATTGTGCCCGAGATAGAAACATTCGTACACATTCTGTGGGCCACGCAGAAACAATTTCATCAAGAGGTGGCACGGCAGCTCTTAACCAAATGTGCACAGAGAATGGGCCTCCATCACAGTCTCTGAGGCACAGGGAAGAAATTCAGACATTTATCCAAGGTCTAAAGTTATTTTCCCACCACCAGGCTTATGGAAAAGTCGGACTTGACTTTTATCAGTGTCCTGTCTATGCTGGACTGGATAGTTTCCTGTGCTTGCCCCTTCTGGCTCCGAGGAAGGCTTTGATGTGGGTGGTGGTTAGGTAGAGGGCTCAGCTGGGGAGTACATGGTCAAGGGAGAGAGTGATGGGGCTTCTAGGACACCAGAGTTGCGGCAATCCTAAGGCAGTGGCTCAAACCCAAGCCATGAACTGATGCCCCACAGGGCCCATGCCTGCTTCCCATCTTGGTTTTGTGAGAAGAGGCTGCAGCATTACTACAGCATTTCTCTTCAGACACCCTTAGCTGAATTGGTAGCTTTCTTTCCATCCTAGGAAAACAGACCCTCCCTCCCTCAAGACTTTAGACTGAGCCAAACGTCATGCAAGATGATAGCCGTCTTCATATATACTGTAATGTGTTAAAGTTGTTCCAGTGGCTTTTTCTAAGACATTTTTTTACCACCCTCAATTTTCCTTAATCTCAGGAAATCAATTTTTTTTCCAGAGAGGGTCCAGCCTATTCCCATGGGCCTTGGGAGAACTATTATCCCTTCTGCTCTGTCCAGGAGGTGGGTGTGTGAGGGGTAGTTTGTATTTTTCTACTTTGACCCATCAGTTGCTCAGGATTCTTCTCTTCATCTCAGAGTTGCAGGATTTTTTTTTTTTTTAAGTGATCTTCATGTTGTGATCTTCTGCTGGATTTAGTACCAAAATACAGAAACAGGTCATTGAATAGTCACAATTTCCCAAATCTTTAATTCCTATTTTCCCTTTGTTGGTATGTTTCTGCAAATTCAACCTTCATATGTTGCTTATGTGTGGTCAGTTGTGTGCTTACTAACTTGATGAAATTAGGAAATTATTTCACGAGCACATATGTCCTTATACTTTCTTTCTCTTAGTGCGTAACACAAAGGATGGGACTTTGGGGAAAATAGAACTCCTGTTGGGAGAATATGGTACTTAGGCAGTATAAATGTTGAAATGATGAGAGTTCCTGGAACTCACAGGTGTGTGGGTTAAACTTCTTGGTATATAGGAGTGTCATAGATTGATCTATTTTCCACAGACTAATTTTGGCATTCAATTTATCAAATGTTGGAACAATTAACCAAAGATAAAGAGCAGATAATTAATGGAAAGTGCAGTGTAACTTCATTATGGCTTGCTGCAGGGGTAGCCTGATACATTTCCATGCCTAAGTTCCTTGGGTTGATATTTGAGGGGCTATCTTAGGAAGTTTGAACCCCTTCCTTTTTTCTTAAAACACTTGGATATCAAAACTAGGGTCCTGAGCCTTTCCAAGGAAATTAATTTGTAGCCCTGTGGTGTTAGGTTAGGGTCAATATGGCTTTTCTTTTTTTCCTTTTAACATTGAGTAGACATAACAGAGGCTGCAGGATTTTGGTGGTCTCCAGGTGGTTTCCATTTGTTGATTGCCAGCATCCCATATGCAAAACACAATGACCCTCTAATAATTGGCTAAACATACACTTGGTTAGCTGGAAAGATTGGAAATTGAGGTGCCTCAGGGTCACAAAACTTACTGTTCTCTTTAAGGCTGGGGTGGTATTGCTTGGTTTTACCAAAGCATCTTTATAATTTCTGGTCTTGATGGTTACAAAGAGAAGCCCTTTCCATGAGGCTAAATCGTAACATCTAATTCGGTAACGTTCCCATATTCTGGGAGAGATGCTGAGAGAGAACTCATGAGTAATGTCTCTGGAAGCTCTCAGGGTCTGAAGTCCCACTGTGCCCAAACAAGGCTGGTTCCCAGAGGAGAAAAGGGAAGTTTGTATTAGAACCACTGCCAGTTTAATGTCCATGCATCTCCCTGGCCTCTGACCCCATTCAGTACAGACCACTTGCATGCTGGTGTGTGTTCTGTGGTGGCAGATTTGGAATCGACCTATTCATGCCTATTTTTCCCTAACCACTTGCCATTCTTATGTCACATTTTTCAATTTCTTGGAAAAGTGAGTCAGTTTTCTGAATGTCACATCTTACAAATTTGTAGTACCTCTATAATTTTAAATACAAGTAATAGCACACGTAGTGGCTTCTAATTATAAAACCAGAAAAATCCTGTGCTTTGCACACAGAGCAGATTCTTGATCTAGTAGTGCCCATCCTCCACTAAGAAAAGCAAAATTAGTCTGATTGAGACAGAATGCCAACATTCCATATGTATTTGTGACAATACAAGAGACATATATAAGAGACAAAGCCATTGCCTCGGGGTGAGGAGGCCTGATTTCAGTCTAGATCTGGCTCCTGATTTGGCTACCACATGGGGTGAATTCTTTGGCCTTCCAGGCTTCTGGTGTCCTGTCTGTACCACAGCCAACCTAGCTCCTGATTCTTTAGATCATGGGGGAAAGTGAGGCTTGGGTGGAAAACCTCAGGGGAACCAGGTCTTTAATATCAAGTGATTGTGCTTTATGAGTTGTTTGAAAGAAAATGCAGTCCAGCTCTTTTACGAGAACGGTCTCTGATAGATTTATAGCCAGTCTTAGGACTCTAGTATGGATTGAATGAAGCTTATAAACCTAAATTGATCTCAAAAGGAACTCAAGGTTGAAAAAGAGAGTTTGTGATATTATAGATGGTACCTTGCCATTTCTATAATGAGGAGATCCTTGTATTTTCTTCTGTCTGAAGATCAGTTGGGCTCTTTGAAGGTGAGGAGTAATGAATCAACAAATCTCCTTCCCCCGGAGTGACTGTCTTCCTCATGTTGGCACTCCCCCTCAGTTGAGACGCATCCTTGCTGCCCGGCATTCTGTGCATCTCCTCATGATTTCTTTTTTTTTTTTCCCCCTACTACATTTCTTCCTGGCTGATAGAGACAGCAGTTCTGAGAGCTGAGGACCGTGTGCCAAGTGGCCCCGTTCCGAGGAGGGATGCAGAGAGGAGCCATGTGGTTCTTTCCTCTCACTCAGTTCCTCTGGAGGAGTGTGGCTCTTGGCAGCTGTCAGAGGAAAGGAGAGACTCAGGATTTCCTATCTTGCTTGACCTAGGTTTTCCCCATCTTGCTAAGAACAACTGTTGGCTGAAACAAAATACCACAAAGTATTGAGAGGCAGCAGAGGGAGGCTGTGAAGAGCACAGACGTCTTGCACAATCTACCTGCATGGCTTGGCATCCCATCTCTGCCATTTATTTGCCACATGGCTTTGGCAGGGTGCTTAGCCTCTCTGTGGCCTGTCTGCTGTGTCATCTGACTAGGGGATTCTTAATGCCCTCCTCATGGAGTAGAAGTGAGGCGAGTGAGTTAATACCTGCGAAGAGTTTAGAACAGCGCCTGACACACGTTATTGTTACATAAGTGCTAACCAAAGAGATGACTTCTATTTGGCTATTACATACATCATCAAAATCAGTTTCGACCCAATATTAATTCTTTTTTTATGAACTGAGCCGTCATAAAACTTGAGTTGTAAATTTTCAGGCTGTTGCTCCTGTAGATAAAATGAGTTGTCAATCACAGTGAGTATAAAATAACATCGGACAGGCATCCACCGTGCAAATGGAGTCCCATCTGGTGGTGGCCAAGCTGAGCGAAATGTTACAAAGAAGCTGGGAATATTTCAGTCATTGGCCTGGCTCTTGTGTTTCCTTGTCTGTAAATCTTCGGGTAACCTCAGTGTAAACCAGATAAAACTGGACATGAGTCCAGGTGCCATAGGCCTGGAGCCCAGGCTCCCTGAAGCAACAACTTGAAACAACTGGTTTAATATCACAGGTCTGGGTATACCTTCTAAAATAGTTTTGCGGGACGCCTGGGTGGCTCAGTTGGTTGAGCGGCTGCCTTCGACTCAGGTTATGATCCCAGCATCCTGGGATCGAGTCCCACATCGGGCTCCTTGCTCGGCAGGGAGCCTGCTTCTCCCTCTGCTTCTGCCTGCCATTCTGTCTGCCTGTGCTCGCTCTCTCTCCCTCTCTCTCTGACAAATAAATAAATAAAATCTTTAAAAATAAAATAGTTTTGCAACTTGTCAAATTAACAATTGAGGTGAACGGATTTTATTTTGATGCTATCCATTAATAATAAAACATCAAACATAATTAGTCTTGGATTACTAGGCAAATTGAAAACTAAATAGTCGGTTTTGTGGCTTGAATATTTCTTAACTCCAGAAATTGACATTTGTATATTGAGTCAGTTTTGATTATTTTGCTGTTTTTGGTTTATTCAGGCTTGAAAGCATGATGGGGGAGAAAAGAAGACCTTTTGTACATGTGCTTTCCTTGTGAGTGCTGTTTCATATGGATAAGTAGGGAATAATTCTCAAAAATAAAGTAGGAAAGAGTGTCTTTCTAGTTCTAGCTTAAGCACTGGTGTTTTTTGAAAAGATTTATTTATTTTAGAGAGAGAGCGTATGTGCATGAGCTGGAGGGGCAGAGGGAGAGAGAATCTTCAGGAGACTCCAGGTTGAGCATGGAACCTGATACAGGGCTCCATCTCACTACCCAAGGTCATGACCTGAGCTGAAAGCAAGATACCTAGGTGCCCCTCAGTATTGGTATGTTAAAAAAAATTTTCCAAAAATCTAGTAAATGCGTTCTGCAGTTCCAGGCACATGACTCTGCATTCAGAAGACAATAATTTATGGAAAGTAGGGAGTTGCCCTATTTATTTTCAGAAGAACTGGTTGCAGTTTTTACTTTCTTTTAGGTCTGAATTTGATTTTTCTCCACACTCCGCAGTCTGTGTGAAGAACTCACACACTGTTGCCAGAGTTCTGGATCAGGAGCATGGCTCAGGGACTGCTGGGAATGCTCTACTTCTGTCCCAGGTAGCATTGCATGAGGCATCATTGCCCTTAGCTCTGCCTTCCTCAGAGTGTGGAGCAGGTGCTGACGGTGACAAGACCGTGACCTTCACACTATGTTTATTGCTCACTCAGACTACTGTCTCAGTCACTCCAGCTTTGCCAACAGATGTCAAAGATGAAGAGGCAGATAGAGGAATGGAAGCCTGTGGACTGTTTGTATGACAAGAGACATGTTTTCTTAAAAGACCGTCATGACTTACAACCTTGCCTTTTCAGAGGCCAGTGTTAGATGCCATAACTTTTAGCCCTATTTCTCCTTCATGTGGGCATTTTCTGTCTCAAGTGAGGGATATAAAGCATATTTGGAAAGGCAGCCAAAGGAAGCTGGGAATGTGGTAGGAGTGAATTTGTTTGGTGGTCCAGGGATCAGTGCTAGTGATGGTGGGATACCTCCAACCCTTCTAGTTTGAAGTAGGCATCCCCCACAGCTCTCACCATGGGAGTGAGAGGGCATGGATTCCTCTACCAGCCTGTAGTATCTTCCAAGCTGCTTCATCATTTCTGTCTGGGATACCTGCCCTGGACCAGTTTAAGGCCAGATCACATGGAATGCTGGCCTCCGAAGCACTCTGTGTTTCCATATTCCCCACCACAATCAGGATGCCGTGTGCACCACATGCAATTAAGCACTAAATTGTGTAATGCTCACAGAAATCAATAAGCCCTCTGGTTTCCTTGAGGACGAGTTGTAAATACTGCACGATGAGTTCTATCTCCCTGGCTGCGTTTCTTGAACAGAGATGCGGAAATCAAGGTTGGAATGTTACAGTAGAAACCTTAAAAAAAAAAATGGTAGGGCTGATTGGACACGTTGACTAGCCTGTGTCCTTGTCCCATTAGCACCTCAGCACATGATAGGGAGTTGAATATCTGTTGTGGCTGATCCTTAGCTTTTTCATCTGTGTAATTCTTTGGTTACTTTGAATTGCCCATTTCTTCTAGGACTTCAGACCTCTTACCGCATGAGCCCCAGGAACCACCTTAAAGGTTATTGAAATCCCGTTATCCACTGGGTGCTTGACTTCCTCTACACAAAGGAACAGTCTTGAAAGGAAGATTTTGAGCTTTATGCCCTTTTGAATCTCGCTGTCTTATAAACTGAGACATCAGCCACAAATAGGGTACCTTACATTTAACATAACTCCTCATCAGTCTTCACTGATCACTAATTGTATGCCCAGCCCCAGTGCTTTCTGAAGGGTCTGAAGCTTGGCTGTGTGGTTATGGAACAGAAGTGACACAGCTGCTCCCCCCTCGTTGGTTCTTTTAGATGGAGTGGTAGCTGCCATGTTGGGTGGCTTTCCACACCATTGTATGCATAGAGTTGTTAACTCTGTGTCCGACACTGACTTCTTTGACCCTCACCACAATCCTATGAAATATGTATTATGGAACCCTTTTTAGAGGTGAATAAACTAAGGCTCAGAAGTACTGGAACTTCTCCAAAGTAGGGCAGAAGGGCTGGTGGTAGGATTTAAACTCTGGTGTGTCTGATTCTGGAGTACAAGCTCTACCTACCCACCCTGTGACGTGCTAATGTTTTGCAATATTTAATTCTGAACATCTGTCATTTTCTCAACAGACTCCACGAAATGAAACCGGGACGCTTATGGCTGCATCTCGTGCTGCTTGGGGCCTCCCTGCCAGCTGCGCTGGGATGGATGGACCCAGGACCCAGCAGAGGCCTGAACATGGGTGTGGGTGACCCACAGATGGAGGTATGGTCACATAACACCTGCTAGGATGCTTGAAACTTTCTGCTTTTCCATGCCAGTGTATCTGATTTCTTCTCTACCTTTGGTTTATATCCGTTAGATTGCAGTGTGAGTTAAAATTGTTCCCTCTTTTTGATAGGGGACAGAAGGACACAGCATGCATTGGTCTGGACAGGAGGTTTTATGTCATGCTGTAAGTGATAGTCTAAAATCTCTGCAATGCTGAAAACGTATTCCAAAACCAGGCTTTAGTTGTATGGTTTGTCTTCCGCAAAGAGCCTCAAGAGAATGGCCTTTTTGTATATTTAATAAAACTCTGAAAATGCAGACTCAATGGTAGAGTACACCCATGTGAATTAATGAAGTCTTTTAATTACAAAATGTGTTTTAAAAGAGAGAGACTCCTTTTCACGTACACAGATAAAAAACACCAGGCTGAGAAAGAACTGGCAAGTAGGGTTCCTAAGGGAGCCTGTCTTAATGAACAGATAAGAATGATTAATGGCATGTTAGGTATATATAAATGCTTCTAAAGTGCTTGAAAAACTTATTCTCAAATGCCTCCCCAGAGAGTCTCGATACACTGCTAATTGCTCAGCGAACTTGGTCTTAAGTACCGGAGAGGATTCATAAGCTGCACCCTCGCCCTGCTCAGGTAGTAGGCCTAAGGAATTTGGGGCTTGTGAGGGGGTGCAGTTTCTCTGCAGAAATTGCTTTGTGTGTGCCAGACCCTAAGAAATGACTACACCCTTTTTCATCAAAGCTAACTGGGATTTTCTTTATGACATGGTAAATGCAAATTCTTGCCGAAGAGCTTCTGAGGCCATTTCAGCTCCCATTGCCTTCCTGGTGCACGCCTGCCTCTTGTCTCTGTGCTTGTTTCCCGTCCTCTGGAATGAGATAGAAAAATTACCTCCCAAAGTCAACATCACCAGAGAGTGAATAAAGACACACAGTGTGTGGATGGTAGGATTAATGCATTATTTGATCAAAAGACACGATGTCTTTCTCATTATTACTTAATCGTAATGCAATCCCAGACCTACAGACCTTAATCTCCGGGGAGCTTCAGAAGTCTTTGAATGCCCACGTTTGCTGCTGAGGTTCACGTGGCTTCCTTTTGTGGTGAGCAGGTGATTGAAGAGCGTCACTCTCTCTCCCATCACAGTCCGTGAAGGACATGACTTAATGGTCTTTTGAAAGAGCCTGGAGGCTGACTCGCTAGCCAGCACAGCATTTCCCATATGGGATGGCTTAATCATTACACTCATATCCATACAGAGGGAAAATGATCCTACAAATATATTGTTGAATATTTAATAGCAAAGCAAACAGCAAACACATAGATAAGCTTTTTTAGTCTTCTTACTATTGGGGCTCATTGGCCCACTCTTTTAAATTGCCTACTTCAATTAAAGGAGTCAAACCAATTAAGGTAGGATTTAGCTGGAGGTAAAGTGAAGGTAAGTTAATATCAACCTAGGGCATCTTTATCTTGGCTGTTAACAGCCTAACACCAAGAAAGAACAGATAGTGCTCATTCCGAGGCAGGGAGGCTTTCTGTTGGTTAGTTTTGGGGTGTTGTTTTTCTTGCCGCATCAGGGTAGAACCCAGGAGATGAAGCCCTCTCCCATTTCCAGGCCTTGTGCTGTTTCGGGAAAAGGAAATGATACCTGTATGGACTCCAAACGCAGGAACATCTGCCTTATCAATCCAGTTCGTGGCTGTGCATTGCATTTTTGCAAAGTGTAATAACTTGTACTCATAGAGTCTGTTTTTATCGATGATGAAATGAGAAGATGGCCATTTGGATGGGCCTAGGATATAGGACAGCCTCAGCAAAGTTCCGATAGAGCAGGACATGGATATGGAACTGATGTGTGCTGATTCTGACCATGCTCTGTGCATGGCCTCTCCATGCCATTCCTCACTAGCATCACGTGTTGGATTCTGTCCCTTCATCCCACATACTGACTCCTCTCCTCCAGGGCTTAGCTCTGGTTCTCATCTTTTCTCTGGAACCTTCTTTGAGCACACTTTGGTCAAATTTGATGTCATGTTCTGAACTAGTCCTTTTTATTTTTTAAATACATATTTTTTATGTTAGCAGACGAAGGAAGCCAATTTTATGTATGTTTCCCTTCCTTACAATGTCTAATAATTTTCAGAGCACAGTAGAGACTCATTATGTTTTTGAGCTGATTGGTATTCAACATTTAGTATTAGTGGTGAAGTCACTCCAGTGTTGTCAGACTTTAGTGTAGACAGTCCGTAATTTCTGCGTATGGCAGCCCGACCTGTGCGGCAGGTGCATGACCAGTGGGGACATGAATGGTCCCCCAGCCAAGCTGTAGGCAGCTTACTGGCCAGGCTTGTCACTCATCAACATCCAGGTATTTCTCCTTCAAACTGTAGCTATTAATATGTCCATAACTGACTTTCCAGACTATTCTAAACTCCTCTAGCAGTTTCCTCAGACAGTCTTACTTTCCGGAGCAATCATAGCCAACCGAGTTTCCTGTGACTCCATAAATTAATCAGGACCTAAATGGTAAAACGTTTCTGTGTGTGTTTTCTTCCTGCTAATACTACTTTGCAAAAACATTCATTGACTTCAGATTTTTAAAGTACTTGGAAAGCATTAATAAGATTTGACTTCCCTTTAAAGTTATTACACCAATTACTTGAGCATCCTAAGGGTAAATAAGGATGAAATGACCAGAGCATGTGTGCGTTCACTCATTTGTAAAGCAATGATAGCGTATGTAAGTTTTGTTAAATTATTGTTTTATGTACAAAGACTGCAGTTGAAATAGCTTCAAGGAGTTTATCGTTTTACAAATGTAGATGAAACGAAGTGGAGCTGGGTGGAGTGCCTCTTTAATAAGAACTGAGTGGCAGACTGTGGCCTAGAATACTAATGAAATTCTGAATTCAGAGGAAACAATTCTGAGAGATACAACTCAACAAAATTCTAAAATAATTAAAATTTCCCCCTTTCCCCTATTCTCTGGCCAAGATAAATGTAGTACTAAAATCAGTATTGGTAGAATTTTTTATTTGGGGAGAATAGGAAAGTGAGAGAGGTCAGACCCAGGAACCCACCTTCTTCTGAGGGGCGGACATTTGTGGGAGGGTTCTCCCTGCCTTTCAGCCCTCACTGCTGTGTTCCCACTGTTCGCTGGGATCTCGGATTGGATGGTGGCCTTATGTGTCCTTCATATATCCTGCTGTACCTTCACCACATTGCTCTGACCCAGAGTTACTAGTCCTGTACTAAATATGCCTCAGTGCTTACAGACCAGGGAAGGGCTGTGATGTCAGACACCCAGTGTTTTCAATGTGTGCAGTCTCTGAGAGGGTAGTTTTTGAGAAATAAATGTTTCTGGTGGTCTCAGTAATCAGGGTGGTCACCCACTTCCCTAACCCCAGGAGAGTCAGCCTGAGAAAGCACCCACCGTCCTTTTGCCCTTCTGCACGTATTAGTCCTAGATGCCACTGACTGCACCCAGAGGTGCCCCCGTTCCTGGGTGGGGGTGTCTCCTAAGGCAGAGACCTAGAGTGCTCCGGCTTCCTTTTACATTTGTTGGGCATTGAGGAGATTGGAGGCTGCTAAGACTGGGCACTAATTTTTTAAAAATAGTTCTTTTCTTGAGTTAGTGTTGTTACTGTTACGTAGTTGACCGATTTTAAGACCACGCTACTCTAGTTATGGTCTCCTCCCGACCCCCAACCCATGCTCCAATCTTCTGACTGGTGATGGAGAGAGTAGCTGATCTTCTTGTGGGCTTTGAGGCATCCATTATTCACCTCTCCTTCCTCTTGCCCCTCCATCTGTGGGTGTGGGAACACCACCTCCCTTCTCCCTGCAAACAGTTGGGGTCCGGGCTTGTATTTTCTGAACTTCATCTGTAGACCTATATGCATGTCTTATGGATGTTTTCTCTGGAGTCCCCATTCCTAGACACTCAACGGTACCGACTCTGACATTTAACTGGCTTGCCTCAGTGAGCTTCTAGGTGAGCTGTCCCAGCAAAGGGCCTGAGTGGGCCTTCCCTGGGGCATGACTGCGAGCTACACCCCTCTTGGAGGATCTAGGACCTCTGTACATCTGTAGACCTGGCATGGGGAGGGAGGGGGAGGCGGCTTCTTCTCTGATTCTGGAATATTCGGGCATGGCTGCCTACTGACAATTCTCCATCAGAGGTGTGGATTTTTAGTTTCTCAGCCTCAGGTTGGGAGAACAAAACCTCTCATCTGCTGATGTGTGAGTAAATCCGTAGTATTCTTGGTGAAAGATGGTGATGAGTACTGCAAGTTCCTAGGGGCACTGGAGGAGCTAGTTCTTACCTCTGGAGTTAGTGCGGGCTGTGCCCTACACCAGTCTCTCTTGAATTTCAGTGTGCTTGCAAAGAGCAGGGGGGTCCTGTTAAAATGCCGATGCAATAGAGCTGGAGGGGATGGTCCGGAGAGTCTGCCTTTCTCATGAGCTCCAGGTGATGCTGATACTTCTGGTCCCAGGGGACACTGGACACAAAGGCCATAGAGGAGTCCCCTCGACCCTGCCTGCGTACATCCCAGAAGGAGATTCCATTTGGTGATGAAACCCAGCTTTTTTATTTGTTTTTGTTTTTTAACTTTTGTCAATGTGACAAGGCTGCCTGTAGTCAGTAAAAGGAGCTGAATGTACAGGGTGCCGTTCTGCTGAGGGATAGCTTCACACTGGGTGGGCTTGCAGGCAGGTGGGCGAGGGAAGCGGGAAGGGAAGTAGCCTGGCTTTCAGAGTCTTTTTCACCTATTTTGAAGCAAGCAAGTAGACAGACAAGCTTGGCTCTCTGTGTGTAGGGTTCCTCACTGTTTGGGTGCAGGCGATTTAAATCCTGAGGGTCCGCCCACACTCTTGTGCTCCCACCCGTCACTGTCTCTCTGTCACTCACACTGGTGTCCTGCCCAGTTCCTGTTCCCAGAGCCCAGCCGGACTTTTCTGGGGATGCACCTGCTGGGCTGCTGTCGTGTTTGAGGGTCTTGTTTTTGTGTTTACCCTCAGACAGGGGAAGTTGCTGTCTTTGTCTTCGTGTCGGAGGTTTTTCCTCTCTAACTTCTCCCGGCAAGCTGCCCACCATGTACTGGTTAGTGCGCTGCGGGCCCCTGGCGTAGTTTGAGATCGTAGTTAATAGAGTTTTAATTGGCTCTGAAAAGTTCTGTGACCCAGGAAAATGAACATTTATGAGTTCACAGAAAGCCATTATTCTTCTTCCTCTTAATTTAGCATTTACTCATCTACTTTTTTTAAATGCCTCTGCTATTAAAATAATCTATGCTTCTGTAGGAAACTTTCCACCCTTATAATCAGGACATCAGGCCATGCATTGTAAATGGGGCTCTGATTTCCATTTTTCGGGGAGTTGGCAGCATCAAATCTTCCAGGCCCCAATCATCTGCTTGATTTATTCTCTATGACTTGTGGGTTATCTCTCTTGTTTACCATTTAGAGAGAAGTAAATGTCATGATGGTGTCAGATGGACTCTAACAGGCTCTCTGTGAGTGGGCTCTGCTCTTCTGTCCTGCCAAGCCAGGGCCGTTGTCCTTCTGCTTCCATCCACTGTGGTTGCTACTGTGAGTCTCCTGGGCCTTGTCTTGTCTACAGCCACTGGGAAGATGGAGGGCCCTGGTCCCAGAAACAGAGGGGATAGGATAAGATGGGCCCTCTACTCCAAGCAAGTAGCACCCGAGCTGACAGCAGCTACTCAGGTACACTGGTGTGGGGAGGAAGAAGTCTGCCCCTCTGGCCAAGAAGCCACCTGTCCATATGGCCTTGCTTCTCATATACTTGCTTTTTGACCTTAGGGCTTCCCTTGAGTCCAGAGACATGGGCCAAGAGAAACCCATCTCTTTCCTCCTGAACCTGGTCCCAAGAAGAAGTTTTTTAAAAAGTAAAACCTGGGTATTCTCATTTAATACATGGTCTTGGTCTCCAACCCTGGAGACCAGCAGTTCATAGCTCCATGCTGTGCTTGGCTGGGGCAAAGACTATCATGAAATTCAGAAAATAAAATTAACTTCACTTTAGTTTAATTTCAAAGTCTGTTTCCCTGACAGCATTTCTGGGCATAGTAAGGAGTGGTGATGCTGGACCCAGCTGTGAATGGACCCTTGCAGGGTGGAGACGGGAAGGGAATTCTCGTGGGGGCCTGTGGGGAAAGGGCAGCTTGTGATTTAACTGGGGCTTCCACCTCTCCTCCCAGAGATGGTGTCGTACTGTCATGTTTTGGAGGAAGAGGCTCCTGAGGGAAGGATCTGTCATAGTGAGGTCAGACAGAAGTAGAGGGGGCCGGTGGGGATGGAAGGGGAAGGTGGAGGCAGAGAGCTCTGAAGTATGTACATCTGGTCAGTAAGTGAATAGAAGTGCCCAGCTCTGGCGCTTGAGAAGGGAGAGACATCTGGCATGTCCCAAATGCTAGTAATCCACCTGTTTCATGGGTCATGTCTCTGCAGTCCAGAATAAAGCCCATTAGTCCTTTGACCCACTTCCAAGACTTGGAAGATGCTCCACTGGGGAGACGGAAGCAGAGCCCCATGAGCCCTGTAGAACCCTTCTCACTCAGAAGTGCAGGCTGCCCAAGGCAGCTTACTTCTGGATGAGAACACAGGATCTCATGTGGGTTCTGTGTTCCAGGTCCAGCCTGGCACAAACAAGCTCTGGGGACCTGAGACACTCCCTGCTCCTCTCTGGCCTCTGTTTACTCCTATGGAAGGTGAGAGGGTAGCCAGGATGCCACCTCAGATTGCCTTCAGGTTCTCTCCCCAGCTTAATTCTATGGCTGCAGAGTGTGCCGTTTCACACCGCGTTGTGAACATTTTAAATGTTATTTCTTGGTTCTTCTAAGGCCCTCTAACACATGTGAAATCAGAAGGTTTGGCCCATTCTGTGTGCCTCAAGTCACCTTGCATGTTCCCCTTTGGGAAGAGATAGCAGGGAGGAGTTCTCTGTCACTTGACTGGGGATGGGGGTGACCCTTTGGTGTCTATTTGACCACCATTGTTCTCCCGTCCTCTGTGCAGACCTTAGTTCAAAGAAGGCTTTATTGGGGCACCTGGTTGGCTCAACTGTTAAACGACTGCCTTTGGCTCAGGTCGTGATCCCAGAGTCCTGGGATTGAGTCCCGCATCGGGCTCCCTGCTCAGTGGGGAGCCTGCTTCTCCCTCTCCCACGCCCCCTGCTTGTGCGCGCTCGCTGTCTCTCTCTCTCTGACAAATAAATAAATAAGATCTTTTAAAAAACAAAAAAGCAAAGAAGGCTTTATTGCAGTGTGTGCTGATGACACAGACTCGGGCACCCTTTGGGTATCTGCAAGAGGAGGAGAAAGTCTTGAGAATACTGGGATGGAGAGGAGCTTGACTGGACTGTCCTCTTCATTGTGTAACAGGGACTAAATCTGTGCAGTGTGCTGGGAGTGCACCCAAAGCAGTGGCTCCTAGGCTTTTTGATCTCACAGAGCAGAAAAATGAAAAAATTTTTTTAAAGATAAAGGTACTACCTAGAATTCCCGGTACCTCCTTATTTATGTTTTTATTTATTCTTTTTTTTTTTATGAAAGAAAGGAAAGGCCATACTGCCAGAACCAAGGGTGGTGTGTCCCACAAGGGCCACCCACTGGCACATTCTGCATTGCCCGTGTGGATGTGTTGTCTGAAGACCTGTCACCGTGCACCTGTGGCTCACAGAAATGTTGATCTAAGACCATTGTGAATGGAGGCCCACAGACACACATGGTGGTATGGCTTGGAACTTTGCAGTGAGCAGAAGCCCAAGCCACACTGAGATACCAGGTCCCCAGACGCAGGTCTGGTGTTGTGCTCTGTGGTATCTGTCTGAATTTCAAGGCTGGAAAGACATAGCTCCAAGTTAGGGAAGATGGATGCTCCTCCCACAAAGAGGCCCTTGTGCCTTCCACATAGGTGGGAGAGTCCACCTGCATGTGGGTGTTCAGTGTCCCATCCACATACCTCTCTCTGTTGAAGTGACAGGTATGTCTGGGTTGTAAAGGAAGAGTGGGGTATGGATTTCTTGTTCCTGGTTCTTTAAGTTTCTTCAGCTCTTGAAAAATGGCACACCACTGCTATTTAGTTGATGGTGTCTTCTAATAAGAGGCAGTTTTTTTTCACTCTTACTAGAGGTGGACTGGAGAATGGACAATGAGTGGCCTGTGGGATTCAGTTATTCCCTTAATCAAAAACTGCAATTCACCTCAACTGCACATAGGGAGGGATGAAGACAAGTTGGTGCTGGTGGGAGGCTGGTGTTGGCCAGCAGGGAACCACCTGAGAGATCATTGGCTTCCCTCGATCTGTAGGATATTCCAAGAAGGTTCCTATGTAATTGTTTAATGGTTCGTTTGAAGACCTAGTCCTTGGTTTTCACCTCTCTTCGCTGTTCCAAGAAGGTGTTGAGTTCATGTTGAAATCTTTCTGGATTTTTTTCGTGACACTAGTCTGGACAATTGGAATAAAAACTTGTTTAAGCTGTTGTGTCATTCACATCTTGCTCTCTAAATAAAACAGAGCACTTTTCCCATTTATTTCTAGCCTCGCATTTCTGGAGGTTTTAGCTAGAAAACAAAGGTTGTCTCTGTAACTTTTGTTAAAATACTGTACAGTTTAAGTTTTTAGTTATTCTGGGTCTAGGCTCAGAGAGAAAGTGTGTGTGTGGGCATGTGTATATTTTTTGGAGTTGAGAAGGGCAGCCGTTGGCCCTATTTCTCACAGAAGTCTTTTCCAGAGAACACCACTGATCATCGTGAGCTTCTCATGGAGTCTAGTGGCTTCAGAAACCACTTCTGCTGGCCACCTACTCATCTGTGAGGGTTGGCAGCCTGGTCCAGCAGCAGACCCACTGCCGACTTAACAGGCTGAGGTTCAGCCCCAGTCAGGGGCCTAGGCCTCTGAGGCATGGCTTGCTTCTCTGACCATATCTCTCTCCCTGCTCAGGCTGAGTCCTCCTCTGAGCTCCTGGTAGCTTGCCTGCCTGTGGGGCGAGCTCCTGCAGCAGGCAGCTCTCTGGGCTCTGAGGAGAAATGGCTGCCATCCTCCCTGCCCAGGGAGGGTATGCTCCACCTTTCTCCTTTCTCCTCTAGCATAGTTAATATTCCAAAACCCAATAGTTGGTGTTTTCCTGCTGAGGCTGAATCACTCGCTCCAGCTGGCACCTGGGCGCTCTGCTCCTGAAGTATCTCTGTTCCTACCTTTGTGTCAGGGGTCCCTCACATCAGAAGGCCCAGTGCCTCCAATCTGCTTTTTCCCAGCTCAGTATCTAAGGAAAGTCACTTAGTCTCCTGGACCTTCAGGTTAGCAGTGAAGAAAATGTAGGCAATAATAGGACTAGTTTCAGAGTTGTCATGTTTGGGGGTACATGTACTATGTGGCATTGAACTTGGCAGTTAGAGTGGTGGTTTGTGTCCCACTAAGCACCCATCAGGAGGGTTGTGTACCTCTTCTCTGTGGCCTGCATGTCGCTCTCCGCTGCAGTACCTACCACTCAGACCTTCAGCGGGTTCTCTTTCTGGTGGATGTTAAGTCCCCTTGGGTCTTGATCCCTGGGACCCCCAGTGGCCAGGGCATCCTGGAGCACAGTAGCAGGCTCAGATCTTTTAAGGGAGTGAATGGGTCCGTGATCTCTTACACATTTTGGCATCATATAGGGATTTGGACAAGGTGACTTGACTTTCTAGGACTCGTTACAGAAGAAGCCCCAAGAAAGACCTGTCTTCAATTTCCATTTAGAGTAGACTCTCGTCCCAATTTCTCCTGTGGGTGCCAGTCAGGGGGTGAAACACCTGACTGGCTCGAGGTCCCTTTCCTGCAGTGTTTGCCAGCATCTGCCTGGCCCAAGATGTCCTTCCTGCCAAGAAGCCAGCATCAGTGTGATAGGTGCAGCACAACCTCGCCCCACATGGGAGCCCAGAGAATGAAATGTCAACTCCAACAAATGCAGGGTGATCTATTTGTGCTTAGAATTTTCAGGGTTAGCAGAAATCGCCTGTGGCTCCAGGGAGGGTTGCTGCCACATGTCCCTACAAAGAGAGGGAGGCATCGAGGGCAGTGGGAATGAACTTCTCTTTGGAAGTGTCATTAAATAGGTATAAGACTCTAGATGGCTTTTCTTGACACTAGTCTGGACAATTGGAATAAAAACTTGTTTAAGCTGTTGTGTCATTCACATCTTGCTCTCTAAATAAAACAGAGCACTTTTCCCATTTATTGCTAGCCTCGCATTTAAAACATGCTCTTCCTCTATAGGAGGACCTCGGGCTTCTGTGGTTCTGCTGCTGCCGCATTTTGTGTATCCATTGCAGTGAAATAGGCTTTGATGTGGGCACACTGGGAGGTATCAAATGGGAGAGGCCTGCCAGGCAGATGTTCTAATTGGAGTGCTTCTAGAATATGCCCCATCCTCCTTTTCGTCCTTTCCTCTCTTCTGTTTGGTTGTTACATATGCTCTTGGTTTCCTTTTTAGCATTTGTCTGTGAAGAATGAGATTCTCTGCCTCATGCTTGCATGTCCATCTCCTGCCAGTATAGCTTTGGAGGATGTCTTTGTGTCCCAAAACATGACTTCCCACTTGAAGGAATGCTTCTCAGGACACTCTGTAGATACCCAGTGTAGGTCTCTGCATCCTGGGCTGTCTGGGTCCCCTGGGACATCCGGTGGTTTTCAGTCTCAGGAACCTGGTATTCATTGAGCACCTGTGGTCAGGTTCTCTTCAGGTTGCTGAAGAGAGATGGCATCTATGAGTCTGAGGGCTGGGGATTGCTGGGGGTCGGAGCCGTTGACTGTTGCTGAACAGGAGCTGCGTCAGCAGGGGGAATTCAACACCTATGTCAGATGCTTGATCTTTTTTTTTTTTAAAAGATTTTATTTATTTGACAGAGAGAGATCACAAATGGACAGAGAGGCAAGCAGAGAGAGAGAGAGAGAGAGGAGGAGGAAGCAGGCTCCCTGTGGAGCAGAGAGCCCGATGTGGGACTCGATCCCAGGACCCTGAGATCATGACCTGAGCTGAAGGCAGAGGTTTAACCCACTGAGCCACCCAGGTGCCCCAGATGCTTGATCTTTTATTACCTCTGTGTGGTGGTTAAGCTAATTTCTCAACTGTAGCCTAAAGGAAATGAGGTACATTTATGGAGTAGTAAAGGAGAAGGTAGCTCCTGCCTTCCCTAGTCCCGTTCCTTCATTCCTGACCCCAGCCAGAGCAGGATGCTTGTTCTCAGAGTCCCCATGCCTCTCACCTGAAGATATGCGACTGATGGCAGATCTAGTGTTACAGGTACATCCTGGCCCATGACTTGAGGCTCCTGAGCCATCAGAGGGTGGACTGGAGGTTAGAAGCAGCTGGAGTGTCCATGTGCTCCATGTAGATTGGATGTAGCAGTGACTGCAGTAGCCCCATGGGGTCCAGGGCTCAGAATTTCCACCAGAGCACCCCCAACCCCACAAGGTTTCAGAACTTGTTCACCAGAACAAGGCTCTGTACCCTCTCCGAAGATGATGACCATGTCCTTCTTGTTGGCTCAGTGCCTCCTGGATCCACTGCTCCCCCACCCCCCACCAGAGGACGAGGCTGGCTGCAGGGTGGGGTAGCCCCTCATGGAGCTCGAGGCACTGCAGCAGTAGTGTTCCCACCCTGGAGCCTGATCTGTTCTACTGGAAGGCTCCGCTCTAGCATTAGAGCCCTGCCTTGAGCTACATGTCCATCCTTGTCCAACGAGTAGCACCAATTGGTTGATTAATTTTTAGTAATGAAAACCCTTCTGTGGCCATGTGGACTAGAACAAAATTATCTGTGACTTGTTATACATTCTAGATGAATATGTATAACAAAATTTAAACCTAATCTCATTCAAAGTGACTTTTCTTAGTTACAAGAAAAGATGGTCATAAACTGAGTTCTACAGGAAATTCCTCTCCGTGGGCTGATGTCTCACCGTGGGATCTTGAGAAAGGAGAAAGAATAACCACAAAGAGGACTTGAGGAATTCACCTGTGTACTCACAGTATGCTGAGCAGTTAGTGCAGAACAAGTCCAGGTGTGTTAGCTGTGTGGGCCAAACCCTGGGGGACATGGCAGTCATGAGCGGAGGTGGGGAAGGACCTTGTGGAGGTGGAGAGCCTTGGAGAGGCTGCTGGAGATGTGTGTGGGTGGAGTACTTATGTATGTCAGGAGGAGGAATCCTTGAGTATAGATTGGGCCTTGGAATAGGACCCTGTCTGGTGGGAAGGAAGAGAGAAGAGATGTGGGGGTGGATATCCAGCCCCCGTCAGAGTGATTGATCAGGGGCTCTTCGAATGCCAGGAAAGGACTCACATTCCACTGTGCTCACGTCCAGTAAAGGGTTATCCTGGGACCCTCTAGATGTCCTGGAATGTACTACCGGCTGCCTGTCATCTTGCTACTTCCAGCCATATCTTCTCCCACTTCTGTTGCTCTCTTCCCTCTCTGTCCTTGGGGTGGGGAGTGGGTGTTGGCCATTCCACGGAGCTGCAAATCCCTTTCTGTGGCCCTCACCCTGGAAGCTTAGCCCCAGGGTTCTGGCCCTGCTCCCACACAAACCTCCAGCTCCAGGGCCTGGGACCGCTCAGTCGAGGGAAATTCTCTGAGGACCTGGTTGTCTCCACTTAGAGAAGCCAGGGGACAAGTGCCCCCACCATGGGAGGGGATATTTGGGAGCTCTGAGCAGGAGTATAGAGGCAGGCCTGGGATGCTCTACTGAAAGAGTGGGAAGGCAGGTTGAAGTGAGGGTAGAAGTGGTGAGGCCGAGGGGCCTGCCTCCATCCTCTCAGCGCTCTGAGCAATGGGAGCTGAGATTTTCAGAAGTATAGGGAATTTATGAGTTGAGCTTTCCAATCTTGAATGCCAGAAGGGAAGCACGAAGGCCTGGCACATGGTCTTAATTCTTTACTCTTATGCTCTCTAACCACTTTGTTCTGTCTGACTCATTGGTACCCTCCCCCCACCCTCGGCACACCAACCTGGTCTGTGTGTTCAGGGTGGCTCGGAAGCCCAGCCTACCCATCTTTAGGTGATCCCAGCTATCAGCCTCTCCAGAAGGCCTGACCTCCAACGGCTGACTCACATCTTACCAGGCACCACCCCTACCCTTCTCTCCCTCCCGAGTCCCGTGTATATACCTTGCCTGCCAGGGTGACTGAACAGAAGCAGGCTTGGATGGGGCTTGGAGGTGGCCCTGTGACTCCAGAGTCACGTCCCCTGTGGCTGCAGGAAGCTCCTTAGTTCAGGTGCTTTGAGGTTTAGCTGGAATTGTTTTGGAGAAGAAAGGGCTCCATGGGGAGAGAGTCATAGCTTTTCAAGAAGTCTCTTCTAAGAGACTCTGCTGCCCTGTGGAATCCAGGGAGCGACATCACAACAGAGCTGTTGTGGAATAATTAGGCCAGTCATCATGGAAGACAAGACGCGATAAGTGATCTTCCCAGCTGTGGCGCTGAGCTTTGCTCCCAGCCAGGTGTGAAGTCTTGTTGCATTAGGAGCTTTTTTTTTTTTTTTTTCCAGTGATGTTTGTTTCTATATAACCAAGCATTATGGAATGTTAGGGAACGAGAGACACCTCAACAGTTGGGGATGACAGAACAAGGGGCCTCTGGAAGTCTGAATGACCCTTGTTATCCATTCCTTACAGGAAAAAAGAGATTCTTGGTAGGAATTCTGACTCCTGATACAGAATTTTTTGAATTCCATAGCTGTTAGTGATGATAACATTAATAAACAGCTACCATTTTGTCAAAGCTTTAAGTGGATTACTTCACTGATTTAGGTTCTTTGAGGTCCTATTCACTTGGTTATTTTAAAGATCTGGAAACAGGCTTCAGGATGGTAGGTGAGCTGCTTAAGGTCTTTTGAATATTACACAGTGGAGCTGGGGTTTGCAACTGGCCTTTTGACTATGCCAGTTGCCCTCTTAACCACAAGCCTGTGTTATTACCACCCCTCCACACATATTTTTGAGGCTAAGAAAAGGACATTTGATGACACTGGGCTCTGAAAGCCAAAGCAGACCCTATCACATCAGATAACGCATCTCCACCTCCCAGAGGATGGCAGAGCTTGAGGTGGCCACTGGGGATTGGGCTGTGGGCAGTTTCTTGACATTCCCTATGGGGACTGACAGAGCATGTCCTGTCCCTACTCATTCCCTGTGTCCCCAGCATGTGCACCTGTTTCTTCCCTTCTCCTATGGCGGGAATGGGCCTACAGGAAAGCCATGGAGGCTAGTAGAGTGAACATGTCTTTGACTGTTACCTTCCAGTTCCACAAGGGGGTCCGGTGGGACTTGTAACCGTATGCACATTCATAATGTGTCCCTGAGCATCTGCCCCCATGTGGGGCAGGGCCTGAGCAGACCCACGGCTGGGCTTGTGCTTACAGAGTGGTGGGTGTTTAGACTCTGGGCAGAGACCTCAGCATGATGATGTGTGGTGGTCTCTGTTTCTGCTTCTAAGAATTGGCCTTAGGAGGTTGCCAAGGGTCAAGGAAAACAGTCTCCCTTCCAAAAGCTGGGCTCTGGGACCTAAGTGAGGAGGTGGGACTCCCTGCTGTGGTAACCAAAGTGGTTACTCTTAGAACCAGCTCCTGGTTCCAGCCAGAGGCAAGTGCTGTACCTGCTGTGGAGGGGCTGTCATGAAAGAAGGCCCTGTCCTTCCCAGAGGTCGGGCAGCCCCAGGCACATGGGACATGGAGCTTGGTCAAGCTGTAGTGGTGGGCGATGGTTCTTCAGAAGTATGTCTCCCTCAGCTAGGTGGGTGTGTATACCACTGGAGCTCACCGCCCCTGCCCTGTGGGACAGCTGTGGCTGGCCAGTGGTCGGGGCTGCCTGAGAGTGAGAAGGGAAGCTCAGCTCTCTAGGCTGGGCAGGTTACATTACGCAGATACCAAGGGAAGGAATCCTGGCATTTGTTTGTGTTGGGGCCGCTGGGCAGCCCAGAGTCAGAGAAAGTCAGGCATGACAGCCTGGAGTGGGTCTAAGAAGATGTGGGAGGAGACCACTATGGCCAAGTGCTGATAGTCTACAGGTGACACTATACCAACCCCTGGAGCCCTCCCACCACTCCATCCATCCTCATCATTGCACACCTGCCTGGGTGAACTCCAAGCCTCTCCCTAGCTCCTGCGAACTTGCTGAGCATTCCGGGCACTATATTGAGGGCCAGGGCACAGGGAAACCTGACATACCCAGGCTGCTGTCTGTGGGTGGACACTGGTGAGTTAGGGCAGCCACTGGACATGGAGTGCTCTCGGCTTCCCTCCTCTCTCACTTCGCATCACTGTCTCCTAGCCACCACCCCGAGTCTCCTCTTAAAGCCAAGGAAACCGAGGCTCCCAAAGGCCAGCACCTTGTAGCCTCTTGCTCTGTGGGCCAGGGGTCCTCATGGCTGCACAGAGCCAGCTCACGCTCTCCAGGCAAGCCAGAGCATTCTGTCCTTCTCTGGAGAGGCCACACATTGCCCAGTACTAAGCCTTCCCTCTTCTGCCTGCCACCCAGTGGCTGCTGAGACCTGCTGAGACCTGGGTAGTTAGGTGGCATCACTTCCTGTGGAAACAGGACAACCTGCTTGGGCCATTTTCCTGGCTTTGCTAAGTCTTGCTGGGAAGGAGAAACTGGTGCCATTGTTTACATTTGGTGTGCCAGTGACACCGTGTCTCTGGGGAGGCCATGCTAGCACTGGGGAAGCCATGCTGGGCCATGAGACACTGCCCAGCATCACCAAAAGTAGCAGTGACCTGGGAAGTGTCAGCCTAAGTGGGGTGAGAGAGTGTATAAGGGATTTAGTCTGCCCAGTGGTTCCCAAACATGTCCTCATGTAGGGATCACCTGGATAGTTCCCAAAAAATACTGATACCTGTGTCCAAGCCCTAGAGATTGTCCTTCCAGTGGTCCGGGATACAGCCCAGGCTCTGGATTGTGTAAAGATCCCTATTTGGGAACCCCTGGGCTTGCCTGTGGAAGAAAGGCAGACAGA
This sequence comes from Mustela erminea, assembly GCF_009829155.1. Classification (NCBI taxonomy): domain Eukaryota; kingdom Metazoa; phylum Chordata; class Mammalia; order Carnivora; family Mustelidae; genus Mustela; species Mustela erminea. Next base: position 92,894,442 of record NC_045616.1, read on the forward strand.
ACAACTGCTTTTCCCCTCATTGTCCTCCTAAGCCTCTGTTCTTCGGGGGGAAAGAAGAGGCCAAATCTTTCATGTGCCTTTGCTCTAAGCCAGTGTGAGTACTCAGGCTGACCTGGCTCCTGGGCTAGTAGACACAGGGCAGGCGTTTCTGCGGCTGAGGAGGGATGAGCAGTGTTGTTGGCTCACCCCTGTTCTTTCCTCCTAAGCATGTCATGGAAACTGCCCTGAATGTCCTCCTACAGCTGAGCAAACTGAAGCTCACAGAGCAGGGCAAGGATGGGGAAGAGAACTGGTGGTTTTACCTGGAACTCTCAGACAGGCTTCTTACTAGGTGACTGGCAATCCAGCTCGGCTGACCACGGGTGCCTTCTTCCTTTTTGACTCTGTTATAAAAGAAAATTGAAAAAGATCCTTATTGTGCCTTAAAGGCTTTTTAATTATATATAACTCATTTAATTTAAACTACTCTAAGTTCCATTTTTAATATAAGTTTTATAGTGGTACAATGAAAGTGCCTTCTAATCAAAGTGTGTTTGGAGATTTATCTCCCTATACAAAAGCAGCTACCCCTGGGAGCCCCAGCCAATTATTTATTCAGACAGCAATCAAAAATCAGCAAGTACTAAGTGGAGGGAATGGTGGTGGAAGCTCGTGGGAGTGCGGAGGCATCAGAGAGGCTCTTCCCGGGGGGGTCTCTGAAAGTTGAAGGAGCCAGGTCAGCACACACAGGCTGCCTTTGCGATGCTCACTGCCATTTCTGGGACAAATGCTTCCACTTCTCACCGCTGATGCTTCGGCTATGGAGAGGGGAGATGATGCAGAGCAGGGCTGGCTTCTTGGTCAGAAGGGATGACTGGGCCATCCTGAGCAGGGAAGGTCAGACTCCACAGGGACTGGGGCCCTCCCTCACCACCCCTCTAAAGTAACTAGCCCTTTTATCGTCATGATTCTGTGCCCCCTGCCCTGTTTTATTTGTGACCATGCTGCTTCTTACCCTGACATGTTCTGTAAATTTCATTTGCTTTTTGTCCATCTCTCCATGTCAGATCAGAAGTTCCATGGTGACAGAGACTATCCCTGTCTTAGTGCTGCTGTATCTCCAGGGCAGTAAATAGTTATGGAATGAATAAATACATGAAGGAATGAAGAGGTGAATAAATGTCAGGAGACCATCAGAAACATTGCCAAGAGCTGTGGGTAAGGAGCTGAGTGTCTTGGGGGGACTCATGGTGGTAGGCATAGCAGGATAAGGCTTCCCTTGGAGGCTGGGAATGAGGAAAGAGAGGTGAAGAGAGAGTGTAGGTGATGCCCCAGAGGGTGGAGGGGCCACTGGCCAAGTAGGCGGGTTGGAGGAGAGATTCTGGTGGGGAAGCTAAGATCAAGGGAGCTTCTCTGTCCCTTTGAGGGCAAGAAATCTTCCCATTCTTAGACATCTGCCACTATCGGGATGTTCAACCTGATTCCCATCTCACCCCACCCGGGCTGGCCTGCAGGCCCCCTTTGCCCCCTTGCTTCCCCGTGTCACCCACCCCCAGCTTTACTGTGGCTCTGGAACACTTTGCACCTTCATGTTAGGTCCTGTCTCTGACACCCTTCCCTCCATGCTCCATGTTAAAAAAGAAGAATGAAATAGAGACCTGAGGAATGTGCTGGGGGCACATTTATCTTCTTAATTTTTAGACATAGGTTATTTTTTTGTTTTTGTTTTTTTAAATAGTTTTCACAGTGCAGGTCTTTCACCTCCTTATTAAGTTTATTCCTAGGTATATTTTTATCTTTGATGCAGTTAGATATGGGAGTCTTTTCTTCATTTTATTCTGATGCTTCATTATTAATGTATTGAAATGCAACTGGTTTCTGTACATTGATTTTGTGTCCTGTGGCCTTATGGAGTTCATTTATCAGTTCTAGTAGTTTTTTGGTGGAGCCTTTAGGGCTTTCTATATATAGTATCATGTCATGTGCAAATAGTGGAAGTTTTACTTCTTCCTTACTGAGTTAGATTCCTTTTATTTCTTTATCTTGTCTTATTGCTGAGGCTAGGACTTGAGTACTGTGCTGAGTAAAAATGGTGAGAGTAGACATCCTTGTCTCACTTCCAATCTTAGAAGAAAAACTTTCAACTTTTCACCACTGATTATGATGTTGGCTGTGGGTTTGTCATATATGACTTTATTATGTTGAGTTATGTTCCCTATTAACTACTTTGGTGGGGGGTTTTTATCATGAATGAATGTTGGAATGCTTTTTCTGCATCTGTTGAAATGATCGTATGGTTTTTATCCTTTCTTTTATTGATGCGATGTATCATGATGATTGATTTGTGAATATTGAATCACCCTTGCATCTCAGGAATAAATCCCAGGTGATCATGGTGAATGATTTTTTTAAAAAAATGTATTGTTGTTGAATTCAGTTTACTAATACTTTGTTGAAAATTTTTGCATCTATGTTCATCAGAGATCTTGTCCTGGTATCTTTATCTGGTTTTGCTATCAGGGTAATACTGGCCTCATAAAATGAATTTGGAAGTTTTCCTTCCTTTGAATTTTTTAGAATAGAATCGGTATTAACTCTTAGTTACATGTTTGATAGAATTCACCTGTGAAGCCATCTGGTCCTGGTCTTAGACTCTTGTTTGTTGGGAGTTTTTTTTTTTTTTTAAATTACTGATTCGGTTTCATTGCTGATAACTGGTCCATTCCGATTGTATATTTCTTTCTGCTTTGTTTGTTAGGTTATATGTTTCTAAGAATTTATCTGTTTCTTCTAGGTTGTCCAATTTGTTGATATATAATTTTTCATAATATTCTATTGTAATTGTTTCTATTTCTGTGGTGTCAGTTGTTATTTCTTCATTTCATTTCCGACTTCATTTGAGTCCTTTCTCTCAACCCTTCTCTCTTTGATGAGTCAGGGTAAAGGTTTATGAATTTTGTTGATCTTTTCAAAGAACTAGCTCCTGGTTTTATTATTTTTTTTTATTTATATCTTATTTCTGCTCTGATCTTTATTTTTTTTCCTTCTATCTGCTGGTTTGGGGTTTTGTTTGTTGTTCTTTTTCTAGCTCCTTTAGGTATATGATTAGTTTGTTAAGGCATAGGTTATTCTAAACCTCATCTGGGTCTTACAGCTGGCATAGAGGAAAAAAAGGTGGCAGATTTGAATATCATCTTAAATCTTAAACAGGTTGATGCTAAGCTACATCATCTATTGGCTGGTACCTGGAGGGTATAATAAATAATTAAACTGTGAACTTCTGTCCTCTTTCCTCCCAGAGGCCATCTGTCTTCACTACCATCTGTCCTCCCCTGAACACCCACAAAGTGGTCTTGATTTTCTTACAGTGTTCAGTCTCCTGGAATCAAGCCAAAGCAGGGGAGATGCTTATTTGGTAGGACAACTAGTGAACATGAAGCCTTTCAGAATGAGGAAGGCATCCTAGGATATCTCTGTTTCTGTAGAAAGTTATCTGAAAAAGGAAAAGTATAGTAATCAGGCTCCCATGACAACCAATATTTTTCATGACCCTCATGGGGAACCTCAGTTGCCCCTCATTTCTCACCAGGAGATCTTGAAATAATCTGATTCCATTCTTACAGTAAATGTGTTTAAGGTCTATAATATGCCAGGCTCCATGCTGGGGTGAGAGATGAATGAGTGTGGACCGTCTGGAAGATGAAGATGCTGCTCTAGAGATGGCAGTCCGGTGTGACTGTCGCTTGTGGCGGTTAACTAGCTGTGTACATCAGGGGCTGGGCTTTGTCAAGCAGGCTTGTGTCCCCTGGAGATGACAATAGCTGTTAATGAGGCTCACCCTCAGGTGCCAAGTTAGAGCCCCATGCTACTAGCTGTTAGGGTGGTTTAGCACACCATGATCGCTTGTTCTGGGGCAGGTATGTGGATTGCTTTCTAAATCAAAAGGTTAATTAGTTTTTCATTTGTTGGGCTGTCAGAGAGAAAAAATTGGAAAGTGCCTCTCGTTCCTCCTTGGTCTCGTGATCTTGTGCAGGTGATGATGTTGAACAAGGTAGACTGATCCATGAGTCATTGACATTTACTCCTTCAGATGTGATTTCGTGTTTACTTGTTTTGTCACTTTGGTAGATTTGCCACAGAAGACAGCCTTAAACACAGAGCCGACTTCTCTTTTTTAATTGTACATGAATAACCTTTAAAACATAGCTTTAAGGGCGCCTGGGTGGCTCAGTGGGTTAAGCCGCTGCCTTCGGCTCAGGTCATGATCTCAGGGTCCTGGGATCAAGTCCCGCATCGGGCTCTCTGCTCAGCAGGGAGCCTGCTTCCTCCTCTCTCTCTCTCTGCCTGCCTCTCTGCCTACTTGTGATCTCTCTCTGTCAAATAAATAAATAAAATCTTAAAAAAAAAACACATAGCTTTAATACCTAGAATTTAAAATCCCTAAGTCCTCATATAAATTTCTCTTCATGCCTTACTTACAAAAACCAAAAAAACTATCATCCAAGTTATCTTAGTTTCTGAAGGCCTGGGAAATACTCGCATACTCAATTTTCTATCTGGTGTCTCATAATCACTATCAATAACTTTTCTCTTCAGAGAAGCACAGCTTTCTCCTGTGCTGGTCACTCTCTGCTTCCTATCGGAAAACATGGTGCTGAACTGGCTGTTGGTCTCAGCCCATGGTTCTCAGATGTCCCCTAATTGATCTCGGCTGGCCTGTCTGGTCTCCCATTTTACAGATGGGTAAACAGGAGTGCAAGGGTCTGGATGGCTCCCTCAAAGGCTGCAGCTGCTGGAGCTGTTGCTAATAAAATCAGGTCACTCAGCCCTTCTGCAGGCTGTGAGACTCTTGTTTCACATTGTCCCTTGTGGACATAATCAAATTGATGTTCTTCATAAGTATGCTACAGAGACACTATTTGCAGGTTCATAATGATGCTTTTTTTTTTTAAACAAATGCTTTGTACCTTAATTGTACAGAGATTTCTTTGATATTTTTTCAGAATCATCCATGCATGATCTCTTCCTTCCATTTTTATAAATTCTCTCTTCCTGTGTAAACACCAGTTTCCTTACACTGATCAGTTTTTGTTAGGACATAGAAGGGACCCAGAGCTTGCTAAGGGTATCTCCATGGTTCAGCCCTAGAGTGTTGGAAAAGGTCACCTCCTTTGCCTGTGTGGCCATGCCCAGACCTAGCCTTCCCTTTCTTGGTCTCCTTAGAAGGACAAGTGAGGCCTCCCCTGATAAGGTAGCATGCGGGCAGGGCTGGCTGAAGGTGGGAGGGCCCATGCCCTGTGACCCACCTCCTTAGCTCCTTAAGCATTATTGAGGCCAAGTGCTGCTGGCTGTGCCTCTGCCCCCTTGAACATACCTTGAAGGCATGAAGGCAGTCTACTAGAGAGGACACACATCTTTCTACCCTATGGGGCTCCTGAGCATGTGGCTCTGTTCTATGCAATGTTCAGAGATGAGCTCTGACCCTTTGACTAAGTGGTATTTCTCAAGAGCCCACACTTCCTTGTTTGAAGATTTTCTTGAGCACCTGCCACAGGTTCTATATGACTGGAGGAGGCAGCGGATGTTCAGATTATCCCCGCCCTGTCTCCGAAAATTCTGTTGTTTGCTGGATAATTCAGCTTGGCTTTCAAAGTAACCCTTAAGTTTAAGGGTTTTAGGGTTTAAGTTTTAGGGTTAATCCCCTAATCCTCCTGTCATCTGGCTTTGAACACCCAGACACGATGTGCTGGGAAATCTAACAATGCAGCCATTTTCCTCCTGCCTTTAACTGAACCATATAAACGAGATAAAGTGTACAAAGTGGTTGGTTTGTGCTCAGTGAATGGGAGCCAGTAACGGCATACATGCTGCATAAGGCGTCACTTCAGTTAGCTGTATTTTGTCAGTCCAAGTGAAGACTTTAATTGCAGAATGGTGTCTTACTAGCAAAAATGAAAGTGGTTAAAGTTTTTTAAAATTCAAGTGCAAAAAAGAAAAACTGTAAGAAAGGTTGTTAAAGAAGCATTAATTTTAAGAGCATCTCAGACATGAAAAACTTCAATTTTAGATGTCAGGATTTCAGGAATGATGAGTGCTGAGTGTTAGCAAAGCTTTGATCTCCACTATACCAAATGGTTTACAAATCGAGCATGTGGACTTCCTTGTGTAGCTTCTTCCAGCATTTGGGGCCTGAGGAGCTCTGACGCAGGGGCTTCTCCTGTTCCTGTGATGCTGGCCTGAGACACTGTGTGTCCTGTGCTCACTGTTGGGACACGGGCATGGGTCAGGGCCAGCAGCTGGCCACCTCTGTGGCCCGTGCCGCATCGGCCCCAGATCCGCTTGTGCTTTGTGTGTGAGGACCTGGCCATGCTGAGCTCTGCTCAGCTTGGTGCTTCCCTGTCATCCTCTTCTTGGTTGTGGATGTTTTTGATCCCCATCTTTCTAACCCGCAGAGCCAACATTTTCCCAGAAGCCACCAAGTCCCATTCTGAGTGACAGTCTGAAGCTTTCCCCCTAAGCAAGGATGGCTGGCCAAGTGGCTGAGGTGGTGTACCTTTGGTCTGTGGCTGTGCTCCACCAGCCTTTCGCTGAGCCCAACGCACAGCCTGAGATCCCTGAGCACGGCCTACGATGGACATGACCAGGATCCCAGGATGGAATCGGAGGATCCTCATTTATGCTCTTGGAGCTGCTCTCAAACTACTTTTTGGGAGCTGAGAATCTGTAATAGATTTCTGGATTATGAAAAATATTACTCAGCACTCACATTATATTGATTCAAAAATAAAGATTATGCAGTTGAACTGCACAGTAAAATACAGCTTTATGGAATGGTAATTTTTTACTTAAGTTCCTCTCCATTATAGTGGAAGATAATGGATTCAGGAAGGGTACAATGAGGAATAAAGCTGTTGTATTGTATTGGTTAAATGACATTTAAAATGATTTGGCTGTCAAATTCATGGAAAGGTTATGAACAGTGAATGAAAAATCTAAAATTAATTCCCTACTTCAAGAAAGTGTGATTTATACCATAATAAAATTAGATTTTTAGTTAAAGAAATGTAGTCATTAAGTAATGCCCATGCACTAACTCTCATTTATAACCATCTGGTTTGAAGGTTCAGCAGCAAATAATCTCTTCCTTAGGCAATGCATCCAAGGCCCTGGTGTCATTTATGCCAGCGAATTTTGTTCTGTACCGCTCTGCTACAGTTTTTTGGGGGTTCTTCTTCAAGTACTAGAGAGGCAGGTTGTTACTTAGCCTCAGTAATGGACGGAGCCGTTGAACTCATTTGCCTTCCCAAATGACCCTTTCTCTTTTCCCCCTTAGTCCTCTCCATTCGTGGTGATAGCAGTGAGGACCACCACCCCTGGAGGACACTTGCATGCCTCGCTAAACACGGTCTGGGCCTATTTTTACTTGGCCCATTCACCACCTCCACTCTATGAGGAAGGCACCAAACCCTCCTTTGTTTTACAGATGAACATACTGAGGCTTAGGCCAATGGTGTTCACCCAAGGTGGCAGGGGCCGAGCTGGCAGGAGTAAGCCAGGATCCAGCCCACATACTCTGGCTTCAGACTGTCAACTTTTTTCTTCTTTGCTCTCTCTCTTTTTTTTTAAGTTAATATATAATGTATTGTTTGCCCCAGGTGTACAGTCTGTGAATCATCAGGCTTACACATTTCACAGCACTCACCATAGCACATACCCTCCCCAATGTCCATAACCCAACCATCTTCTCCCTACCCCCACCCCAACCCTCAAGCAACCCTCAGTTTGTTTCCTGAGATTAAGAGTCTCTTATGGTTGGTCTCCCTCCCGATCCCATCAGAGTGTCCGTTTTTAATCCCTATCATAGATCTTCTGAGTCCTGGCTGAGCATTTGCTCTGAGGCAGCAGAGTGTGGCGGTAGCATTTCTGAGACTGACATATAGCCCTGACTTGGCCTCTTAGCCCTCGTGTGATGATGAGCGTGCCGCAGCTTTCCTTCTGTCAGAACTTCCTTCTCTGCATATCAGGGAGTGGGATGCACGCCCTCTATTAAACATTCTCCTGACTGGTACGGTTGGGTACTTTATCCTGGTTCATCTTTTAATTTCAATGGAAGCATATCAGATATACAGGCAAGAGTGTGTACCCTACGCATAGAGCTCAATGGATTTTTACACAGTGGACACACCCATGTGGCTGCAGTCAGGATCACAACTGAGAACATTCCCAGCACCCCAGAAACCATCTTGGTGTCCCCTTAGCCATTGTCCTCTCAAAGGTAACCACCAGTCTGTCACCAGACATCGCTTTTCTTTGTTTCTGCACATTATAAAAACGAAATCCAACAAACTGCCCTATTCTGTGTCTCTTTCTCTCTCTTGACACGAAAGCTGAAATCCCATCTGTGAGGCTGACTTCAGATCCTGCTTCTGTTCCTCCTCACAGTGGTGACGTTTCCCATGCACGGCCATGCCAGTGCTCATCGACCTGGGCTTGCAACGGTGGGCATCTGGGTGGTCCCTGTCCCCACCTATTGTGGGCTGTGCTGGGATGCATGGGTGCAGACCAGCTTCTGCGGGTACTTCCCCAGGAGCGGAGGTGCTGAGAGAAAGGAATTCACACTGTTTAAAAAAAAAAAAAAAAGGAAAGAAAGAAAAAAGAATTTAATAGAGGGAATTCATTGAGCAGGTATTAAAGGATTAAACAGGCAAAAAAGGACTCCCTGAGATAAGGATGAGAGCCGGCAGCAGGGAGCCCCATCGAACTGACACTCAGACCAGTGAGGAGAGTCCTGCTGGGGCTGGTTCCTCCAGACTAGGAAGTAACAGTTGCTCCATGTCCTTGCATACATTTGATGTTACTGTTGTCGTTGCCTTTTAATTTTTTTTCCCCTGTGGTGTATAATAGTATCCCACTGTGGTTTTAACTTGTGAAGTTCTTTTCCAAGTACATGAAGCTCATTTTTCAAGTACGTGATTTCATTTGTTTTTATCTATTTGCACACGTGTTCTCTGTATTCTGCACGAGTGCTCTGTCAGCTCTGTGTGTTGTAAATACATTCCGCTGACTGCTTGACTCTTCACTGTCTTAATCCTGTCCTCTCATGAACAGAAGTCTTTGTTTAATGAAGTCCAGCCTATCATTCTTTTCCTTCATGGTGGTACCTTTCCCATCCTATTGAAGAATACTCACTTGCTTGACGGTCATGAAGATAATCTCTTAAGGTATCTTCTGGGGACATAATTGTTTTACCTTTCACATTTATGTCTGCAGTTCATCTGGAAGTGACTTTTATGTTTGTTGCCGGGTAGGAGGTTAAGGTTCAACTTTTTTCCAAAAAAATTTTATCCGATTGATTTAGCACCCTCTATTGAAAAAGCCATCCTTTCCCCATTGTATTGCATTCATGCCTTTGTCATCCACTCAGAAACTGGGTATGTGTGATTTCCGGCTCAACTACAAGTTGTGTCCTTTCCTTCCTGTCTTCCTTCTTATCTTCTTTTCTTCCGGTCCCCCCCTCTTCCATCCAACATTCCTTCCATCCATTCTTCCTTCCTCCCTTCTGTTTTTCCTTCCTCTCTCCCTGTCTTTCTTCCTCTCTCCCTCCCTCCCTTTCTTCCTGCCTTCCTTCCTCAGGCTTCTTAGGGATCCATCAAGTTTATCCGTCTCTTCAAAGAACCAACTTTTGGCTTTAAGTTTTTATGGTATATATTTCCCCCTATTTCATTGATTTCTGCTCCTATCATAATTGTTTCTTACTACTTTTTGAGGGCTGAAATTGTCCTCCTCCTAGCTTTCAGAGGCAGATGCGTAGGTCATCGATTTCTAGCCTTTATTGTTTTCTAACATATGCTTTTTAGGTTGTATTTCCCTTGAAGCATTGCTTTATCCACATCCCACAATTTTTGAAATGCTATAATTCACTTGTCCTTCATTCCAAAATACCTTATTTCTTTTGTGATTTTTTTTTTTGAAATTATGTGATATACTCATATCTAAATCCATGGGTCAAATATTGGGAGAGTTTTCTCCATATCCTCCTGTTATTGACTTCTAATTTAATTTCACTCTAGTCACAAAACTGTATTTGTTCTCTATATGATTTTAGTAATTTGCAACTTGCTGCAACTTCTTGATGGCTCAGCATGTGGTCAGTTTTTATAAATGTTGAATGGACAGTTGAAGAGAACGTGTAGTATGCAGTCATTGGTTACTGTTTGATGTACATCTTTGTCCTGGGTATGTGTGGTTTCCTGCTGAATTTCAAATTCTGTGTACATTTTTTCTTTCTTCCCTTCCCTTCTCTTCCCTTTTTTTCTCTTCCTTCCTCTCCCTGCCCCTCCTCCTCCTTTCCAACCTTCTTCCCTTCTCTCTGTCCTCTCTCCCTTTCAGAGATTGACATAGGTCCAGTTTGCTAATGATGAGGTTCAAATTTTGTAGATCGTTACTGATTTATTTCCACTACTTATTTTGTCACTTAGTGACAGGTGTTTCTTTAATTCTTGGACCATTATGGTAGATTTTTCCATTTCTTCTTTGAGTTTTGACTTTTTGATGTTTAAGCTATGCTACTGCTCTTCTACAGGTTTAGGATTGCTATGCATTCCTGTTAAATTGTCTTGTTATTGTTATGAAGCATCCCTTTTTGTCACTAATAATAATTCTTGCTTTGGAGTTTACTTTATCTATACCAGCTTTCTCCTGGTAGGAATTAATGTTTATCCTTTCTATTTTTTTTTTAAAGATTTTATTTATATATTTGACAGAGAGACACACAGTGAGAGAGGAAATACAAGCAGGGGGAGTAGGAGAAGGTAAAGCAGGCTTGCCTTTGAGCAGGGAGCCTGATGGAGGGCTCAATCTCAGGACCCTGGGATCATGACCTGAGCCAAAGGCAGATGCTTAATGACTGAGCCACCCAGCCGCCCCATAGGCTTTCTATCTTTTTACATTCAGCTTTTTTGTATCCTTTTATTTATGGTATGTCTCTTATAAGTAGCATGTTATTGGATTTTATCTATTATGTCAATCTTAGTATTTTGGTTAAATTATTTAGTCTACTTTTATTTAAATGGAATTACATCTAACACATTATTCTCTCTATTCCTTTTTCTCTTTTTTCCTACCCTTTCTTGTCTTCCTTTGGATCAGTCACGTTTTTTGTTGTCCAACTTTGGCCTCGTAGTACTAATTTTACCACTTTTGAACGGTAAAAAACCATTCTGATACTTCTGTTCCATTTGACTTCCTGACATTTGTGATCATATTATCATGTATTTTTCTACAAATTTTATTCATTAAAAGGCGATTATTGGTAGTACTAAGTAGACAAAAATAGGTTTATCTCTTTTTAACCCTTACTGGTGCTCTTTATTCCTTCTTACAAAAATATGCATTCATCTGAAAAAAATTTCCTTTTGTCCAGAGTGTTCCTTTGTGTTGCTTTTAGTAGTAATCTGCTGGCAGTATAGTCTATTTTTGTTTATCTAGATAAATCTGTATTTTGCCCTGTGTATACCCATATTTTCACTGGGGATAGAATTCTAGTTTTCGGAATTGTGAAGATTTCATTCCATTATTTTCATTTCCATTATTGGTTCCATGATTATTTTCTTCTGCAAAGTCATCTGTGCTCTTGTTGTTGGTCCTTTGTGGATGATAAGTCGTCTCCATCCCCATCACCCACCCGCTGCCTGATTTTGTGATTTTCTTTTTGTGGTTTTTTTTGTGATTTTTCTTTTTGTATTTTTCTTTGAATACCTCACATTAGTTTTCTTTGTGGTTGTCTTGCTTGGGTTTTAAAGAGATTGCTAAATCTTTGGCTAGATGTTTTCCATAAATTTCAGAAAATCCCCAGTTGACATCTCTTCAAATATTTATTCTGCCTAATTTCCTGTATCCTTTCACTTTGAAACCTAAATTACATGCTTGTGGGATGTTTGCCCCATGTCCTCTAATGTCTGTTGTACTCTTTTCTTTATTTTTCACTCTTTCTTTTCTCCTTTCAGATCTTCAGTGTGTATATTTTCTGCTGATCTGGCTTCCAGCTTACAATTCTTCTCTTTAGCTGTGTTTAATCTTTTGTCAAATCCATCTGTTGAATTTTTTTGTTTAACTTTAAGTTCTAGAATTTTCACTTGATTCCTTTCTAGCGGATTGTGATTTTGTGATGAAATTCAATGTCTTTTATTTTCCTGAACAAATAATTCCTCATTATTTGTGTTTTATAATTCTAGAGCTTGTGTTTTATAATTCTAAAATCTGGGGACTGCTGTATTGTTTTTTATTGGATTTAGTCATTTGATCTCATTTCCTGCCATACTTAGTAATTGTGGATTGGGTGTTAGACATTATGTAGGAAAAATTATAAATCCTGTGGATATTTTTATCTTCCAGAGAGGATTTACTTCTCTTTGTTAGACATAGAATACTGGCAAATCATCTTGCTCTGCTAAGAATTGAAATTCTTGGAGAGTATATGATCTCAACTGACAGTCACCTGCACTTACCGGGGCCACTTTTTCCTGGGAAGCCTAATTTTTGTCTCTCTAGCACGATGATAAGTATCAAAATCTATGCTTAATTTTTCAGCTGATTTGAGACTAATTTTTTGCTAATTTCTCATCCTCTTGCCCTTTATATGTGGAGCTCAGACATATTTACAAAAATCAAGAGGAAGCTGGGTGCAAATTATTGGGCTCACTGCTTTCTGGTTTCCTTTTCCAGTATTTGAGACCCTCAGGTTCTAGCTGCTTTAGTAGCCCTGACTCTGGTTATCTCTCAACTCAGTGAAACCTCTTTCAGCTCTAGAGCATTACTTTTTTGTTTGAATTCTATGCAAAACAGCCAATGCCCTAAGGGGGAAATTAGCACCTCAGTGGGCTTTTCTGTTCTCTGAATATTATCTCTTTAAGTTGTGGTTACATTTTTTTCTCTGATATGCCTTCAAAAAAAATTTTTTTGGGGGGGTGCCTGGGTGACTCAGTGGGTTAAAACCTCTGCCTTCGGCTCAGATCATGATCCCGGGGCCCTGGGATGGAGCCCCACATCGGGCTCTCTGCTTGGCAGGGAGCCTGCTTCCTCCTCTCTCTCTGCCTGCCTCTCCGCCTACTTGTGATCTCTGTCAAGTAAATAAATAAAATCTTTAAAAACATTTTTTTTAAATCAAACTTTTATAGTTGTTTTTAGCAAAAGGATTGGTCGTCTAATGCAAGTTCTTCTCTCATAGCCTGAAGTAGAAGTATCTCTCATCTGATTTCACACTATCTCATGAATTAAGTAGAGATCTGCATAAACTTTGTTATGTGTTAACTTTGAAATTTAAATTTAAATCCCAGCTGGCCACTGACCAGTAAGTGAGAACTTGGACAAGTTTAACCTTCTTTGACCTTTTATTTCCTCACCTTTTAATCAATATGTGAGAAATAAGTTGAAGAGACCTTTAAAGATCAGTTAATTCCACTTACTTAAACTATTTCAGAGCACAGTAAAAGGAAAACTTCTGAATTCATTATATGAAGCTGGTATCATTTTAATTCCTAAATCTGAGAAAAAAATGACACCTAAAAATAATAGAGCAATCTCATTTATGAATATTAATATAAAAACATATTTAAAATCATTACAAGTAGAATCATCAATATTTTTTAGGAAGTGTATCATGATTAAGAAACGCTTATTCCAGAAATACAGAGATAGGTGAATACCATGAATTCTACTAGAGCTAAAGAGAATTCTAATAGATCTAAGGAGAAAAAGAATCATGAAAACCTCCTTAAATTCAGGAAAAGTATTCGATAAAATTCAAAACAAATTTTTTTATTCATCTAACAAGCATTGAACGTCTTGCTCTCTTACAGCGTTGAGGATAGCATTGGGGAAGCAAGAATGAAAAAGATATTGGTGCCATCCCATCTCACATTCCAGTGGAGGGAAATGGTCAGTAAAGAAGTAAAAGGACAAGCTAGAACATCCATTTATTTCAAAGACTCAGTAAATTGTGCATGGATTTCATTAATATGGTGGACATACCTTGAGCCAAAAGCCAGCCTTTTGTTTCCCTTAGTAAGGAAACACTAAAGGTTTTCTTCTTAAAGTCGGACACAAGACCAGTATGCCCATGGGCATGCCAAGTTTCCACAACACTTAACATCAGATAGAGGAATTAGCTGAAGCAATAAGACAAGAGAAAGACATGCGAAACCTAAGAAATGGAAGGAAAGATAAAATCATAGCTATTTGAAGATTACATAAATACATTGAAGGAAACACCAAAAGAATCAGTGGAATAAGAAATTCAGTCAAGGGGTGCCTCGGTGGCTTGGTGGGTTAAAGCCTCTACCTTCGGCTCAGGTCATGATCCCAGGACGCTGGGATCAAGTTCTACATCAGGCTCTGTGCTCAGCAGGGAGTCTGCTTCCCTTCCTCTCTTTCTGCCTGCCTCTCTGCCTTTATTTGATCTCTGCCAAATAAATAAATAATATCTTTTAAAAAAAAAAAGAAATTCAGTCAAGTGGCTGATTAAAAATCCACATATAAAAACCAGTTGCACTCATACACAGAAATAAAAAGCAGTTAGAAGGTATAATGAAAGAGAAATTCTATTTATGATAACAAAAAATCTACAAAAGAAATATTCAGAATACATACAGGAAAATTATAAAATACTCTTGGAAGAAATAAAAGTAAACTTGAACAAATGATGAGAAATACCATGTTGTTAGATAAGAAGATACAACATAATGCAGATGTCAGCTTTTCTTAATTTACAAGTTTTATACAGTTGCAGTAAGACATCCCTAAAGTCTTCTTCTTGAGGTGTATAAGTTGCCTATGAATTTTCCCTGTTCTAGAAATACTGGTTACTTCCAGGGATGTGGTGCCTGCCCCTGTAGCAGAGAGCTGAGGAGCAGTGTGGGCTTGGCTTTGTGCAATGATATGCCTTGCAGCTTACTTAGCTCTCATAACACTTAGCGCTTTCAGTGGTCCCTCTTCAGGAACCAGCATTCTAGAAGTTCATTTCACTAACTGGGCTGTGCTGATGAGCTGCAGGCCTATAGCATGTGTCTTCCATTGGTTTCCACTTGGGCTTTTGACTCATTACAGAAGTGGCAGTCAGAGAATGTAATTTGGGGCAGGGGAGAGGATACACTTTCAAGTGCCTCCTCAGTTTCATCCCTCATATTACCTCTGCTTCCTAATCCCAAAGGATACTAGACAAGAATGCTGATATTGTGAAAGACAAATGCCATTTGCTATAGAAGTGCTGGTGCTGAATGGTCCTCTTTGTCATGATGGCAAGAAGTTGGCCCAAGCTTGTTAGGTACCGTATTCTCTCTTCTTTGGTTTCCAGCATGGATTTTCCACTTTTCTTGATATTAGACTTTGTATCCTAAACTGGCTATTCATGATGAATTGTAGGTACTTTTGATTAGTTGTGAAAGCACAGCATATGTTTCCAGCTTTACCCTCCTATTACTTCTCACTGGGTCTCTTCCTGCTTCATGAGCATACCCTGTTCTCTCCCCTTACCCTGCCTTTTCTTAAGCATTCTCTCTTCCTGGTGAACCCTCCCTCCCTTACTCCTGTCTGAAAGCCTGCACATTCTGCAGTGCTATTTCAAAGGCTCTTTTAAAAACCCCTTCCTTTATGTATCCACCTGAATATGAATATACTGGTATTTTTCAAGGTAAAACCACCCCTTTACTTCTTAGTAATTTATGTTTGTTCTGTAGCCTCCTGTCCAACTAAGAATGTTTCTTTTTTTTCAGCTATGAATGTTTTCAATGCAAGAATTCTGTTTTGCTTATATAACTTCTCAAACACTTTGCTTATTGCCCTATACAAGCGGGAAGGCAGAAATGAATTTTTAAAAAACAAATACCCAAAAGCTTAATTTAGTCCACTGGCCTGGACTGGCTGTCCAGATTGTAAGATTCCCACCCTTTGGAAACTATTGAGTTGAGCACAGTCAATCACTAGATCATGCCAGTGACCCACTCAGGAGCAATGGTGGTCTTCATTATGGCCCCACAAACCATAATCTACTGCAGGTCAGATCATTCTGACTCCTAACTGCTTGTGTTTTTCCCAAGCCCTGTAGTACCTGCAGTCTAGGTGGAAGATGTGGTATCAGCCCAGGTCAGGGTCTTCCTTCACACTTGGTACCAGTCCAGATTCCACATAAGGAAGAAGACCACAAGAGTTGTCTCTCTATTCATTAAAAACTGAATGATTGGGACACTTGGGTGACATAGTCATTGAAATGTCTGACTCTTGATTTCGGATCAGGTCATGATCTCAGGATTGTGAGACTGAGTCCTGACATAGGCTCCCTATCAGGCATGAAGCCTGCTTAAGATTCTCTTTCTCCCTTTCCCTCTGGCCCTCCCGTGGCAAAAAAAAAAAACCACAAAAAACCTTACATGATTAATAATGTATTCTTTGATTAGGCCCCCCAAACAACAAGTTGTTTACCTTTACTGGTGTGTGTGTGTGTGTGTGTGTGTGTCTGTGTGTATGTGTGTGTTGGGAGTTTAGTAGATCCAGCATTGCTGAATGTCATGTTCTTATGGAATTCTTCATCATTTTGTGAATAAATGGCTAGCAGAGGTGAAATTTTTGCAAGTATCTGTACATGTGAATTATTCTTCAAAAACACAAAGCCTTTCTTTTCTTGCAGGAGTCCAGAAGCTTTGAAGTTGCAAGAAGAGAAGGTAGGGAAAATGCATTCATACCCATTTCGTTCTCAGTGTTGACATTTTGGAAGTAGTTTGTTGAAGCTAACATAAACTTCAGACCATGGGCAGCCTGTTCTTTCAGATTTCATGTGGCCTTTTCTGGGTGCTGACTATTTGGTACTTGCCTTGAAGGACTGTAAGAATTGAAATCCAGGGCTGCTTGAGAGAACTGTGTCTTCTACTTCGACTATCCAAAGTGAAGATCTGGGGACCTGGCTTCTTCAGGATCATATCTGTGGTCTGGAGAGAAGCCTTATTTTTGAGTGGAGTTTGAAGTAATTGTTTGGTTTCATCCAGCAAAAACAACATCAATAATAAAAAATGGTTTATGATTTGAAGTATTTCAATAACTGGGAGAAAGTGCCACTGTGAAAAATATTTGTAATTAGATTTTTACAGCTTTTGCTAAGCTGAAATAGAAATAACCAATTAATGTCCCTTTTGCAACAATTCCATTATGTTCATTTTCACTGCCAGTTCCTCTAGCATGTTTGTTTTTCAGTCTCTGATGTAAGTATGCATGGGTGGTGATTTCTGAAACCTTTCCTTAGAAATTGAAGTTTCCCTTACTTTCAGCAATACCAACTGTCAAATAAGATGTATTTTCTATGGTGTGGGGCATCTTTGCCAATCATCTTTTTATTGCAGGGCTAGGAGGAGGAAGTCGGGAATCAAAGTGAATTCTTGGTCTGGATTCTTTGGTTTCAGCCTTAATGACAAACTTCTCTGTAGCATTGTCTCCAGAAAGAGTGGTGAGCTAAAAGGTGTGAGCAAATTCCACATGACCTCTAAATGTAATATGTCCTTGGTTCCTGATTAGTTCTTCTTTTAAGCCCCACAGTAAAAGACCTAGAATGGCCATGTTATCAA
Source organism: Mustela erminea (assembly GCF_009829155.1). NCBI lineage: Eukaryota > Metazoa > Chordata > Mammalia > Carnivora > Mustelidae > Mustela > Mustela erminea. The sequence goes on from NC_045616.1 coordinate 92,912,027, forward strand.
ATTATGTTTCTAGAGCTAAGAGACCCAAGCCTTGCATACTCGGTGTATTGGTAAACTAGACCACCTGGTTGTTTGCTGCTACCCATGGGGCTTGAACCCTGGGTTCAAAGGAGCTGGGTAATCTAGCTCTGGGATAAACTTTGTGGCTTCCATTCCCATTTGCCATGGTCTCTGTGTTTGGTCTTGGCGTCCTGTGAATTGCATCTGTAGGTTAAGCTGCATTGTGTCGATCTCAAAACCAAATGAAATTGGGTGGATATGGTGGAGCCAGGAGGCCATGTTTCTTATTGGTGACCATGTAAATGGGAAAGAAATAGCCTTGAACAGAAAAGTTGGCATGAAATTTGGTTTTGAGTATTATTTAATTCATGTCAGTAGCCCCGAGTATGAATGTTGGGAATTAATTTGCATTATGGGAGTATGAATGTTGGGAATTAATTTGCATTATGGAATCACATATCAACCTAACTATTCTGGAATCTTACTTTCCTTACATTAGAAAGGTCTCTAAATACTAAGGCTGGGGTATAAGAGAATCATGTGTATATTTGCTCAGAGGCCTTAAAAGGCTGGATTGGACCTCTGGCTCCAAGTCCACTGAAAACTGACACCACTGGAGGATGAGCAAAGGTGTGTTTGACTTGTGCTCTACTCATCCATAACCTTCTCATCTTTGGAATTAGCAGCTCTCACAGCTGGCTGACTGGGAGTGTATGCTTCGAGTTTGTACCAGCAAATTTGTCCTGACAGCACATAAACTTTTTTTCCCCCCATTGTGAACTGATGTCTTTCTTGCTTGTTTCTGTCAAAGTTGAGTGTTGGAGAGTTCCTAAAATAGCTTAGTGCCTTAATGTCAGTGCTTATAACGTGGCAGGAAGGAAAGGAGGAATGGGAGCCTGCAGGTTGGTTACAAGTGTTTTCAGGCCTGAGAATTCACTTGCTTGAATGGTGGGATGGTTTTTCTTCTCCAGAAGAGTGCACAAGTATAAAAATTATAGAAATGCTCTAAATATTCCAATAAACAATTATTCCTACAGATGAAAATAAGACATTATTGTCTCTCAACAAACACTTAGGGTTATTTTGCAGTTGGAAAGGAAAGAGGAGCAAATAAGTAACACTGAATTTTTCTGCCCAGTTTACCAGGCCCAGGAGAGTTTGGCAAGGTCTGGAGGAGGAAGCCTCCCAGTCACACAATCCAAGATTTCTTCCCATTTTTTGTTTTCAGGCTACATCTGACTGAGGAGTATCTTCTCCGTCTCAGGTTCAGTGGCACAAACGGATGACCAGCCACAAGCTCATCCTACATGACTTTTGGGAAGTGTTGAATAAGTCTGTGAAGTGAGAAGTAAGAGGGACTCAAATTGGTGGGAATGGAGTCTAAGATAGACCACAGTGGGGTTGGAGTTTGTGGACTTTATAGTCACAGCCCTAGGAAAATAATCCACTTGGCCAGTGCTGGACTCAGTATAGAGTTAGTTGTTGAGACTTGTACTGCAGAACCTCTTCGACCTTTATGATGCTAAGTCTGACTCCCAAAAGGGGGTGTGATATGCTGCATTTCCCAAATTTAGTTTCCCATGGTGTCTTAATCTTATGTATTCAGTCGTCTCCAGGCTGGCCTTCTATGCAGGATCCTTTGCAAGGTCTGCTCCAGGGAGTTCAGGCAGAGGGAGTATGTCCTCAATGCCCAGGATGAGCCTATGATGTGGGTCCAGTAACCTCCATGGGTTTTGCATGGACCGGGTGTAACATGGTGATAATGAGAATAACTTCACAGTTCTCAAGTTTGCAGAGAGCATTTACCCTTAGCAACACATGACAAGAGGAGAGCATCTTCCTTCCTTTCCATGCTAATTTGTGGGAACAAGAACTCCCTCTGGACCAATGTCCATTTCATGCACTGATTCTCTCTTGTGCACATTCTTCTGCCCATTCATGCCCACTGCCAAGGCTGGAGAGCTAAGAGGGACTCTTAGAAGCAAACTGTCTAGGGGTTATTTGATGACAAGTTACACTAGGGCTGGGGCTCTCAGGGGAACCTGGAGGGAAATATGTCGTACCAGTGAGTGTGGCAGGACTGCAGGACTGGCAGGATGTCTTCTGGGAAGGACACATGCCTGCCCCAGCCACCAAGCCCTTCCTCCTTCAGTCCTCGAGCCCTGGGAGCCACCTGTGTTAGCTGCCTAGGGAAGGACAGATGGTTGCATCTTCATCTCCTTTCCTTTGCACGTGTATTTTTACCTCCCTCCAGACACCTTCAATTCAATTTCAACTTTTTCTAAGGCTTCAGCCAAAGGTGCCAACCTCACCTCTCTGAGACACTCCTGTGTCCACTCTGAGGGCTGGTGCTGATTGAGACTGCCAGAATTCATCTGCTCAGACCAGCACTTTTCTCTAACTGATTCCATCACATTGAATTACAGCCCTGAGAGAACACTTGAGTGAGCTGAGCCAAGCGGCCAGGATAATTCAGCCCTTGTCAGCCATCTCTTCGGAACATGCAGTGATCTAGACACCATTCCAGATGTCTGTGACTGCGTTGTGATTAGAGGCTGTGAGTTTTGGTGTGGGTACCAATGTCCTATTGCGTGATCCAGCCTCCCAGGGATGGTTCTCTCACAGGTTCTCGTCCAGGCCAGCCTGACCTGACTTCTGGCAGGATGTGAGGGAGACCTGAGAGCAGGGATGCACTGTCTTCCCTGAAGGAAGGAGACTGAGAGAGGGAGTGACTGTCACACCCCCATGGTGGCTCTGACTCCTTAGCAATGCAAATCTCCTAAATAAACATGACCTGCCTGCACTGCCCCCCCTCCCCTGCTGTGTGACTAGACCCTCCCTTTCTGAAAACCTTTGGAATTAGCCCTTAATTGGCAGCTGCCTCTAATAGCCCCTTTATAGTTCTCTACATCTGGGTGAACTTCAGCTATCAAGAATTGCGTTCTGTTTACCATTAATTCTGATTTTGTTTAGCAGATGTTTTCTGGATCTCTCTCAGTTGCCTGCATAATCTGTCTTGGTATAATGCGATTTGGCTGACTCTCTTCCGTAAAACGGATTAATAAACTCCTAGCTTCTTTTGAGGTAACTTCTTTAATGGCTGCAGATGCATGGAATTTGCCACATTTGGCAGTGCCTGGGGTAGTAGGTCCTTTTCAAACCAAGACTGCCTTCTGGGCAAAGAGATGAAGTTTCCATCACCTTTCTACCCTCACTCTCATGTACAGGGGAGTTCGCTGTTTCTCTCCAATAGACCCTGGGCCTCAACTCTTTCTACTCTTGAACTCTTTCTACTTCTAGCCCCACAGAAATGGGCTCTTTCTGGGTGGTGCCACCATTTTTCAGCTGCTGGAAAACTATATTGTTCCTGCTTGTCCCAGCTTGAGTGGGAAGTGGGTGGCACAGCTGGCTGGTGTGTTCTGGTTGGACACAACGATCTGACACCCAGTTGTGAGCATGACAGATTGGTCGGCAGTAGACTCCTACCTCTCTACTTACTCACAGGCTGACTTGGGGTATATTCCTCAGTCTTACTGGAGAAAAGGGCATAGTAATAGTACAGACCATTATTCCCAATCCTGAATCACAGTCAGCAAGCCATGAAAGTCTCATGAAACTTGAGAATCCAGGGGTGGCTCTGGCTGCAAGCTCCACTGATAAAAGGCTTCTCCGCCTCTTTCCCTCCTTGGCATCCGTGCCTGGTGGGGTTGATAGTCTCCATTATGGCTCTTCCTATCTTGCCCGTGTAGATCTGGCCTTAGACCTAGAGTGACAGATGTCTCTAGTCACCAAGCCCATCCCTCTGTCTCCAACCAGACTTGTATGTGACCTTGCATGTTGTGGCCTGTTGACCGTGAGGAATTATCCGGAACCTTGCCTGTTCCCATCCTCTCTTCTGTCAGAGTCTTGAACTTTTTGCTCGAATTCTTTCATGTCACAGTCAGAAGAAACCGCTCTCTTCTTGGTGGTGTCTTTAAGAACTTAAGGGCAACACACATAAAATTTCTCTCCCCAGATTAAAGTTCCCTGGGCACTGGGGTGAGAACTGTCCTTGAGTGTCATAGTTACCATCCCTTCAATTACTCCATCAGAATAAAGCTCAGGGATTGAGGACAAGGGCCTCTGCCAAGGATCATGCATGGCATTAGCCAGAGGAGTCTCGGGCTGTGGGTCACCCCATGCTTCTGTTCCCTGAGCTTCCCCGAGATAATTCTGAGTGCCTGGGCCTAGAAAGATTAGTGGTGGACTGAGATAGCCTGAGTGAGCCCGAGTCCTCATTCCTGCCTCTGCACATGATCTTCCTTGATCAAAGGTCCGCCAGGCTCTGGGTGAGCGGTTGTTCCCTCCTAGCGCCTGGCAGTTCCAGCTGTTCCTAGAGATCTGGAAGCAGCAGGACCTTGCTCACTGCAGCTCAGGGCTGACGATGGCAGATGCCCATGCTGCTGTTAGAACTGCACGTGTGTGACTCCCTGCCCAGGGTCTCAGCACCACAGGACACAGCACAGGCAGTTATGGCCTGCACTCAAGGGCCAGCTCTCATGCTGCTGTGTTGGGCGAGCCCTGGGAGGGCAGGGAGCCAGGCCTTTCCCCCTGGCCTCCTGGGTGCCTTATACACAGCAAGCCCTGAAGAAGCATTAGACGCCTGCTACATCCCAGGGCCGACCTGGCTTGATGTGACGTACCCACTTAACATAAGGCAGAATCACAGGTATGGAGGCTGCCGGCTTGTTTGGCTCTGGGTCCGCAACTCCAGATCCCCCTGTCCTATCTCCTGTGCTGCTGCTTCTCACCAGCGCTCTTGGAAGGCTCACTCACCTTAACAAAGGTCTTCAGAGAGTGGCTATGCTCTTTCTGGGGATTTGTGGGTCCCTCTGCTAGCTGGTACTGACAAGCTGGTGCAGGTGAGCTAGATCTCCATGATAGGGCCTCGGTAGGTCTGGGCGAGGCAGGGAAGCCCCGTGCGCGGGCTGTGCTTGTCACGGAGTCTCCTCAGGGATGTGACTGCACACTTGGAATAAGATCCCTATGTGGAACTTGTGGGGGAAGAGCTGGATAGTCTAAGAAGTCACAATACCCAAAGGGTGCCAACCAGGGCCAATGAGGTGAGCCCTTCACAAGACAGCCCTGCCCTGCAGCACACTGAGGTGGCCCACCATGATGGCACTCCCTCCCTGCTGAGGCCTGTCCCTCCCCTAGAGGCTTTCCTCTCTTCTCCAAGGCCCCACAGTGAAGGTTGACACTGGCATCTTCGCCCTTTGCCCGGTCCATCAGCCAGAAGGAGTCTCTGCTTTTCAGGAAGCCTTGAAATTGTCTTTTCCATATAAACACTGAAGCTCTTTTCAAATTTGCTAAGCCATTTGCCCTAGCAATATTCATGTGCCATCAGCAAGCCTCTGGGGTTAATTATCTGTGACTTAAAAGGCATTTGTTTCTGTCTCTTTTGTCTCATTGCTGTGAGCAGTCTTTCTTTATTAGGAAATGAGGTACAGAGTCCAACTGACCATTATGTTCTAATTCTCTTCTTGACATGAGAATTAATTCATCTTTTTAAAACTCTCTTAAAAAAAAAAAAACCTGCCTTCCTATTTTCAGATAGTGTTGTTCTCTTAACAAATGTTTAATCTCTCCACTTCAGTGGGAACAGAGCCAAAACTAGAAATAATCTGCAAGGTGAGACTTCTCATCAAAATGAGTGAGGCTTGCCAGTGCTCTCTCTTCTGGTCACACTCACTTTTCGGAGCTCCCTGCTGCCCAGCCATCTGTCTCTTGATCTCCTGGGGCTGTGGTGAGGGCTTCATGTGCATCCTCTGGTGACAGTGCTGTGCTTGGTGAATGAGCCACAGTGTCTGGGGAGGAAGGGGGGTGGTGGGGGGGGGGGCAGGGGTGGTGGTGGTGCTTGCACATCAGGCAGGCCAGGTAAGGAGAGCCTGTGCATGGCAGCCCACCCCGTGGTTCTCTGTTCCCTCTGTCACTTACCCTTCCCGGCCAAGAAACGCTTCAGGGTCTGCATGTAGAAATTTTTTTTGCAAATTGTTGACTGTTGCATGAGGGAAGCTTATTAGCTTGCCTTGTGCTCACCAGGAAGTCAGAGAACATTTGTCACAGAAATGAGCAGGTTCTGACTGGCCTTTGGTTCCGTGGGAGCCAGACAGTGACATGTAGCTTTCGGGGCACAGGTACAGTCAACAGAGGGAGGGTCTGAGTATGGTCAGTGTGGTTGAATGGCGCTGTTGCTGTTCTCCCGGGCGTGTAGGCTGACCACTGCCCACCTGTCTTAATCTCTTGGAGCCCCTGAGGAGTTCCCAGCCTCTCAGCTACCGTGTCACCCCTGCAGTGTTTCTGAATCAACGTCTGAAGCCTCATTTGGTAATTACTACTTCCGAAGGAGAGATAGCTCCTGTGGAAATTAAGTTCCATTCTTAGGGTTTCTCCAGGGTTTATTGGATGCTAATAGAAGTTTCCTTGGGTGGATTGGAGTTTCCTGGGTGTGCAGTGAGGACAAGGTGTGGTCCTTGCCCTTACAGGGCACACACATCAATGAATGTGTCAGCTGAGGAGATGTACAAGCATCCTTTAGACAGAAAGGCCACCTGGGTATGTTGGTCACTGGCCAGGCATCTCACAGATGGGCCGACAACCGAGTGTGAAAGGCTTTGCTCAGTATAGACCATTATGGGAGAATGTTCTCTTGGTGGGAACAACTCACTGAATGTTTTGGTAGAGGCAAAGTCTGAAAGTCTTTTCTGCAGAGGATGGTTATATTGACAAAGGGTTCCCTTTTGACTCTTAATGGCATTCCCTGTCAGTGAGGACATGTGGCTGCAAATCACAAATCAGCTACCAGCTCAAACAAACAGAGGATCTTATTGGCTTACGTAATTGGATAGTCAGGAAGGGGGTGAGGGGTGAGGGTGCTGGCCTCAGGCACACTTGGTATAGGGCACGAGGACCTGGTTTCTCTTTTCACCCCCTTCTAGTTGATTTCCCTACATGGTAAGTCCATTCTCCCCATGTATGTCTCTCCATCCTGTGGAAGAGAGAGTCCCCTGAGCTGGTATTTCCTGCAGCTGTGCAAAGATCCCCTTGGGTGAGATGGGCTGGGGTCATGTGCCACCACCTGAATCCATGATGAGCCTGGTGGGCTGCTTTGTGATCCTGGGCTCCACACAGGTCAGGCCAAGCCCCTGCAGTCAAGGTGGCATGGGGCGGGGGACCCCAAAGGACAACTGGGCCTCTGCCCAGTTAAGACACATGCATGCAGGAAGGTAAATAAGGTCTACTCTGTGTATTAGCGTTTACTCTATGATTCCACATCTGAGTGTCTATCCCAGTACCTACTCCCAAAGGATTTGGAGTGCCTTGCAGGTAGGATGAGCTTAGCCAGTGTTCACCCAATATTTCTGGAGAAGGCATGTCTCTTGTCTTCTGGAGAAGGAAACCAAGGCTGAGATACGACCCTGCTGACCAGAAGTCACAGGAGCTTGTGAGGGAACATGTATCTGCACCCAGATTCCTGGTGACAGGGCACATTTGCCTTCTTTGTTTTTCGCTTCAGCTGCCTCCTGCAATGGCTTGTCTTGCTGTTTCCCCACTCCCATGGTGGTACATACCATGACCTGCTGAGGTGCATCGAGCCTCCACTGCCACTGTCTGTGGGAGGGTTACCATTCCTTGAGACCCCCACCATATCCTCCTTTCTTGAGCCCTTCAGCCAGAGGCAGAAGGATCAAAGCTAAGGTTCAGCTTCTCCCCTGAAGGAAACTTCAGTGCTTGCCACCGCAAGGCTTCTAACAAGCTTTATTTTCCATTTTTCATTAGAGATCCTGTTCTTTTTTGGGAAGGAGGTGGGGGGGTGGCGCGCTCACTGTGCTAGCTGCTTGTGATGGCATTGTGGTGGGGCAGGGACCACAGACAGAGATGGGGGAACCTGGACTTCACGTATAACCAGAGCTCTCGTTCAAGAGCTACCTTTTACTAAGGCTTCTCAATTGTCCATATATTAATTTATGGTCAAAGCCTTACTTCACTGCTTTCATACAAATTCCCTAGATTGGAAGAGTTTTTAATGGCCATCTTTTCACTTCCAGTCTTTCCCTTAATTCTCATGAGCACCCTCTAACATAGGCATTGCAATTGTATTTTGTAAATAGATGAAAGATGGGGGAATCCTTTGAACTCAACAGGAAATTGACCAAAGAATTTAAATGGGCTCAACCAAGGTCCATCAGGAAAGCACATTCTCCATGGAAATGCAGCATTGTTTGTCCAATGGTGATTGAACTGTTCATATTCACAAACGTGGAGTCATCATTCTGCAATTGAAATGCCTGTGGGGTCCAGGTGGCTGGACCTCCCATGTCTGCTGATGCCAGGGAGAAACAGGGACCTCCACGTTCAGAAGAAATATGCCTTAAAGAAAAAAAAAAAAAATCACAGGTCTGGAAAATGAGTTGTCAGAGTAAAAATACATTTCAATCTGTTTGTTTTACTAATTTTAGCCGTTATTTGCTCTCTTTTTTTGCTGGAAGCAGCATTCCCATCCAGCTGCTTGGCTGCTGCATTTGAATTTTTATCATTTGTGTGAGTCGCTGCCTATTTGGACATAAAATGGGAGTCCTGTGGCTAAGAGGGGACATTTGTCTGATAGGGTCAGATCTAATCTCATGCTTAGAAACTTCAGGTGAAAATAAAATGAGTTGAGTTGTTTTTTTTTTGGTTTGTTTTTTTTTTTGAACTGCAGTCGTGTAAAGCTGGGCTAGCAAACTGCTTGGCCTTGTATACAGAATTTAGAGTAAGAGCATCTTCTATTGCATAGTGTTAGCAGGCTGCTTTTTGCTCTCAATGAGCTTTGTCATCTGTCATTTCATGTCTTCATTCATGAAAACCTTTGAGCTAGGCAGGAGGAGGAGATCAGCATGGGTGTCTGACAGATGAGGAAACCAATCATTAGAGGTGGCTGGGGGCATGTCTCAGGTCCCACAGCCCACTGGGGCAGGGCTAGAGGTGATAACCCTCAGTCAGAGCCCTTCCCTCCCCCCACACTTCCTGTCTCTCCATGTGAGCTTATGGCAGGAGTATTAGAATTAAAACCCAGTGCAGAACTACAGAGTTTTTAGTCCTGTTTTGGTTCTTTTAAAAATAAATCATTATAAAGACAACTTTTCTCATCCGTCAATGTAATGATCCCATACTGTGGGGAGTCAGAATATTCAAAATGTATGTGGGGGAAATGGTAAAAGTTAATCATTTCCACCGTACCTGTCTGTGGTGAGGTTTAATTATCACTTGACATGTTTCATGGTTTAAAATAATGACAGTTTAAAATAGAGCCAGAGAAAGCCAGAAAAAACATTCATTACCTTATGTCGAGGACTGTATTAGAGTGAGCCCCAAATGCAGATGTTCCCCAGACAGACAACTCTGCAGCATTTTCTGTCAGCTAGAAGTCCCGGGAATTGAAATCCAAGCTGGAAACTCCATCCTGACCCTGCTGTCTCCACCAGGAGGGAGCTTGAGTGAAAGCTAGCAGCGTGGTTGGGTCCTCGCACCCATTTGGGATGCTCACCTCCTCGACGCCCTCCCTTGTCCAGCTCACTCATGGCCTTCTGCAGTGCTGCTGATGAACAAGATGATTCGTGGCAAAGCAGGCTCTGAGTGAATGAATGAAAGCTACTGTAACATCAAGGGGCACGAGTCTCTTAGGGAATTGCTTGCCTTCGCAGGATAGAAGCAGCTTCCGGTTGTGGTCGTGGTTGGGCTGGTTGTTCAGTAAGCTCAGCACTGGCTGTCTGTTTAGGAAATAATTAAATAATTGTTTCTTTCCTGTGAGATTCTGGAAGAGGAGCTGTCCAAGAGCAGACCCATCTGTCCAGATTTCAAATATCAGTTTGGAGAGTCCCGGGAGAGGGGGCAGATGAAGCCATTTCAGAAAAGCAAATGCTGTTTGACGTCTATTAGCTCCATGCTTATCCATGGCTGACAGGCAGATCCATTAGGATGCCAGTGTCGCGGATCAGAGACGGTCGCAATAGAGTGAGAGCCGTGCTGCCACTGGCCAACCCCAGTGCGATGATCTGAGAGCTCTCTAGCGCTCCGGCCTGGGTACCGCCCCAACCCGCTCCCTCATTCTCTGGTTTCGAGGGCCAGGCCTCCAGCCAGCCTTCATGGCTGCTCCCCCGCCACTGAGCAGCCTGCCTGAATGCTCTGCCTGGTGGTAGTTGTGCCCTCTGTGTACAGTCTGGCTCACTTCTTGGCACTGCCTTTCATGGGATCACCCTAGAGATCCACCTGCAGATCTGGAAGGTCCCTGTGGGATAACCTACTTTCCTAGCTGAGGACACAGGCTTGAGCAGGTGAAGTGACTGGTCTGAAGCCCCCTGGTGAGCGGATAGCAGAGGTGGGGCGTATGGACTGAGCAGGGTTCATAAACTGGTTTATGAACCAGTTTCTTTGGTACCTTCCCTTTCACCCCATCCTTGGGGCCATATTTTCCCTCCTCTCCGGGGAGGCACAGTGTCTAGCATTGTCCTGGGTGCCCAGCCAGCATGTCCTAGCGTTGGATATTCTGGCTGAGTTTTCTAGTTAAATTCTTTGCCTTGACTTTTGTTTAAAATACTTCTCCATTTATTGTTTTCCTGTTTGGTGGGGAAGGGACCAAGTGGGAGGGGGCACATGGTGACCAATGCCATCATTAAAGCCCCAGCATGAGCTTTGCTGAGTTAACTTGTTTCAAACCTCTCCATCGTCCAGTGTGGCCAGCTATGGGATCTTCTATTATACAGAGGAGGAAGCATGTGCTTTTGAAGGATTAGCAGTCTGGCTGGTGGGGAGGTGGTGCTTCAGCTGGTGGGAAGCCCTTCTAGTAGCTCTCATTGTAATGAAATATTCAGTCTTCTCTGTGTCACTGGTGTGGCCTCTCTAGGACCCCCGTCTCCAGGATTCTCAGCTATAAGGCAGATCTCTAAAGTCTCTAAACAGTCTGCTCTTAAAGAGCTTGCGAAGAGCAGATGCCCCTGTGGCTCTTTGTGATGGGAGTGGGAGCAGTGGGAAGGACTGATGGAGATGGACAGGGTGCGTCAGATGCCAGATACTGGGAAGCTGTGGCCACACCTCCTGAACCGAGGTTAGGGTGTGAGTCCCGAACCCAAGTACAAACTGTGAGCTACAGGCACAGCGAGGCTCTCCCTGTCCCACACTCTTGTGGTGTTCAGAGGGAGAGTATGTTTTGTGGGCCAGGGGATGTGATGGCAGAGACCATGTGATCACTGTGGTTAGGGTCCAGGGAATGGTAGGTGTAGGAGACGGTGCCCATAGGGTGCTTCACCTAGCACTCTGTGAGTGCTGGTTGCTCTGGGTCTTCTCTGGTGTTGAAGGGGCTGAGAAAGACTTTTTCCCATACCTGCCTCTCCTGCCTACTGGCTTATGCCTAAATGCACCATTACTGACTGAAACCCCTTTTCCTCATGAGCATCCCCCAAGGTAATTTTGGATCCTGAAGGCATCAGGGAACTTCCAACGAACCACTTCATACTCTACTTGGGGAACTCACAAACCCTGTCAGCCCCTTCGTAGGGCTTCTCCTAAGACCCCTGAGCCCAATGTCTCTTCTGTATTGGCTTTTTCTTTTAATAGTGAACATATTTTTTCAGTAATTTCTACACCCAACATGGGGCTTGAACTTACAACCCCACAATAAAGAGTCACATGCTCTTTGGACTGAGGCAGCCAGACATTTCTAATATGTGAGACAGATTCTTTTTTCCCCCAGTGTTCCAAGATTCATTGTTTATGCACCACATCCAGTGCCCCTTGCAATCTCTGCCCTCCTTAATACCTACCACCAGGCTCACATAACCCCCCACTCCCCTCCCTTCCCAAACCCTCAGTTTGTCTCTCAGAGTCCATAGTCTCTCATGCTTCATCTCCATTTCCTTTCCTTTCCTTTCCTTTCCTTTTCTTTCCTATCCTATCCTTTCCTTTCCTTTCATTCATCTTCATTTCCCCCATTCAGTTTTCCTTTCCTTCTTCTAATGACTTCCATGTTATTCCTTGTGGTCCGCAAGTAAGTAAAACCATATGATAATTGACTCTCTCTGCTTAACTTATTTCACTCAGCATAATCACCAGTCCCATCCATGTTGATACAAAAGTTGGGTATTCATCCTTTCTGATGGCTATGTAATATTCCATTGTGTGTATGGACCATATCTTCTTTATCCATTCGTATGTTGAAGGGCATCTTGGCTCTTTCCACAGTCTGGTGATTACAGCCATTGCTGCTATGAACACTGAGGTGCATAGGTCCTTCTTTTCACTACATCTGTATCTTTGGGGTAAATGCCCAGCAGTGTAATTACAGGGTCATAGGGTAGCTCTATTTTTAATTTTTTGAGGAATCTCCACACTGTTTTCCAAAGTGGCTGCACCAACTTGCATTCCCACCAACAGTGTAAGAAGGTTCCCCTTTCTCCACACCTCTCCAACACTTGTTGTTTCCTGTCCTGTTAATCTGTATTGGTTTTGTATGACAAGACTCAAGCAGGTGGTCCAACGGCCAGATTCAGCTCATGGTCATGTTTTGTTTGACTTATATAATGTTGGCCTTCATAATTTTCTTTTTTTTCTATTTTATGTTGAATAATTGGCCAATATTTAAAATGAAGGATGTTGTACATGTAGATCCAAGTAGATTACTTTGGAGAGTGAACTGCTTTAGTCACCCTGGGCCCACATGATTTCATGGTAACAGTGGGGGCTGGAGTAAGCAGCTATGTCCTTAGAGAGTGCACATGTTCTCCTCTTTGCCACAGTCCACACTGCTCCCTAGTGCCTCCTTGATGCTGAGATTGTCAGATGCAGTTTTGCAAAATAAATAAGAACAGGCTGAAATCCCAGAAGAAAAATACTCATTAAATTATCTAGTGGCCTTTGTAAGCATTTGAGTTTTCAGCCCATTTTATACTCAGATATATTATTAATCATAGCACAGTAGAGCTGGATGTGAGCAGATGGGAAGGGGTCAAAGATAAAGAGGGATTTAGTGTAAAGGTTGAAGTAATCCTTTATACTTAGCTCTCCTTGAGAACTCTGGTATCTAGGCATGAGTCCTTGATTTAGGCAGTTAAGTGTTCCATTAAAATATCTACTTTTCTGATATTTATGCCTTGATCTGCACACATTCACTTTAGGCTATAAGTGTGCAAGTGCGTTTCCAGCTTGGTAATTAATATTTGTGCCTCTTTGTGTAAGTTATGTCTTTAAAATGAATCAGTTGCTTTAAGTATTTAAAAGACATTCCACATATATTATAAAGTAATTACTTTCCAAGGATATTTCCCACTGATATTTGTTACATCTAAATATACATTTACAGTATTCACTAGACCAGAATAGTTCTGATTTATATATTTTGGTCCACTGAGCTTAAAAAAAAAAAGACATTTTTCAAGTATTTTTAATTAGTGTATTTATTCCAAAGATTCTCTTGGCTCCTCTAGAATCAGCCACATAGTATTAGAAAAATAATAAACACGGTGTGTTCTCTGAGCTGGTTTAGAATTTAATGAGAGATGACATCTCAGCCTGAGAGTGAGCATGGCTAACTTTTAATCTGGGCTCCGAAGTGTCCTAGAACCTGCAGGAGCTTATTAACTCTCTCTGTGTCACGTTCGTAATGTGCAAAATTCAGATGATAAACAGTTACTGCCCTTGTGTAGGGAGAATTAATCCTTGCTGAATAGCAAGTATTGTTTTAATAAAATAGTCTTAATTGTTTGCTTTGTACATTTTCTGCTTTATTATTTTTATTATTTCTCTTGCCTCTGTAATTGGTAGTTATTGGGTTCTCATTATTTCTTGATTAGTCATTTCATAAAAACTATCTTGTGATTTATCCTCCCTCCCACACTTGCTTTCGCCCACACGTCATTGGCAGAAGCAGGAGGTAGACCCATTTAGCTCACCTCTAATGGAGCCGGCGCTGCAAGCAGCTCCCAGGGCTGGCCTCTGGTCTTCAGGAGCTGTGATGCCCAATTCGTTGGCTGCCGTGCTGTGAAAGGGCTGCGTGACACTTAGTGGAAAAACATCATTAGTAACAGTGAGAGGGCAAGATGCCCAGGGTCTGCGTGGGGATGGGGTTGGGGGGATGGTGACCTCCCACCTTGTGGGAGAGAAGAGAGGTGCCCATCCAGTGTGGGACAGCCATGTGTGCAATGACCACATAACGTGGGGAATTAAAGAAAAGGGCAAGAAAAATCCTCACCGTATTGTACAAAGAATCCCACCATCCATTCTACCTCTATAATGTTTCCTGCTGCCATTACCTGGGGACTTGACCCTACTTGCCTTCCTCACAGACTATCACAATAGCTATTCTTGAGCTCTCTAATCTCTGTATGTCGTTTTGCAAATTGAGTAGCCAGACCTTGTGAGTGTTATCTAACTTAACCAGCTGTGTTAGTCTGGGCACATTACTGAACTTCTGTATCTAGGTTTTCTTACCTCTAAAATGATAGTAACCATTCTATCCTATATGGCAGTTGTATAGATTAAATACATTAAAAAAAAAAAAAGGCTTAACAGAGTACTGGCCAGCCTTCTGAGCAGACCCCATGTTACCATCACTGTTAGCTATGATTCAGCCACACTGGGGCAGGGGTTGGCTGTGCCTGTGTTCTCAGTGGGTCTCTAGTACTGAGAAGTAGGAGATGTTCAGTGAATGCTTGTTGAAATGAATTGGGTTAGAAAGCCTTGGATTTGGTGGACCAAGTTATTTTCTTTCATCAAAACTAAGTAATTAGATTTACCTAGAACTTTGGGACGAGTGGGCAACAATAAGGTGAAAACTAGGGAACAACTTGTGTGGGCTTTTGTTTCTGGCTGTGTGGGAGACCAGTTACCTTAGCTGACTCTCTCACCTAAAATCATTTGAGATGATGGACAAAACATTGAAATAATCTTTCACCTCAGTGAGAAGGCAGGAAAGTGAAGATTTTCTAAGAGTCTCAATATTCAGTGAAAGGTGAAAATCAGGACTCTGAAGCTGCCTTTTGCTTTGAATGTATTTGCCCAATGTAGATAACCTTGACCTTTGATTCTTAGGACCTTAAGAGGTCCTAAGGGGGACAGGAGACAACCCTAGGACATGTCATTTTGTTAGGAAACCTCCTCCACCTAAACTGAGACCCCCAAAAGCTATACCCTAGTGTAAGCGTGGAATAGAAGTAAATATGTCCTGCCTCCCTTCAGGGAGGACTGAAGAAAATTACCTCCCTTGAACCTTGGTGCTGGGTAGAGGATCAAAATAACTCCTTTGAGAACTAGAATCATGAGCTGGGTTTTCAGCTGAACACATAAGCAGGCTGGCTGAGAAAACCTCAAACCAAGAATTTATTTTTTTTTAAAGATTTTATCAATGCAAGGCTCAAACCCAGGACCCTGGGATCATGACCTGAGCTGAAGTCAGACACTGAACCCACTGAGCCACACAGGTGTCCCAAGAATTCAGTTTAAAGCAGTCCTGGCTGGTAGCACTTTGAGTACTTTGAGCACTTTGAACATATCCTTGAAGAATCCATCTTCAACATATGTCTTAAATGATTTTGACAGGTTACCATCCACAGAACATGAGCTCACAGTCAAAAGTAAAAAATACCTAACAAAATTAAAAAGATATCAAAGTGAAAGCCGGTAGAAGCAGATCCTCAGATACTGGTATTAATAGATACAGAATTAAAAACAAATAACAATGTATATTGTAAGATGTAAAAAAGGGAGTTGAAATATGAAGAAAGAGTAAGACTGTAACAGATGACCTTGATGGTGTGGAAAATAACCAAGTGTCATTTCTTAGGAATAAGAATTGCAATCAGAATTGTCAAAATCAGTGGATAGATTTGAGAGCAAATGAGATGTCACTGAAAGGAGCTAGAAGGAGTGGAGAGAGAAGCCAGAATGCACACAGCACAGGGGGAGTAGCCCTGTCCCTCAAGTGCATGAAGAGAGTTTGAGAAGATTGCCACATACTAAACCATAGGGCAATTCTTGCAAAGTTACTCCCCTTGATGCAGTTAAGTAAACAGTTTTAAAAAGGAGACCAGAGGGGCGCCTGGGTGGCTCAGTGGGTTAAAGCCTCCGCCTTCGGCTCAGGTCATGATCTCAGGGTCCTGGATCGAGCCCCGCATCAGGCTCTCTGCGTCAGCAGGGAGACTGCTTCCTCCTCTCTCTCTGCCTGCCTCTCTGCCTACTTGTGATCTGTCTCTGTCAAAGAAATAAATAAAAATTAAAAAAAAAAAAAAGTGGGGGGGACCAGAAATACTTTCCCATGTTTGAAGATTAAACACTTGTCTAAATAATACATGAGTGGAAGGGAAAAAAATGGGAGAATCTAACTGAACAATAACAAACAGTACATATTAAAATTTGTGAGAGGCAGCTAGAGTAGAAATTAGAGTGAAATCCATCATCTTAAGTATTTCCATTAAAATGGAAAAAAGGGCCCAAAGTTAATGAATTAAACGTACAACTCACAAAGGTAGGTAAAGAGTAGTGGAGTAAACCACAACAAAGCAGAAGAAAGTAAATAATGAACAGCAGTGAAAAAAGAAATGGGTGAAGTTGAAACAAGAAACACCACAGAAAGGGTGAACGCTGCTCTTTCTTTGAAAGGACTAATAAAACTGACAAATCTCTAAGAGAATAAAGCTGGAGAGGGGAAGGCAGGGAGGAGAGAGAATAAATGCATGATATGAAAAATAAAAAGCTATAATCACTGCAGACATTAAAATAAGAGAATCCTTTTTGCCAATAAAGTTGAAAGGTCTAATGATCCAACTTAAAAAAAAAAGGTAAAATAAAACTTGCTAGAACTTAAGTAGAAATTAAGAACCCAACTAGTCTTATTATCATTAAAAAAATAGAATCAGACTTTTAACTAGAAATATTCCCACAATGATGATACCAGAGCCAGATATCCATGGGTATTAACTAACATTCAAGGACTTGAATTCAAGTTCCCCCATGAACTATTCCAGGAGATAGAAAAAGGGGATATGTATTTATGAGGCTAGAATATACTTGACACCCAAATGTTGGCAAGAAGGCTATAAAGGAAAGGTAGGTTTTAAAAATAGTTGTGCAGATCCTAAGGAAAAAACTAGCAAACTGAATTTAGTCATGTATTCATAAAAGAGAATGAACCACGGTAATTTGGGATTATCTCAAAATTAGAAATTTGATTGCCACTAGAAATGGCTTGATGTCTTTCATGACAGTAGTGATTTTAAGTAGAAAAGTCATATGATTGTATCCCTAGATACAGGGAAAGCATTTGAAAAATCCGATACTCATTATTTCAGAAAATTATTAGAAAAGGAGGACTAGCATAGAGGGGAACTAATTTAACTTAATAAAGCATAATTTTAAAAATATAGTAGCAGACCTATGAGTCAGTATATTGAATATAATGATAACTCCCTTAAGAAAGGAAGTTACAAATATGAAATGAGGAAGATCTGGGTTATACCGTTCCTTGTTGCTCTGGAGTTGGAAGTATTAGAAAGAACTCAAAGCGTATGTGTCTATTTGTAACATTTCCTAGCATTGTCTGCTGAGATGGGCCAGAATCACAACACTCCCAGAGCACTGAGAACTTTCCACTAAAAGGAACTTTCCACTGAAAGGAATTAAGACTTCTTGGTGAAAATGGCTAATTCCACTGCTGGAGAAGAAAAAGTACACAGTAAATCTGGAACATTATTTTGTTCCAGAAAGTAAGGCAGTGCTCAGACAATCATGGTGACTTGTCAAAAGGATGTAGTAGCCAGCTTGAAAGAGCTCCACATAGCCACATCTGGACAATTTGAGTTTAAAAATGGAAAAAAAGAAGATAAAAATGGATTTGCAGCAGATTTTATTTTCCAAAGACAGTCACAGTGTTGTTTCCCATTGTACATATTCTTCCAATGTGCCTTGGTCACCGTTCTTGTTGAGAGGTAGAGTTGCTGTTCCTTGTCCTTGAATCTGAGCAGGCTGCTGGGTCTGGAAGTGATGCCATGTGACTGCCAAGGCCACATCATAAAGGCAGGGTAGCTTCTACCTTGCTGACTAGAGCATTCTTGCTAGACCTCTGAGCTACCACATAAACCATCTAACTGTCCTGAGGTCACTATGTTATAAGGAAGCCCAAACTAGTCCATGTGGAGGAACCCTGTGAAGGGACCCTGTGAACAAAGAAGAATGCTGCACACGCTCCCACCTACTTCAGCTCCCCCACCATTGCAGCTTTGGCCAACATCTGATTACAACTACTTTAGAGCCCCTGACTGAAAACCACCCAGCTGCTCCCTTCCCAAACCTAGAGAAATACTGAGCAGTAATAAAATTAATTTAAAAAAATTACTGAGCAGTAATAAAATGTTTGTTGTTATAAGTCACTGGTTTGTTGCATAGCAATAGATAATCACAACAGATTCTGGAACCTGGATATGGAATGGAACCATAACCAAAAATCAAAGCCTATAGCAATGGTTTGGGGAGGTAGGACAAAGCAGAAAGGGCCTTGAAGAGATTGCTGGTGAAAGCTTGAAGGGTCTCTATGAGTGTTAGCAGAAACCTCAAGGACCTTGAGGAGGCTCTCAGAGCTTGAAGGCATGAAAGGAAAATATTACTAAGAGTTGGGTGGGGGACACCTGCGTGGCTCACTCGGTTAAGCTGCTGCCTTTGACTCAGGTCATGACCCTGAAGTCCTGGGATAGAGTCCCGCGTCGGGCTTCTTGCTTGGCAGGGAGCCTTCTTCTCTTTCCGCCTCTGCCTGCTGCTCTGCCTGCTTTACGTGCGCTCTCTCTCTCTCACTCTCTCTCTCTTTCTGACAAATAAATAAAATCTTAAAAAAAAAAAGAGTTGGGTGGAAGAGGATCCTTGATTGGGACAGTGTATAGGTTGGTAATGTTGTGATCTGTCACAATAAAATATTGGTAAAGAGACCAAATGAACTCAGTGATCCAACTCAACAGATGATTAGGCAGAATATTAAAAGTACCCCCTGGCTGCTTCTTGCCTTGATGAAACATGAGAATAGAGAGGGGAGGAACAGAGCAAGCTGTTAAATATAAAGGAGTCAGGACTCACGGCCTTTGAAAATAAAATTGTTCCTCATTTGTAGCCTCTCAAAATGGCAAAGAGTGGTCACATTAAGAAAAGATTTCAGCGTAAAGATCAAACCCATGGAGGGACCTGTAAGATTCTTTTTTAAAACTTGAAAAAAATTTAAAGTATCATAGGCCTTCCCTCCCAGAAAGAAAAAAAAAAAACTCTTCTAAAGATCTTACAGATGTGCCTTTCTGTTGAGCAATAGGACTTGTAGTATCTTAAGAGGATTGCCCGGTAACAGCCCCTCAGGGGACCCAAGATCTAGTAAGGTTTACCTTAAAGAGGTTTGTAGGTTTAGCTTTTATCTGAAAGAGTATGTGTTACTCATCTTCTCTACATCATTAGAGCCAACAGAGTTATGTTTATATTGAAGGAGATCTATTTTAAGGAACTGAATCCCATGGTTAGGGAGTCTAGCCAGTCCAAACTTTGGGTAGGTAGACTGGCTGGCTGGAGACACAGGAAGGAGTTGAAGTTTGAGTTTGCTCACAGAATTCCTACTTGCTCAGGGAGATCAATTTTTGTTCTCTTCAGACCTTCAACTGATTGGACAAGGCCCACCCACATTTTATAAGGTAATCTGCTTTTCTCCAAGTCCACCAATTTATAAGTCAATCTCATTCAAAAAACACCTTTACAGAAACATCTAGAAGAATGTGTGACTAAATACCTGGGCACTGTAGCCCAGCCAAGTTGATAACACATTAACTCAACTATCATATAGTATACTATAAATGGGTATATTAAAAAAAATCCACATTTTTTTTAAAGAATTATACAAGTTTGGAACAAAAGGGACAGAGAGTGTACAAAATGAAGAGGCTCCTGAATGCCTTCATACATACACATAACTTCTATGTGTAGGAAGCAGGCTGAGAGAACTTTAACTACAAACATAGGGTGGTTTTTGTGGAAAAGATAGCTGGTTCAAAGAGTTGGTGCCAAGAGCTATGGAGAATTATTCCTGTGAAGCAGACCTGAGTCCTAATCAGGGGACTTGGGGCAAGTCCCTGTTGGGTTTCACAACTGCTGGAGATCAGTAATTGAAACATGCCTCACATTTTCTACCTTTTAATTTTTAAAAAAAAATTTTAAATGGAAATATCTGTACATGTTATCTTACACCTGTCTCACCATTATAAGTTGGCGTATGGGGTGAGTGGAACATGTGTTTCCTTAGCTTACATGTCTTCAGATTAAGAGCAATAGCACCTGGACTCAAGGCGCTGAACCTAAGGAACCTTGCCATGAGGATCCTTATCTGAACCTGGACCTAATTCACATCCCAAGATCCTGCGTTTTGTGCTGCTGCCCTGACAGACTGGGGGATATTAGGGAGAGGATTGCATGTGTACTTACAGAGGGAGGTGAATACTTGTGGCCAGAGAGCAGAACATAGCGGGTGATGTTTTCCAAAGATGACTGCAGATTATTGCCCATCTTAGGATGGCACTTTGACCTTCTTTCTATCAAGAAATAGGATCTGTTTCCTTTACCTTGGATCTAGGCAGATCTGTGACTATGACAGAAGTCATGCTACCTGGCCTCTAAAGGCTTTGTAATAAAACATGATAAAGCTTCTGCCTTGCTGGCCAGACCACTCACACTGCTGTGCAAATAGTCTGACTGCCCCGAATTCACCCTCCTGTGATGAAATCCAAAAGAGCCAATGTAGGAAGACCATGTGCAGCGTCTCTGTGACTGCATGAAGAGAGAGAGAGAGAGGCTCAGCAAGCCCTCAGGCTGGCCCCCACCCTACAAGTCTGGCTGCTCTCTGACCTCAACTACCAGAGGGGCCTTGATTCAGAGTCCATTCTTTCACTCTTGGCCCACAGAAACTGTGAGAGATAATAAAATAAGTGCTGTTGCCTCAAGTCACTAGATTTTTGAATGATAGACTCAGCAGAGAAAGATAATCAGAACAGGATTAGAACACACTGAGTAAAATAGGGATCCATGAGTCCAATCTTACATAAATGAATGACTGAAATAATGGGGATAAAGGAAAGCTCTTCTTTATGGTACAATGCCAGATAAGAAATAAAGAACAAATGATGGTGTTAAAATAGTTATCAGTGGATACTGAAAACCAGTAGTCAAAATTTGATGAGCAAGAGAATATTAACATATTCTGAAAGTACATCTTCAAGAGTGAGTTTCTAATTACAAAGGGAAAATACTAACTCTGCTTTGGCGACACTTGCTGGATACCACCTTAACCAAGAGATTAAAGTTAGTATCATCAATACTGGGACAAGCCAACATCATGTGCCTCTTTATATGATGTACTGAGAGGGACAAAATGTCAACTCTGTGGTGTTCCTGTGAAAAATTTATAACCTGAATCTTATCTCGAGGAAACATCAGTCAAATCCAGGTTGAGGGATATTCTACAAAATAACTTGGCTGTACTTTTAAAAAATAACAACGTCAAGAAACACACAGAAAGGCTGAGGAACTCTTTCAGATAAGAGGAGACTGCAGAAACATAGCAGCTAAATGCCATCCATGATCCTAGGTTGGATCTTATACTAGGAAAGAAAAACAGCTATAAAGATCACTATTAGGACAATTGACAAGATTTGAATATGGACTGTGGAACAGATTAGAGTACTACAGCAATGCTGATTTTTGCAGTTGTACTACGGAAGGATGTTTTGATCTTGGGAAATACAAGCTTTAGGGTTAAAGACACGGGGTGCTTTTCATTTGCTTACTAATGGTTCCCACCAGAGCCTGTGTATGTATTGAAAGCATTCCCTTTGAGAGGATGAGTAAGATACGGGTGCCTGCCATCTCTCTCGTATTGAACATTGTACTGGAGGTCCTAGCAAGTGCATTAAGGTAAGAAAAAGAAATAAACAGTATAAAAATTGGAAAGGAAGAGGCAAAATTCTGATTATTCATAAATGATATGGTTTTACACAAGAGAAGCCAAAAGACTTTGTGAATAAATTACCATGATTAGCTAATACATTTTAATAAGGCCATTAAATACAAAATTAATACACAAAATCCAATTAGATTTGTATGTAACAGCAACAAAGAGAAATTGTAATTTAAAAGATAGCAAAATCACTGGAATCAAAAATACAAAGTTTCTAAGAAACAATATAATTAGAGTATGTAAGACATTCCTAGAAAAAAGTCATGACAATTTATTAAGGGCCAAAATTGGTGGATAAGAAGGTTCAGTATTACAAAGAAGTTTTTTCTTCCCCCAAATGATCATTGCATTAACTCTCTATCAGGTATATGTGTATACGTGTATGTAATTTAACAAGCTATTTCTTAAATGTATATAGAAAACAGAGGACCAGAAAGAGTGATGGCCGTTTTGGAGAAAAATAAGGGTTCAGATAACCTACTAGTGAGAATACAGGTGGCATGATTCTTTTCAAGAGCTCTTGGGTCGTACCTAGTGTAGCTGATGATGGTCATACACCAGGACCCAGATTTCCACTCCCAGGTAAATACTTGCAGAGTCTTTCTTGTGCCTTTTTGCTGGGAGACATGAACAAGTTCTAGATTTGTAATCGTTTAAAACTATAATTACAGTTCTACAGTTATCATATGTGGAACATAAGGAATAACATGGAGGACATAGGAGAAGGAAGGAGATGAACATGAGGAAATGGGGGGGGGCAGGAGAGCAGAGGTGGGAAGACAAACCATGAGAGACTATGGGCTCTGAGAAACAAACTGAGGGTTTCAGAGGGGAGGGGGTGGGGGAATGGGAGAGCCCAGTGATGGGTATTAAGGAGGACTTAATGTGCATGAAGCATGGGTGTTATGCCAAACAATGAATTGTGGGACACTACATCAAAAACTAACGATGTGCTGTATGGTGACTAACATAACATAATAAAAAAACAATAAAGGTCTATAGCAACAGAATAATTTGTAAGTAAATTGCATTACAGCTTGTAGTGATCACCATAGAGTCTGTTGTGATACTATAGGGATGTATTTTCTAGTGATATACAGAAGATACCTAGATGGGTGGGTTGATGGATTGACAGATAGATACATAAATATGAAATGGATATAGATATAGTAGATTTTGAATACTGTACCACATGGAAAATGAATGAATTATATCTGCCTATAATAACATTGCTATTACATTCTCAGGAACATGGTAGTGAGCAAAAAGAAGCAAGCTTGTATAGAAGTAAAAGCTAAATAATTTACATGGATGATCATTTTGTTGTTATGTGCTACATGAATTTTATAAACACTTTGATTCTTTTCAGAAGTTAATTTTTAAGTAATTATAATTAAATGTAAAATAGGTATGACAGCATCGGTTATAGTTATAAAATATTTTAAAATAATAAAAAGGAATTAACTAGGGGCACCTAGGTGGCTGAGTCGGTTAAGCAGCTGACTTTTGATTTTGGCTTAGGTCATGATCTCAGGGTTGTGAGATTGAGCCCCATGCTGGAATGTGGAACCAACTTAAGATTCTCTTTGTCTCTCCCTCTCTGCCCCTCCCCCTGCTCATGCACTCTCTGAATGAATGAATGAATGAATGAATGAATAAATAAAATCTTTAAGAAAAAAAAGGATTTGACTAAAATCCTCATGGTACATTTGTGCCATAACATACTAAGCATCTGTTTAAAACATTGTATGTTTGTTGAAATGGAAAGTAGTTCACAATATGCTCTTAAGGGGGAAAAATAACAAGTTATAAAAAGGATATGTCCTGTTGGATTCTAATTTGAAAAAACAAACAAACAAACAAACATAAAAACAAGATAAATGTAGAAGTATATAAACAAAAAACCAAGACGTTTATTTCTGAATAGTCGACTTGGGTAATTTTTCTTTGACTAGCTGTATTTCCTAGTATCTTCCCAGGATAAACATATAGTCTATGCATGAGGGGGGATGTCTGTTGCCAACCGGAAACTGGTGGGGGAGAACATACTCCACCCTGTGCTCAGGTCTTTCATTCATTCACTTTCTCCTTCCTCATTCAGTGTGCATTTACCACACATGTATTGTGTGTGAAGCCCTGTGCTTGGTTCTAGGAAAGAAAGATGAGCCAGGCACGTCCCTGCCCTGGAGGAGTGCGGTCTATGTATAAATAGTAATGTGGTGTCAGATGAATGATGACAACACTCATTCATACAAGAGTGTTCCCTGCCTCTGCCCTTCATTCAGTCAACCAAAGAAAGTCCCATCATTTCTAACCCAGTTTCTCCCCTCTCTGCTTTCCTTCCTTGCTCATGAAGGGGTGGGTCGATCCACATAATTTAAAGATTGAAGGGGAGGTGGCCTGTAAGAACAGCCAGCGCAGTTGGCACTGAAGAGGTTAAGACTCTGGTGGGGAAGAGATGCCTGAGACAGCTGGTGGGGAGAGGGCAAGGAGGTAGGAGCAAAAGGGATGTAAGCAAATACTACCGTAAACTATGAATTTGTGTCTTAGTAACTGTTTTAGAAAAAAGAAAGTAAAGAAATTGTGTTATTTGTTAAAATTATTTTTGACCCTGGGGCTGTGTTCCTTCAACCACATTCTTCTTCCAACACTGGACCTTATGTGTCTGGGTTTAATGGTTCCCCAAGAACAGTAGTTAGGAGGACACAGAGGGAGGGAGTTCTGCAGAGCTCCATCACTAGGAATAAAAGCAATAGGCCAGGGAGAAGAAATGCACCAGCATATGTGGAACTCGTCACTGTAGTTAAGTGTGTTAGACAAGATCAACAGTCCATTTTCCTTGCAACATCTCCTGGGGCTCGTCTTCCCCTGCCCCACCTGGAATGGTCTCGGGACTGAAGTGTAGAAGGCAAAGTAGGACTGGGCAAGAGCAAGTGGCAAAGGGCTTCCTGGCTGACCTTTTCTGCAACTCAGGTGATAGAAAAATAACCAGCATCCAGGAGTTCAGGATGGTAAGTTAACTTTAACATACAGATTCTGTTTCGTTGGAGGTTTTAACTTTAAATTTTTGTGTGGGGTTGGTTTTATAAACAACGAGTTTCACTTCCTAGGTTACTTGCGCTGGCCTGTGGTTTCAATACAGAAATGTGGGTGAGGGCCTGCAGTACGGCAAGGGGCAGAACCAGGTTGGAGGGAGAAGGGTGGGGAGACAGATGGGAGACTCACCCACCCCAGCGCAGACTGACCGAGGTCCTCAGGGGTCGGAGCCTCCTCTCTGATGTGAGCGAAGGTGAGGTGGTGTGTCCGTGGCTCCACAGCAGGCTTTGGGGGATGTCTGTTCTGCCCCGAGCCAGGTGGACATCACTGTGTTTGTGCTCATTTCCTATGGCTGTCTGCTGGGTGGCTTAGAACAACAGACAGTGCTTATTAACGGTTCTGGAAGTCAGAAATCCAACATCAGTTTCGCTGGCCTCAAATGGAAGTGTTGAGCCCCATCATGACCACATTATTTTCAGTAGCTTTAATTCCATGATGAAGACTTCTAAGCTCTCTTGTTTGCTGCATTAACTTTTTGGTCCCAAGGTACCTGCTAAGCAGGAAGTCCTTGGAACCATGACCTGGAAGTTTCACAACAGAGATGGGTCTATAGGATTTGTCCCCATTAGGGGTGGGGGCTGGCTGCTCAAGGTGTGTTTGGGCCTCTCATGGCTGGTTTTCTCCAGGAGCTCCCGGCCTCTGACCAAAGGACAGAATTGGGCTTGGTGCTCTGGGAGGCTGGCTTGCCAGTGCCCCTGGGACCAGCCTCTCTGAGCCAGATGTCTGCAGGTGACATTGCCACCACCAGGGTTGTTAGTGAAGGCTCTGGACTAGGTTCTCAGAGCAAGACCAGCTATGTTTGCTTTGCAGTGTGTATTTTTGTCCTCTTGGGCTGAGAGAATCAGAAGTACATTTGCAGAAGATAAGACTGAATCCCAGAGTCTTGGCTCTGAAGCCTAGGGTCCTGTTTATGAGTGGCTCATGGGGTGGAGGTGGGGAGTCTCAGTTCTTTCCAGAAAGGTCTTCCTTGGGAGCTCTTTATTAACTGAAACATTGGGTTAACTAGAACACCTACCTCCCTGGCCATGTTCTAAGGGAGGCTTAGCCATGTCAATGCATGTCCAAAAAGGAGGCTAATTGTGCCTAATATCAGACCTGGAGATTATATTGCATATAGTTCTCTATGCTATGAATGTGTAAAACACAAAGCGTGGAGGTGGTAACATGTGGGGTTGTTGTACCGACTGCAGATTCCCGGAAGCTGTAATGGTTGGTCTGTGTGGCCTCAAGTGCAAGACAGGGCTTCCTTCTAGCAGCTGTAGGAGCAAATCTATTGCCTTGCATCTTCTAGCTTTTTGAGGCTCTGACCTCTATTTCCCTTGTAATGTCTCCTGCCTCTGCCCCTCCTGCCTCCTCCATGTGAGAACACTGGTGATTACATGGGCCCCACCCAGATGATTTTTCCCACCATCCTTCACTAAGTCATATCTGCAAAGTCCCTTTTGCCATGTAAGGGAATGTGGACATAGGTCAGGAGTAAGGTGTGGCTACCTATGGGGGCATCATTCTGTCTACCAGAGAGCCACTCCCTATTGAGCTCTCTGCCCAGTGTGTTCTTGGTTCTTCCTCCTGTGATAAACGGATATATGTTATTAATGAGTTATATATGAGAGTGATGGCTGCCAGGAATGAGATCACTAGAATCTTTTTAAATACCATTCATTTGGGAATATGGCTGTGACCAAGGAGTGTGATGATTGTCATTCTTGTTCCCAACCTATGATTTTATAAACTAAAACTTGACTGGCAATTTGAAAAGGACCATCTTTCCCTTTCTATTTTCTCATTTCACACTGATTTATTTCAGGTCGTAGCTCAAAATCTTAGCAAATATAGTAGTCTCTCCTCTTAACCATGAAGGATATGTTTCCAGGCCCACAATGGATGCCTGAAACTGCAGATAGTACCAAACCCCTGTATATACTATGTTTTTCCTATACACACATCCCTGTAATAAAGTTTAATGGATAAATTAGTCACAGAAAGAGATTAGCATCACAGGAGCAGTAGGAAAATAGAATAATTGTAACAATATACAGTAACTGACGTTGTATGAATATGGTTTTTCCCTCTCAAAATACCTATCATGTATGTGATGGGAAGGAGTGAGGGATGGACACAGGCACATGATTCAGCCTCAGGCCACTCCTGGCCTTCCGGTCCTGAGTCAGGAGGAGGATCATCTGCTTCCTGTTACAGCTAACAGTGGGAACTGAAGCCACGGAAAGCACAACCACGGATAATGGGAGACTTCTGTAAAAGGACATGTTGCTCATTCTGTCACCGCACATTGCCCAGATTTGAGAGACCTCCTTGGAACACCATCCTTGTAGGGAGCTCATCATCCTGGAAGGGCTGGATTTCTGTTTGTGCAGGGAGAGCCGCACGGCATAGCAGTCAGCCCCACTTCTTCCCAGCCGATTGCTAGCAACACGAGCAGGACACTCAAAGCCTTGTGAGTGACTGGAGGAATAAATCTGAAACCCCCAATGTGGGTCCCTCCCTGGCCAGGTGACTGCCGAGGTCTGGGCCCCAGTCACCCACCCCAAATCACTTCCCTGCCTCTCTTGGTGACACCAGAGAGTGAGGGGCTACACTTTCTCCCAAAGTGGTGGCTTGTAATAGTTTGCATGTGGGAATGTGTATCAACCAGCAGGTTGTTCAGATTTTGGTGGAGAAATGTTGAAAGCAAAAGTGTGAAGACGAAGTCGCATCAATGATCCCCAGAGAGACCCTAGGAGGGGGTCAGTCAGGATGGGGGCAGCCCATCCTTTTTGGTATTGGTAGTCCTGGTGAAGGGGACTGTCGGCACCCCCCAGGGTGCAGTGCTGTCTCCAGGCTGGAGACAGCACTGGTCTGGGCACTGGGGACTGAGGCAAACCCTCGGACACAAATCCTTTTGTGACCTTGCTCTTCTCAGCCCAAGTAAGTATGGCGATTCCAGACCAGAGTTTGGGGTGTTTGTGTTTGAAACACAGACCCCACTTAGTCCTGTTTCAGTCTGCATCTTTGGTCCAGTTCGTCTTGCCAGATCTCCACACTGGAGTGTGGGTCTGGCTCCAGCTATTAGCAAGGAGTTACTGGGCCTTTTTCTTCCACGATGTTTTGTGCATTTGGGAGCCTAGAAGAATCACTGTGGTTGGGACAGAGTCTTCTCCGTGACACATCATAGTGTCCCAAACGTGTGTCTTCTCTTCTTGCCCAGACTACCATCTCCTTGAGGGCAGGGGTGATGTTTTTGCTTACCTTGTGCTTACTTACCTACCTTTCTCTTGAATATACTAGTGCTGGTTCATCAGTACATGTCATGGGACAGGAGGCCCTGAAAACTGCAGTGTGTGCTGTCCTGGAACAGCCAGCCAAGGTCAGGGAGCCGAGGCATTGGCAGGGTTGGGCGGGGGGCGGGGGGGGAGGAGCGGGGTCCTGCAAGGTGTTTTTAACCTGCTCTGACCTTGAAGTGGAGTGTGAACACTATCTGCACTGGGCTGCTGCCCTCGCTGCATCAGGCTGCTGTCTTGGAAGATGCTGATACGCTCGTTTTTCCCGAGCCTTTTTTCTTCGTGAGAGCAGTGATTCCTGCCCCTGGTTTACAGCACCCCGGGGTGCCTCCAGTTGTCTCAAGGGCTGGCACAGAATTCTCAAGCCATTTGCTTCAAACAAAACACAAATATGCAGAACACAGCAGTTTTAGCTGAGTGTGGAGGAGGGGAAGAAGAAAGTGCCACAAAACCCAAACCAGCAAATAGGGTGTCACACTCCAGAGATTGGAGTGTCTGCCTAAGGAAAGAGAGATGGTGACACAAAGCCAGTGTCTCCTTGTAGTAGTTTGGATCCATGTTTGGGGGACTGCTGCACACAAAAGCCATTTTGCTGCTTTCTTTGCCTTTTCTATAGAAAATGAGTGTTATTATAGATGAATAGTGTTCTACAAAAAAAACCATTCAACAAAAATCTGAACCAGTACCTCTGAAGAAGTGAATCTCTAGCGAAGCAGAGCATCCCTACTTGCCGAGTTTCTAGGGGTTCAGGAGTGGGTTCAGCTCTGACTGGATTTTAGGGTTTCCCACTACTTGACTAGGCACTTTGGGAGGCAGTGGTGCCTGTTTCCTCATCTGTACGATGTAGATAATAATCATATCTATCTCCTGAATGTAAGAGAATTAAAGAAAGGCTCATAAAAACCACAGAAGGGACCCCTGGTCAGAGCGAGCCTTCTTGAAGTGTGTGCTAGATAACACATTCACAGCCTGCTCTGGACCAGGTGTGGCACTGGGCAGGTCCCCAAAGACTGACGTCTAGTGGAGAAGACTGAGGGGAGACAGCCAAACGAAATACTCTGTACTGAATGCTAGTTCAGCATAGACTTGGGTGAAGATTTGTAATTAAAACATGGATTCTTGGGGTGCCTGGGTGACTCAGTAGGTTGAATGTCCAACTCTAGATCTCAGCTCAGGTCTTGATCTCAGGGTTTTGAGTTCAAAACAAACAGACAAACATGGATTCTGGTTCTGGCATTGGTTGTTAATATTCTGAACAAGTTCTTCATCTTTTCTAAGCCTCAGGGTGTCTATTAGGATATGCTAGGCTGCAATAATGAATAGGCCCCAAGATTTCAGGGCCTTCACACAACAGAAGTTTACTTCTTGGTCCAGAAGCCATTCTGGGCAAGTGTTGAGATTGTCAAAGCCGTTGTCTTCCATCTGGTCTTTCAGGGGCCCAGGCTGACAGCAGTTTCCAAGACTGCCCTGGGCGTCCATGTCCTAGCCAGTCCCAGGAGCAGCATGGAGACACACCTCAGGGAGTTTTTCACTGGCCTCACGGGGAGGTGGTACTCTCCCTGCTGTGCACATTCTGACTGAGAGGACTTGTCACCACATGGAATGGCAAGGATGGCTGGGAGGTACCTCCTGCTCTGTGTCGAAAGAGAGAGCACAACTTTTGCTAGACATCTCAGTTTGCTCATTTGTAAAGTGGAAGGTGATGTTCCCTCCTGGGCTGACTCACACTGGTTTTGGGGTATCACGTCATCGGAGCTAAAAGGTGCCAGGTGGACAAAGGGAACTGTTGCCTGGAGCATGGTGGCTTGGCTTCCTGAGAGCCAGGTGGCAGTTGTTTAGCCCACATCTCAGCACCACCTCTGTGTGGTCCCCTGACGAAATCAAACCATCAAATGTTAACAGAGAGATATGTGCCAGGCCCTGCCTGGGAGTTGGCGACACCATGGTCACATGACAAAGATCAGATGTGACTTAGAATACACAGGGCATCCAGTTCAGACAAGGAAGTCAAGACCTCTTTCCTAAGGATGGGATGTCTCCTGGAGAACAGAAAGGGTCAGGGGTCAGGGAGGCCAGGGCCAGGTGGAGGAAGGGTGTTGGGAGCAGAGGGAATCCCAGGAGCAAAGCCCCAAGGGAATAAGAGGACCACCTGACAGGAGCTGCCACAGATCTTGGGTTGGGGAGAAGAAGCTAAGAGACCAGGCCCGTTGGTGGGCCGTACAGAGCCTCACAGGCAGCTCCTTCGCTTGTGGGAAGTGCCTTTTTATTCAAGGTGACATTTCGTGGAGCCACAGTGCTCCTAGGGGTGGGGCTGGGGGGGAGGAGACCAAGCAAGAGGGAGGCTGCGTGGCAGTGTGGCTTGACCCTGGCCCTCAGGCGTCACTAAGCCTCCTATCCAGCCCAGAGCTGGCTGTCCCTTTCAGGGCTGTGAACCCTACTGGATTCACCGTCCACTTCACCGTCCACTCGGTGTGTTTTTGCTCCTATTTATTCTGCGCCTGGATATTTCCAAAGGAGAAAAAATAAGGGGGAAATCAAAATGTGAATCCCTCTTGCTACTCTGAGTCCCCTCACTATTCAGTTTACAGCCCTTACAGGATCAGTTCTGGCCTACATTTTCAGAGATGATTCCTGCTTGTTTAACTGCAGTGTGTGTCTGGAATGCTCATTGCTTTGGTCAGTGTTGCAGTGAACACACACTTGGATGCACACACAGAGTCCCCCCCCCCACACACACACAGTGGGAGGAGGTGGGCGTTAAAACTGAGAGAGGGTGGTGGGGACCGTGGGCACTGGCTCACCTACTGGGGGTTTTGGGTGAACCTTGGTTTCCATGAGGAATCAAACAGTTTTGATGAGAGTGGTGTGTCTCTATGAGACATCAAGCTACATCAGTCTTCCTGGAACCTTGACTAATTTTTGATTCTCTGGTTCCGTTAGCCAAGCATTAGATGGAGTACAAAAATACACCCTTCAATTTGCAGAGAAGTGGAAGGTATTCAAACACAGAATCAAAATAAAGGATAATTTTTCATCTTCCACTGAAACCTCTCATTTTCCAGCAGTCTAGAAACAAAACAAGAGCCAGTGGGAGCATGCAGTGACTGAGAAGCAGCGCATTAGCAGTCCTGGGAGAGGGCTGCCCGGGCTGGAGGAGGTTCTCTGGAGGGTAGGGTGGGCTCAGGTAGGCTCAGGATTCAGCTCTGGTCGGACCGGTCAATTGTGGCTTCCCGGGCTGATGCAGAGCAGCGGGCTGCCACCTGTCTCTCCGTTGGGCAGGAAGGAGGGGGACGGGTAGACACCTCCTCTGAGACCTTTGAAGATGAAGGGAGTCAACTGGCAACTCCACCCATCTGAGTGCAAAACGCCAGCCTGCTCTCAAGCCCCGCTTGGTCCCGCCTCGCCCAGGTCCAGGCTGGCTGCCATGTTGAGCTCTTGCCACTCCTCCTCAGATTCATCCCTCCTCATCCTGCTGTCCTCACCCGGTTCCCCACAGAAGCCCCTCTGGCCCCAGCTGGGGGCACCCAGCACCATTCCCCCACTTGTCCATATTGTTTTTCTCACACGTGGCCAGCCTGGTAGAAGGTTGGACCTTGTGGGAGTAGCTAATTCCCCTGGAGACCTAAATGGCTGCCCCATGTAGCTTGCTGGGGGTCTTGCTTGCTTTTCTGCCCGCACGTCGAGGCCATCCTTGGTCTGTCATCCTCTACCTGTCCAATGATAAAGTCCATCCTGCTCTGGCATACTTCCTTTGTTCTGCCTATGCCTTTGGACTTCCTCTCTTGGTGGTGAAGAAATGCTCTTTCCCCCCACAAGATCAGGCTAGAGTCTCCTCTCTATTGATCACTCTCCCTCCACCTCACTCCCACCCCCTCATTGGCCTGTCCTTGGTGATGAAGGTACCCCCTTAGCTTCACAGAGTGAAACTATTTCACAGCTATTTGGGGAGAGTAAAAAATAGCTAGGATGTAGTGATTGCTTATGCTGGGCCACAGATTGGGCCAAGCCCATCTCATATAAATACACTCCATAACTATGTGGCTAATATCGGTGCCTCATTTTAGTTAGGAAATCACGCTGTGAGGAATCACAGCTCTTAACCTGTAAAGGCGGTATTTTTAAATTTTTTTTTTTTTAATTTACTTGACAGAGATCACAAGTAGGCAGAGAGGCAGGCAGAGAGAGGAGGAAGCAGGCTCCCTGCTAAGCAGAGAGCCCAATGCGGGGCTAGATCCCAGGACCCTGGGATCATGACCTGAGCCGAAGGCAGAGGCTTTAACCCACTAAGCCACCCAGGTTCCCCAAGGCAGTATTTTTAACCTCAGCCCTCACCAAGTGTGGCACATAATAGGTGCTCAGTAGTCAGTCACTGAAAGAAGAAACAAGCTGTTCCATCTTCCCCAGGACCCTAGTGCCGGGATGGTACAAGAGCACATAATACATAGTCAACTTTGACCAACATTTTTTTAAAAAGCATTTTAATTCCAGTTCGTTAATATACAATGTTTTATTAGTTTCGGGGATAGAGTGTAGTGATTCAGCAATTTCATACATCACCCAGTACTCATCACTGGACATGTTTGAAGAGGTAAAGAAGGGATTGTTGACAACTCTCACTGGCTGGTGGAGTAACCCAGTGCTGCTCCAGTTGTCAGGTTAGAGACCCAGATTCTAGTCCTGGCACTCAGCTAACTGGCAGTGGGACACTGGGCCCTTACCAGCCTCAGACACCATTTCCTCATCTGTATGACAGGGCGCTGTGCTCAAGTCCTATGCACTCTGAAATTCTCGTGCTTTTATTTTCATTCCCTGAAGAGGTTAATTAGGACGAGGAGCTCTTTAGCAGGCAGTTACACAGCTGAGACATAGCTTGTTAGTGAGGCAGCATCATTGCCAAGGCCAGTCTTGCTACTGATGACCGTTGGCCAGTCTCAGGAGATCAGCAACCGTGAGGAGATTGCTTAAGATGAATAAAATTTCCCCCATCCACGATCAAATGTGAAAGCTATGGATACAGGGCTGGGAGATGTTTGTGGGCAGGATGTTTTGAACACTCCCAATTTAGCTAGCTCTAATTCTTCCTTAAGCAGCTAGGCCTTCATTTTGTGACATAAAGGAACTGCCTTTGCATGAGGGCTCTGCCTTTCCATGAAGGGAAAGTCAGGACAGAACGACCAGACATGCACACAGGCAGTGTAGGGAGAAGGCATCCGGGTTTTAGGAGTCCAGCCCTCATCAAACATCCCACCTGGCCAGCTTGGTTTAGGGTTGGACTCTGTGAGATGAGCTAATTCACACAGAGATCTCAATGGCTGCCAAGGAGAATTTGTGTTTTTAACCAAAGAGCTACATAATTAATGGAAGTCCTCCAGACATCAAGCATACTTGGACTTACTGACCGTGGGTGCCTGTTTTGCCAGAACAGCAGGAAGGCTGGAACACCAGTCTTTTGAGAAGATTCCACACAGCAGTGTTAAAAAGGTGAAGTTTCACAGGTCCGTTAGATCCATGAGGTTAGCATGACATGGGACTGTCAAGAATTCTTTAAAGCATTTGGAGACAAATTAGCAAGATTAGGTGTCTCTGAAGGGCTTTACTGAGTACAGTAAAGTCAACTTCAGTCCTGAAATCTCTAGTTCCCCAGCGGGTCTGAGTGGGTGGCATCCCTTGTGAGGTGGGCAGTGCCACAGGAAGGCCCTAAGAGGGCTTGTGCTGCATGCAACCTTCCTGAGTTCAGCTCTGTATCTAAATCACAGCAGTATCACATAACCCACTTGGTGAGCATTTCTGGAGGGTCTTCCGTGTGCCAGACATTGTGGCAATGCTGGTCCAAAGCAGTATGGGTTGGACAAAGCAAGTTATATGGAGCTCTGTCTACAGTTGGTTCATCTAGGCCAGGCGCCTCTCCACTTCCATTTCCCGAGCTATAGCTATGAAGAGACAAGGCGACAAATGGTGTGTGTTCCTCATAAACCCTTTGGGGTTGACACCACTCTGACCCTTCTGTCTCGCACTGCCAGAGGCTGTGACTCTGGTTTTTCACCTTTCAGTCATCATAAAGTCTTTCCCTTTTGTCTTGTCAGACTTTGGAAACCCCAGAATAATGGTAATGATTTATCATCGTAAGCCCTCCAATGGCCTCCCATTATGCTGAGGAGAAAATCCAATTTCTTCCCAGAACCTACAAGACCCTGTATGATCTCACTCTGTCTGCCTCTCCCCAGTCCTCTCTCCTGACTTCCCTTCCACTTCCTGTGCTCCAGACACAGTGACACGCCTCCTTTCCAACCCTCAAGTAGAACAGACTTGGTTCCACCTCTGGCATTGGCATGTGCTGCTCCCTCTGCAGGAAGGTCTCCCCTCAGGTGTCTCATGGCTGCTGTCTTCTCAACCTTGGGATTCCTCTTGGGGGCTAACTCCCTGGAAACGCCATTACTGGCTTTCTCACCTCAAGAACATCCCTTTTTGCTGCACAGCCTTTACAGTATTGAGCTCCTTCACAGCACTTGTGACTCAAGATGAACTTATTTACAGCTTCCTGTGTGTCCGCTGAACTAGAATGTAAGCTCCAAGAGAAAAACTGAACTATCGGTTGGTTACCACTGTATTTTAGGTGCCTGGAATACTATGGGATGAGTGAATAATTGAATGATAATTCGATTCCTGGCTATTTACTGAGTACCTATTATGTGTCAGGCTAACAAATTTAATCATCACACCCACCCCAAGTGACGGTGTTTGTCCCCTCACTTGATACATGAGCAACCCAGATGCCTGTAGGTTAAGTTCATTGTCACTTTTGCAGTAAACACAATAGGGAAGATTCACACCCAGGTCTCTCTGGCCTGGAGACCCATGCACTGTCTATAAAGAACAAGGGAGCAACTTACGGTGTTGTCCACCTGGCAGTCTAGTCCTAGTTCACCTGGCCTTACCTCCTCAAGGGTCCTGTCTCCTAATACAGTCACATCGAGGCTCAGAACTTCCGACACATGAATTGAGGGTGGGGGAGGGAGAACAAATCGGTTCCTAGCATGTTCCATGGAAATTTTTTTCCATTCCTTAGCTATACCCAGCTGATTGCTTCCCAGTAAGTGCCTCAGAACAGAACACTGAAATAATGTGGTCCCTCCCCTTGAGGAACTTAGAGTTTCAAATGATCAAATAATTGAATTGTGGGCTCTGTTAATGATGATGGGCTTATGGAATGAATTCTGGAAGCCCAGGCTAAAGCCCCCAGCCTGTGAGGGGCTACTGGGGCAGACACATGCTAAGAATGTGTCAATTGGTTAATCGATTAACTGAATTTTAAAAGTGGCAGCTGCTGGAATATTAAACGGGAAAAATGCTGCTGGAAATTATTTAGGCTTCGAGTCACATTGAAGAGATGTTAGCCTCAGCATTATGTCATGCTTTGGCTTCCAACATTTAGGCAGAATGAGAGAGGGTCCAGAAATGAGCAATAAGGGTGAATCAAGGGACAGAAAATGATGCTATGAGGGAAAGAGATAAGAGCTGTGGTGTTTTGTTGTTGTTGTTGTTGTTGTTGTTGTTGTTTTAAATCCCAATGTCCAGGAGATGATGGCAAATAAGTAAATTATGGTCTTCCAGCATGGTTAAAGAAGAATGCTGACCAGCTTTTTCAACATTTTCCTGGAAAATTTAGTAGGAGTCATGGGCTCAAGTCCAGCATAGGAAAGGTGGAGGAGGCAGAGAAGTCATCATTTGGATTTTTAGTGTGATTCAATGTTGGGTTCAATGAGCAGGAGACGTGCTCAAGCTATGGTCCTGCCTGACAGCTGTTTGTCTTGGATGGTTCCTGCACAGGTAAACTTGGGCCTCTGTGGCTGCCCATTAATAATTTCCCCTGCAGCTCTGCATCCCTGTGGGGAGCCCTGGGCACCTGCACCTGTCTCCCTAGCTCACTTTGTCCATTGTCTCTTGATATTTTCACATATTTCACAAAGGGAGCTTTCCATCACCCAGCTGTGCCTCTTGGCACCTCTCCTCAGTTGCATCACTGTATTCTTGGGACAACCTTGCAGCGTATAAATCTGTCTACCTGGAGGTAGGAGATAAAACCGAATGACATGTGAGGCCTCTTTGTGACCAAAATATCCAATGATTTTTCTTGCTTAAAACCTAACAGTGGCTGCAGTAGGTGGTTGCCCACTCTGCCTCTCCATGGAGGGGAACTTAATAAAAATTCCCACTAAGAATTAATGGCCATAAAGACTTAATAGGGTCCCTCTCGAGGAGTTTCTTTAGGAAGAGTTTATGGGATAATGGGCAACAAAGTGGAAAAGGAAATAATGTTTACTGAGAATCCGTTTTCTGTTAAAAAGAACAGATTTACAAAGGAGATGCTATGGTCTCCACCTGGATCGTCCATCCACAGCTCCCAAAGGCTTTCCTGAGAGCCGGCTACATGCCAGGCACTCCTGTGGGTGCTGAAGAGAGGGTGGCAGGCAGTGCACAATTCCTCACCCCAAGGGGCTTGCAATTCCTTGTCTATTAGGATTCACGATTGCAAGCAACAGGAATCCAACCAATGCTGCCTTAAGCAAGGAGAAAGGGATGTGTCACTGGCCTTGATCCAGATGTGACAGCAGTCAGGGCTCATTTGGGAAGCAAGAGATGGTCTTTCCAGCTAGAGGTGCCTCCTACTGGACCACCTTCAGTCTTGGGCCTGTCCTTG
Organism: Mustela erminea; assembly: GCF_009829155.1. NCBI lineage: Eukaryota > Metazoa > Chordata > Mammalia > Carnivora > Mustelidae > Mustela > Mustela erminea. The sequence goes on from NC_045616.1 coordinate 92,949,132, forward strand.
AATAGCCATTATAGAGAGATGGAAAAATTATACCTAAGGTCAAGTGGAGACCACGGTTCCACTCTGGTGCTAGGGATGAGGTTAGGAGCACCCAATGGTTACTCTAAAGCAGGCTCGGGAGGCTTGATGGGGAAAAAAGGAGGGGCAGTTAGTTCCCACTGTACCATCCTCAGAAGAGGAAACAAACTCCAGAAATCTTCCATGACGCCCTTGGTCACTGTAAGATGCAGAGTGGGGTGTTGGAGCCACATCTTGCCCAGCCAGCACTGATCTCCTTTGGGAAGCAGCAGGGCAGTACTTCTCCGTACTCTCTGGCAGAACAGCCTCCTTCCATCCTGTCTGCTCTCCCAGGTGCCGCAGAAAACACCTTCACACTTTCATCCCATCAGAACGTGTTGCCCACGTCTCACCCTCCAGGGCCTAGCTCTTCCTTATCCAATATGGCGTGTGGTAGTGTGCTAGTGTATGTACTAAAGGTGTATGTATATAATATACACACACACGAGACTTTTCATAATAGCAACCCTGCTTTTTATTGATTATTGAGGTATAATTTGCATAGGGTTATGTTAGTTTCGGGTGTACTACATATTGATTTGACAGTTTTATGCATCACTCACCACAGTAAGCGCAGTCACCATCTGTCACCACACTGTGTTCTTGCAATATTCCTGACGATACTCCCCATGCTAGACTTCTCAACACTGTGACTTATTTACTTCATAACCAAAAGTTCGTACCTCTTAATCCCCCTCATCTATTTCATCCCACCTTCCACCCCTCTTCCCTTTGGCAACCACCAGTTCTTTGTATTTGAGAGTTGGTGTGGGTTTTTTGTTTTGATTTATATTCCACATATAAGTGAAATAATACAGAATTTGTCTTTCTCTGACTTATTTCACGTAGCATAATACTGTTTATATTCATCCATGTTGTTGTAAATAGCAAGATCTTTTTCTTTTTAATGGCCGAGTAATATTCCATTTTATACATATACATATATATATATGGTGGGTTTTTTTTAAGATTTTATTTATTTATTTGACAGAGAGAGATCACAAGTAGGCAGAGAGGCAGGCAGAGAGAGAGGAAGGGAAGCAGGCTCCCCGCTGAGCAAGGAGCCCGATGTGGGACTCAATCCCAGGACCCTGAGATCATGACCTGAGCCGAAGGCAGCGGCTTAACCCACTGAGCCACCCAGGCGCCCTCTATAGTGTTATACATGTCATATGTATATGTATAATCTTTTCGTCCCTTCATCTGTGGAAGGATACTTGGGCTGCTTTGGTAGTTCAGCTGTTGTAGATAGTGCTGCAGTAAACATAGGGGTGCATATATCTTTTGGAACTAGCATTTTTGTTTTCTCTGTATTTCCCAGTATTAAAATTACTGGATCATATGGTAACTATATTTTTAATGTTTGAGGAACCTCCATACTGTTTTCCACAGTGGCTGCACCAGCTTACGTTCCCCCAACAGTGCACAAGGGCTCCCTTTTTCTTTTCCGTATCCTGATCAACCCTCATTATTTCTTGTCGTCTTGATACTAGCCGTCTGAATTGGTGTGAGGTGTTCTCTCATTGTGGTTTGCATGATTTGCATTTCTCTGATGATTAGTGATGTTGAGCGTCTTTTCATGTGTCTGCTGGCCTCTTGTATGTCCTCTGGAAAAATGTCTATTCAAGTCCTCTGCCTCTTTTTAATCGGATTGTTTTTGGTGTTGAGTTGTATGAGTCCTTTATATAATTTGGATGTTGACCTCTTTTTAAATATATCATTTGCAAATATCTTCTCCCATTCATGAGGTGGCCTTTTCATTTTTTGAAGTTTTCCTTTGCTACCAAAAGCTTTTTGTTTTGGTTTAGTCCTGGTGGTTTAATTTTGAAAAGCAACCCTGTTTTTAAAACTACCTTCAGTGAATACTTTGCACCCTCCTCTCCTTCCCGCTGGTGCCTGAACTCAGCCTTACCCTTTCTGTTATACTTTCTAACAGCAGGGACTCAGCAGCTCCAGAGTTCCAGCCCTAGGCACCATGCTGGACACACAGTAAGTACTCAAGACTGTTTTGCTGAGTTCTCCTAGAGTACTGTGCTCCTCTTGAGGATTGTTTGTCCCCTGTGGCAGCTCTCCTTGTCACTTGGTGCCTTGGCATCCACCCATCCCCACCTCTGCCCCCACACTGACCCTCTCAAGGGGCAGCCCCCAGATTGCCCAGAGTCCCCCGGAGCCCCCTATGTGGAGTCTACAATCAGTGTGCCTTGGATGACTGGCATTGCTTCCTGGAGACCACACTGGGGTTGTGCAGGATTGCAGGGGTGGGAAGGTGGGGAGGGTGGTAAGAACAGGTCCATCACCACTGCCTGGGATTCTCAGTTTTGGTGTCTAGTGACCCTCTCTGAGGTATTCCCAGCTCTCCTTTCTGCTCTCCTCCCCCCTCAAACCCTGTATTTCTGTGGACATAAGTAATTCAACCACATTGCAAGAAGAAAAAGAAGGAGAGAGAAAGGGAGGGAGAGGGCAGAGGGAAAGGAAAAAGCAGAAGAGTAAGAGAGAAGAAAAATTAAGAAAAGAAATATGGAAACCTTTTCCCTGTTTCCACTTTGGTTTACTTCTCTCAGGTTCTTTTCATGTGCATCTGTTTTATGTTGTTACTTTTTTAACACAGTGGTGCCCACAGTCTAATTTAGCTGCTTGTTTATCACAAGTAATTTCATGTAATTTTTTTCTATATACAATTTACTCTCCATCTTCTGGAGCTCTCCTGGCTGGGGCGAACACCTACAGCTCCTGCCCAAGTGTTGTAATTAGAGCCAGAATGAATGCCTATGACTTGTGGGGTCGAAGGCCTTGTGCCCTCTCCCTTGGATCAGAAGGTCTTAAACATGACTTATTTTGAATTCTTGTTCCTGACTGCGCCTGTTAGAGCAGAAGGGATTCTTGCTAAACAACACAATTCTCTGTGAAAGGCAACTTGCTGGGAAAGGAGGGCTAATACCTCGTTGGGAAAGTCCGGCTCGTTACTGCGTGAAAACCGCCGGAGGGGTGTGGGTACAGTTATTACCACCCCTGCCTTTCTCTGAAAGGCACATGGCTGCCCAGCTGTCTCCAAATGGCCGGCGGCCACCAAGGCTGTGCTTGGCATTGTGGCTCTGAGGAGGGCAGACAGCAAGGAGCACGCCCCTCGGTGATGGTGCTGTGCGTGCTTTGGGGTGACCCGCACACACTTCCTGAGGTTGGTGGAGCACCTTGCAGGTGCTGGGTGCTGGGATAGGGCAGATGGGGCTTGGGGGTGAGCAACAGCCAGCTGTCTGGGCAGCTGGGTCATGGGTCCAGGGAACTGTGGGCATACGCTGGCTCATGGGAGGGAAGCCCCCTGGGGAGAGAGTTTTGGTGGCTTCCCCAACAACCAGAGCAAATAAATGGTAGCCTTTGGAAAGTGCCGTGAAGAACGTGAAGCAGGACTAGTGATGGGAGAACGGCAGGCTGAGAGGTGACAGGGACACCCCCTCCTTGCTTGGAGGACTCCGGTCCCCATCTGACAAGTGAGTTTTCTTCTTTCTGGGTCTCGGTACTTTTCATCTAAAAAGTGGTGCTGATAAGAGTCTTTCTTCTCTGTCTGGTGTGATGAAAGCCTCAAAAGGTCTAACCACATATGAAGATTATTGTTAATTTGGTTCCATGCTGTGATGATTGGGGAGTAATAGTCTTTGTAATGCAGTTTTGAGAGCGCTTTTTCACTGGTTTTCAGTTCCCAAACTGATATATCTGTATTTTAGTCAATTTGGAAAATATAACACAGCACACAAAAAAATTTCTTTCGACTACCGTGTGGACATTGAGCACCATTACTGTTTGCACATATGTCCTATCCAGGATTTTCCCCTGTGCATGGGTAAGAGTGACCAGCATTTCATATCTTTGCACTTAAAGCCTCACCTCTGTATTCTTCATACCTTTCTTAATACTGAGCTTGAGTAGTAAATTTGTTGGGATTAGGAGCAGAACATAGCCAGAGTTTTAGATCTTTAGAAACACAGTATTGAGTTGCCATTTTGAAAGGTTACTTTAATTCACATCTGCACCAGAACTGTAAGATCATGCCATTTCCCCTTCATTAGTCCTTTGCTGGATGTTAATAGTCCTTGAAGTCTTTGCGAATTTGTTATTATGAACATGGTATTTCCTTGTTTTAAATGTGCTATGGGGCACCTGGGTGGCTCAGTCAGTTAAATGTCTGCCTTCGGCTCGGGTCATGATCCCAGCATTGGGCTCCCTGCTCAGTGGGGAGTTTGCATCTCTTTCTGCCTCCCATTCCCCTTACTTGTGCTTTCCTCTCTGTCTCTGACAAATAAATAAATAAAATCTTAAAAAAACAACAAACAAATGAATAAATATGCCACACTTTGATTATCAGGGACAACGGACACGTTTTCATCTGTGTATTGGGCACTTGTATTGATTTCTCAGTGGCTTGATTGTTCCGTCGCCTTTTTTATTTTTTTTTTGATTGACGTATCTCATCTTTTTCTTATGGGTATGTAAAATAACATTTTAATATATGAAAGGCATTCACTTTTCAGCATAGATTTTGCAAATGTTTCCCCAGTTTGTAATTTGCCTTTTAATTTTGTTTGTGATCACTTTAACATACAGAAGATTTCTTTGATGTTTATTTAGCCAACTTTTCCTTTTTTTTTCTTTTATAATATCTACATTTGCTGGTAGGCTTAGGATGATATAAATATTTATCTATACTGTCTTCTCACACTCCTCTGGTTATCAGTTTTTACATTTTTTAGTCTGTTGAGAATGTAATGTTTGTTGTGAGGCAGACATCTAATTTAATTAACTCCCATGTGCTTAACTAGTTGTCCCAACACCATACATTGAATGACATATCCTTTCTTCTTGGCTTTGAAAGAGCACCTCTATCATTTACAAGTATTTCTGCCTGGTTTCTTATTCTGTTGTTTTGATCTGTCTGTTTCTCCTCCCGTACGGGACTATTTCCCTGGTTCTACCACACATTTCCATGTTGGTAAGTCAGCACCCCACATGCCTTTCCCAGACGTACATTTGGAAATTGTTTCTACATGAATTGGAATAATATTTGTTATATTCCAAAAAGGAACCCTGTTAGAGATTTATTGGAATTGTGTTAATGTTCTAGGTTAATATAGAGAAAATTGAAATTTTTACAATCTTGAATGTTCCCGTTCAGAGACATAGAATCCCTCCATTTAGTCACGTTTCTTATTTTTCTGAATAACTTGTAATTTTCTTCATATGCATTTTGTACATTTCATAGACATATTATATTTTGGGTTGCTATAGTAAACTAGATTTTTTTTTGCCATTTTATCTGCTTTTCTGTTAATATATGTTGTAATTAGTTGCCTTGCTAACTGCTTAATAAATTCTAATAGTAGTTTTGTAAGTTGTGGCTTTTTTCCCAGGAAAGAGGATTAGCTTTCTCTCCCGCTAAAGTATTTTGGCTACTACTTTGTTTTCTCATCTAATTATAGTGACTAGACCTTACAGAAAACAAAGTCAGGTATATTGTATGTGAGCATCTTTGTCTTAATTCTACAAGTCAAATTAATGCCCCTTACTAAGTGAATCATAGTTTGAAATAATACTGGTTTTTACTTTGAGGTTGATAATATTTATCACATAAAGCAATCTCTCTATTCTTACATTATAGTTTAAGTGTATTAATTTGATATATTTACATCTTATAAAATAATTATCAATTTAGTATTAGCTAACAGCACTGTCTCACTATATAGTTGCCATTTCTTTTTTTTTTTTTTTAAGGTTTTATTTATTTATTTGACAGACAGATCACAAGTAGGCAGAGAGGCAGGCAGAGAGAGGTGGGGAAGCAGGCTCCTGCCAAGCAGAGAGCCCGAAGCGGGGCTCAATCCCAGGACCCTGGGATCATGACCTGAGCTGAAGGCAGAGGCTTAAACCACTGAGCCAACCAGGCACCCCTATAGTTGCCATTTCTTTTGTGCGGTGAGAACATTTAAGATCTATCTGTTAGTTACTTCTAAGTTACATGACAGGGGCGTCTGGGTGGCTTAGTGGGTTGAAGCCTCTGCCTTCAGCTCAGGTCATGATCCCAGGGTCCTGGGATTAAGCCCCGCATCAGGCTCTCTGCTCAGCGAGGAGTCCGCTTCCCCCACTCCCCCCACCCCCCCCCCACCCCCACCCCCGCCACCTGCCTCTCTACCTACTTGTGATCTCTGTCTGTTAAATAAATAAATTTTTTAAAAAATTTATGTTACATGACACAGTATTATTAACTGGAATCCCCAGGTGATCTCTAGAACTTGTTAACTCTATGACTGGAAGTTTGTGCCCTTTGATCAGTATCTCCCCATTTCCCTCACCCCTGATCCCTGGAAACTACCACTCTACTTTCTGTTTTCTGAGTTCAGTTTTTAGTATATATATTCATCCCTTCCCAACCCATCCCATCCTGCAATGGACGGGAAAGTGCAGATCACTCTATGAGATCCTAATGTCAATTCCCTTGGAGATCTACTACCCAGGTGTGGAACTGGTGGATCATGTATAGCTGTTTTTAATTTTCTGAGGACCCTCCTTACTATTGTCCATCGTAGCTGTACCCATTTATGTTCCCATCAACAGTGCACAGGGTTCCTGTTTTTCCACAACAGTATGTTCCCTGCCGTTAAATCTCCTACAGGTTATTCTTAAATTTCTTGAGGGATTTTTTTGTTGTTGTTGTTTGTTTTTTTAATTTTTTATTTCTTTTCAGCTTAACAGTATTCATTGTTTTTTGCACCACACCCAGTGCTCCATGCAATCCGTGCCTTCTCTAATACCCAGCACCTGGTTCCCCCAACCTCCCACCCCCTGCGCCTTCAAAACCCTGAGACTGAAAAACAATCTTGAGGGATTTTTAATCAGTCTATCTCTTATTCTCAAGTCCACTGAAACAATGTCTTTTGAATTTGAGTAGTAACTCATTTTAATGAATTTTTAAGTTGCTTTCTGTTTCCAGTTTCTCTTTCCAGGTCTCTACCATTTTTTAGTTTCTATTATTATTCAGGATTTGGAGCCAAATCAATTTTTAAAAATTTTTGAGTCTTACCTTAGAAAAAATAAAGTTGACACTTTTTCAGCTTATCAACCAATATAATAGCATTTATTTAGATTTATTTCTTATTTATTTAGTTGCATGGCTTATTGAGGATTCTTTCACAGCTTCAAGAAATCTTCTGTTTGGTTGATTATATTAGTATTACATTCTCAAGTAGTGCTTTTGAATGAAGGGTATGTGAGTGTCGCATTGTCTGAAATGTTACATCTCCAAGAATATAATCGTTTTATACATAAAACACAACTTTCCTGGCTCTATTTTTTTTTTAAGATTTTATTTATTTATTTGACAGACAGAGAGAGAGAGATCACAAGTAGACAGAGAGGCAGGCAGAGGGAGAGGGGAAGCAGGCTCTCTGCCAAGCAGAGAGCCTGATGTGGGCCTCCATCCCAGGACCCTGAGACCATGACCTGAGCCAAAGGCAGAGGCTTAACTCACTGAACCACCCAAGTGCCCCTTCCTGGCTCTATTTCTTAAATTATTTTTCCTTACATCTATATAGACACTGCTCCATCATCTTCCGGTATTTTGTGTTCTAGAATAAAAGTCTGAGGGAGGCCTGATTTTGTTTCTTTGCAGAAAATCTCTTATTTTTCTTTTGTTCTTACCATAATGCTGGTACCACTTGTACTCTTTGTTACTCGACTGTTTGCTATGTATAGGCGTGTGTTTCTTAGTGTTTTTTCTTCTGGAACATGATGAGTACTTCTAATCTCTGCTTTGGTCTTTTTTTTTTTTTTTAACATTTATTTATTTATTTGAGTGAGAGAGAGAGAGATCACAAGCAGGCGGAGTGGAAGAGGGAGCAGGGAGCCCCATGTGGGGCTTGATCCCAGGACCCTGAGATCATGACCTGAGTTGAAGGCAGAGGCTTACCCCACTGAGCCACCTGTGTGAGGTGTCTACTGCCTGCCCTCCACCTCTGTACTTTCTTCTCTGCACTGCGGGAAAGCTCCTCACGCTTGTCTTCCATTGTGCTGTGGAGTTCTGTGCCATTTTATTTCTGCACTCTCCTGGCTCCCATACAGATGTTAATTGTGCAGATTCATTTTCTGCCTCTTGTAATCTCCCTTTTGCTAAGCCCCTTCGCATCTGATATCCTCACGTAGTCCCTTCATCCTCTTCTATTGTGTTTTTGATTTGTTCTCTTGTCTTTTTTATCTCTTCCTCTTTATGGATTTCTGCTTTCTCTCAGAACCATGACTTCTTGAGTTTTATTGAGAAGCAGCCATTTTCTTCTGAATCCTAAAATAGATCATTTTCAGATGTTGCTCTTAAGGATGGCAGCCTCTTGAGGGGCAGATTCCAGATCCGCATCCCCCGCCATTCCTTTACCCCAGGCCTCCTGTTGGGTTTACGTCTTCCCTCATCCCTGAAAGAGAAGCAGGCTGTTCCCACTTACTGTTTGCCAATAGACAGAGTGTGTAGACACCCTTATCCTTTTTGGTTGTTTAGACGGGTGGCCGGAGACAGGTGCATTAGAATCCCGTCCCACCAGCAGGTAATGGGAAGAGTTCAGCTCGTGCAGTTCTGTTTCACCATGTGTGTGTTCCCGCCCTTCTGGCTGCTGCTCTGCCATGCTGGAGGTGTGGATGACCTCACGGCAAACTGTGCTCACAGGGGGTCTTGCTGCTGGGGTCTCTCTGCTCCTGCCCACTGTGTCTAGGTGAGTCTGCGGTCTCACTGCTTATATTCACCGTAAGCATTCTTCTCTCCAGGTGAACGATGCAAAAACTCTGCAAACATATGATGATGAACAAATGACTTTTCTTTATGAAGGGAAACAGTTTTGCCCTGTTGAGAATATATATGATATGAATGTGTGTATGTATTTATGTATGTGTGTATTTGTGTGTGTATGTACATGCTTTAAGTGTGGGACTCAGCATCGTCAAAGTGGAATGCCCATTACACAATAGGACTGGCAAAGGAGCAGCTCTCTGAAGGGGGTCTTGGAGATTGTAGGGAGTATCATCTAGGGTCTAGGTATCACTTGTTTCATCCTGTCCTCCATCTCTCCTAGCATCTAAGGTTGCTGTGGCCTCATATGCAAAATCTGTCGCTCTTCTTTCCGAGTATAAATGTATCCAAGTATATACATGTATGTGAGTGTACATATTTATCTTTGTATACCTTGTGATACAGAGTAAAAGGGGTTAAAAACCACATGCATGCTGCCTAAAGGACTGTAAAAATGTAAAAATATAATTGAATGATATGTACTATAAAAATCTAATGTGTACAGTTCTTAGAAGAAGTACCCCATTATTTTGTGTCATATCTCTCTGTTAAAAAATGAATTGAAAAACTATGTTGGGTAGTAGCTGATGTGAAGTTCCAAATCATCAACCTGTTTGGGAAATAAGTCCTCTTAGGACGACCAGCGATTTGGGGCTATCAGCCTAGTTTGCCGATCAGCAACACTTAGGGAGCCAGGGCGGGGTGTACGGTCAGAGCTAAGTGCCGGCTGCTGCTGAGATGGGTGCAGCAGGTGTGGAGGTGAGCTGGACACAGGTAAGGAGCACACAGCTCCAGAGAAAGCCAGCCTTTGGTGGCGGCAGAGCACGCATCTGGGCTTAGGGCTTTGGACAAGGGCGCAGCACCCTTACAGTGTGGGCCCTCACAATGGGTCTTGTGGCATTTTGGCTCCAAGGTCAGAGTCTTTCTTAGTTTACCTTGAAGAATGATACTGCTGTGAGGTTATATGAGGGGAAAGTGGGAGGCAAGGATCTTGCAGAATGCTGAAAACTACCAGCTTGGAAGAGACCCAGAAACTGGAGCTGTACCTGGAGTTCTGGGCTCTTGGGACCTGTGTAGCTGGACTTTCTCCTCTTCACGCCTTGACCCTACCTTCACTTCTCTTACCCTCTTGCTCTACCCCACCCCTGCCACTGCCCACTGGCCCTGTCCTCCTCCACCGCCCTGTATCTTTGCTGTGCCTCCCGGCTCCTGTCTCCTCACAGCTCAAGTCTGCTCTGGCTCTTCTGGTTCCCAGGCTCCCTCAAGACCTGTCCTGATGCTTTTTCTAAATCTCAAATCTAGGGCAACCTGAATAACTCACTTGGTTTTTTTTTTTTTCTTTTTTTCAGTTATACATTTGTAAAACAGAGAATCCAGTGGACTCAGCGCACTTCTTTGAATATATCACTGAAGGGTCTTTGGTCTTGCTACCATTAGGTCATGTGTGCCTCCGGATCCAATTAGCTGTGGTCATGGGATGTCATGGCATACAAAGCATGGCTGCCTAGAGCTACCCTTCTCACTGGGTCTTTGGTTGAGACAGTTTTCCTTAGAAGAGGCTGTGGGTGTAGTAAGAACAGTGAGTGACAGGATTGATGTAACGGACCTAGCCCCTGGGAGGGAGAGGGCTGTGGCATAAAGGCAATGGTCTACATTCTTGTCTTTAAGGATCTGGATGGAAAGAAAAGATTATCAGTGACTGATGCTGGGTAGCTCAGGCTTTTGGTCATGTCCTCTGCCAGGCCCATAGACCCTTTGGTGGACCACCCATGCTACAAACAGATATCAGCCTAGGTCATGGGTGTCCAATGGCCCACAGCTGGCTTGGCTGTCCTTGAGATGTCCTTGAAGGCACACTCTATGACCTTGATGGAACTTAGAGGGTACATACCAGGTCTAGTAACTGAGTTTACAAAACGTGCTAGAGATGAAGCTGAGGCATGACCAAGCAATAAAAAATCTCAGTTGCTACAGAGACATTGTAAGAATGTAAGAATGTGCTCCAGCAAAGGGTACCACACAAGAGCTTTACAGAAACCTTCTTCTTTTAAATTAAATTTAATTTTTTTAATAAATATATAATGTATTTTTATCCCCCGTGGTACAGGTCTGTGAATTGCTGGGTTTACATACTTCACAGCACTCACCATAGCACATACCCTCCCCAATGTTCATAACCCCACCACCCTCTCCCGACCCCCCTCCCCCCAGCAACCCTCAGTTTGTTTTGTGAGATTAAGAGTCATTTATGGTTTATCTCCCTCCCGATCCCATCTTGTTTCATTTATTCTTTTCTTAACCCCCAAACCCCCCATGTTGCATATCCACTTCCTCATATCAGGGAGATCATATGATAGTTGTCTTTCTCCGCTTGACTTATTTCACTAAGCATGATACCCTCTAGTTCCGTCCACGTCATCGCAAATGGCAAGATTTCATTTCTTTTGATGGCTGCATAGTATTCCATTATGTATCCAGATGGCCAACAGGCACATGAAAAAGTGCTCCACATCACTCGGCATCAGGGAAATACAAATCAAAATCACAATGAGATACCTCACACCAGTCAGAATGGCTAAAATTAACAAGTCAGGAAATGACAGATGCTGGCGGAGGATGCGGAAAAAGGGGAACCCTCCTACACTGTTGGTGGGAATGCAAGCTGGTGCAACCACTCTGGAAAACAGCATGGAGGTTCCTCAAAAAGTTGAAAATAGAACTACCCTATGACCCAGCAATTGCACTACTGGGTATTTACCCTAAAGATACAAACAAAGTGATCCGAAGGGGCACGTACACCCGAATGTTTATAGCAGCAATGTCTTCAATAGCCAAACTATGGAAAGAACCTAGATGTCCATCAACAGATGAATGGATAAAGAAGATGTGGTATATATTTACAGAAACCTTCTTGCTTGGATAGCTGGCTTTCCTGCTGGCATTTCACATACCGCTCCTGGGGCCAGAGATGTGCTTCAGAACCCTCACATAATGGGATACAGCTTTGGTTCAGACCCTGCTTTTGGATCCAGTCTGTGAGTCACCAGCAGAGGCAGAAAGACAGAGCCCAGAGCTTCCCATCTTCCAGAAAGTTTTCCCTAGGGCTACACGAAAACCATGCCCTCAGTAACATACACACTAAATTTTGTTCCCGTTTGCCTTTAAAATGTTTTGTCTTTTCCCAGTTCTCTTGGAACAAGAGATAAAATCTGGGTAGGGAGCTGAGTCTGTGGTTTTTCCTTCTGCTGGGAAAATTGATCTTGCTGAATGCATGTGTGGCCCGTTCTAGGGGACAGCTGGGGACAGCCCTGGGTAGAAACAATAACAAACTCTGGAGTCATGAATTAATCACGGGAAGCTGGCAGAAAGGTACCACCTGGGCAACATGAGCTTGTAGCCCAACCTGGGAATATTCATGCACCGTTGTTGGGGATTGAAAGTTAATTTTTAAAAGAGAATGGGCATAATCTCATTTGACTTCCCACCTGGTCTTTTGGGCTCAGTGGCTTTTGTTAATATATGATGCCCACAATTTGTTCTGTAGAGAACCATTGTGTACGTGATGTTGTTAGAGGCTGTTATCTTACTGGTTAGGAGTCCAGCCCTGGGGGTCAGGCAAACTAGGCTCCATAGTCTGGCTAGGTCACTTAATAACTCTCTGACTTTAGACAAGTTAGTTAACTGCACTGAACCTCACTTCCCCCAGGTGTGAAATGGGATTAATTCTGCTGCCAGCCTCATAGGCTTGTTGTCATGATTAAAGGAGATAACATATGTAAATATTTTGATGTGGGGCTGGGCATTCACTAGGCATTCAGACATTAGCTACAATTATTAAATATGGGTGAGTGGCCCAGATCTTTTGTCTGCTCTTCATGTATGAACCCTGGCATCTGGGACTTATGGCAGACATCTGTCTCCAGAGCCATGGAGGCATTCGGCATGCACATAGCCTCTGAGGTCCATGCCCAGAGTCAGAGCAAGTGCTGCAAGATCACAGCCCTTGGCCAGTGGGCCCTGCACAGGGTGGAGGGAGAGACGGAGTGGGCGTACTGACTGCACAGCTCCACAGCTGCCTTTGTGTCTTTTCTTTTTTTCTGGTTGCTTACATATGCTAGCGTATTAGGCCCATTATCCATAATGAAACACTCAGAGTGTTTAGCAACCCAGATGCTATTGCATCCTTTGCTGAAGGACTCTGTTGTTATGAAATGAATCATTTCCAGAAGAACACAGTGAAAGCTCAGCCATGTTCCTAGGCTGAGAGCAGTAACTCTCTCACTGAGAGAGTGAGCACTTGGTGGTCCCAGCCCCTTAAAACGTTTTCTTGGGATAAATTGGTGCCTGCTGAGGGATTGGCTTCTCTGGGAGGGTACTTAGGGTGCTGGCTGTAATGAGTGAGGAGGAGGCAAGCACTGGGCTGGCAAAGGCTCCTCTTTGATAAAGAATCAGAGAAGAGGACATAAGGAAAAGCACAAATCTGGACAGAACGTGGAAATGATGTAATGAGAAGGTTGGCTAAGTCTTTGCTAAGAGCTTTGTCCCACAGAAGTCCAAAAGCTCAGGGAAGATGACAATTGGGGGATGGGAAGTCCTGCCGCCATGGACATCACTGCAGGAGGAGGACTCCCCCACGCCTGCTGGGGGTTAGCTCCGCCTTGGTTTGAAGGAGGCTCACATACCGCGATGGGAATATAAGAGGGTGGCAGGGAAATGCCAACATTTTGAAAACCATTGCCAGATTTTGTGTTCTCTTATGTTGTAGTTACTTTCAAAAGAGGGTCTTAGGGGGCACCTGGGTGGCTCAGTGGGTTAAAGCCTCTGCCTTCGGCTCAGGTCGTGATCCCAGGGTCCTGGAATCGAGCCCCACATCGGGCTCTCTGCTCTGCAGGGAGCCTGCTTCCTCCTCTCTCTCTGCCTGCCTCTCTGCCTACCTGTGATCTCTGTCTGTTAAATAAATAAAATCTTTAAAGAAAAAAAAAAAAAAAGAGGGCCTTAGATCATGGAGCTGGTGAAGGAGGTTTCTGAGCTAATTCCAAAGCAGCCCTCTGGTCGACCCACAGAAATGACCTAATGGACCGGAGCCCTCAGCTGCCTGGGTGGGGAAACGATAAAGAGCTGGTGCCACAGATGCGTTGTTCATTGTTATCTAAACAAACAAAACAAATTTTCATATCACCTACTTTTTTAAGACCCAGTCTAATTTATATCAAAGGAGCCTTGCAGGAATACTTGCTATTTATTTTTTCAACCAGCCATTCCCTCAAGAAACATTTATCCAATAGATATTTGTTGAGTGACCACACATTGCTGTTCTGGGTCCTGGGGACAGAGACGCTGTTACTCCATTTTCACCTCTGTGCCCCATGTCCACTCTCAAATCCACGGGTATTTCTGTCATGTCTGCTCTCACAGCCAGGTGAAGCAGGTGACAGCTCCTCAGCACAGGTGAGGAGGCAGACTGACTGATGAGTAGTGATATGAACTACCAAAGGTAAGTGGTGTAACAGAAACCAGAATTCTCACTCTTCGTCTCCGTTCCTCCTGCCCACCCAGCTGAGTTTTCATTCTTATTTCTTGTCCTGCCCCTGGTTCATCTGCTCTTACCTGTCCCTTCTCTTCATTCCTTTAAGGCTGAGCTATCTTTTCAGGGTGACAGGCTGATGGAATCACCTCCCCTGTGCCCCTGGGTAGGAGGTTAACACTGGCTCCCTGTTACCATTCTATACCTTTGCTCTTACCCTGGCTCAGGAACATCAGCTTGTCAAGTAGATCTCTCATCATTGGCTCCTAAAGACTCTTAGGTTTGCTAGAGTCGGAGGGACACCTGGACAAAAGATTATAACTAGACATGAGCCTATTTCTGCCATGTCACAAATCCCTGGGCAGTCAAATGAATTGACACAGCTTTTGGTTCTTTTTTATGAAATAACTATCAGTACTTTCTCTAAGAGGTGGGTTTGGTCAACAGCTTTGACGATCTTTCATTCAGTGGATACTTCTTGAAGCTAGAGGCCTTCCCTCCAGCTTCAGGGGAACCCCCACCTTGTTAGACTGGCAGGCAGCCCCTTGTCCACTGTTTGGGATCCTGCAGTTGTCTTGCCTTAAATAAACCTACTTGAAGAATCTATTTCCAAGCAAGTGGGATGGGTATTTTTGATGGGGGATCGAGAAGAGATGTAGTTTATTGGATTTTATCTTGCAACTGATTTGTTTCTGCCAGACGTTGATATGCAGCCCTGATGCTGTGATTTCAGGCCTCGGGAGTATTAACGTTATAAACAACCCTCCATTGCTTCATCTGCTGGTAGAAACCTTAATTTATCACATAGATGTTAGAGTTGCAGTTTTTCATCCCCTTGTAAAAAAAATCGGCAGCTATAAGGAATGCATCCCCTCTTTTAAAAATTCATTTAAAAATATCTTCATCCCAATGGAAATAAGAATCCTACTTAACCACCCAGGAAGCCCCCGCCCTGGGCTTTGATTAAGAAGGAACTGTGAGATGGACGTTTCTTCTCTTACTCTTAGTCTTCTGTGTCAGTCTGACCCTCAGGAAGAATATCTTGTCTTGGGTCCTTTCAGGGGCACACATCTTCTGGGATGCAGAGACTGGTCTTTGAGAACCTGCTGTTGCCTGACGGTGGGCTGTGAAGGCATTCAGAAGCTCACCACCCTGCTGACCCCTGGCAATGGAGGAGAAGGGCCAGAGTGCCTCTGCTCTTGAGCTTCAGGCATGATGCCCCTTCCGCTCCGTCCTTCGATTCAAAAACAATAGCATTCATAGGTTTAGATGATTATAAAAACAAAACATGTGCTTTGTTTAAAAAAACCCTGAATATATAAAAATAAATGTAGAAGGGAAGGCAAAAATTACTGGTAATCGCACCACCCAGAGACAGTCTTGGTTATCATTCTGATTTATACCCAGTCTCTTCTCTCTTATAGCATTTATGCTGTTTCCAAAAAAACAGGACATTCTTCCTATGCGTTCTATTCTGTAACGTGATTTTTTTTCACTCAACACTATATTTTTTCATTTATTCTTATTTAAAAAATACATTCTGTGTCTCCACACAAAGACACCAATGTGGTATCATGAGGATCACAGCACTGACTGCATCTACAGGGGCCTTGCCCTCAGAGATGGCTCATTCAAGGACAAAGAGCAAGCATTAAACAAATAATTGCACCAATGATCATTTGATTACAACTATAGTAAGAGCTGTGAAGGAGAAGAGTAAGTGATGGTGGGTATCTGACCTGGTCTGGGTATGGGAAGACTTTCCTGGAGAAGCAGCATGACGGCTGACTGCTGATAGCAGGGCAATGGTTGTCATCTAAGCAAAGGCCCAGAGAATACTGGGAGGAGGACAGGAGCTCTGGTGCAGCTGGGAGCAGCCAGTGTGGCCCAGACAGCGGAGAGTGGGTGGCACGGGATGGCACAGGAGAGCCAGGCAGGGACACCACTGTTCAGAGCCTCAGCCCTTGTCTTACAAGGGTACCAGTCAGGTCAGATTAGCTGGCTTTGTCCTAATGGTGGCGGTAAGCTGTCAGTGCTTTTGCTCAGGGATGTAACCTTGTTAGGAAGGACCATTCTCTTATAAAGCAAGGGATCCTGGAGTAGCTGGGAGAAGTTGAATTAGGAGTTGTAAGAAGCTACAACAATCTAGAAGGGCCCTGCCATCTATGATCTGGGATGCCATGTTGATGGGGACGGCATAAGTGGATGGCCTCTGCCTGTTTTTTCCTGTGTTTGAGGAGCCCAATGATCACCTGTGATGACTTGTTGGCTAAGGCAAGTGAGAAAGAAAAAGGCGCTAAGGATGCTTCTACTTAGAGGCACTGGACTCAGAGATGCAGAACCCTGGGGGAGGACCAGCACTTTGAGGGTAGCTGCTAGATTCTGGTCTAGTCATGTCATGTTGGCTGTGCCCACTGAAGGGGAGGCAGCACACAGGATCTTTGCCAGGAGAGACTAGGATACAGCAGAGGGCCTGGGGCTGAAGATATGGATCTGGGAGTCATTGGCATGTGGACGGAAGAGAAGCCCTGAGTGGCTGATGTTGTCTGGGGTGTGAGGATGGGGATGAAGAGAAGAAAGCCCAGGACAGGGCCTGCAGACCCGAACCTTTGAGCTCTTCAGTGGCAGGGTGGCTACGTTAGGGCTGGCCCCTCAGCTCCTTCAGGCCCGGTGTGTCTGCATTCCTTCAGGGTAACTTCTCTTGGTTCTGTTTTGTGAATTCTGTGGAGTGCTGAAGTCAGCTTGTACTGCCTTGTGAAAGCCTTTGTCTCATTTTCAGGAATTCTGTGAGCCAGTTGTTTAAAACTGGCCACCGTAGGAGCACTCAGACTGTGGAAACTGGTGAGGGTGACCCATCAGGACTTCTCCCCATGCCCTTCCCAGGAGAACAGGTTGTTAACCATGTACCAGCCCTCCGCTGTTTCTAACCAGCCTTGTTTATTGTCTCTTCTGCTGCTGGATGGGGTGTTGCGGTTAGAATCTGGAGAAGGAAAGTTATCTGTGATCACTTTCATATCTCTCTTGGAAGTCCCTGATTTTATTCTCAGTTACCATCCCCTTCTGCTAAAAGTAAGCACATTGAGAACGTGAACTTCCTCCATTGTGTAAATTTTCTCCTGGCAACTTAGTCACTTGAAACAACACAAATTTATTAGCTTGAGGGGCTTGGGTTTAGGAGTCCATGTGGGCTTAGTTGGACTCTCTGCTGAGGGTCTCAGAAGGCCAAAGTCCAAGTATTAACTGTTCTGAACTCTTGCCTTTGAAGGCTTTCGGAAAAAAAAAATCCACTTCCAAGCTCCTTGAGGTTGTTGGCAGGATTTGGTGCCTTGGGAAAATGGGAGAGAGAGCCCTGATTTCCTCATTGCATGCATTTCTTCTCACGTGGCCCCTGCATCTTCAGGTTAGCAATAGAGCATCGAGTATTTTTCACAGTTTGAATCTCTGACTTCTCTGCCACCAGCCACAGGAAGTTCTCTGCCTTTAAAGGTTCATGTCATTAGATCCGTTCCAGTCAGATAATCTCCATACCTTAAGCTTAACCATCCCTGTCTTAGGTTCCCAGGGTAGCTGTAACAAAGTACCAGAGACTGGGTAGCTTAAAACATTGGAAATTTATTGTTTCACCATTGTAGATGCTAGAAACCCAAAATCAAGGTGTCAGCAGGCACTCTCCTTCTGAAGTCTCTGGGGGAGGATGCTTCCTTGTTTCTTTCTGCTTCTGGCAGCCCTCAGTAGTCCGTGGTTGGTGGCAACATCATTCCTGTCTTTGGCTCCGGGTACACGTGATGGTGTTCTCTCTGTGTCTCTGCATTTTCCTCTGTGTGTGTCCATGTCTTACAAGGGTACCAGTTGGGTCAGATTAGCACCCTGATGATGTCATCTTAACTTGATCGCATCTACAAAGACCCTTTTTCCACGTCAAGTCACATTCAGGGTACCAGGGGTTAGGACTTCAACATTATCTCTTTGAGGGACCCAACTCAGCCCGTGTAACATAACACAGTCACGGAAATGGAATCTCGTCACACTGACAGGTTCCAGAGACTAGGACATGGACCGGTGCGGGGTGCGAGGTGCGGAGCACTTGAGCAGTCTGCCTTCCACGCTCCCTGAAGATGCCCTTTAAGGAACCACCTCATCTGCTGACTCACCTGAAGACATATCACTTGCGATCCAGGGCCCCTCCCTGGATGGCGTCAGTTCACACCTCTTCCTTCCTCCTCCAACCTTGAATGCTTTGTCTCCCCATCACACAGGACTGTCTCTCCAAACTAGTACTGCTCTCTTTCCCGAGGGGCAGGCTCCTTAGAAACTTCCCACCCAAGCTGATGAAGCTGCCTGGTACAAGACACAGTAATAGGAAGGAATTCTCCCATCCTTCAAACCTGACCAATTTAGTGCTCCAGTCATCAGCAAAGGAAGTTTGCTCTTGTTTCCTATTTTGTTTTTTTAAGAACTGTGAAGCATGTAACAAATTGCTCCCCGTTTTCCCTCATGTAGTTTCGGTTGGAGGACGTGTTCCTTTCGCGGCCGCTCTCAGCACCCCACCCCGCAGCTCCCTCTGAGGCGCACTGGCGCAGGCTGGACCCCTTTTGCGGTCTGCACTCTCTTTTCATCTTCCCCAGGAGCACATTTCCCACTGTGAGAGATGGCCTAAATTACATAGCACTTCGAGGCTCCCTTTTATCTCCCCCTCCTCTAGATGTCAAGCAAATTCAGAAGTTAAAGCATGCGTTTTTGTGAAACAAACCGAAGTCTCATCGGTATCTGTGTTTCACGGGGATGTTGAAAGCTGAGTGGCTTCCCACTGCGTGTCCAGTGTGTTCTCTTCTGGGCTATTGCCTCTGGAGAATTTAATTATGCCAACTTATATGATCATGGTCTCCATCCGGAAAGGTTAGAGACGAGAATTAGTCATTAGGAAATCCTTTTTGGAAATGGGTTTGGTTATTTTATCAGCTTTTATATCTTTAAAGGTTAACGTATTAATCAGTTCATTTTTTTTTTTCTTAACATGGCTGTTTGGTGAACCAGCCTCAGCGCACAAGTCTGAAAAATGAACACCTTTGTGATTTTGTGCTTCTGCCTGCTGGTCCTTGCACCCCAAATGACATGACACCCCCAGAGTCAGGAGGCTGGGACTTCTTGCTGCTGAGGCAAAGTAGCAGACACATCTCCCACCTAGATCCTTTAGGATGACCCTTCATGGGTTGTTCTGTGAAGACAGGAGGAGAAAAGGCTTCTTTTAGAAGGGAATTGAACCCACAACCTGGCCTCCTGAACACTTAGTTCAATGGTGAGTCATGGACTATGATGAGCCAAAGACCAGGGCTCAGTAAGTGTGAACCATAGTGTTCACTCCGAGGCTCACTGGTGTAAGAAATGGGGACCAGCCAGCCAACTGCCATGGACATTGTGTCTTTCTCGGCAAAGTGAGGGCTCAGATTCTCTTGCACGGACATTGGGAGAGTCGAATGCGTTTGTGGAAGTGAAAGGGTAAACGTGGCAGGGAAGAGAAGGATGGAGACCCTTCCATTTAAGATGGTGTCCATGATGGGCTTTCTGGAACTCCTTTCCTGTTCCCGTAGTGGAACAAAGATAGACTGAACGTGCTAAGTGTTTATGACATGTCCTGTACATCGGCAGTCTTTTGCTGGCCCATGAGAAGTGATAAAAAGGAAATATGCAGCATGGTTTGCAGCCCCTCTGGTCTAGTTGTAAAGAGATGCCTTGTATGGAGTAGGCACTAAATACAGATTGGTCGATTGAGTAAATGAACATCAAACAACATGGGAGAAGGCAAAATTTAGGTCCTGCCATATGAATCCCATAATCAAGAATCCCATAATCAAGCTAAAATGTGTGCCGTGGGAGGCAGGGATGGGTAGAGATCATTGCTTCCTTGAAGACGTTGAAGGGATGAAGGAGAGGAGTGGGATGGCATGGCCTTGGTGTGTACCAGAGGCCCCAGATTCCCAACACGGGATTAATCTGTTGAGCCTGTGCTCAGTCACAGGAGGAATTTAAAATCATGTAAGAGTGTGCTTCACTGAAGCAAATATAAGTTGTCACTGTTGTGAAAAGCAAATTTTAAGCCAAACTGAAACCCTGGGAGGTTGTTTTATTCCTGGGTTTGAATTTAGAGGAAGCGGTTGGCAATTACAATTTGCACAGGCCTTGACTAGAAACTCCAACCCTATAGCCCTGATTGAGGAAATCTAACTTTTTGCTTGGATCCACAATAAAATGAGTCTTCTTCCACCTGTGTTAGCAAGGAGTCCTACCACACTGCCCAGGCCCTTTGAGGACCCAGTGACAAGTGTAACCATGAGAAGTCTCTATTTAAATGGTTGGATTCCCCCAGAGATTTCGGCAAAAGCTTGGCCTCGGATTAATCTTAGAACTGTTTTCCTGGCTTTAAACCAGTCATCGTAGGACCAGATTAGACAAGGATGTAATGAGAGTGAGAGCTGCTTAGCAGATATGCTGTGTGTGGTTCTGAAACATGGCCTGGCCATGAGAAAAGCTGATATTTGGCCAGTCTGCAAAACCATTTAGCTGGACTGGGCATTGATGCCTGGGATCCATTCTCACTGGTTACTGTTCATGCCACACTTGTTAAATATTTGGAAAATTATCTGTGGGTACAAGCTGTGTGTGTGTGTGTGTGTGTGTGTGTGTGTGTGTATGATCTTTTGATGCTGAGAACACACTGGGCTTTGGGGATTCAAGAAGTTCCTATATCCCCTGTTAGACATTTGTGTGTCATGATCATAAATATTTCCTCTAAATAAGGAAGACACATGGGGACAGAAAAGGTAGAAGTGTCTTCGCCTGAACTCAGCCCTCAAAGGCACTGTCTCTGAGCTCAGCTCTGAGGTAATCTGCCCATCACAGAATTACACAAGTAATTGTGTAATTACTGCCCCACTAATGGAGAGCTGTCCCTTGAGGGAACAGGGCTTAGAACTCTGGACTCCTATGGAACAGAGTTCCATCCCTCATTCTACCACTTAAGTAGCTGTGTGACCTCGAAGTGATCACTGTCCTTAAGTTCCCTCCCTGAGATGGATAGAATCAACCTAACAGGGGTTGTGGGTGTGAGAATAATAAACGTGAAGCCCTTAGATCAATGCCTGATAGTATGCACTCGACAGATGGTGGCTGTGGGTGCTGATAGTGTTAGTGGTCAGGTATCCAGTCCTGGGACACATAGTCCCCTCCATCTAAGGACAAGGCAGGCTGCATCTCTGTCTGACCCCAAATCTGCAGTGTCACATGCCTGGGAAGGCAGGCATACAGGGAGCTGGAGCCCAGAGCCTCTGCCCTGGCATCAGGGGCCTGGGGTCTGCAGCGCATTGACATCTGGCGTCTCTGATAAGCCCAGAACATGATTCAGAGTGAGACACATGGAACTTGCTGCTCCCAGGGGCCTCCCTAGGTCTGCCTGGTCTGTCCCTGATTTTTTTCCTTGTTATTTAAATGGAAGGAAGAATAGAACATGGTCACACCATTTATTTTGCTTTATTTTTTTAAAAGATTTTATTTATTTCAGACAGAACACAAGCAAGGGGAGCAACATGCAGACTAAGGGGGAGAGGCAGGCTCCTCATTGAGCAGGAAGCCCCACACAGGGCTCAAACCCAGGACCCTGGGATCATGACCTGAGCTGAAGGCAGACATTTGACCGACTGAGCCACCTAGGCACCCCATTTTATTTTTTTTAAATAGGACATGCTCCCAAGAAAGCCAGGATTTCGAGAAAGGAGGTTTGCTTGAAAGAATTTATCTAGAAGGTGCTTTTGCTAAGTGGAGCCCATGCTAAGTGG
This sequence comes from Mustela erminea, assembly GCF_009829155.1. Taxonomy (NCBI): domain Eukaryota; kingdom Metazoa; phylum Chordata; class Mammalia; order Carnivora; family Mustelidae; genus Mustela; species Mustela erminea. The sequence continues at coordinate 92,971,357 of NC_045616.1, forward strand.
TCTGTGCACTGGGCTTCTCCGTGACTTGTTGGATCTGCTTCCAGGCATGGCACCCGCTCTACACAATGATGGAACCAAGAAGTGGCTGGGGAAGGGAGGGGAGGCTGCAACTCTCCCATAATATTCTTCAACAAGTCCCTCAAAAATGGACATTCAGTCAGAGCTGTGAGCATGCTGAGCAGCAAGGCTGTCAGATCAGTCCTCAGGAGCCTCCCCCGACTCCCGGGCAAGTGCCCTCTGACTCCCCGTCTTTAGAGCTTTCAATATGACTGGGGGTTATCCCGCCTTCTGTCATCTCTTTCTTCAGTGAAGTCATGTTTGCAAAAGCTTTCTGTGCCACACACTCACTCTTCATGATCTTGCTTAGTAGGCATTGCCTCAGAGATTGATATGAGCTCAGATTATTATGGAGTCTGTACTCAAAATTGTGCTTTTAAAAAGTAATATATCATGTCTTTCAAGGCCCTTTCCAACTTTCCAGAGTCTTTTACAGATTCCTCAAATGACTGCTTTTCTTCCTTTCCTGACTCCTTAACCCACACCATTTAACCTACCTTTTAGTGAGCATCTGCTGCAGCCATCTCATGGGAGATGCTGCTCTGGCAGAACTAGGGACAAGAGTAGGAGCAAATGGAGCTCCTGGCTTCAGGGAGGCTCTTGGGAACCAACTCAGATGTGAAATGGAGCCTGGAAGGAGACGGAGACTGCAGGAGATAGGTAGCTGAGGTAGTGAGGGCAGGTCCCCTGGAGGAGGAGGTGGGAGCTGGGCCGAGGGACAGGGGAGGGGAGAGGGTTAAGTTAGGGCCCTCCATCACCAGAAGGTGAGCAGGAAGAAGGTATGTGGGAGGCAGCCAGGAGGAATGAGCACAGCTGGCACCCAGAGCTCCCTCTGGGCAGAGCAGCTGGGGTGGGGGTGGTCCTGGCTGGTCCCTGGTGGTGGATGGGAGCAAGTCCAGGCCCCAAGCAGGAGCAAGTAGAACAATGCCATGTGCTGGCCTCAAGGGGAGGAGTCTGGCAGTGTGGAGCCCAGTTGCAGGTGGTTTTAGTTTCCTTGGAACCTTTTCCTCCTCTAGAGCAGCACTAATCTGAAGGTCAGGCCGAGGCCGGAAGAGGTGGTTTGGGGCTCTTCCTGTTCCTTGGGCCTGTGTGTGCATTTTGTATCGAGGCCTCCCCATCCCTTCCATCATGGGGCATCCATGTGGATATTGTGGCCAGAGATACCATGTGAGAAGGTAGGGAGGCTCATTCCTGCATCCTGGGTTACTGCAGCATCTCGCTCAGTAAATGGAGATGTTTGCCTATGACACAGGTCTCAGGGCTCACCAAGATGGCCTTGATCGGAGGGCCACAGGGCCAGGTCTGGAAGAGAAGCTAAATCATACAAAGCTTTTCATCTTCGACTGTAGACCTCCATAGACCTGGGCTCTGGAGAGGCTTTACAGGACACCTAGAGCCTAGTGTCAGACCACAGGGATGGTCAGGGCTTGCTCTCTTTCTAGGTTAACATCCTGGAAAGCAGTCTGCATTTTACCCACATGATTCCTTTGTTTATTCAAATGTTTGCACACCTGAGGAAAGTGCACTACACCCACACACATTATTTCACACAATTCTATGTATTCTATTTAATTCAATTAAGTAGAGATGGTTTGGAATTTCAGGGCCTATGTTTTATGATAAGAACTTGTATGAAGGTGCAGATTGACAGGGGTGCTTAGGGGGGGTAGCATCCCAAGTTAGGTGCTCTGGGTGGCACTGGGCCTTCTGCTCCCAGCCGCAGAGCTGCTGCACAGCACAACTAGGCCCGAACTTCAAGGAACCCAGAGCAACCCAGAAGATCCCTGAGCTGCCCATCCTGAGGCCACTCAATGCAAATGCTCATGATCACTTGAGAAGAGAGACCTCCTTCAAGGCCTAGTGACTCCTGCTTTAAACATAACACTAACCTCCTTGATGAGTTGGTTTCGTAGCCCATGAACAACTAGATGAAGAAGGGAAGCTACCAGAGGTGAATTCTGGCCACAGTGCAGGAGACAGATGGCAACCCAAAAGCAAACTGCAGAAGTGGACAGAAGGTCAGTTGTTTACACAGAGTTGGCTCCAACCTCCCAGTAATGCCTCATTAGGCCCTGGGGCGGTACCCGCAGCAGAGCCTGGACTCGTCATCGCTCTTCACTGTGGTGATCTGACTTGTCCATAAAGCCCAGAGGCTGTTCTTCTGTCTCTCTATGCAAGTGCTGGAAATGGTTAGCACCCCAGAGAAGGCGCTCTGTCCAAAATGATCACACTTAGAATAAGACATGTTTTGCCACATAAAGGGCCTGAGCTTTGTTATCTGGATTATCGGCTTGTCCCTGTAGAGAGACTCACATGGCCAGGGTGAGGGTTTGATTGATAGCATGGACTTGCCAGGATTGCTGTTCATTTGTGTCATTCCCCTCACTGACCAGAACACGGCTTCTAGGCATGACCACCTCCTGGAGATCCCTGCTCTTGCCCCTGCAGTCATGGCAGAAGAAGCAGCAGGGTTTCTGAGAGCTGAGAACAGCCTCTCCCCCCTCCCCCACATACACCCAGCGGAACCCTTCCCCACAGGGCCCCAGCCCATCCCTAGCCTTCCTCATTAGTGTTTCCCACCTCTCCCCTTGGCTGAAGTCTGTTGGTCCCAGCCCATTTGTAAGCAGCCTAGCACTTCTGCGGCTCTTTCTCATAAATGATTCTGGCTGCTTGTTCCCCAGACTGATTCCCGGTAGGATGCTCTGGGCCAAGGCAGGAATCATCCCATCCGCATTGTTTGTTCAACATGGATATGTTTGGTTTTCTGCTTCAGAATGGAGACAGTTGCTTACAGCCTCACCCGTCAAAATATTTACTAAAAGTAACCCACAGCTCCGGGACTGAGAGGAGAACAAAACACAGTTTGCTTTCCAGGATATCAAAGCGTTTGCATAAAACCCCCTGGCACACAAGCCCCGGGCCTCCCTGCTTGGGACGCCATATTCCCGGGAAAGGCGCGCCAGCCCGTCGGCGCCAGGCACGAGTGGCAGGCCTCCTTCCTTTACCTGTGGCAAGGGAAATAAATGTGTGCACCAACCAGACAATGCTCTTCAACGGAGATGAGCATTTCAGTTTTCAGACATGGTTTAGCCCCAAGGAATTCAGACGAAGTTGATCAAAATCTGTGCTAGGAATCCCATCAGGTCTAAGGACTCAGTTGTCAAACATTTTATCTTCAAACATCACTACCTCTCTGTGTATTCTTGTTGTCAGGGTATCCAGAAAAGTCTGTAACTGTATTTTGAGTGTGAGACTCCAGGTGTACAGATGTCTGCTGGGGCGTCAGAAAGGGTGCCCATGATTCTGTGAACTCAGTCCTGTGCAATGCCAGACTCAGAAAGCTTTCAAGGAAGTTAAACGACACATTTGTGTGATGCAGTGTTGTGAGAAAGAGATCACGTTCAGTATCATCTTCGGATAACCGGACACAAAGACTTGAGTGACAGGGAAAAGTTTCAGTACCATCACATATGAAATCCTCCGTCATCTGAACTCTAGGGAAGTTGAAATATTTTCCTTCTCTCTTTTCTACTCTTGTTTAGAGGTTAAACACATAGCTGCTGTGTTTGTTTTAGCTCTCTGTTGCTCAGTTTCCTTAACCATAAAATGGCCGATAAGACCTACCTCACAAGGCTGTCAGGGAGATAAAATGTCACAGTGTGGCTAATGTGCTTAGAATGGTGCCCAGAGCATAGGAGGTCTGCTGTTACTACACATGTTGGAGTTCTGTGCTTCATCGTTGGAGTTTTCTTTCTTTTAATTTTGTATAGTTTGAAGAAACACTTGGCTGAGGGCTAGTTTTTACCACAGAATAAAACTAGTCCCAGCCAAGTGTCAACTTGGTTGGAACTGGGGAGTATTACACTGAGTGAAATAAGTCAGTCAGAGAAAGACAATTATCAAAGGTTTCACTCATATGTGGAATATAAGAAACGGTGCAGAGATCATAGGGAAAGGGAGGGAAAACAGAATGGAAAGAAATCAGAAAGGAAGACAAGTGATGAGAGATTATGAACTATAGGAAACAAACTGAAGGTTGCCAGAGGGGAGATTCATGGGGAGATGGGCTAACTTGGTGATGGAAATTAAGGAGGGCATGTGATGTGATGAGCATTAGTGAATTGTTGAACTCTACATCTGAAACTAATAATGTACTATATGTTGGGCAATTGAATTTAAATTTAAAAAAAGGAAAACAAATACTGGATCAAGGGGCTGGAGGATTCCATTTCTGAGAGATGGATGATTTGAGTTGACACCAGACCCCTCCACTGTTCCTACTCCAGACACAAAAATGCTAGACAAAATATTGCTGTGAAAAAATTGTTTATCTTCTAAATAGATGGCTAAACCTGAAGGCGAGGGAAATTCCTAGATGTCAAATGAACAAAACACTCTCAAAGGCAGTGATTAGTGAGTGAAAGCCAGTGTCTTGACACCCTGCTGTCTCAGGAGATAGTATTAGATCTAGATATAAGCTATCAGGGTTGGCTTTAATATCCATGCCAGGATGGCATGTGTGGTATGGGTCTGCACAATACAAGGAGCCCCTACATAAGGCCCAAACCTGAGGGACTGCCAATGACTGAGAAAATTTTACCTGCTGGGCCAAGGTAAGCAAGAAAGCAGCATGTAATCTGTGCCAAGAAATGAGCATGTAACCTGTGAGCTGCTGGAGTTTGTTGCTCCCATTAATGTGGAAGTCTGAATTTATATAGCTTACATCAAGCTGAAATTCTACATCTAGGAATTAACTGGAAGATAGGTCCCAGATCAGTAAAACCATGAGGGATCCTAGAAGAACACTTCCACACCAGAATTTATGGGTTATCCATGGAGAAAAGGAAATCAGGAAATCTGAGTCTAAAGTATAAAATTATAGGGGTACCTGGGTGGCTCAGTCAGTTAAGCATCCAACTCGGGTTTTGGCTCAGTTCTTGAGATCATGGGTCATGAGATCAAGCCTCACGTCAGGCTCCACACTCAGCAGGAGTCTGCTTGGGTAGTGTCTCCTCTGCCTCTTCCCCCACTCATGCTCTCTTTCTCTCTCTCAAATAAATAAATAAAATCTTCTTAAAAATTAAATAAAATATACAATTTCGGGTTTTAAGGGAGTAATATGCCATGAGGAAGAGTTAACAGATTTAGCACACTGGAGGGCCAGCTTCCCTAGAATCTTTATATAATAAAACAATGTAAAAGTGACTATTTAAAAATTCATGTTTGAAATGATTAGAATGGTAAAAAGACTCAGGAGAATTATAAATAAACAATTATAGAGGTAAAAAACAGGTAAATTTAGAAAGGTAGAGTTTCAAGAAATTAAAATTATTAAAATTGATAATGGGTTAAAAAGCATGTTAGACATAACTGAAAAGAGAATTATTGAACTGGAAGATCACTCTGGGGGAAATTACCCAGATAAGAACTCAGAGAAACACAAAGATGGAAAATATAAAACAGATATTGAGAGAGAATATTAAGACAAGGAGAGGAAACATTGGATGAGATAAAGACTAAGAACTGTTAAAAAGATATAAATTCTTAGACTAAGGAAGCACACCAGATTCTGAATAGGATAAATAACATATCACAGTAAAATACAGAATACCAAAGTAAAAAGCAAAGAGGAAAAAAAAGATGACCTGCAAAGGAATAATCATTGATTGCAAACTTTTCATCAGGAACAGTGGAGGCCAGAAAGGAACTGAATAATGTCTTTCAGTTATGAGGGAAAATAGTCAACTTAAAATTCCCTTTACTGATTAGGGCAAAATTATCTCCTGTGGAAAATGTGAGAAGTTCCCATTCATAAACCCTCTGAAAGAACTGCTGAAGGATCTACTTTAGTATACTTCCCTTTTTATGGAATACAGAAATCACAGAAAAGGAAGGCCAGTAGGCAAATATAAGGGCAAATTTAAGACAGCATTGACTTAGAGAAAAATCAGTAATAGAAAGTAGAAAAATATTTTTTGTAGAAAGATAGCAGTAATAAAGGAGGCAGTTTGAGGGCTGCTCAAATATGAGGTATGATGTGGTAATGATGACCAGTGCTAAAGCATTTCATAATTTTTTGATTATTTGAGAAGATAACAGATCTTAATAAACTTCAGATATGAAGTAAAAATGCATAATAAAAACTTAAGGGTAACCTGTAAAATAATAGAAGTAGAAAATCACTTGGAGTGGAAAAGGGCAGTTGCATAAATAACATTCTACCAATTCAGTGGAAGGCCAGGAAAGTAGACAAAATGAAGCAAAGTAAAAGCATAATAATATAGTAATATATAGTAATAAAATAATATAGAAATAAATACATAAAATAAGAGCAAAAATAAGCCTGAATATATCAGTAAAATTATTAATTGATTAGACTTATCAGCTAATCAACACCAATTCTCAGATTGAATTTTTAAAATCTAGAATGAATTACCAACCATAGTCTTATCTAAATACAGTGACACAAAATTTGAAATGAAATTAATGGGAAAAGGTATAGTAATGCATGCTAGAGAAAAAAAAAATGCTTTGTGGTAACATCAGTACAGTCCACCCCTGAATGACTCAGGATTTAGGGGCACCAACCCTCCTGCACAGTCAAAAATTCATGTGCAACCTTTGACTTCCCCAAACTTCACTACTAATAGCCTAACTATTGATCAGAAGCCTTATCAATAATATAATTATGTAACAAATATCCTTTTTAAATTCTTTATTCAAGTTCACTTTAGTTAAATTATTAGTTAGCATTATTAGTTTCAGGGGTAGAATTTAGTGATTCACCAGTTACATAAAACACCCAGTGCTCACTCCAACAGTTGCCTTCTTTGATGCCCATCATGCAGTTACCTTGTCCTCCCACCCACCTCTCCTCCAGCGACCCTCAGTTTGTTTCCTATATTTAAGTGTATCTCATTGTTATCCTCCCTCTCTGTTTTTATCTTATTTTATTCTTCCTTCTCTTTCCCTATGTTCATCTGTTCTGTGTCTCAAATTCCACATATGAGTGAAATCATATGGTATTTTTCTTCCTCTTACTGACTTATTTCACTTAGCATAATGCCCTCTAGTTCCATCCACATTGTTGCAAGTGGCAAGTTTTCATTCTTTTTGATGGCTGAGTAATTTTCCATTGTAGATATATACCACATCTTCTTTATCCATTCATCTGTCGATGGACATCTGGGCTCTTTCAAAAATATGTATTATGTTACATGTATTATATACCATATTCTTATAATAAAGTAAGCTAGATGAAAAAAATGTTAAAATCATATGAGAAATGCATATACAGTATTGTACTATAAAAAATGTGTATATGTAGACCTATGTGGTTCAAAGATCAACTATATACATTAGGTGACAGACACATTTTTGCACACTGACAAATAATTCACTCAGAAGATATAACAATTATGAAGCTCTCAGGTGCTAAGTAGACACAAAGTGAAGCCTAGAGACTAATAGGAGAAAATTGACAAAAGCACCACCATGATGGGACTTTTAACATGTACTTTATAAAACAATCCAAGCCATCAGAAATTCACGAAAATATATGTATTTGGATATTAAACTAATAATATAATAACAACTATAATTTGGAAATTATAATGAATAAGCTTAATGCAGTCATGGTATGCAAGACTATGCACCTAGTACACATCCTTCACATGGTCAGTTTAAAACACGAACCACATTCCAGGCCACAAAAAAGCTTCAGCCACTACTATGTAACTAATGAACCATAGTCTTTGACCAATAAGCAGTAAAATCATAACAATTAGCAAGAAGCTCACTAGAAATCCATACATTTAGAAACTTAAAAATGTATTTCTCAGTAACAGCAGGGGCAGAGAAGGGGCAGTAATGAAAGCTACCAAATGTTTAGAACTGAAAAATGATGTATCTTCTGTATGTCTAGGATGCCAGGGTGCTGCTAAAGTGGTATTTGGAGGGAAAGTCATAGTCTCTAATGTCACATTATAAAATGAGAGAGGCTGAACACTAAAGAGCCAGGAGTTCAACTGAAGCACTTTAGAAATAAGAAAGATAAGAGCAGAGATGGATAGAAGATCAGGAAATAGTAGTCATGATCCATAACCAAAATCTGACCTCCTGAAAAAAAAAAACTGTTAAAAACATATGAAGCTCTGACAAGACTGATAATAATAATACTCCATGCCAAAGACTTCCGTGTGCCTTATTTTGAACTACCTTAAAAGTCAGAACAACCAAAGAGGACTAAACTTAGGAATTCACCACACAACTATTGGTGCTCTTGAGACGAGGGCAAAACCCTTCCATTGTAGGACAGTCCTTCAATTTTTTTTAAGGCATGATATCAGTTTTTTAAGCCAATAAACAAAAATGAAGAAAAGACATGAATGAGGCAAAAAGTATAGAAGATGACTTAGGAAATACACATAAACCAGGGAAGGTAAAATGCAGCTTCAAAAGAGAAAAAACAAATTCTCTTATACTGAGAACATGGAACGAGGTGGTGGCTTCTGGCAGTCAAGTTTAGCATGGAAGAAGTTTCAAGTTTCCTGGAAGAAGGGATGAACTGTAGGAGGTGATGGCATCGGTTACAGCATTCAGGTTAGAGTCTTGGATTCAGAGCAGAGAGAAGCGTTTAACCTGGCTTATGTGCATGAGCATCCATTCAAATTTCAGCAGCAAATGGCTGCTTGTCCTTGGTTATCCACCAGGAAGGGCCTTGGGCCCATGCAGGCAGACTCAGGGAGCCCCCTTGGACAACATGGAGCTGAGGATCTAGGGGTTGTTTTGGGGTGACATACTGTATATCCACTGCCCACAATGTGTGCTCTAAAAGGGAAGTTTTCCCCCAGAACCAATGCTCGTTCCTGAGCTTGTGTTCGTCTCCTAAGGATGTCTCAGGAGCCTCAGCCTGACATTCTTATGAGGGCCACAAGGATGATGGAGCCTCTGGCTGGGACCTCAGAGACACTCAGTAGTTCCTCACTACTACTATGGAGAGTGGAGGCCCTCCCTCCATGCCGCCTGAGTCCATCATGGTGGAAACCCCTTGCATAAACAGCCATGTATATATGATTGTTATTCCATCAGGTTAAGTTCTCCCTCACTCCAGACATGCTTACCCTTTCCCAGTGCTCACTGCAAATTTCAGCATAGGAGCCCCTGAGTGGCTCAGTCAGCTAAGCATCTAACTCTTATCTTTGACTCACGTCATGATCTCAGTTTTGTGAGATCAAGCCCTTTGTTGGGCTCCAAGCTTAGCATGGAGTCTGCCTACAATTTTCTCCCTCTCTCCCACCCCAAAATGCGCATAGGCACATGCACATACACATGCTCTGCTCGCTCTTAAAAAAAGAATTTCTGCATAGGAACCAGGTTTCCACAGTGAACTAAGCCAGAGAGATGTTCCCCAGAGGTTAGCTACAAATGGGATTCCCCTAAGGGTCCCCCCCACCTTATTTCCAAAGTCTGTAGTTTCTCTTCAGAGTGCTGGACACTGGTGGGCTTGATCAGTAGGCCCCAGTGTCAGGATGGGATTCAAAGGGAGGAGGGTTCAGGCTTCCAGTGACACTAGTTGTGTTAATCAAACACCTACTGTAGGCACCTGCCAGTGCCCTGACGCTCTGGGCAGGAAGGGCTTGGTGAGATGGTCTAGGGGCAGGTCCCACAGCAGGAGCATCAGTGTTCCCAGGCTTGAGAAATCTCAGATGGGCCATCTCCAGAAGGCAGATCAGACACCAGAGGAGCAGGGCCAGGGGTCCAGAAGCAGTGGGAGGAATGAGGTGCCTGGCTTGGAGGTGGGGAACATCCTGAAGCCTGTGGGAGCAAGGCAGGGTAGGCTTCTGAGGCTCATCAAGGTCATTCACAGCCAAGCACCCAGCCCCAGCCCCCAAGAAAGTTTTTGCTTTAATGTTTTCATTTTCCTTAAGAATGAAATTGGAAACAATTTGGGAGTTTTTCTTCCAAATTTACATTTTTAATAACATTTCTTACCTAGAGGTAAACACATCATCTCCACCCTAACAATGAAGGGAAATGCTCCATCCTTGGTACCTTTAACTTTCTTATTTAAAAGACAGCCTCCCACAGTGATCATCTCATTTCTCCTGGCCTTTTAAAAAATCCTAAATAATGTAAGATAATTATATCAACAAAATCAAAATTATGAAATACCAGTTTTAAAATTACATATATATGGTCCTAGATACTCTAGCTTCCAGTTGTTTAAAATCCAGTTGTGTGGAAAGAGACCTGAATTTGAACTCTTTAACTGCCCTTGTTTGAGGCACGACCCCCTTCCCTTGGGAACATCAGATTTCCCATCTATAAAAGGATAGTGCAGGACTGGACTGGCTCTTGGACCTCACACTCTTCACTAAGTCCTAATGATGGGCAGTCTGAGACCCACAGTCGTAAGCTTAAAGGCAGACCCGAGGATCCTGGCATTTTCTGGGGCTCAGAGTCAGTCTGCGGTGCTAGCCCTTGTGGGCTCTCTGGAGGGCTCAGCTGAATGATGCACAGGGGCTGGCCAGGGCCAGGGGAATGGCAAGGGAGAATCCTGCCACATGGTGGGGTGCCTGTGGGGGTAGAAGCAGCCCCCCACTCCTGTGGCAACTCACCTTTCCCAAGGGAGGACTTGTCATCTCCCAGGCATTCGTGGTAAGTGTCGACATCACCAGCTCAGGACACACTGGCAACGACCTGATAAGGAGGGCTTTTACACTGAGTAGTGAAAACCGAAAACTCAGAGGCAGTCACTGACCCAAGGTTATAGAGATAGAGCAACAGCAAAATAGTTCCCTGAGATAGGGATCCTGCCATTGTGTATCTAGGGCCCTTGTGAGTGATGCTTGACCTCAGAGAGGCTCGTGCTCCATCATCTGCAAGGACACTTGTGACAGCTGAGATAGCATGGGGTAGAGAATACCAAACAGGCAGCAGCATGACTCAGGGACACCTACCCACTGTGTGTGATCCTCCTGGGTCTGGCGGCCCTGGGAGTGGTGGGTGCTACGTGTCAAGTGCAGGGAGATTCAAAGGCATGATTTGCACAGAGAGGCCAAGAGTTCTGTGTTAGCCTCCCTGGGCTCACCTGATAAAATGCCCACAGGGGAGCAGCCCCTTGAGCTCACAGGGTGCTTCTGGAAGGCATCAAGAATGTGCGTGGTGTGTGTCCACTCTGCGCAGCCTCTGTCCCTTCTTCTCAGTGGTTCGCAGGTGTATTGGGTTCAGAGTTAGCCCCAAATCCCCTGCCACACAGACACAGTTGCTATAAAGGTATTGAAATTCTTGCCAAAGCCCAGTTTTGTCCCCAGGAGGCAGGTGTGGTAGAGGAGTCCCAGAACCCCCTTCTACCAGCTACATGACGCCCAGCAAGCCATCAGTCTGGGCCTCCACTTCTGCATCAGTCAAGTGGATGCAGAAGCACTGAGGAGCTTCAGTGTGGATATGGTGGCCGAGTGTGGTCCACGCTTCTCCCCCAACCACATACGGCCCAACTCCAAGGTTCAGTGGTCCTTCCAGTGCCTTCCCTGGCTGTGGCCCTCAGCACCCCCTGCAGGCCAGGAGCTGGGGCAGGGGTTTCTCCAGGTTCCTTAGTTATGCACCAGTCAGCTGAGAAGGGTCATCTGTTTATTCTTGCCTCCTAGTGTGAGCCAGTGAGAGTAAGTTGTGTTGGGTGACAGATTCTTCCACAGGGAAACAAGTTTTCTTCAACTTACCTCCTCAAAAGCATTTTCAGATGTTGTGGGTGGTTGAGCTAGTTTTAAAGAAACTGGAAGAACAGAACAGGGGATGGAATGCTTGCTGGAAGTATGTGCCTTTCTCCTGTTCCCTAGAGGACTCAGGCTCTCCCTCTCCAACTGCCCCCTGCCCCATCTCTCCTGCCTTCTTTCATGTGCTCTGTCTCTCTCTCCAGGTTTTCCTAAGGTCTTTCTGCCTCCTTTTCCTCTCTCCCAGTACCCTTTACCTCTCCTCCTGTTTGTGCCTTTCTTGTAACCTTGTGGTCTGTCTCTCCTGCTCTCCGTCTCTCTCTTAGGATCCCTGTCTTCTGCCTTTCTGTCCCTCCTTCCCTTCCTCTCTGTGTCCCGCTGTGTCTCTTGGCCCCACTCACGCACACAGGCACGCATCCCTCAGTCTGTCTCTGACCCACGAGCCTGTGTCTTTCTAATGGTAACATGATGCTTATGTGGTCCTGAGTGTGCATGAATCCTGCTGTGATTGGCATTTTCCCAGTGGCAACTACTCCCTGCTCACCTTGGCAATGTGCCCATTTACCAACAGGAAGACAGCATAGTCCAGAACTGGACAAGATAGTCATCTGCCTCTTGAAGGAGAGTCTGTCTTCTGCAAGAAGCCCAATGCGCTGACTGGTTGGGGTGCTAGGGATACACTCCCTCAGATAACTGTGGTCTGGGACCACCTTGTGCCCATGTACAGGGGACCTGAGCAGTTCAGCCTTCCTCATCCAGAGGATCTGACAGCTGGCAACTGGAGAGTTTTCCAGGGACAGGGTGTCTGCTGAGAACCTGGGCACTGTCAGCAAGCAGGTCACAGAGCCAGTGTGCATCCTCACTGGCCGAGCCCCTCAGGATGACAGCTTGTGTCCACCCCTGTGGCTCCTGCCCTTTGCGTATTTGCTTGGAATGTGCCGATTGTCCATCACTTACCTCTTCTCGAGTGGGATCAGAGGACCTCTTCAGAGCAGCAAGCCCTGGCCATGCTTTCTAGTTTGAGTTGCTGCAAAACTAAAATTAAATTAGATTTCACTTTCACTGTTCCCAAATTTAGCCGTTGCTACCACAGGCCGTCCATCCTCCCAATTAGCTTCAATGGGAGAGGTTCGCCTCCATGGGAAGTGGCACCATTACCTGCCCATCAAGTGCTCCCTCCTGCTTTCTCTATGAGTCTCCAGGCAAGTGTTTCTTAGCATCTGTTCCCAAGAGCCGGCTGCGAATGGGAACTCTGCTCCTGCCCTGTTCCAGGGCACGTGCTGCCAGCCGGGTGTTCCGACAGTGAGGGGGCTGCTGTGGGGCCCTCTCTGCAGCCATCGGGAGGAGCTCCTGGTGTGCTATAATGTCTCATAAATACCTTTTTTCCTGGGTAGAGAAATTGCACCACCCAGGACAGTCACATTTCATTTTTAACCCAAAATTCGTAGCTACTGTCAAGGGTAATATAAATGTATTGAAATCCTCGACAAAGAGATAAAAACAAGAGAAGAGCTGGAAACATTCTTTGGGTGAGGTTACTCTTCCAATCGTGCTCAAATTGAGGGTTAGCCTGAATCACATTACGCCTTTCTAGCAGCCGTCCTAAGAATTGGTACTTAACAAATAAACACAAGGTGTTTACATTTAGATAGCTGTGAGCTGCCACATTCTGATCTCAGTGTATCTTTATGATGACAGCCAACGATGCAAGCTAAGAAGGAAGCCATCCCCATTTTACAGAGAGGGAGCCTGAGGTCCTCACACCGACTTCGGCTGCAGGTGTGGGGCTAGGATTTGAAGTGTGCCGAATGCTGGCACCAGGCTCTCATCCCTCCATCATGTCGTCCCTTAACAGACAGTAGACAGTGCTATTCAGCAACATGTAGAAAGCACGGCTGCAAAGGGCATGTAAACCAGCGGAGGCTTACAGAATAGAGGCAATGGTCTCTGTGGTCAGGCGAAAGCAGAATGAGAACTTTCAGACCGGCTATTTTAAACCTTACACAAGAGTATGTTTTCTGAGACGCATAATGGTTCTTATAAATGTAGGAGAATCTAGTTCTTCTTGCATTATAACCTCGTGAGTATCCTCTCTTCCGTCTTCGCTAGAAAGAAAACCAGGATTTTAAGTCTTGCTATTTCTTAAAAAAAAAAAAAAAAAAAAAAAAAAACTGCCTCCTATCTGTGTAAGTGGTGTTTCTTCTAGTGTCATCTTCAAAGTTCTATGCGAGAGGGCTTTGAGTGATCCATCGTCCTCACACAGCTTTTTTCTTGCTCCATTTCAGTGTTCTGCAAAGTGGGGGCTCTGCAATAGTGCTAGTACCACTTTCTGCTGCTGCCTTCCATTTGCTTTGAGGGTCTCTGCCTGGGAGGGGAAGAAGTGGCCCAGTCTGCGGTGCAGCAGAGACGATGTTACACCCAGGGGACACAGGAGCTGCACAGACCCTCTTCTGAGCAGAGGCACATCTGGGGTGGGTAGACAGGGGCAGGGGAGGAAAGAGCCCAGCTTGGGGGTACTAAAAGGCAGCTGCAGAGCTGGAGCCAGGGCTTGGAGAGTGAGGAGTGATGGTGAGAGGTGGAATGGGGTGGGAAGAAGTGCACACAGAAAATGGAAGCATGCCCTCCTCCTGCTGGGGGCCCTGGCAGGCTGCGGGGAGAGCTGGAGGTGGTGGAGACTGCAGCCGGCACCTCCTGTCCAGACCTCTGGAGACACTTGCCTGTGGGAGGGCCAGGGAGGAGGCATGTGTGCTGCATAGCAAGACTGACAGCAGGAGCAGATGTGTCTTTAGCGAGTACCTCTCTGCCTTGCCCAGAGGCTCCCACCTGCCCTAGGCCTACTGGTGCCTCCATGCCCCTGCCCCAGGTGTACCTTGCTAAACTGCAGAAACTGCGAGTGAGGAGCTCTATGAAACAGTGGCCCCAAAAGCAAAGGCATAGCTGTTGAACCGACCTTGAGCTCCTGGCTGAGCAATGAGACCGGTCTGAGGCCAGAGTCACGGACTGGTGTGTGGGTGAAAATAGTGCTGGCTGGCTCCTTTGTTGAGGACACAAATGGCCTTAGGATGTCTAAAATTAGTTGGAGTGTCCCACCCAGCCCCACGCAGCATATCTCTGCCCTTTGGCTGGGCTGGATGCTGGGCCTGCCACATGCACATGGGTACAAGGGTGTGTACATGAGCAGCACACCCCTTTGCTGGGTGCTTGTACTTTCTCTTGAAGATGGCTCCATCCCCTTTCCAGTGCCTCCATGTGGCCCCTGTGGATTATCCTCTTGGGGCAGAGGGTGGTCATTCCCGGGGGACACAGAGCCCCCTTTGGGCTTGCTCTGAACCTCCCTCCTCTTGTCAAATGGCAGCTGGCCCTGGTACTGGCTGAGGGATCCCCCAAACCTTTGTCCTTCAAGGGAGACCTTGGGTCCCCCGCCCTCATCCACCCCAACATCTTTCACTTACCTCCGTGCTCTGCAAGTCATGAGCTGCGGTGAGAAAGCCCCCTTGTACCTGCTCACTCTCGTGGTAGCTGGGGTCTGTAGGATCTGTGTTCACCCTGGCATGGAGGGCAAGCCGTGAGGCTCTGCTGTGAGTAGCCTCCCACCCCGTTCTCTGACAAGAAGCAATGGATGCCAACCAGCAAGTCTTGGGGTCTGCCTCTGTGAGTCTGGCAGCTTTCTCTGGAAGCAGGCATTTCTTTGGATTCTTGAGGGTCTTTGACAAGTAGGGTTGAACCTGGACTGACCCTTGGGCAGCGCCCACCTTTGCCAGCAGCACTTCCTAGGAAGCCCATTACCGGTCATTTTCCACAGATCCGAGGTCGGCCTCAGTGGCATGTAGCCAGCGTGCTGTGCTGCGCCGAGGCCAGAATGGGGCCGGCCAGCAGCCTGGCTCTGACTTTGTGTCTCTTGGCTTTGCAGTCTGGCTTCCCTGGTCTTTTTCAAACGAACATGTGCACAGCATTTTCTTCCTTTTTGCATCACTTAGCATTAGCTTTTAGTGCAACCAGGGCTGTGTTTGCAGACAGTTGTCGCCTGACTGTGGTCCTGCTCGTCCTTCTTGGATGTGTTTCTTTGCCACCTGGAGTCACCTGCCCTCCCTCTCCCCACTCCTCCTCTGGACACATCATTCCTGAGCACCGAGACCCAGTTATCCTCACCTGTTCTCCCAGATTTGCAGTTTGGCGGGGGGGTGCTCTCTTAGATGACTCAGGAGCCCCCACAGCCCCCACATTGACCCTGCATTAGGCTGCTGCCTCTGAGAGCAGGACTTCTCCCCCTGACGGTGGGTCAGTTCTGTCCCTCCCTTGCGGGAGAGACTGTGTCCCCATGGTGAACCTGGACGGTGGTATGGAGCCTGGGCTATCATGGGTCCTCAGTAAACATTTGTTCAGTGAATGGAAGAAGAGAATGTTCTTTGGAGATGTGTGGCTAACCACCTGGGATCATTTCCTTCCACAGGAATGATTGGTAGCACATGAATGATTAGGATGAGAAGGAAAACCTGCAGCCCAATCCCCAAACAGGGCCCCAGCATCTCAAGGCCAGAGACACTTGGACTACCTACCCACAGCTTATGCAGGAGTCAGCCTGTGCTTGCTGTCAGAATGTTCTCAGCAAACAGCAAGGTCCCCAGCCCCCCGTGGGCTAGCTCATTAGGCTTATTTGGCCACCAGCTGCTGTCCTCCAACCTGGACTCCAGAGTTGTCTGGAATTTCCAGGAGTGTGTCCACGTCACGGGCTGGCCTGTCGCCCCTCCTCTGACACATGCGCATGCAGAGGCCTCCAAGGCCGTGTGCACGGCCAGCTGCTCGGCTGGGGCTGTTCTCTTCGTGGAAGTGTTGCTGACAGGGGGACATAGACTTCATGGGGCAAAAATCTCATTTAAAGAAAACAGAGACCCGTCAACTGGTGAAGCGTTTCTTTAGGGTCATGGGGAAGATCATCAGCCAGCAGAGGTTTAATTAGGTACGCAATTACAAGGGGACTGCAGAGAGGCTTCCCTGGGAACACACAGGGACAGAGGAGCCTCAGCCTCTGGTGCTCACACATGCAGGGTCCTGTCACCTGCCCTCCAAGATCCACAGCCATAGGTAGACATGGGCTTAACCTTGACTAAAGCTAGGCGTGTCCAGGGCACTGGGGTGGCTCAGGTCAAATCAGAGGGTACCTCCCAAAGCAAAACCTCGGTGCCTTTGAAAACTGTGTGCTGTTCCAGCAGCCACTGGTAGCAATGCCTTTCACCCCTTGTGCAGAAAGGTGAGCATGTGAGCCCTTTGGTGGCATTTTAGTTCTTCAGATTTAATGAGAAGGTCACATAGTAGAAATGGCAAGTATTTATACTGGGCTTACTCTGCACCAGACTCGATCTGAGGATGATGAGGTTGATATCAGAATCCCCATTTGAGCATTGAATACACTGAGGCTCGCAGAGAGAAAGTCATTTGCCTAAGGTCATGGGCCAGTTGGTGGCAGAGCTTGGAAGCCAACTGAGGCAGGCAGCTCTAGCATCTAGCATTCAGCGTGCTCTGTGCCTGGTGTGGGGCATGGGTATGACCCACAGTGTCAACATGCAGTAAGACCCGTGGAAGCTTTTCCCTGTTGTTGTATGTGTTAAATGATTTCACAAACACTGTTTCCTTTGATCCTCATGGAGAAGGATGGAATAGCGTTACCCTCATTTTTTTAAATTGAGTTTTGTATGCAATTTATTTTGTAATTAATTTTTTAAACAATTTCATTGAGATATAATTCACATACTATATAATGCTTTCTTTTTTTAGTGTATTAGTAAATACAGTTTTTAGCATATTTACAGAACCATACAACTATCACTACCATCTTATTTTAGAAGGTTTCCATCACCCCCAAGAGAGCCCTCATGTCCATTTGCAGGCCTTTCCCACCCTAGCCCCAAATAACCACAAATTCACTCTCTGTCTCTATGCATTGCCTCTTGGGACATGTCAAGTAAATGGGCTGACATTTCTACTTTTTACCTATTGTATCATCTTCTTCAGATGGAACAAGAAACTAGGTCTCAGAAGAGTCTTGTGTCCTTGCCGCAGTGATGTCATCCCTGGAGTGAGGCTAGACTAAGGAAGGACTGCTGGTTCACTCACTGATTGAAGCACTTATATAGTTCCTTCCATGTGCCTGGCCCTAGGCTAAGAGGGCCCTGCTGTCAACAAGACACAGCAGGCCCCACTTCCCTGGGACTCCCATTCTAGTAGGGAAGAGAGCAAGTCAAAAAACTTTGCAGGACTGTGAGCTGGTGATGAGCACTATGAATGGAATAACCTAATATGAAAGCATGTACAAGGTATTCAGCATGTTTTCAGCATTTCTATTTTAAACTCCTCTAGAATTTTTTTTTCCCCCTGGAACTTAAAATGTCTATTTTATATAAAGAATTATGCAAATAATATCCCTTAACATGGAAAATGTTCACAGATTTGAAAAAGAAGTACTTATTTTTATCTGTATACTTTGGGGACACACCTGTAGGCTCCCTTGTGGGTGAGGTGTGGCTCTTCTCCACACGTGGTGGGGTCCGTGCACAATCCATACCCCCACCACTGGGTTTCCCCACACTCCACCCTCCCACCCTCTGACAAGGCAGCCTCCTATCTGTTCTGTGGGCTCTATAGTCAGCGCAGCTTAGAGGGTCCTCCACTGAAGCTGCATTAGTGCGTGTGAGCAAATTACCCCAGTTATCTGGCCACGTAGAAAGCTACAGTTTTGTTCTTCATGAAAAATTAAAATCTTGTCCTGATTTGATGGAAGGATGCATATGAGACAGCTTGGCTGAACTCAGGCACTGTGTGTGGATCAGGCAGGTGATCAACAATACATTTTCTTTACTCGGGGGATCAATGGAGAATCTTAAAGAGAGCCTCACAGAAGAAATTAGGATTAAATTTGCAAGCTTGTAATATTAGGAATGCATTCCACAACTGCAGCAAAATAATTCTTTCTCCTAAAGATGCATTATTTATCCCCTGCCTGTTACCACAGTTACAGATGCTCCTTCCCGTGGTTTGAACCCGAGTTGGTTTTAGAAGCAGACCAGAGACAGACGACTTGTAGCTCTCCAGTAAAGTTAGAATTTCAGATGAGCAGTCAAGATATTTTTGGAATGTTTGTGTGTACAGCCACACCATAAATCGTGAGGATGAAGGTGGCTGCGTGATTCTAAATCCAATCGGGGCCACAGTGTGGGCTTTCTACAGCATAAATCTTATTAAGGGAAAGAAATTGTGGGATGCGTTGTGCACTTCATTCCCACATATCTTTCATTAGGAATATCTTGAAGAAACATCAAGAGTGGTTTTTGGTTCAAGGGGGACCTTCCATGGAAGAACATAATTTGCTTCCTAATGAAACTCACTCCTATAATCATAGGTACCGAAGGGAGATTCAGAAAGAGAGGGTCATACCACTGGTGTTGTTGGGTTGGCTTCTGCCTCAGACGCCATCACCATGGAAGTGTCACAGGCCAGAGAGTGGGGCCAGGTCAGTAGCTGAAGCATGAAGTAATATGAAATGTCCCCAGTGAGAGGTATACTTCAGTCCCTGAAAATGGTGTTATCAATTATCTGGGCGAGTATCTGTCTGAATTCTCTGGGAAAGTGGCACTTCTCAGGAATAAAAGGGGGGGGAGGATATTGAGGAGTCTTAAAGTTTGAAGAAGACACTTGTAGAAAAGCTGTCACCCCAGCCAATTAAGGTTTTAGCAGGTGGTTCTCTCAGAGAGGAACAGCAGACAAAACTTTAAA
Organism: Mustela erminea; assembly: GCF_009829155.1. Lineage (NCBI taxonomy): Eukaryota > Metazoa > Chordata > Mammalia > Carnivora > Mustelidae > Mustela > Mustela erminea. The sequence goes on from NC_045616.1 coordinate 92,990,892, forward strand.
GGGTCAGGTCTGTCACCCTGTGTCTTCCTGAAGAGGGAAAGACTGGGAATTGGCTAAGAGCAGAGGTTTGAGAGCCATATGAAACAGTTTGATTCCCATCTGTGGTTCTCACCAGTTCTGTGATCTTGGGCAAGTGACCTGTGCTCTGCAACCTGTCTCTTCTCCTCCAAGAAGGGTGACATCAGAAGCCCTTATGTCCATGGGTTTGCTGGGAGGATTCAAGGAACGTGTGAGAATCATGGAGCAGAGTAACCAGCGTAAAGTCAATGGCCAGCATAATGGCAATCTACTGGAAAAACATGGATGGGATGGAAGTTGTTAGAAGAGTAGAAAGAGTAAGGGGGAAATGGTAGAACTGTTCTTTGGTTATTATGGGAAGTTTGACTTCATCCCCTGACAAGTCAGAGCAGTATTCTTACAGACCAGCTAAGCTACTAGCAGACCTGAGGTATATGTTTAACACTCTCCCTCTCTTCCTTCCTTTCTTCCTTCTTAGATTTCTTTTTTCTCAGTGACAATTAGGATTTTAGTGACAGGTATTTTAAACCAAAGGTTACACACAGTGGGTAGACACCTGCATATCGGTGGTATTAGTCTTTGGCTCTTTGAGCAGAATAATGAACAGAGCACACAGAAGTCTTCAATAACGAAATGATTTACTAAACACATACTGTGTGCCAGGCACAACCCCAGGTGTTGAAACCTTTTGCCAAAGAGGTGATTGATGTGGTCAGTTGGGTTTATGCTCATCTACCTTAAGTATACCATGATGGCAGCCAGGGACTTGAGTGTCCCTGACTCAGGCTTAGCGTGGGCCCTGACCTCATGTAATGATTGCCTGGGATTCCCACTGTGCCCTGAGAAGGAAACCCATCAGTTTCCCAATGATAATTATAATAAATGTGTGTTAATTTAAAGGTTGCTTCATGGTTGTCCCCTTATATGGGATCAGGGAAATCCACTCTTCACAGAAAAGGCAACCCGTGGCTCCTGAAGAATTTGATGGGTGGGGAAAGAGGGCTCTGGAGAACATGGTGGAAACATCCATAGGACATCCATTGGTGAGGAGGGCAACTCTGATATCCAATGCACTTTCTTCTGAGTGAGAGTTTACCAGAGGCTGGGCTATAAAATTTTCTCAGAATCGCTTTCTTCACCGCAACTCTCTAGCTAGCTTTCCTATCACTCATGAATATTTACACCTTGTCTGCTTAAAATGCTTGGAGGGGGAAAAAAAAAAACTTTGTTCTCAGTCTCAAATTTTTCTGAGAGGTATAAAAGGATTGGTATAAGATAGGAACAGTGTATTGCTAAACCAAGTGCTTAGACCAATACTCATTTAAATCCCACGTCTGCTTTGTATCGACACTGAATTATAATAAAGTTTACACTGGGTAAGGAAATTTCGGGGCCATAGTACAGTGCCCAAGATGTACCCGTCACTGGCTATCTGCTTCTTTTATCTTTCTGTAAGAGAGCTTAACACAGTGTGCTTGAAGCTGAGCGGCCAAGCTTCACAGGGTTTTGGAGAGGGATTGCCTTGGCTTCAGGTCCTCACAAAGACACTTGTTTGGGTGCTGAGCTCTTTGCTTTCGCCCAGGAGCCTGTCCTTTCCCACCTTCTTGCTGACCTCATGCACCTTCCCTGCTCCGACTCCTGCCCTCTTTTTTCAATCTCCTTCTTCATCCCTGAACTTGGCTTCTGCCTCCCCATGCTGCACCCTCCTGCCACCTGGGCCCCGTGGGGCGGATCCCGCCTACTTGCCCAGACTCTTCTTGAGGGTGGATAAGGGGAGGCCCTCCTGCCGCTCCGAGTTCCTGAGTTCCTTGAAAGCAGGAACTCTGCCATGCACACGCAAGAGCTGGGGAGCAGACGCGCTCGCAAATGCAGATTCATTCTCAGGCAAATTTTTGAAGGGAGGGGGAGAGCTGATTATGCAGACCACTCCAAATTCAATCTCCTGCTTTATGTTATCGCTGGAGCCCGTGATGGAAGCACCGCCTGATAATTCAGACTTGCCTATTACTTATTCTTTATCTAGAGGAAATAAAGAGAAACAATTACCTTGGTGTGACATTCGGCCATCTCTACAAAGCCACCTGCACCTGAGACTTCGCCAGCAGCAGAAATAACGAGTTAAATGCTAAATATTTCATAGAGAAGAGAGGAGCAGGGCTATTGAAAGTAAATTTAAAAGACCTTCATGTATTCTGGTCATATATCCCCAGCATAAAACTTCATGAGAGATAAAATAGTTTTCTGACAGGAGGGTTGCAGGCGGGGAAGGGGTGAGACCTGGGGAGGGAGCCTAGGAAAGTAGCCCTGAAAAAACCCACGCGGCCTCCCAGCACCAGATTCGGGCACCACACTCGAAGGCATGTTTGCAGTGACTGAAGTTGGACTATTACTGCAGAGCCTTACTCAATAATGAATTTCAAATTATAAATGACAATATGCTGCATGTTCTTCTCTTCCACCTGTTGGCTGTTCTCTGGGAAAATCCATGACGTTGTTGTCTAGACCGCGCAGATTTCTCAGGAAGTTAGCCTGATGCTCTTTCCTAAGAACACTTGATCCCTCCCCAACATCAAGTTCTGCCAAGGCCAGGTCCCCGAGCAGCCTGAGCTGGACTGGGGGGATCCTGGTCTCCCTAAGAACCATGAGCATTCCTTCCCGGTCTCTCACCCTCCAGAACCTGTTCTGTGAACTGAGTATGAGGATGATTTAGGACCCTGGGATGACGTAGAACTTGGCTGCCCAGGAGACCCTGGGAGGCTGATTTCTTCCAATAGGTGGTGGGAGTGAGTGCCAGCAATTAAAATGATGGGACTCGTTCAGTGAGACAATTACCCATCAGAGCTACAAAGAAATTGCTGTTTGTTTATTGCCCTTACAGGAAGCTACTAAGACAGAGGACAGATAATTTAAGAGTAATCATTTGAGTGCCAGCCCTTTCCACCTACCCTGGCGTTCAGTTTTCTCTCACTGCATCAACCATTCTTGGCAATTAGTTGTGCTTTCCTTATTAATGCCAGGGTAGGGAAGCAGAAAATGAAGGCCCTTCCTCGTAAATACCTGCTGATTGTTGTATGCGTGCCTGTCAGTCATGAAGGCCGTGCAGGTTTTCTCATCCCTGGGCGCAGAATGCCCTTGATGACAGCTGCACAATAGACTCGGTAACTCAGACAAGCAAATCCTGGCATTTCCTACTGGCCTGTGCATATCCCAGACATGGGTGGAGCTGGGCACCCTCTCTCCTGGGCACAATGGTAGAAAGGCCCTGCCCCCAAGAGAGTCTAAGCCTGCCTACAGAGGTGCCCTGTTCTCTCTCTAAGCCCTCGCACCTGCTCCTTCTCCGCGAGTACTGCCTTCCTCCTCCTTTCGCCCTTTGTCCCTCGGCAGTGTGCATACAGCTGCTGACCATGGTGTGGGGGACAGAAGTAGGGGCACAGAGACATGTGTGGCTGTTTGTGTGTCCCATTCCTAGTTATTAGGTATCACCTGTGTGCAAAATGCTGCCCTAGATGCTGTGCCCCTCTGCGTGTGTCCTGGTTTCCAAGTGCAACATATAGCACTGAAGAGGGGCCTGGGTCCCCATCAGCCTCCATGAACCTCAACCAAGAAGGTTCAGCAGCAAGAACTAGGCTAAGGGTAAGCAGGAGCCTGTTCTCTTGTTTGTAGAGTAGATCCTGTCACCTCCGTGGCAAGATTACTCTGGAAATTCTCACTCGGTTGTTATTCCTCCCTACATTCCCAAATGTGAAACACGCACCTCTACTGAAGCATATCTAGGTGGCAGTGTCGGCCTGGAGGCAGAGGGCTGGTTTAGGTGACCTCATGACCCCTTGGCCACTGGGACAGCCATCACCTCAGGCTGCCAAAGATGGCCTATCCCCGGGTAGTCGCAGTCCTGACCTGCGACTCACAGAGGACCGGGAGAGATGTGTCACATCCCGCTGGGAGCCCCTTTTACCCGTCCTACAGGCAGGCCGAACAGCACACTGCATCACTCTGTAGACCGGGGCTGTGGTGCTGCCAACCACCACGAGATGACATGATCGGACGTGTCGCTTCTGCAAAGCACACCATTGATTTCTCTTTCTGTTTCCAAATCAGAGCCTCCCCAATAGCATCCAAAAACGATAGGAACCAAGCCTTAGAAGAGAACATAGTGGATAGGCAAGGTTTTCTGGTCTGGAAAGGAAATTGACTGCTGCCCCAAATGGGAGGAAAAGTGTCCAAAGGAAAGGGTGGGGGAAGGCTTGTTAGCACTGGAGCTGGACTCTGCCAAGCCACAAGTGCCTCTGCTGAGGCAGTGGGGTCGTGGGCAGAAGCTCTGCCTGCCACGGCTTGTTGGTGGTGAATTCAGGCTTGGCGAGAGGTCTGAGGGATGGGCTACAGAAGGACGGGAGGACAGGAGCCACAGCCCTCTTCCTCTGGTCCTTCTACAACCCGAGGGGCCAGGGGAGTACCACAGGCCTGCGCCCGTTCTGGTAGGCTCATCTTAAAGGCTGGAGTTGGACTCCCCGGCCAAGATGTGTCCCAACAGGGCTAGCATTTGGAGGGCCTCGCCTCACCAGTCTGTAGAATGATGCTGAAAGTTGAAGACAGATACATCATCTCTCTGTTAGTAGGACCCCGGAGACCAGAGAGTCACACTGTGGGCAGCCGTTTCATTTTGTTCTTTGTGGTATCCAGCACATTGACTATTGGGTCACTCAGCGAAGATCTTGTTCTGGCGTCGGGTTCAGAGAGAGTCCACCTTTTCACCCTCCAGAAGTTGCTTCTCACATAACCTGGCGTTCATTCATATTATCTCTGTTATCATCAGTTTGGTTTTGGGGGTTTGGTTGTTTTGGGTTTTTTTTTTTTTTTCCCAGAGTTCTCTTTTCTGAAGCCTCTCTTTCCTGCTCCTGTGTAGAGTGTTCTTTTAGGTTGTCCCACTCTTTCTTGGATACCCTGACTTTTCCATTCTTGGCTCGTGCTTTCCTTCTGCTGGAGCTCACCCTCTGTAATTTCCTAAGAAAGCGTGTACGGGTGTCTTTCTGTTCCTCACATGTCTGAAAATGCTTCTGCTCTGTCTTTGTACCTGACAGATTAGCTGGATCTAGAATTCCTACCTGGAGATGCTTTTTTTTTTTTTATTAACATATAATGTATTATTTGCTTCAGGGGTACAGGTCTGTGAATCATCAGTCTTACACAATTCACAGCACTCACCATAGCACATACTCCCCAATGTCCATCACCCAGCCACCCCACCCCTCCCCTGCACTCTACTCCAGCAACCCTCAGTTTGTTTCATGAGATTAAGAGTCTCTTATGGTTTGTCTCCCTCTCTGGTTTTACCTTGTTTCATTTTCCCCTCCCTTCCCTTTTGCTCCTCTGTCTTGTTTCTCCAATTCCTCATATCAGTGAGATCATATGATAATTGTCTTTCTCTAATTAACTTACTTCACTCACCATAATACCCTCTAGTTCCATCCACATCATTGAAAATGGCAAGATTTGGGAGTTTTGATGGCTGCATAATATTCCATTGTATATATATACCAGAGAAGTTTCCCTTCAATAGTTAGGGTATGGAGCTGAGTATCAGGGGCAGACAGGGCTGATAGTTACTCATGTGGCAGCCCAAGGTTTCCACTGTCATACTGGGGTGTGAGGCTTCTCTGCTCTGCACAATAACTCAGGGGCCTACATAGACTCCTCCTGTACTGTAGCGTCCAAGGTCATGGTGGGTAAGTTGAGAGAGAGAGTTCAGAGAAGGCCCACCAGGTCTCAAGCGGCCCAGCCCAGAAGTGAGAGATGGTTCTACTCATGCCTTCTCCATGAAAGCTGGTCAGATGACCCTGTGCAGAAGTCAGGCTCTGGGAAGTGTGGTTTGTGTTTGCAGGAAAGAAAAACCACATCCTCATACTGTTGTTGTTATTGTTGTTGTTGCTTTAAAGATTTTATTTGCTTATTTGTCAGAGAAAGAGCACATGAGCGCGGGGAGCAACAAGCAGAGGGAAAGGGCGAAGCAGACTCCCTATTGAGCAGGGAGCCCAATGCGGGACTTGGTCCCTGAACCCTGGGATCATGACCTGAGCTGAAGCAGACGGTTAATGACTGAGCCACCCAGATGCCCCAGATATCCTCATACTGTTAAAGGCATCATCTTCAAGTAAGCAGTATCTCTGATAAAAGGCCAATACTAGAGTGATTTTTGTTCCTGTGGCTGACCTGTTTTAAACCATCTGGAAACTGTTAGAGTCATCTCTTTATCTTCTTTAGGTTCTATGAGGGTGGGGGCTGTTTCACTAGCTGTGTCACTCCCGTGTCTCTGTAACCAGGCTGGGATTGGTGGAGGCATGCAGGCCTTTGTCTGCCAACCCAGAAACTCAGCAATCAAGATAAATGATATTTTAATGCAATATATTACAAAGTAAAAGGTATTATAAAAAATCCATGCTGAACAAAATGGTAATATCCTTGATGTTATGAAATTTTGCAACGATGTACCTGACTTTGCGACGTCTTCTCTGGGCTTTTCAACCTAACGATACATCTCCTCCTCAAATAAAAGCAAATAAAATTTTTCATCTACTTGTGTAATAATGCCCTCTTTCTAGTTTTTCTCTCCTGTCTTTCTAGAGGTCTTAATTAGACCTGTAACTTCCTGGATCAAGAGTCTCTGTCTTACCTTTTCTCTTAGCTTCTGTTTCCAAAATGTTTAATTTTGGAATTCCCTTGGTTTGTCATCCACTCTGAGTATCAAATTTTTATTCTAAGAATCATGCTTTTAACTTCCAAGCATGCCTTCTCATTCCCCAATTCCTAGAAGCAGTATCTTGTTGAAACTGAGGATACTAGTTAGTAATTTTTGGTTTTCTATTTGCTTTTTGCTTTTACTTTTCTTTGTCCTATGGATTGTAGTAGTATGTGGTTTTCTTTCATTGCCCCTTTTTGTTTATCTGTTTCCCATTTACAGTCTTGCTCTATTTTATGTTGCTGGTCTGGTGATTCTTGGTGGACCGTCTGAAGGTGAGAATGAAGGACAATGGTACAAATGTCTGGAGGCACTTGCTCTGGGACAGGGCTTGCCAGCCAGGAGCTTCCACCTGGTTGTGAGCAGCCTGTGAGCCATCGTGGTGCGGGGAGCTCAGCCCCTAAATACCAGGGTAAGGAGGGCACCCATGTCAACAGCCATGGTTTTCCTTGGGTGATTTATTCCATTTTTTGGAAGAAGGACCCACTGGGTGTTTTTCATCCTCCGACCTTTGATTCTATTGTCCCCACCTCAGCCGTGCCTGTGGGGGAAGTGTCCTTCAGCTGTCACCTCTTGCCCACCCGTTCTAGGCTGTGGGTTGAGGTGCCCTTTGCCCTGTCCACCGGTGACTGTCCTTCCAGAAACGCCTTTAAATCCCTTTCTCACAGAGGGAACCTCTCCCTTTTTCTTCATTTCTGTAATTTCATCTTTTAAGGCCATTTTCCTTGAGGCTCCAGAGGAGAAGGAAATAAAGACATGCACCTCCACTGTCATTCCGAATCATCCTTTTTGTTTCTTACCTGTTTGGAAGATGTGGTCTTTTGGTATTAGCCCTGGGCATTTCAAGCTTAACATGCCCAACGCAGAGCTCTTCCAGCCCCTCTGCTAGCCCCCAGAAGTCTCTGCATCTCCTCAGTCATCCCCACTTCCGGGAACAGCACTAAAATCCATCCCCCTGCTTCAGCTGGAAAACTGAGGCATTGTCTGTCATCCCTCCCTTACCCACCCCCAGTGTCAAGTCCACTTCTCTTGACCTGCTCTATTTGTGTCTCAGATGTGTCCACATCTTCACGCCCCACAACTTCACCCCCACCAGCCTAGACACACTGCCCCCCCACCCCGAGGACTAATCACCCCCCACTGGTCTCCCATGACCACTCTTCCCATGGAGCAGTGGACCTAATAGCCAATTCTCTCTCCTCTCCTCCATGGCCTTTTCGGCAAAATCCAAACCCCTGCCAGGTCCTTCTTCATGAGCTAGCCTCTTCCTGTCCCCTCCCGAGTCTCTGTGTGTCCCAGTGTCCTCTGCCTCTGGGTGCCAGCGGCCTTGTCCTTATCCTGCAGTGTCGCGCAGCACCCTTTCCTTCTCCCTCACTCCACGCTCTGAGTTTATTCCCTCTCACTTCGCTACCCCCACACCATGATTTGCTTTCCTCATGCAAATTTGCTTTCCTCCTTTTCATTTTCTTTACAGCCCTTCTCCCAATACGTGTTTACACATAAATCGTTTATATTATTATGGGTTCGCTCACCAGCTTAGTTTTGGGTGGTGCATGGGACCACTGGTACCCAGAGGGCAGGAGTGTTGCTGGATTTCTTCTCAGGTATGTGCACTTCCCCTGCCCGGTGCCTGGGGCCACAGGTCTCAGCAAACCTGATGGGTGTATGGGGGCAGGTGGCTGTCGCTCAGCATGGTTGAGTCACCACCCAGCAACTGGGTCAGGGGCTTCTGGTTTGTTGTCTTCTCGGGTGGATCTTTCTGACAGCAGACAGTCTTCAAAACCTGACACATTGTCTGTCCCGACACATGGAGGAGAGCCAAGCTGCCTGGCCTGCCCTTCAGGCTTCTCGTGGTCTGGTCCTGGGCTCTTGCTCCAGCTCATGCCTTTTGCCATCCTCTGACCTAGGGACAGCACCGGCCACCCTCTCGTCTCCTGAGCCACCTCTCTGCATTTATTCCGCTTGAGATGACCTTTCTGCCAAACTGGCCTGTCAAAACCTGCCCCTTTTAGGACCATTCAGAGGGTTCTCTCCTCCTGAAGACCTCCCCTCAGGGTCTGTGCACTGCAGGGGTGTGCTCATCCTCTGTGCAGTGTCTGTCTCTGTCTGTATGTCGGGCTCGCTCTCTCTCTCTCTCTCTCTCTCTCTCATATACTCTGGTTGGAGCTCACAGGTCACACTGCGCTGGACTCGGCCTTGGCTGGGAGACCGTGTTTCCCCCACAAAGTTGTGAGATCCAAGAAGCGAGGTTGATTCTAGCTGGCTTGCCCTCTGATAGTGTTGTGGCATACACGGCTCCTCTAGCGCAGATGAGGGAAGTGTGGCAGGTGTTGGCACACGGGGAATCTCGGGGCTGGGACAGGACGGGGGCCCGAGGTGAGGCAGCTAGCTCACCAAGTCCCTGGGTGGGCGTTTTTCTTCAGGTGTGGTGTGGTGGGGGCTGTAGTGGGCAGCAAACCCCAGCTCCCACCCCTCAGCCTCAGCAAGCCACTCTGAGCAGCTGCAGGTGTGCCTACATGAGGAAGAAGGTGATGGAGCCACGTTCATCCTTGTCCAGCCCTGACTCCTGCTGCCTGTCTGACCCTTATACCTTGTACTGCTTATCACCCGACTCAGGAGTGAACCCAAATACCAGCAGCCGCCACCTGAGTCCAGTTGGTCATTCCTAGCTGTCCTGCCCTGCTGAGCCCAGGGGTATGGTCTCCCTCCACAGGATGAGTCACCTGCCTTCTGTGGGTGACACCCTGGGTGGTCACACCCCCTTGGCACTGAGACAAGGCCTCCTAGATGCTGCGTGCCTTCTAGGTAGACCATCACTCCTGGCTCATCCATGTTGGGAAGGAACCATCTCTTACTTCTATCTTCCCGGCCAAAGGAGCCACTGAGGGGCTGCAAAGCAAGGTGGCTGGCACCCGGCACACTTTCCTCTTGCTGAGACACCTGCTCGTGAGAGGACGGGCAGATTGCTCCATAAATGATGAACCTGGAAGGAGTCTGCCAGACTCTTCCTTTGCGGTACTGAGTGCCCCATTCTGAAGGCAATTAGTCTAATTGCTTTTGTTATTTCAGAAAACAAATTAAAGCACCGGAGTGTTTGAAGGCAGAAAAACGCCTGCAATGTATAAGAAACGCTTCAGGAGTGTTTAGTTCAGCTCACAGCCAGCAGGGTCTAAGCAAACGTCCAGAAAGCAGGCTTAAGGGACGCAGAAGGGACAGGGCACTCCAGAGATGGGATCTTCGTGAGATGAGCTGCACGCCTCATGGGAATTGGAGTCAGGGCAAGACTCTTCTCCTGGCCATTTCTGAGTGTCCTCGGCGTCCTGTTGAAGCCTGAGACCTACCCTGGCCTCCTGGCCTCCCTCGCCCTGCCCGCTGGGTCTGTAGAGTCTGTGTCCTCCTGCTCCTTCCTTTCAACACCATACTTGGCCAGGAGCTCCCCTTCTCCCTCCAGCGGCCCTCCTCACAGCCAACCCAGGGGGCTGCTTGAAACACCAGTAACACAAGTGACACGAATGCCATCCTAGTCTGCTACTTCAGCTTTGTGGCTTCCTGTAAACTAACAGACAGCCCTTCCCCCGCAGGGAGCTAGAGAGACAGGTTCCACCTGCAGGCCCAGCCTGCCTGCATGTGGGCCTTAGAAAACCTAGTTTTCTCATGCTTTCGCTGTGTGCTTCATGCCTTTGTCCAAGCAGAGTGTGGTGCACATGTACACGCACAGATACTCTGACCCTAGACTGCTGCCCACTCCTCAGTCTTCTGGCCAGCCCTCCTTGCCTTATGAAGCCTTCCCTGCCATGGTGGGAAGAATTGGATACTTACTTTTTTGTGTGTCCCTAAGCCCAGGACTTCTCTCCCTTTTATGTTCCGTTGTATTCATTTGTCTCTCTGTTGCCCTCACCTGACTGCGAGCAACTTAGAGAGGAAGGGCCTGGCCTTGTTCATTGTATGCTCCTAGCCTGTGGCAGAGGACCTATCACTCAAAGAGAATTCGGTACCTGTTGGATAGATAACTGGATAGATGGGTGCATGGATGGCCACTGAATGGATGAGGAGCCCTGAAGACGGGTGAAGGCTCTTCTACCAAGCAGCCCTTCCACCTGAACTCTGCCCCAAGTCAAGAATGACCCCAGGAAAGAGAGGCAGACTGAGATGGAGTGGTTCAGTCTGAGGCTCTCGTCTTCACCCTGCACCGCCCTTTCCTCTGTGGGAAGTAGCTCGTTCAAAGAGTGGATGAGCAACTTGATGACAGATGCCTTGCCCTGTTTCCTTCGACTCAGAATCCAGTGAGGTCCACAAGTCAGCCTTTTTCCTGCCCCCCTTGGCTAGAACAGGCGCTAACCCCAACCCAGCCTCTTCCTTAGAGGCCAAAGCCTGGTTGGAGTAGGGACAGAAGCCTGGTCTCTTGAAAAGCTAGCCACCCCCTTCTGTGTCCCCATAGGAAGATTCTAGAACACAGAGATATCCATCTATTTAAAGTGTTCCTTGATGATGTGTTGAAAACATAGAGGAGGTGTAGCCAGGAGTTCTGTTCTGTTCTCAGGGCCCACATGGCTCTCAGATCTGGAGCACAGGCCACCTGCACCAGAATTACTGGGAACATTCCTTGAAAATCAGCTTCTGGGGCCCCAGCCCAGTCCTGCTGAATCACAGTCTCTGGGATGGGATCCAGGCTTGGTATTTTAAACTAGCATCCCTGGCGATTCTTAGGCAAGGGAAGGTTTAGACTCATTGCCTGTGAGAGTGCAGAGCTAGCGGGAGAAGAAGTTCAAAGGACCGAAATCCCATTCGTCCTCCTTCCTCTCCAAGCGCCAGCCCAGGGCTCCTGGAAACCCATCCAGCAGGGTGAGTGGCCTCACCCCCTTCCCTTTGATACACTCCTCCTGCCTCCACAGAGACCCAGCCTGCTCGCTGTGTTCTCAAAGCTACCTTGCGTTTTTAACCATCGATGTTATTTACTTGGAAATCTAGTATCCTGGTTAGATTTATGTTAGTCATGCCTGTCTGCATGCCACTTTGTCAGGCTTACCATGAAGTCTCTCTTCTTCCCACCTTCAGCAGACAGCGTCGGCTAATTCAGATTCACGCAGAAGCTGTCACCTTTTCCGGCCTGTTTCTCAGGACCTGCACTGAGGCCGGCTGGAGGTGACCTGCCTCTTGAGCATCTGGGGGGCACCATCATCACCAACCCTGCTGGGCTGGCCCCTGTGCTCCCCTCCGTGAAGTAGGCCAGTAGGTGCGACTCACTGCCCTGTCCCCCAGCAGGGAGGGACTGGTTCTGTGTCATGTGTGCTTGGGAACTCAGACTCTCCACCCTTGCTTGGCTGTCTTTCCTCTCAATGTACCACTGTGGGCTCAGCACCCTGCGGGGGCTTCAAAGAACATGTGGCATGCGGTGTCCCCTCAGGAAGCTTACTCTCTATTTGGGGAAAATGCAACACACAGAAAGTAACAGCGAGTAAATCAAAACAGCAGAGGGGGCAGGGGGGCGGGGGGCTTCCCTACTTGTACGAAATAGTCATATGGCCTCATGAAGCAGCTCAGGAAATCACCGTGGGCCAAGCCAGGTAGGAAGGCTTTCAGAAGAAATCGGCACTTGAGCCTGACTCTGAAGGGTAGGAAGCAGGATGGATGCTTCCCCTGGAGGTCACGAGGTAACCAGCATGGCAAAGGCAGATGCTTGGTCGGGGGTGGGGGAGGCACGGTCAACGTGGCACACCTCTCAGGGACCAGCAGTGAGAGGTCAGTGTGTCCCGCAGGCAAATGATCATTTTTCCCAGCGGAGTGGAAATGCCTAGAGGTATGGTTTGGTTCCCAGGCTATCCAAATTAAGGCAGGTCAAAGAAAGGTTTGATTTAGATTACCAGTTCACTCAGCTCTGTTTTGGAGAAAAGGCATAAAATGTGAGAAAATGGCCTCCTCTTTAACGTAAACTTTGAGAATTTCCCCATCACACTTGGCCATCAGATTAACCTTCTCCCTGGCTCCTGGTCATGGAGTCACCATCCCCAGCCTTCCCACACAGAAGTTTCTCTTCCTCTTTCATGGCTGGTCTGTGCGGGGCTGACCCCGCACTGTGGAGGCTGCTGGCCGGCAGAAGGGTAGGGAGTGTCCCTGGTGCGGGGACATAGCTGTGGAAGGCACCTGCCCCTGCAGGCTCTTCTGCAGATAATCTCTTGTAAAACTAAGACGTGTTTCTTCTCTTCTATGGAAGAGCAACCATCATTGAACAACTTGACCTTTTAAAGCCTGGAGTATTGTTCTGTTTAGGGTATTTGGTGGGGGGATTGGGACTGTCTTTCTCATTTTCTAACCCGAAAAACCTGCATACAGAATCAGCAAAGCAGAATGCCTCCGCTGCTGGAGAAACATTGCTGCCTTTACGTCAGTCCCTTGGGCTCTCCCAGGGCCTCCACCGTTGTACCTGGTGTGAGAAGCACGCGCTCACCACGGAGGCGGGCTCTGTGTGGTGGGGGTTTGTGGGGAGGCACAGGGGTGCAGCTCTAGCTCCCAGAGCAGAGCATCTCAGGAGAACATCTGGAAGGCCTTGGAGTCTCGAGGCCACTGCGATGTGTCCGTGAACACGCGCTGCAGGGACAGTCACTGTCCTGTCTGGGGGAGGTGGGACCTGAATTCAAAGCAATGAACCCACACAGACCTAGTGGAATTTGGGGTGTGTGAAGGCTTGGGGCAGCCCTGCAGCAAGTGGGTGATGTAGGTAAAGAAGTCACCCTTGACTACCCATCCTCACCTACCTTTTCTGCTCCTTTCTAACCTCTTCCTGCCTTCAGGGCCTTAACTCTTTGATAAAGTCAGTCATGTGTGTAGTCATTTGTGTGTCATCATTTGTATTTGTTCTCTCTCTCATCATTTCCTGTCAGGGGAGGGCATCTACCATCTACACCTCAGGGCATATAAAGTCCCAATACCTCCAGATAGGGTAGTTGCACTGTAAGCCTTAATCCTCCTGGTGCTGGAAAGCTCTACCCCCTACGGATGTAAAGATTTTGTACGAGGAAGCTGAGGAGCTAGGACTAGATGAGAGAAGAGAGGAAGCTTTAGGTGACAGACCTCTTCCCCTACTTCGCAGCCCGGGGCCTGAACCATCAGAAAGAAAAGGAAAGCAAGAATGCTAAGGAGGAATGAATGGCCAGTGTTGAGGACTAATTATTCTAACACTTGTTAAAAATGGCAAGGAAGACTTGATTAAGACTATTGCAATAGGGAAGAAAGATGGAACTCAACCCCAAGCCAAGAGGGACAAGAGAGGACTGATTTATAGCCAGCAGGCCACATGAGGGGGAGGGTGGAAGATTGCTAAGGGGAACTTGGTTAGGTATCAAGGGTATGGAAAAAGAGGAGCTTGATTAAATGTCAGGGTGGAGGAAGAGAAGCTTGATAGACTATCAGGAGTAGGGGAGATTCTGGATACACTGGCTTAGTAGGATTCTTTGCTGTGACTGGGCTCAGCAGGCCAAGGCCAAGGCCTTAAGAAAAAGAGAGTTCAAAGGAACTTGACTAAAATTAGGTCACGTCTTTGTCACCAGATGTTCCCATGCTGGAGAGTAACCCAGAAGGCCTAGCACCTTGTGGCTACGGATGCGGGAATGGCTGCTGGCTGTTGTGATTTCTTACAGCTGCCCCATGCATAGGAAATACACTTTAATTTCCAAGGCCTAGAACACAGTTCACGTGGTGGTCCTCAATCAGGCTTTGGAAGCAAGTCAAGACCAGACCCCATGTGATTGTGAGCTCCAGGTCGAGCAAAGCGTCACTGGAGCATGTCTCCCATCCCCTGGGGTCTCAGGACTTTGCCCAGGGACAGCTCAGCAACTAGGTTTCTTGCCAGGTCATCTCCTCTCTCAGGTTACAAAAGGCCCCACTCAGACTGACTCAAACAGTAGGGCAAGCTATTTCCCTGTTCTGTGTGAAGTCCTTGGGTAGGACAGCCCATCGATGATGTCATTGAAGCCCAGGTTCATTTCCCTGCCATCCTCTGCGGGCTGGCTTTGCCCTCTGTCTGGCCTTCTGCGGGGGTCACATGGACACAAAGCAACATCCAGGGAAAGAAGAGACTCTCTCTGCTCCATCTTTCTTCAGTGCCCACAAGACTGCCCCTCACACTCATCTACCAGGGTGGGACATGCACCCCTTTCCAAACCAGTCGCTGACATGGAAGTAGATTTGGGGGTGTCCTTCATCTTTTGGGGGAAAGGGAAGTTATGGGGTCCATGTAGTGCATGGAGTCCCGAGCCACAGCGTGCAGTGTTACAGTTTAGAAGAGAAGTAAGGTGTGTGCTACATCTTGGGGTGAGTGAGAGAGAGAGCCCTGGCCCTAGCAGAGTGCAGAGCTTGGCAGTATTTCTTAGGGAGCCTCCAGGGAAATGGAAGGAAGGGAGTGCCAAGGTCCTAGGCCTTGCCCCTCAAGGGTTTGTGTATGCTTGGCCTGCGAGTGAGCCCCCAGTGAGCCCCTCACCTGGCCGGCTTATTCTTTGAGGTTCCATCTGCCGTTAGAGCCTCACGGGCAGAAGGGGATGTGGTCGAAGCAGATGCCACTGGCTGTTTGCCCCTACGGAGGATGTGGCTGGCCAGGAAGAGCTACGTCTGTGTTTCTGCATGCTCACAGCCCCCTTGTTGGACGATGTCTGTGAATGACTCAGGATGAGGCCAGATGGTTTGTGCAAGTAGATGGCCCACTTGTTGCCTGACATCCTCGTTTCCTTCTCACACGGTGGCTGGCAGAGGGGCTTACACTCTTGGCGGGCTCTTCATCGAAGCCCGCACAAGGCCTGGAGCTTGTCTCATCAGAGCTTGGAGCTGGAGGCTTCTGAAGTATGGTTATGGGAATGTGTGATTATTTTCTTATTTGAACATCCTAGGTCACTTGATCTCTTCTTTTTAAATATGTTGGAGGGCAGTGGAGATCCCAAATGAAGAAAATTCATGAGATTTGTTACACAGATTGATCCAATGGCATAAGTCATCTAAATAGTATAAAATGCCTAGATATGAATAGCTTAACAGCAAATAGGGTTGAGCACCCAACCTCTCTCCAAGGGCCCTGGTGCAAAATCCGTGAACCCCCAGGCTTGTGTGCTCAGGAGCCAGCAGGCTACACAGCCAGTAGCTGTAATAGAATCTTTCCAGAAATTTGGAGTATTTTTGGTTTAGTGGGAAGAGAGTCAAATCTGCATTTGTCCCAAGATGTCTCAAGGACAGATTTGCAGCAATAGACCTCGGTGAGCTAAAACTGGGTGATTACACTGTGACGTTGGGATAAGGAACAGGGAAATTGTAAATGCCCCAGTAAACTACTTAGGAATCGAATTAAGTCCCTTGCAAGAGACCAAACTGCTGAGAATGTGAGAATCACCTCGTTGTTCCCGAAGAACCACTTCTGGAGGTAATCAGTCTGTTATGACAGGGGAGGATGGATGGCAGGTCCCAATATTGAGACACGGGATTGAAACCCGCACTGGTTATGGCATTTTCCCTTTAGATTGGAAATTTTAATAGCAGAGCAGTGTCGACAGATGGAATTTGAGTAAGTGATTTGTGCAAGTAGTCCGCAATTCACACGAGGGTTTTGTTTCCGGCAGTCTGACGTCTGTCGTCATGCCGTTGTTTGGACCTTTGAAAACTAAAATGCATTTTCTCCCCACAGGCATATTCCCTGGAATGTGGGTTGATTTCTAGACGAATCTCCAAAACTTTCTTTAACCCTTAATGTAGTTAAAATTACACATGTGCATAATATCAGAAAACTCAGCGTTGTAAGTAAAACAGTAAAATTGAAGAGGAAATTGGGGGTTTTTTCCCTGGGTTAGTGAAGGAAAGTGAGAAGCAAACCTCCTATAGCATGCAAGATTGTGAGGGGTTTGAGCCTGTAGTTGGGGTCAAGCCCATATTTGTCAGATGAAGAAACTTAGATTCAGAGAGGAGCAGGGTTTGCCTAAGGTCACACAGCCAGCCAAGTGATTAGAACTGCGGGCCTGCCCTGACCTAATGAATAACACCTGTGAGAAGTTTCCAGAGAAACTACCAGATAACATTCAGGGTCTTTTTTTTTTTTTTTTTTAAAGATTTTAATTATTTATTTGACAGACAGAGATCACAAGTAGGCAGAGAGCCCGATGTGGGGCTCGATCCCAGGACCCTGGGATCATGACCCGAGCCGAAGGCAGAGGCTTAACCCACTAAGCCACCCAGGCGCCCCAACATTTAGGGTCTTTAAAGTTGTGTTGGGCTCTAGTGGATGTCTTTTTTTCCCTGCTTCACTATAAATGTATCCTATTCCTTCATTTTGGTGATGGGACGTAGCACTACTATTAGGCTTCCCTGGGAATAGATCCCAGGAGCTCACAGACAGAATGGAAAGAGAAGAAATGTGTGTTCCTGTGAAAAGCAACAGCAAGATGACCCTGAACAGGAACAGCAAGAGACCAGGGCCTGAGACTGGAGGAGACTGGTCTCCCCAAGGAGGAGGGGAGTATCACCTCCAGGGCCAACCTAGGGCCCACGCCTCTCCTCAGCAGGCTGCATGTCTGCCCCACATAGCTTTGTTGCTGCCCTTGTTGGAAAGAGCAGGGTGGCATGGGGGATCCATGTGTCTGTGATGGGGAGCAGGAAGGTGTCACATGAGTCCCTGACAAAGGAAAGGGAACATGGTCGTCCAGAAACATACTTCACTAGTCAAGGGTATGTAACCCAGAGCACACTGAAGCTAAAACAAGAAATAAAAAGCATAGCATTTCATGTCGCCAAACCTAAGCTGGACTTCATTGGACCACAGCCTATGCATGACCTCCCCATGCCCTCGGTCCTAGAGGCAGCCTTCGATGCCAGGAGCCCACATGTCTCTTTCCTCTCCTTTGTGGCCCATTGCCTCAGACAACACGCTGCTTGAGGACAAGTCCTGTTTTGTCTTGGATTCTCTACAGTCCCCACAAGCAATGTTTGATAATCCATTGATTGGACTGACTCATGTTTATGGTAGATTTCTGAGAACAAAACAATGTTTTTAAAATTTGTACTTGAAATCTGGGTAAAGATTTCTTTACAGTCTAGGATTTAAAGGCCTAACCCTAATCACATTTGGTTGCTCCAACTATTGAGTGACTCCTCTGGTAATAACCCCACCTGCGGTCCCTGGGGGAAGCTGTTGCTGCCAGGTGGCCTCCCTCCCCACCCCTTCCCTGGATCCAGAGCTATGGGAAAGCCTCTAGCCCAGCTGGTGGGTTTGCCTTGCTCCTTGTTTTTGGCTTCAGAATAAGTATATGTGCCCTTTGTGCCTCTCAGGCTGAGGAATCAGGAAAAAATAGTGAAATCCCCTCAATTTCTGGAAGTCTGTTGGATGAAAGGCCCCGAGAGTCAGCCCTATGCACCAGTCCCTTGGAGGCAGTTGGGGGGTCCATAGAGAAAGGAGGAGGTAACAGTGTACCTCTTCTGAGAAAGGCAGAGATTGGAGCAATCTGCCAGCACCAGCCCAATGTTGCAGGCCACAGGAGCTGGGATGTCTCATTTTCCTTGTGTTTCTCCTACCCCTTCTAGAATGTGGCAGTGTGGGAACCTATCCTCCACCCTCTGCTGGTCTGACACTCCATTCGGATGTTTCATGTCCCTCCCAGGAAGCCAACCAAGGCCTAAGTGCATAGCAGGGCCTTCAGGAACAACTTGCTGAAATCAGAGATTTCAAAGCATTTGACTTCTCCTTGCCCAGCCTCCTCCTCATGTTTAATGATAATACTCCTACTGATAACACCAGTAGTACCAGCCCCTTCTGTCTGTGAGCACGCTCATTGGCCAGCAGTTGCCAGTCATCTCGGGGCACATCCCTGAGGACTGGTCGTCCCCATTTTAGAGCTGGGGCACAGACTTGGGGACAAATGTCATGCCAACATGGAGAGGCTAGGATTCCAATCCCAGGGTACCTCTTTGGAGTTCCCATCAAGGGGAGCCCTTCTCTCTTCATGAAACATGTCAGATGGGGCCCTGCCATGGCCAGTTCCCAAACTCACTGCAAACTGGGGTAGAGACAGAACAGAAACGGGAGTGTGGCTGTTTATACCTGACAAGGTTGGGTGGTGGCCTGCAGGTTTTCTCCCCGGGGGTACCGGTTCACATTGTAAAACCCAAGGCAGATACCTCAAGGTTTCCATTACTATTTTCTTAAGGACAAAAATCATTCTTTTTTATTTATACATAAATAACTGTTTTCTTGAGCAGGCCCAAAGAAATGAAACACAGATGGCGATAATGTTGAAAATGTTTACCTATTTCCTCTCTGAGGACATCAGATTAGCCCTTTCTGTGGGCGGAATGTGTAATCTGCTGGAAGACAATATCATCCTTTTGATCTTGCAATACATTTTTCATATCTTTGCCGCAAAAGCTGATGATTATCGTGACATTTTTAAACAATGACTGTTCGCTGTGCAGAATGGGAAGGGAAAGCTCAGCTGAACGTATAGATAGATGGATGCGAGTCGAAGTCCAGACGGGCGGAATGAATTTTCCCGGGGTTTCTTTTGCGCAGCAACATTGGCATTAACCCCTTCATCCCGTCGCATGCACTAATTGGAATGTAATGCTCAGGCATATGAATTGGCCTCTTCTTAACAGCCATGAGGGGACCATTGATTAATGGCCTCATCCACTCTTCCCAAGGTCCCTGTGTCCCCTTTTCTTCAGGAAGTTAAAAATCCTTGATTAAATGGCAGAAGCGGATTGAATGGGGGTCGTGTGTGAGGAAGGGCTTTTATGAACCATGTGGGGCAATGCAGACTTGGGCTGCTGCTCACTGCTTTGTAGACAGAGCCCTTCAGAGCAGGCGGTGCGGGCAGCCGTGGAGCGCCTGCTTGGCCCTGCAGCCCTGGGCTTGCTGACGTGGAAACCGACATTCCTGAAAGGCTCCCTCTCTCTGCTGCTCATCTGTCTTCAGGGCTCTACGGCATTTCAAAGGCACGGCATTGGAAAAAGGAGAGACCCAACAGAAGTGGAAAGGACACAGATTTCAAATGTTTTCTGTTCCATTTTGCTCCAGAGAATTGTGTTTGTGTGGAGAACGAGGTGACTATCTCTGTGAACCAGGTGCACCCATCTGCGTGCCCCAGGGAGCCTGTGGTGTCCAGCCCC
Source organism: Mustela erminea (assembly GCF_009829155.1). NCBI lineage: Eukaryota > Metazoa > Chordata > Mammalia > Carnivora > Mustelidae > Mustela > Mustela erminea. Next base: position 93,010,774 of record NC_045616.1, read on the forward strand.
ATTGCTGGGGTCCACCAAATGCCAGGCCAGGTCACAGCCATGTGAGGGCTGGAAGCAACCAAAAACGGAAGGGTTAAAGTTGCCCATGCTGTTTGCTGTTTGCTGTTTGCAGCTCTGTGGCAAGCTAGCATACTGTCCTGGGTACAGCTAGACCATCTTGCAGCAGAGTCAGAATCCCCTGCAGCCACAGGGAGGGAAGAGATAAATCATGAATGAGCTTGAAATTATATTTCCTTCTCTTAGCTCTGTTTTTTCTTTCTTCCTTCCTTTTTTTTTCTCTCTCTCTTTTTGTTCCATCTTTACCTCCCCACCTTGGGGAGGTGTTACAGAAAATTGTAGGTTGTAAATTCCACCCAGTGCATTTAGCTGGAGCCTTGCTAAGGGTCTGTGGAATGGAATCTCCCCAGTCATATTTCATGAGACCCGTCAGCAAGTTCGTGCAATGCACAGAGATCTGAAGGGCGAGAACAGGAGGTCACCAGGGTGGCCAAGGGCCAGAGGTGGCAAGAGTGTGGTCATCTAGGGGATGGGGCACTCTCGCACCCCCGTGAGCAGACTAGTGCGGGTGGGTGCCCCAGGGGCATCTCGACTTAGAGCCTCTCGTGTCTCTGGTTGGACACAGTGGGGCCTTGTTTCCATGCTGGCCGAAGCTACTGGGAGGCAGATCTCAGGCTTACATGGCTCGTTGTGTTGGGGGTGTCTTTGTTTATTTTTTTAAAGCGGAACTTTGGGTGATGTTGTTCCTTGAGCGTTGACAGGCCTTTCCAGGGAAATAAAAAGGAAAGCTTCCTACTCTGGTGTCCTGACCCCAAGTGTTAATGACTGCTGAGTATTATCAGGCCTGAGCAGGGGATGGCAGTACACACGTGGCCTTTTGAGGGTGACCCAAACTCCCTCCCTGCTCAGGGAGTGGGACTAGGCTCAGCTTTTCGCTGAGTGGGACCTCCCTGCCAAGGAGCCCTTGTCCCCCGACCCTGGGCTCCACAGGCCCCAGGTCAGGAGTCTGTTTCCTCATTCCTCATCACCATGTTCGGCCTTTGCCTGTTCACTTCTTCCCCAAGACCTTGAATACCACCTGCTGTGGAAGCCTCAAGCGTGGTTTTTCCCTGACATAAAGCTTCCCCTTAGATGAACCTCCCATCTCCCCTGTAGACTGTTCCATCTTACAGGCCTCCTTCACAGACCCTCCGCCCTCAGCCTCTGCTGGTGAAGTCTGCATGCCTGACCCTTTCTGAAAGGCCACACTTATTTGGAAAGGCAATCAATATAGGTTAAGAAATATAATCAGTAAGATACATGTACATACATGTTTTAAAAACAGATTTCTTTCATCTTCTGCCCTGTTAGCAATGGGTGCCACAGTGTATCACCTTCAACCACAGCTCACCACGTCTGACCTCATCCCATTTATTCTTCTGGGTTAAGCATTTCCTGCCTCATATTTTCTTGGGAAACAAAAATACCTCTCAAGATAGTATGTCTTGGCCTTTTGTTCTGTAATATTCTCTGGGGCCAGTTTCTTCCACCAGCTGGAATACCTTGGGGACAAATCCGACTGTTAGGTGACTTGGCGTCCTGGCCCCGGGCACATTGCTTGGCATACAACAGCCCTTTTTAAAAATTTTTTTTAATTTATTTTAAATTTAAAAAAATTTTTTTAATTTTTTAAAATTTATTTTATTTATTTTTTTTAATTTATTTTCAGCATAACAGTATTCATTATTTTTGCACCACACCCAGTGCTCCATACAATCCGTGCCCTCTCTAATATCCACCACCTGGTTCCTCCAACCTCCCACCCCCCACCCCTTCAAACCCCTCAGATTGTTTTTCAGAGTCCTTAGTATGTCTGCCATTTTAATATGATGAGTTTATTCTCTTTCCTGTAGCGGGAAAATGAGGAAGGCCCAAGGTGAGGAGCCTGTGAAGGTCAAGGAATTAACAGAGGGGAGGCCAGACATGGGGGTTGCTGAAGATTCCCTGGGCACCTTTCTCTCTCCCCTCCCCCCAACCATGCTGGAAGCTGCTCAAAGCTCAAGGCAGGGCTTGTCCCTTGATCATCTCCGTACCTTTCCGTCCACCGCCCCCCACCCTTCTGGGTTGGAGCCTACCACTGGTTCAGCTAACCAACTCATGGTGAGGGAGGGCTGTTGTATGCCAAGCACTGTGCCCAGGGCCAGGACGCCAAATCACCTAACAGTCGGATTTGCCCCCAAGGTATTCCAGCTGGTGGAAGAAACTGGCCCCAGAGAATATTACAGAACAAAAGGCCATGAGGAGAGTCCAATGATAGGACAGTGCATGGGGACAGTGTGTCTCAGGGTCTCGGCCTATGCGGGCTCAGGCCAGCTGCTGAGGGGTCCTCACTGAGCACAGCCTTGGCGCCCCAGCTGGAGCCGGGCCGCTGCCATGTGGGCTTCCTAACCATCAATCCCAGGGCCGAGGTGCAAAGAGCTGCTCAGAGCACAACGTGGCAGCCGTCTTGCTGGGGCCTCTCTGTGTCATTCCACAGTGAGAGACATACAGTCCAGCTTTGGGGGCAGAGAGATTTTACTTGCTTGACAAATGGTCTGTTTGTCCAGGCAGGCGTCTGCCATCCATATGAGCTTCTTCTGAACCCCAGGGCTGATGGCTGCAGGCTGTGGTTCAGCACTGAGGCTGGCCTCGCTGAGCTGCGTGTGGGGGAAGGGCTTCTTGCTCAGCGCACACTTATCATTAAGGAGGAAAAAGAAAATCCAGCACCCTTTCCGATAGAGCATGCCCAGGACTGCCTTGCCAAGTTCCATTTTTAAAAGCTCTGCAAGTTTACTTAGATGTATGCATTTTTGCTTTGTAATCAGATTTTTGCCAAACTGATATATCATTATATCTTTCTTTTTACAATATATGCTTTATTGCAAAACTAATTTCAACAAAGTGGTGCAGTTGCAGTGTAATTTTTATGTCTTTGTTGTTGTTGGTGTTGTTTTTTTTTTCTCTCTCTCTCTCTCTTTTGGTTGCTAGGGTACCAAACACTTCCGAGAAAGTAGCTTGATAGTATCTGTAATATGGTGGTTTTCTGGATAAGAGATTGCATTATTCCCCATGTAATATATTTGGGCAGAGTATATCCATCATGGCTCGGCTAGATAAATAAATTAAAACTCGCTGATTGGAGAAGAAATGTGATATTTCTATTATTGAGAATGGTTCGTGCTTCTCCTCTGACAGCCACTGTGCTGCTGGTGCACTTCGTGCTGACCCAGCTTTGGCATTTCCACTTCAGATGGAAATGCTGCAGTGGCTCTCGGGGCTGTGGGCACCCTCTCTGCAGCCGGCCAGCAGCCACAGTGCCCCCAAGTCAGCAGCACCTCATCCCAGTAGCTTGTCCTCATTACCCAGGACATAGCTGCCAGCCCCTGCTGGGCACTCACAATGTGCTCCACATGTTGGCCCCACTAGGGGTGCTCCCTGGGGGTGTGCTGGGCTTCTCTCCCGCCCCTTCCTCAACTTGGTGGCATGGGCTGGGCAAGAGTCAGGGCCAGCCCTCGAGGCTGACATAGGTCAGGCATGCATCCCCTGCTGTCAGGTCTGGGCCTAGGAGGCTTGTCTTGAGACAGCCAAGAAGGGTGGGAGTTTTTTCTTCTCTGTGAGGCTTCTCACAGGGTGCTGCACCTTGGGGTAGGTCCCAGCGCCTAGGAGGGCATTCAAGGCTCCATCTGGTCTCCGCACAAAAACTTGGAAAGCTATGGAACAGTCCGTGCACACTCACAATATTGTCATACAGAGGCAACAGGGATGGCAAGTGATGGTAGGAGACCACACACTTCAGGACAAGGTGGCACTGACTGGTCTCATCCCACTCCAGCCCCTCCCTCCCATGGGTAGGGTCCTGCAAGGGAGAGAAAGAGTCACATGTCCTCCTCTGCCTTCTCACAGCCTGTGCTGTCAGTGGACATGGAAGGAGAGGAACATGGGGGACACAGGGTAGCACACTGAGCTGACGCCTTGGCCTGGACCTAGATCCGTTCTCATTCATCAGTTCATTCATTCATGTGTGAGCACATCTGTGCTTCAGTTACTGTCCCTGGCACTGCTGTGCTTCCAAGCTGACAAGGCACATCACGGTCTCTCTGTGCCTCGGCTGCACCGTGGGTTTGCTGGGAGGCTAGGACAATGAGTGGAACTTAGTGTGGAGTTAGCCCACAGTGAAGAAGGATGTTGCCACTGCCACATCTGTGGTGTTTAGAGGAGGTCCTAGGACAGCAGAGCATCTGGTGTGTGAGAACCACTAGTACCTACCCTCCCCACTCTCCACCCAGTTGCCTGGAACTGTCCATCAGTTCCAACGAAAGACGATTCATCCCTTCCCTCTGTGGCAGAAGGACTCAGAGGGCTCAGAGTGCCAAAACATTTTCTTCCTTCCCTCTTGGAAAAGTCCCTTTTGGAATTCTTTCTGGGATGGACTCCCAAAACTAATTATGTCAAGGTCTATTAAAACAAAGTAGATAAATCCCTCCTCAAACCAGCTGCAAAGGTCCCTAGAATTGTGAGCAGTTCTTATGAAAGTTAATGTAACGCTTTCTCTAGGCTATTTACCATTCAGGACACACTCAGTTAAGTTGATGGATTCTAGGATCAGGCTGCCTGGGTTCAAATCCCGACTCTGCTGCTTTCAGTCTACATGACCTTGGGCTAATTGCTTAACCTCTCTGTGCCTCTATTCCCTCATGTGTAAAACACACCTAATAAGGGTACATACCTCATAAGGTAGCTGCAAGGATTACGTGAGTTAATACGCACAAGTCTCTTGGAACAGTGCCCGGCACTGGTGAACTCTGGGTGTGTTAGCCGTTGTCATTTAGTGTCTTAGGAGGGATTTCCACTTAAATGAGAAACCTCTATAGACATTGCCTGCCCAGAAATCTCTTAGCTCAGGAAAATTTCCCCAGCTGTGGATCCCGCTAAGTACTCCTGTGTTGTTTTCCTCTCATTGCTCAGTGCGACGCAAATGCATTTGCTGTCTTTTAAAAATTCAATTCTTTAGTTTGGTACTTGAGAGATGGGAGCAAAGGATGATACCACAAGAGCAGTCTGGATCTTCTTGGACAAGCTGCTTCCCAGGCAATCGGCCAGGTGGGAGTGGCACTCGGCAGCGCGCCTGCAGGTGCATGTCGAGGAGGCTCCAGGCCAAGCCACCCTCCCATGGACCACCATCATCTCTGGCTCTCTGCAGCCTCGGTGTGCAGAGGCGATGGCCTCACAGCTCCTGTGGCTCCTGGAGCCCAGGTCCTGATCCTGGCTCATGGTCCCAGGGCTCTGCCTGCTCGCCAGCTATGTGGGGGCAAAGATCCCGGTTATATGCCAGGATCCCAGGAGGGCAGATAGGAGAAGGGTCTGGCACCTGCAACAAGTGCCTCCTTTGACTTCCATGGTCACCAGTCACTCCTCCTCAAAGTCCGGGGGCTCCATCCTCTGTGCTCCTGCAGCCTGGCCCTGGAGCCCACAGCAGCCACAGGCACTCAGCTGGCTTCACTCCCCAGCCAGGTGCAGGCTCCTGGAGGAAGAAGTGTGGGCACTCTCACATGTGCACCTGCACCTCCCCCTGACACAGGGAAAGTTAGGCAGCAGGCAGACAGCAGGACAGATGCGTTTTCATCTCTTGGGCTCTGGCCACCTTGGTGTTGGTAGCTCTTAGTGATCCCAGTGTTCTCTTTGCTTGATAAAGAGTCACAGTAATTTCATTGCCAGAAAAATGTTCTGCCTGACTCTGACAGTTCATCTTCCTTCTGAATTACCCCAGAGGCCTTGGAGAACTCTCTTCCCTCCTGGGTCTTTTTGTTGCCTGTAAAACAAGACTGCCCTGTGCCCGGCACCATGCTTTCAGGTCAGAGGGGTGGTGGGGAGGCTGTCGGCTCTCTCCACGGGTGTGTTTGTGGCTGTGTTTCAGCCCTGGTGATCTTGTGCTGCTGTTGACATTCTCACGCTTGCCCTTTGTATCCAGTAGCCCCTGAAAATATTTCTTGATGGGAATGGAACCATGGGCCATTAACCAGTGCAGGTAGACCTTATCACATTCCTTACCTGCCCAGATCAGTTCACTCTGCCCTCCAGGGACTTGGCAAAGCTGGGGAAGGACTTCCTTTTTCATGCACTCTCTCTTGCCTTCCTAGGTCCCCTCCCTCCCTTACCTCCTCCTCCCAACATTCTTCTTCCTGCCCCCCCCCCCACCTTTCTTGCCTATCTCTCCCTTCCTCCCCTGTTCTGCCACTTTTTCCTTCCACTCATCCCATGCCTTCCCTGGGGCATGAAGAACCAGGCCACCTAGGAGTACCTGGAGCCAAGGTCTTGTCCAGCATGCACTCAGGGCAGGCACGGTGGACCCCTCTTTTGGTTGGTCTGCAGCCCTTCTGCCCTCCTCTGTGAATGTCCCAGCCCCGTGATGGATGTGATCTGAAAAGGTGCTGGTACGCTCCTTCATCAGGTCAGCTACTTGAGGCACCGAGATGACAGGTGTGATGTTTTCCTGGGGATGCTGAACTGGGAGAAGCACCATCTCCCGTCTTAATGGAGCTAATGGCATCCCGCTCAGGACAGCTGCACTTACATCTGGTGTTAAACCACCGTTATTTAAACTTTATGATGCAAGAGGCTGCCAGCTCGTCCACTTGCAGCATATAAATGATGTCCGTTGCTTGTGCACTTTTTTTAACCCTGATTCCCTTGAATTATGAAAGACTGACAAGACTGGTGATGGTTCCTGGGGCTCCCTGGGATCCCTGAGCTGTGAGCATGCTGAGGGGCCTCTGCTCAGGAGTGTGCACCTGGGGAAGAGGGGGCGGCAGAGGTGAAGCCCAGAGCTCCCTGTACTATGATGGCACCATTCCGGCAGAGCCCCCGGCTCTTACGGCCCCGTCCCATGGGCTCAGTATAGTCGCCCTCAGGTGACCGCCTCTGCTGCTGCCTCTTGGGGGGATCCAGATTGTGTGCCATGAAGACCATGGATCCTGTAGCTGACCTACTTGGAAGAGCTTCCCCTGATAGAGAGTGGCTTGGTGGTTGTAGTTTTGCATCCTGGATTTTTTCCCCAGGGTGAAGAAACAGAGGAAAGGCTGTTGTTTGCATTCAGTGACAAAATTGAGCAAGGCTTTAAGCAGAAAGAGCTCTTCTTTCAAAGGGCACTGGTAGGTGGGGGTTCCAAAGCCACTGGCATGGCAGCCATCAAACTGAGTAAAACCTTCCCATGACCTACACCCAGCCACGGGAGCCTGGATGGTAACTGAAGCTGGACACCTGACTACATCGTGTCCCCAGGAAAGGCAGAGTAGAACCCTAAGAGTAGAGGGCCCATGGGTTGATCGCTATGGATCCCTTCACTGGTGTTGAAATCCAATTTACCCACCATTTTCTTTTCCTTGATTTGCATCTATTTGCCAAGACTTAAAAGACATGCTGGCAAAGTGAATTGCACAGTGACTTTTCCGGGAGGGGACGAAATGAGTGACATGAGGGGATGAAAAGAGTGTAGCCAGTGGGTAAATCAACCAGCTCAGAAAGCAATGTGGGGATGATTCATGTGGACCTTGACATGGGGGTCGGGGGGTGTGCCCCTCACCCCAGATGCCACCCTGGGGTGGGTGTTTGTGGAAGGGTCTCTCCTGACCTCATCCTTTCCAAACTGTTTCCCACGTTTGCTCACTCTTGGTTACTTGATGGGGTTACGAAACTCCAAGCTCCCATCTTCTGACCCCACAGTCCTAAATGAGCCCTAAAACCGGCCTAAGGACAAAGCCTACAACTCATTACTGTAAAGAAGGCCACGTGGCCTAGGCTATATGGCAGTGTGTTCGCATGGCTTTGCTGCCTTCTTCTGACTCAGAAGGCTTCGCAGAGTGCCTGATTACATAAGGCTCTGCCAGCTGTGGGGATGCCCCAAACAAAGCCTCACTCTGCTGAGGCTGTTAGGGGCCCGGTAAGTGCTGACCGTCCAGCTGGCAGGGCTGGTCTCCAGTGAAGCGCTGAAGCAGGGGAGAGCAAAGGCACAGCCGCCTTGCCCTGCAGGACTGCCATGGGCTCGGGAGAGGTGAAGCCTTGGGTACATGCGCCTGGACAATCGGAGGAGCCGGCTGTCCGCAGATGCCCCCCTTCCCTTCTCAAGACTTGTCTCTATGCCTGGAGGCTACCACTAACCTGTAAATGCTATCTGGAAGGGAAAACCCATTAAACCATTGTCAGAATTGCCTCCCCAGTTTAGATGAGCTTGATCGGCCGTTCAACATCTGGGTGTGAATTAGTCCATCAATTACCTGAAACAGTGGTGGCAGCCATGGTTTAAAAAGAGTTCTCTGTGAGAACATGAATGTAAATCCCCATCTTACCAGCTTTAGTGGATGGTAGGCTGTGTCAGACTCTTGAGGAGTTTGTTCCAGAGAGATGGCATCCAGAGCCGCCCCCCACCCCAGGACCCCAAGTCCTCACAGGAGGTCGGACCACCCAGTGGGGAAACCTTAGGAGTTGTCCACAGTCCCTCTCAGTCTCAGTGTCTGCTGCGGAAGCAGGGGTGTTCACGGTCATGGGAGATTTGATGCAGAAGCGGCCCTTCTCTTGTGTGTGTCCCCCCGGAGCAGGGAGGACCTGGCATGTACCCTGTGTGCTGTGAGGCCAAGCCCTGTGCTTGTGCTTGTGCTGAGCACAAGCCCTATGGGGATCCGCACAACACCTGAGGGGCCAGCTGCCCATGGCCATCTATACACCTGCACTCCGCAGCCACACCAGATGGGACGGGTGCTGGGCCCACATGCCCTCCCAGATCACCGCAGAAGGTTGCTGGGCCTGCGGCCAATGGAGAGTGCAAAGAAAAGGCATGAACCACAGCCCCAGCACTGTCACCAGAAACCATCCAGCGGGGCGGCCTCGGGAAGCGGGGAGAGGGGAGCAGGGCAGAGACAGGCATACGGCTTGGGCAGGGGCAGATCTGTGCAGGCTGCTCTTCCCACTGCTCCCCGACCGTGCAAGTGTCTCCTCGACATCTCAGGAGTGAGCACAAACCACACACAGCTACTTCCGTGCTAATGTAGGACACGTATTGTGCTTGCACACGCCAACAAGGGGTGGAAACAATTTCCTTATTGAAGCAATTTGAGATAAAAATCTTGCCATCTGTTCCTAGAAAGAAAGAGTTCTGTTGAAAAATTAGGAAGTTTTTACCAGAATAGCAGGATTAGGTAGCTCACACTGAAGTGGTATTTTCAAATTGATAGTCCTGAGGCACCTGGATGGCTCCCTCGGTTAAGCGTCTGCCTTCGGCTCAGGTCATGATCCCAGAGTCGTGGGATTCAGGCTTTTTGCTCGGTGGGGGTCTACTTCTGCCTCTCCCTCTGAGCTCTCTCTCACTCTCAAGTAAATAAATAAAATCTTTTTTAAATTTTCTTAAAAAATAAAAGTCACGGTCCTATGCTCCTTGTGATTCCTGGTGTGTTTCTGTGAGCTGTGTTTTCTGAGCTCCGGGAATCTGAGCCTGGATCTTGCCGAGCGCATTGGCCTTGCCCCTGTGCTAGCCAGGATGCTGTTCTGGAGCATCAGGTTTGGAAATTTCTGGGAGATGCAATATACACCACTGTGATGCATCGAGAGAAGGTCTACCGTGAGAAAAGGCAGAGTAGCCCAGTGGCTGGGAGCCCCCTCCTCGGGTACAAGGTGGCCCTGTATAGCCTCCACAAGTCCTTCCCTCACTTTGCACCTCGCCTTCCCTAGCCATCACATGGGCCACTAATGACACCGACCTCAAAGATAAGGCTTGTCACATGTATGCCTAGCATGCATGTCCTCTCATATCTTGGCCATCACCACTCTTCCTGCAAGGTCTGCCCTGGCCCTGCTCTGCTGGTGCCCACAGGGCCCGCTGTGACCCCACAGCATGGGCAGCAGAGCCCAGAAAGAACAGTCTCATTTGGGTCATAAAACATTAAAAAGAAATGGCACTTTTGTCATAGGAACCCTCTTTGCTCTCACCCTTCTGTGAGCCCCTTGATCATGCCAGTCCCAAGGCTCTAGACCTCAGCTTTCCATCTCCTGCCTCTGGACCCTCGTCTGCTGCTCCAGAGCCAAACCCCTGGTGGTCTGTGCTCATGAGGACCTAGGGACAGGAAGGAGACAAAATGTGCTGGGCCACAAAGTTAGGACAAGGGCCAGGCCTGGCCCCTAGAGGGAGGACTCCGTAGTGAGAACCATGGTGGGCTGGGCAGCAAGAAGGCTGCTTGGGACACGACCACCTCCAGGACTGCCACCTGCAGAGGGCCATGGGAGAGAGGAGGCCCCACGTGGAGTTTCAGGGTCAGACCCTCCTGATATGGGGAAGCAGGGCGGGAATAGGAATCCTTTAGAAGAAAGGAACAAACTTAGAACGAGAGGGATGTAGGTCTGGGGCTGGGACACACAAATGCCAATAGGTTCTGGAACAGGAGAGGCTGCAGAGTCTGCTGCAGGTGGCCTGTGGATGAGAAACCTGGGACTCAGGTTTCTCTGGGGACCCCTGGAATTGGGGTGGGTAGGAGGAGAGTCTCCTCGGGAGAAATGAAGGTCATGACTGTTAGCATTTTTATGCCTTACAATCAATCACTCGGGAAAATTGCTAGCCCTTGAGTTTATAAACTTGTAGTATCCATTAAAGAGAACTGCCAGGGGACACATGGTTTGCCTAGAACAGCACCCAGCCTGCCATCTGCTCCCACATGTAAATTATTTGTGTTTTATAACCTTTCATGGAAGTTGTTTAAAGAGGGTTGTCTTTTTTTACCCCTTCAAAACTCAAGCATAAATTCAAAGCTCAGTTAAATAATCCCCTCAAGTTTCCCTCTGTTTAAATACAATTTTTTTCCACAGCTCTGGCAGGCACCCACGCCAGCCGGGGGCCTGGGATGGCCTGTATACTCAAGGGGAAGAAAGCCTGACCTGAAGCGCATTATGGTCTGCATTTGGAAGGATCTGGGGGCCCCAGCCGGTGTCTGAGAGATTTCCCTAGGTTAGAGTGGTGGGGGGGTGGAGACTGGCCTATGCATTTTATCCCCAGGAGTCCCTGGACAGAAGGGCCTGGCTAAGGTGTCAGGACAGGCGACAGCCCAGCTGCAGGTAACAGGGACAAGGCTGGACCTGCACTCCATGGCCTATGCTTCTCCAGGTAGTGATCTAATGGCACGTGCATGTCACATAGGTGGTCATCCCTACGGGACGGCCCTCCCCCAGCAAGTCCTCACTGCTGGCAGCTGCTCCTCCCCCTCTCTGGTGCTCCCTGTGCCAGAAGGAAACAGTCTTGCTCTTTAACTTGGATGTGGGGACCAAATGGGATGAGAGCCAGGTCTGGATTGCTGTGCCTTCAGTCTAGGCTGTTTGAGAGGAGCTCAGGGTTGGGGCCGAGCCTTTGTTTGCTCACTTTCTGGACCCAGATCTGGGCTGCCCCTCCTCCTCTGCAGCTGTGCACGAAGGTCCATGGTCACAGTGGCAGACAGTGGAGGTGAGACAGAGATGGAGGCAGTCGGGCATCATGCCCTCCTCCCTGGGGCCCGGAAACAGAGGCTGGGGAGGAAGAGGCCATGGGCTCAGTGGAATTAGGTAAGGGGCTACTTGAAACCTCATATGGAGACAACCCACCCCATGCCCTGCAGAAGTTCCTTCATCCCTGCCTAGGCCCAAGAACTCATAGGCTGTATAGAGGGAAGCCAGGGCCTAGGAGCTCTAGCTGGCTGATGGCTGGCCAGGGCCAACATAGGGCAGCAGCAGGGGGCAGAGGATGGACTAGCAAGAGAGAGCAGGGCATGGCAGAGACCTTTCCTAATTGCCCAGGGTGGGGCATAGCATGAATTGAGTCTGAGCAAACATAGGGACAGGGGACCAGTGTGGTCCCCAAAGACCAAAGAGGGGGAGCTGGCTGCAGTATGGCTCCAGGTAGGACCAGGTACCAGTGCTCCTTGGCAGGCCTTCATTGGTGGTGGGCCCTGGAGAAGTAGCTGGCCCACCCTTGCTCAGCAGGCAGGCGGGCAAACCCTACCAGGAGGGCTGTCTTGGTGAGTCTGGGCTGCTATAACAGAATACCACAGGCTAGAGGCTTAGAAACCACAGGTGTTTGGAGGCTCCAGAGGCTGGAAGCCTGAGGTCAGCGTGCCTACACGGCTGCATTCTGCTGAGAGCTTTTTCCAGGTTGCAAACTAACAGCTTCTCACCATGTCCTCACAGGCGAAGGGGCTAGAGAGCTCCCCCAGGCCTCTTTTATAGGGGTACTAATCCTCATCACCTCCCCAAAGCCCCAGCTCCTCAAGCCATCAGCTTGGGGCTTCAGGTCCCATATTTAAATTGGGGAGAACACATTCAGACCATAGCAGGGGCTGTGGACAAGTAGTCACCTGCCTATCTGATCCTCTCTGTTTTTACTTTCCCTTTCTTCCTTTCTGTTGTTGAGTCATTTAACCCACACTGTGAGGAGCTCACCTGCACAGACACAGTTCCCCTTCACAGGCTCTGGTCTAATAGGCACAGCTTAGCACAGGGGCTGGGAGAGAAGGGATGCTGTAGGCACATGCAGCAGGACCCCCTAATTCCAGAACAAAGACGTAGGAGCCATGTCTCAGATGACATGATGTCTAAACTGAAAGCCAGCGAGGGCCCAAGGCCAAGGAGTAGGAGGCATGGGTTGGAATGTGTTCTGAGCAGAGAGGATTGGATGTGCAAAAGCTAGGGGCAGAGGGAGCCTGGCCCAGAGTCAGGGGGTTGCTATAGGCAGTATAGTCTGGATTGAATGTAGTGAAAGAGGCAGAGTCTAGGGCCCTCCTATTGGTCTGGAGGGTCCCTATAGACAGAAATTGACCTCTCAGTGCTAAGGGCCCCCCTCAGAACATCAGGTTGAATTCCCAGTGGAGCTGGCCTTACAGGGTTGGATTCCTTAAGGGAGAAGACGCTGTGCAGCGCCACCCCACCCCAGCTGCAGACCCACCCAGGTAGGAGCTGAAAAGCAGCTGTGTCCTAAAGATGCCTAGCATTCCCCCTCTCCAGCAGGATGGGTCAGCCACCCACATGATTTTAAGGAGAGGATACAGAAGCAGAAGGGATGGAAGACCTCCCCAAACCATGGAAGAGTTGCCTCAACACCAGAAAATGAAAGAATTCTAAGGGTAAATGTTTAGAACATTTGGGCTTTTCCTCTCCTTTCCCAGATGGGAATCCTTAAATGTTGCCATTTCTTCTCTAAGTCCCATTAGAAGAATCAGACTCGCCTTATCACTTTCCTGCACCTGGAAAAAGCTCAGATAGGAACAGCTGGATATATTTGGACCTCATGTGAATTTGAATTCCACATTTAGATTCCACCACCCATGTTTGATTTCTAATTAGAAAGTCGCACTTACCTTATGAACACAAGGTGTTGTGCTGAAGGCCTTCTGCAAAGGAGGTGAGGGATGGGTGGAAACGAAGGTGGTCCGTATGGTGCAAGAATATTTCCACACATGTGTTTAGAAGGAACAATTTTCTGATAAATAAGGTCTTCAAAAATTTTCTGAGACATCATTGTACACAGCAAGAAAGTGTGCCAGTGTGTACAGCCGGTGGTATAATGAGACTCAGATGGTCAGTGGTTTTCATCTTGGTGACATGGAAAGCGCAGCTGAGCCTCTCCGACTCAGGAGAGCATCAGCATGAGTTTTGAGGCCCTGTGATTGTGAGGGTCAAGGCACGGATGCCTGTTTCGTTTTTATACTTCTTTGCACTAGAGTTCAAGATAATGGACCATCGCATGAGAGTTAAAAAAAAAAAAATCAGTCAAAGAATGGCACCCAAGCTGTATTGTATTGGTTTTGCTGAACATGCTTTTATTGACTCTGGTTGAAAACTATGAGGATTTTTCCCCCTTAATCTTGATAAATAGAAGTAGATAAGAAACATCAGCATCACGTCTCTCAAGAAAAGCTGCAGAAGAGGATGATCAATAAACAAGTACCGGACTCTACACACGCACAGACTTATTTAGTATCTTTCATTTCAATGACTTAATGGCAAGAGATCACAATTGTATAATTAGCAAGGCAGAGAAATGATGGCGAGTGGAAAGGGACGCGTGGGCTGTCGTTCACCAGTCTTGTTTCTTCTTCCTGTAACCAGAGGAAGAGAGAGCTAGGCTCTTGTTCCCCTCAGGCCCGACAGATATGTAGCCATCCTTAGCCTGTTAGCTTTGGGCAGGTCATTGGCTCCTCAGGTCTTCAAACGAGTGTGGGGCATGGAGATTCCTCCTTATTCTTCATGGAGGATGTTGCATAGCCCTGCCTCTAATGTGCATGGCTAGAACACTTGTTGGCATTTTAAATCAGGAATGACACTCCTCTGGGCTCTGCACGACAGATGGAAGCATGTCCTGTCCCTGTCAGCCCAGCTTCTCACCGTCAGGGGTACGATGCCAGCAGCTCACCAGTTCCCCGGCAGGCTGCCCACACCCCTTTAGGAACCTGATGCTCTATCGCTGAACATTCTCCAGTCCTGGAACCTGCTGTCCTGGACTGAAATTCATGTGAGAGAGAACCTGACCTCACCTGGTAGACAAAGACCTTTACTGACCATGCTGTTGGTGTGTGGGTCAGTATCCACCAGCAGGGCCATACTGGAGCCTGCCTATGGCTGGATGTGAAACAAGATCGTGCCCTCGGGGTCTGTAGATCTGGGCTCCCTGGTCCTAACGTTCCCATCAGTCATCTCTGTGTCTTGGTACAACTGAGTCAGTTTCCCTGGACCTTTTCCAGGGTCTAGGAGTCCTGTCTGTTACAGAGCCTTGCTCCAGGCCTCCCGCTCAGCAGTCCGTCCCTTGCCCTGCTCTCTGTGGGCACCTGTGACCCTTCCTTTCTGTAATTGCATGTGTTCACTAAAAAGTCCTTGGCCACTCCGGCAGACGCCAACAGTGTCCTGCCCTGGACACCTGGCTCTCACGGGTCTCTACACACTGATGGTACCTACTGGTGTTCTCTGCCTTTCCCCCCATGCTAGGGCAGACCAGAAATGCTGGGGAATTCCTGTCCCTGGGAGCAGCCTGTAGCCAACAGTGGACCCAAGTTGGTAGGTAAGCGACAGCTCAACTACCAGCGGGGGGCGCCCGGAGGCCTCCTCTCCAGCTATCCCTCCCAAGTGCCTGCCTGGCTAGTTTAAGCCCCAGTTGCCTGTGGCAATAACCTGCTCATTTCCGTCATCTCCACCAGCCCTTGCCGCTCCTTTGTTTGGTTTCCCTTTCTCCTCCCAGTGTTTCCTGGGATCGTCTCCCATTACACTACTGGCATTCAAGTCCTTGATTCAGGGACTGCTCCTGGGAACCACACCATGAGAGACTCCAGTCACCCACAGCCAGGCTCTGGGCTAAGGCCCTGACACCTGTGACTGTCTTCTTCCTTTTTCTCACCATGTCAGGCCAAGAGGAGGGAGTATTCACTGGTACAGAAGCAAAGCCACAAGGACACATGCCTTTCATCTTGGGTGTCTTGCTGGGCCTGGCAGAAGTGTGGGCCATGAGCAGTGAGGGCTGGCTGTGTGGGAAACCCGTCCATCTTCTGTGCTCCTGGGCCCTCTGTTATCCCGTCCCCACCATCATTTCCTCTCTTCTCCCATCTCTTCCTGGCATCACACAGGTTGTGTCTGTCACTGGTATGACCCAGGCCACAGCCCTGATTTTGTGCCTCTAAAAAGGTGACCCTGCTACTTGGAATACCATTACACTTCCAGGAATGGCCTCCCTTGATCCCACTGCTCTGCAGGCAGTAAGCTCAGGCCAAGGCCGACAGGTTCCCAGATGAAGTTGCTGCATCAGGGAGCCTGACCTTGCCCTGAGTGGCTTTATCAGCCAAGCAGGTGGAAGTGCTGCGTGTGGCCCCAGGCCACTGTAGGCCGGTTCATGAGGGCTGCACTCGGGCCAGTGGAGCAGACGCAGTCACGCTACCATCCTTTCCACAAACAGGTGCCTGGAAGTCCAAACCTCTCGCCACCATGGGCTGATGAGACTTCTTATAGGCACCTTTGAGCTGCCCACCACCACCAGAAAGGAAAGAGCTTGTTTCTGTGCCCTCCTCCTCGCTCTGGGAGCCCTCCTCCCCTACCAGACCCCAGGAGTTACTCAGTGGGTGCCCACCTAGATGTACCATGCCCCCATGGCCTCAGCTGGTGCTCCAACATTGCTGCTCCTTTCCGTTCTCGTCTCCCCAGATTGTTCCCCATCTGCAGGGCTCCACTCTCCGGGAAATGTTGGTCCTTAGAGCGAATGAACAAGTCACCTCTACTTAGAACAGATGGGTCAGCATCTGACTGCTACCAAGTGTCTGCACCCGGATAGCAGCAGTCCTTGTGACCGAGGAACTGAATTCCCAGAGTAAGGATTTCTATCACTGACAGCACTGGGCACAGGGCTGGGTGGAGGAGAGTCACACACATGAACCCCCTTGTCCCCATCCCCCTTCAGCACAGCCCTCCAGGCCTGCCACACTGTCAGGCACAGACCATCCTTGCACAGTGACACTATCTTTGCCATCATTGGTATCAGTGCCAAGGACTTTGACCAGCTCTCATTCTCAGTCCTGCATCAGAGACCAGGAGTGTAGCCCTGAGAGGAAAGGGATGTTCCCTGTATGTCCCATGACCTGGCACTTGAAGATTCCTGAAGGCACTTGAAGACACTTCAGATTCCTGAAGATATTAGTGTCCTAAGCTGTTTGTTTGTTGTGGTGGAAAGGACAGTCACCCTCCCCCCAGTAGCAACAGGATGAAAATTCTAACGTGGTATCAATCCTCATTCCCACCCATTCCCTGAAATAATGTTTGTGCTGATTGAAGGTAGAAAGTCATGGCCCCGAAAGCACCCAAATAGTGAGACATCTGAGTGACACATCAAGACTTCTTGAAAGAACGTCTTTTTCAACAATTGAAAGGTCTCACAAAGGTCTAGGAAAAGAAAAAAAAGCACTTCCAGATCATCTTGCTCCATCTCTCACACCATGTCACCCCTGGGGGGCCTGAAAGTTCCCAACATTAGTAAAGCCTGGGAAGAGATTTTGTCTCGGGATCCCTGTCATCACAGGCCACCAGGGAATGGACTCAACCACGGTCTCATCCCATTTTCATCCTATGCAGGGCTGCTAACTGGTACATTAAGAGAGACAATGTGACCTCCCAGGTACATGATCTGTGACCCCCAATGACCTCCTCCAGAGTGGACGGGAGGACTCAGAATGGTATGTGGGCTTTCAGTGGCCTTTGAGAGTCCAAGCTTACCCTGATCCTTTCATATTTAGTATCAGTCATTTCTCACAAAACTGTCTTCTTGGCCTGCAGCCCCAAAGGCGGTGCTAGCTAGAACACTTCTGTTCATCCTCCACATCTAATGCATTTAATCAGCTTGTGGTTTTTCCTCATCCTGAGGTCGTTCTCCTGAGGTGAAAGCCCCATTCGCAGGACGGTCAGGGTGATGGATCTCCAGAGCAGCCTCTGCTGAAACCTTTCCTTAGTCAGACTCTCTCTGTGTTCCTCTCTCGTCCCATGTCCATGATCGCGTGAGTACGAAGACTCAGCTGTGTCCACCACATCTGCCTCCTTCTCCCACCCCTGTTTCTGTTTCTCCACAGCATTGTAATGACATGTACATGTGGCTCTGATTCCCAGGATGTCACTGATTCTTTTCTCTTTACAACCCTATCATTATGTCTTTCCTCTAATTTATTCTTCTGATCAATACTGCCCAATCCATAGATGTGTCCTGGAAATGGTTTTGAAGTATACACATACACCAAAATCTTAGCATCCTAGAAGAAAAATCAAATCAATTAATGGCCTCTTGTCTATAATTATTGAATGCCAAGAAATATTAGAGCAGTCATTAGAGAAGTTTGAGGACCAGAAATTATAATCCAATATTGTTGTGTCCCGCCTAGGTGATACTTATGTGTGAAGGCCAGAGAAAGACATTCTCAGACATATGAGCAAGCAAATATACATGACATCTTCCTTTTTTTTTTTTTTTTTTTTTTTTTTAAATGTACTTCAGGGCACCTGGGTGGCTTAGTTGGTTAAGCAGCCAGCTCTTGATCTCAGTTCAGGCCTTGATCTCAGATTTGTGAGTTCAAGCCCCATATGGAGCTCCATGCCTTTAAAAAAAAAAAAAATGCATGAAGTCACACTTGACCCCATTGATGAATGAGTCAAAACAAATAACTTAGAGAGATTGTGTCATAAAAGAATTGGCCTTGAGATTCACCCAAATGCATTAGTTTCAGAATTAAGTATATATAGTCATATTAATATATTAAATCATATTAGTAATAGAGAAAGAGAAAGTGGAAAACTTGGCCCATAGAACTGAAGATGAAAAAAAATTAACAAAGGAAAAGGACAAAGCAAGGAAACCAATAATAGAAATAATGCGGAGCATCTGGGTGGCTCAGTCGTTGGGCATCTGCCTTCAGCTCAGGTCATGATGCTGGGGTCCTGGGATCGAGCCCCACATCAGGATCCCTGCTCGGTGGGAATCCTGCTTCTCCCTCTCCCACTCCCCCGCTTGTGTTCTCTCTCTCGCCGTGTCTCTCTGTCAAATAAATAAATAAAATCTTTTTTTAAAATAATAGAAATAATGACAAAAAATGAAAAAGTTAAAGGAATAGCTTCCCAATTAAAAGGCAGACTCCCAAAGGCACTTAAAAAACAACAACAATTACCTATTTGCTATTTGTATTGAATGTTGGCTCATAAATGGTCTTCCCTCAAGCACTAATCTTCAACATCTCAACATAGACAGTCTTCTCTTCTGATTCTGTATTCTCAAGTCACCTCATCCAGGCCACAGCCTCAAGCACCACCCAAGGGCCACAACTCCCATTTATAGAACCTCCTTAGACCTCCACTCTGATATCAAGGCCCATAGAGTGTGACTTTCTACTCGGTTCCTTCACTCAAGTGTCTTACAGGCAACTCAGATGCATTATGTCCAAACCTAACCTCATGGTCTTTCCCCATCACCAACCGCCCCCCCTGCCAAAACAAAACCAAAACACTCCCCGACCAACATCTGTATCTCAGTAAATTACCCCACCATCCATCCATTTACATGAGCCAGAAATCTGGGAGCCTTTGTCTTCACCTGTTTCTCCTGTAGTAACCCAACCCAGTGTATCACAAGTCTTTTCCATTATATGCCCATATGTGCCTCAGACCTGTCCATGCCTCTCCATCTTCACTATAACCACTCTCATTCAAGATACAGTTATTCCTCGGCCATCCTCTCCTCATCACATCATATCCAACCTCCCTGTATCCCTTCTTGCTCTCCCGGAACTTCCTTTCCACCCAGATGCCAGAGTGATTTCCTTTCAAAATGCAGTTGGTGGGGTGCCTGGGTGATTTAGTGGGTTAAGCCTCTGCCTTCGGCTCAGGTCATGATCTCAGGGTCCTGGGATTGAGCCCCACATCAGGCTCTCTGTTCAGTGGGGAATGTGCTCCCCCCCTGCCTGCCTCTCTGCCTGCTTATGACCTCTCTATATCTCTCTCTTTCTGTCGAATAACTAAATAAAATCATCTAAAAAAAATGCAGTTGGTGATTATGCAAGTGAATGTTTGACAACTGGGTCTCCAGGAGAGAAAGCCCTAATAAGGTGGCATTTGCCACTTGCCATGGTGTACATACTATTACCATGAGTGACCTTGACTGACCAGTCACTCAACACAGTTGGAAAGAGATGTGCTTGCTTTGCCCTTGTGCTCACCAGTCTGTGACACACCACTCATTAACTCTCTGCTTAAAACCCTCTGTGGATTTTTCATGCTTCTAGAATAAAGGTCCACATCCTTGAAAGAACACCTAAAAGGTGCTGCACGCCTGGCTCCGTTGAATGTTTCCAGGCTCAACTTGTACTGTATTCTCTTGGTTCTGCTCCTCGTCCCCCTTGCTGGCAACAAGTTCCTTCCTGCCACAAGGTCATTTTCTGTCTGGGATACCCCCCAGTGCCTCCTACTACAATCTGATTAACAAACACATCCTTTAAAGCTGAGCCTAAATGTCTCTTCCTCAAGAAAGCCTTTCCAATATGCTGCCCCAAACATTCCATTATACACTTTTGTAGCCCGTAAAGCATCTGTCACCACTCTGACTTAGGTATACTTAGGAAATTATCAATTACTGTTTATCTTCATACTGTACTCATTTCTAGGAGAATGAGCACGCAGATTGTGTTCCCCAGCACCTGACATTTGGCACATAGGTGGACTCAGTATATTTTTGGTGGATGGGAGAATGAAAAGATAGATATTTAAAAGCAAATGGCTGAAGGAAAAGAGTGGGCAAAGCTCTCTGAGTGAACACAATAAAGAAAGCAGAGGTAGCCACTTTAGGGGCAAAGTAAAATTCAAGGTAAAAACATTAAATGAGAAAAAAAGAGGTGGTTTTGTGGTGATAAGATCCATAAAGAAGATGCAGTGGTCACAGAGTTTTATGTACCAAATAATACCAGCTGTTACTGTTAAAAACAGGGAAAACAGAGAGCACAACTGTAGTGTGAGAACTGGACACATCGATGGACGTGAAAAGAAAGGACAGAAGTAAAGCTCAGGACACGCATCCTAATAGAACTGTGAGAAGGGGGAGATTATTCTCAGATGGTGCTGTGACGAATGATTAGGTGTTTAGAAAAAGTGGGTTTGCTTTTCAACATTTCCTTAGTGATTTGGGGTCTCTTCTGATTCCATATAAATTTTAGGATTATTTGCTCCAGCTCTTTGAAGAATACTGGTGGAATTTTGATCGGAATAGCATTGAAAGTATAGATTGCTCTAGGCAGTATAAACATTTTAACAATGTTTATTCTTCCCATCCAAGAGCATGGAATGGTCTTCCATCTTTTTGTGTCTTCTTCAATTTCTTTCATGAGTGTTCTGTAGTTCCTCGAGTACAGATCCTTTACCTCTTTGGTTAGGTTTATTCCCAGGTATCTTATGGTTCTTAGTGCTATAGTAAATGGAATCGATTCTCTAATTTCCCTTTCTATATTTTCATTATTAGTGTATAAGAAAGCCACTGATTTCTGTACATTGACTTTGTATCCTGCCACGTTGCTGAATTGTTGTATGAGTTCTAGTAGTTTGGGGGTGGAGTCTTTTGGGTTTTCCATATAAAGAATCCTCAAGAAATTAAAAATAGAACTTCCCTATGACCCTGCCATTGCACTCCTGGGTATTTACCCCAAAGATACAGACGTAGTGAAAAGAAGGGCCATCTGTACCCCAATGTTTATAGCAGCAATGGCCACGGTCGCCAAACTGTGGAAAGAACCAAGATGCCCTTCAGCGGACGAATGGATAAGGAAGATGTGGTCCATATACACTATGGAGTATTGTGCCTCCATCAGAAAGGATGAATACCCAACTTTTGTAGCAACATGGACGGGACTGGAAGAGATTATGCTGAGTGAAATAAGTCAAGCAGAGACAGTCAATTATCATATGGTTTCACTTATTTGTGGAGCATAACAAATATGCTGGACATATTTGGAGGACATAGGGAGTTAGAGAGGAGAAGGGAGTTGGGGGAAATTGGAAGGGGAGGTGAACCATGAGAGACTATGGACTCTGAAAAGCAATCTGAGGGTTTTAAAGGGCCGGGGGTGGGAGGTCGGGGTACCAGGTTGTGGGTATTATAGAGGGCACAGATTGCATGGAGCACTGGGTGTGGTACAAAAATAATGAATACTGTTATGTTGAAAATAAAAAAAAAAAGTTAAAAACAAAACTAAAAAAAAAAAAAAAAGTGGGTTTGCACCATGACTCCACTGGGATAAAATGGCTCTTTTCAAGTGCTTGTCCTAAAACACTCTTATTGGACACTGGTAACCACCACAGGAAAAGCGTTCTGTATAGTTAAGAAAGTCTGGGAAACAGTACAGTAAGCCAAGTGGATCTCTTCACTGCAAACATTTAAGAGTCTTCGTTGCTGCTCTCCAGTAGACAACGTCAAGGCAGAACTGTAGTACATGCTATTCCCATAATTACTGGAGTATTTCACAAGACTGATGGTTTATAGTCTGCAGAAATCACTTGGGAAAGGTTGCTTCAACAGGAAGTGAGATTCTAAAAGACTCTAAATAAATACACACGGATATTTATATGCTTTATGCAGGTGAGGGTGGCTCTCCTAAGCCAA
Organism: Mustela erminea; assembly: GCF_009829155.1. Classification (NCBI taxonomy): domain Eukaryota; kingdom Metazoa; phylum Chordata; class Mammalia; order Carnivora; family Mustelidae; genus Mustela; species Mustela erminea. The sequence goes on from NC_045616.1 coordinate 93,032,945, forward strand.
AGAAAAAAGGAAGACACAATTGGGGAAATGGTTGATATGGTCAATGACATAAAATCTTTTGTCTTCTGAACATCATAAAGCAAATGAAAAACGGGGAGTGGGGAATGTAGTTAGAGTTAGGAATGACTTCACTATATAAAGAGCTCTTAGTAATCAGTAATGAAAGATTGCCATGTGAGTAGAAGAGCTGGTAAAGAGCAGGAAAGGAGAGCACACACACACACACACACTCACATTCACTTCCATCCACCAAATATGTCTGATCACTAAGTAGTAGGAAGATGCGTATTTCACTAGTAATCAAAATAAGGCACATATAAACAGTTAGCATGATACATTTTGGGGGCTCTTAAATTGGCCATTTTTAAGGATAAAATTCAGTTAAGCAAAATAAAGCAAAATGGAAACTATCAAATATAGCCCACAGGAATATAAAATTGTTGTATCTCTCCTGCCATTTCAGCCGCACCTATTTATCAAGTCTCTTTCTAAAACTGCCTTTGATTCTGTAATTCCACTGGAGGCAATTTATTGCAAGGGGGAAAAAAAAATCAGAGATCAGCCTCAAGATTTATGTATAAGGATGTTTACTATAGCCTTGTTTCTAGCAGCAGAATTATTGGAAGCCGCCCAAATGTCAGCCAGTGATTGGTTAAAGAAATTATGGTATGCCCTATATGATGAGCTATTATGTAGTCATTAAAAATTATGACTCAGAAATAGTCACAAAAAAGAATGTTACGTTTAAAAGCATGATGTAAAGCCATATCCAGATTTGGATTTTTATACAAATACATATGTATGCTTATATAACTGGAAAAGACGAGGGCAAAAAATATTAAAATGTCGAGCTATTCTCTCTGGGAAACATTCTGCTTACTTTATAAACATCCTATCCACACCTCCACAGGTAATCCATCAACCAAGTCTTATCACCTCCATGTCCAGTCCTGTCAACTTTTTCTCCTTCCCCATTCCCGTGCCCCAGTCAGAACCACCACCGTCCCTGACCTTGACAAACACAGAAGCCTCCCATTGGCCTCCCTTCCTCCTCTTTTGCCTTTTTTGGTACAAGGCCAATCTCTGTGCAGTAGCTGGCGTTATCTGTTACCACTGTAAATCAGATCACGTTACCCTCCCGCCCCCCCAAGGGCTCTAGGCCCCTCGAGATCCCAACCTGCCTGTCTCACCTCATCTTAAGCCATGCTCCTCTCCCACTGTGCTGTGGCCTCTCTGGGCCCTTCTCACCTGCCCCACCTTGGCTTGCCACTCTCTCTCCCTCTGCCTGGGATGCTTTCCCCTGTTCTTTACATAGCCGATTCCTTCCTGCTGGGTCTCAGCTTAAATGTCACCTCCTCTGAGAGGCCTCCTGATCTCATCAGTGTATTTTAATTCCCCACCTAGCTCCCATTACCATCTGATTTTTTCCTTATGTGTCTATTTCTTTGTGTATTGTGTAAACTTCCCCCACTAGAATATAAACTCCATCACAGCGTGCTGCATTCACTCAGAACCCTGCCTTCCCAGGCAATAAATGCTAACCGAATGCACAAACTAGAAAATGAAACCAAATGTGTTTCATCAAAACTGGAGAAGTCCTTGCCGGCTGCCTGGCCAACAATCTTCCAAAAATAAAACACTCTGGAAAATCTGCAGGTTTGGAGGGCTGTCCTGCCCTCATGCGGACGCCCCATTGCCAAAGAGTGGCTAATCCCTTCCCTCTCTAACCTCTGAGACCAGAAAACGACTTTAATGGGGAAGGGCAGCTGGAATGGATTTGCAATGTCCCCTGCTTCAGAAACAAATAGCACTATTAGGCTTTTGCAGGTCTCTGGGGGAACTCCTCCAGGTTTTGGTGAATTCCAATGAGCTCCGGTTTTAAACATGCAAGGTTTCAGCTCTGGCCTCTAACTCACTGAAAGAGAGCAGCTCAGATCATTTCTTTACCTCCTAACTCCAGGAATTTCTACCCTCCCCACACCCACCCCCCCACAACGTGACAGTCTGAGAAGCCAAAGGTAGAGAGCTGAGTGGGGCTGGGTGCCTTTTAATGAGATAGGCCCAAAGAAGCATTCTGTGCTCTTTGGAAGCCATTCCTTAGGACCGCTTACGCAGAACGGGTCCATGACCCCAGCCCACAGCGCAAGAGCATACCGCAAAGTTGTCAGATTTAGTGTTTGTGGTTTTGACCGTACTATAAAAGTACCCAGAGGACACTGATTTGTCATGTTGCTGTGGAATAAATTTGAACGAGTGTGAACCAAAGCTGCTGTGTGCAAAGAGCTAGTGAGTGGGCCTAGGCAGCGCCCCAGCATCCCATCTCAGAGACACTTCCATTTAACCCTGGAGCGTAAGGTCTGTAGGAGGCAAACTGTGCTTCCTTTTTTCACTGCTGAATCTCTGGTGCTTAAAATAGCACATGCACATAATAGATGCTCAGTACTTGTCACGTAAGTTAATAACTGAGCGGGCACTTCGCAGTCACTGTGTGCCCCACCTGGCTCAATTCTCACAGCAACTTCAACCCCTCATCCTCACCCCACCCCCAGGACGTGAGCTTCGCAGAGGAGAGCTTGAGAAACTGAGGTACTACAAACCGTGCATGCAGCTTGTGTCCACTGGGAAGTCCGAGCGTGCTCCCTCTGTGAGGATGTTTTCTGACCCTCCTGTGTTGAGTGGATCTTGGGGGAGAGGCAGGAATGTTGTGGGCAGGAGGACCTGTCTCTACCAGCTAATGTATGCGGAGAGGCAGAGGGACGTACAGAAAAACCATGGGCCAGAGAGTTGTCAAACCCGGGTTCAAATTTCCTCTCCTTTACTAACCAGTGGGCACCTGCACAAATCACAGCCTCTGTGAGCCTCACTCAGCTTCCTCATCTGCTAAAGAGAGAGAGAGAGAGAGATGATAATTCAACCTCACCCAGCTTACACCGGTATAGTGAGGCACAGATCAAAGAGGAGCCGTGATTGGAAAAGCGTCAGATGCTCTGTTCCATTGGACTTTTAGTGATCACGCACCTGCATTTGGCCCATCGGTGTTTGGGCCCTTCTTGGGAGTTTGGTACTCTTGAAAGCTTGGGTTGTGTATAAGTGAGTTATTCCATGTAAAGTGTTTTAGAGTGTCCTTGCATGTAGTAATCACTCAGTGTATTCTATTATTACTGTTCTATTATTGTAAAAGCCCCCAGGTGCTCCTGCTGGGCCCAGGACACAGTTTTTGTCTACATCCAGGGTGGCCAGTGAGTTTCACTTTCATGTTCAAGGTATTTACGGTGGTGTAACTAATTACCCCAGATGCCCATGGCTTAACACAGCTTTTGTATCCAATCTCACACTCACATAAGGAGTTTGGACTTGGTTCAGCTAGGTGATTTTTCTGCTTTAGGTGGCCTTGATCAGGGTCATTCAGGGATGTTCAGCTAACACCTGGGCTCTAACTGAGGATCCTAGCCAATGTCATTCATGTGTCTGCCACCTTGGCAGGGTCCACTGGACCCCATCTTCTCCCCCATGTCATCTCAGAACATTCCCACACCACCTGTACTGCAGGATACTCTGACCTCTCCCATGAGAGCCCAGGACTCCAAAAGCCAGCCAGGATGCCCTTGTGAGCATGCAAGGCTTCTTAGCCTCAGAAGTCCCAGTTACTTCTGTCGAATTCTACTGGTCAAGCAGGGCCAAACCAGATTCAAGGGGAGGGAAACTAAACTGTGCCTCTCAGAGCCATCAGAGAATTTGTTACCATCGTGAATCTACTATGGATGGTGACTCTGATCTGGGAGTGTCTGCCTGGGGTGATATGAGAGGCAGTGAGAAACCTACACCTGGGCTCAGTGGGAAAGAGTGAAGGGGTTCCCACTGTGTGCCCTGGACATGGGGACATGAGTGCCCCATGTTTGCCATCCTGACTTGGAGCTTTCTCCCACTGTCTTACCCTGTTTTCTTCCCATCGACCACTCACAGTGATTGCATCTAACTATTAACCCCCAGAGAGTTTTATAGAATATTTTATTGTTCACCCCCCCCTTCGCAGGATCTGTGTGTGGAGCTGATGTCTTTGTCAAGTGCCCTTTGCCCTGAGCCTTGTCCGTGGAGTCCTCTGTGAACACACTGATTGCCATTCTCTCTAGTTGTGTCAAGTCAGTCAGGCAAGGCCAACTAGGCATATCCAATTATGGGTATGTCCTTCCATAAATAGCAAAAAACACAAGTGATTGTATCACCTCTAACTCGACTAAGTAGACTCATGCTGAAAGGTACCATCAGAAATTTGTGGAAGAAAGGAAGGGAGGGAGGGAGGAAGGGAGGGAGCAAGACAATGCGCTTATTATTCTGGAAAGCCGCATTTCGCTCTTTCTTCTGTAGAATGAGATTCTGATAGGATGAGTTCGGCTAAAGCCGCACATGCGGTGAGGTAAGGCATGCCTGAACAGTTATTCCTCCACTTCTTTTGCTGGCTCATGAATGCATCTGTAACCAAACTTGGAAGGGTTCTGACTTGTCCGTCCCTCTCCCATGTCCTGCTGAGATGGCAGTGATGAACTGGAGACATTACATTCATTTCCATGGCAACAAACATCATTGTCCTAGGGCCACTCCCGGAAACCTTTGCAAACTCCGCTTTCCCATTATACCCAAGCCCTGGGAGACAAGAGAGTGTGTGCAGACGCAGCAAGACACACCCCACAGGCCACCGTGTCCGGAGCAAGCCTAGGCTTCAGCAAAGAACGTCTGGCTCCGTGGACCTACAAACAGCAGGTGGAATAAAGACAATTAACTAAATTGGGTTTTCTGCAATTGTTTCTTCTCTTGTAAAGTTTGCCCCTAGTGTGAAAAATCTCACTTCTAACTTATTTTCCACACCCAGACACCCTTACATCTAGAGTTTGGAAATTGCCTGAATAAGGGGAGATTGTACCTTGCATTTCCTGAGTGCTTTGTGTGTCTTATGGCCTTGCAGTCTTTCTCAGTTACTAATTATGAGCATTTATTTACAGCTCATATCTCAAATGCTGATGGTATGCAGTTTGCTTCTATAACCAATGACTTGCCACTAATCAATAATCAGAGATCTGAAAATAAGAATGTGTGAACTATGGTACAGACCCAATTAACCTGAAATAGGAAGGAAGGGGTTTTCATTGAGTTACACCACAGTGTGGGGTGTGCAGTGGGTTCTAGGAAACCACCAAGGGACCCTGACTTCATGCTGAATGGGGTCACCTCCCAGGGGATGGTTTCCTGAGCTTATCATGCTCTGTCCTCCCTCCTACAGCTGACCAGGGAGTACAAAATTCCGTAATGCCATGAACACGAGTTCCCGAAACTGTCTTCAAGCTTAGGAACCTGGAGGTAGACCCTCAAAGGACAGGCCTCATTTTGAGCAGGGCAGGTTCTGGAACAAGAAGGAGGTTGGCCTTAGGCCCGATCCTTGATATTTTCTCTGGGCTTCACTCTAAGAGCTCAGCCCACACCCGCTTTCAGCATCATCACCCTCGATACTGGCTTCCTCGCCAGTGTCTGCCTTGAGGATTAAGGGGGCAACCTCCCCAGTGTTCAGGCTTGCTGGGAGCAGATCTCTACAGATGTTGGCCACCAAAGGGCAAACCAGTTACACCACAGCCACGACCCAGGTCAGGCCACTCCAGAGAAGAGATTTTCAGAAGGTTATGTCCAGTGGAATCTTTCTTGTTTACTCTTAACCCCCTGTGTGGTTTCCTCAGAAACCCATCTCAAGGCAAGGACACCATGACCAAAATCCCTGCATGTGGGCAAGAAGGTGCTCCCTTATTTCTGGAAACAGCTGTGATCCAAGGAGGCTGTGTAGAATGTTTCACACAGTACCAGAGCCACTGCCTGTCAGTTTACTATTGTGACAGCATCAAAAGTCCAGAGACAGGGAGAGGCAGGGACAGCTTGTTGTCTTATGCCCACACTGCTTGCCATACCTACCCTGGGAATGTGGAATTAACAGAAGAAAAAGAGAAAAACCTTTCTAAGAGTCACATTAAGGTAAATGGTTGAGAAGAAAGGGGCGGCCAGAGTGGAAAGTCCTGAGCAACACTGGTCTCACACAGGGTGCCGCTGGGAGGCCCTGCCTGGGGCACACCAGGACCTTGTCGGTCCCCTCCTGTCCACGCAGGGCTGCCTGGTGTGGGGTGAACCATGGAGTGGCTCAGCATCCTCCATTCATGTGACCTTGCTATGGACGTGGGACCCCATCCTCATTCTTCTGTCCTTCCTGCTCTGTTGTCTCTGGATAAGGTGCCACCCACTGGCCTCTCCACCAAAGGCCCAGGCCGGCCCAATCTGTGGTCCACTCAGAGGTGGTAGTGGGATGAGGTTAATGAGGTCCTTGCTCAGGGACCCTAGGGCAAGTCCGAGAGCCACAGATCCCAGCGTGGACAGTGCAGCAGGTCCTTCTGCCATGACTTGGGACAGCTCCCATAGTCTGTCTAGCATACCCAGATACAACATACTGCAAGTCCTGCCTGGTGGCACTTGTGTTGGCTGCGATCCCTTTTATGTACACCACAGTCTATCAGGGAGGGCACAGTTGTGTGAGAATGAAATTATGACAGGGATTAAATTTCAGCCCACTCAAAAGTCATTATCTTAAAAGTAACTTATTCCCAATCTGGCATATCTCCAGCACTATTACTGACACAGGACTTGCAACCTTACAACTACTGGAAGTTGACATCTGATTTTAGAGGGGGATTCTTCCCCTATTAGGGACTTCAGAAGACTCCTTGAAGTAGCCACTTGCCCAGCTCTATCCTTCACCCTTCATGCATACATAGCCTTTCCAGAAGGATCCACCAGCTGAAACAATTGTCCTGCGCATCTCCCCAGGAAGACCTAGGCCCGCACACTCCTGTGGTGCCAGGTGACAAGATGAGGCCTCTGAGAAGGACATAGGGTCTCCTGCCCAACCAGGGCTGCCCCAGGGGAGAGGAGGTGCCTGGATCTGCCAGAACTCAAAGCCTCTTGGCTTGGGTTGCAAGAGCTGGAGCCCTGGGGCTTCTCAACATGTGGTCCAGCTTTGTGACAGAAGCTCAGCTAGGGGACTGGTGAAAAAGGCACATTGCCAGGCCCTGTCTGATTGTCAAGTCCGGAATCTGCAGTCTTTGTTCCCAACTTCCCCTCTCACTCCTGTGCTGTGCATTCGTGTCTAGAGGCCCCAAGAAGAGCTCCTGCATACATAGATCCCTTCCCCCAGCACACTCTCACCAAGAAGAGTCCAGTGCCTTCCGGGGCCTAGGGAGGCCTAGAGAAGGTGTCGCCCTACAGATGGAGAAACACAAGCCCCTGCCAGAAGGGTCTCCATCACTCTTACTTCAGTGTCTAGTCCTCAAGAATAGGGTATAGCTGAAGAACCTGATAAGACAAGGGGCCCTTGACTGAGAACATTGTAGAAGCCCCACACTGTGCTGAAGCCATCTCTCATCCTTGGTTAAGGTGCTGGTTATTTCCTGTAGCTGTAGACTGAGGACCAGAGAGGTTATGTGATTCATCTAAGGCTACACAGCTGGAAAAAGCAAAAGCAGAGTTGTAACCCTGGGCTGGCTGACTCCTCTGGTGACACTACCAGGATCTTCTGGAGGAGATGCTGAGAGCTGGACCAGACATCCAGACAGATGACCAGACATCCAGAGACCGAGACGTTGACTTAGAACTTGAAATCTCAGCTTACTATTTCTGAAACTTGTGCTGACTTTTGGGAGCCTGGCTTTGGGGCCCTGCCGTGTGATGGCAGCAGGGTTTGTTAAACTAGAAATGGGACTTGGAGGTTCTGCTGATGAGCTGTTAAAGCAAAGTGGTGAGTCCTCTGCAGGGGGCTTGGGGAGCAGCTGAGTGGGGCTCACATCTTCCCCAGCACCACCAGGCCACAGCTTGGGCCACCTTTGCCTCCACTCCCCTGCCACCCACTGACCAGCCCCTCCAGGAGCGCAAAGCCAGGATTGATCACCCCCTGACCCACAGTGCAGCCCAGTTTCTCTGCTGCTAATTGGCTCTGGGAGCTGTGCTCTGAGTAATCAGGATTGCAAGCCTAATGCTGTCTGTCAGGAGACCACCTCAGGACATGCTGTAATTGGGGAACAGCCGAGCCCACAGGGCCACACGGCTCATCTGCCTAGAACCCCCCATGGTGAGCCCCACACTGGGATGCCCTCGTTATGCAGGACACACAAGTCCATGCTCCCTTCAGGTTGGGAAGCTGGACCATTCTCTCTCATCCTTAGACTCCCAGCTTCTCTCTGCTCCTCCCCTTCCAGGGGGACATGTCTCTTTGGTCAAGCATAAAGGACAATACTTAATCTTTGGTGGGCACAGTATGGATTTTATGAATTTCTAGCTGAGACAGATGGCTTTTTTTTAAATCAGGGGACCCTCTCAAGAACGTTGGACCAATGAGGGAAGATGAGAGTTCAGGAGGTCAAAAACAGTCCAGTTCTATCTCCTCCTTACTGAAGAGCAGGGGGCCAAGGCCGGGAAGGTGAGGGTCATGCCCAGGAGGGGTCCTCGACACTGGACGGGGAGACTGGAGTCTGAGTTGTTCCTGGTTCCCTTCCCCTCATCCCCTCTTCAGTCGCAGACTTCCTTTCCTATGTATCTGTTCTGTTCTCCGCCAGGGTGCAGCCATGGGCCAGGAAGAGATACCACCACCAGCAGGCTGTGGAAGTGTCAGTGAGACAGTCATTGCCTTGGGACTGTGTGCTCAGGTCCATTTCCCCAGCACAATAACCAGTTCCACAGCCTTTGTATACATCAGAATAAAAACACCCCCAGTAAGCAAACATAACCTTGTGGGTTCTTGGCTTGGCAAGTACATGATATCGCTATACAGAGAAAACAACATCCCTTCCTCCAGGCAAATTCAGGCCCTGTTAGGGTGCACGGCTGGGCAAGCAGTGTGTGGACAGGATTTCATTCCCCATGGAATATGTACTGTGTCCAGAATGCGTGGCTCTATGTGGTAGCCGTGAACTAGACCCTAAGGTTTGAGGGCAGAGTCTATGTTTGTCTTGTCCTCTGCTGTATCCCAGGACCTGCTATTTGGCACAGAGTAGGATAACCAAATTATTGAGGGAGTGTATTAATTAAATAATGTTTCTTCCCCCAACTCCTCAGTGTCCTAAGATTCATTGTTTATGTACCACACCCAGGGCTCCATAAAATATGTGCCCTCCTTAATTAATGGTTCAGTGTAAAGTTCAGAAGAGTACTTCTTCGGAGAGGTACCCAGAAAAGCTATTTCAAGAACTGAATCTCCAGCAACAGGGACTTAGCTGTCCCAAGGGTCTGGGGAGGTCATTTAGGCTTTGGATCTTTCCTTGTAGGAGCCTGCTGATTATTTTCCCAGCTTTTCTGCTGAACCGTCTGAGTTCACATTGAAAACTATGTTCCCTCCTGTCTCTTTCTTAATATCTCAGCACAGCTTCTGCTGTGGGCAGTCGTTCAACCTCAGTCCTGGCCATGGAATGGCTTTGCGCCCTAGGAAGGGCCTTGTCTTGTGTGGGGGAGGAGTTCAGATGCCTTGCTCCCAGGGCCTCCTGCTCGAGTACGAGACCATGTGGGGACAGGCCGTCTGAATAACTTAAGAGTAGCTTCTGGGACAAACCTCGTTTTTTGGTCACTTTAATGAGATCTTTACATTAAAAAGATGCACAAACTAAAAACTAAATAGCAAAGTGTTTGTTTAAAAATTGATAACAAAATCACCCATGAAGATAGTCCACATCAAGCATTGACAGTACCTGGCACAAAACAAGTACTCAATAAATGAGGGCCTGTAGATCTTTTATATCAGTATCCTCTTGAAATAGATTAATCCACAATCTAAAATTTGGACACAGTCTCCTATAGGTAAGAAACTTTGCTATGTAAAAGATCTTTGGTTTTGTTTTTACAGATATCCTGTTAATTGAATTGTCTTTTCATTGGGAAGGGAGGGCAGAGCCGGCATTTTCCTGGGCCCACAGGAGCAGGGACTGCTAGGTGCTCTTGTTTGTTCCTGTGTGTAGGCCCCCCTCTTGGCTTCAGGGCAAAGTTTGTTCTCCAATTTTCCAGTCTTGGAGCTGAAGATTGTTGGACTCCAAAGTGTCTTTTCCCTTTCGTGGTGTTTACAAGTGAGCCCAGTTAGGGCAGTGCTCCATAGCCCAACTCTACGTCAGAATGCTCGATGGCGACCACATGGTCACTGCCTGCTTCCCGTGCGGACCAGCCTTCCTTGGGCCTGCAGAGAGCAGAGGTGTCGTTCAGAGGATGCCATCACCTAACCACTAGCAGGGAGTGGCTGTACAGAACCACTCCCTGCTCTGTCCCTAGGATCACCAGCAGGGAGGCGGCCTAGGCCCACAGGCTAATGTGAGTTTCGGGGAGCCCAAGTGCCCCTGAATGTTCTAGATAGAATAGCCCACATGACTGCTGGAAACACCTGTCACCATATGCCATTTCCTTGTCTCTGATGTGTAGGATTAAAAATACCATGTTTCATTCCCCGTTTCCAGTCATATCAGGCTGTGTGTCCCCTAGGTTCTCAGTGAACACCCAGAATCATGACCCAGTGCCAGGAGAGTGTTTTCATTGTTCTGATGTGACCTGCTACAATGTCCAGGGATGCCACCTGCCCCAGAGCTGCTGCCTGACTCAGGTCTGAGTGGCCCCTGAAATCAGGGATGGATGCTCCCTCTGAGGCCGCCAGACAGCATGCCCTTTCTCCCTGGAGAGCAGTCCTGGCCCCATGGGATGGCCATAGTCCTTTGCCCAGGGGGACATGTGGTGTTGAGTTGGTTAGCTCTGGACCCCCTGTGCGGGTCCTCACTACCACCCTTGGCTTTAGTCTCTGGGCTGTGTGCCCTGGGGAGGGCTCTCGTGCCAGCCTGCAGATGCCCAGCCTCCATGTACATAGTCAGTGTTCTTTATGGAAGGTTCCTGCCCAGTCACATCTGTCTTCTTCCTGCTCTGTGCAGGCACACATGGTCTCTGTCATAACTCACCAGGGCGGCCTCATCCTTCGAGAGGAGGAAAATGGGCTGTGTCTCTAACCCCCTTTCCATCACCACCACAACCCATCCCTCATCACCACGGGACACCTCCTTTGCACCTCCACCATCACCGCTGTCACTGCCTCCCCCGCCCCATCCACCTCTATCTCCTGATTCCATTCCCCATTCAGTCTCTCCCTTCACCCACTCCTCTCCCCACCATCACCAGCCTTCTCAGCAAACAACTGTTTGGAAACCCTTGTTTGCATGTGCCTGGGGCCACCTTCCTCGTGTCACAGCAGAATTGGGCAGCACCCCTGCCTCCGAGGTTCTGGGACAGATGTGGGAGCATCTCCTGGGTGGAGGAGGGGCAGGGAGGGCGGGCGGCGCACGGTGTGCAGGAACTTGGCGCAGGAATGCAGTTAACCGAGCCAGCAGAGCAGGGGACCTCACCCCAGGAAGGAAGCACATGCTCCAGCAGTGCAAATAGGACAGTCAGCCGGAGGTAGCGCCCGGATGGCTTTAGGACCAGGGTTTCTGCCGCTGTAAATGAATGCAGGTTCAGGCGGCCACCTCCATCAAGGCGAGCAGTGCTGAGGAGTCTTCGGTGGCCTCAGGGGTGCCGGCCAGGAAACATGCTGCCAGTTCATTCATTCAGTCAAGAACAAAGCCAGTGTACCAGCTCCAACTGTTGTGACACCACTACCAGGGTACCTCTTCTTTCTTCTCCATTTCCCCCCAAGCAGCACCTGTACAAAGGAAACTTCCAACCCGGAGCAGGGCTGTGGGGGGCCAGTGCGCTCCCATCTGTTCGCCGTGCCTCTTACCACATGCTCGCAGTGCTGGACACCCCAGGCCTCGTTCTTTAGAACAGTAACCCTCAGCCCCAGGAGCTCGGGGGTGCTTGCTGAGCCCTAAGAACTTCAGGGCCATGAAGGAAAAATAGAATGTTTGGCAAGAGTTTCTTTTAAAATTAAGTTGAATGACCTAATTAAATACATCATTTTCAAATGAATCATGGAATTTCTAACGCAGAGTGGAATTGTTAAACTTCCCAGGTTTCCGCACTTGAGAATTGTCTGAGAATCACTATTTTAGGATGACACTCTTTTCTTCTTGCTCTCCCTCACGCCCCGGGTGACAAATCCCTGCCCCCGGTCCACACCTCTTTCCCGAGCCACAGGCTCACAAAGCCAGCAGAGGGCCCTGTCCTGTTCTTCCCTGAAAACACCAACTCAGGGACTTGGCACTTGGTCGGTCCTCAGAGCCTCTCCAGTTTGTTCCCTCACCCCATGTGTGTCCCTGCTGAAAAGCCCCCTCCTCCAAGAGGCCTTCCCTGACCACCTTATCCAAAGAGCCCCTCTCACCCTTCACTCCTCACCCCCTTCCCCACTTCTCTTTTTCTTCACAGCAATGTCACTTGTCTGTCTCTGCCTTTCAAATGGAGGCTCCATTAAGGGAGGGATTTTCTGTGTTTGGGTTACTGCTGTCTCTAGTACATACAAGGAGGCTTAGCATGCAGTAATGCTCAGTATATATTTGAGTGAATGAATGAACGAATGAACAAACGGAAAAGAATAATGCCCACCCTTGTTTGCTGCCCCTTCTACCCAACTCTGTGTCCCCCGAGAGGACCAGAGAGGCTCACTTGGATTCTCCCAAGGACAGCATCTGAGAATCATTTCTGAAGAGAGCTCCTAGGGTGCCAGAAACAGCTCTACTTCTGGGGCCATCTTGCCACTGTCACCAAGAGGCAGGGTCATGGCCATATCAGACACTATGCACCAAGAGGGATAAAGAGCTCAGCACCCAGGAAGACGAGGCACTCAACCTGCACTGTAGGCTGGGGTCCTCCAGGAGGGAGTGCCCAGAGAACCAGCAGGGAAGTCCAGCACTAACTACAGAATTTGTGGGGCCCACTGCAAAACAAAACCGTGGCACCCAGCCTCACAGCCCCATAGGCCACAGCCTACTGACCCAGCCCACTGACCCAGCCCACTGCCACAGGCCTCCTGCAAGAGCTTGCCCCTCGGCACCAGGGGCTGTTCAGGGGCTGTTCAGAGTCTTACTTGAAAGTAAGCAAGAGGCCTCTACTGTTGGTATCATGGTGCTGTCAGCCTGGGGCAGGGACAGCTGCCACCATGGCCCTGCCTGCTGGGGTGAGTCCAAGTGATACCCTGCCCACACTTGTACCCCACCTAGGCCCCCACCAAGGGGGGAGGGTAAGCACAAAACTCAGACCCCCTCCCCCAAAATGAGCCCTCCACCACCTTAGGTGGCAACGGAGGTTACCTAGAAAAAGGCCACTCAGGGCACAGGGCCTGAGGAGCCAACAGCAGAGAGCCATCCTGGGGAGGCCAGGAGACAGGATGTGTGAGGAACACATGCATGCTAGGGCCCCAGCTCCTACACAGATCTTCCACTCTCCCACTGGACTTTCCTTACAAAACACAAATTTAGAGGTAATTGTTAGGTATTTTAAGACTATAGCCTCCAAGCATTTAACACCTAGCATAGGGACCCTCTGAGTGCCGAGCCTGGGTCTTTGCACACATCCCACACCAATGAAGCCAGCCCTGGCTGTAGGGCTGGAACCACAGATCAGCCAGGCTGCCCTGTGACCCTCTCCAGCTTTGGAAGCTCCTCTGTGGTAGGAGCAGCTTTGGATCACTGCCAGCCTCTTGTGACTTCCCACTCCTGCTGTGTGGCCACACTGTAGTTTGCAGTCACAGAGTTCTACCAAGGAATTTGCCCAAGAGCCCTGCCCGAGGGGACCCACCATCATCTGAGAGCAGGCCAGAGCCTCTCTATCCCACCTGTATGGGAGGGGGGAGAGTGTTGGATTACTGAATTGGACGGAATGTGAAGATTTCTTAGATTTCCATTTGTGATCATTTAGTCTCAAGTGTTGTCCTGGGGGAAAAAGTATAACCTGAATATGGATTTTTTTTTATTGTAGTAGAATTTACATACAAAGAAATGCCTAGAACTTTGTGAATTATTTTTGACACATATATACACCATCACTCAAATGAAGACATGAAATGCTTCTATCATTCTAGAAAATGATCCAGATCCCTTTCCAGCCAACCCTTCCATATCCAGAGGCCATCCCTCTTCCAGTTCTTACCACCGTGGATAAATGAGTTCAGGTATTCCCGAAGCTCATGTAAGGAGAACTCTGCAGAAGGGATCTTTTGGTTCTGACTTCCTTCTCTCCCCATAACATTTCAGAGTTTTGTCCCCATCATTAGTAAATCAGGTCCTTCTTACTGGTGAGTAGTATTTGTGCTGGATGAGTATATCACTATGTGCAGAGTCATTCTTACTGATGGACATGACATTGTTTCCATTTGGGGACTATTAAGAATAAAGCTTGTGTGAATGTATTTATGTCCTTTTGTGTCCATAGGCTTTCATTCCTCTTGGGTAAATAAATACTTACAGATGGCAAATAAATACATTTAAAGATGATGAACAGGATTAGTCACTGGGAAATGTAGGTTAAAAACACAATGATATACTATTACATAGCTCTTCAAATGGCTAAATCTTAAGACTGATCATAGCAAGTGTTGACAAGGACCTGGAGGAACCAGAATACTCATAGAGTTCTGGTGGAAATGATTTCTGTTGTGGTGATTTTTTTCTTATCTTTATTTTTTTTTCCTTCTACTTTTTTTGATATTCTTTCTTCTTTCTTCTTGAGCTGGAAGCTTTGTTCATTGTCTTTTGACTTCCATCATCTTTGATGAGAAGTGAAGCATCACTGTTACTATTGTTTTCTTGAAGGTGATGTATCTTTTTCCTTCTGGCTTTTTGTTATGGTTTCTTATTACCTTTGGTTTTTAGGAGTTTGATGATGATTTACCTTTGTGGTTTCCTTTGTGTGTTTATTTTATTTGGGGTTCATTTACCTTCTTGGATATTGGATTGATGTCTTTAAGTTTTGTAGATTCTTAACCAGTATCTTTTCAAATATTCCTTCTACCTTATTCTTTCTCTCCTCTCCTGGTAAAACTCCAGTTACATGTATGTGAGTCCTATCCCACGGTTCACTAATGATCTGTTCAATATTTTTGACTCCGTGCTTCAGTCTAGGCTTTTTCTATTATTGCCTTGTCTTCATTCATTCATCCCATTTCCCCCTGTGTCCAGTCAGCTTATCCTTAATAAACTCTACTTGGTAAATCCTTTATTTCAGATTTTGTGTATTTCAGTTTTATTAAAGACACATTCTTCTTCAATTTCATTCACTTAAACATATGTTCCTTCTCTGCTGTCCCATGACTTCAATAAAACTTAAAAATTTTAGATCATCTGGTGTTTCCTGGTGGTTATAATGGGGAAAACCATCTTCTGCAAATTTCTCTATCCAAGACAGAAGTAGAATTCTGTGTATGAAATTTGAGATGTCCTGTTTTTTCCCCCAACATTTTGCATATTACTAGAAAAGTACAGGAATAGTACAAAGAATTCTCATATATCCTTCACCCGAAGAGCCCATTCACATTTTGCGCACTATCCTAATCATGGTTTTTCCCAGTAAGGGAATTCAAACCAGATTGCTCATGATACTTGGTGGTTATCTGTCCTCAGCCTGTTTGCCTCAATTCACAACAGTCTTCAGGCCTTCCTTGCTCTACATATCTTTAATGCTTTTAAACATTTTTAACATTTTAAACGTCTTTAGTGTTTTTAAAGATTATAGACCAGTCATTTTAATGATGTCCCTCAATTAGATTTTGACTGATGTTTCCTCATGAGGACACTGAAGGTATGAGTTTGAGGCAGGAATATAACTGAAGGTCTGCTGAGTTCTTCCCCTGTGTCCCATCAAGTAGGAACCAATGACAACTTGTCCCATCACTGCTAATGTTAACTCGGATCACTCAAATGAGGTAATAACTCACAGCTTTCTCCACTATAGAGTTGCTCTGTTTTTCCTTTGAAAATAATAAATGTGTAGTCATGAGATATTTTAAACTGTAAATATCCTGTTACTCCCCTTTCACTCATGAGTTGCAGCATTTATTGGCTTCTTTTGGCCTGAATGAAAACTTCCTCATTTTTTCATTTCTTCTACATTTATTAATTGAAATTCTATAAGAAAGAATTTTCTCTTTTCCCCATTTGCTTACTTTTTAAAAATCAGGTTGGGTGTGTGAATTTCTCTTTATTCAACAGAATATTATCCGTTTCTATCATTTAATTTCAGGCTCAGAAGGTTATAGGTTTGGTCAGTGAGAGCTGCTTTGAACTGTCCTCCGTGTTTTTTGATATGCCCATGATTTTTTAAGTGCTTCCCTACGTTCTGGCACAAAAAGATACTCAGAGCTCCTCTTAGACATTGCCTGCCTGTTTCCTGGCACAAACAAAAGAGACTTGTTTCCCTTTAGTGGTGAACTGCATTTAGAAATGAGAGTTAAAAGTGCTCCTTACTACTGGGGTTTTGCTGCTCCCAGAAACTCTCAGAGAAGAGACATAGGAAATGTCTTTATGTCCATATTCATCCTGAAAGCCATGATCCATCACATCAATACCTCCCGTGTCAGTCCATCCATAGGGTTCATTCTAGCTTTCCTTTTTCCCATTTTTGCAACCCTCTTCTTCAGTGAAAAACCTAACTCCCATTACCTTCATTGCTAAGTCTCCATATATATAAGCTAATCTTTGGACCCCTATCAGACTGCTGTCTCCCTCAGCCATCTCCCTGTGTGGACCCTAGTCCCACCCTTGCCACCACCCAGCTGATATACCTACCAGAACCAACTCGGCCACAATTCCTCTGTACCCTGCCTTTTGAGGGCCTGACCCCAACTCGATAACCATGGTACTCTGTTGCCTTTCTGTGAACCACAAATTTTTGTATCATTAGAATTTGCTATCCTTGGAATGAAAAGTGACAAGTCATTCTGGCATGTTTAAAGTAATGCTTTTTGTCATGAATGAAAGATAATTTTGTCTTTGTTGATATGACCTGTTTAGAAGAATATTTCAACTTCTAATGCTATTTAATTCTGTCCCTATAACTAACATTGAGCTGATACTTATTAGGGAATGATGTCTACACAGGCTTTAGGTAAATATACGTCAGTGGGAACTGAGCCACACCTTGCAAGGCTACTGCCTCAGCAGGGCAGGACCAGTCAAAACCAGGCTTGTTCTGATCAATATCAACTAGTGATCAGGTGGCCCTGTAGGCTGGAGACCCACACTGTGCTGGGCCTTCCCGAAGCAAGGCGTTGCTCACTCAGGTCATTCACACTCAGCTTAGTCTTGTCTGTTTCTTTTATCAGAAGTGGTCCAAAAGGGGTCAGTCAGTGACTGCATGTCTGTCACCAGCCTCGTCTGCCTGTTGCTGAAAGGACTGCCACTCAGAGACTCCTACAAGGGGTTTCCATGTAGAAGACAGGGATGCAGCTTATTGCTGATATCTGTGTTCTTTCTTTCTCCATGGCACCCCAGCAATAGACTTCTCCTTATTGTTGGAGGTCCTGCTGATGGGAAAGTTTCAGTTTGCTTTCAACATGCAGGTGGACTTGGGAAAATTACAATCGGCTCTCTGTCAGCAACCCCAGCCTTTCCTGCCACAGACACTCTTCTCCCCGCTCTCCCAAGTACAGACTGATGGTGCATTGAACAGAATATCTTTGTATTTATTTCTGAGTGTTTTTTAATTATTGCATTCTCTTTTAAAACTTCATTATCTGACTTTTGCCTCTGGCAACATGGCAGATAAATATTTGTTAAATCCTTTGAAGCACTGATGTACTGGTAAGGAAAGACTTAGAGGTTGAAAAGACAAGTGAAATTAGGAATGCAGAGAGCTCGAGTAGCCCTGCTGCTGGCTTTCCCTGGGCAGCGCAGCCCAGATAGGTGACCTTGAGCTCTCATTTGCACACCTTACATCGTTCAGGGTACCTAGGACACATCCCAGGGGCCTTCCAAGGGGGACGTATTTGGAAAATGTTTCTCACCCTGCATACACGCGAGGGATGCCAAATAATTGCATCTGCAGCAGAAGGGCAAATGAGAAAGATACCAAGTGACTGTAAGAAGGTGTGCAGCAATTCCCGGCACAAGGTGAGAGATAGCAAGGGGACAGAGCAGGACAAAGTGCCTGATAATGTATAGTCACGTGCCGATCTTCACAAGGAATTACAGTGCAAGTGCAAAGCACCCAAACAATCTCAAGCATACATTTAGTGTAACCCCGAACAAGGGAGTCCTTGGGTACCCAGCGCAATCAAGACAAGTCTACCTTCACACCATGCCTCGGGAACTCTTACAGAGAAACCTTCAGGAAATGTGAGCTCATTAAAAAAAATAACAAAACCTTAAAACCCCGTGGGTTAAGGCAGCACATTGTAATCAGCATGAAGAACAATAGGATACAGCATGTAAAATATGTCTGTTGAATATTTTTTAAAGATTGAAAGTAGGATTAAAAGTGAAGAGGCTATACAAATAACCAGCCACCTCTGTGCAAGATGAAATAAAACCTCTAGAAATAAAAATTTCAAAGCTAAGGACTCTGTGGGAGAGGGTAAGAGTAGATTAGAAAAAGCCGAAGAGGAAATTCAGGAGCTGGAAGATGAATTTGGAAAAATTACACACAGTACAGCACCGGAAAACTACACATGGGAAATGTGAACAAGATAGAGGAGAGGTTGAGACAGAGGAGAGAGAACTTGCAACACAGGTCTCATCAGAATCCCCAAAGAGAAGGAACAGGAAAGAAGCCATGGAGCAGAGAAAATATTTAAAGAGAGATGTCTGAGTTTTCACAAACTGATGAAACAGAAGAATACTCACTTCCAAGAAACCCAGTGAATGACAAGCAGAATAAATGCAGAGAAATGTGCCTGCTTACATCAGAGAGAAGCTGCAGAAAACCAAAGAAATCTTAAAATTACCCACATGGGAACAAAACATTGTCAGCTGACCTCTCAAGAACAACAGAAGTCCAAGAGCAGGGGAATAAAATGTTTATTGAACTGAGGGGAAAAATTGCTAAACATAGAATTAATTACACAGCATTAATTATTCTTTAAAATGAAGACACTAGATATTTTAGACACACATAACTAAGAAAATGTGAGGCATAAAAAGAAATTAAGAGAAATAACGAGCTAAGGTGCTCTTGTCATGTATTTAGGTCACAAAAGGAGTGTTTGGAGTTTATATGTTCTAAGGTTCTTTCTACAGGGGTATTTAATTTTTATTTGAGTCAAAGGAAAAAAAAGTAAGGTGAAATAAGGAAACAAAAGAGTGAAAGAGAAACATAGAAAAAGGCAATAAACAACCTCGAGTATCTCGAGTAATGAGATAGGTATACAGTGGACACTGTAAGATGAAATGAATGAATTCCAGTATGAGGTGCATGAAGCCACACAGTGTCAGAACAGAGGAATGAAGTCTCAGATAAGTAAATACAGTATGAGTGATTCACTTACGTAAAATAAAATTCAGAAACATTTAGAACAAGCAGGATATTGCATAGAAATACAAAGAGTAAGATCGAACAACAAAGCAAAAGCAAGGCAAGAAAAAACACAAAATTGAGGATAATGTTTACCTCTGAGTAGAAATGAGGGGGCTGTGGAGAAACTCAGAACAGAGAACACTGTTCTTTTTCTCGAAATGGGTTCATGAGTACATAATTGCTCTCTGCGTTGCAGTCTTTACTCTGTCCGGGAAGTATCCTTTCACAGTCATTATTTAATAAGCATAATTTAGCCATTTACAGTTATTTGAATTTGACTTGTATGTGGTGTGAGACAGGGTTCCAGTGTGATAGTTTTCCAGGTGGAGAGCTGGTTGCCCAGCACCATTTGTTAGGTGCCTCTCCTTTCCCCAGGGCAGTGGTCACTCTGGTCATACACCAGACTTTCATGTATATACACTGGGATGTATTTCTGGATCCCCTCTCCTATTTTATTGCCGCATCTGCAGTCCTTGATTTGTCTCTTCCTCACTCTGTATCACTGGCGCGATCACAGCACTAGCAGCTTTGTGGTTGGATATTCTGATAGCAGAGATAAAGGCACAAATCCCTTCCCTTTTCTTTTTTTATTTTCCTTGGTTATCCGGGGTCACTTACTCTTCCAAATGAACTCCTTAAGACCATTTCATCCCCTTCCTAAAGGATCGCATTAAATTTGTAAATTTATGGTAATATCTTTCCACCCAAGAATAAGAAATGCTTTTGCATTTGTTCAATTCTTATTTTATGACCTTCAATAAGATTTTATGGTCATTTTGTATTGATCCTATGGCTTTCTTGTTAAATTTATTCATAAATATTTTATGATTTTTACCATTATTATGAATGGTCAGTTTTTCCCTTTACCAGCTCTAATTATTTATTGCTAATGAAGAGAAGAATGATTAATTTTGGCATATTTATCATCTATTCAACCACCTCATCATAACTCTCTTGCAATTTAATATTGTCCCTGGAGTCTGTGTTTTGTAAGTATACAGATACATGGTCAGCAAAAAGATAGAGTTGTCAGTTGCCTTTTCTAAATTTTTACTGATTATTTCATTTTCTTGTCTTTTTATACTTCCTTTTTGAATAAAAATGGTCATGACAGGTGTCCCTATCTGGCTCCTAATTTTAACTGGAAAAGTGGTTGGCCATTTAAGGTACCATGTTTAAGTTTTCCTCTATTTCTTTTTCCTTAGCCAGACAGGGACACCTGAGCCAAAATTAAGAGTCAGACACTTAACTGACTGAGCCACCCAGGTGCCTCCTTTTTAGTTCTATTTTTGCTCTGGGCTTTGAGATATGTCCTGTACTTGATCATGGAGGCCAGTAATTTGAGTCTCCATAGTGACCATTCTGTCCTTAAATTCTTCTGATTTTCTTTTTGGCTCAAAAATCATGGTTCTTTTGAAAACCCTTCTTTGTGCTGTGCTCGGATCTCCTGGCGTTCCAGTACCACATTGTCTCTGTTAAATTGTCATCCTCTTCCTCTGGCTGTTCCAGTTTTGGTCATTCATCTGAGCCCCCTCCTGTAAATGGTTATCTCCCATCGCCTTTCACTGGGTCTCAAGTTCACACAGTGAAGGACCTTAAAGCAACGGTCTCATCGACAGAGCCTGAGATGGGGTTGGCCAACCCTGGGGGGGTCTCCGTATGGGAGTAGACAGCTTGTAGGGCTCCTGTGGAGAGCTAGAGGAAGCCTCCTACTCTCTGGTCAACATGTGCTCTCCCAGACTCAGGGATACAGCAGACAGTCTACTCATTTAGGCAGGCAAGCCAGCTTCCCATGAGCCTCTGTGCCCACCTGTCAGAGGCCTCAGCAGCTGCTTGGCTCAGACAAGCTCGATGGTGGGAGCTGACAAGAGAAGAAAATATATTCTTTTTGATCCAGTTACTAAGCTTTGTTTTGATATTATGGCTGCTAATCCCATTGAGAGCAAAGGACAGATCTTTGAGAAGAGAAACTAACACCCTCCTGACTGGAAAATAGTAAATTTTTCTGTGCTAATATTAGATATTTTAATTGAGCTCCATTTTTAAAAAAATAAATAGCAGAATAATCAAGAAGACGAGCATGTTATTCTCTCTAGTTGTGAGACACATCTGTGCTAAGTGATCTACAAGGCCAAGTGTCGACCTGAGGGCGGCTCTTATGCAGCTGGTAAAGGGCCCTAGAAGAAAGTAGTGCTCCCTCCGCGCTCGTAAGTCTGGAGTATAAATGTGGGGGAGCACCACAGTGCCTCATGCATGGAGAGTGCCTCATGCTGCGTGTCTGCACGATAATCCTTGAAATAATTGGAAGCAGCCTGTGGTGTCATGGCCTTGAATCATTAGTTGGTGGAGAGGCAGGAAAGAACCCATGTAATGAGGTATCAGCAAGAGAGTGGAGACCCATCAAGAGTGGCAACATCTGGCCCCCTCAGCTCGAAGATGCAGGGAGCCCCAAGGAGCCAGAGAAGGGGACAGGAGAGCTTGGTACTGGGAGGAAAAATGAGGGGTCTGGTGACAGAGAATAAGACAGATGCAAGCTAAAGAGGCTTTAGGCAAAGAACAGGAGCTTGGGGACAGGAATATATTTGGAGGAAGCGCTCTAAAACAAAACCATTTTGCAAAAGAAACTCTCCCAAGGGCAAAAATCCTATTGTGTTTCACATTTTTATGCAGCTTTTCTTTTTTAGAAGGTCTCTGAAATAACCCTTCACAAGCCAGTTGAGACAGCTGGATAGGGCAGACAGAGGCAAAGAGAAAGAAGAGAGTCTTGTACTTTTATTATAGCCAGAGACATGCAAGTTAGGACATGAGTTTTTATACACCAAGTTCACAGGCACGAGGCTGTTTTTCACGTCTCACCGGATCTCTACAGAAGCCCTTCATGCTCCTGTTCAGGAAGCTTGAGGAGGCTCACACAGGAAGGAGACTTGCTGTGATAGAACCCAGGTCTCAAACTCTCACCCTAAGTTTTCCATACCATTCACTCTGCCCACTACTCACTGTGTCACCGTATCACCTTCCATAAAACCTCCAACCTCCAATGACTCAGATCTCTAGCCAGCAGTTTTGGGTGTCTACAGTCTCTTAATCAGATCCAGTCTTTTTCCCCCTGGCATTTTCTGCAGCCACTCCATGCCAAGCCCAAAGTCACACTCTGAACATAAGAATTAGAACCTGGCCATCGCCCTGAAACCAGAGAGATACCCCATCCCCCTCCCCAAAGCGCTCAGTGACTGTGAATTCCAGCTGCTCAGAATCCCGCTGCAGGACCTGCTATTCTATCTGACCTGCTGTTCTTGCACTGAGAGAAGTGCTGAGTTGCTGGCCAGCAGCCTGGGAGCCCATCATAGATGGAATATGCCTATGGGAAGCCTCAGGGAGAAAACTCTAGAAATCGTGAGTCAGGCCAGTTCACTGTTGTCACACAAAGTAGAGAGCTAGGTGGCATGATAGCACAAAGGGCTCCCAGAAGGAAGAGAGACGCCAGGACCCGTCCGTGGTAAGTGGGTCTGACACCTCTGCAGGCACCAGGGCCCAGGCCGCTTGCTGTCTTTGAACTTGAGCTCCAGGCTTGCCTAGCAGGTTGGAGGCCCTGAGGCGTTGAGGGGAGCCTGCAGAGTTTGAGCTGCAGTTCAGTCCTGGGCCCTGAGAATGGGGTTCCCTCACCTTGGAGGCCAGACTCCCTCACTTTGAAGGCTGGGCAGAGTTTACATGAGTCAAGCCAATCCCCAGCACAAGGAAAATGGTGAAGGAAAGAGTGTCCTTGAGATATTTTGAAGCTTGCTATTTCAAACCTGCCTTTTAAATCTAGTCGATGTAGTTTATATACTCAGTATAAATAGGCTTACCTTTTCATGAAGGCAGGCCTCCTGACGATGGTCACCAGCCCACACTCATGTCCACTTACGTCAGTAAAAGCACGGGGCTTCATAGCTTCCAGTCCTGTTGAACCCATCCCTAACTGACGGTCTAAACTGAGCACTTACTATGTGCCAACCTCTATGAATTATGTCATTTAGTCCTCAAAACAATCCGGTCACGCAGTCAACTATTGCTATCTTCATTCTTAAATCAGAGGGAAAAGGGTAGGGGACTTGGTAGGGCTGCGACTTGGTAGGGTCGGAGCCCAGGGCTGGGTCCGCAATGACATTTCATTCAACCCTGTGTCTGGTGATGCAAGCCTACCCCAGCTCACTCTTGCTCTGCTCCATCAGGTGCCCTCCCACGTGACAATTCTCTTCCCACGTGAGCAAAGCTGAGCTCCGTGGTTGGGGGCTTTGTGTCCTCCCTTCTGGGGTCTCTCTGCGAGGTTGGATGCTCCAAGAACAGGAGATGTTCAGGGTAGGGGGGGAAAGGTGAAACTCTGTGGCAGCGTTTTCAAATGACATCTATCACTGCAGGCACTTGGTGGTATTGGGGAAAAGACCCAAAACTTGGGAATAAGACAAAAGGGCAGGTAACACATCCTCTCAGGTCATATTGGCACAGTGTTTAACGGGCTCACCCAGGGTCATTTTGATCTGGACCAGAGGTTGCCTCTCTGCGTGTCTCGCCGTGCACCACTCACTGAAGGCCCTTACTATGCAGTTACCCACTAACTCATAGATTTGCTTCCAGGAAAGATGCAAACAGCTTCCACCTGGTGGAGAACACAGCCCCCAAAGTTGTGTCTTCTTGCCCTGTATGTCATTCACCAACATGTGCCTCGCCTGGCCAGCTCAGTCCCTCTCCTGTCTCCAACACCCATGTACCCCTGAACCAGCTTCTCTCTCCTGCGGGTCCCCTCATTAATGAGCTAAATAAATCTTCACCTCATCCTCACTTTATATTCTCATGAGAGGCACGCTTTTAAGCTTTTGGAAAGTATGCTTTGGCATTGTGTTCATCTGTAACTGGAAATAGACCCTCCAAAAGTCCTGCCAGAGACATCGGGTGTGCATGGCAACCAGTCGTCTGTTAGATCCAGACTCCTTGGCCAGAAAGAGCCAGCTGAAGGTTGAAGGTCTTCCTTCCCTCATCTTGTTCCAGGCATTTCTGACTTGACAGTTCATTGTTGTTTTTTTAATTAATTTTTTATCTAAATTCAATTGAATTAACATATACTTTATTATTAGTTTCCAGGATAGAATTTAACAGTTGCCTGTAACACCCAGTGCTCCTTACATCATATGCCCTCCTTAATGCCCATCACCCTGTTACCCCATCCCCCAACACTCTTCCCTCCAGCAATTCTTAGTTTGTTTACTAGAGTTGAGAGTCACTTATGGTTGGTCTGCCTCTGTGATTTCATCTTGTTTTATTTTTCCCTCCCTTCCCCTCTGCTCCTCCATTTTGTTTCTTAAATTCTACATATGAATAAGGTCTTACAACATTTGTCTTTCTCCAGCTGACTTATTTTGCTTAACATAATACTTTCCATCCACATTGTTGCAAATGGATTTCATTCTTTTTGGTGGCTGAGTAATGTTCCTGTGTGTGTGTGTGTGTGTGTGTGTGTGTGTGTGTGTGTGTCTAGGGATATATATACCTATATCTTCTTTATCTATTCATCTGTTGATGGACATTTGGGCTCTTTCCAAATGGTTGGTGTTTGAAGCCAGTTTGTTGGACCCAGGTTTGTAATCTCAGAGTTATACACATGACAAGGTGCATTTAGCTTCCAGCAATGGGTAACTGGATATTTCTGTTAAGTGTTTGGACCTAGCAAATTTGGTCATGTCTTTCAGAGCTCGTCAGAATTCTGCTTTAATGAAGCACACAGTTGCCTCAGCTTAGGGTCCACTCTGGGGTCACTGAGAGGAATTCACATCTGCCTAGCAGTCACCTAGACAATTCCTGGGGGAATAAAAGCCAGAGAAGGAGGTCAGAAAGGTGTTAATGCTGAGAGGCATCCCATTAGAGGGAGGGGACCCTGGCCACGGAGGCCATGCATGATAAGGAGTGGGATTGGGTCTGTGATGCTCAGAGACCCCAGCAGGGCTTCCTCCCCTAGCACCGAAGACCTCCGGCCCATAGAGAAAGTGCCACATGGGACTCCGAGCTGCATGCACTCAGTGTGTGAGCTGCAGAGATCCTGCAGGCCAGGAGTGCTGATGTTTGGGGGTATCCTGATGTCGGTGAAGCTCAAACTGTGGATGTGTGGGCCCTCCCAGCATGAGTTCCTTGAGGCAGGAGCATATTGTCCCATGAGCTGAGCAGATAGTCCCATGTCCCATGTCTAAGGGATTTGAGTGAGACTGATTGAAATCTAGGCTCTGCTGCTTCCCACCCACTTGTTATCTGAGCTCAGGCAAATTACCTCTTGACTGTATTTCCCAATCTATAGAATGAGTCCGTACGTGTGCCACAGACACATTCAGGGTGCGGCCTATGCGTGCATCTGCTTCACGGGGCTGTTGTAAGGATTAAAGGAAAAGGAGATGAGAGTCACGTGTTCTAAGTGTGAGGCAGGGCATGCGTGAGTCAACAGTAGCTGCTTTATATACTGCCCTCTCTGGCTGGGTCCTGGAAATGCGTATCTCCCTAGCGGTAACTACAGACCCTCTTCCCATCCCCCCATGTGAATGAGATTCTCCAGGCACAGGTGGAGCTGGCGCAGCCCCAGCACCCAGGGCGCCCATAGGCTATGCCGATTCCTACCAAGGTGGCTCGTGTTGAGAGCCCAGGGGGGCTTCTCCCTCCCCCACCAGCAGCCTGCAGGGTGCCTAGAGCCTTCTGGCCTGTGGGAGTGCTCGAGGGTGAGTCCCTTTTGCCAGGAATGGAGCCAGTGTGCTGAACTTCAGGGCCACTACAAATCCTCTCAACGTTCAGGACTCGGGCTGACAAACACCCCCAGAGAACCAGAGGCACCCTGCTTTCCCAAGGGTACAGCAGGCAGCCGGCCTCTGCCTGGCAAGGCTGTCTTGGAGCAGGGCTTTGCGAGCGAGTGGGCTGCTTCCTGTGAAGCCCAGGCTGTCCCCCTCCCAGGCCCAGGTCTCTGACCCTCTCTCTCAGGTCTCATGTCAAATCTCTCACCTCAGCAAGGCTTCTCTGACTCCAAGAGAGTTGGCCCATGACAGCAACCAGTCTGTTTCCTGTGCGTTGACTACAACCCACAGTGGTTTCTTGTTTGTGGTCTTGCTCCTGTGTGTCTCCCTACATACAGTGTCCTGCCCTGAGCACCATATCCTGGCATGCCTTGCGTCCCTAGCACCCGGTGTCGGGTCTGGCACAGAGGAGGTGCTCCAGGACTGTGCCCTGGCTGTGTGGGGGAAGGACCCCACTGTTTCCACCTGTGCACAGTGCGGGCCAGGGAGCTGCATCTCTGCAGGCTCTGGCACAAACTCAGGATCTGCTGCTACGGAAAAGGCACTTATATGGTATGCACAGGGGGCTCCCAATGGCAAGTCCTCAGTCCTGGGTCCTTAAAAAACCCGACCATGACCCAGGTTGTGCGCTGTAGCTCCGTGAGTAGGTATTTTTGCTCAGAAAAGAAGCATTGAATCTCTCTGTATCTGCCAATGGGTGGACACTTAGTTGCTATACAGGAACCTTCCAGCCACCGGCGCCAGAGACCGCCATCATGCCAGCCTGGGGCTCATGGCAGGCGGCAGTGAGACTGTCAACATGGGGTGCCTGAGATTTGGTGCTGTCCATGCTTTCTGCTGCCATAGCCCACTCTTTTTGGCCTGCTCAGAGCCAAGCCGTCACCTCAGTGTGGCTTCGTGGTGAGGTGGAATGTGGTAGTAAGCATTTCAACCCTAGTCCTTTGCTGAACGAGGAGTAGGGAACTCCCGAGGTGGCATCATGAGAAGGGGGCTTTTCTCAGTAGTCAAGCCAGGGGCAAGAGGGAAGTGCTGCACGGGGCAAGCTTGCCTATGGGAGTTAGCATCCCACAGTAGAAAACCATCATGTTTTCCCTCATGCACTGCTCGGCACCATCCCCGAGAGAGAAGCACTCCCTGCTGTACTTTGCAGCAAAGCACCGGTTACTGAGACTGAGTCAGAGTTTGGAAACTGCCACGTGGTATGGTCAGTGATGAGAAAACAGGCCCCCTGCAATGGGGGACCGAAAAGTCCCACCTCCTCTGATCCCTTGACAGGGTCCCACGGGCTCAGCTTCCACTATCACTAAGCTGGGCCACTTCCCCTTGTCTGGGAGGCAATGGCAGCCGAGGTCTATGAGTTCACATCAAGAACCCTGATCTGAGTCACAGAGGGGATCTCTAGCACCAACTGGTACAGATGGATGTGTTTCTCTGGTGCCATAACTTTCACATAACAATTCCCTTTTCTGACTGTGTTCAGTAAATTTAATTAGTGTCAAAAATCCGCTTATTTGGTAATATGATCAGTTTCTAACCTGGGTAAACGACTTTCTTTATGACTATAAATTAAGCATATTATATCTTTTTCATGCATCATGATCGTCCTCATAAATACTGTAGGCAGTTGCTGGCGGTCTCACTTGGTTACCTTTCCCATTACTGTTTTATCACCGTCCTGCTAGGACTGGGGAATTCATTCTGTTTTAGTAACAAGGAGGAAGTAGTGACAAGGGGCTTGTTTTCGCAAGGAACCCACAGCTTGGTCCGCATCTCTGCGGCCAAGGATGGGATTCCAGGCCCACCCCTGTGCACGGCGTTCCCAGCTCATCACCAGGCCTGCTGGCCACAGACTGGGAAAAACAGATGCATGGCTGTTCAGCTACTTTTGTCTTAATTGCAAATAATTAAGATCAAATATTTGCCAACAACCCATTTCCATGTCAGGAGAACCTGAGTGTTCTTGGCAATATCTGTGAGCACAGGTTGGCTGGAGTGTTTTCTTAACACTGACTCCTCAGCGTACAGCCTATGGGGGAGGCCTCAGTCACACCTGTGATCTACTCATACATGGGCACTGGAGACCTGGTGTCCAGTGCTAGTCTTCAGACGACCTCACTGCAATCAGAGTGTGTGGTGTTTGAGAGGAGAAAGGGTCAGATGGCAGGGGTTCTGCCCCCACCCTCTGCCTTGCCATCCACTGCGAGCTGGCTTGGCTCTAACTGCCTAGGCTGGTTTAGGTGGGCTCTGAAGTCTCTTCCTACTCTGCCACTCCAGATTCCAGTCTCCTTTACCCCACAAGGCTCCCTCCATGGACCTTTGTCTCCCCTTTGTGCCTCCATCCTTCCAGTTTCCCTCTGCCCTCTGCTAGAGGAGACAAGGGGAGATGTCTCCCTTAAAAGGTTCCCCCATTGGGGTATGGTGTTCCCACTACCCTCCTCATCTCCGCTTGTAACCTGAGGTTTGACCAGTGACACCAAGTCAGAGCTGAGGAGGTCAGCTTTTAAAACTACTGTGTTGCCTAAAGTGTCCAAGGCTGTGTGAGGACAAAGGCCCCATACCTGCAGGGTCTCCCTCATCCAGACATCGAGGTAGACATTCTCAGGAAGGGAATTCAAGCGTGGGGGAGGCTCAGACTCGCCCTGGCAGTGAGCCCCCCAGAGAGGCGCTAGACCCCAGGGGTGAGTGCTTGGAGCTGAGTCAGCTGGAATGTGAGCATAGTCTGAGCAGGGCAAATACCCTGAAGCAGGAACTGAGAGGCCAGATACTCAAGAAACTTTGGCTCTGCTTCTTCAAACTGTAGCGATGAGTGGGTGCCCTTGCCATCACACGGGAAGTTTATTAAAACAGTGATACAACGGCAGTGCTTTGTGTTCTGGCTGTCCAGGGAAAGAAACAAAAGCCGGTATCTTTAGAGCTGTATTAGTTTCTTCTAGTAGCCGCCAGCACTTTCCAGGGTAACCCATTTTGCAGCACCCAGGAGAGTCATGCTAATCAAACACGCTCTGTGGCAAAGCAGCCATCAACACCATGGGTGGAGGCCCTCCAGCCCAGGGCCTCCCACTGCCAGGACCCCTTGTCTCCCCTTCACCTGTCAACCTTGACAGGAAGATGTGTGCAGAGCCGATAAATGCCGCCAAGCCTCCACTGTGACATGCAAACATCAGCCAAGTGGATAAAGAAGATTCCCACGCCTGCTTAGGATCTGCACTTCTACACTGCTCAGAGATATTTTGACCTTCTAGTTTATTTTGATTCAAGAAAAAGTCAATATTTCTTAGCTTGCCAAGGCTGGAAGAATTTAAATGAATTATTGAATCAAGCAGTTAATCTATCGATAACTGATTTTTTTCCTTTTAAATCTAGAATGATGAAAAGCAGGCTTAATGGAAAACAAGAAAAAGAAGGTTGTTTTTCCCCCAGATGTTTTAATCCCATGGGATCAGAGCTGGGGCCAAATGTTCAGTGTTGACCACTGGGGCCGTTCTGTCTCACTTGAAAATTGTGAAGAAGATACAATTAAAACTTAAAAGCAAAGACTTCTGTGGCCATACAATCTGCATCCATGATTTAATTATTTGTATTTCGATATCCTTTTCCTATTCTCAACTTGTGTTTGCTGCCATTAATGCTGCATGGCAAACCTCTCATTTTCTGAACTCTTCTGGTGGAATGGAATGTCATTTGTGGGGGTGCTTGCTTGGCCTTTTGTGTAAGTGGGCACTTCCAGCAATAAGATGCTCTCCCGGCCACCCTGCCCACATTGGAGTGTGAACTCTGGGCACCACTGCCTCACACCACTGGACACATGTGTTGGATGCAGGGGACACCCAGCAGCATGGCAGCAGCCATTCCCCAGGTCTCAGCCTTCCTGCCACAGCTGTGGCTTCCTGCTTTGTGCTAGGGCTGGGCGGTAGAGAAAGGCTACTGGTCCCACTGCTGGTGGTGTGTATCCTAGAGAACCACATTCTCACCCAGAGACAAAGGTCAAGCTCAAGCCTCCCTGCCATGGCTGACCCCATCCTGAACATTTGAGTATTACTTTCTCCTTTCTTACTCCACACTCCCTAGACTCTGCTGTTTTTCCCCATTTCCTGCCCTACGTATCTGACCACACTTGCTCTGCTTGGCACTCTGTGTCTCCTAGAATGATGCCTGGCATCCTTACCCTTCCCATCCTGCCCCTGTACAGAACTCCTCCTCCCATCAGTGCAATTATGAGAGCCATGGCTCAAGCCTTGCCTTTTGGCAAGCCATCCTCCTCTCGCTTGCCATGGTCCATTGGCTCTTTGCTACCTCCATGTGGTCCCCTGTTTACTCTTCCCTTCCAGGATGGGTGTGCCTGAGATGGTTGGTGTGAGCCAACCATAAAACCTGAACCCTGTACAGCTGGGCACTGCTTTTGGCACCTGTGACCACCTCCTGTTAGTAGAGCAAAGACTTTTTGGGCACCCCAAACCCCAAGCCCTTGGCTTCACTGGCAAATGGAACCACAAAGGAAGCCCTTGACCACCCTCCCCTAATGCTTGAAGCTGACCCTCTGTGTTTGTGTGTTCAACAGGACTTCCTGATGGGCTGCCAGCCTCCTGTGGGAAGAAGTTCTGCAGCCGTGGGAGCAGGTGCATGCTCAGCAGAGAGACCGGGGAGCCCGAATGCCGGTGCCTGGAGGCATGCAGGCCCAGCTACATGCCCGTGTGTGGCTCCGATGGGAGGTTTTATGAGAATCACTGTGAGCTCCACCGAGCCGCCTGCCTGCTGGAAAGGAATATCGTCATTGTCCACAGCAAGGACTGTTTCCTTAAAGGTAGGAAGATACCTCCTTGCACCTATGCTTTTGGTTTTGGGGATGGATCCTCTCATGCCAGGGTGCTGAATCTGCAGGTTGGATGTGTAAAGGCAGTAGAGGAAGGCAGGAGGCTCAACCGGGTAGCAACAGCAACATTTCAATGAGGCATGTTCTGTGTATGTCCACCTCCAGAGACCCCCTGCCTTTGGCGGGGAGCCTTGGAGAGCAGAATCTGGCAGACCTTTGGGGTTAGACAGGGAGGGGAAAAGAAAGGATGGAACCCAACAAGTGCCTACAACAGTGATGGAGAGGCGCGTCAGAGCTGCCTGGGCCTGGGCACCCGGAGCGGAGGGGCAGGGCTCGGGCTCGCCCTAATGGGCCCCTAGCGCATGGTGCGATGGCCGGGATGTCAACGAGTTCTCCGCAAGGGAGCACAGGTCTATTGGCCCCCTACAGCTGCCCCCCCCACCCAAGCCACCTGCAGACACATGAAGGGCCGCTTTCCCATCCTCCTATCTGGGCTGTGGCAGCAGAAGTCGAGGTCGGGGGGGAAGGTGTCCTGGAGAAGGCAAAGCTCTGGCAGGTCGGGCTTCCCCTCTGAGTAAAAGTAGCTTTGGACACGTTCACGGCTGTGCTTCTGACACTCACGCTGAGGTGCTGCAGGAGTCATGAGGCACATTATGGAAATGAGGCCAAAATGAGCCCAGGAAAAATGTTCCCGGTCTGAAAACCCTGCCCAGCCTCATGCCCGCCGAACCCCGGCCCTGTGCGTGCTAAAACACTTGACCAGCTGCTCCAGCTTCATTGGCCGTGTTGAATTTTATAGACTGATGTTCCGTTCTCCAGTTTCCAATATCCCCCAAATTGCATCTTTCTAAAGGTTTTTATTTCTGCATCAGAGTGTGCCCAGCCTCCCTCACCATCGGTTATTCAAACAGCATTTCTCATTTCATGCAAGGGAAAAACAACCACCATGAAAGCTGCCTTGGCGAGGGAGGATGGGCAAGAGCCGGGGAGGATGGGGGCCGCCGGTGCACGCGGATGAGGGCTTGGTTCTGCTTCATGCTGGTTGAATTGATCCACCAAATCCTTCTGATTCATTGAGGTTTTATACGGATTTTATGAATGCCCGTGCTGTGGACAACAGTCCCCACCAGCTCCCAGAGAGGCCTAAGGGTACTGTCGGGCTCTGCCACTTCCCAGCTGTGTGACCTTGGGCACATCACTCCACTTCTCTGGGCCTTTTCCTCTGCTCTGAAAGGGGCTATTGGCAGTATGGAGGAAAGTAAATGAGAGGCTACACAGACACCCATGTGCCAGGCACATCGCAGTGTGGTGTATTAGTGACCCCTGTCATCCTGTTTTAATCCAGCGTGGCCTCGGGCCTGGAGCAGAGAGGCACAGGTCATGCAGGGAAGGCAGAGACAGGAACAAGTGCCCTGCCCAGCAGGTGTGGGGACCACCTGGCTTCTGGGTAGGTGGAGTCAGGAATGAAGATGCTGAGGGTCAGGTCCTCATGCTGAGATGCCCAACAGGAACCAGGGCTCCCATTTCTGCAGACCCAGCTCTGTGGGTCTGGATGCCATGGAGGAGTCCTCACCATCTCCTGCTCAGATCGGCTCCCATCCCAGGCAGCGGGAAGGCCCACCTGCCTCTGTCCTCCAGCATCCCCACCAGGAGCGCCCAGCAAACAGTGAAGCCCTGCTCACTAACTGCAGGGGCTTGGCAGGGATGGAAGGCAGGCAGGGGACTTCAGGTGGGCACCACGCCACCTGCCCCAGAGCCATGGTTCCAATGGGGAACAAGAGAATACAGTGACAGGGGCTGGGGAGCAGAGGTCTTAGAAGGGAAGAGGCAGTGAAGAACAATATTCTACAGCCCGAGATAGCAGTAGAGTATTTAATCCCCTCTTCAGCTCCACGGATGGTGGTTTGTCTTTTGTCCCTATTTCCAGGGAGTTATTGATAGAGGAAACTGAAAAATACCTTCTTTTTTTCATGCAAATAGTAATTCTAAATTCATCCACGTTCATTATCTTTTCCTACCAGACTTTTTCTAAAGAAAAGTTCTGACTTCATTCTCAGGTTTCATTTGTACCCCAGAAGTCACTATGAGGACACACTCCTCATGGGGCTGGGTATGTAGAGACGGTGGGGGGGACATGGTGGTGGATTCAAGGGGCCGCAGCTCGACGCACCCCCTCTGTGGCTGGGGCCTGGGCTGTCGGCAGGGCAGGGAAGGTGATTCTCTGGAGCGCTGCGTGAGGACCACAGCCCTCTTGCTCTGCAAGGGAGGAGAGGCGATATTCTAAGCCCCAGTTTCAAGAAAACTTCTGGTATCACATTGCGGTTGCTATGGCAATGGAATTCCTCGTGAATGTGGAATGAAATATAACATCATTTAGGGATTATTAGCATGTGAGTAGAGCAAAACTGAACTCAAATCATTGCTTCAGCTCATCTTTGCAGCTTTTGATACCAGCTCTCCTGACATCCCAAGCAGGGTGTCCCCTGCGGAAAATCAGGGGGACAGAGAGATGTAGGATTGTCAGATCTCTTTCTGCCTGTGGCCAAATTAAAGTGTTGTTGTTGTTGTTAAAGTGGTGTTCTCAGCACCAGATACCACCAGAGAATACCAAGACGGTGGGTGGAATTCTCTGTAACTCTAACTCCTGATAGGCTTTGTGTTTGCAAAGTTACCTCATGACATGGGGTTCCTATTTGTATACTGGTTGACACTTTTAAAATTGTTTTTCTGTCTCCGTTTGGAATTCACTCAGTATCTCCAGCATTGTTTGAGAAGACAAGCTTGCTTTCAGCCGTCACTCACTACACCGGGCTTGTATTATCCCAGATGATACAGTGTCATAGTTGGACAGTTTTCCAAACAAACCGTGAAATTATGGAAGAAAGAGGCCTGTTAGGGCTACAGTTCTAAACGGATCTGAAGATTCCTCGTCCTGCATGGTGTTTTGGGGGGGCACTTTGATGCTTCAGAGACAAGTTTCCAGGCTCATGAAATCAGAGGAAATAATTTCCCTTTTTAACCAAAAAATGAAACACACTACAGGCTCACTAACAAACCTTTTTTTTAAGTGTTACCACACAGGGAATAAAAACCCAGCCTTTTGAATAAATGAAACAAGGTGGGATCGGGAGGGAGACAAACCATAATAGACTCTTAATGTCACAAAACAAACTGAGGGTGGCGGGGGTTAGGGAGAGGGTGGTGGGGTTATGGACACTGGGGAGTGTGTGTGATATGGTGAGTGCTGTGAAGTGTGTAAACCTGGCGATTCATAGACCTGTACTCCTGGGGCAAATAATACATTATATGTTTATTAAAAAAAATATGTATATATATATACACAAACAAACAAACAAAAACCCAGCCTTTTGTGGCAAGGCAGAAGAGATAGGTCTTGCTGCCAAAGAGGCTTCTTCTATTGTTGTTCCTGTTGGTACTTTGAATGTTACTGCCTCAGAACTGAAATTAGGTGTCTCACCTTCAGGCCATTTCCATACTTCCACAAGTCTTTCCTGCCCTGCAAGAGTGAGCGCTACTCACATCCCCCGCTGGGAGCCCAGGCTTTGGTTTCCCTCGGTCAGTTGGAGCAGGTCCCCACAGCCAGGGAGGTGCTGAGGCCTGAGTGAGCCTTGCGGGTGGGAGTAGGCGGGAGCAGGCCTTGCGAGGGGTGGAGGAGTGAGGGTGGCACAGGCTCAAAGGCAAGGCCTGAGGTCCATCGTGGGCCATACCACACCTCCTTGGTCAGGGCACGTGAGCTGTCTGTGCCTCACTTACCCCATCCATAGAACGGGAATGACGGCGGTGCCTGCCTCACAGCAAGGCTGTCGTGGGCATGAACTGAGCAGCGGCTGGCCCATGATGAGCTCACTTCTCTAAGCAGGGTCAGCTGCTGCTCAGGACCACAGGGATGCTGTTGCAAACATGGTGACATAGCAGAGAGGCAAATGCGAGAGGCCTTAAGATGCCTGCCCCTGGACAGCACTGTGTATGAGCTAAGAACTTGGTGGAGGCCGGGGCGGATGCGCCTGTGAGCGAAGAGAGAGATGATCACTGGTTCTCCATGTTTATGGAATGAGTGGCTAGAACTGGATCTCCAAATGGGCAAACTAAACTCACCTCTAGCTGCCTTGCTGTTTTAGAAAGAGATGTAAAAAGTCATTTAGGTTCACCTAGCAGGTCAGTAGAAATGCTGAAGGAGTTCCAATAGCCCCTGATTCTGAGTCTAGAGGAAGTTCTGGAATGCATGAAAGGCTCCTGGGAACTGCCAGTTGAGCCTTAGGGAGGGGTTCATCTGCCAGAGGGTGAGAAGGGACATGTCCAGGGAAGAGAGAGTAAGGGGCATCTCCCAAGGTGAGTGAGGGCAGGAGGGTGGTCCTTAGCAAGGCAGGCATGGGGTTCCTGCAGACTCAGAGAAGAACAAGGACCTAAAATGCAGATCATGGGGAATGTGGGTTCACACTGGGTAAAGCAGACACTTGGGGAAGGTGAGCTGAGAAAGGCCTGCACACCAGGTTAGGGTGTTGCGCCCAAGCTGACTGTCCGATGAACCAGTCCAACTTCCTCTTTCCCCAAACAGGGACCCTGGGGCCCAGAGAGGGCTGTACCTAGTCCAGGTTACTCAGGCCCTGCCCCTGCAGCCTGCCCTTGAGAAGCAGCCACGGCTCTGGGGCTGCTCATCCCAGCAAGGCATGTTCACGACAGATGCAGCCACTTTCTTCTTCTCCCCTGGACACCTCTTGGTGCAGAGATGGAAGGCTCAGGAGCCTTGATTGGTAAGAAAGGTCTGAGAGCTCCTCAGTGGGGGCCTGCCCTCTAGGTCAGCAAGAAGCCCAGTTGGGAACAACTCCCAAAAACCTGGCTCAGTCGTCCCAAACTGACGGGTCTTCTGGATGTCCCAACACCAGACCACTCTCTCCCCAGTGAGGAAGGAATAGGAACGCAGGTTCACTCAGAGGCCACTGAGCCCCAGGACAAAGCAGCAGAGCCTCTAAGACCAATCTGAAGGCCCTTCCACCAGGTCTGGCTTTTATGCTAGCCTCCACTTTCCAAAACCTCTTTCCTGTTTCCAGTTTCTTCAAATTGCCCTCTACTCCTGACCCCACCCACATTCTGTCCAGAGACCTTGGCTGCTCTTCCAGCCCTGCCCAGCAATCTGTGTGTACTCAGTGCCCTCCCTGACCTTCACTTTGAACACCACAGAGGAGGGTGTGGCCATTCTCTGCCAAGTCACCCAGCTTCACAGGCATTATTGAATGTCCTCCAGATGCCAAGGCTGTGCTGGATCTGAGGACACCCGTATGATCAGGACTGTAGGCCTGATCTCCTGGAATAGATAGCCACAAGGAAGGGCTACCTCCATTCCCCAGCACTCTCACTCTCTGGGCCAGCATGAGGGAGCTGCTCTAGCCAGAGACACCCCCAAGACCTCAAGGACCAGCAGGGATCTTCATGGACTGTCCCGTTTCAGAGACTTCCCTGTAGATTTTTCCCTCACCAGTACACAAGGAACCAGGAAGACCAAGCAGCAGGTTGACCAGCAGCCCCCAGGGCAGCAGCCCTTGGAGCTCACTCATCCCCTTTCTGGTACCTGCTCTCCCATCAAGAGGAACATGGCATCAGACAAAGGTTTGTTCTTTCGTTATATCCTCTAGGTTTTATGCAAGACAACGTCTTGGTGTGAGTGACTCACAGAAGTGCAAGAATGTTATCAGTGCAGTGCGTGTGGTGTGCTTCACAGAATGGCTATACTTTGGATGAATTAATTACATTCCAGTAATTAAAAATTGCTAATAAGTTACTGAGCTGAGAAAGTCTCGCACCACATTCATTTTGCTTATGTAAACACGCCACAGTCTCTGAGGCCCCCACATTGTCTTCTGCCCTTTCCTGACACCCCCTCCTCCATATGCCCAGCCCCTCCTTGGTCCCCTCGGCCAGCTCCAGGTGTCTCCTAGCCTCGCATCCCTCCAGGGACCCTCCCTTCTCTCCCCCGGACCCCAGGCGCCACCTGCGCTGGGTGCCTCCCCTGCCCCATCTCTGCCACACTCTGCCCACCAGGGTTCCTTCTGCCTCCCATCCCCAGGGAGATTGGTGTAGCCCAGGTGTCACAGCCAGGTGGCACTTTGCAGGCCTTCTCTTGCTGCACCTGCCCTGCCATGGACAGTCTTAGGGCAGGCCCCCACTTGTGCTGCTGTGATCCGTGGTGTGGGCCCCTCCTTCCCCACTAGCATTCTCCACATGGGTTCTCCCCAGGCCCCCCTCAGCCCTCCTCTCTTTCCTTTTCACCCCCTCACCATTCCTGCCGTGCCTCATATGCAAATAAGACCCAGCTGTATCTTCATCCCGACCTCTCGTCCACATTTCAGTCACAGGTCCTGCTCCCCAAAGGCCCACAACCACCTCAGATCCAGTGTGTCCAGAATGAACTCTCCAACTCTCCACTCCCTCTGTCCTTAACACCCTTGTTCCTCACACAATGTCTATCTCAGTGAGAGCAACCTCTTCATCCCATCCCCCAGGAGACCGGACCCCAAGAGACTGATGCTTCCTCGCAGCCGAACCCCCTCACCATAAAATCGCACCAAGTTTACTTCCTTTTAACTTCTTACCTCTGCCCCCTCTTCTGTACCTGTTCTGCTACCACACACGCCCATCCCATCATCATCATTCACCTGCACGTCCACTGTGACCCCCTAGATGTTCTCCCAGCTCCTGGCCAGATACTTCTTCAAACCCACCTTCTGTATGGCCTTAAGAGCGAGTTTTTCAGGAGGTGACTACCCTGCCTTAACCCTTCCATCCATTCATTCAGCAAATGTGCACCTCCGATGAGTCAGGTCTGTGACAGGCACTGGGGATAGAGCAGTGCACAAAATGGACATGATTCCTGCCCCGATGGCACATGCAGTCTCTTGTTGCACATAAGAAATTAAGTGTCTTAGCCAATGGCAAGTGCCATGGAGGAGGTTGAAGGAGGCACAGGGGTGGGCAAGAGTTTCTAATAGGAGAAGAGGCATCTGAGCCAATAGCTAGAGAAGGTTGAGAAGTTAGGGAGTTACCTATTTGACTCTCTGGAGGAAGGAGTAGCAGGTTCAAAGACCCTGAGGTGAGAGCCCTCCAGGCTTGTATAGAGATCAAAAAGGATCCCAGGATAACTGAAGCAGAGTGAGGAAGGCCAGAGAGGTCTGAGTGGTGGTCAGAGGGGCCTTGCTGGCCATGGGAAGCCTGAGCTACTAACCACTATCCCATGTTGCCTTTCTGATTATTCTGCCATGACCACCAGTGGATGGCCTCAAGGCACCATCCCGTTCATCACCACCCTAGGAAGCTGTCCGGGGTGTGCTATAGCTGGAGAAGACCTGTCCGGGGGCTGTCAAGCATCTCCGGGGTCCTTCTTCACCTGAGTTAAACTCACAGGGCCAGGGGATTTCCTCTTCTTTGTCAGCTTGTCAACCTTCCCATGATACTGGGGGTCTCTACAAGTAAAGAAATATGATTTATCTTTCAACCCCGACCCCCGGAAATGTTCATTCATTTTGGATGAATGCACAAATGGATGTTATGTGTTAAATAGGATATGTGCAAACCTTTCAAAGTCCCCAAGTGAGAGCATGGAAAGCCCTAGAGGTGCTTTGTGTCACATGTATCAGAGGGTCCCAGCAAAGGACCAGCGAAGGATGGGTGGGATTTATAAAGAGGACCCTGCTCAAAGACATGTTCTCTGTGATGGGGCGGGGGGGGGGGCATTAAGGGTGTTGAGGGAACATAAGGAAAGAATGGGCAGAAGGAGACCGAGGAGGGGGGTGACATGGAGCCTCCTGTCCCCCCACTTCTTGCCAGCAGAGGCTGCTTAAGCAAGGCCCTACATGGAAAGAAGGGGGCCATTGGCCCCAGCTGCTTCAAACCACCTCCTGGTGCCTGTGGCCAACGCCTGGGAGACTTTGGCTGATGATCAGGAGTCAAATGTTTAATTACTGGAGCGAGAAGAAGTTGATTTGGGACTTCTTTAAGGTTCTCCCCTATTGCGCCTTCAATTAAGATCAAGGCCCCGTGCAACAGCCGCTAAATGACGCCGCATATTGAATCTCTGTGCTCAAGCAGTTTATCTAATTATCTGTGTGACAAACTCAGCAGCTGTCAGCGCGGCCACAGCTCAGATATGGTGACTCTGGGCCCCTGCCTGCTAGTGTTTTCTGCTTCCTCACAGGCTGAGCGAAAGGGCTTCCGTGCTCTTCTGCACATAGGGAATCCCTTTCAAGTTCTCTTGCCACTGATGGAAGGTGCTAAGGGCACCCACAGCGGGGAGCTGAGCAGAAGCCTGGGGGTCTGCCGCTCCCTGGCTCTCTAGTCCCCCTGCCTCACCATCAGCCCCTGTGGCTGGCATGCATCTCCAGGCTCTCCCTGCTCTTCTAAACAGGGAAGAATTGGCCTGACTTGGGCCTTTTTTTTTTTTTTTTTTTTTTCCTCCAAGGAGAAGGAGGAGGTCTTACCATTGCATCACAATAACTGAAATAAATCAAGGGAGTTGGGCGGCAGATGGACACAGTGACCCAGGGAGAGGGAGAGGGAGATGACTGCTCATCTCCAGCAGCAGAGAGAGTGTATGCGTGGCTAAATGTCCCAGAGCAGGCTCACCAGATGCGTGTCCACACCAAAGGATCCAATCCAAGGGATGGAGCTATGGAAAGCTGTGGCCCAGCCCTTGGCAGCATCCTGGGGACTGGGGAAACACCCATGGTTCCTACCGTGGATGAACTGGTGCCCCGCCCTTTGCCGGGTGCCATGGGAGAGCCGTGTCTAGAACACTAATGAGGGAAGCTAATGAGGGAGGGCAGAGCTTCACAATGACCTCAAAATTTGGACCCCTCGTCCTGGCAAGTCCTGTCCTCTGCTTTTCTTCTTCTTGTGTTCATTTCTGCTTTGATGCATTTTGATCACTCATTAATGAAGGTAGCCAGAGTGAAACTACTTTGGAAAAGCTCCTCTAGATGAAACTAGTAAAATTGCTTTCTTGCCAGGAAATTAAAATCATCAGACACAATGAGCTCTGCCAACTTATTAGAAGCAACGGTCTGAGTGGGGCATTTGTCTTTGTAGCTGAAGGAGGGGTGCATCCAGGCCCCTGGAAGGCACACCTGGTGACTTATCATCCTGCAAGAACTTCATGTCCTCTTGTCCTTGTCTTTTAGTCCAGCCCCGCCCATTTTGATTGCAGGGGTTTGACCTGCAGACCTGGTCTCCAGAGGTCAGCAAGTGCCTCTGTGAGCTCAGGTGCACCCCACTCATTCTGCCAGACTGAGTTCTCTGAGGTCTCTACCCAGACCTCATTCTCTCCCTCCCTCCCTCTCTCCGCCCCTCCCTGCTCTCTCTCTCCCTCTCTCTCTTCATCCCTCCCTGCCCCCCACCTCCCCTTTCCTCCCTCCCCCATCCATGCTGTGTGGCTCACCAATTAATTTATATTTCCATTGAAATATAACAAACCCAAGGTCTTTCTTGTGGGGCTTTGCAGAGAACCCTTTGATCTCCAGCTCTGTGTGGGTCCTCGTAGCTGAGATTTTTAAATTTTCCCCTTCCAAGCTTATCCAGTGCTCCAGGAACTCTAGATGAGAGACACATGAGGGAGAGTATGGTGTGTCTGGTAGCCAGATCTTTACTGATTGCAGGGGGGAGGGGGTCAGGAATAGGGGTGTGAGGAAGGAATCTGTGCAAAGCTGCAGAAGGAAGAATACCCCAGAGTGAGGGAAAGGGTTGAAAGAGGCCATCCAGGGACCCCGGGAGCAGTGGGCACAGTCGCAGGGAGGCTCAGCAACAAAGCATCCCTGTTATATACAGAGTGAATTTGTTAGTTCTCCTTTCTATCCAAATGTCCAAACTTCCAAGGGTGTCTCTCAACTATTCAACCACAAGTACTGGTTCCAGGAAAGCTATAACCTCCACCTCCTAGCATCCCCACCCCCCCTGTCGTGACATTTTGGGGCAGTGACCATGAACAATCTGGACAGTCTTGCCAGGGCTGGGACGAATGTGAATGGAGGTGAGGCTTGGACAGACCTGCCTGGACAAGAATTAAAGGGAAGTTGCCTTCTGCCACCCAGGAGAGGAAGAGCTCACTCGGGGTGGAGAGAAAAAGGGAAATGATGACCAAAACCAGAAGCCCGGTAGACAGCAACTGTGTTCTCTCAATTCAAGGAAACGTGCACCCTGAGAGGAGATGAAAAACAGGATTACAGATTGACTAAGCCACAGCCAAAAATGAAATGGAAGCTGGAGGAGGCAAAGCAAGACTTTATGGAATGGGGAGTAGTGTCACCCAAGTGCCTTCTGTGTCTCAAGCAGTGGAGGGCAAGATGAACAACACAGAAATCAAACAAGCATGCCCCCACCAGGAGAACAGACTTAAAAAGCTCTCCCAGAATACATAGAAGAAAAAGGAAAGAAAAAGGTAAAGAAGAAGAAGAAGAATGTGAGAGAAGGTGATAGAGAGAGAAGACGGGGATGAAAGTTTAGCTCTTGGCCATCCGCCATCTTCAAGACCCCGGAGCAAATCAAAGGGACACAGAGAGTGAGGAAAGATTGTTTTTTAAATTGCCCTGTGTGGAAAGATTCCTAAAATAGGTCTGAATATAACTGCTAAAATTTCAGGATTTCAGAAATTTTTTCAAATATGTTTGAAGTGATCAGGCAGAGAGGAAAAGCCTGGTCTCCTGTAAAGAAAAAAGAAAACCCACTGGTGTTAGGCTTTTCTGCAACATTAAGAAGCAAGAAGGCAGCGAAGACCATCTAGAGAGTTTTGAAGTGGTGATTCTGCACTCCTCAGATGAAAATCCCTGTGTGGAAACAACAGAAAGGATGCTCTGCTGGGCAGGGGCTCAGATAACAGACCACCTATGTATTCTTGGCTGGAAAAAAAAAAAAAAAGATACTGAAAGGTGAACCCCCAACAATCTAGGGACACATCAAATTTGGGAAATAAGAAGGTCATGGTACTCACAGCCTGGAGGTGAGCAAGAGATTCCTCTCATGAAAAAATTGTCTAAATGATTGTTTTTAAGCATAATTACCCAAAGGGACAAAGAGTAAATGAAGACGTTAAATGCGCTAATTTCTTTGACTCCCTTGTGAGGGTTTCAACAGATCCTGCATAATTCTTGACTTAGTGTGTTAAAAAGCATGTTATCTGTTTAGCTAGGCAATTTCCCATTAACTCCATCGTTCCTCCCCAGAATGAACCCAGTGCTGGCCCCAAACAAGTCTCCCAGGCTGCTCCCTGCCACAGTGGGAGGCTTCGCTCCTGCCTTCGCTGGTCAGAGACCACGGGTAGGATTGATCCTTGAGTGAGGTGACCTACCCTAAGGCTGGGCCTCCCGTGCCTTGCTCACAGTGGCTAGAGTGGGCTTCCCCTTCCAGGAAGCTTGCCTGGGCTGGAATGGAAGTAGAACTCCAGCTTGCTCTAGGGTGTCTTCCTGGAGCAGTGACGTCAGTGCGCCAGGGATGTGGCCTGGACTAGTGATTCTCATGTTCTAATCGAAATAGGTGGTTGATCCACAAGGAAGGAGTGAGTAAGAGCTGAACCATGTTGTGAGAAAAAAAAGCCAGGAAAGCAAAAGTCTGGCCTCTTGGGAGGTGGAGGTAGAGATGAGACCCCCTAGGCCAGCCAGGGCTACCATGGAGGTGGCCCTGC
Organism: Mustela erminea; assembly: GCF_009829155.1. Classification (NCBI taxonomy): domain Eukaryota; kingdom Metazoa; phylum Chordata; class Mammalia; order Carnivora; family Mustelidae; genus Mustela; species Mustela erminea. The sequence goes on from NC_045616.1 coordinate 93,075,717, forward strand.
ACAGGAGAGAAGGATGGGGTCACCATGATGGTGGCCACCATTCATGGAGTGGCTGCCAGCTTCCCAGACTCTACCAGATCCTCTGTGGGCATTAACTCATGTCAAATAACTTGCCCAGTTACTGAGCTGCTAAATGAGAACTGGGGCCTGCCTTCCTCTGTCACTATGTGCCAGCAGCTCCTCCGGCGGGTAGAAGGGCCTCTCTTGGGGGACAATGGCTCAATGTGACCGTGGCAGGATGCACAGGACTTGACCAACCAGATGTCGGAGAGGGCGGTGGCAGCTGGACATACTTAATGCAGCCTCCCTGCTCCCTGCTGCCTTCCCTCACCTCTCCTCAGACTGGCCACAGGCTGCTGATCGGACAACATGTGCTTAAAAGTGATCTTCCCCTAAAAGCAAATGGGTGGAATGTCACTTTCCTGTGGACATCCAGATTGTCACAGCCAGTCATTTTAATGAAGTGAATCATGTTCACACGCATCCAGTCTTCGACCCCAGGGACCGGCACCGTGTGGATCGGTGATGTCACCACCACCGTGTACACGTTGCAGACGAAGGGTGTGTCCACTCCCTGCCAGGGGAGAGGCGGGGACAGCTGGCTTCCTCAGCAGAGGAAAGGAGACTGCCATTCTTCCGGGGTGCTCTTCTCTGCGTCTCCACCTCAGCCTCTCTTCCTTCTCGCCCGGTCCCTGCTCTGTCCCTGCCGTATTTCAGCAGCACGAAGACCTTATTTACATGCCAGGCTTGTCTCAATAAGCACTCCTAACAATTTTAAAGGAACAAACATTCCATTTTAAAAAGTCTTGTGGATCTCAGGGTACACAGTTGCGGGTATCAAGAAGACCTAATGAAGAGAGGGATCTCTGGAAAAGGCAGACAAAGCCCACTGCTGGGAAATGGGGTTTCTCTCCTGTGAGAAATGCCGACAGGCGCGCACATGCTAATTTAGAAAAACAGTGAAGAGGAACCCAGACGCACCCTGGAATATGTCTGTCTAGAAGGCTGGGGAAGAAATAACCCCAGGAAGAGGCACCTGCCAGCTTCCTTTGGTTACAGCTCCACGGGGACTCGGTGGGCTCTGATTATAATTCAGTGTTTGTGGGGTTTATTGTGATTTTATGCATCTCAGGCTTTTTAAGAGACCAGAGAGCAGACGGGGGCAGAGGGCAGGGTAACGACTCACGGAGGAAGCCCATGCTCCAGGCCAGGCCTGCCACTGGGTGCCTGTCGACTCTTCATCCCATTCAGCCCTACGACAGCCCTTCGGGACAAGGAGTATTACTGTCCCGACTGAGCAGAGGCCAACACCGAGGTCAGAGAGGCTTTGTGACTTGCCCAAGACCAAGGAGGAGAGAGCTGTCACTTAGACTCAGTCCCGTTTTATTTAAAATGTGCTCTTTGTTCCTCTTACTCTGCTACCTCTCTTGTATGTGTAATGATTTTTATAGTCGATAACAGAAAACAAGCCTTGGAAACCATCTAATTCTGAAAGTACCTCGTGATCACTGTCCAGCAACCTGGCAGACTATGTCTGTGTTCGCATAGTTCTGTTCTGAAGACAACTTCTTTGCAGGAGCAGGTGATGGTCACCTTGCTGTGGGCCACTCTTGCCTCGACAAAAGAGTAATGTTTTTTCACAACCTTGGTTCTTTCGTTGTCTTTGCTGCTTCCACTGTGCCATGCCTTCTGTCTATGGGATAATTTTTATAAATCAGAAATGCAGGAGACCTCACACTGAACAGCACCTGGTCTATCCCTTGGTCAGGATTGGCTGGGAACAGTACCTAGCAGAGGAGCCAGTGGACAGGTGGGCTTAGGGCTGACCCACAGACCAGGTTGTGTTCTGGGGCATCTAGGAGGCAGTGGGACAGCCCAAGCTGGCAGCCCTGGAGAAGGGGCTCGGACCTGTGTGATTGGAGAGAGGGCCTCTCAAGACAAAATCACACAGGAACTCATGAGCAGCACCAAGGGGTTCCTGGAATGTCACTCCACCTGTTTATTCACATTTCTAGGACAAGTGAAGTGGTGGTCCTGTCCTCCACATTTTATGGGTCAAGGTTATGTTTCAGGATGCGTTATAAAAACCTGGGACTCCTATATCTGGGCTGTTAATGGCTTGGTAAATTTTAACAACTGAGTCTTTTGCGGATTCCAGAAATCCTGCTGAGCACCTCCTGTGTGCCAGGCTTGGTTTACAGGCTGGGGACTCAGTAAGACTGTGATGTGGTCCCTGCCCTTGGGAAGCTCATAGCAGAGAAACATGTAAACTGGGGTGATAGTCTATTATGGAAGGAACCAGGGAGGCCTCTGGAGGGGGTGCCATCCTGGCTGAGTATTAAGTGGAAAGTAGAAATAGGCTAGGCAAAAAGGAAGGGAAAGGGCCTTCTAGGGCAAGGGTTAGGGTGTGTATCTACAATGGGGAACCATGAGGCAACTGATGCTTTCCCCCAGTATGAAGCTTGAGACAGGGAAAAGCAGCAAGAGCTGAGTTTGAGAAAGAATTACAACCAAACCAGGGCCAAACCTCAAAAGTCAGGTTAGGGAGCTCAGGCTCTCTCCTGTAGGTAGGACTCTTGGGCTTGAAACAGTCTAGCTGGCATTTAGAAAGACCGCACAGTGTGGGCAAAGTGGGAATGGCCAGTGGTGGAGTGACCCAGAGGTGGGGAGCCCAGAGGCAGGGAGCCTGGTGAAGAGGTGTTCCAGGCATGCAGCCAAGGGGTACAGAAGGCTGCCTTAGGGGAATGGACAAACCTGAGCACTGTTCAGGAAAAGTCATGTGACAGGACAAGGGACTGACTGGGAGGGAGGTAAGAGAGAAAGAGGTTGGAGTAGAGGGATGTCCCGGCTCATGGCCTGACTGGCTATGAGTGCCTTTCCCACTGCAGTGGAAATGCAGGAGTGGGAGCCTTGGGGGTGGTAGGAAAGTTAGAGTTTGTCCTCGGGTCTGAGGCCCTGTGGGCCATCTGGGAGAGAGGAGTTCAGTTTGTAAAGAGCCTATGCCCCTAGGCTTCAGCCATTCCTGCCTAAGGAGGCTTTCAAACCTTTCCAGTGTGGCAGAGTCAGCCCTGCCTCCTAGCCCTACCATATTAGTCAGGGTTCTCCAGAGAAACACAACCAGGGGTGTGTGTGTGTGTGTGTGTGTGTGTGTGTGTGTGTGTGTGTGTAAAAAAAATCTATTAGAAGGCATTGGTTCACATGATAACAGAGGTTGGGAAGACCTAAACCTGCAAGGGTAGGCTAACCGCCTAGAGACCCAGAAGAGGCCAATTTCCTATTGGGAGTCTGAAGGCCATCTACTGGAAAATTCATCTTAGTTGAGGGAGGGCTGGTCTTTTTGTTCTATTCAGGCCTTCAACTGACTGAATGAGGCCCACCCACATCCTGGAAGGCAATCTGCTGTATGCAGAGTTCACCAATTTAACTGTTAACCCTATGCAAAATACCATCACATGAACACCCAGAATAATGGTTGATCACATCTCTGGGCACAGTGGCCCAACTAAGCTGACTGCTCCTCACCCCAGGATTGTTCTCAATGCCTTGCTCAGTCCCAGCCAGGCCTCAGCTAACCATGGTACAGCCCATCACAGGATGTGAGGGCCTCTGATCTGCAGGAGCCAAATGTCTCATCTGCGCTGGGCCCTGAACAGCTCTGTGGATGTGCTGGTGCTTTGTCGGGCATACCCAGTGGCCCCCCTCTACCCCCCCAGTAGAGGGCAGGATGCTGAGCCGGAAGGAAAGTGCTTGCATGTTCCATCAGAGGTGTGTGTCCTTCATGCTGGGGCCCAGTCTGTGTCCCTGCCCTGGGGGCTGGGAGGACAGCTCTTGAGGCCATTGCACCTGCTTCGCTTGAGTTGCAAACCACCCCCTACCAGGAGCACCCAGGAGTTCCACAGGAGGGTGGAGAATATCTCAACCCCAGAAATCCCTACCTGCTTCACCCAGCAGCCTGCAAAGGGGCTTCCTGCCAATGGCTGTTGGCCCAGTAAAGTTATTTTCTTCCACAGCCTCATAGTTTTAACAGTAAGTGCTTGAAATGATACTGAAACATTCAGATGATGTAAGATGCAACCTGGGGTGGGAGGAAAATCAAAGAAGTACGAAGACGTCAGATGTCTCGGGACACGAGAAAGATGCACAAATGGCAGGAGCTGGTGGCAGGGTACAAAGGCTGCTGATCAGATCCTGAGGTGGCTCTGTTCCTAGGATACATTTGTCTGGAAACCAAACACTTTCAACCATCCAGAGAGACAGAAATCACAGTATTTGATCAGCAGCCTTGGCTGACTGGAGCTTGGGGAAGAGAGAACAGGAGATGTGTAGTTCCTCTTGGAAATCGGTAACAAAGCCTCCAGCAGGAGACCTGCCTCCTGTTAAGGCACCGGCCAATTAACAGAACAAATGTTTGCAGTGTCCCCGCCAAGGGACATGATGTCAGGTCTGCTCCCAGAGCCCCCGGGCCCTGGTCATTCAGACAGGCAGGTACATGACTTAAGTTAATCGCAGAAAAATGCCTTCTAGGGAAGTGGGCACTGGCTTGTCATTTGAAAGGACTGAAGTTTGCTTTTTTTTTTTTTTTTTTTTTAAATTTCTGAGGTTTGCTTTTGACAAGTATCTGTCTGACCCGAGAAAGGACATGTCCTTCAGACAGGCTCCCCTCCCCTCTCCTCCTACCACAGAGACTCTGGTTGGGATTTTCCCCCAGAGTACCTCAGAGCCAGAAGGAAAGGCTGGAATCTGAGAACTCAGGAAAGTTTTGGCAGGAGGGGCTGTGCCGGGCAAGCCTAGTCCAGGGTCCAGGAGAAGACAGCTCTCCTTCCCATCCCAGTGGTGTCTGCTGAGCCCCCCTAGGAGACTGCAGGGCCTGGAATCCAAGGCTGACCGGGAAGGAGTACCAGATGTGGGCCACAAGAAGGATTGGGACTGGGGGTCGTGGGAAGCTCAGGGTAGGGCTGAGTCAGGAGGGCTGGCCTTACTCCTTTGCCAGGAGGTGGTCAGCCAGCAGTAAAGTTCCTTTCCGAAGGGGCCAAGGAGTAATGTGTCAGCATGGTCTGATGTAGCCAAAGCAGGAGCCTGGGTAGGAGTGCGGGAAGCCAACTACATATCCTGCTGCCAGCCCCCGAGTCTCTCCCCTCCCCCGCTTCTCCTACCCTTTGCCCTTCCCCCATGAGGCCTGCCTCCAGTGTGCCCACACATATCTCAAACAGTGGCTGACAAACAGCCTGTTTCTCAGGGAACTGCAAGTATTTGCTGCAGGACCCGCGCCACTAGTTTTGACTTTTTACCAACCTACCCAGTCTCTCTAACATGAGACTCGGTTGAAATAGTGAGTGTCCTTCCATGCTGCCCTGGACATGGCCCCTATGTGAGGCCAGGGATGGTACCTGCCCCTCCGATTTCTCAAGGTTGTGTGAAGCCAGTCCACTCTCTGAGCTCGCAGGTTTGTCTTGTGTTGGAGGAATCCCCCTCCCCCATGTTTCAGTCACAAGTCTGCATCAGGAATTGCGTGACTAACTTGCAAACAAAGAAGCTGTTTCTCAGTGTTCTCACCTCAAGTTCAAAGTGGGAGGACTGGGGGGTGAAGAGAACTAAGAGTCATGCAGGTGGGTAGGTGGAAGCTCCTCCCCCATCGTGAGGAGGAGGCAAAGGCCTCAGGGGCACGTGGGGTCATGCGGCAGTACCAAATGCTCCGCACCCCAGGAAGAGCAGACTTGTCCCTCATGCCCCGTCCAGTGGGGGTCTGCAGCGACTCCCACAGACCCCCATCCACCCTTAGACACCGCCTTTCCACCACTGTCGCTGATAGGGTAGGGGCCCTGGTGGGTGAGCACACCCCTGCTGAGCTCCTCTTTGGGGTCCCTACTCACACTTCAGCTACAGTCACACGTGAGGTCACATCCACAAACAGACACATTCACTAACATTAGAACACTTTCTTCAGTGTGGCTCCTCTCTCGTACTGAGAAAAATTTCTGTGGAGCCTGTAAAAAACACAACAGAAGAGCTAATGAGTTTAAGGGTAAAACTCATTTCTCTGTGTGTTTCAGAAGAAAACAGTCTCCTGATGTATTGTTTTAGGACCTCGAAGATTCCTATATCTACATTGAGATTTTTGCCCACCAGGTATCCTGCTTACGCACACAGCAATGATGACACCCCAAAAATGGAGCTCCTCTTTGAAAGTTTCCATCAGAGCAATTGGAAATTTTTAGCATAACAAAAGCAGTTACATCAGTCATACGCAAACTACTTCCGAATGACCAAATTTTACATCCCAAAGCTTCCAAGTGTTTAAGAATATCCACAAAATTAATATTTTATAGACAAGACTAGAAGACTTCCCATTGGTTTTCAGTATTTCCGTTCTGGGCCGTGGGTATGGGCCTGGCTTCACAAGTGCAAGTATACAGACACCACATTGTCGTCTCCATCCTTGGGCACGAAAGTCATCCGTCATTTGGGAGGTGATAGGTAGCATCGTCCCTTCAGTGAACTGTAGGGACCAAACCTGCCTCGCTCACTGCCCTACTGTGGGCCTGGCGTGGAGTAAGAATACAATATGTAGAATTTAAGAAACAAAACAGATGAACATAGCGGAAGGGAAGGAAAAATAAAATAAGATGAAAACAGAGAGGAAGGCAAACCATGAGAGACTCTTAACTCTAGGGAACAAACAGGGTTGCTGCAGGGGAACTCGGAGGATATGGAGTAACTGAGTGATGGGCATTAAGGAAAGCACGTGATATAATGAGCACGGGATGAGGGGGTTGGGTTTTGGGTTTGGTTTTTTTTTTAGATTTTATTTATTTATTTGAGAAAGCACAAGTAGGCAGGAAGGGCAGAAGGAGAGAGAGAAGCAGGCTCCTCACTGAGCAGGGAGCCAGATGTGGGACTTAAACCCAGGACCCTGCGATCATGACCTGAGCTGAAGGCAAGGCCTTAACCTTGACTGATCCACCCAGGTGCCCCAGCACTGGGTTGGTTTTTTTTGTTTTTTTTGTTTTTGTTTTTCTTTTAAGATTTTATTTATTCGATGGAGAGAGAGATCACAAATAGGCAGAGAAGCAGGCAGGGTGGGGGCGGGGGTAAGGGGGAAGCAGGCTCCCTGCTGAGCAGAGAGCCCCGATGTGGGGGCTCAATCTCAGGACCCTGAGATCATAACCCGGGCCAAAGGCAGAGGCTTAACCCACGGGGCCACCTAGGAGCCCCAGCACTGGGTTTTATATGCAACTGATCAATCACTAAATTCTACCCCTGAAACTAACAATATAGTATATATTAACTAAATTGAATTCAAATTTTAAAAATATTTAAAGAAGACAATAAACACTTGCTCGGAAGTAGGAGAAAGGGCAGGGAAGGGACTGGATGAAAGCAAGTGTGGCTCTCCCTTGGGTCAGCACAATGGAAAGCAGCTGATGAGGCCAGGCTGAAAGGGATGGAGCAGACACTAGTGAGCCAGGATTGCCTCTGTTGCTCCAGTGGCAGCATCAGCTACGGCAGGGCGCGTCCCCATGGTGTGGAGGCATTTCCAGGCTGGAACTGCTCCCACAGGTTCACCTCTTCCTCCAAGATCAGACTCTGAGTCGTACGCCCATATGCCATCCAGATCCACAAGCACATTCCAAGGAAGGGGAGCCTCCTGCTGAAAACAGAGTCTTTTTCTTCGTTTATTATAAAAAGATGACTTATTGGCAAAAGGGGGTACAAGATGTATCTATGCAATTAGAAGAATGACCATTAAGAGAAGAGCCATGTTTTAGAAATCAGGCTGTGTCCCTCCTGCCCTGCCCCCACACTCCCTCCCCCGACCTCCCAAAGGTGACCACTGTCTTCTCTGACTGACACCATCATCATCTTCTGACTTTTCTTTATTGTTGTCCCACTGAAATACGTGTTGAAACATGGTTGAATTTTTCCTCGGTTTGAAATCCCATAGAAATACGCTTGTAGATATTCTTCTTTGATTTGCTGCCTTCATATCTGGAAGACTCAGCCACACCGAATATAGCTGCGGCTTCTTGGTTTTTGTTGCTGAAAATCCCCTTGTGTGACTACACCATAATTTATCCGTCCTACTGATGACAGCCACCATCCGTTCCCATTTAGGAATCTGTTCCCGTTTGGGGCTGTTCCAACTGATGCCACCGGGAACACTCTCATCTGCGTCTTCTGCTGCCCACGTGCAGTGGTTTCCCTAGTGTATGTCTCTGGGTAGTGTGCTGCTTTACCCTTAATCGATATTGTCATACTGTTTTCCAAAATTATTGGCCAGTTTACCTAGAAAACAGCAGTGTATCAGAGTTCCTGCAGTTCGCATTACTAACTCCTGTGACAGCGAAACATTTTTCATTTGTGCTAGTCTGTTGAGTATGATATGGTAGCTTACTGTGGTTTTAATTGCTATTTTCCTGCTTGCTGAGACTAAATTTGTTTCATTGGTTTATGACTATTTTGATTTCCTTCCTCTCTTCAGAAGTACCTGCCCAGGTCTTTTGCACATTTTTCTATTCAATTATTTGTCTTTTTTGTATTGATTTATAGGAGTTCTTTATGTATTCTGGATACTTATTCTTTGTTGATTATATTTATCACATTCTTCCAATGGTGACTTGATTTTTCACCCTCTCTTGGTTTCTTTTTAAGGATGGAAGTTCTTAATTTTTGTATAGTTGGATTTATCAAATGTTTGCTTCATGTTGCAATATATAAATATCAAGTCAACGTGCTGTACACCTTAAGCTTACATAACATTCTAGGTCAATTATATCTCAATTAAAAGTTTTTTTTTTTTTTTCTCCCATGGTTAATGGATTTTGCTCCTTTGTAAAAAAAAAAAAAAAAAAAAAAAATCTTCCCTGCTCCCAAAGCCCTACATTATTCTGCATCATCTTCTACTTTACCATGTTGCTTTTCACATTTTTCAACATAATAGCTTTACTGATATGTAATTCACATACCATTCAATTCACCCATTTAAAGTGTACAATTCAAAGTTTTTGGTACACCCAAAGAATTGTGCCACCAGCTCTATAAACAATTTTAAAATGTCTTCATTCCCTCCAAACAGCACTCCTTTCCTTATTAACAGACAATTCCTCATTCATTGCCTATCCCCCATCCCAGTCCTGTAGCTCTGACAAACACTAAATTACTTTCTCTTCCCATAGATTTGCCTATTCTAGACATTTCAAACAATATGCAATCTTCTGTGATTGGCTCCTTTCATTTAGTATGTTTTCAAGATTCATCCATGTTGTATCATGTATCAGTATCTCATTTATTTCTAAATATATTCTTGCAGGATATACCAAATTTTATCCATTCATCAGTTGATGGACATTTGGGTCCTTTCCACTTAGGCTATTGTGAATTTGCTGCTATAAACATTTGTGTCCAAGTTTTTGTGTGGGTATATATTATTTCTCTTGGGTATTTATGTAGGAGTAATATTGCTGAGTCATATGTTAACTCTGTATTTAACTTTTGGAGGAAGTGCCAGACTGTTTCCCACAGTGGCTGTACCATTTTACATTCCCAGCAGCAGCCTGTGAGGGTTATAGCTTCTCCGTATCTTTGCCAGCAGTTGTTATTATCTGTCTTTTTAATTAGTCATCCAAGCAGATGTGAAGTGGTATCTCATGTGGTTTTGATTTGCATTTCCTTGGTGGATAACGATATTGAGTAAGCATCTTTTTTGTGTGATTACTGGTCATTTGTATGTCTTCCTTGAAGAACTGTGTATTCGTCACCTTTATCCATTTTTTAATTGGACAATTTGTCTTTTTCTTATTGAGCTGTAAGAGCTCAGTATATATTCTGAAAACCTCTTATCATGTATACACTTGCAAATTTTTTTTCCATTCTGTGAGTTCACTTTTTCACTTTATGCTATCCTTTGAAGCACAAAAGTCTTAATTTTGATGGAAAAATATGGAAGAATATGTTTGTGAAGTACAGTGTATCTGCTTTTTCACTCTTCACTTGTGTCTTTGGTGTCACATTTAAGATGGTGTTGTCAAACCCAAGGTCATGAAGATTGCTCCGATTTTTTTTTTCCTGAGAATCTTAGAGTTTTAGCATTTACATTTAGATCTTACATTCATTTAAATCATCATGACTTAATTTTTGCATATGTTGTGGCATAGGGGTCCATTTATTAAATGCATATCCACTTGTCCTAGTACCATTTATTTTAAATACTGCTCTTCCCCCTTTGAATTGCTTTGGCACCTGTGTTGAAAATGAATTAGCCATACTTGCAAAGGTTTATTGCTAGACTCTCAATTCTATTCTATTGATTTCTATGTCTATCCATATGCTGGTACCACAGTTTCTTGATTACTGTAGCATTGTAATTCAGGAAATGTGAGTCCTCCATCTTTGTGGTTCTTTTGCAGCACTGTTTCAGCTATTCTGTGTGCTTTACATTTCCATGTGAATTGTTGGATCAGCTTGTTAATTTCTGCAAAGAAGCTGGGCGAGATTCTGAGAAGTATTGCATAAATAGATCCCTCTGAGAAGTGTTACCATCTTAACAGTATTAAGTGTTCCAATCCATGACCATGGCATGACCTTCCATTTATTTTAGACTTCTTTCATTTTTTTTTATCTTTTTTTGTAGTTTTGGGAGTATAAATTTTACACTTCTTTGGTTAAAGACATCCCTAAATATTTTGTCTATATAGAACCTGTTGTAAATGGAATTGTTTTCATATTTCCATTTTCAGGATGCTTATTGCCAATGTATAGAAATACAATTAATTTTTATATATTGAACTTGTACTCTGCAACCTTGCCAAACTCATTTATTAGTTCTAACATAGGTTTTTACATTGGAAGTTTAGGATTAACTATATTGAGATAATGTCAGGGTAAATAGAGTGAGTTTTACTTGTTTCTTTCTAATCTGGATGCCTTTTATTTCATTTGCTTACCTAACTGCCCTGGCCAGAACCTCCAGAATGGTGATAAAAGCAGACATCCTTGTCTTGTTCCTGATTTCAGGGGAAAGCCTTCAGTCTTCCATCATTAAGTATGATGTTAGCAATATAGATGTCCTTTACCAGGTTGAGAAGTTCCCTTCTATTCCTACTTTGTTTTGTGTTTTTATCAAAAAGGAGTGCTAAATTTTATCAAATACGTTTCCTGCAACTATTGAGATGATTATGTGGCTTTGTTCTTTTTTTCTACTGGTATGATATATTACATTAATTGGTTTTCATATGCTAAACCACTGTTAAATTCCTTGGTATGTATATGGTCATCGTGTATAATCCTCATGAAAGACCCGGGGATCTCCTTACCCAAAAATTCAACACTGCCACAGGATGCAAACAGCAAGAGGTTCTTTATTGTAGCGCGGGTGCCTGCGGGTGGTCAGCAGCTCCTGCTAGCTGAGCACCCCAGGCTGGGGTGGTGCAGGATTTTTATAGACAGGTACAAACAAGTTTTGGGTGGGGCGGAGCTGATTGGCTGACAATTTGAACATTTGAAAAAGGCATACTTGGTGTTAGCGGATTGGCTTTGGAAGACCTACATTCTGGCCAGTCACCGTTCAGATAGTGTACAGTAGAGGGTACGTGTTGATTTGCACGTTTCTAACCTTTATCTATATACGTGCTGAACCGCACGTCTCCAGCTAGCGTACTTGCTGTACCGCATGTCTCCGGCCTTAGTACGAGAGACAACCCTTATCAATTTTACTTAGGAGTAGGGGAAATTCTTAACAAGGGAAGGGTATAACTTTATTTGATTACACAGCGAGCGAGGGTTTAAGCAATTTTTCATCTCTTAGCAAAGCATTAGAAGCATTATTATACAGAAGCCAGAAACAGCTGGGTTAAACACAGATTTTTTGCTATTCGTTATCCTGTTATGCTGCTTGCTGACTCCCTTATCTATGGTCAGCTGGCCACAGTTTCTTAGTTAGCATAAGCTGGTTATAAAAAGAATGTTAAAACTTATAGGCTATAGTATAGTTCTGACCTGGGGTCCTTCACTCATATGTTGCTGGATTTGATCTACTAATACTTTCTGAAGATTTTTTTGTATGTATAATTATAAGAGATCCTGATCAGCAATTTTATTTCCTTATGATATCTAGTTTGGATGTCAGGGTGATGATACTGGTCTCACAGAATGAGTTGGAAAGTGTTTCCTTCTTTTTTATGGTGTATGGATGAGCTTACAAAGAACTGATATTCATTCTTAAATGTTAATGGACTTTATCAGTGAATCCACATGGTCCTGTGCATGGCTTTGTGGGAATTTTTTAAGTAATTAATTAAATATCTTACATAGATTTTTTTTCTTTATTTTCTTTCATTTATTTTCTTTCACTTGAGTCAGTTTCCATAATTTGTGATTTTCTACAAACATATCCAATTCATCAAAATTATCCAATTTGTTGGCATACAAAGTTCATATTATTACCTTATTATCCTTTTTATTCTACAGAGTCAGTACAAATGTCCCCTCTTTTATTCCTCTTTTTCATAATTTGAACCCTCTGTATTGTCCTTACCAGTCTAGCTAAACATTTTGTCAGTTCTTTTGACTGTTTTTTAGGAAACAACTTTTGGTTTTATTGATTTTTCTATTTTTCCATTCTTCTTTCCACTGATTTCTACTCTTACCTTGACTGTTTTCCTCCACTTCTTGCTTTATGTTTAGCTTACTCTTCTTTGTCCAGTGTGTTGTGGTAGGTTAGGTTATTAATTTCATGTTTGTTTCTCTATTAATGTTGACTTTTATAGCTATAAAGTCATTCCCTGTAAGCACTCCATTATCTGCCTCCCACAAGGTTTGTTACATTGTGTCTTCATTTTCATTCATCTCAAAGTATTTTCTAATTTCCCTTGTGATTTCTTCTGTGACCTATTGTTTATTTAGAAGCCTGTTATTTAATTTTTATGTATCTGAATTTCCCAAATTTTAGTTTTTATACTGATTTCTAATTTCATTCTTTCGTGGTAGGACAACATATGTTATTTTATTCCTTTTAAATTTATTAAGCCTTTTTGAGGGTCTAGCACATGGTCTATCCTAGAATGTCCATATACACTTTAGAAAATATGTATTCTGCTGTTTTGAGTTAGAATGTTTTATAGAGCGCTACTGGGTCGAATTGGTTTCCAGTATTGTCCAAGTGTTCTGTTTCTTCATGTGTCTTTTGCCTCATGGTTCTTTCCATTACTAAAAGTGGGTATTGAAGCTGTCAGCTATTATTGTTGAATTCTCCCTTCAATTCTGTCAGTTTTTGCTTCTTGTATTTTGAGGCTCTATCGTTAGTTGCATATGTTTATAACCCTTAAATCTTCTAAATGACTTGATCCTTTTATCATTACAAAATTTGCCTCTTTACCTCTTGTTTTCCTCTTAACATCTTGTTTTAAAGTTTATTTTGTCTGATATTAATGTAGTCATGTGGCTTTTTTATGGTTTCTTTTTTCCTGGTATAGTTTCTTGGTTCTTTCTATAGTTTCTTTATAGTTTCTTTTTTCTTGTTTCTTTTTTTTTTCCAACTTATTTATATCTTTAATTCTCAATTATGTCACCAATAGGTAGCATATATTTGAATCTTTTTTTTAATATGTTCTATCTAACAATCTCTGCCTTTGACTGGATTGCTTAATTCATTACATCTAATATTATCGTTGATGTAGTTGGGTTTGCATCTGATGTTTTACTTTGTTTTCTGTATGTCTTACATCATTTTCTTCCTCCTTTCCTCCTTTACTGCTTTCTTTTGCATTATGAGAATATACTAGTATAATATCTTAAGTTCTTTAATGAAATGTTACTATTTTTCTGTAGTTATTTTCTTAGTGTTTGCTGTAGGGCTAATTGTATATATCATAATTTATCTGAAGATATTTCAGGCTCATACTAAATTCCAGTAAGATACAGAAATAGTATTCCTTTGTACCTCTATTTCCCCTTCTGCATTTTCCGCTATTATTTTATGACTACGTCACTATCTTGGAGTTCTTGGGTGGCTCAGTTGGTTAAGCATCTGACTCTTGATTTTGGCTCAGATCATGATCTCAGCGTTGTAAGATCAAGCCCCACATTAGTCTCTGCACTGGGCCTGGAGCATGTTTAAGATTATCTTTCTCCCTCTGCCCCTCCCCCCTTGCTTGCTCACTCTCTCTCTCTCTTTCTCAAAAATAAATAAACAAATAAAGAGGGGTGCCAGAATGGCTTATTCGGTTAAGTACCTGTCTTTGGCTTAGGTTATGATCACAGGGTCCTGGGATGGAGCCCCATGTCAGGCTCCCTGCTCAGCAGAGAATCTGCTTCTCCATTCCCCCTGACCCTTCCCCTGATCATCCTCTCTCTCTCAAATAAATAAATAAAATCCTTTTTAAAATAAATAAAAATAAACAAATTGAGATAAGAGAAAATGAGAGCAAGTATATATTTAAGGAATTTGTTATATAAAACTTTTTATTTCTCATTTCTGGTTCTCTTCATTGTTTCTGTGGATTCAAGTTACTATTTGGTATTCTTTTCTTATTCCAATACATTTTGTACCCACCCACCTTCCTTGTGCTATTATTGTCAAATATATTACATTTCTATATGTCATAGGCCTAACAATATAATTATATACATATTGTTTCATATGATTGATTTTTAAATCAGCTAACACAAGAAAGGAGAAGAAATATACATTTATACTGTGTTGTATGATTACATGATTACTTTCACCATTGCTCTTTGTTTTTTATTGTATTCAAATTACCATTTGGGGTCACTAGCTTTCACCCTGAAGAGCTTCCTTTAGTACATGTTGTAAGGTGGGTTTGCTAGCAACAACTTATCTCACTTTTTGTTTGTCTGGAAATATCCTTATTTTCCCTCCATCTTTGAAAAATAGTTGTCCTGGCTTTAACATTCTTTGTTGACAATTTTTTTTTTCTTTTAGCACTTTGAATATGTCACACCACTTCTCATCAGAAGCATCGCTTCTGATGAGAAGTCAGCTATTAATCATAGCGAGGGTTCATTGTGACTGATGAGTTATTTTTTCTTGGTTCTTTCTAGATTTTTCTCTTTGTCTTTAAATATTTTTACTATGGTGTATCTGAATGTGGATCTCTTTGTGTTTATCCCATTTGAAGTTTGCTGAGTTTCTTGGATGTACTGATTGATGTTTTTCATCCAGTTTGGGAAGTTTTTGGTCATTAGTCCTTTTAAGTCTTGTTTCTATTCCTTCTCTGCCTCTTGCTTCTAGGTACTCCCATTATACATATATTGATGTGCTTAGTGGTGTTCCATATTTCTCTGAGGCTGTGTTCATTTTTAGTTTTTGTTTTTTTTTCCTTCCTTGATAAACTAGATGGCCTGTCATCTAGCTTGTTGTCTTCATATAACTCTGAGCCTCCTCTTAATCATTTATCACAAAAATCTCCACTGTTACAAGAGCACCCTCAGGCAGGCTTGAACTTCCATATTCTGTTCCAAATAAATTCAGTTCCTCTCAGTCAGAGATCTCTATATTTATGGCCTATCTCTCCCCTGCACAGAATTTCTGAACCACTACTCCAGAGCCTGGGGCAGGGACAGTGGCCCATTTGTCTTAAAGTGATACCAGTTTATGAGTAGGGTACTAAGTAAGGATAGCAGTCTCTGATCTTCTCAGCTTGCCTTTCCCAGACTGAGATCTCCATCCTGTGAGTAAGCTGAACGAGGGTATTTGAGGTCCCAGTATCTTTGTCCTGCCTCACGAGCAGTAGAGCTTCCATGTTATGAGTTGGCACTGAATATATGCAGAGACCCCCTCATTCTTTAGCTGCCCTTGCTTGGAATGTACCCATGCAACATGAACTCATGGCTCAAGTAAAATTCTCAGTATTCTTACTGAGATTTATTAGATATTCTTGAAAAAGAAAGAAAATTTCTTCATGTGTTGGATGCATTTAGGACAGTTTCCAGGCATTCTAAATTGTTGATGTTTGGATGTGTTAATCATTTTACCAGTTATGGTGGTTTCCCTGGGAAGCATGTCTACAGAGCTCCTTATGCTATCGTTACAGAAGTGGGATCTCTTCATTTCCTTTAGTTTACCTGGAAGTAATTTTTTGGTGAGTGGTATAAAGCACAGGCCTTTTTTTTTTTTTTTTTTAATGTGTCCCAACTTGTGCTAGCATCATTTCTTAAAGGGTTTATTTATTCCCCCAGGGATATACAATAACATCTATGTCCTATAGTGAATTCTCCTATTTTCAGGGGACTATTGTAGAATGCTTTCTTATGTTCATCTGAGCTATTCCTATACCAGTACTCCACTACTAGAGCTTTACAATAAGTTTTGATATCTCAGAGGGAAAGCCCTTCTTCTTCCTCTTAGAGAGCACTTTGGCTGTCCTTGGCTCTTTGCACGTATCTATAAATTGTAGAATCAGCTTCTCTAGGGTGTGCACACTTGGGTGCATGTCCAAAGCATGCATGGACACACTCTGTTGAAAATTGCATTTGCATTGCCTTGAATTTGGGGGTTAGTTTGGGGTGAACTGGTATCTTTACAAAACTGTATCTTCTCAGAGCCCCACAGGGGCTCTCTCCACTTGTTTAGGTCTGATTATCAGCTGATGCAAGCAATATGTATGTCCCACAGGCCCTGGATAGCTCAGAAACTTGTTAACGCTTGCTACTGTCTCCACTCTTTTCTTACCAGGGTTGATCCCACTTTACATTGTGTTAAAGAGAGGGAAAGCCTTTAAGCTTAGAATCTACTAACCAGACAAGACATAAAGCCAGATTTCTGGACAGCCAGATATTTTGGGCAGCTGTTTCTTATGGGTCCACTATACACAACAGGGGCAAGAATAGGAGAAGGTACCTTTTTGACCCAAAGGAGCACCTACTTGGAAGTTTTTCCACCACTCTATATTAACCAGTTTCCTTTCATGCTTCTAGCAATATTCCGACTATTTTCTGACAATGAGGAAATAGCATGAGGCTTTGCTATTAAAATCAAGGCAGAAAACCCTGATTGGAGTTTCTGGTTTCTTGGAGTTTTTTTGTTTTGTTTTTGTTTTTTTTAACTAACAACTATTGCTTTCATTTTACTGTCGTTTTTCTGATTACAAAGGTATTATATATTATTTGCAGAAAATTTTAAAAATAAAGAAAAGCAGAAGAGAGAAAAATAAAATTTATTTACTGTAAGAGAGAATCATATATTTTGGGATATAACTTTACAGCTTTTCCTTTGTGTGTATGTGTGTATGCACACACTGCCCGCCCCCCAGAACAGTACTTTATAAACTGGTCTCTTCACTGAACAGTAAGCAAAACATCACTTTCTTGGGGAAGGGGCTTACACCCCTGGCAGGGCAGAGAGTGGGTACGCAGGAGGTCATGGCAAGTTAAGTCAGGAGAGAATTCTATCAGGAGAGGTGGAGGTGCTGAAATTGAAACAGCCTCAGAGTTCTGCTTCACAGAAGCATTTCCAAAATCATATGCTTGGTGAGGTTATGTGTCCGTTCCCTTGTACAACTTACCCTATTCATTCTTTGATGGTTTGCTCGTGAACTTGGGATTTTCATAGCCTTCAAGTTTCTTCCAAAGCTGAACGGTTGGGCCCCATGCCACCACCCAGCCGCATCGTTGGCCTGAGTTGTTGACTTGAGGCTCTTTCACTGAGATTTCTACCAGTAACATGATTGGCAAGGTTCCTATCTAGCAGGATGGTGGTGCTTCCACTATTTCCGTCTAGAAGGGAAAATATTGGAAGTCCCTTCCTTCTGCACAACCTGCCTATACAGAGGAAGGATGACAATTCAGAGGTTGTCTCTGGTAAAGCATCTGTATGCCCTGGACTCGGACCCCTTGTTTAGACCTTGCCCTCCTCTCTTCAGCTCCACCACTTACAAAGACCCTCTCCAAAGAGAACTGAGTGTGAATAAACCATCTCCTTAATGACTGAATAAGAGAAATTTGCACAACTGTCTCCAATTTCAACACCAGATTCCTTTGTGTGCAGGCCAGCATGCCTGAGTGTTCAGCAGTTGGGAGAGTGGGGAGGGTTGGCGCGCCTTCCCGGAGCCTAAGAAGTACCCTGAGTTCATGCTGATGGTTTGGGGACCAACTGCTGCTCAGGGGCTGGCCCCCTGCCTCAGTGCCCCACCCCAGGGGACCAAGGGGCACTGTTCCCATCCTGGATGGCACAGCATAGGCCATGACCAGGGCTTCTCAAGCAGAGAGGTTGGGAGTGGTGCCATCTGCCCCACAGGTCACACAACGTGGGGCCAGCGTCCCAGACTCCTGGCCGCCCTGTGCCGGGACCCATCCACTCTGAGCAAAGTCATTAAGACCCTGTGATATTTGTCTTTGCATCATACTCAGACCACTCAGATGCCGCAACTTCTCTATGGAGACACAGCAGGGATGTCAGAGTGAACTGCTCCTGGGAAAACTGGCTTGGCCCTAGAAGCAGAATATTCCAGCTCACCCCTAATCTCCTTGGTGCTCACCCTGGTTCTCTCTCCTGTGTTCACACAGTGGGTCTCTATTCTATAGACAGCTCATTACAGGACCCTCCTTCACGGCCCCATTAATTGTGGACATCACAGTATCATTCAAGAGGTGTTTCAAGGAGGAGTTAACCCCAGGCGCCAACATTCCTAGTCCCCATAATGTCCCAAGGCCCAGAAGTTCAGGTGCAGGCAGCCCCCTGCATGAGCTTGTGAACACAGCAAGGCAGTCACTGGCCTCAGAGCCCCCAGCAGCTCTTTCTATAACCTGCGTCCCTTCCTGGAAGGTCAGTCACACTGTTTCCATAGTGAGGGCAAGGCAAGAATATGAAACCAGGAGGCGCCTTCTGAACACAATTAGAGATAATGCCCTGTTTGTCAGTGTCATGGATCTTCATTTCTCCCCACTGGAAGCCCAGTTTGCCCCATAGCACATCACTTTTGAAATGCAGATTCCTGGAACCCTCCAGAGGTCTAGGGAGAGTGCCCTGTCCATTAGTGTAAGTGACGTTCGTGTTATGATGCCTGATTTTCCTCCTGGCTAGTTTATTATTCCCACTGTAAGTGTTATTTGGAACAGCTCCAAAGTGGAATTTCTGTAATTGCCCTCGTTGGCTTTTTCCCACCTTTAGAAGTCCCTCCATGGAAGCCTGGAGTCTTGGCTTCCTGCTGGGTCCAAGAGAGGTTGTTGGAAGCCCTGGCCGATGGCAACCAGGCCTAGCAATGACCCATTCCTCACAGGAACCTCAAGGAAGTGGGGGACACCCCACTGAGCAGCAGCTAGGCCTGGCCAAGTCATGTCTAGAGGTATTCTGCCAAGTAGAT
Source organism: Mustela erminea (assembly GCF_009829155.1). Classification (NCBI taxonomy): domain Eukaryota; kingdom Metazoa; phylum Chordata; class Mammalia; order Carnivora; family Mustelidae; genus Mustela; species Mustela erminea. Next base: position 93,095,030 of record NC_045616.1, read on the forward strand.
GGCCTCTGGCAGGGAAGACTAGGGCAGCATGCAGTCTGGAAACTTCATCTCTTGGGGCCATAAAAGCAACACTGTAGATTTTCCCCCACAAGTCCCCAGAACCTCAAGCGTGAAGCATTGTCTCCCTGGTAGGAAACCCAAGGAAACTGTCTCAAAGTAGGATGGGCCTTCACCTGAAAGCCTGATACCAGGAGTCAGGCCCCCACCACACAAACCTTGAGCCTTTGGCTGGGTGGCAAGGAGGCCCATTTCAAATGCCCTGCTGGTCAGAATTGTGAATCTCAGCTCTTAGTCCTATGAAGCAGTTTCCACCGTAAAATGGAGAGCCTTCCAACAACTGGGGCACTTTGTGTGAGGGTATGAGTGGCCTATCGCTGGGAAGGCCCTAGTAGAGGGTGCGAGGTTTGGGGGGGCGGTTTGCACCAGGACAGGGGGCTGCCCGTGTCACCTGGAGCAGCTGCCTGCCCAGAGCCCAGCCATCTGCCCCGACTGGCGCTGCTGGGCCTTTGTGTTTCTCAAGCCCAGATCAGTCCCTTTAAACTGTGCTCCCAGAGATAACAAAACCAGGTGCCACGTGGGACTGTGTTTTCCCATCACACTTCAAAGGGGTCTGAGAACAGAGGAAGATGTCGCTCCCTTGTCTTCCCTTGACGTTCCTGTGCAGCAGTCAGCTGCCACCTTTTGTGTCTTTTGGCAACTCCTCAAATGCATGGTCCCCAGGATCTTCTTGGGTGGGGCCCACCATGGCAGCCCTGCCATTAGAACACCTGGGCCGTGTCTCACCTCCCAGGCAGGCCTCAGCCTGCCACCACGAGTCCCACGCTCTCCCTCGAACTGAGGCCCTGTTCCGTTGTGCTAATTTTGTGATCATGGGGGCTTTGAGGACACTCAGCAGTCCTGGCTTTAAATCCCATGAGAACATGGGCAGGTTTCTGAGAACAGATGTGCTCTATGCCTGATGTGCCACCTACTATGAGGGTAGAGGGAAAGCCCAGCCATCTCGTGGGGGCCGTGAGGGGCTCACCTGGCCAGAAGAGGCAGAGCTTCAGGCCTGTAGGCTCATCTCACTAAGGCCTCCAGATCTGGCCTATGTTGGTGGCTTGGGGATGGTGGTCCTCTGAGGGCCTCAGGAGGCTCTCATCACTGCACCTGTTCCCTCCAGAGTCAAGCTTGCCGTTGCCTGAGGCTCCCCCAAGGAAGCGTCCTGAATGCTGGGCTCCCAGTTTGCACCCAGCCATGTCAGCTGAGCCAGCAGCCTCTTACCACGGGGTTAGCCTCCCCTCAGCCACCCTCACCTGTCCCTCCCTGCCACCATGTGGACCCAGTCACTTAGGTATTGGATGAGTCTTCCTTGGAACTCTGGCGTTCTCTCCTCTGCCCATTTCGAGAACCATCACTGCCATCTCTGAGGACCCAAGCTTGCTTGGAGCCCCTTGCTAGTTCCCTGCCTCAGCATGAGCCCCCCTCCAGGCTCTCTGACCTTCCACAGCACTGCCTTGTTTCACATTCCCCCATCTGGAGCTGTTGAAACAGCACACTGCCCAAACCCTGATGCTCCCTATAGGCCAGGTTTCCTAGGCCCATAGGGCTCTCTCCCCAGCCTGTCCTCACTCGCCCTGCCTGGAAAGCCAGACCAGGTAGGGCACTGACCGTGCCAGCTTGCCCGGGGCACAGACCTCTCCTGTCTCTGTCCAGGGCTAGGACAGGCCCTCTCTTCATTTGGCCATCCTCCAGCAGGCTTCCTATGAGGCCCATGGCTACTGTTCCAAAAAATGAAAACTCTGTCCCAGGGATAAGCTCCTTAAATCATTCAGATGATTCATTCCAGTGAGACTGGCCTGGGGTCAGATGCCAAGTGATGGGGCTGTCCCTGGCAAAGCTGCAGAGCTGAGACCATCAGCCTCAGCTCTGTCTGGCCGCCCACTGCCCAGCCTGCCAACCACAGCTGCATTGGCCAAGTTATCTCGTCATTCTCTCAGCCTCAAGCTGAGAACTTTGGGCAGCAACCAGTTTCCACCTCTGCACGAAATGCTCAGTCTCACCAGGGCAGACAGAAATTAATTAGGGCATGATTCAAGATGATGCTTATGAAGAGAGGGCTGTGCGGCTCTGACCGTACACCCAGTGAGAGCTCAAAGGAGGAAGAGTGAGCCCTGGGAGGTCCAGGGGAGCTTCCTGGAGGAGGTGGGCTTGGAACCCAGCAGGACAGTCTTAGGTTGAGACAGGACCAGCCTCCACAAAGCAGACAGATAAGCAGGGCCTCATTCTCTCCCACCTCTCAAAATGTAGGTGTCCTCTGTCCTCACCACCACAGCTCCGCCCTCAGCTCTGAAACTCTCTGGGGTGAGGGTGGGGAGGAGTGAGCATCTAATGGGTTCACAGTGTCCTGCTGAAGACAGGCCACCCAGTGACTGAAAACTCACCCAGGAAATCTCATGGCCCGAGTACCATTTCATGGTGCCATTTCAGGCCCACTGTGCCTACAGGAGTCTCCAAGACCTTACCCTGTGGGAGGAAGCCACCTGTCAGAGTGGGACTCACCTGAGCTGAGGTTTTTGTGGGGAATAAGAAAGTGGACTCCAAGCTGGTGGGAATTGCTGAGCTGGGCTGGATCCTGGGCCTTGGTGTTCGAACTTCACAGGGTCGTGATTTAGAACAAGCTGTGGCATGGGCATCATTGTCACCTCTTGGACCATGAGCAATTGACCTGTTTTTGTTCACCCGCTTCCCACCAGGACACCACATGACCCTGCTGTGAGTGGCATTTGATGTCTCAGTGGGGGGTCTCGGCCAGGTCCCACTGAGGAGCCCCGGGAGACCAAGCCCCAGGGATCCAGCGGACGGAGGGCTGGTGCTAGCTGCCTTAGCCAGACGCTGCCATCACATGCAACAACTTGCATTTTTTGGCTTCTTGTTTTATTAAGAGGCGTGATTCTCTTGGAGCCAATCCTCAAATGCCAGGAGAACCCTGAGCTTGGGAAACTAGGATAAGATTAATGTGAACAAGGAAAGGGCAGACCTGAGGAGCTTGGAGGCCCATTGTGTTCAGCCAGATTCCCACGTGGAGCCTAAGTCGGCCTGGTGGTTCAGGATTGCTTTTCCTGCCATGATAAAAACACCCTTGGTGGAGCACTATGTGCCAGAAGATCCCCTTCCACAGGAAAAGTCAGTTGGTCCCAGGAAGAATCCCGGCCTGCCAACTGATCTTCGCTTAGTGACGTAAGATGATGAGGATACGCCAGGGTACAAACCCCAACCGTGTGACCACCGTTGGGGCACAAGGACTGGTTCTCTGGGACATTGGCTTCGAGGGTCCAGATCCATCTGACGGCAAGGCCACAGAAGAGCCACCCACAGAGCCAGAGTGTAGGACCTGCAGCCTCTGGGTCCTTTCTGGTGTGTGTCTGCTTCCTGGCTCCCTAACGTGCATGCCATCCCCTCCCGGTGCAGGGGACCTGACCTACACATCAGGAGCGCTTGGCTCTCTTCTGACTCTTCCTTCGCCTCTCTGGACCTCAGTTTCTACAGAGCTGGGTAGTTCTCAAGGCCTCCCAAACTACTGATACCAGCTGCAAATTTAGGAGTCTCCACGATTACCCTCGTGTTTGATCATTTGCTGCCAGGGCTCCCTGGAGTCAGGAAAGCCATTATGCACACAGTGGTAGGTTATTGCAGCAAAAAGAAGCCGTTGAAAGTCACCAGAGGGAGGAGGCTCACAGGACAGGGTCTGGGAGCATTCCAGCAGCAGAGCTCCTGAGTGTCCTTGGGCTGGGCAGGTGTGCACACGGCACTTGCTTCTCCCACCTGGGATGTGGGGTGACACATGTGCAGCATTGCCACTGGGGACGCTCACCTGAGCCTTTGTATCCCAAGATTTTACTGGCGCTCAGTCACATAGATGTGATTGACTGCCCACATGGCTGACCCCTGTCTCCAGCCTGTTTAGAAGTTAGACTGATGGGGGTTTGATTCGTGCCTCCCCCCTCTCCTGCCGCACTATAAATCACTTGTTAGCATGGACTATCTGATGTGTCCCAAAGCTTGCAGGTCCACAGAGACACTCATCAGGGAGGACATTCCACATGGCTTCAAGATCGCGGACCGAGCTGGGGGCAGAAGCCAGACTCTCCTAGGACAAGGTTCATCCTAGGAGCAGTTTCTATCTGCTCAATGAGGGGTTCTGGCAAGATGGTTTCTTGGCTCCTTCAGGGTCTCAGATCGGGGGTCTTGATCTTGCCTGTGGGCCCAGGTGCATCTACAGCAGAGTACAGGGAACCCAGTTCAGCCAGCCAGCCAAACGCACCGTGAGACTGGGTCAGGTTTCCATTCAGATACCTCCTGTGTTAGGAACTGTGTTCTATTTGTTCTCTCCCACAGATCGAAGCTGGCAGGTGCTTTAAAACCATTAGCTTTCATGTCCTTTTCTGTTCTTCCTGATCTTAGATTCTAAGCCCTGGTGTGGCCCACTGCAGAAAACCCGCAGTGGCAGGGAATCTGGGTTTCTTGCACTTGGTCTTTCATCCCGCTGTGAGGGGGAGCTGGGCATGGAAAGTCAGCTAGCTGACGGAGGAAATCTGGTGGGGGAGGTGCCCAGAGAGACAGGCCCAGGCCAGACCTCTGGGCCCTTCTACACAGTGCACCTGCAAATTCAGGTCTGATCACAGTGCAATTAAGACAGTGCACGCCTTTCTGCAATGCCTTGGTGGCATTCCTAAAAAAAACTTCAAAGAATAAAACAGGCTATGTGGCTGTGTCTTTGTTTACCCTAGGGCTGAAGGAGACATCCTAGACCAAGAGCTTCCACATTGTTTCAGAGACAACACTTCCAACCTCACACATTTTTAGGTAGTGTTTAAAAAACAGTCTCACTGCATCCTGTGAGGATGTAGACACATATATCAGAGGTTTGGACCCGGCATCGCATGCTGGACTAAGTCTCCGCTCACCGCAGAGGGCACAATCCTGGGTATCTTGGCGTCTGCTCTTCCTGCACTGCCTTAAGCAGGCAAGCAGGCAGGTCTGCTGGTTCCTCACCAGCTGGGCACTGACCTCTTCCAGGAAAGAGCAAGGCCTGTGCCCCCCCTGAATCTGTCCAAAGAAACAGTCACCCTCAGGGCAGGAGCATGGAGAGGATGGTGAATTCCCAAGCAGTCCCTCTCACCCTCGCTCTGGTTGGCTTCCACATTTTGTTATAATGTTCAACATATCATTATGTATTATAATGTTCAAATGTATCATTGAACAGCATGAGAATGCCCTGCACCAAAAAATTAATCCAAACAAACCCATCGGAATTTTTCAGTGTGGGGAGGGAGATGTCAAGCTAGAGTGTGTCCATGAAGTAGGCCCAAGTTCAAACTTTGGAACTTGAAAATGGCTTCATTGGTATAAATGCTGCTGCGGCAGCCTTGTGCATGTATAAGAAACTTCTATGTCAGATGAATTGCTTACTGCTACTCTGAATCAGTAACTACAGTGAGTTAAATTCTGGATGCAGGGATTCGCAGGGCCTCTGTGTCACAAAAGTATGGCTGTGGGACTTCCCAAGAAGGGATGAGGAAGGGAGCTTGGGAAAGCAGGTAGGAAGTATTTTTCAGTGACCAGTGAGGAATCTGAATTATGGGATTATTTTTTAATGAAGTGCGCTGTTACTGCCATTCTGTTTTAGATCAGATCAGGCAACTCTAACAATTGACAGAGACTAGGTGGCTTAAACAGTATGTATTTCTCATGGTTCTAAAAGCTAAGAAGTCCAAGGTCAAAGTGCCAGCAGATCCTGTCTGGGGAGGGCACGTTCCTGGTTTACAGATGGCCATCTTCTCGTTGTATCCTCAAATGGTGAAAAACAGAGTGAGGAAGCAAGTTTTTGTGTCTCTTCTTATAAGGATACAAGTTCCATTCATGAGGACTCTACTTTCATGACCTAATTACCACCCAAAGGCTTACCTCCAAATTCTATCACACTGGTGTTAGGATTTCAACCTGAATTTGAGAGGGACACAACCATTCAGTCCGTAACAGTCAATGAGCATTTATTAAGGACCTGCTGTATACCTGTGACTGTGCCAAGAACTGGAGGTGCAGTGGTGACCATGAGAGACAGTGTCTTTGCCCTTGTGTTGCTTATATTCGAGTAGGGTGAGACAGAGAATACACACATGAACAGACAAACATAGTAAATGATAAAGACTCTTAACACAGGGCAATGTCTCTATGAAGAGTTTCATGGCTAGGATATCCTGGGAAGGCCTCCGTGAAAAGATGACATTGAGTTAAGAGCTAAATGTTGAGAAGGAGGCAGTCATGCAAAAATCTGGGGAAAGAGAGATCCAAGCCAAGACTCAGCATGTGCAGAGGTCCTGAGACTGGAGGGAGCTTTGCATACTCGAGGACAGAAAGGGCACATGGGAAGTGAAGCAAAGAGGGGAGGAGAGAAAGATGGGGAAGACACCAGGAACCCAGATGATGAGGCCTTGTAGACCATGGTAGAGTCTGGGTTGCCCATGGAATTGGAGTAAGAGTAGGAGGAGCAGTCCCTTTGTGCTAGGATAGGAGAGGATCCAAGGGCTAAACGTCATCCACATATCTGGTCACTTTGGACCCTGCAGGTTGTGAGCTTTGCAGGCTGCAGGATGCTAATACAGATGGTGAATGTTAATACCCACAGCCCTGGTTCGACCTTTTCAGCATTGGGCGTTCTGATTAACTGGCCATTCTCCCTCTTCAGCACATGTAGAAGACACTTTGTTCAGGAGGAAGTCGAAATGGCCAGCCCATCTAATAACAGAATATTGAAAAGGTCACAGCAGTAGAGCTGAGTCCTCCAACCTACAAATCACAGAGAGCGTCCGCTCAGATAACTCATCCTCCTGACAAATCAAGGAGCAAGAGCTGAAGACTGCACAGCTGATTAGGCTCATCGGAAATCAGAGCGCCAGGGAGAAATCGATGGGAGAACATCACTGACCTATGCTGGGGGTTAGGGCAGCAGGGTGCATGTTAGCAAATCAGTAGGGGGGGCCTGCTGCCCCCTGGTGGCCATTCACATGACAGCAGTGTCCGGAGATGAGCGGGGAGGCCCAGAGGGAGCCTGGTACCTGTCCTACCCCCAGGGAGGGAGGACCTGTCTTGAGGGTCCCACCAGGCCAGTGGTTTAGCTGAAGACCTTCTCTGCTTTGTCACAAAAGTATTACAAAGCACCTTTCCCTAAAACATGCTAAGTAAAATACTTTCCACTAAAATTCCTAAAGTTGGGGTACCTGGGTGGCTCAGTGGGTTAAAACCTCTGCCTTCAGCTCAGGTCATGATCCCAGGGACCTGGGATTGAACCCTGCATCAGGCTCTCTGCTCAGCAGGGAGCCTGCTTCCTCCTCTCTCTCTGCCTGCTTCTCTACCTACTTGTGATCTCTGTCTGTCAAATTTAAAAAATATATACATCTTTAAAATCCCTTTGGATTTTAAAAAAAAGTTCTTTTTTTTTTTCCATGAAGGAGTCTTTTTGAAATTAGCTTTAGCCATGGCCAGCCTTTGAAAAAAGAGTAAGCAAGAACACTCAAAACTCAGACTCCTCATAAAAAGAGGACAGGTTTATGGCTTCATTTATTATGGAGTTCCACAAACAACGTGAAAGAAAAATGACCGTCTTAATTAAAGACCGGGCAATTAACCTTCCGTGTGCTAAAATAGAGGGCTTTGTGAGGACTTTGCATGGAAACATATCTTCATCCTGGAGGCAGTGGCCATGGAGAATCTTAATAAGACCAGTGAAGTCAGACCGAAGTGGAAGGCTCACCTTACAAAGAAATCTGAGAAGATGAAGAGAGGATGAACATCAAAAATGACTCTGATTAGACCATGATAAAGGATGCTAGAAACTAAAAGGAGAGACCGCGTACACAGAATATATTTTTAAAACTATAGGTGCAAAGATTCCATTGGGCTTTGGCGAAAAGGGGGGCTGACATTTTGAGAATGGTTGATTAAAAGCTTTTTGGCACAAATGCTCATTTTCACTGAGAGTTGAGCACAAAAATCCATGGAGTAAATTGAAATTGTAAATGCTAAGAGAAGACTAAAAGATTTACTGCCACAGATTCAATTAAGTGGCTAAAAAAAAAAGAGACCCCATCTCCTTCAGGACTCATTTAAATGCCTGTCTCAAAACTGTACATTTTCCCAAATGCTGTTGGCCAATGTGCATCAGGAGGCATGTGTCCTGCCAGGGGGCCAGGGAGTCTCAGTTACAGGACCTTATAGCAGGACTCAGCGGGAGATGGAGGCCCCCGGCGCCAGCAACCCCTGCAGAGTCTTCCCTTCGTGACCCCACCGCCACCTGGACCCACAGGTTCCCTGTCCACTCGGAGCACTTGTGCTGTTCCCTCTGGGGTCACAGGCCTTGTGACAGTGGACTTCACTAGTGACCAACACTGGGCACCCACCCATCCACTAGGAACTAGCATTAGAGCATCACAGCGGTATGGGGACTTGAACTCTCGGGATAGAGCCTAGTTCAATCAAGACGTACTCTGACCAGGTACCCACAGGGCAGTGCTGGAGTCATCCAACCCACAAGCACACGTGGTTCCAGTTCCTAAGCTGTCCCTCTGTCTGCTGATGCAGGCACAGGGTGTGTCTGGCCTTGGCCTGATTGCCCTGCTTAGGTAGAAGAGGTTAAAGCTCTGTTCCCAGCAGCCCATGTAAGGCCCAGAGGTGGACTACAGTCAGCAGGAGGGCTCAGGAGTGACTGTCCGGTGGTGAGTGTTCTGTACCACTCTCTCTGAATTAACCCCACCCCGAGGAAACGGGGGGTCAGCTCAGTGTGGGATGGGCTCCGGGGTGAAAAGCCAGCACATGGTTGTTAACGTGGATGGAAGGGTGGGTGTAGAGCAGGGGGTGGGCGGCCCTTGTTTTAGGCTTGTAAAATTGCAGGGGTGTCCAGCTACTGAGCGGAAGCTCATGCCTGTGGTCCAGGGCCTCCCACTCAGATGCTGTCATCCTTAGCTGTGGTTCCACAAACCGCCTTGCCTTCCCTCTTCCATGGAGGCCAAATGCTATTGCTTTAAAAGCAGACGGGAGGTGAGTTGAGCAGGCAGGGAATGTATTAAAGGCTTGAGTGGTGGGTGGCCGTAGGAAGAGAGAACTGGACTTGTCCCTGCTGCTGGCTGTAGTGCTAGCAGAGACTCCCCTGGGGGGTACGTGGTTAGCGGCGGGAAGAAGCAGGAAAGCACCTATAGTGAGGGTTTCCAAAGTTACCAGGGGACAGCAAGGATGGAGGGGGGCTGTGGTCATCACCCCTACTGCCTTAGAGGCCCCAAGAAGCAGGACTAGGGCTGGAGGTCGGAGGTTTCCCAGAATACTTCCCACCTATATCAAAAGTAGGCATTAAAAGTGGAGCTAGTACTGCAAGGTAGTCAAGTTAAAAGCAGGAGATAAGGCCTTTACAATATAAAGTAACTAGAAACAGGGAGGTAAGGAAGCAGCTGGAAGTATCGAGGTGGGAGAGCACATGAAGGAGGTCCCAGAGCAGGCTGCCAGCCCCCAGGACCACCTCCCACGCACAGTCCCCTGCCCCCACCCCATCCTTTGTCCCACAGTTGAGGGGCAGCCCGTTTCAGTTTGGTGGGAGAGGGCTGTCCTTCCATCACACACAAGCACACATCCAGCCCAGAGGCTCCAGCATCTGGGCCCATCAGAGCAACCCTGAATGCCTCGTGAGCGCCTCATCCCCACCTAGAAGGCTTTCAGGCAGCGTGTGCTGGGTGAATAAGGACCAGCAAACAAATACAGAAGCAAATGAACAAACAAAGGCTTCCCCGTGCACTGTTCTCAACTCTTTCAGATCCAGTGCCCACTCTTTATAGCAAATTATTTGTAATACCCCCTTTATTGCCCTGAAATGGAAATTATAGATAATATCATCCACTTACACATATAATTTCAAAGTAGGATGCCCTAATTGAAATATAAATGAGAAATACAAAGAAAGTAATTGGTTGTAAAATGCTGTGTATTTCAATATGTGGGTGCTCATGCAAGACCACAACAGAATTCATAATGAGGTAGCCAGATGTTGGCTTGAAAGCAACCCTATCAAATGCACCTGATACCAGGTGTACTGAACCAGCGACTCATACCACAAACAACGTATTGCCGTTGGCAATGACATCACAGCGAACAGCCTTTTTTTTTTTTTTTTTCAAACAGGCTCCATGCCCAGCATGGGGCTGAACCCACAGCCCTGAGATGGAGACCTGAGCCGAGACCAAGAGTCAGAGGCTTAACCAACTGAGCCACCCAGGCACCACACGGTGAACAGCTTTTGATGAACTTCTGAACAAAGCAGTATATATTCTTCCCTTGGTTTTCACAGAAGTGGTATCCAAGAAAATCCCAAGCCTGTGAAAACTATGCACAAGGTACTTTGCATTTGTGTATAATCAGAGTTAAGTTTAGGCTTAAATAATAAGTTTTTACCTACATGAATATCTAATTAGACATTTTCCCAAAAAGGAGACATATGACAATTCATCGTTGTTAAAAAAAAAAAAAAAACCTATTCTCTGCAGTACAGAATATCGGGCATCCCTGGTCCTTGTCCACCTGCCTGTCCAGTACCCACAGCAACCTTCACCTTGCCCACCACACCCCCAGGCACCATGAAAGCCCAAAATACTCCAGTAATTTCCAGGACAACCACTAGGAGACAGTTCCGCCCAACCTGTGACTGCTGTCTTTGAGGAAGAAACTTGGCTCAACCACTTGGTGAGTTGTCTATCTGGTTACACACTCCAAGGCCCAGAAATTGCAGGAGCATTTTTGTGGTGAAGGAGGTCATTTAGGAGCAAGAGTAGGGAACCCCGCAGGAGAGACCTATGAGAGTTGGCCAATGCGAGTAGACCTGAGGCTGTAGGGCACCATGTAGTTTGCTGGGCAGAGAAACAGTGAAGTGAGTCTCATAGAGACAGATGGCCGCTGGAAGAGAGAGAAAGTATTTGAACTCATGCAGGAGCAAAGGACTCGCTGGGAGAGCTGACTGCTGTTGTAGAAAGGATAGCAGAGGACAGAAAAGAGGATGCTTCTCCATTAGGGTTGTAAATAAATAGCAAGATTTACGGTAAATCAACCATAAAATCTCAGGTGACAGATAATGGGTCGGAGGTAAGGGGCTCCCATTCCCAGCATGGTTTTCATCTAGACATAATGGTTTTCATCTAGTTATTAGAAAGTCCTGGAAGGAAGCCAGCACTGCACAGTTGGAATCCGAACCCCTCCTTGGAAAATTTATTAGAGCAAGAAGAGGTCAGGAGTTTTGTTTCAGACTCGGTCTTGGTTGGAAGGGTGCAGAAAAAGTTAATCTGATGTTCTTCTTACTCTGAGTCATTTAACTCATTTCTAAAATTGGTTTCTTGCTCGGAGCAGAATTTTGAGGTTTATAAACTCCAAGGAGAGAAAAAAGTTAATACACAATTGTGTTATTGTGATTGAACAGTTTTATTTTCAAAGATTTAATTCCCCAAATTTTGCTTTAGGAGAAAAAAAAATGCTACACAAGGTAAGATGGCAATTAAATTTCCTGGTTAGGGAGTATTACTCACGGTGATAATTGGGAAGCATGACAGACAATGGGACATGCCATCTCAGAAGAGATGGAGAGTCTTTTCAATTACTCGGGATCTTTATTTATTATGTTTGAAGGGTAAATGCATTGCTGCTCTTAACTGGCTGAAATTAGAGCAGATTTGGAAAACATGTCCTCTTCTTTGAGCTTCTTTTTATTTTTACTGAGCATAATTGGATGATGTAAAGAGAAGTTTACTTTTAAATGTGTCATCTCTTATTTCCCTCAAGCTGTAATCACATCATCGGGGACTTTCCTATTGGGATTTTATTGCCTTGTCTAGTTTCCTTCTCCAACCTATCAAACTTAGTGAGCTTAAAGATTGTTCACAAAGAATGAAAGCTGGTTTATTGCAAAAAGTTTTTATTGCCTGAAAAAACAAACTCTCAGAAACACTAATAGTAATGTTTATGCTTTTTAACTTGAAATCAGAAGTGAGAATATTTTCAGATTTAGATTCTGCGAAATGATCATTGGACCAAAACCCATTTCCATGCATTAAGGTCAGGTCCTGGAGCCGGCTTTGAATTAAAGAATGGTTCTTTCTTTCTCACCATAAAACCAGTTTTAAAAGGTCAGGGAATAGCTAGGTGCTCATAGTGGGGAAATCACCCAAAGTTCTCCTTCCTATTTTGAAAAAGGAGTTAAGAGACCATTTCACTTAGAAGGTATAATATGGGTAAATGATCAGGGATAAAGAGGAGGGGGAGAGTGTGTGGTGTCCCCTAAGCCCTTGGACACGGTAGAAGAGAGGAGTCCTGGGCCTCCATCCATTGAAGGGATGGGTTGCTTCCTGCAAGCCCTGTGGGAAACCTGACCTTGGCACCTGCCTCCCGGGATCTAGAAAGCACAGGGCTCTGGCTGGAGCTCTAAGTGCCTAGCTCTCCATCTGTCAGAGGCAGTTTTGAATCTAAGACCCAGTGGCCAGGAGGGTCAGGGAGAGAGCCTGTACACCTGTCCTGCTCTCTCTAGTTGTTTAGGAGTGCTCCTAGGAGGGACACTGAGGCCACAGTCAGCAGAGGAGCAGAAAGAGAATGAGTCCCAGAGAAGAGTTTTAATCAGGCCAAAGACCAGTAAAGAAATGCTGGAAAAAGCCAAACGGGACAGAGCAGGGGGCTGGTTAATTGAAATATGCTCAAAATCTCTAAGAATCAATACCGTTAATAAGCGACTAAATTCAGGCTGTTTTCGCACATGCCTCACCCCAGTAAAGCTCCTACCCCAGTCACGATCGAGCACCGCCAGGTCCTGGACACACCCTCCAGAGTCCACCCTGTGTCTGTCGCCCGGCCCACGGGGGGAATTACTAACCTGATCTCATAGATACGTGTTGTCTGTTCTCCCAACCCTTCTGAGCACAGTCACATACTGTGTCCTCTTGCCTGTCTGGCTTCTTTCACTCAGCTGAATATTTTTAAGATTCATCCCACATTTCTTCATCAGTGTGCTGGTCGGTCAGTCATCAAATAGCCACAGCATTTCACACTGTGGACACGCTATGAAACAGAGAGACGTGTCCCTGTCTTCTTGGAGTTGACTCCGCACCTTCTGACCCGGCTTCTCCGTGGCCAAGAGTCTGTTCCAAGCCGTCACAGTACCGTTAAAAGACTCAGGGGCGGCACGACTTCTGTCAGTGAGAGAAGCTTATGGAACAGAAGTGCAGACTGAGTATGCCGAGGTAGAAGAAAGGACAGTGTCCTATGGCATTGTGAGAGATCATGTTCCAGACAGCAGGGCATCTGGCAACACAAGGAAATGTTGACAGTAGGTTAAGAACAGAAAGGTTACAGAATAGCGTGTGTAGGGTGATCCAACCCCCCCCCAAAAAAAATTTCCAATTTGTACATGTAGCTGGATGCTCGTTCTGGGTTTGGAAGCATAGATGTATTTCCTTTTCGGAGCTTTTCTTTACATTCCCACTTGTCTTCAAGGGGCATGATAGTTTGTAACATCCCATTAGAAAGAATCGTGCCAGGAAAATTCTCTCATCTATAAAGAAAGGCCTTGAGAGTGTTTGTAAATCTATCACCATGCTGCAGGCTTGTCCTCAGAGAAGGCAGTCCAGGTCAGGCCGAGCCCCGAGAGGGGACGCACCCGCAGCTGGGCAGGCTCCATCCCCAGAGTGAGCCCCAGGTATCTAGGCACTACCTCAGAGGTGGGGGGCAGTGGCGGGGCCCCCAGCACACAGCCCCTCTGACAGAGTCCAGCCCCTGCTGTGTGATCTTCTGGGGAAATGACATGTACAGAATGATTTCCTCTAAGCAGCCTTTTCGGGTTAATGTTAGAGCTGATGGGTTGACTTGGGCAGCGTGAAGGGCAGAATGAGGTCCCTCCCCAAAACCTGTGACTCTTGCGCCTTGCATGCCAAAGGGAAGTTGGCCATGGTCATTAAGTTAAGGCCTTTGAGGTGGGGAGACTACCCAGGTGGGCCCAGGATCCTCACAAGGGTTCTTCTAAGTGAAAGAGGAAGAGAAAATGCCAACACCTTAATTGTAGCCCAGGAAGACCCATTTTGGACTCCTGACCTGCAGGTTTGTGAGAAAATTAGTCTGCATTGTGTGAAGTCACCTTGTGTGCATCCTTCTCTTTGGACCACCACAGGAAATGACTACAGAAGCCAAATTGCCCTGAAGAACATGACCAGGATCTGCAGGGCAAGTTTGTGTCCCCTGGGAGGTGCAGTAGGCCAGGCAGACGGGAGGTGGCTGTGGGTCTGCTGCACGCTGTGCCAAGCCTCCTCTATGCCTGGCTGGCCAGTGTGGAGGGAGCTCCAGGCTGAATCGGGGCTGACCGGTCACCCTCAGTGGGAGCTGGCCCATGTGTTGCCTCTGCCCATGCGTGGCAGCAGCAGGGAGCGGGCTGGACAGGTGAGGTAGGAGCATCCTCAGGAAGGACCCAGGGTAAGGTCTGGTCCCGGCACGCTTCCCCAGGGGGACTGCTGTGTGGGCATCTCAGTGCCCAAGAGAGGACAGGTGGGAGGCCCTGTGCCCTGCTCTGCCGTATCCCAAGGGAGCAAGGTGCTAGCAAGTGAGGCCAGAGGAGGCCAGTCTTCAGATAGGAGCCTGGCAGGAAGCCCCAGGATGGCGGTTGAGTCTGGGAGACCTCTGGGAGGCAATGTGAGAGCGCTGTAGTTTGGGGGGCGGGGGGGCAGTTCTTACTTTGGTCACTTGGGAAGGTGAAGTCCAAGGGAAGACTTCCATTTTGCTTAACAAGGGATGATGTCAGACCTTGAGGCCTTAGCTGAAATCAGCACCTTCTAAACTGCATTTTATAAAATAGCAAAAGGGCAAACACAGCAAGAAATCAGTTTCCTGGCTCCCACCCAGGTCCTCCACGTGCCTTTTGCACTCACTGCCAGTTTGTTGTTTGTCTCATTACGCATTGGCATATCTTGGGAGGAGGCACCAAGGATCCAGCCAGGAGAGGGGAGAGCACCCGGGCCCTCCCCCGGGGGGTCCCCAGTCTGGAGGAGACACGCAAGCAAGGGCTCTCAGAGGGGAAGGGCCAGGGATCTGAGAGCACAGACCGGAAGGAAGTGAGGAACTGCACGGACCATCCATCCCATTTGCTCTGGCTGGCCCGGCTCTGAGGCTCATAATGCCCATCTCGGGTACTCTCTCTTTCCTCCCTGCGACCCACAGGTGATTTTGATCTGGCCACACTGACCAGCAACTTGCAGGGCCCTGCCTGTTCCCAGTGCACCCCAGCTCCACACTCAGGCCCACTGGGCTTCCAGACTCCAGGGCTCATGCAGCAACGACTTCACCCCTCACTGTAAAACAAACCCAAAATGGAAAAGGAGACTAAGTGTCCTTTTTTTCACACAGCTGTGTGTGAGTACACTATAGTATGGACTCCTACACTGGGCTAGGTGATGTGCCCTCATGGTCTCATTTGCATGCTCTGAGTCCTCATAAAGGTCCCAAAGACTGCGTAAGCTCAAGAATGTGTGCAACGTGTCATGGAAGGCAGGGCCAGAGCAGACTACCGCTGCTGCCCCCAGAGTGCATTCCACTCTCCTGCTGCCTAGTTACCCCCTTGACTCAGCAATGGTCCCCCCACTGGCTTCTCCAGCGTTGCCCCCTGGACATGCTTGGAAAGTCTCCTGAAATGGCCGAGGGCCTCCCACCTGTCCTCTCTGGCCTGGCCTCTCCCCACAGAAAGTGGCTGGCCCTGAAGTCAGGGGCCTGGGTTTGGTCACCAAGAGTCTTCAAAACATGCTTCTTCCTCTAAATCATAGTTGCACCCTCCGAGTTTCTCTTCTCAGATGGTATCCCCTCCCGAATCCAGGCTCACTGCCCACTGGCGTAGACCCACAGCGCACAGGGAGGCCATGGCTGGTGATGACCAGCTTATCTCTGGGCCTGGCACACAGCAGACATTCAGTACACGTTTGTGATGAACTCTCTAGTTAGTAAGAATTCTTTTGCCAGGTAAATTAATCCTCCCCCTCATTTCTGCTTTGCAAGACAATCTTTCAGTTGTGAGGCCTTCCTACAGCAGGACTGCCTCGGCTCTTGGTTGTAGAGAGGATTTGCGGAGTGAGTCATCACTGCTGGCCATGGCCCCCATGCCTCTGGGACATGCCTTGAACTTCTTCCTCCTCAAAAATAAAATGCACCCCCGTCCTGCGGTGGCTGAAGAGGCCTGACCATGTGCCCTTCTGGAGTCTCAGAGAGTTTCCAGTGCCTCCTGCCATAGACCAGGGCACAGCCTTGGCTCTTGGCCTCATGGTCTCGGGAAGGCAAAGGAGATCTCAGACCAGCACACACATAAAAGGGAATGTTGGGTCTAAAATAAAGAATGAGAAACCCTTTCTTGGCCATTAAAGCCTGAATAGATGGAGGGTTTCTTTACAACGAAATTTGGCTTCACCGTTGCTAGTTCTTAGTGTCCACGAGATCTTGGCACGCCTCCGAAGGCCAGTTCGGTCATATTCAATTTAGTTCTGTGCTGAGTACTGCTCATTTGTTTTCTCTCTTCAAAACTCAGTGAGGCGGCTGGGCGGATGTGTTAACTAGGGCACCCAGGCATCTAGAGCGCGTCCCCTCCGCTGTTCTGGGTACACACCTAGTGGCGGCAGCTGCCACCTGTCCGTGTGTTCTGTCTTTCCCCTCTTGCCGCTTGCAGACTCCTCACCAGCAGCTGTTCCAGACCTGAGACTGCTGCTGGCTGGAGGCCTTCCTAAATTCAGTTAGCGGCAGACAGAGCCTACGTCAGCTGCACGGGCGCCAGCAGGCACAGGGCAAGCACAAGGCCCATGCCAGCATGCGCGGTGACGTTTCCCCGCACAGGCACACACATCGCTGCTGTCACTTGGTTGCCATCAGACTGTTCACCATGGGGTGGAAAAAATGGGGCTCCTGGGGCTTCAGGGACATGAGATCTGCATGTGCGCAGCCATGGCCTTGGGATGACCAGAATGTCACAAAGCCATCAGCAAGAGGGCTCATGCCATGCCCACTTAGGGTACACCGATACCTATACGTGGTCCCCTTGATTACCTGCACCGTGCCCAGCCCTTCACTGGCCCACTCCCCTGGGCTCCATCTTGGACCGCAGGAGGGAGGAGTCCAGTCTCTGGGCACAGCGCTTTGGTGGGGTCTCCCTGGGAAGGCAAAGCGTATCTACACCCAGGGGTAACAAGCAGGGCCAGCTGCTGGGTGACCACAGGGCTGCTGGGAGCTGAAAGCACAGAGACCTCTGCCTGGGTCCCCAGTGCTTTCCATGATGTCCTCTCCATTTCAGAACTTCGATGCACACTCTGCCAGAAGGGCTCAGAGTAGAATCCATCCTACTCAGAAAACATTCATGAGGGCCCCTTGCAGTAACACCTGATCAGGGATTTTGCTCCCCTGAGGTCCGGGGCCGAGCTTATGGGTGTGAGGTTCCATCTCCTTCTTCCTTGCTACCCTACTAAGGGCGGCCCACCCAGTCCAGGTACTTCCCATGTTCCCCACACACACACCCCAGTATCATTTTTCTCATTCCTCAGGATAGTCCTACATAATTCGGGTGGCTTTACAGAAGGACGAATTAAGCCTGGCTCTGAAGGGATGAGAGAGCAGCGTGAGGGCACACAGCAGGAGAGGAGCCCGGACCAGACTCGGGCTCCCGAGCCTGCCCACAGTGCAGGACATCCCACACTCCCTGTTCTCCCAAGTCCAATCCTAGGCTTTCTGCTCTGTTGGTCAGTAGCTCGGGTCCTCAGCAGGGGGCCCCCCACACTACCCAGCATGTTTGGGGCTCCTGCCACTGCTCAGAAGCAGTGAACTCTGGGAGGATCTTGTCCAATCCACGGCACTGCATGAACAGTCTGTGCAGGAAGGCCGCGAGTCTGTAGGAGTGCGTGCGTGTGTCTGTATATGTGAGTGCCTGTGTGCAAGGATCACCACAGCCTCCACTGTAACTGTCAGGTGGCAGATCTTTCCAGAAAAACTTCCAGAAAGGGTTGATGTCTCAGTTTATGGGTTCGGTTGCCCCCCACTCCACTCCACCAAGCCCTTGTCACTCTAACCTGTGCCCCATGCCCACTCTCTCAATACCCCAGAGAGGGGAGAGAAGAGCTCACCCCCTTTGGGGTGTGGAAGGAGCCCAGTGTGTACCCCCTCAGACTGGGTAACCGTCTGGGTCCAGCCCACCTGCAGACCTCAGCTTTCTCCTCTCCAAAGGGGTTGTTTGTCACCAAAAATTATCTCTGGAGTAGAAAAAAAAGCTCCAGAAAAGTTCCAATGCTTCTTCTCACAGACCGGAAGACAAGCACTCAGCACTCCATGGCTTGGCTGTGAATAGCATTTGTAAAGCCTAGAAACATAAACCCCAAATACGGAGCTAACCCAAATGCACTCACTCTCTTTCTACTGGGCTGGGCTAGAGGGGCAGTGGCTGGAGGGGTGAGGGTAGGGGGTGGTATTTGTTGTGGGGATGGGGAGAGAATTTTGCAAAAAATGGCTGAATTCTTCTCTTCCACACTGGAGAGTTCATCCATAATGCCGAACACCAAAAAAATAGGAAGTAGAATGCTTTTTACATAAATTCAAAAATAATCAAGTAGAAATAGTGAGAGAGAGTGCCTCCAAGAAACAGAAATGGCAGTAAGGGAGCAAAGGCTTGCTGTTTTTTATTAAAAAAAATCTTGACTAGTTGACTCTTTAAGTTAGGAGCTGATGTAACTTGTTTGAAATAGAACTTTTTAAAGTATATTTAAAATGTAAACATAGAAGAAAGAGTAAAAATCATCCTGAAAGAACTAAATACTCTTTAAAAAAAAAAAAAAGTCAAATGGAAATTACAGGGGAAAAAACCAAAGTGGAGAGAACTATACACATTCAGATGAAAGATTGACAGAGGGCAGGTACTGGTAGTTGCCTTCCAATATCCATCTCTCCGCCACCTTCTTAAGTCACAAAAGCTCTGAGTTACCTGGCCACATTGCCATTCAGGCAAAAGACTGCATCCCCCAGACTTCAGGATTCCTAAGTTGGCCGTGCAGATAAGTTCTAGCCAATCAGATGAAGCAGATGTGCTCTGTGAGATTTCCAGAAGGCTGTCGTATGGAAGAGGGGCCATGTTCTCCTTCTTCCCTTCCGCCATATTGCCGCCTGGAAGGAGAGTGTGTTGGCTAGTGCAGCAGCTCCATCTTGGGCCCAGAGGATGGCAGAATAGAGAACTGGGATGAACCCAGGTCTGTGACAAGTTGGGAGAGACACCATGCATGCCAGCTCTGAATTTCCTCCTTCTAGATTCCTTTACCTAAAAAGATAGCAAAAACTTATCATTTGTTTAAGTCACCCTTTGGGGACCGCCTGTTACGGCAAAGTTAATTTTACCTGATGCTGAAGAGGTTCTGGCTACAGGATCAAAATAGGAACCCAAACCTTGAGAGAAACCTAGAGAAGGAGGAGGTGGGGGAGCACGAAGAGAGGTGCTTGGGCCTGAGAGCCTGGGCTGGAAGGAAGGCTTGCCTGAGTGCGGTATGGACCCAGCCTGCAAGAGTGAGTCCTCTCAGGGCAGGACGCCATGGGAGACACCCCACACACATTCAGAGGACCCTGCCTCAAAGCCTCTAATAACCATCACCTTGGGAGCTGCATGACACCCTCTCCAGGAGTGAACATAGAGCCCAACTTGTGGGTCCTGCACCCCGTGACACCTCAGGGCTGGCAGAGAGCTGAGCTGCACCCATAAGTTCTTCAGCACATTGGGCTCACATCCCTATAGGTCAATGGGTTTTGCACTGTTAGAAGCTCCTCCGAGAGCAGGATCTGCAAGGAGGAGGAGGCACACGGACACACGTGCACGCACAGCTCCCAACATGGGGAGCTGCCTAGCTCTCGGTTTTATAGTAATTGGAAGAGCGATGTGTTTCTTTCCCCTTCAGGACCACCCACAGCTCCTCTCTGGGTGTGTCGGTCTCACACAGAGGCGGCGCCTGCACCCCAGCCTTCCCTCCGTAAGCCCAGGGAAGTTGTCACAGGATGCATTTCCTTGTTTTGGCCTGTGGACCTGAGAGAAGTCTTCTAAGATGTTCTGGATTCCCATCACAAACCCCACAAACCCCCCTGCCCTGTCTTTAACTGGCAGTTATTGAAAAGGCGGTGATGACTCTGATGGTTTAATTAGCTGGCCTATTGGAGGACCTTGGTTCTGCTCATTTAAGTTGAGTTGATTTCAGAGCCCGCCTGTCGTCTCTAGCAGTGATAAGACCCTGTTCAGACAGGGTCTCTGTGGCAGGTTCCATGCTAGGGACTTCTTGCCATTCATTGTCCCATGTAATCCTCAGGACTTCCTTGTGAGCTGAACTCTGGTACCAGCCCTCGTTTTTCAGATGGGGAAACTGAGGCACAGACACGTATCGTGTCCACAGTCCCTCCACAAGGAAGTGGAGGAGGCAGACCGTGGGTGAGTTCTGCTCTGTGGGACTCCAAAGTCCTGGGAAGCCAGGTCGAGGATACACAGCTGAGGCTGTCCTGCTTCTACCACAGACTCACTCTCTGGAAGACTCCACAGCCCTTTCTGCCTTGTGGCTCCCACACTTAAACTCAGGGTCCCTCTAAGCTAGCAGCTTACAGCCCGCCTCCTATGGCACAGGTCTCTGCTCTTCAGGGGTCCCCGCCAACTTTTACAAGGCTTGGATCACCTCTAGGACAAGTAGCCTCAGGCCCTTTTCTGGAAGAGGGCGCCGGTGATAACCTTGACTCTTCTCATCCTCTGTTCCTCTCCTCACTTCCCAGCCAAGTGACTTGATCTCCTCCTGTGGGGATGGCAGAGGCGGCAGGGACACAAGCTCTTAAATCCCATCCTTTCCCCCTAACTCCACTGCTGATGCCCTAAAGTTTATGGACTCCATGGCTTTATATCTGGCTATTAAAACCCACGATTTTAGAGCTTTAGAAATAAGTTATTTTTCAAAAAGCCTGTCTTCTGCAATTTGGAAGCCTTTGTTTCCAGAAAATTGTCTCTGCTGTGAGTTTTAACAGCCAAGAATTTTACACCTTTGTGTTCTGTGCACCATACTCTCCCCTGAGGCCCTAACACTCAGCCTCACGTCTAGTTTTAATGGCAGAATCTAGAAGAAAAAATAATCTGCTGAAAATGAAAAACCACCAGCTGTCATTTTGAAATACTCTCACACTCCCCTGGCAATGGCTTTGGATAAGACCGGGCCTTAGAGCCCTTGTCTTTTGAGTTGGGAGTTGACACCACTGTCTCTCAGCTCTCACCAGCTGTGGCTGCCCGTGACTCCATCATTCCAGCTGGATGTACCTGCAGTCCTTTCAAAATGGACCTGCGTGCCAAAGGGTCTGTCTGTCCTGCAATTTGAGGCAATTTGGGAAATCCAGGATCAGTCCGAGGCGTCCACATCTCATGAACAAGATTGGGCCTAAGACAAATGGTTTTGCCTGAAATGAGAAGCCGGCCATCTCCATCTGTGAGCATGTAAAATTGGGGTTGTTTGGGGCCCGATTTGTGAACTTGAACGAGGGCTTCTAGAAAGCTATTTGTAGAATTCATTGCTGTCTTTGGCTGCCGCTAACACATTCCATCTTCCATCTCCTCAGAATTGGGGATTTCACATTCCATGCATTCATAAAATAGAGAGGACGAGAGAGCCGAGTGTGTGACGGCTGGGGGCAGGACATCAGGATGGGATACGGGGAGGGTGCCACCAGGAGGGACCACGGACACCACACTGGGAACTCGCCACTTGCCTCCCGTTACCTAGAACCAGGGACCACCCTTGCCTTCCTCGTCCTGGGGAAACCCTCAGAGTGATTTCCTCAGACCTGGGGGCAAGGTGGAGAGGGGTAACTCCCCATCCACAGAGTTGTAAAAGCAAAGAGAGTTTTGCAGCCGAACCCTGGTCTGCACCTCTTTTACGTCTGCCTGCCTTGGTGTACCCTCAGTGATTAAGCCGGGTCATGGAGGAGGCCTTCTGAAGGGGTCTCTGGGAGGTGGACGAGCTGGGAAGTTGCCCAGAGCCCCGAGGCAGCTGGAGCAGGGCCCCTTGGCCCCCAGGCAGTGGTAGGGGTAGGGAAGGCTCGGGGCCAGCACAAGGAGCTAGAAAGCTCGACCAGCCTCAACTCAAGCCACAGCACATTTTGAGGGAGCGGAAGGCATCTCAGATCTTTTCCAGACCAAGGCTTTTTCAGGAAAACAGGCTTGGTACTTCTGATGGCACCTAGGATAACTTTCTGAATCAAAATGTAATTCGAATTTAAAAACCAAAATAGTAAAGAGAATTCATATCCTAAGCTACTCGTTTATGCCCCTGGAAGAATTTGATTAATATTCTCACTTCTGAGCCGCGGTTTTCTTATCTATGAGATGGGGGTAATGCCCCATGCTCTGCTTGCCTTGCAAGGCTGCTGTGATTCTCTGTAAACTCATGCGTGAACTGATTTTAGAGTATCCACAGCAGCAGAGGGAGAAAGGGTCCTACATTGTGACCAGGGGGATTCTTTCTGGTAGCTCTACACCCACGAGAAAGCCCACAAAGCCATCTTTTATTTTCTGCATTAATTTCTGGCCTACAAGGTGCTGTTTGTCACTGATCAGAAAGCTCCTGAGACCGTGGCCGGCAAGTTTCTCAACAGAGACGGGGTCTACAGGGGTGGGGGCTGACTGCTCAGGGTGTGTTTTGGCCTCTCATGGCTTGTTTTCTCCAGGAGCTCCCAGCCCTTTGACCAAAAGGCGGAATCGGGCTTGGTGCTCTGGGAGGCTGGCTGGCCAGTGCCCCTGGGACCAGCCTCTCTGAGCCAGATGTCTGCAGGTGACATTGCCACTGCCAGGGTTGTTAGCGAAGGTTGTGGACTAGGCTATCAGAGCAAGACCGGCTATGTTTGCTTTGAGTGTGTATTTTTGTCCTCTTGGGTTTAGAGAAGCAGAAGTCTGTATAGGGTAGGTAAGTGCTGATTCTAAAGCCTAGAGTCCTGTTTAAGAGTGACCCATGGACACAGTGTCTGTTATTTCTAGTAAGGTCTTCTTTGGAAGCTCTTTACTAACTACAAGAATATTGGGTTGATCAGAACACCCACCTCCATGACCATGATACAGGGAGGCTTATCACAGAGCTACATATTCAGAAAGGAGGCTGTTTCTGCTCCAGATCAGACCTGGTGATTATACTGCATATCATAATCTATGCTATGAATTTATAAAATGCACAGCTTGGAACTGACAATGTGAGGGGCAGTTTGTGTGACTGTAGCCCCCGGGGAGTTCTAACATTTGGCCTGTGTGACCTCAGATGAGTGTGTGGGCCGTGCTAGAAGGAACAGGGCTCTGGGGCTGCCAAGAATGAGATTCTTCTCTCTCTGCCACATCCCATAACTATGAACTTGGGCAGGTGTCTTCCGTTCTGAGTCTGTTTCCTCATCTCTAAAATGGAAAATAGGGCTGTTGGGGAGCATTAAGTAAAATAAATGGAAAGAAAGCAGCTGGAAAGTACCAGGCTCAGAGTAGCCCTCAGTGAACAGTAAGGGTTGTCTGGTTTGTCTTGTGCAAGGTCCTCTCGAGGACTAAGAAGAGGAAAGTACATGGTGCTGAGCTCGCCTGAAGGAACCTAGAGTCCAGAAGAGTTGTTCAGGGGTGGCCTTTGCCCACCCACTCCCTACCTGTGTGTCCTAAGTGGGCCCTGGACTCATGTCTGGAGTTCATGGCCAGCCCTCCCAGGGAAACAGATCTGGCCAGCCACAGAGGGGCCTGGTGCCAGCCGACTGCCAGCCCACCTACTCACATACAGATGGAATGGGGAAACAGAGGTCCTGAGACATTTGGGGGAAACCAAGAGCATCAAAGAGAGGCACCAGTGGGGTACCTGGGTGGCTCAGTGGGTTGAAGCCTCTGACTTCGGCTCAGGTCATGATCCTGGGGTCCTGGGATGGAGCCCCACATTGGGCTCTCTGCTCAGCGGGGAGCTTGCTTCCTCCTCTCTCTCTCTCTCTCTGCCTGCCTCTGCCTACTTGTAATCTCTGCCTGTCAAATAAATAAATAAAGTCTTTTTTAAAAAAAAGAGAGAGAGGCTCCAAGGTGAACGAAAGAACTCCCTCCAGGTAACATGGAACAAGAGCGAAATATGTTCACCTAATAAACCCTTAGACATGAGAAGATGATGTTTCCATAAAATAAGAAAGCGCTGCTGTGAAAAAGAAGAAAAGAGCAAGAAATAACTTTCAGAAATTAAAAATAGAATTGCTAAAATCTAAGATTCAATAGAAGTCAAAGGAAAAAGCAAAGAAAGTAACACATAATAGAGATCTTAAAAGACATAGAAATGGCGAGAGACAAACAGAGCCCAGGGATAGTCAAACCAGGAGCATCAGTATCCACCGACTCGGCCAGACCAGTCACAGGGAGACCGGATGGGGGGAAATCAGCCAAGGAACAACAGAAGGAAAGTTCCAAGAGCCGAACTAACACGGACCTCAGACAGAAGGACCTACTGAGAAATGAGCAGGGACATAAAAGAAGATACATAGCTGCATATCTTCCTTGAAATTCCAGAACATCAAGGATCAAGAGAAGATTCTAAAAGCTTCCAGAGAAAAAAGACATGTCATCCACAGAGTCAGAAACCATTCTTACCCCATAAGCATTGTCACCCTAGGAAACAGTGAAGTGATTGCCTTCCAATTTTTGAGGGAAAACATTTTTTCCCTAGAACCCTAAACCAAATAAAGACATTTTCAGACGTGAAAGCCCTCAGAAATTACCTTCTTTCTGACTGGAAAAAAAAAAAAAAAAAGCAGAGGGGGCATAAGGCAGTGAAACAGAAAAGTAATCTGTAATCTAAAAAGAAGAGCTGGTCCAAGAAACCAGAACTAATCCACGTGAACTAATTAGAACTAATCCACGTGAGGCAGGAAAGGAAGTCCCAGCAATATGATGGGGGGAGGGGGCGGGGGGATGCAGTGGCGGCCCTCTAAGTCACCTGGGAGACCCACTCTCATGTGAGAAGGGGGAGACGCAAGGTTCCAAGAACATGGTCCTCAAACCAGAAAGAGGATTTCACAAAAATAAGATTAAGGGGCTATAAGGCGTGAGTGATATGATAAAGGAGAGAAAAAAAAAAGAAATCTTAATACGTTTTTTTAAGGCAGTTAAAAGTTCTGGGAAGATCAAATTGCCAAACAAGAATGATATGGGCAAATATTCAGCAAACTCAAGTAGGTCATCATGTTGGGTAATGGGAGGAAGGGGAAGAGAACTGTTGGATTCTGAAGCCTCAAACCGTCTCCTTCAGGCAGCACAGGTGGGTCTCCTGGGCTGGGCCAACCCTCCCCCTCAGCCCCCATCCCCGAGGCATGGGTCCCTGCGTCTTCCTGCAAGGAGGATGGTTATGTCTTTGGAGTGATGGGAATGTTCTTCATTTGCACTTTTAGGTTCGGTGAATAGGAACTTAAACTTATTACCTACAGTTCCAGAATGTAACAAAGTAAAAATTAATATTATAGTTTGTTTAAGTTAGAAGTAACAGGGAGGGATCCAGGATTGAATGTCTTCCTCGGGAAAGAAGCAGGAAAGACTCCCTAATTAATCTAAAATGGGACGTTTTGCTTTTATGATATGCATAGATTGCTTGTAAGACTTTTTGAAAAGTCATGGTGCATTACACATCTGAAAAATTTCTATCCAACTAATTTTCACACGCTACCTCAGGCCTCTAAGAAGCCACTGCATTTTTCTTTTCTGGGCCTTCCACTGTATTTTTATTTATTTGCTGGTCTCCAAAGATGATAATTTTGAATTGCTCGATATATTTTTCTCAGCTGAAAATGTCAATGTATTTATGTAATAAAAATGCCAATATGTATATATATACCTGGAATTAGCATAGAGATGATTAAGGCCATTCCGTGTTGATCAATAATCGTATTTGATTTGGGGTTTTTACTTTGCTCCCTTCAACCATCTTGTACTTTGATATTTATCACCACCCACTGAGATTCTGGCCTTGACTAAAGAGAAGTCGCTGGAGGAAATCCACAATCCAGCAGTTGAATTCAAGTGGTGTTGCTCTCAGAATAACAGTACAGAATTAAGTCTTACAGAGTGAATAGAAGCCCAGTAAATGGAAAGTGTAGCCTTAAAAAAAGTGTCTCTTACTGCCTTGAACAGAGCAAAATAAATCTCACCAACCTGCAGCCCCCTGTTGTAAAAACTTTGTATTTCAACTCTGGGGTCAAAGCTGTCCTTCACATGTGCTAAGCAGTTTGACCAAATGTGTATTTTTGACACGTGTGGTTTTAGGAGATCTGAGATTCTCAAACCCCCTGGTACAGAAGGATGACGAGGTATTTAAAAAGTTTCCTGTGTTGCACATTCTGTGGGAAGCTGCAGGGCTGTTCACACGTTACCCGGACAGAGAGGTGACACTGGGCCGCCTCAGGCGGCCTCCACATCTGTGCTGAGCGCCCAGCCTTCTATTGGCACAGCTCATGGCCCAGAGGCAACACATCAGAGCCAGCCTCGACACTCTCTCTGCCCTCCTCACAGAGGACTCAGAGAACAGGCACATCAACTGTCTCTGTTTTTCCAGAGGGCCTGGGAAAATCTGTGCCCGGCTTTACTTTTTGCTAACTGAAAGAAAAAAGATCTTTCCAGGACTTGTGGCCTGAGCCTTTGTTATAATGCATAAAGCACATGACAGGAGCAACTTTCATCTTGATGGGCTGGCAAGATGCTCCCTGGTCTGGTTCTTCTCAAAAGGAAGAAAGGGCCCCAACAGCCCTCAAAGTCTCTAGAATGATGCTAGCCACTGGGCTTTTCCAGGGAGGGTAGGAACCTCACCCTCACCTTGGAGGGTGAGGATCCGTGAACACCCAGAAACAGGAGTTCTCTGGGGGATGGTTAAAAAGGCCAAATTTGGGGTGCCAGGTGTGCTTTGATTGCTGTAACCCAAAATCATTCAGCTTGAAGACAGGTGACCAAAGGCATAGAGGTGGCCTTGTTGTTCGAGGGCTGAGACTTACTGAGCATGCATCCTTTTTCTTTCTCAGGATCCTCAAGAAGGAGGAACTTTGAGGGCTACAGCTTAGTTATCTGAATGTAGAAGAAATTTGCCCAGCACCATGGGCTCTTCCTAACTCTGCAGCTAAATGAGCCACGTGCAGCTTGGGGAGGAGACTCAGCCACCCTGTCTGGGTTTGAACCCTTCTCTACCCCCACTCCCAACACGCTCAGCCAAAAACGCATCTAGGCTCATCGGGAAGAGCACTTCTACTTTTTTGTCTCAGACAAGAAGCTCTCCCGGGGACACCTTCAGTTCAGTAGGGTATCAGTTCAGTTCAGTTCAGTTCAGTATCAGACACGCACACATAAACCTCCAAGGCAAGCGTCCAGGAGGAAACAGGTCCGCCTGGGGCCCATCAGCAGCCCCGGCTCTGGCCCTGAGCAGCTCTGCCTGATATCCGATCTATTCTAGCTGCTCCTGGTATGGCAGCCACAAAAGAACAATCCCACCCCTTCCTGTCCCAACCAGCCTGTGCCCACGTCTTCTCTATAGATCACTGCCCTCTTTTCAGTCTGTGTATGTGTGTGGGCATTGTGTGTATGTGGGTGTGTGCATTGTGTGTGCACCTGTGTATACGTGTGTGTTCAGTATTGCATGTGTTGCATTGTGTGTGCACATGCGCATGTGTGTGTGCATTGTGTGTATGTGTGCATGTGTGTTCTGTGTGTGCATATGTTTGTGCACGTGTGCGTGCTGTGGGAGCGCAGAGGCCCCGTGGCACCCCAACTCTCCAGCAGCGTCTTGTTTGGCAGGGCGTGCCCAGCAGGGCTTGCCAAGACCATTGCAGGCAGCTGTCCATCAAGGTGTGCTGTGTGCCCAGACCCACGGACACAGCCCCTGCCAGAGCCTACAGGCAGGAGCCAATGGCAAATGTTGTTCTTTCCTTGGGTGTGTGGAGTGATAATGTAGCGCATGAGCAAGTGGACAGTCTTTGTCCCTCCCGTGGTACACAGTGCTGTAAGTGAAAGACGGAGGATGCTCACATGCACGGGGTGAGCTCTGCAGGATGTCACACTTTTCCCTCCCCTGTGCTTTGCTTGACAACACCAGTGTTCTGGTGCCTCTGCTTCCGAGCTGTCTTCGCTTGGCTCCTCTCTGACCCTTGTGGGCCTCTCCTCACATCCCCACTCCTGCCAGTCTCTCTGACTGTGTGAGGGCCCGGTGCCTTCTTCCCTCCTGGTTCCAAGCCCATGGCTCCCTGAGCTCTGATCGATGTGGCCTCAGACTCTCCGAGACCTGCCGCCCCTCGGATGATCCCTTCCAGCCGTCCTTTCTGTACACTCACTGTCTAGCCCCAGCTGCCTGTCATTCCTGGAATCCTATGGGACCTCCTCTGGGACAGTGCTGTGCAGACAGCTCTGAAGCTGGGGAGGTCATACAGGAAGATGTGGGTGCCCAAGAGGCAGTGCTGGAGCAGCTTTGAGGCCCTCTGTGCACCTGCTGCAGGGACCTGCCCCTCCGTGGGCCCAGGACGGGGGTAGACTGCAGTGTGCTCAGTGTCTCTGGTAGGTCAATAAGAGAGGTACTCCTATGGTACTTGTATCGTGGATGGTGTTCAGAGAGGGTAAGCAGCTTACCTGAGGTCACATAGCTTGTCAGTGGTTTATACAGGGTTTGTAGCTAGGTTTTGCTAGAGGAAAAATTCTCCACATTAGGGCTAGAAGGACAGATGGGTTACAGATGAACAGACAGCAGGGCATGGGGTAACAGGCAGGGGTGGGGGGGAGATAGGATCTGAAGTTGATGCAAAAGTGTTGGGAGGTAGCTGTGTTCCACCTGCAGATGAGAACAGGGGAGAGAGGAAGGAGGTTCCCCGTGAAGCTTCTGTGACACTTGTCTCACCCCTCACTCCTCCCTTAGCCGCATGCGCACGCGCGCACACACACACACACGCCCTCACACACTGGCTTGGCTGGGTGTCCTGGGTTCGAACATGTGCAGGGGAAGGGCTGGCAAAGGCTGGTGGGCCTCCTTTGCTGTACTCTGAGGTCTGAGAGCAGGGGCCGAGCCTGGCTTTTCTCCCACGGGAAGCTAGCTCATAGTTAAGGACAGTCCTCTTGGCTTTGTCTCAGACTGTGGGTAGTTAATGCAGATGTGGCTAGACTCTTGCACACATCTCCCCTCCTCTAGTCGTGTAGGAGAGGAGATGGCTGAAGGAGCCATTGTGAGAGCCTTTGGTCACTCTTCCCTACGGTGTGCAGGAACATTAGTGACTAGAGGTCCCCCAGGCAAGAACTTCTGAGGGCCTTCAGGGGTCATATCCATGGACCCCTGCAGTGGTTCTGAAGCCTGACTACACTCCCATCGACCCAGGAGTTTCCCTAAACAGAGGCCGGGGCCCCTCTCCAGGGGACCAGTGAGCCTGAGACCCCACCCACCCTTGCTTCCAGCTGTCTCAGGGACAGACCCTACATTTTGTTGAGTAATCTGAGTGAATTATTCCATTCTTTCTTTATGTCCTGAGCAAACCCACATCATCATTTTATTAATGTATTTGCAATTACGGTGTAATGATTTCCAGTTTAGTGTGGCCCGTGATATGGGGACACTTAATCAAATATCTGCATGATGGGCCTTTAAGTTCTCTGGGGCCAGAAGCTTTTCCCATCAATTAAGCTTCAAAGAAATGAGTTTTAGGCTCATCTGCAACTGTATTTTTATGTTTCTTTTATGGCTCCCCTGCTTTTCTCCTGGTGTCTTTAGAGATACCGGGAAATGTGGTGTGGGGCTGAAGTATTTATGTGGTACACAGAGAGCAGGTTTATAATGGTCATTATAAAATATCAAAGTGCTTTGAAGTAGGACAATTTATATTTCCATTACAGCCATTTCATGGGTGCCCTCCTCCGTGCCAGCAAGGAAGGGGATGTTGCCCTAGAGCTGTCTGCTCTGGAAAGAGATTGGATTTCTAGAACCTTCTATGGACCTCACCCTTGCCCCACATTCTAGAGGTCTTGGGAATCATACCCATTAAAATGCAGAGGATTTTGCGGCCACGGGGGTGCCCCTTCTCTGTGCCATCCAAGCCATCCGAGCTGCTGACTCCTATAACCACTCTGAGGATGGGGATTACCAGCTCCATTGCACAGATGGGGAAATGGGGCACAGGGAGAAAAGGTCTGAGCCCCTCATGCTAGGGCCTTTTGAATTCAGTTCTCTTCTCCTGCCCCCACTTATGTAAAGGAGTTGGGATTGGCTAAGGAAGGTTCCAGCTGGAGGCAGGAGAAAGTCCTGTGGGCATGGAGTATCTGTGTTCAGTTAACCCAGGGGTTGTTCTCTGGCTTCCTGGGCTCGGGGCAGAGGGAAGCACATGTCTCACTAGGAGCCATGGTAGACGAACGTCCCATATGGAACTTTTGGTCATTCCTTCGTTTATTTGTCTTGTGCTTGCTGTGCACTGATCACTTGCTATGGTCCCCCCTGGCTCTCGGACTCTGACAGGAAGGGCAAAGTGGACAAGCAGAAGCAGTGGAGATGAGAAACACTGTGCAGGGCTTGCGCGAGGCGCTCCAGGACACAGACATGTGTGAACCCAGCCGGGAGCTGCAGGAAGGTGACAGGCAGGCAGGCGATGTGCCAGCCAAGATGCAGGCATGGTGAGGAATTTGCCAAGTGGGGCGAGGGAGGGCTACGGTGCCACGGCCCAGAGGTGATCCTGGGCCAGTTCGAGACGCTGACGTGGCTCAGGTGTGTGAGCTGGGAGGGGCCACGTGAAGCCGGACAGCTACAGGCCAAAGGGACTTTGCCCTGAGGCAGTTGGGCTCCCCCAGAGATCCCTCCAGCTGCTGAGTAGAGGGAGATTGGGGCGGATACGACTGGAGTCTGAGCACTAGCCAGGGTAGAGTGGCCATCCAGGCAGTGTTGTGGGTTTCCTTGAACTGGAACAGAGGTGGTAGGAAACACTCAAGATGCAGAAATAACCTGAGCCACGACTGACTGGCCAGGGATGGGTGGGATTTCAGGGGTGGTGTCTGACGTGTGGTTTGCACAGGCAAAAACAGCTGTGTCGGGGTGTAAAAGGAGATGCAGTCTTGCTGGCAAGTTATGCGTTGACCATGTTGAGTCCAGGTCATGGGACCATGGGAAGGTGTCAGGCCAGGAAGCGGAGAGAGGTCTGGAGCTTAGCAGGTCTGGCCTGGGCAGTGCATGGACACCTCTCTGGTCTTCCCCTGCTCCTTCCCATGATTATCTCCCCTTTAACCAAAGAACCTGACCCTCTGAAAGCCAGAAAGGCACTGGCAGGAGGAACATCCAGTGCCCTTGTCAACGAGGAGATATGACAGTCCCTGTGGACACCAGGGTGGGAAGATGGGGCAGGGCAAAGAGGCCATCCAGGGGACCATGCTCGTGTCCCACCCACAGGAGCCACTCCCCAGAGGGCCCTGGCTTCCCTAGGCTGGCACACCCCACCTGGGCCTCCAGAATCAATGCGATGGGGCACCCACTGGGGACAGAGCCTGTGAGTGACCCCAGTGGCCCCGTTCCTGGAAGTTGGCAGTTTTCAGAGTGCACATTGTGGGGTGGGTTGGCTCAACCGGCTCTCATCACGCCATGTCTGCGGCAGGCAGGGCCAACAGTCCCAGGCTCCATTCAACCCGGGCCCTTCCCAAGCTCACCTGTCAACCTGACGTCTCCCCATGGGTGACCCAGGAGGCAGACACAGACACCCTCCGAATTCCCCTGCCAGACACCCTCCACATGCACCCTGACCACCGAACACTCTCTAGGGCCGCACACATGTGAGTGACTTGTAGTGGGATCTCCATTTCTTCAACTCATATCCCCCACTCAAAAGTCAAATCCACTGATCTAGCCGATCTAGAAAAGGACACCTCTCCAGCTCTCAGGTTTGCTTTCTGATGAACGGGATGATGGTCCTTCAGCATGTGGTGCGTATTTAAAGCTCCGAGAGGCATTTGATCTTAGCTGTAACTCGCAGCCTGAAACCCAGAGACGCGAGCTGGGGAAGAGTCTCCTAAGGCAGGAGGGGCAACAGTGGTGTGCCCTTGCAGCGGCCCCACTTCCTGTCCAGCAGACCCCCTCACTGTATATTTACTTTCAGTCCCACACTATTTTCTGTGATCCATTAGTTCTTCTGAGCCATTTAAAAGCTATAATCATGGCCGTCTGCTCAGGAAGATTGGATCCTGATAAGTGGATCCAGACCCACTCATTGAATTCACTGTGGGCTTGGATGCAGCTTGAATGTGCCCCAGCTAAAAAAGCAAAAAAACGCCTGCCGCCACTTCTCACTCCTCTCCTTGAAAAACAAGGCCAAGTGCGTGCACACATTAGTTACAGAGGATTCTTGACAGCCCACTTCTTAGTTGGGAAGTGTAAATTTGGCCCTGTCCTAGGGTTCCCGGGCCAAGCCCCCACCTAAGAATGCAAGCACAATTTCCCATAACACTTGGCTTGGTAAGAGTGCATGGCTGGTCCAAAGGTGGCTTCCGGCCTGCCCATCCCAGCCTCACATTCGGGTGAGGACAGGCTGAGAGCTTTACGGGGCCTTACTGGGCCTTACTGGACTTTACTGGAGAGAATGTGTCTGTAGCTCCACCCCCCACCCAGCACCTCCCTGAGGGCAAACCCACCCCAGCTGCAAGGCTGAAGGACATGGCTAGCCACCAGTGCTCATCTTTCCACGTCCTGGGGCCTAACCTCCTGGAGAGCAGGGCCTGCGCCTTATCCCCACTGCCCCCGCTGCCTGGTCCAGGACTCAGTGCACCTACACCCCAAGTGAAATGGGGTGTCAGGACATCTCTGCTGAGTGGGGACAGGACCTCAGAACTGCTCAAGGCTGGCTGTGCTTGTTCCCCACTCCTCCGGTCCCCGTCTCCTTCCCCAGCTGGATAGCCCAGCTTGCTGGAGAGGATGGAATTGGGCTTTCTGGAGCCTCCAGACAATGGGGGCTGCCAGCAAGTGGCTAGGGTTCAGAGTTCTTTGCCCCATGCCTCTGTGGCATGTGTTCATCCTGAGATCTACAGTTACGATAAGCCTGGTGGTAATTTGCGTGTTCATGAGTTCACAGAGCAGAGCGAGCTCCAGAGTCGCTGTCTCTGCCAATCCAGGTGTTCAGACGAGTTATAAATTATCTCCTGCCGTGGAGTAAAGTGCCTTCTGCTCCTTCAGTGTGAATTATCTGAAAGTCACGCTGCCTAGGATCAACGAGTCTGTCCCCAGCGGGCAAGCCTGAGACTGGGCATGGGTGTGGTGGGGATGGTAACTGCAGGAAGGGTGCCCATGGCACAGGTGTCCCTGTCCCTGACATCCCTGCTCTGACACAGCAGGCCCCAGCTGTTTTGTGGCTGTGCATTACATGCTGGAAAGCAACTTAGCACCAGAGGGCAGTTAATGCTGAAAATCAAGTTCGAGGTCTAGATCCTGATTGCCACAGCAAGGGGGTGGGTGGCTTTCTAGGAGTGGTGAACTGAGCTGTGCCCAGAAGGGTAGTGAGGATACTGCCCAGGAGAGTGCTTCAGAAGGAGGGGACTGGCTGCAAGGCCCGCAGGCCCAACCCTGCCAACCAGCTTGACTGGCCAGACATCACAGGACTGAGAGGTGTGACTGCACAAGGGTCCATCCTGTCTCCTCTGAGCAGGTGACCACCGATGCCCATTTCTGCATCACATAAGCCAAACAGCCAGGGCTGTGGAGGTTGAGTTGCACCTGGGACTGAACCCTCATTTCAGTGCTCACAACCTTGGGAGCCCAGGATGGGCAGACTGGGGCAGAACAGGCCAGGGCATGGTCTATGAGAGGCTCCTTGGGCCTTACTAACTGGCCCTGATCCCTTAGGGCTCCAAGGAGGACTCCTCTGTGCCTGGGCCCATGGCAAACCCGCACCAAGAACAGAGCACCTGGGCAGCCGCCTCCACACCAATACCTCCTCTCCAAGGGCCGCCAACACCCAGCCAGGCCTGTGACATGGGGTCGTGTTCTATGGGAGGGCCTTTCTGAGCCACACCCACAGAGCCTGCCAAGGTACCTTAGCTGTGGGGTGAGCGTGCACCAGATACATCTTGGGAGCTCAGCATGGGGCCATGGAGGATGCCCCAGAGAAGTGGGGACCTCCTGACCCTCAGCTTCTTCCATTCCTTCCCCTAAGGACGCTCAGCAAAGCCCGCCCTACACCCATCCTCCTCCCCAGAGACCCAGGCCTGAGCTAAGAAGCAACAGTTCCAGGGAAGATGGACAACATGGGGCCCAGCCAAAGGGATGCCCAGTCCAGGATGATTTATTGACCAGAGAGACCAGAGAAGCGACTGCTGCTCCAGGTCGGTGACCCTCTCCTGTGAACCACTCCCAGCCACGCCACTCCCTCCTCCGTGGATGCTAGCCTGGGCCTCGCCAAGGACAAAGCTCCTACCCAAAGCAACAGATAGCTTTAAGCTGTTGAGGATTCCAGATTGCCTCTGGTACATAAGCATGTTATTGGGGTGCCTGAGTAGCTCAGTGGGTTAAGCATCTGACTCTTCACTTCTGCTCAAGTCATGATCTCAGGGCCATGAGATGGAGCCCCACATCAGATTCTACTCTGAGCACAGAGTCTGCTTGAGATTCTCTCCCTCTCCCCCTCCTCGCTCAGGCTCTAAATAAATGAATAAGCATTTATTCAAGTATAACACACAGAGAAAATGAATAAATCCTAAGTGTATAGTTCAACGAATTTTCGGAGAGAACATATCTTGCAGCCAGCTAGGGCACCAAGAAGCACCACCCTCCTGCCCCATTCACATCCCCACATAAATGTAACTGCCGCTCAGGTTGCCTGTTGGAAGAGGAGAGGACGTGACAAATCAGAGAGGTGGCTAAAGCCAACAGTGTCACTTGGAGGAGGCCCCAGGAAGCGGGGGCAGGGGTGACACCACGGAAGAGAGAGGAGGCCAGAGGGATCAGAAAAGCTCCAGGGAGTACGGAAGAAAATGACCCCATCCACGTGGAAGACATGGGCTGACTGTCATGCGAGCACAGCCCTTGGAATGGAAAGCAACTCCCTAAGAGTTGAAGAGTATGGTTGCCATGTCAGCTTGAAACTAGGACCATTCTAGACTCTATGCTGAAAGGAGAAGAAACTTTCGAATGGGAGTGGTAAAAATTATTAGTGGCATAGAAAATAGAGCTCTGTTGGCCCTCAGGCCCCTTTTTGCCCCAGAGGCCAGCCAGGGGGCACTGATGGCCCCTTGAGCTCAGGCTGGGGTCCAGCCGCTTCGCCCTCCCCAGGAACAGCTGTTCTCTGATGGCTCTGTGTCTGAGGGCCCTGAAGAGCACCCTACAATGAGGATCTTTCTAGATTTTCTTTCCTATCATGCTCAGATGCCACCCTCCATCTGACCCCTCTGGGGCACATGGAAATGCCCTCACTGAATGCGGCTCTGGCCCTCTGAAGGGACAATGGCCGTGGAAAGTGATTGCCTGCCACTCCTCTCATTTGGAGTCCCTAGAAATCCCCATCTTTGTGGAGTCCTGTTTTTCCAGGCACGGGGTGAGAGGGTCAGCCCAAACCCAGGGCTCCTGAGCCTAGACGGCTGGCAGGAAGAGCCCCTCACATCGGGGCACTGTTTCTCCCTCTCCTCCTGCTACAGAGCAGCCTGTTCTCTCTGTGATTATGGCTTGGGAGGTCTCGTGGCACGTGTGGAGGGCTAGCAGGGAGGGACGGAAATGGGAGCGGGAACAGCAAAGGCCCCAGAGAGCATCCACACAAAGTGCCAGGCAGGTGGCAGCCCGGCTCGGGTCTCAGGGCTTAGAGCCTCAAGCTGAGGACCACTGGCCGCCCCCCGTCCGCCCCTGGGGGTGCTCTGAGTGGTACATGTTCTCCTTGGGAGAGACCTGTAGGGTCACTATCACTCCCAACTCCAGTGGGTCCTGAGCCCTCTTCAAGCTCCTGAATCCATTTTAGTGCCACACAAGGCAATACCAAGGCCATTCTTGGCATCTGAGAAGTTAAGAACAAGGACACAGAAGGCCAAGCGTCTCCCCACATGTGCATCTGAGGAGAGCCCCTCCCCGGCATCCGGCATCCCATCGGGCTGCTGCCCCGGCTGCAGGGGAGGGAACGGAGCAGCCAGCTGGGGGCTGAGCTGTGGCAGGAATACCGTTTGCTGCAGGAGGAGGGGCCTTCGGAGGAGCCACACCCTGCTCGCCCCGCTCAGAACCCCTGCCCACCCTTCCCTGGCGGACCCTGGCTCCTCGCATGGCCAGGCTTTGGGTTTCGGACACGGAACCACGGCCGCCGCGGCCTGCTCATCAGCTCAGACACAGCCCACCGGGCCGGCTTCCACAGAGATGAGTCCCCGCTGTTCCCTCCACAGGGAGCGCCCCAATTGTGCCGCATTTGCAGTGTGGCTAATCCCCAGAACAGCGGTGCAGACACGGGGAACCTTTCACTCACCTCCCCACAGCTCAAGCGCTGGAAATCTTCCCAGCCTCTCCCCCAAAGACCACGGCTTTCCTTCAGAGCTGTTGTGGAGTTTTGTTTTGTTTCATGTTGACCTGGGATTTACTGTTAGTCATACAAGTCGGAGGGGTTCAGATAAATCATCAAACCTCCAAAACTTCTCCGAGTCATTTCAGGTCTCAAAATCTGTTCAGGTCATTCTTCTCTGCGATGCCATTTCCCGCCAAGCCCATGTCAAGGCATGAATCCCCGGCTTAGAGCACACCCTGTGTTCTGAGACTGTTCGCAGGCCGTTTCCCTGTAATACCTTTCCTTCTCAAGTCAGTGTCCCCATGAGCCCAGCAAAGCTTCTGCAGGTAGGAATGTGGCGTGTGTTAACATATGAGCAATTCTCTCCTGGAGACCGTTGCTCAGGGGGCACTGATTTGCAGTCCACACACCCCTCATTCGGAGGGGGGAGCATCTGTACTTGTTGCCTCTAAAACCAAGTGGCTCTTTGGCTCGGCTCAGAAGCTGAAGATTGCTGTGTCTGAGCAAACACTTCTGAGACAATACCATGGTGAGAAAAACACCACAGGCCGCGCCAGGCATACAAGATAGGGGCTCCGAATCCTCCCCGGCCCCAGCCTCCTCTCCTGCTGGCCCAGAGTGCTCATGCCCTCCCCAGAGCCGTCCTAGAAGAAGAGATTCAGAAGACAGCCCAGATCTGCAGAAAGGGGATCTTTCTGCAGGGAGGCAAGAGGGAAGTGGGTCCTGGCCCTTGCCCCCCTGGTGCCTGCGGGAGGCTTCTGTCCTCAGTGGGGTGTGTGCCAAGATGTGGCTGCTGTCCACTGCCAGGTGGGCTCCATGGCCCAGGGGTGTGGCTCTGTGCTCTCTACATCCCTGCGCTTGGCCTCCACGGGCTGGGGCTATACGCAGGTATGCACATGCACATGGTGCACCCACAGGGCCACACTCTTCCCCCTTTCTTAACAATCTCAGGACTAAGGAGTGTCAAAAGTGGTAAGACCACCACCTTACCCCCCACTGGGAGAGCCCTTATTCCAAAAAAAAAAAACCAAAAAAAAAAAAAACAGAAAATACATGTTGACGAGGCTGTGGAAAATTTGAAATCTTTGTGCACTATTGGTGAAAATAGAAGATGGCTCAGCCATATTGGCGAACAGTATGGTGGTTCCTCAAAAAAAAAATAAAATTTAAGACTGAGGCACCGGACTCAGTTGATTAAGCATCCAACTCGTGATTTCTGCTCAGGTCAGGATCTCATGGGTCATGAGATGGAGCGCTGTGTGGGGCTCTGCACTCAGCAGGGAGTCTGCTGGAGTTTCTCTCCCTCCCCCTCTGCCCCTCCCCCACTCATGCACACATGCTCTCTTGCTCTCAAATAAATAAATCTTTAAAAAATTTTAAAAATAAGGGCGCCTGGGTGGCTCAGTCGGTTAAGCATCAGCCTTCATCTCAGGTCATGATCTTAGGGTCCTGGGATTGAGTCCTGAATCAGGCTCCCTGCTCAGCAGGGAGCCTGCTTCTCCCTCTCCCTCTGTCCATCATCCCACTCATTCTCTCTCTCTCTCTGAAATAAATAAAACCCTTAAAAAAAAAAAAAAGAATTTCCATATGACCCAGCACTTCTACTTCTAGATATATACCCCAAAGAACTGAAAGCAGGGTCTTGAAGAGATATTTAATAGAGGCATGTTTACAGCACTGCTACTCATCATAGCTAAAACCTGAGAGCAACTCCGTGTCTATCGACTGATGAATGGATAAGCAAAGTGTGGTCTACGCTTAGACTGGATATTATTCAGGCTTACAGAAGAAGGGAATTCTGACATGCAACCACATGGATGAGCCTTGAAGATTCCATGCTAAGTGAAATAAGCCACTGACAAAAAGACAGGTACTGCATGATTCCACTGGCATGAGATAACCTCAGTCGTCAAACTCACAGAGACAGGAAGTAGAATGGGGATGGCCAGCAGCTGGGGAAGGTGGGAATGGGGTCTCTTTTCTCGTGGGTACAGAGTTTCAATTTTATAAGATGGAAAGGATTATGGAGATGGATGAGGTTGGTAGTCACACAAAATTGTGAATGTATTTAATGCCACTGAACAGAATACTTAAAAATGGTAAAGATATACATTTTACATTATATATATTTAATCATGATGGGGAAAAAAAACTGGTTAAAAAGAAGACCACAGATCTAGCTATTCACATAGATCACTTTTCTTTAACCCTGTCAGACCCAAAGCCACCTTTTCATTGCAAATATTTTACAGAGCCCTTGTATCATCTTGAAATGAGTATGTGTCTTATTCAAGCTGGGATATAAAGGAGAAATATAAGAAAAGCAGTAGGGGGCACCTGGGTGGCTCAGTCCGGTAACTTTTTGACTCTTGATTTTGGCGCAGGTCATGATCTCAGGGTCAGGAGGTTGAGCCCCTTGTCTGGCACAAGGGGAGCCTACTTAAGGTTCTCTCTCCCTCTCCCATGCTCACACATGCTCTCTCTCTCTCAACCTCTTTAAAAAAAAGAAAGAAAGGTGGTAGGAATAAGATATGCTTTTTGGTATCTACATGTCTAGACACCAGGTTCCCGAGTCATCAGATGTCAGCACTTGCTATGGGATTCTGTGAGCACAGCCTCTGCAGAGGGAGCCTGGCACTGGCATGTCATGTTGACGTTTGGAGTCCTTGTGTGATGTTGCTTTTGATGGTGGAAGGCTCCAAAATGGGGAACCGCTCTTGATAAGGTTGTAAACAAAATTTACAATACACAGCATGGTATCTCTTTGGAAAATCCTCGCCAGACCCCCGGGGGCAAAATACTCTGTCGCTAGACTGCCAGCTCAGAGAGCAGTTATGGGGCCTCACTTCAGTGAGTGTCCACTGGGACATTCGAAAACATGCATGAGACGCTACAATGGCAGGCTCCCAGGGTCCCTGGTCCCGCTCATTAAGGGCCACCAAGGCTCCCCAGTCTTTGTGAGAACCGAGGTCCTCCCAGGGAGGATCTCCTGTGGACACGCCTCCTAGGGAGAGCACTGGCCCTCCAGAGGTGTCTTAGTGAGCTCCCCGCGTGGGGCCTGAGGCCACAGGAGAGCAAAGTGCTAACTCTATGGCCTGCAGCCCAGTCCTGGCCAGTCGGTGAGCCAGAGACTGCCACAGGCCCTGCCACATCTTGGGCTGAGGTCCCCCTCAGCTCCCTCACTGCTCAAAGACCACAGCAGCTCAGGGCTCAGAGCAGTGACATTCCTGGACACCACTAACTCCCGAATGCTACAGTTTCACCATCTCAATAGCAGGACCCTTGGGTTAGATGTTTGGGGGGATGGAGTCTCAGGAACAAAATGAATGGAATGGTAGAGGGCAGGGGTGGGTGCCTCTCCTCCGCTGTGGGCTGCCGCTCTCCACCTGGTTGCTGGTATCTGTCCCCTCATCCCGCACTCCCGCTCCTCCTCTTGGTGCATGTGACAGGTGGGGCACGAGGACACAGGCGCCAAGCTTGGGACAGGACTGTGGGAGAGCCAGAGTCTGCAGGGAGTCCGTGTCCTCCTTCCAAAACGAGTCCGGGACTTGTTAAGTCCCTAGTTGCCTATGGGTTTCCCGCTAACACAAGAATACAAACTCAGGCTCTTCATGCCAGAAGGGCTTTCACATTTATTCAAGTTTTCAAACATTACTCTTTCACTCTGGGGCCACCCGATAGATGCGCCAGTCAACCATAAAAAGTATCTGTGGATCCCTCTCCCAGGAATCCCACCAATTTTGCTTCTTCTAATAGGAGTAGGAGGAGGATTGTAAATGTCAGGTGGCAGATTGCACGGCGACACCAACTGAGCACTCATGAGCAGATGTACTATTCATCTCACAGAGGTCTGGGGGGTTTTGTTAATTTCAATTACCTGATACCAGGGCGAACATTGAGATGAGGCTGCGTCCGCCTGGCCAGGCCTGCATGGAGCCGCAAGCCTCCCCATGCACTGGCCTAGTCTGCATGGCCACGGTAACCGTGGAAGGAGCCACGTGGTCTGCATACTGGGTAGGTTGGGCCCAGGTAGGGCTGAAGACCATGTAGAGTCTTGGTCTTCCTCTATCTGTGGACCCAAAGTGGGCCCTTTGCAGTGGGCTCTGAGGCAGCTGGGAAGACTCCTGGGGACCCAGGGAAAAGAACAGAGGACACTGGCAGATGAGGTAGCCAGCCCTTGGGACCTGAAAGGGTGAGGGGCTCCTAATGAGTGTGGGGAGCCTATTGCTTGTTCTGACATTGGGACTCATGGGTGAGGAGGGGCCCCGGGTGGAGCTTGGCGGGACAGCAGGGACAGGAGGCCAGTGGAGCACCTCTGAACCGTGGGCAGGCAGCAGCTTACCAGTGCCTCCTGACCAGTGCCCATGTCCACCACAGGGGGCCGTGGCCTGGTTCTCAGAGAGAGTGAAGACCTCCACTCGGCAGACACAGAAGCACTGGAATGCGATCTAAGGAAGAGACAGGCTGGGGACAAGGTCAAGATGAGAGTGGGGTGGGGTGTGGAGCCAACAAACACAGCTTCCTTAGAGGTGAGCTTTGGCGGAAAGGTCAGCTTTAGAGAAAGGGCCTTTCCAGAAGGGGGCGCCTGGGAACAAAACCTGTGGACCTGCTTCTGGAGGGTAGGGGAGTAGCCAGTAGCTGTAGCTTAGGTCACAGTGGGAGGACCTTCCCAGGGTGCTTGAACGTTGCTGAGAGTGGCCCATTGGTGTAGCAGTTACAGGTCCCAGGATCTAGCCAGCACGTGGTCACCAGGTGGTGTGACTGAGGGCGCACCTGTTCTTGTTGGGCTTATGAAGAGACTGCGTCAGGGATATTTCACTCTCTCCTAGAATTTTCAGAACTCTGTGGCTTGGTCAGCACCAAAAGCAATACTACATCGTTTTAGCAAAAGACTGTCTTCAAAATAAACCCATTGGTTTTGGCATTTATTGTTAATTGAATTTTCTCAGAAATGGCAGCAGAAAGATAGTTAATGTTCATGAATTTACATCGACTTAAACATCTGTTCCTCTTAAGCTAAACTCCAGTAAAGTTATGGCGGCTCATAAATTAGATCTGGGAGTAAAATGCTTCTTGCTCTTTGCACAGCTTAGTGATTTCAAAATAGATCTCAAAAAGACACATCGTCACCGAGACACATGTACCACAGCCACGCTCTGCCGTGATGTCGCTGCCAGATGACAAAGTCAAGTTTTTGCTTTGGTGGTTGCAGCTTTGTTGGGTGTCAGTGACATTACTTAGCAGGCAGGCTGGGGACAGTGTGGGAAGTAGGGCTGCCAATGGGTGGGGTCAGGGGACAGTCTGCCCATGAGCAGATACAACAGCAGCCAAAGTTATAGGCACGTCCAGTCTCTCCCTTGGGGTTCCCACATGAGGGTCTCAGGATCCAGGCCTAGGGGCCAGGCCACCCTGCCAGGTCCAGGAGGGGCTAGCTTCCAGTGAAAGTGGCTCAAGGGTATGACTGACCACCGTGCAGTTGGTGAAGGAAAGGCCTGGGTGTGGTTCAGGCAGGCAGAGGCCACAGCCCACACGCTGGTGTCCCTGAGCAGTCCACGGCCCTCTCCCCAGCACTCCCTTCCTTCCCATCTCCCTGTCCCTTAGCCTACACCCATCCCTGAAAGGATTGCTGGTTTAGTGGCAAAGTAGTTCCTTCATGTCAAGTCATCTGTCCTGAGCTCCCCTGTCCAGTAAAGTTGGGCTTTATAGGGGACTCCTAAAGTGCAGGGCTGCCCCAGTGAGGGATAGCCATCAAGGGGTGTGGTCTTCACAGTGGCCTTGGATCCCCCCACGGAGACACCCCCAACAAGCCACCTGAGAAGAAAGCACAGCAGGGCCCCAGCATCAGCTCTGTGCTTGCTTACTGACCAGAACCCTAGGATGGCATTGGATGGCATCCCAAGCGGTGCCGTGGCAAAATTCTCCCACAAACCTCCCTGTGTGAGCTGCTATTCCAGGCATGGGTTCCCCCCACCTACCCACTGGGCTTCTTCTCAGCACTGTCCAGGCCCATCCTGACCAGCAAAGGCAGGATAAGGATGCAGAAACTTACATACCCCCCCTCAGGCTCCTGAGGGAGCTGGGTGTGTCCCCCTACCCCGAGGTGACTCGGAGGGGCCACCTCTATGCACCCTCATGTCCGGCAGGGCACCTGCCCCTGTGGCTCCCCACTGCCAGGCTGGCCATGCCAGACTTCATTCAGTCTGTGGGGCCACCACTGCGGACTGGCAGGTGTGGGGGCATGCCAGTGGATGAGAGAGGGTCCACACCCCCTGACTAGGGCAGGGCAGTTTGGATGTTGGACGCCAATGGGCATGGCTTCACGTACCACTGCTGGAGCTGCCCCTCACCCCCTCCCACAGGCGCTAGGGGGACAGATGACACAGGCTCCCAGCCCCTCCACCCCCTAGAGTTCCAGGCCTCAGTCATTCTGGCTAAGGCGGCTAAGATTGTCCTCTCCTCTGGGCAGGGCTGCCGCCGTTTTCTAACCCCACCGGCTGTGCCCATCCACCCAGGGTTCCATGGTCATCCACACAACAGGCATTCCGTGAGCGCCTTCTGCATGCAGGTGCTGGGGCCGGGTGCTGGGCACGCGCTGCATTAGGGCAAGACCCTGGCCTTGAGGGGCTTCCACTTCCACCAGGCAGCCTAACAGTCAACCGTGAATGGATAGGAACGGAGAGTGAGGCTGGACAGAGTGTAGCAGTAGAGAAATGGGGGCAGCACACAGGGGAGCTCTTCACACAGGGCGGCATGTTGGGGAAAGAGGCCAAAGGACTTGGTGAAGGAATGGTGGGGGGTGAGGGAAGAAGAGAGGCAGTCAAGGCTGGCCCCTACATCGCCCTCACCACTCTCCCCTCCTCCCTGGTGCCAGGTGTCTCCAGCCCACACCCTCACCTGCCTGCAGGTGCCTCCTATGTCTAGGATGGGCTTCCCTCGGGGGCCTTGGCCACATGGCCTGTCCCTCACTGTTTGTTAGGATCTGAGCTCCCCGCTGCCTGGGTGGTATCTCCCCCCGCCTCCAGCCCACATCTCGCAGACCTGCTTCCCTTGAGTCTTTGGAGCCCCCAGCACTACCCACACCTGGAACGGGAAGATTCTCCTGCCTCAGAGTGACGATGGTCCCTTTGAGGCCCCGGCCAGCAGGGGCATGGGTGGCTAATGGAATATTCACAATGTCTCCCTTGCTTCCCTTTGTTCTGCACTAGAAAAGTGTTCCTTTGATGGACATTTAATTCCAGAGGCTGCTACCTGCTTCCTATCTCTCTTTGCTCAAAAAATTAAATGCGGATGTGCCCGTGCTCCAGCTATAATAATCTCCCTCGGTGGGGAGGGAGTGTGGCTAGAATGGGAGAACATTAGAATCTTCACAGAGGGACAATTATTGAAGGAACTAGATTAATGAGGTGTCATAACAACTTAGCTAGATCTGTGGCTGACCTTTCTCATGGAGAATGGGCTTGATAAATGTAGTTCATTACCAAGTTCTGACATGAAAATAGGATCACACTCTGGGCTCCTCAGCAAACTGATCAATATTTTATCAGCCAAAGCAGGCCTGGTCCGGGAGCAGGAGGAGCCCCCCACACCTGAACTGGCAGGAAGCCTGGGGCCAGGGCTCAGGGCCGCCCCGGTGGCCACAACACAAAGAGGACCCCTGGGCTGGCAGGAAAGTGGCTGGCCTCGGGCTGCTCATCTCTGTC
Source organism: Mustela erminea (assembly GCF_009829155.1). Lineage (NCBI taxonomy): Eukaryota > Metazoa > Chordata > Mammalia > Carnivora > Mustelidae > Mustela > Mustela erminea. The sequence goes on from NC_045616.1 coordinate 93,139,288, forward strand.
AGGCTGACCGGGACATAAGCTTCTCTCCCCAAGGGGCCCCAGAGCAGGAGTGTCTGTGGGTGGTAGGAAAGGGGAGAGGAAATCTTTTGTCAGTGGCCACCTGTGCCAGACCTTGGACGTTGATGAAGGGGATAGTGACAAACAAGCCTTGCCCCAGCTCCTTCTGTGACATCAGGCCTGCCTCATCTCGAGAACCCCTCAGGCCTGGCTGACTACATAGGCTTTACAGAGTCCTTTTCCATTTCCTTTCACGTCATGACCGTGGATGATAGTGAGAGATTATTACTGCCCCCATTCTGTGGGAGCAAGTGGACGTGGGAAGGGTGGGAAATGAACACCTTTCCTTGGGTCTCATAGCTAGCCGAGGCAGAACCAGATGGTCTCCTGACTTCCCGTCCAGTGCTCTGTCCAGCCTCGTGATGACCATCATTGATGGGGTTGGCATCAGCAGCCTATGATGAAGTCACATGCAAGGTTGTTACATGGTGGTCCCGTCGTCCCGGCTTCCTTACGAGACAGTCCGTCCTGAAGCCATTAAGACTCAGTTGTCACCCATATTCCCTGATTAACTCATTCAACAAGCATTTCACAGCTTAGTGCTGCACGTGTGACTGTCCGGTCTAGTCCCGCCTGCCTGGAACCTGCAGGGCCGTGAGGGGGATATGACAGACGCTAACACCCCATCCAGATTCCCTCAGCCAACCCCGAATTTGTGTGTGGCTTTGGGAGACAGCTGCCCATGACCATGATGGACAGCATCCAACCTCAGATCCCTACATCTTCATCCTCCAGGGCCCTGCAGGCCTCAGGAGTGTGCTCCGTCCTCATGTGGGGAGTTCAGAAGCACTGGATGGGCCGGTGGGTAGTGTGCCTGAAGCAATCCTTGGCCAGCAAGGAATGGATGTTGGCGAAGAGTGCCCCGCACCCTCACACCTGAGTGGAGCGGCTCAGAGGCCTGTTGGACACAGTCTCTTGAAGGTTCCATGGCACCAAGCTCTAGCCGCCCACACGGTCATCCCACCCCTGTTGTTGGCTTTCCCCCTCTCCGATCTCATTTCCCTCTTCCTCCATGCATTTCTTAGGTCATCTCCAAGCATACTACTCAGTCTAGGTCCTTGCCCCATGGGCTGCTCTGCGGGAGCCCAGATCCCAACCTAAAAGGACAGGCCTCACAAAAAGCGATCCACACTGGGCTGAGAGTAGAGAGCCGGAGGCAGGGAGGCTGTCCTGTGTGTGCAAGAGGGGGAGCAAGGCTTCCCCACAGAGGAGGCTGAGCTGGGCCCTGAAGAAAGCAGAAAGAAGAGGAGGGGAGAGAGTCTGCAAGAAGGCCCCAAGAGAGGTGTGCATGGGCTGTGGTCAGAGCTCCGTGAGCTTATGGGTCTAGAAGAGACCTTCCTGGAACTCTCCAAGCCTCATGATAGGCTTTGACCCAGCCAAGGCCACCCTTATTGGTGACACAAACCTCTCTTTACCTGGAAACCACCAAGACTAAGAGGAAACATTTAAGTGACTTCCCCAGCATATGGACAGATATGTCTGTGGGCAAACTGTGTCCATCCCACTCGTGCATACAACAGGTCCCCTCCACATCCCAGCTCTGCTGAGCAGGAGCGCTGCTCAGCAGCCCCTGCTGAGCTGGCTGAGGCCCAGACGCCCAGACCCCAACATTACGTGCAAGCATCCTGCTCTCCAGAGTTTTCTCTGGAAGTCCCAGGAGCTGTGGATCGGTTAGTGGGGAAGTTGAATTCTACTCCAGGCTGACCTGCACAAGCAGCAGGAACCAGCCCTCATGCAGGGCTGCCAGGAAGGACTGGCCTTTGCCATTCTCAGCATCATCACAGTCAGCACACACAGGGACCTTGGGAGAGGGTTGGGGTCCCCAGGCCTCTGCCATGCCCCCTCCAGGGACCTTCCCTCCAAAGGGCCAAGGGTCTAGAGGGCCAAAGATAAAGCCTGGACTCTACCCTACTTCAGAGACAGGTGATCCCTCTCACCCCGTGGGACCTAGGCCCACCCCAAACAGGGGCAGAGATGCTAGAAGCAGTGATGTCTCATCAGGGGCCAGGAGAGTGAAGAGTAAGACCCGTAGAGATTTGGGTGAAGAGCATTCCAGATGGAGGGGGGGTGAACGCCGAGCCGTGGGCAGGAGCACGCTCTGGTGGCTGGTCTGTCCTTCCACATGCCCACCTCTTCACATCCCCTGTGGGGATTGCTGGGTGGGGGTAAGGGGTGAGCCGGCTAAAGATAAGAACCCAACCCTGGGGTATTGACACTCCCCTGTCAATGAGTGAGGGAAAGAAGATCAGAAAGCAGAGGTTGCCTGGGCCAGGCCTCGGGCCCTGTGAGGCAGATGAGGGCCAGCCAGGGGCTCAGCATCCTGGCGCAGAGGGCTCTGCTTCAGCCCATGCCAAGCACTGGGAGGGCTTTTCTTTCTTTATATTCATCTGTGCTTTCCAAACATTCTTTGATGGACACCTATTTCTTTCTATAAGACAACTGTTTCCAACTGGCAGCAGCACGGACAGACTTTAGCTGAAGGCCAGACCTAGCAGATCCACAAATGCCCATGGTTCCCCCTCGAGGAGCCCCTCCCATCTGCCCCCATGGTGACACCAGGGGACGGGAAGAAAAAAACAAACTGGAACTTGGTAAGCTGTCACTCATAGAGGCCTTGCTAGGTGGCTCTGCACCCTGGAAACAAAGGCCTGCCTCGAGTGGAGAGAACTTGCCAGAGGACCGTCCTTGCTGGAGCTTGAAGCATCAAAGGGTGTCCCAGTGAGAGGGCTGGGACTTCGGCTAAAATAGCCAACTCCATGGGTGCAGAAATGCCACCATTGGGTATCTTCCTTCCTGTGTTCGTGGCTCCCCAGAGCCGTAGGGACACTAGAGGACCTAAGGAACCCGGGCCAATGGCTTCATTATTTGAGGCTGAGATTAATGGAACGTGCAACTGCTTCTGGGACGAAGAAGGGTTTAGGATTCCCTTCCAGGAGCCCCCTGGTTCATCTCTGGCCCCACGCACTCCAGGCATGGTGAGGGCCTTCAGTAAGGACAAAGGGACAAAGGAAGTACCTGGCATCCCACCTCACCCCACCATTCCCTCCAGCTTTGTCTCATTCCCCCTCCACACCAGCTTTCTCCAGCCACTACGCTGCTTGCTTCCGCAGGTGTCCTCCCTGCTGCGTGGTCTTCCCGCCCTGTCCTTCATCCTTCGAGGCTTATGCTGGACAGCCCTCCCCAAGGGAGGCTGCCTCCACCAAAGCCTCCTGAGCTGCCCCTATGGGGGCGCCTCTGACGTCCAGGACGGGAAGCTCCGTTGGTTGTGTCCCAATGTGCCACAGACACCAGGCACAGATCTGAAAGCAAAGGCACAGTGGGTGTGGGCCTTGGCAGGGGGCAAGGCCAGGGGCCCAGAGAGCTGGCCCCTCCCCACCCTCTTCCTCCAGGTTGATCTCTAGACATATGCATACCTTCCCGACTGAGAGCTGTGTGCTGGGCAGTGCCGGGGGTGGGATGGGGGGGTGGAGCTAGGAGCCTCTGAACTCACAGGGAACTGTAGGGATGGAAGCTGCGGAGCAGAGCAGAGCCTGGAGAGGTGGCAGCAGCCCGCCCGACGGACCCACTTCAGTGCCTTCCCTGGTCTGCCAGCATGGGAGCCCTGCCTGGGCTGTGGGCAGCTCGCGGGAGGTCTGTGCCCCATCCTGGTCTGAGGAAGGACACGCATCTGCCCATCCTACTAGCCTGCCCCTCCCTCAGGGAGCCCGGCTCTGCACAGTCCCCACGGGCCCTCCCATCAGAACCTCCCTCCCCAGCCATGCTGCTCCTGTATCACATCCTGGCTTCTGCTGGGGGCTGGGGGAAATTCTGGGACAAACTCTTCTTCCCCTTACCCCAAACTGACTTTTATCCGGGCCCCAAGGAAGAAGAAAAAGCCAGCTGGCCACCACATCTCCCCCGGGGCAGGAGTGGGTTTATCGTGGGACAAGGTCAGTGTCTTCAACACTGTGCACCTCTATGGACATGAGAAACGGGTTTGCGCAATGGCGGCCCTGAGAGCTCCCAGGAATGGGTATCCCTCCAGGCCAAAGAGGGATATCAGCCAGGTTAGGATTATGGGAGAGCCATTCTTCTCAGCATGGAGACTCCCAGAGAGCAAATAAATTTGATTATATTGAACACAACAATTGATTTTTTTCTAAATAAACATGCAGGAGAAAATGGTAACAGACATCTGTTTCTGACGAGAATCAATTGACCCCAAATTAGAAGAAAATCTAGAAACACAAGCACAAGAAAAAGTGGTTGGGCCTCCCAGGCTTGTCTAGGGAGGGAGGGAGGAAGGGAGACAGACAGACAGACAGACTCCCCACCAGCCTTTCCCTACCAAGTAGCTTCCTTGTTTGTTGCTCCTCAGCAAATGGAGTTTTGGTAACCAGGAAAGAGAAAGTAGCTATCATTTTACAGGCCCTGACGCGGTGCCAAGCCAGCGCAGAGCCCCTTCTGTGCGTATCTTATTTAACCCCGCAAGAGTCCCATGGGGAGGGCCCTGTCCTCCCCACCTCACAGATGAAATCACCAAGGCACGGTGTCCAAGGTACGCGTTCAGGCTACAGCAAAGCCAGACTCACATCCAGTGGGCTCCCGGGCCAGTGCTCTCCAGCACTGCTTCCTCTTGACTCCCCAACACTTAGCTATTACCTGGTGCCCTCCAATGGTCTTAGAACGAAGGGGAAGAGCCCCAGACCCACCAGTCCCACCCCAGCCAGCAGCCCAGGGGCCTTCAGTGGGATGGGCGCAAGGAGCTCATGCCCGTGCCCCGGGGTTCAGTGAAGCCAAGAGCCAAAAAGGCTCCCTCCCCCAGGATGGTAGGGAGAAGACCCTAGAGGACCACCTTGCCCTGCTGACAGCCCCACAGCCTCAGCCATGTGCTGAGCCCTGGATAGAGTTCACCCTAGTTGGCCCATCAGCAACAAGGTCAACTACATCATGTCACAGGGCATCATGGGCCGCATTTGCCAAAACACTGCCTGGTTCTGTGGCCTCCTGACAAACACGCCCCGAGACAACACGAAGAGTCCCAGGCTGCAGGCCTCGGTTTTCATTTCTTAAAGCTTCCTTTTGTGTTTTGGTCATAGAATTGTGTACACATGTTTGTTTTAAAGTAATCCAGCTCTGGGAACGTACCTAATTAACTTAAGCAGGGCTTATTAGTCCTGTTAACTCAAATTCCCTCATCTCTGAGGCCAAGTGTTCCAAAGCAGCCTTTAAGGTGGGATTAAGGCAAAGACGAGCAATTACAGAATGGAACTGGGGCCGGCTTTCCTAAAGCCTCCGCGGGCCACACAGCTCTGGGGTGCGTTCCCCCCAGACCAGCCTCCCCGATGCACCCGGCGGTTGCCCTGGGTCTGGCATATAGTAGGTGCTCAGTAAATACTGCGAGGCAAGCCGACTGGCTGCTCCCAGCTGTGTGTCCTGTGAAGCATGTGTTCTGTGTTTAGCAAATATCAAGCAGACAGACAGGCCCCATCTCCTCAGGTGCACCCACACTGCCAACAGTAAATGCCTGAGAACTCCCCACCAGCGGGGTGGAGAACATTCTCTCCCCACCAGCGGAGGAGCCTCAAGGCAGTGACCTCCTCATCTCTTCCAGATGACCCGTGCACCGTGGCCGACTATGGCCGCCTGAAGAATGTCCTTCTGGCGCTCCAGGCCCACCGGCGGCCGCTCCCGGACAGGGACAGCAGACAGGACCCCGCCTCCCAGAAGCGCCTGCTGGTGGAATCTCTGTTCACGGACTTGGATGCCAATGGGGACGGCCGCCTCAGCAGCTCTGAGCTGGCGCAGGTGGGTCCAGCATGCACTGAACACTGAACTGGAGAGTTGTTCCATTCGGTGTGCAGATAAGGAGAACCAGGAAGAGCCGTGTGAGCAGAATCCCTTGTAACTGTCTCTCTAAAGGATGCTAAGCAGGCCTCCCTCCTGCCAGGGCCACCCTTCCCCTGGGAGTCCAAGAGCTCATATTCAGTGCCTCTGAGAGAATCTTACAGACAAACCCATGTCAGTGTCTTCCTCCCAGCAGCCACCTTCAGCCAATATTGACAAACAAGCTTCGATGCCCTCTCGGCTTGCTGGCAAAAGACATACTTCCAAGGGGCTGGTCTCTGATGTTCTCATTAGGAAATAAGTCTCCTCTTCCTTGAGTCCTCTGCCTGCCTTAGCAGGACGTTGAAAGGAAGCTAGAGCTGATGGCTATCGCCTGGGCAGCCCCGAGTCCTCTCCTCGAGGACCTGACCATTCTGTAGGGTCCAGATAGCCAAAGCCCAACACCCAGCCTGCTTGCTGGCAGGAAGCCCTGAGAACCGCCCCGCCCCCAACCAAGCGCTCTTCCATTTGAGTAGACTTCGGATTAGACCCGGTAGTCTGCCTCCCTCCCCAAGCACAGCATTCGTGTCCCTGTCTCCAGCTCAGAGGTGACACTGCAGCAGTGACCTTCTGCTGCAGAAAGTGAAAAAGGAGGAGCCTGGGGCACCAGCCCCCTCCTGCTACAGGGAGGACCTTATTAGAAGGCCGGCAGACAGGCAGGCCAGGGAGGCCAGGGAGGCCTGCCTTCCTGCTCCCACTCTGCTGGTCTCCCCCTTATGGCCTGTAGCCACCCCCCAGGCAGGTGCCAGGAGATGCAAGGCGGGGGAGGTCAGCTTCCCCAAGTAGGCTAGTGGGATGGGGGCATCTCTTCCTCAGAGCCCATGGGATACCCACCCAGAGGATAGATACTATGGATGAGTCCCCACCTTTGATGCCACTTTAAAGATATCCTTCCTGGAGCACAGTGACCTGAGCAAAGCTGTGGCCAGGTCAGTAGGAAGGAAGGACATGGCTGTCGAGTGCCCTAGCATTTACCGAGCATCCTCTATGTACGTGGCAATAAATGAGGCCCTTTACTTATGACATAGGAAACAGAAGAGTCCCTTACTGTGTAGTGTAATCACTAAGAACACAGACTTTCTGGTCAAGCTTCCTGCGTTCAAGCCCCGCCTCTGGGGTTGACTAGCTAGTGGGTGTTGGGAGACCACCTCACCTCGGTGCACCTCCGTTTCTTGCCTGTGACTGTCCCAGGGTCAGTGGGCCAATTAAAGGAGCTAAGGCACTTGAGGTGTTCTGCATGGTGCCTGGGATGTGGTACACTCAGGAGGTGGGAATGCTGGGGTCAAGGCCACCATCATTGTCTTTGTTGGTATTTCCCCCTCAACCCTTTCGGCCGTCCTCTGCTGTAGGAGGCACTGCCATTATCCTCACTGTGCAGATCATTTTAGGTGAGAAAAAAAACTAAAGGCTCCAAGAAAGCACGCAACTTGCCCGAGTTGTGTTCATTGCCAAGAACGTGATGGTGCTTGGATGAGATGCCAGGGTGGCGGGGGTGGGGCGGATACATGGGCACCTTCTCTCCTCACCGCACAGGGGTCTCCCTGGGGGAGAATGGCTCCCACCAGAAGGCTCCACCCTGTCCTCCCAAAGTCTGTGATGCCAGAAAGTACCCAGAAGACCTGAGTACAGAGCAGTCACCTGGAGGCCTGGCCACACAGGGCCCTACTCTCAAAGCCCTCTACTCCAGCTAGCCCAGAGCCTGCTTTCAGAATGTGCATTGGGAACCACAGACCCTCGGAGTCTGCTCATCCACAAGTGGGCGACACGTGCCAGTCCATTGAGAGCCTGCCTCCCCGGAGGCCGCTGCCCACAGCCTCCCAGGCACACACCATTCCAGCCCTGGCGGCCACCATACCACCATCTGCAGGCATACTTGGCTCCCAGCTATGGTGAAGTCCCCAAGGAGCAGGGCCAGCCACCCACACATGACCCGTGCCATTCTGGGAAAAGCCCAGGCCCTGTCAGTTACAGTTACCTGAGAGAAGAACCATCTGGCAGGTCCCTGCACTAGAGACTATACAGGGAGCACCAAGAACAGGTGACTTTGGCTTGTCTGAGACAGAAGCACCTGTGGGCTCTTGCCACCAAGCTCCAAGGGGCTCCGAGGTGGCCAACAGGTAGATCTTTCCTGGGCAAGTTGCTCTAACCTGGCGAAGTTGTGCCCAGAAGCACCTAAAGTCATTAACAAGCATGGTAATTGGGCTATGATTTCCTCTTTAAAATTTAATGTATTTAAAGTCCATTTCATAAGCCTGCCAAGTAGAGCCCAGCTAAAGGGGCCTTTCCGTGACACTGAATCAAAGGCGTCAAGGAAAAACGTGTCGGTCCTATGAAAAGTTAATCAATTTCCAATGCAGAAATAGACAAGGGGAAATTTCCATCTCCGCAAGATTGATTTCCAGCGTTATGGTTGATCTCCCTTTTATTGAACACTTACTTGCTGGGTGAGGGGTCATTTTTTTTAACGTTATCACATTAAATTGCCTTTAACATAGCAGGCCAAACTGAGACTGCTAAATAGAAAATGTCTCCATCCCCCTCCCCCGCCAAAATGAAATGAAATAATTTCCTTCCTTCTGAGGTTTTATTCTGAGCATTTTTCTTGTAAGAATTTAGCCCCAGACACCCAGCCTCTGGATCCAACTGAGCAAAGGCACCTGGAATTTCCACATAGGGTCACCTTTTGGCATGTGGCTGCACATGCTGGGGAGACCACATCCAGAGAAAAGTTCACCAGGGTGCACCCATATCACCATGCCGGAATCCCATGGGCAGACGTTTATGGCCCTGGCAGATGGGGCAGGCAAAGGCAGGGAACACAGGCCCAGTCAGTAGAAAGGCAGCTGCCCCTTTCCGGCAGGAGGGGCACTACGGTTCCGAGGTGCTGCCCTGAGATCCAGAAGGGCTGGCGAGGGGCATGGGCAGGCATGCCCTGATGCAGCAGTGACCTTTCCTTGGTTCCCACACTGAGCTCACCAACTGTTTATTTGCTGAGTTGATCTAATCAGGCCCCTTCTCTTCTCTGTTTCCCCGTCTGTGGCATGAAGGGGTAGACCAGTGTCTTCAAGGATTGTGCCCAACTGAGAGCATCTGGGGTCTCTCTGCCCAGATAGGGAGAAAATATACCTGAATGCCTATCCTGACTCTGCACCAACCACTGTATGACCTTGGGAAAGTCCCTGCCCTCTCTGAGTTTCATCTCTAGAATGAGGTCAGGACAGAGAAAACCAGAGAGCTTGGGGTCCTCCCCATGGCCCACAGAGCTGGACTCACCCCTCACCCCTCCCTCACGGGGCCACCGCAGGTCCTCTTGGCCTGAGCCATCTCCCATCCAGGCGCATAGCCCTGCCCTTACTGCCTGCTCTGACCTCATCCCTTTCCTCCCCCACAGCACATGCTGAAGGAGCAGGATCTGGCGGACGACTTCCTGGGGTGCTCACCCGGCGACCTCCTCCGATTTGATGACTACAACAGAGATGGCTCCCTGACCCTCCGCGAGCTCTACACAGCCTTCCGTAAGTCACCAGGGCAGGGTCCAGCTCTGGAGCCTGTCCTGGGTTGTCACCAGCCCTGGTTTCTTTTACGCGTGAAAGCAGTTGAATTTGTTTTGCAACAAGCCTGAGCTTTAAAAACAAGGTGGAGGAGCATGGGTGGGGAGAGGGAGTGCTTGCTTCTGCTCTTTTTGGAGAACGGGTCTTCTGGATGTTGTCAGAGGAGCCTAGGACTGTGATATAGGTGCGTTTGGGGCTGGCTGGGGGCAGGGGAACTGCCTCCCACGCTGGATGGGGAGGGGTCTATGCCTGCACCTGGAGGAAGGGGCTTTTGGGGTTTTTCCAGGCTGCCACCTGGCGGTGCTGAGAGCAGATCCTGCAGGAGGCTTCTGGAGGCTTGGCCAGGCAGGAGCAGAGAGCTTCAGCAGTGACCTTATGTAGTTCAGCAGTGAGGAGAGGGGAGGTCGCTGCCAGACCAAACCTGAGAGAGGAAGCCCCTTTTTGTCAGAGAACACCTGCTTAAAGCTGGTGGTAAGTGCATCCTGCATGGGGCACCGTCGGGTGCTGCCGGCAAGCTCCCCGCTCCTAATAGCAGGCCCTGGGATTTGGGGAGTAAACGTGAAAGTGCCAGGGTGCACTGAGGACTCCTAGCCACAGCTCCTGGCACCCTCTCCCCAAACCCACACTTTACATGGACTTCCACTTTCCAGAAAAGCATTCCCACTGCACGTGGACATCCCAGGCATGGCGTTACTGCGAACGTTCACCAGACGTGGAAAGGAGGCCTGGTGATTCGCTGGCAGGAGGGGTTCTTGTGGTAGACAGCGGAGGTAGTCCCACGCTGTGAGGAGAGAAAGGAGTATGGCTCTCCCCTGTGGGACGTGTTCGTGAGCTTGAAAGGGGGTGTCTTTCCAGTTCCCAGCATCACTGTGGCCGCGGCTCAAAGTCTAACCCCAATTATGGGGCTCTGCTGGATGCACTGTGACGAGCCGCGGTTCCCCGTCATCTTCCCCGCTGCCCGCTCCTGGCACTCATATCAACGTGTACTAGTTCATAATGAGGTGTGAATGACTGGTAGGCTTCACTGGCAGGGGGAGGTGTTCGCTTTGTGGATAGAGTCATTTATGCCTCGAAATAAATCTCTGAATTTTAGAATGTGTGGCAGCATCAGCAGCTCCCTAGGTCCAGCTCACAAGAGCCAATTACTAGATTTTTCAGGAATTTTGCCGCTAAACAATTGAGAGCTTTAAACCAGCCATGGTGGGAGTATTTACACCACAGAAATTTATACCACACGAATGCTACAAAAGTGGGGGGAGCTTTTCTTCCTCTGGGGAGCCAGTTGCTAAGCACTGACCTGCTCATCACTGGACAAGTTCCTCCCTCCTGTCCTTAACACCCTCTCCCACAATATTCTCTCCACCTTCCCCAGACAGAGATTCCTGGATGATCTAATCCCATAGAACAGGACCCAGAGAAGAAGAGAAGCCAGGGAGACAGGCCTCCAGGTCAGGAATGCAGCAGCTGGTGTCCTGGGGACAGCTCTGAGACATTCCCACCAACGCTTTCTTGGCTCTGGCCCCTCGGCCGAAGATCCTAGAAAAGAAAAGGTCAGCACATTTTCAGAGCCAGGGGCCAAGGCTTGATGTCAAGGTCTTGGAGGTTGCACCAGGTATCAGTTCCTAGATGTCCCAGGATAACGTCACTAAGCAGAGCACGGCGCTGCTCAGCTCCTCTGGTTCCCAGCACCACAGAAGCCTCTGCTCCATGAGGTCTGCTCCTGGGAATCAGGCAGGGCCAAACAGCAAACTACTGGCTTTACTCTGGAGGAAACACAAGTGTCCTGGTTGCCCATGATAAGAGAGAAGGCCTCCCTGGGTCCCCTAATGAAGGTCGTTATAAACATGAGCTACCTGTGGAAAAGAAGGGAAGTCATTGCCTCACCTCTGGCTGTGCTCAGCCATGTGGGGTCTATTTCCCTCATTCCTGGATTATTATTTGAAAATCTTTATAATCATCATTTTATAAAATTAGATTCTGCTATGGCCTTGGACTTGTTTTGAACCAGGCAGCCAAACCATTCATCATAGCCCAACCCCAAAAAATAGATATGCAATAAAATGTAAACTCACAGCCATTAAGGAAGCCACAAAATGAGTTAACCCAGCCATAAAGGCCTGACATGTGGCCACGCGGAGCCTGTGGCGTCAGTGGTTTTTCAAAGTCATAGGAACTCAACGTTGAATCCCCACAGCTCTGGGAATGGATTCATGGTTCAGTGACTGTTAAATAGGTCATTGAAATGAGACATATAGATACAACTTATTACCCAGACATCAGTGGACATTAAAGAAACCTCACTAAAACCTCGAAAGTAATATCTCACACATTTCGGCAACATTTTGGATTTAATTTTAAAACCTGGGGCTGATGGGCTGGCAAAGGTGGAGAGTTGGAAATTACATTTGCTTTTTTTGCCAGTGTCCTTGGGCAGGAAGGACAGGGTCTGTGGGGTGACTCCTGGCAAGACTTGGTCACTCTACTGAAGGATGAGTTCAGAGAACCTTTTCCTGCGAAGTGGGTTGTATTAAGTTTGGGGCGGCAGGGGAAAGGGGTGTTCTTAATCAGGTCTTCTCATGCAGCTGGCTTAGCTCAGGCTGAGCCAGTGTTTGCCACTGCCTGCAGCTGGCTGAGGGCTCTGCCAGGAACCCCGAGCTAGTGGCTGCCGCGCTCAGCTGGGCTGGTTCATGGTGGGGTGCCCCCTCCTCCTCTCTGCAAAACTGGTGACCCACCCCAGGGAGGGGTGCAGAGGGCCGGTCCCTCAGCAGTGGGAGTTAGTTCTGACTGTCCGATGGAGTGAAGCCTCCCAATCACCCATCTCTGTACACAGATAGCAGCAACATAGAAGGGGGGGCTCCATCTATCACCTAGACATTCTCTTCAGGTGGCTTTTGGCATTCTAGACCACAGTCTGATCTTGGAACTAAGGGCACATGCCCGCCGCTGTCCCTTCCCCTGCACACACAGGACCCCGCTCCTTGCTGGGAGGCAGAGGCCCAGGCTCCAGGGTCCTTGGCGAGCACATTGTGCACTAGCCCTATCCATTCATCACAATAAACTAACCTAAAAGTTGCTCGTTTTAAAAGCTTTTCAATAATGCATGTTGTTGCACTTTTCTGAATGTTTGGGTTGGGATCATGGGGAAAACATGTTTCTTGAGAAAGGATTTTTCTCTCCCTTTAAATTCATCACAAGTTTCTTCTGCTTTTTAGAAAGATACTTGTCCTTTTAATTAATCCTGTGAGAGCGATGTGTTGGATGGGAAGGAAGGGTTGGAGCAGCGAGCTGTGCAGAATGAAGGGCTTCCCGCCTTCATGTGCTAGGATCACAGATGCATCATGTCCGCAGGGAGAGCCTGTGGCCGCAGAGCCTCGGGGAGCTGCCTGTGCAGGAGCGGGACACCCTCCCTCCTCCATCCCAATGGCAAAGAAACAGTGGTTTTTTTTTTTTTTTCTGCTGATGGCAATACCTCTGTATCCAGGGCAACTGTGAGAAACAGAGGAAAGGGTCAGTGGGCGAATTTATAAATGTTTTTCTGCCATCACTGCTACAACACAGAAGGAAGGGGGCGCCTGACCTTCCGTGTCCTTGTTCCCTGGAAAGAGGAAGGCCAGCCACAGACCAGACACGGCCCCAGACCTGCCGACTCAGGCAGTCCTCGAGGCTCCCCGAGCCGAGCACAGTGCAAACCTCAACCACGCGTAATCTGTCCTACTCCTTAGTTGTGTGAGGTGAGTTCAGACTCAGTTCAGACAGTGAGGATGCTGTTTTATCCTCCTCCATTTGGTTCCTGAATGCTTGGTAGCAAATAGCAAAATTTCAGAGCGCGTGGAGACTATCAAAAATTTGATGGCTTACATTCTTGAGTTTGGAGAGCGAGTGATTCCTGTGCTTGGGTCCCGGTGCTGGTGAAGGCCAAGACCATTGTTGGCATGACACACTTAGCCTCAATGGGAGAGAGACAGGTTGCCTCAGAGGACTTGTAAATCACGTGCTCCAAAATCCAAGTCGCTGCCTTGGTCCCTCATTTACTGAATGGTATAAAACAGTTAAATGGAAGCAGCCACGGGAGGAAGTGAAAATCGGAAAACAGGAGGTGCTGGGAGTCTCACCACCACTCCCAAGGATAGAGGTGAGGATGCTTCCTCCTCACCTCAGGTGTATAAAGAGGGCCTCCAAAGAGGCTTCCATGGGACCTTGCCATGTGCCCCTGAAGCCAAAGTCAGGGTGCCATCTGAATCAGGTTGCTTGTTAACAGGACTTGAGTTAATAGTGGACTCTTAACTATCAATTCCTATAAAACGATACCTAACATTCATCATGTTAGCACTGAGTATTATGACCCAATTTTACAGATGAAGAGATGGGAATTCAGGGCACTTAAGTAGCTAACCCACAGTCACACAGCCAGCAGGTAACAGAACTATGACTGAACCCAAATGCCTAATTCCAGAAGCCTCTCATCCATTTAAACAGTTTACAACTCATCAGCTCTCTCCTGTAAGGAGAATCTCACTGCCCCCACAGTGGGTTTCCCTAAATTTCAAGTCCCAGCTCAATGGTCTCCTCCTCTAGGAAGTCTTCCTTGATTTCTCATCCTTCTGCAGAGTCCCACATATCTTCCTGTGTGTGCTCACATCCCTGAGTTCATCTCTACACAATAACAAGGCTATGGCCTACTGGTTAAGCATAAAACAGGTTCAAATCCTCATTCTGCCATTTGCTAGCTATGTGACCTGGGCCAGTTCTTTACCAGAGCTAAAGCTAAGCTTCAAGTTCCTCATCTCTAAAATGGCATGATAACTATCATAGGGGCATATTCGGGATTAAATAAGATAATGCAGGTAAGGCTGTCAGAATGATAAGTTGCCTATGGGAAGTTGTAAGTCACCATGAACCGGGTAGGTCCATGACAGACTTGAAGATTTTTGCATGTGTTCCCACAGCCCCAAGCTCCCAGCCCCGTCAGCCTGCACCCTGTCATTGTTACCCTGCACCAAATGAGTGCATAGGCCCCATGATGCCAGGGGCTATCTGCCTACTGTGTGCTCATGCCTAGAATGGGGTCTCACACCCAGGAAACCCTTGGCACATGTTCATTCAGTGAGGGGAGGAAGTAGAAGGAGAAACAGACGTGGCAAGCGGAGGTGTCCAAACACAACATGACTGTCACCAAAGGTCCCAGAGGGTCTTGGCTCATCTCCAGTGGGGAGCAGAGGAAGTGCTTTGTTGGGGTCACACAGCCAGGACCCCTGGTGGGGGAGCACCAGCCAGGGTGGCCCAGGCCAGCGAGGGCACCCCAGTGGCTTCCCTAGCATTCCAGACGCCCCTGTTGGCCTAGATGAGTGACCCAGGTGTGTGGTGAGCCCCAACACCCACACAGACCTAATGCTTTCTTAATGAAGACAAAAGCTGCTTGCCGCATGTCGCGCCCCTCCTGCTCCCTGGGCCGCTGACTGTTCAGCCCTCCTCAGGATAAGTGTTGTGTGAGGCTGTTAGGCTACTGGCCTGCTGCTTAATTATCTCTGCGTCTGACACCTGTTTGTGGAGATAAGGGCTCCAGCTCAGTGTGGCTCTGCAGACCCACGGGGGCACCGCCCACGGGGAGCTTCCTCGATGCGCTGACAAGCAGATAAACAAAGTAGGAGCTAGGACCAAGAATAACTGGGTGCAGACCTGCCAGCGGGGACTGCTTTCCACTGAAAGGCCAGCAAGGGACTTCCGAGCTGAGGCCTGAACGCCACATCGGAGATCACAAGGCAGAGGGTAAGGAGAGAGGCGAAGGGGAGACAGGTGGACGCAGTGTGCGGCCCTGAAGGGACGCGGTGCTGAAGGTGCCTGAGGAGGCTGACGGGAGGGGGATGGGTGCCGGGGCAGGGCAGGAGCAGACCCACATTGCTTGGATCCGTGCAGGCCTCTCCCAGCCCGCACCCAGCCTTTCGGGAGTCTGCAGGTGTGCCAGTCCAGGCAAGTCCCCGGGCAGGGCCCTGGGGCTCAGCTGGAGGGCTGCACTTAGCCTTGGAAGCCTCTGTCCCCACTGGAGCTTTCCAGGCTCCACAGATGATGGTCAGGACAGATCAGCAAGCAGGATTGGCATGTAAGGAGCCTGCCCAGCGCCTGAGCTCTGTCCTTCCAGACCCCTCTTTGCAGAGTGCAGAAGGCAGCTGAGGGCAGCTCCCACTCCCACCACCCCAGCTGGTTGGAAAAGCTGTTGGCAGCCCTTGGACTGGGGGTGATGTTCATTGAGTAATTCTCCACTGGGGAGCAGGACCACTGCAATGGGGACCCCTGTGTGCATCCAGGGCTCTGGGGTGGGGCCATCCCGCCCCTCACTACTGTATGCTGGCTGGGTCTGCCTCTTGCCCATCTTCATCCTCAGTGGTTTGCTCCGACTAGCTGCACTGCCGGCCTACAGTTTCCAGCACAGTCTGGAGCTAAGTCTTCAAGCACTTTCCATTTTTAAAGATCCCAGCTGGAAGCTGTCAATGGCCTCAGTGCAGAGCAATTGAATGGTAGAAAATGAACTAATTATAGGTTGTTATTGAAAATCTATTATATACAAATTGCAAAGAAAACTCATTAAAATATGATGCTTTGGTGATTTTTTTTTTTTTTAAACCTTCCACTTAAAGGGAGAGGAAGGGGCAGGATGGCTGAGTAGCTTGTTCCTCCATGTCCTTGGGTAAGAATGCCCAGCAGCTCTGCAGATCAGGCTCTGGTCTCCTGTCTCAGAGCCCCGCCTGACATGCACTACAAGAAACTTGAGATTTTGCATGGTGCAGAGAGCTCTCTGAATGTTAGTAAATACTCAGAAATGACTGCAGAGGAAACAAAGAATTTCATTACAAAGATATAAAATGAGATCAATCTAAATGTCAGCTTCTTACCAGGATAGCACCATATTGTCCTCGTAAATCTCTATGTTTCTGCAAAGCTTTTGTGAGGACTTCAGAGGACTTCAACATGCAATTAAGCGCTGAAGGTCACATTACCCATCTCCAAGCTCGCTCCCTGACACCAGAGGTTTGAAAAGCCTTGAGATATGAATGGCCAAGGCACCCAGAGCTCAAAGGGGCCCCCCGGATGCCGAGAACACTTCCCCAGCCCCAGGCAAGAGCCCAGAGAGCAAGATGAGCCCAATGCAGGGGTGCACCCCAGCTGCCTCCTGGGCCCACCAGTCACACAGGAGTCTCTGTGAGGGGTGGCCCCGGAGGCAGGTGTAAGTTCTCAAGCGAGGGTGGGACCCTTACTGTCCTGAGGTGTGGAAAAGTCCCACCTATGTGTTTCTGAGAGGAGAGCTCTTACCCAGGCTGTATGCTCAGAGAACAGATCACTCATCTTCTGTCTCTGGCCTCGCCTTCTCTCCAGCCACCTGTTTTTAGACTCTGTGGAAGGCTTTATAAGACCCTCTCCCCCAGGCTTGTGGGCTGTGCTGGGGAGTGGAGGGGTGTCAGAGGCCTCCACCCACACGGGTGTGGTGGTGACTGCCTACGGGAGCAGTCTGTGGGCCACCCTGGGGCCCAAGAGTACTCACAAGCCCAGCACCAGGACACCACTGTGTCCTGGCAGGAGACAGATGGAGAGCTAGGCTCTGGGGACAGGCAGGACCCGAGAGACAGAGAGGGGAGTCTTCTCCTGGGAAGGGGAGGGCAGGGCAGTGGCTACTCACACTGCTGCTGCCTGCCTGAGGCAGGGGCTGGCTGGAGACCTCCAACCATGGCCAGTGACACATCCTGGGCGTCCCCTGCCTCAGCAGTACCATCCGCTCGCTGGTCCTCACCTTCCCATGGGTGTTACTCAGCAACCTCCAGCCCCAGAGGCTGAGGGCGCCTCGCTCCAGCCTAGGGCCCAGCCCCTCCCAGAATCTCCCTCCGGGCTGAGTGCTAAGAGCAGGGAAGCCGGTAGATGGTAGAAATAGAGCCCACAGGACCAAGAGTGGCTGAAAGAAGATGGCGGCAAAAGGGTCAGGGCAGCCACAAACCCGGGAGGCAGAACGGAGGGAAAGAGAGGAAGGGCTGCCTCTGAGAGAGCCCAGTTATTGCTGCCTAGGGCATTTTGGTCCAGCTGGGGAGCAAGGCAGGAGCCAGAAAGAGAGAAGCCTGGAGCTTTCCAGAAGGTGGATGTTCAACCTGATATATAGTAGGTGCTTGATAAAACTTTGTTCAAAGAATTGAGGATGAGGATGGGGTTTTTTACTGGTAATAAAGGGAAAAGGCTTAGATTGGTCACAGCTGTTGAGAAGGAAGAATAGCGAACCAGGGAAGGAGGTCATCCTACCCCCCATCCCTGGGCCGCTCCACAGGGCACTGGGTTGGCAGGATCACCGGGTTGGCAGAGACTTGCTGTGTCATCTGACCCCTTGTCCTGGGCATCTCCCTGCCATGCTCCTTTCCACTCCCTGCTCTCCTGATGGAACCTGCTTCTCCCCACAACCTTGCCTTCTCCCTGACAGCACAAAGCCACCCTACATCCCCGTATAACACTGGTGTCCGAAAAGCCCTCACCAGACACCTCCCAGAGGCTCCCAGCTTGGACACTGTAAGGAGGCCCAAAGCCAACAGGAGGACTGGGATTTAAATGCTCTTTGCAGCTCATCGGGAACGTGGGAGGTGTTGACCTCTGACAGAGGAGCACACATTCTGATCCTGGGTAGGAAGCAAGCTGACTGACAACACTCTTCTTGAAGCCTTAAGCTCCATTCTAGCTCCCCCAGGATCTGGTAGGATGCTAGGGGCTGCAGACTTCAGCCTCTGCTTAGGAAGGCTGCTGCCGTCCTCGGACCCGTGGGGTCCAGGTTGGTAGTGGGACAGGCAAACATGCCTAACTAGTTTGTTGAACATGGGCTGGACTCAGCAGAGGCATGTGAAAGAAAATCAGGTTTGTTCCCATCTGTGAAAGACTTTCAGGTGAATCCTGAGGCTTCTCCTGCTGGGGGCGGAGGCGGAGGCCAGGCTGAGCTGAGGACCACCAGCAGGTGTGGCTGCCCCACACAGTGGCCCGCTGTCACGCTTTACTCGGCAGTGGCTGCCCGTGTTGGACTTCAGCCGGTGTTCCAGCCCCTCCGGCACTGTCCGCTTATCCCATTTGTCCCACTCCACATGTGTGTGTGATCTGCCCTGGGAAGGTGGGAAGGAGCCTGGTGTGTGAGCCGCCCCAGGCAGCCCACGCGCAGAGCCCTTGGAGAGCCATTCCTCTCCAGATGGCTGGGGTGTTTTGTCTTCAGACAGGTGCTTTGGGCGCAACAACTGTTTGTACACTTGTCGGGATTGCAGATTGCATCCAGGTGGGAGTGCAAATGGGGCCCAAAGGACTCTGTCCCCCACACAGGTGGCAGAAGGGGTGGTACAAGCTGGCGGGTGGCTCTTCTGAGCAGCTGCCCTGGGCTCTCTTGTCTTCCCTCCAGACAGAGCCACTCCCGAGCCGAGGGCTGCCCACATGCCAGATGCTGCTCCAGGCACCTGACAGGCCTCCCTCCTCATCCCCCAAGTCCTGATGGTAAGGAAACAGAGGCCCAGGGACAAAGTCCCGTGGACTCCAGGGCACTGGCCACACGTGTAGCACTGGCTGCACATCCTGCTCTAACCTGGACATTTTGGAGTCTCCATTTCCTCCCCTAGAGACTCAGTTCCAGAGAGACTGCTGTGGTCTGTGATTGAGAGGTAGGACACCGTGTGGAATCAGTGAGGCTGAACCCTGTGTGACAGCCTTCACCTCATGTGGCTATAGAGGGCCTAGCCAGGCACCTGCGTCCTCTGCCTCTGCGTCTCAAGGCCAAGGCCATGCGCCACAGGTGTCTCGGACACAGTCACCCACATCCCTTTCAGAGGCCACAGAAAGTGCCTCAGGAGTGGTGAGCTTCAACTCTACTGGGAGACAGAGACCCCAAGGAGCCCCCCAGCACATCAGACAGGCATCCCCATGCTTCCTGAGTGATCACGTCCCCAATGGAGGGCTGTTTTCCTCTTAAACAAAAACCCCAGCAAATATCCCTTCTCAGCTGTCACAAATAAATGCACTTCCAGAGATTCTTCTTTTCAGCCCCATCCAGCCCTTGTGTTGATTCCAGCTTCAAAAGTCCACCTCCGTGCAACAGTGCTGGGAAGCGTGCTGGCACTGGACAGCAGGTTCAAAGTCAGGGAGAGGACAGCTTGGAAACAGGAGTCACATGGTGCCTTTCATGTGTGTTCAGAGCAGCCCTCGCTCGGGAACCCTGCTGACATGCCACTGAAGGCTGATGGCCAAGGAGGCACCAGCAGGAAGCTCCAGTCTGGGCACTGTCCAGCAACCAGCCACGGGGTGGGGCTCACTGTCATTCAGCGCACAGATGGGGGTCACAGGGCATGGTGGGGGATGGAGACATCTACAGCCGCCACCCATGGCCAGCTCAGACGTGACAAATGGGAGTGAGTTGTGAGCTGGGCCCAGAAGATCCAGAGGTCAAGCAAGGGCGTCAGAAATTTCCCAAGCGAACCCCTGACACCTGGAGATGTTAAGGGGACAAGTGGAGCTGGTGATGCTCAGAGTATCTGTGGAGACGACGATCATCATGCCTCCTTGGCCATAAGCCCGTCTGGGGGGAATGGGGGAGATATAGGCCAGATCAAGCACCCGCCATGCTTTGACCATGCCTGCAGCTGTCCTCCCTCCCAGGGACCCTGGAGAACCAACGGCGTGGGGCGAGCACGGAATCAGTGGCCTGCACAACAGTGGGCCCTGGTGCTGGCGCTTCCTGGTGGAGTTCAGATGAAAGAAATAGAAAACAGGAATGATCTACAGCAGGGGGGGTTGGCTGCCGGGGAGGAAGAGGTTTAGAAAGAGAGCAGCAGGGGTCACACCTGACAGAGCTTTGGAGGCACCTAGTACACCCACACTGAAATGTGAAGTCTGCCCTGTGGACATTCTGGTTGTGCCCTGATGGTTCAGCGCTCTGTTCACGTGTCCTGGGGCCTCAGCCTCCCAGCCCTGCTGTGGCAGAGTGCCTCCCTCCCCAGGCTCACGGTCAAGGGTGTGGATACACATTCCTAGCCAGGTGGGAGACTCGATGGGACACCACCTGAGTGCTGGCAGTGTGGCCTTCAGGACAGTGGCAGCATCTGGTGAATGGAGCAGTGGTTGTTAGCTGTGCCTTCTTGAAGGAGTGGGTCAGTGTGCGGCCACTTTGGATGTGTTCCTTGCATGCTCCAAGTTAATAGTGAAGGTGTGGGCTGAGCAGGGCTTCCGGTCCCCCGGAGTACGTGCTCCCTTATTCACAGCCTGATTGTCCACTTTGAATTAGTCATGCCCAGACTCCCAGCAGCTGCCCAGCCTCCCTGCCTCCCTGCCTCCCTGCCTCCCTGCCTGCCAGCCCCCTCCTGGATGGAATTCAAAAGCAGAGGGGAAGCAGAGACACGAGGAAGGAATGCTCACAGCAGCTGTGTATGCTGCTGATGAATGGCCCTGGGCAGTGGCGGTTTTGGAGAGGAGGAGGAACCCAGGGTGAGCTGGATATAGGAGGAAGGAGGGCAGACATCTACCCACATGAACCCTGCCTGAGCCTCCGCACCCACGTGCCTATTTCCCTTTGAAGTCAGAGGAGAGGGTGTTGATCTTGGCTGGGGTGGAGGGCACAGACCCAGACCCAGCCCAGGATCTCCTGCCTCCCAAAGGCATGCCCCCAGCCCCTCTGCAGGTGGCCCTGGCTGGGCAGCTGGGCAGATGAAATATTTACAAGCTCAGAGCCGGGCCGCTCAACTTTGAAAGGCCTGTGTTGAATTAAACTGGCTGCACCAAGCCCAGCCCTTTGAAGAGGAGAGTCTCTGTAATGTCGGCACACAGAATGTCCCAGTAGACACATGGAGCCTCAGACGCAGGCCGGCACACAGAATGTCCCAGTAGACATGTAGAATGTCCCAGTAGACATTCTGTGTGCCGCCTGAGTCTGAGGCTCCATGTGTCTGGGTGGGGGAGGGGAGGCAGCCTTTATCACAAGAGAGCTGTGCGGTCCTTATGATGACAGAGCCTCAAAGGCCTCACCCCAGGCCTCAGTCTCTCTGATGTCAAGGGATGGCTTCCTAGACTCTAGCCCCTGTTCCTCATGCTCTGATGGGGATGCTCAGGTGCACAAATACGTCCAGGGTGGGGAGCTGGGCAGGCAGCCGTCCCCACAGTCTCTGTAGAGCAACCCCTCCTGAGTGAACCAAGACACCCCAGCAGGTGTCAGATGTGCCAACGCCAGGGCTTCCTTCACTGGAGGAAGCTTTCAGGCATGACAACCGTGGTATTTGAAGTCACAAAACCAACAGGTCAGGAAGCTCTTAGTAATTCGGAGTTGAAGGAAATGTCCCAAACAGATGCAAGAGGCAGATGTCGGCTCTCACGTTGTCGCTCCTGCCCAGTGCACAGTGGGAGCCCAGTGGTGACCTGTGACAGGCCTGGCCCTGCCATCTTGTCTGCAGGTTGCTTACTGAGCAAACAGCTGAGGCCTCCCAGAGGGGCGCCCCGCTGTGACATATGGGCACGATATCCACCACGGGGTGCAGAGGCACCAGCACTCAGGAGGAGAGCACTGGGGGCCCATGACATGTGGCAGAGCTTGCTTCCACAGCCACAGAATTAATCTTGGGTAATAACAGCATTAATAGCCGATACTTACCGAGGCCTGACCATGTGCCATCATACTGTTCTAAGTGAGCTCATTAATCCTTACAACGCTCGATGACAGATAAACTATCATTAGCCCCTTTTGCAAAAAAGGCCCAAAAGCACCAAGCACCAGAGTGCTTGTGCATCTCAGAGCTGGAGAGCTGCAGCCCGGGATCTGGACCCGGGCATTGGGCTGTAGAGTCCCAGCTAAGCCATAGTGCCAATCACATAACTCTAGCCACTTGTCATCCTCAGCCCGTGCTTCAACAGGACCCAGTGGGACCTCAAATTAGGCAGGGCCTTGGTGGTTAGAGAAGGGGGACACTGCTGGTCCACCCCCACCCACCCCATCCCCAGCCTCCTGGCCTAGAGAGGCCAGCCCATGAGAAACACTCTTGCTTTTAGAGTCTGTGAAGGACTGCCATGGGGCTTCAGGGGACCCTAATCCCAGGGGGACCAGAGGGATCTGAAAAGCACTTTCTGAGGCTCCATGTGTCCAGCCCCGGACTTCTGTGGGTCTGAGCGGATAAGGAGCTGGGGCCAGGCACATACTATTCACACACAGAAGGCAGGCAGCAGGAGGCTGTGGCCAGTGGCTCTGCTATGACATTGGTTATTACTAGTAACATTTATTGAGTGTTGACCCTTTAATCAGTATCTAGTGACAGTGGTCCTAATTAAAAGAATACTATGCATCCCCATTTTAGAGCTGGGGAAACTGAGGGACAGAAAGGTTAAATCACCCAACTGGGAGCCGGTAGGTTGGGGAATCAAAACCAGGCACTTAAGCTACAGCCCCTCCCCCAACACATCTCTAACAAAGTCACAGGCAACTGAGTCTAAGCTTGGACTTGAGGACCGATCTGAGCCCCCCACCCAGCTCCTGGCACCCTGAGGCTTCCCTGCTCCATCTTTGTGCCCAATTTATCCCCAAAACAGAGTTTTCTTTGATCAGGGGACTGATTCCTCCTCTGTCTGGCAGAGATGTTATAAAAATCAATTAATACATTTTGCAAAATGCTCTTGAGATCTGGCACGTGGACTAGGCCACTAGATCTGGCAGAGCAGCGTTTGGTGATGCCATCTGGCATGAGAACTTGCACTCTTGTCTCTTGCCTCAAGCCTTCTTTTCGGAAGGTTTTCCATCAAAGGGTATGATTACTGATCCGA
The DNA here is from genome assembly GCF_009829155.1 of Mustela erminea. Classification (NCBI taxonomy): domain Eukaryota; kingdom Metazoa; phylum Chordata; class Mammalia; order Carnivora; family Mustelidae; genus Mustela; species Mustela erminea. The sequence goes on from NC_045616.1 coordinate 93,162,552, forward strand.
GGGGGCAGGCTGCCGTGGTCGAGACAGGCAGGCTCATCCCACCCAGGTGGCCTCAGAGGTGCCTCTGCAGAACATACAGCTAAGCCTGCATGATACCCCCACCACCCCTGGCCCCCAGGGTCGGTGTGCGGGTGATGAAGGCTTAGCACTGGGAGCAGAGCCGTCACACAGCAAATGCTCCCTGGCAGGCGTCATGCCAGGCCGTGCCAATGCCACAGGCTCCAAAATAGACAAAAATTCTCACTCTCTGAAACCCTCATTCCAGGGAAAAGACACAGACAAACTACAACAGGAACACTGATTAGAACATGAGAAGTGTTTTGAGAACAACAGCTAGAGGAAGACAAAGGGCAGGCCAGGGGCATCTGGGAGCTCAAGGAAGTCTTCACCAAGAAGGGGCCTGCTGAGTCAGGTGTCGAGGGGGGCAGGGGCGCGAGCCACAGGGTCACCTCGTGAAGACACATCCAGGGCCCTCAGGTCAGAAAGGCCTGGAGGCTGAAGAAGGAGGTGAGGTCAGAAATCCTAGAAGTCCCTAGAAGCCGACGTAAGGACTTGTTTTTACATTGGGTAAAACAGAAAGTCTTTTAGAGGGGTTTCACGTTGAGAAGTGACGCGATCTAACTTTATATTTTAAAAGAATGCCTCAGGCTGTTCTGAGAAAAGACTGTTTTGCGACAAGGATAGACACAAGCAGCCAAGTTAAGGAGGCTGTTTCAACAGTCTGGGGGAGATATATGGAGGCTGGGGGGCAGATGCTGTGCAGCATATGTGAGAAGTAGCCGGGGTAGAGGTGTGTTGTGTGGAGCAGGTTCCCAAGAGATTGGCGCATAGCCTGGGTGTGTTATGAGAAAAAAGAGGGCTGGGCGTGAGGACTGGTAGTCAAGGATTGCCATTCACTGAGGGTGAGGTAGGGATAGGCGGGGAAGAGCTGCAGCTCATGTGAGAGCATGCTGAGTTGGGGGTATCCATCAGAAATCCATGGGGCAATGCTGAATAGGGAGTTGGGCTGAGCTTGGGGAGAGGTTCAGGCTGGAGATGGAAACGGGGCTGTTCTCAGAGTGCTGACTAGGTTTGAGGCCGTGAGGTTGGATGAGGGCCCTGTGTGGGTGAGGGGAGGTGGAGAAGACTATCCAAGGTGAAGGGCAGGAGGGGAACCCTGCATGTGTGATGTCCTGGAAGCCAGGACAAGAGGCAAGTCCCCACAGGGAAGTGAATGCATGTGCAAAGACCAGGCCAAACGGCTGTGAGATGTTTGCCAAAAGAACGCCGTAGAAACTGAGAAGGGGCCAACATCTCTCATCCCAAAGATGCCTGAAGTCTTTGGAGAAGGATGGCTGGGCTGTCCCAGGGAGATATGGGAGGAGGGAAAGGACATCATAGAGCCAGAGAGAGGACAAGGTCCCAGGCCAGCTAGCATGGCCAGTGTCTCCACTGTATCACAGACAAGTAAGGGAGAAGCGGAAGAGGACTGGAAGGGAGACTAGAACCAGAGCAACAGAGACCTGTATTTGTCACGGGGGGCTAGATGCCATCGCAAACCACCCCCGAATCTCAACGCTGTAACAGCGCACAGATCTAGTCCCCCTAGAAGTGCTGGGGTTCAGTCCACAGCCAACGAGGACACAGGGATGCAGGTACCTTCAGTTTTGTGGGTCTCCCATCTCATAGGGCCTCAAGTTCCTTTCCTGGGGGTCCTGGACCTGGCCAGTATAGAGGGCCAGAGAGAGTAGAGGACAAATTGTGTAGGAATTTGCGGGGAGGGCCCAGCACGGATTTGTGTGCCTTCCTTCTGACTTATTCCACGGGCCAGAACTCAGTCGCACGGCCACTCCTGGCTGCGGGGACAGTGGGAAGGTGGCATCCAGCTGTATCTGCAGCAGGGAAAGGAATCAGATTCCGTGCACATCTCAGTTTCATGCCATAGGCCCCCAGGTCCAGGCCACAGGGTTTGAGCTTGTCCTGCAAGTCCCGGGAATTAGGGAAGCAGGGAAGGCCACCATCGAAGCCAGCTGGAGATGCCCACAGAGGAGACTGTGGGCTGAGGGACCTGGAGGCGACAGAGGTCTGCAAGGAGGCAGGAGGCCAGCAAACAGGGATGCCGCCAAGAGGCTCCAGGGACCACTGGCTGGGGTGGGAGTCCACAGTGCAAAGGGGTGACCAGCGGGAGCTCAATCCAGGGCTACCTGGTGGGGCCAACACAGCTGCCCGCTTCCCTGTCACTGCCACGGGGACACCAAAAGGCAAGTCCCGGCCTTGGGAAGATGAAGTGGCTGCAGGGTGCCTGTGACAGTCCTCCCGGATCCACCGCCTGGCATCAGAGAGGAGGGACAAAAGGACCTATTTTAATTTTCTTCTTGGGCCTCCACATGACAAAGGAGAAATATCACCCAACATTATTATCTCTCAGAAAATACTCTCTGGAACCATAAAAAGGGAAATACAGTGAAGCCGGACCACGGCGGCTGCCCCTTAAATCAGGAGCTTCTAAATTATCGTGGTGGCACTCTCTAATTCCTCTGGATGAAAACATTAAAGATGACAATGTCCCTTTAAATCAAATGCCCCGGGAGTTGCTGTAAAGAGTCAGCAGGGTTTTTTTTCCCCCCCATGAGGATTTTTTTTTTTTTTGTCTCTTTTCACCTTGTAATAAAATATAAATCATAACTTGTGGGGGCAGGCTCTACAGAGCAAGCTGTGAACACGGATTCTCTGAAAATGAAGGTGTTTTGTTAATAGGAATCATCTCATCTCGGGAAACGTGAGAGTTTCAATGATGAGTTTGCTACTTAACTTCACACTCGATTTTTTTTCTTTCATTTTTTTTTTTTTTTTTTTTGGTCTTGTTTTTCTTTTTTCTGGCTTCACAGGCTGGGCCCCCAGCCTGGCTGTGGTATCACAGTGACGGATCACAATGGCACGGTCCGGGCTGCCTGCGGGCTGTTCGGCCCCTCCCAGGACCAGAGGCCCCGGAGCCCATGCATGCATCGGTGTGGTACGGGCAGGCACAGTTGCAGAGGGGAGTGCCAAGACGCGGGGGAGCAGGGGTCAGGGCAGTAAGCTGAGCCCTCGGGTCCCACAGGGAACCCAGAGGCCAGCGCAGCTATGGGAGGAAGGGCTGGGAGCCACAGGTCCGAAAAGCCTGCATGGCAACTAAGTAGCCGTGTCTTCTGGGCCCTGCTATGGAGTAGAGTCCGTGAATAGGGTGGGGGACAGACGTGGCGAGCGGACCCAGGCACAGGCTGGGACAGCACAGCCCCAAGGTTCGACCCAGGTCTGCGTCTCTCCTCCCTCCATGCTGCAGCTCCCACGCCCGCGGGCCACGGCGGAGACACAAGGCCTGCCAAGGCTGTGCCTGTGACGTTGGGCAGGTGTCACCCAGGTAGGAAAGCAGACTTGGGTCCCCCAGAGAAGTTTTCATGGCTGGGGTCTGAGGTGGAAGGGTTTGCGGGTTGTCCCCCTGCACCCTCCTACCCTCCGGCCTCCTCTCCTCGCTGAAACAGCAACGCACCCTGAAGGGTCCTTCTCTCCCCAGCGCTGTAGCCTCCCTACTGGCGCTCCCTCGGCATCCCTTCTGCTCCCCATCCAGCACCCCCACCCACACGCACTGCTGAATAAACTGAGGCTGGCGAAGGTCACCGTGACCTACAGTTTTGTCTCCAGCGATGTGCCCCAGTCTTCAGCTATTTGAGCTCTCTGCGGCGGCAAGCCGCGCCCGCTGACCTCCGTCGGCGCAGTCACCGACCTTCCACCCGTTCAGCCCCTCTCCTCCGCCCGCCTCTGAGCGCTTTCCTCTAGAGGCCCGCAGCAGGCTTGTTGGGCTGTGCGGCACACACGGACTCCGTCCCAGCCACGGATTCTGACACTGGCATAGAAGCGGCCACAGACAAACCAGCGTGGCTGTGTGGTCACAAAACTCGCCAGAAACAGGCACAGGGCCAACCTGACTTGCTGACCTGTGCTCCTCTCCTCAGCCATGAGGCCTTGGAGGGGTTGCTGGGCCCTGCTGTGGCCTGGGGGCTGCTGTGGCCAACCAACAAAAAGCCATGGGCTTGGCATTTCACTGGGGTTCCACAGAGTTATGTGGAAGGAAAAGGAGGCCATGGGTGCATTTGCCAGGTGCAGACAAGCCAGGCGAAGGGCAGGTGTAGGGGAGCCGTGGGCGCCTCTCACGGCCAGCCCAGCTCCTGGGGTTCCCGTGGCCACTGAGCAGAGGGCAGGCTTGGTTCTCTGAGCCATCTCTGGGTGCTCCGGGCAGGACTTCTGGAAGCCACAGGCCACCCTTCCTGGGATCTGTGCCTTGCCCCTCCCCGGTAAGCCAATGTGACTGAGGCCCAGCCGTAATGTCTGCAGATGAACTCAGGAATTTCAGCAAAGATCCTCGGACCTGGCGAACAGGACAGCTCCTGGAGGGCCCTCCTCTCCAAGGGCTGCTGACTTGCCAGGAAGCAGGATACTGGACTAAGGGACAATTCGGGCTCGAGGCTTTTCTCTGGTTCCACACAGAGGCAGCTGGTGGGTTTCCCCATGAGCTCTCGGGAGCGCTGCCCTCCAGCTCCATGGCCCAGGCACGGCCTGGTGCAGGAGGGGTTAAGTGGCAGGTGTGGGTGTTGCGAGTGCCAGGGGATGGATGCGGCCCTAAACATTCAGTTCATTTAGAGCCGCAGAGAGCCTCACCTGCTTCCCACCTGGTGCATGCGGAGATAAAATTCTGTCGTATGCCTTCGCCCTCCCCCTCGCGATCCTGGGCCCAGGGATGTGATAATTAATTACCAAGCTACCTCTGCAAGAGGCACAGCCAGCCCCGAAGATGGGTCCTTCCCAGCGCCGCGCCAGCACCCCTGCTAACAGTCTGACTGCGAGTGTTTGCTGCGCAGCCTCATTTTTCATCCTGGCTGCTCTCTCTTGGGGCAGGACCGCCATCGGCACCCCTAAGTATGCGGGCCCCGCTCCTGGTGCACTCGGGAAAGCACTGAAATTTATTTTGCCCATTTGAATACAAATGCAATTGTTCCAGAAGCCATTACTCCATTCCTGTTTCTCATCCAGTGAACTGACAGCCAAGGAGTATAGACACACACCGGCACATGCCTGGCTGTGCCAGGCAAACCAAGCCCCCACCCCTGATGGCAACACAGGGCAGCTGTGTTGCCCTACCAGCCAAGGGCTGGCGCTGGGCTGGGGGAGGCTCTGGAGACAGAACCCCAGACTATGTCTGTGCCAGGACAGGCTCCTTGATGGCCCAGGGGTTGGGAAAGCCGGGAGATGGGTATCCCCACTATAAGACACTGGCCCCACCACCCTGTCATCTCTCACTCAAGTCCTGGAGTCTAAAACCCAGTCTCAGAGGGCTTTTCCTTCAGCAGAGATTCTGGGGAAGGGAGACATGCCCAATCATTCATCTGGGAGGGGGAGGAAGCCAGAGCCCAGGGCCCTGCCCTCTGGAGCTCCCGAACCCAGCTAGGGAGAGGAGACCCATGGGCAGAAGAGGTGTGTGAGTATGGAATGCAAAACCACAGAGTCTGAATGCTAGATGCCATGCAGGTCGGCTAACTTCCGGGAAGAAGATAGGCTTGAGCTGGGCTTGATGAATGGGGATGAGGCGGACGTGAATAGACAGAGAGAAGGAAAGGGCTCTGCCTGGAGGTGGGAGAAGGGTTCGGAGGAGGCATGGGGAGAGAGAGTTGAAGATACATCAGATGTTAGTTAAGTGCTTCCTGTGTCACTGACCTGGATGAGGCAGGACTGATGTTGGACAGCTCAGTGGGGGGCAATGGAGCTGGGCCTCCCAGGCCAGGCTGAGACAGGCAACCTCCAGTGCTGTCCTGTCTTACGAGGGGGCTAACGCTGTCTTCCCAGCCGCCGAGGTCATAGAGGTTGTGCTCACCCCATGGGCAGGGAGGGACCTGGGTGTCCCTTGCCTGATTGCACTGGGATTTGGGGGACCCTTGAAACATTGGCAGCGTAGCTGGGAGGCCGGTGCACTGAGCTGACCTTGCTCCTGTTGGATGCTCTCTCCAAGAGGGGCAGTACCTTGAGTGAAGGGCCTCCTTCAGGCCTTGATGGACTTCCCTGAGCTCAGAAGGGAGGGTGAAGTGCCACCTCTCAGGTATGCAGACCAGCCACAGCAGGACCTCACATTTGTCTCTGGAGGGAGGGCCAGGAGCTGTTCCTGTGAACCAGGAACAATTAGCAAGTGTTCCAAAGAGGCCAAGTGCCTCTAAGTCCCCAGATGCCCCATTCCGTGCTATCCAGCTGTCCTGGCGGGGCTGGCACTTGGGTAGGTCAGCAGAGCCAGGCCACAGTCCTTCCCACAGACACCACCAGACCTTCAGTGTACCTCAGCTCTTCAGGAACAAAGAAGGCTCCAAGAAGGCTCTGTCCCAGCATCTAGGGCCATAGGGCGCTAGGGACAGGCTTGTCAAAAGCCTGGTGCTTTGCTTTGAATTTCTCACTGTAGGGCCCCTTGTGGCTGGGCAGGTTCGGCCTTTAGTCTCATGAACACTCAATGTGGCAATGTCCAGATAAGCAGCTACATTGCCGTGGAGAGCTCCGTAGAAAGAGTGGGCGGGAGTGGCACCAGGGCAGATCCAGACAGGCCTTTCCAGGTTGGGGCGGGGGGGGGGGGGAGGAAGCACCTCTCCCTGGCTGTGCCTGTCCCCAGGACTCTCACTTAGGGTCATAGCCTCTGCAAGCCTCCAACCTCAGACAGGTGAAGTCCCTCTTTCTTGGGCTACCAAGCCAGTAAGAGCTGGAGCCGGGATACTAAAAATAAATCAGTGCTTTTTAGAAAGGGCAATAACTTTTCTTTAGTGAGCCATTACTCTGGGCCAGGCACTGTACCAAATAGTTTATATATTTTATGTTGTTCATTCCTCAGACAGGTACTTTTATTATCCCCATTTCACAGATGAGGCGAGTGCGGTCAGGCAGTAGCAGAGGAGAGCATTTAAACCAAACAGTACAACTCCAAAATGCAGGGCTTTTCCACTCCAGGGTTCTGCTTCCGGGGGAGAGAGAGCACAGAGGGAGGGACCCAGAGTGCTTGTGGTGTGACAGTCATGGAGGGCTCCTTGGAGGGGGTGGCATTTGGCATATGAATGGCTCCAGAAGATATGTGTGATTGATGTAAATGGCAGGCAGAAGAGGGTGAGCAAAGACAGGGAGGCTAGACTAGCACCCAGCTCGCATTCACTGCCGTATCCTGGAGTGCAGGGTGTGGGCCACAGGGGGCTGTGGGAGTCGTAGTGGTCAGGTTAGCCAGAGCCCACAGGGCTCTAGGACCAGGCCTGAGACAGAAGGATGAGGGCAAGAGCTGAGCGGGGTGGCCCCCCCATGCCTCGTCTGAGAAAAGGAAATGAGCCACACAGCCGCCCTCATCATAGGCTGGCCCCAGGCAGTGTCCCCAGACCCATGCCCATTCAAGAAGTTACTTGGACCTGGGAGTCAGCCATGAAAGTGTTCCCTCCCTGTGAAATAGCGCCTCCGTGGAGCCTCCACGCCCTTGAGGACTAGCCGTGGAGCAGCCCCGGGGCTTGGCCTTGCTTATGTGATGACACGATTGCCAGTCTGCGCAGCCTGGCAACGCAGGGGCCGCCCAGAGTGGAGGGATTGTTTTTAAGTGAAAGAGATGGAAAGAAATTTAAAATCAATACTTCTTGAATTAGGTTTTCCTTTTATAGGATTAAAAAATGCTCCACTGAAGCCCAGAGGCGGAATGTGGTCTGTGGGCAGCATCGAGGTGATTAGTGTGTCTTATAACTTCCAGACGTGCGCAGACACTGGGAGGAAAAACAGAGAGCCCAAACTGCTTCTACAGAGCAGCCAGGAAGGCCCGCCTGCTGGTTAGGACCCCCCGCCCCGTGGCTGTGGGCCGGGTCCAATGTCATCCTCTCCAAGAAGCTGTCCCCTTGCACCCTCCCTCTTGCCCTCTCCCCAGCTCTCACATGGAGGGGCGCATCCCCGGTGCCTTGACGTGAGCAGGACCACCGTCTCCGAGCTCTAGAGCAGCCGTCTCCAAGCCACGCACAGGGCTGCTCCTGCCTCACACTGGGGCTTCTCTGAGTTGACTTGTATTCAATAGAAAATACATTTAAAAGCCCTTTCGAATCATGGCCTATGGATGAGAAAGCTTTCTGTCAACACTTCAGAGGTGATGACCTTGTACCGTGCGGCAGTGTATCTAGAATGTGCTCCACAGAAACAAGATCTCTTTGGAAAAAAAAAAACAGACCTCAGTACAGGTGTCTTTATGTACATGCATCTGGAGACCGGGGAAGGTGTCCCTGAGTTCTAGGGTCTCTTGTCCCCCGTTCATGGCCATCCTAGCTAACAGGGGCCCACCGTGAGCCGTTCCCAGTCCTCCCTGCTGTTTGCATAGTAAGTCCTCCCGAGTCTGTGCCAGATCCTGCCGTGCTTCCCATTTCACAGAAGAGGAAACCAAGGGCCAAAGAGGCAAAGGAATTTGCCCAGGGTCGCACGGTCAGTAAACAGTAGGGCTGGGATGAGAACGCAGGCTCCAGAGGACCGCTTGACCTCACACCCTGGGAAGCTCCACAGTCGCCCTTATTAATGGCCCTGTCACACAGCCCTGTGCTGCAGGCTCTGTGTAGGCAGGCCCAGCTGCATTCTGCTGGGCTCTAGCCCCCAGGGAAGGGCTCAATGCAGAGCTATTGGTACCCAGGGGGATGGAGCCACTGATCTGGCTCCCTACCCAGGACCCTCTGCTCAGGGCTTGTGGCCAGCCCTGAAAGCACTGAGAGCCCAAACGGCCCATCTTGACAGAGTCTGCTCCTGGACACGGCCAGGCCCAAGGGCCCATCCCGGCCTCTGTGGAAAGCTTGCTGTCCCATCCTGCTTCTGCTGCTCCTGGGGCACCCCAGCCCCAAGCTGGGTCCAGTGGTGCTGAGCTCCATCCAGCCAGGCCACAACTGCAAGAGAGAGCCTGGGGGCTTGGAGGATCAGGGCAGGTCCCTGGGGTGATGGCGTGTGCATCCTTGGGCCTGGGGGACACTGGGAAATGATTCTTTGGAGCTGCCGAGGGGAAAAATGGGAGAGTCCAGATTCCACTCCATGGTAGTTCTCAGGCTGAGGTTTCACGGCCTGGGGAGTGGACAGGTCTCTCCTGCCCAGGTCGGAGAGAGCCCTTGGGGCTAGCAGCAGCCTCGGGGAAAGGGCTGGCAGCTGATATCTAGCAGGACCTTTCTCCAACCTTATTCAGGTCCCCTCATTTTGCAGAGACACTGTGCAAAACTGAAATATTTCTATGATAAGATCTTAACCGAGTGCTATCTTCATCATGATTACCCCCTGTCTCTTCCTTTCTCTTTCTGCTCATAAATGTTTCTTGCTTTCTCTCTCTCCTCTCAGAGCTCTGCCTATTTATGATCAGAGGGCATGTGAACTTGTGCAGACCTCCCTGCCCCACTGTGACTAGCTGGCATGGTAGGGGAGCATTAGGGTGCCCCTGCTGCCGCAGTGCCACGTTCTGCCCACTCTCAGGGCTGCCTGGCAGGGCGCCCAAAGCATCACCCATCACCTTGCACTCATCTACAACAGAGCCTTCAATGGCTCCCTATTTCCTGCCTCACTGAGTCTGAACACCTCTGCCTCCTTCTTGGGTCTCATGCCCTAACCAGCCTGGTTCAAGTGCCCTGAGTCTACCCAGCCTATCTCTTCCCATGGGTCAATTTGCATTCTCTCCAGCGCTTGCCCCCCCACACACAAAAAAAGCCAATTTGTTCAGGGGGGCCAGGGACTATGTCTGACTTAGCTGTCTCCCTAGCATCTTATGCTGGAGTGCCTCTCAGATTGTAAATGTTACCGTTAGTTTATTAACAGGAAGTGGGAAGGAGATTGGCGGGTGGAGAGCTCATCCAGGTGTTAGAGGCTGGAGTCTTCTCCAAGAGCATTGGCCAAGGACTTAAGGAAAGATCTTCTGGCCAAAGTGGAGTGTGGATGCAGGACGCAGAGCAGGTGCAAAGCCATACACACTGGGCTGAACGGAGTCTGGTGCTGTGTATGCACAGGTCAGAACGGGGTGGCAGGGGAGTTTGAGTGGCTGGGCAGCTAGGCATGTCTGCGGGGACCTCAGCCACAGACACCAAAAGCAAGTCTACTCATCTCACCATGACCCCTGTCTACATCCCTCCCCCAGCTTCTGCCCCAAGGGACACATGTCTTAGAATCAAGAAGGAATGTCACACTCCAACAGTAAAGGAATAGTGTTTTTAATTACTTGAGTCTGTTCTAATTAAAGGAAACAATGTTTTGATTAGTAGTCGTCCAACCCGGGGGCACGGACTTGAGCGGCTTGCTTGAAGTTCCAGGTGCACAAATGGTGTTTCCCAGGGTGTGAGGGGATCAGGGTAGGACGCTGGCTGGTACTGGGGCCTCAGCCACGGCCGTGCAGCTCAGACCTCGCACAGACATGCTCAGGCAGTGCTGTGAGCCCACACCCCACTGTCCACGGCCCCACGAGCATCTGCAGCAGTGTTCCCCGGCTCCAGCTGCACCCTCTGGCCAGACACCTCTGAGGCCTGCTCCCATTTCCCTCCCAAGCAACACCTAGAAACTTGCTTGCCCAGTCATCTGCCATCTGGGTCTGTAGTGGGGGAAGCGCCAGACATCTGCCCTGATTTGCAGTGAGCAAGAGGGAAAAGAGGGAAGTTGAGGGAAGACCACCTGCCTGGATCTGGGGTTTGCAGTTGTGCCACGGCAACATCTGTTTTATATTTCATTTCCCCATGGACACAGCTTTCCATGACAATGCCCAAGTCACTGTCCACCACGGGGACAGCCAAGGGCCAACCCTAGGGCCGGATCCTCAAGGTACAGCATGGCCCTGTTAGAGACTTGAAGGACTCCCTTATATGCACACACAACCCCACAAGCTGGGCTCAGGGCCCAAAGGCCCCCAGGAAGGGGCTTCTGGAGCACACCTCGGTGGGGGGAAGGCAAATTGTTTGCAACACTGAAGCCCTCTTCCAGGATCTGTCCACAGTGAGCGGGCCTCCGAGGCAGGCGGACATGCATTGCGAACAATGGCACGTTCGCTTTGACCGGATGTGCCTTGCCCACCCAGGGCTCCAACCTTGTGCTAATAGGCCTTGCCTGCCATGAGTTTCTGAATTACTTCTCAGAACTTGATGAGTGTCAGCGGCTGTCTCCCTGAGAAGAGGCAAATGTCACATGAGCCTCATGAGACTGTGATGTTTGTTTGAAGAAAATAATCTTCCTGGCAAAGGGGCTGTTTGTTCCATGTGGTAACTAGATCAGTGCAGACCGTTCCAGAGCCAGACCCAGGGCCCCAGAAGACCTGAGTGGGTGTGACAGATGCCTGGGTCAATAGGCTGAGCCCAGGGGAGGGGTCAGGGCTGGTCTGCTGACCAGGAAGAATCAGCAGACTGCATTTATGGGCCAAGAAACCCCAGTTTCTGCTTGTGAGACGCCAGAGCAGCGGTAGCCCTAGGGTATGATGTGGGCATGTCAACTGGGACAGAAGGCTCTCCTTTTTGCCCCCCAAGAACCACTACTGAGCCTCCCTTCTTCTCTCATAAGAGGAGTCACAGGAACAGAAAACAGTCCTGCTGGTAATGGAGTTAAAATACCTTATGAGTTCTCCAATTATATGTTTCAGTTATTCTGTGAATGTTAATTGGAACTCGACCATGCAACCTTGAGCTGACAGGAAATCAAAGAAATGGCAGCTTCTTTCCCAGTGGCTATAAATTCCCTGCCCTAGGACATGTGACACCATGTGACATCCACACACCAGATGACCCCTCCTGGGCCCTGGAAATGTAAGGAATGACCACCTTGCCCTTAGCACACGGCCTGGTGCTCCTACCACTGCTATTCTGCACTTGCAGCAAAGCACTGGGCCTTTGCACATACTGTTTCCTCTGCTTGGAAGCCCTTCCCCGGCACTGCTGTCACCCATCTTCTGGCCAAACTCCTTTAAGACTCAGCTCAATTGTCTCCTGCTCAAGGTGGCCTCATAGCATTTCCTCACTGCCTGAGTCTCTCATGAGAAAAGAGAACCCCTCAGTGTTCAGGGCCATCATGCTCCTCCAATTTTATTCTCCTGTTCCAGTCACTCAGCTCAAACCTCAGGAGGGTGCTGGACCAGGTCTGCTGTGGCATCTGGGGACCTCAGATTGGGAGCCCTGCAGAGCTGGTTTGCCTCTCCTTTCTGAACCTGGGGAGTCAGAAGAGCACGTGCTTGGTAGGGTCGCTCTGGAGGCTCAAGGAAGTGTGTATGAAGGGCTCAGCCGAGGGTAAGGCAGAATGCTTGGGGATATCAGCTTTTACTATTGCTAATGTTGGCCTTCTAAATCCAGCCTATTTGGGAATGTTTTCCTGGAAAGAAGATGCCAGCCGACAGTCAACAGGGGTCTTTCAGGGCCACTGCACTCATCGCATTCGGTGGCCCTCGGGGCCATTAACACAGCTCACAAACACCAGGCCAACATAAGCATTGGCTGGCTCGAGGCTCTAGATGGGGGCTGGTGGCAGAGACAGGATATAAGTGATGACCCCCCATCAGAGAATCCCCGGGGTGTCCTAGACCCAGGGAACTAGTGTTCAGACCTCTCTGCTCCCCCACTAAGCATTCATCCAGCCTGTTCCATGTGTCAGGAACAGGCAGGCTTCTGGGATCCAATGGGGAGAAAACCCGTCTGATTCCTGCCCTCAGGGAACCTACAGTCTCCGAGGAGAAAAACAGAAGAACTGTAGAGATCCACTCTAGATGGGAAGGGGTGCCCCTCTGAAGGATAATGTAAGAGAAGGAGCCAGCTGCAAGTCCTGGCAGAGGGCAGGGCAAAGACCCAGTGGCAGGATGAGGTTGCTGTGCCCTGGAATCTCAGACAGGCCGAGGCTGGGGCTGAGCGAGGCTGTCCACGTGGAGGCCAGGGGGCAGATTTGACTCTGCCTCAGGGCCAGCTGCTTACTAAGTGCCCCAATTTGGGAGCATAGGGTGCCTGGCCCTGCGAGACCAGGGCGGAGGTCCCTGCCCTGGGGAGCCTCCCACCTCATGGGGAATGTCTTGGAGCTCTCCTTTGGAGCTCGGGGCTTGGTGTAGACCCATTTCTGGAGTTTTCAGAGCAGGTGGGAGATGACCTCCATGCTTCATTTGCACCACTGGGCTCAGTCCACCTTCTGAGTGGCATGGGCCATGGCTGGGAGCTTGGGGAGCTTTCAGGAATGCGGCTCATGAATATTCATGCCTGCACTCCAACACAGAGACCTGGGAGCTACCTGCATCTGCAGGTCTGTGGCGCTGAGTGGGCTGCACAGAGCCAGTGGCTGAAGAGTTCAAGGTCTCCTTGCTGGGCTTTCTCCCCAAGTGCACTTGCCTCTTCCCACCTGCACCAGTGTAAGGAATGTGGCCACCGGAGGCCGGGGGCAAGGAAATGATTGGACAGAGGTCAGAGCCAGGGGCTACATGCAGGCCTCGAAGGTATTTCAGCTTGATTTGTCCCCTGACCTCAACAGAGGCCCCATGTAAGTCTCCCAGGATTGCCATACACACTCCTGCGAGGTGGCTGGAGACAATGTGCATTTCCTCTGTCACAGTCCAGAAGCCAGAAGTCAGAGTTCAGGTGCTGGCAGGGCCGTGCTCCCTGTGAGGGCTTGGCAGGAGGCCCCCGACCCGGTCTCTCCCAGCTCCTGGTGTTCCTTGGCTCTGTGCAGTAGAACTCACCCCGCCTTCGTCTTCACACAGCTTCTTCCTCATGTCTCCGGCTCCTCTCATAAGGATGGCATTCTTGAGACCCTAAATCCAAGATGATGTTGTCTGGAGATCATTAAGTCATCATCTCTCCAGTTTTCAAGTAAGGTCATCTTCTGAGGCCCCAGTGGACATGGATTTGGGGAGGACACTGTCCATCCCACTCTGGCCCCAAGGAGGATGGCATTGGCAGGGAGCTGGTGTGGGAGCATGCCGTGTGCCCACTTGGCCCTGATGGACGCCGGCTCGTCCCTCGGCAGCCCCACCACTGACCGCTCCCATGCTCTGTGGCCCCTACCCCTGTCACCGTGTTCTCACATTCTTTTGGGGCCATTCGAGGGGCCCCCAAACTTCCTAGGAGAGGAGTGACATGGCCACCTACCCAGGTTCAACCTGCCCTTCCTCACCAGGCTCCTAGGACCCAAGTGTTGGCTATAGGATAGTAGGATACTATCTAGGATACTAGAAGCCCAGAGAATGCACAGCTCCACAGAAGTTAGCATTCTTCTGCACGGAGCCCAGCATCCCAGGCGCACTTGAATTATACCCATACCGCATGAGCAGGTTAGCCAGGGGTGGTGAGGGGCTGGGCCCCACGGGGCGTGGGGGTCAGACCCACACATGGCTATGTCATTAGGAGATGGTGGCCAGTACCTCCATCCTGGTCTGAGCGCCCCCAGCTCAGCAAGACTGTTGGTGTCCTGTGGACCTGAGGCTCCCTCCTCTGACTCCTCCGTAGGAAGACCAGGGCGCCACATGGTGTTCAAGGACACTTCCCTCCCTCCCATCCTAGGTCTAAAACAGAGCTGTGACCTTGCCCAGCTCTCAGGGAGTGGCTGGCGTTTTCAAGGTAAATGACCTCCAGACCTGTCAGACCCACCCCCCAGAGAGGCCCTGGGGGGTGGGTCTGACAGCATGCCCCTCTGAGCCCAGTCCCTGGGTCCCAGTCTTCTGCTAAGAACTTCCTTATATGTCTTAAGTCTCCCCAAGGGGCTCCTGAGGCTACCTCCACTGGCTGGCCTCCTAGGACAAGCGAGAGAATAGGTCCTGGCTTCCTTGGACTGTATTGGAGGCAAGGCATCATTAAAACACGTCTGAGTTGTGACAAAGCAGGGAGCGTAAGCCTGGGCCAGCCTTGATGGGATGTGGGGAAGAAAGTTCCAGCAGAGGCAGAGTGCCCCTCAAGCACCTGGGAACAGAAAGCCTGCCCATGTGGCTGGCAGGCAGGTGGGGTTAGGAACAAGAGCCAAGACTGCCGCAAGGCATAGCATGAAAGTCCTGGCGGGCCAGGGTAGGCGGGGACCCATGAGAGTTACACAAACACACATGAGCTCACAAACGAGGAGCTCTAGGACAGACAGACCTTAGAACAAGGTGTATGCACCTGGCCCTCCTGTGGACTGGCAGACGGAGACCTCTCTGTGCTCTCAGCATCACCGCACAAATGACAACAGCCCAGCGGCACTTTGGACAGGTTGGGAGACCAGTCTCCACCAATATGCTGGGGATGCCCCAGAGTAACTACGCAGATCTCTTAAGTTCCCTGGAAGGAGTTCGCTCATCTGTAAAATAGGCACAGCTTCCTGCTGATGTGGAGGGCCACGTGTTCTAGGCCACGGGGCTGAGCTGGGAGGGCCGCACCGCTCTGGTCCCAGGGATGGGCAAGGCGTGGTAACATCTCTCATCACGCCTGCATCTTCACAAAGGGGGCCCTGCCTTCCCAGGCTGGCTGTTCATCTTCAGCTTCACAGCAGCGCCAAGTACCCTAGTAACAATTCAGAATAGGTCTTCATTCAGATCCTGGTGGTGGAGGGAACCCAGGGACCCTAGAGGCCCCCAGGGAGTCAGCCATGTTCATGGGCTGCTTTACCCGGAACTTCAGGGTTCACCTCAGGGGACAAATCCAGCCTGGAAGGGCCCTGACCTCCATGCAGGCTCCTCTCAGGACTTCCCCCTTGGGAAGGTAGGTGGCAGCTGATAGACAGTAACAATGTATATTTTTTTCTCTTTATATATTTTATTTACTGTTCCATATGATACTGTTTCGGTCCCATTTTTCATTTGTTTTTCTTTTTTTGTTTATAATTTTTTATTTTTTTATTAACATATAATGTATTCTTAGCCCCAGGGGTACTGGTCTGTGAATCGCCAGGTTTACACACTTCACAGCCCTCACCATAGCACATACCTTCACAGTCCCAGTTTTTAAATTCGTAATTGACATACCATACATAGATCATGCGTCAATCCTATGTGTACAAGTTCAAGGAAGTAGCCATGGGCACCCCTGTTAACTACTAAGCCAAGGAACAAACGGAACTTTATAAGGACCCAGACACCCTCTTCCCCCAAGTGCAACTATCATCCTGCCTTTCTAATACCATACTGTTTTCGAACTTTCTGTCAATGGAAGCATATGGTGGGACCCTTTTGTGTCTGTCTACTTCCTCAAAACTTTGTGTGTACAACTCCTCCATTGTAATGTCATCTCTGGCAGAAATTTGTACCCTGTGATTGGCATATAATATTCCACCATAAGAAGATGCCCCAGTTGGCGTACCTGGTTGGTTTCAGTTGGGGGCAATTACGCATCAGGCTTCTGTGAACATTCTTATGTAAGTCTTGGACACGCCTTGCTTTTGGAAACACACCTTGGCATGAAGTTGCTCGCTGAGTGCATGCGCAGAGTAAAAGAAAACGCCAGTTTGAAGTGTGTTCCTGTTGTGACAGTGGGGACTTCGACATGGGGAGGGTGGCTTTGGCCCAAGGCACCTGTTCAGGGTCTTCAAGGACCCAGCCTGGAAGCCTCGTAACTATTCCCATCCTCCCATACACAACGGCCTGCAGCCCCTCGATGTTCCTACAGGCCCCTCCCTGCATTTGGGTCAGGGTCCCTCTTCCAGAGCCTCATCGTAACTGAGGGTTCTCCTGGCCAAGGCAAAGGGATGTAGAGCAGCAGCCAGGAGGCGGGCCCAGCCCAGAAGGAGCTGCAGGGACCTTCAACTGCCAGCCTTTAGACACCTACCTGTTCCTGGGAGCCACCTGCTCTCCCATCCTTGGAACCCCTACTTCTCTCCCTCCCTGTCCCCTGCGGTCCAGCATCCAACCAGAATGGCCCTTGGCAATAGCAATGGGGCTGAGCTGGGAGTACACTCTGTGCATCCCACCTTTGGGACAAGAGATGCACTCCCCTCCCTGAGTAATGCACAGATCCTGCTAACAGGGGAAATGTTGTAATTTCTCTCTGTTGACTTAAATTATATTTAGTATAATGTTAGTTAAATACGTACAAACATAAAACTAGGTATATGTTCCTTATGCGTCAAGCTCTTTTACAACCATAAAGCTGAAACAAATTTATAAATGAAATAAAAATGGACTGCAAAACCAATAAACTTCAAATTAACAACATTAATTTAACAGGACAAATGAAATTGTTTTCCTGAAGCCGCAGCCACCTTCACAGCCTGGTTCTGGCTGCCCTGCCCTGGGGTCTTCCGCAGCTCCACAGCGCTGGCTAAGGGGCCAGCCTTCCACGCACCACCTCAAAACCCAGGTCCTGGTCATCTCCAAGCCCCTTTGAGCCTCTGTCTGCTCACCGGTAGCCTGGAGACAAGACTAGTGTCTGCTGAGAGGAGTGAGCCAGTCGGAACCCAGACAGAACATAACCAGGGCCAGCCGCATGAGGCAGGAGACCAAGGCCACTGTGCTCAGAAGGGCAGCAATGGTTTACCACTCTGCTGTCACCACTTTGGAGTCCCTAGTGCCTTCCTGAACAAGGGCCTGCATCCTCACTTTGTGCCGGACCCCGCAAATTATGTAGGAAGTCCTCTTCGCAGCACAGAACCAGGCACACAGCTGGCCCTCAGGAACTGATTGCTGCTTGCTATTCCTGGTAGGCTGTCCTCGCTACCTTCAGCTTCTCTGTAAAGTTCAGCTTCTCTGAGATGTTCTCCTCTGAACCCAGTCTTCTCTTCCCATGACTTAGTAGGGATTGGAGATAGGGTATGTATGCCTTTGGCTAATTCTTGGGGTTCCATGCGCACTCTGAGCTGAGGACACAGGGGTGTTGATGGGTGGGGGGAAGGGTTAGCATCTTTGGGCACATGGCCAGGCCCCTGCAGAGGCCTCCTTCTCGCAAACAGAGCCCCAGGCTTCACTGACATTCAATCCCTTTTACTATAACTGGTACAAAATGGGGCCAGGTGGCATATTACTATTGTCTTAAAAGCACTTACGTGGGTGGCCAGAGTCTAAGTTAACAGGTTATGGAGTTGAAGACACTTTAATGGATTAGAGGCTCACACCAAGTTGCTAATATAATTTCCCTTTTTTATTGCTGTTCTCCTAAAAAAAAAAAAAAAAAACCAGCACACATAGCCCTTTTCTGAGAACGAGATATTAATAATCACAGCATTCTGCAAGAACAGGAAAGGGCACCGTATCTCTATTTGTCCCTGATTTCTCAAGGCTCCTCAGCGGACTCCTCTAAGGGACAGACCCAAGGGATTAACTGCTCAAGGTTCAAGCATGTGGAAATGGTATTTGACCGCTGTCGCCAGACTCAAGTAACATCCCGCCTGTCCAGAGCCCTTCTCTGCAAACAACACTCTGTCAGCGCCTGTCCACTGCCCTGGCTGTGAGGAGTCTGCCAAAGAAAAAGGAACACTTAGGCCTCCAAGTGCAGGCATTAATATCCTAAGTGTCATCATCACGGAGGACTTATTCCCCAAGGAGAGTAAATCTCTCCTTGTGGGACACAGCTGCCTAAGGACAAAGCTTGCTCCCCGAGCTTGGCCATCAGCCCCTCAGGGCTAGTCTCCTGGTGGAGAGGTGGGGGGAGGGACTTCCCCTGGCAGTGGGCACCCCTTGTGGGCACCCAGGCTCATGCTTGGCCAGGCAGGGGGGCTAAAAAGTGAACGTGGATCCTTTCCTGTCAGCATTCCCCAGGACGGCTTTCCTCTTCCCATCCACAAACCTGGGTGTTCCTCCGGCCACACAAAGGCCCAGGGTCACTGTCCCCCATGACAGTATCTGTACCCCATGCAAAGCATCACCCACTTCTGTGGACAAACCCCAGGGGTGACCCTGAAAGAACCCAAGCATTTCAAGGGGAGCCACAGGTGCGGGCAAGCTCCAGCCGGATTGTGCGGGACCCGGGCATCAGAGCTCTGGGGCTGTCCTGTCGGAGGCAGGAGCCACTCGCTGTCTGTAGTTACAGAGCCCCTGGAATGAGAGTAGCTGGAAATGAGATGTGCACCCTAGATCTGGAAGCCTTATATGGAAAAAGAAGATAAAACGTCTCATTAACTACCTTTTATGTTGATTACATGTTGAAATGATATTTTGGATAGACTGAGTTAAAGCATATTATTAGAATTAGTATCACCTGTTTCCTTCCACTTTCTGTGACTGTCAGAAAATTGAAATCAGATATGTGACTTGCATTGCACTGCATTTCAACCGGACCACACTGCTCCAGAGAGAACAGAGGGAGTAACTCAAAAGTCAACCAGCAAAGTCCAGAATTCTGACGAGGAGAGAGAGGACTAGCCTCTCCCAGAGAAGACCCACAACAGGTGCTTCCCCAAGTTGGGGTCCACGGAGGCCCCCAGCACCTGCTTGGGGTGAGGGGCATGGGGATAGAAACCCCTCCCAAGAGGCCTCCAGAGAGGGAACTCCAAGGCTGTGCTGTTGCAAATATTCCTGGGATCAGAAAGTCAGACCAGGTTTTGGGGGGGGGGGGTCCCCTGAGTACCAACAGATGGCCCCAGAGTTCACATTCTCTCGAGTCTTAGCACAATATCTGGGGAAACGGTCACAGACCTGCTGCCACTCCAGTGCCCACAGGCGCAGCACTCACAGTGTTGCCTCTTGAGCTCACGCGGCATGGTCGTCTGCAGACTCATCCATTGGAAGAGTTATTATGCCTCTAAAATGCAGACATATCTGGGGTATCCGCTTAACGACGCACGTGGAATAAATTACTTTTGGATGACACTTTTTAATTGAATTGAACTAACAGCTTAGTAATATGTTGCAATAAGAAGAATATTAGGATGATTAAAAGATCTGAAAACTCCTGCGAAAATTAAATGATTAAACGTAATGCTGAGTAAATGAACAAGACCGTGTGTATTAATCAGTCGTGAGCCTCAGCAAACGGCCATGTAACTGAATGCACATTACAGCCCTGAACACGCCTGACTTGCCGCTCGCGCCGCACGGGCTCTCCATCACGCGCTCCTTACCGCCACGCTGGGCCCGCCGCTTCTTCTGCAGATAAACAGGACGCGGGTAATTGAGTGAGTGTGATGGCTGCAAGAGCTATTGCTTCTTGGCAAACACTCATTCCTTCGGTCGTACGCTTCAAGGAACGGACCTGTAATTAATTTTCAATGTCTGTTTGTAACTGAAATGAAACTTTAAGGGACAAAAAATTGATAGAATTCCAGTTTTCGTTCTGATCCTAGGAATCAGCCTTCCTGACGATCTCACCTGTGGGGAGGCATCTCTCTTTTCTCCGACACACTCCACACTCACTGTTTTGATGTGGTTTCCCTGGGACCGTGAGTAGGGTCTTAAGTCTTAGGAAGCAGAGGGTAGTAATGTCATGTTGGGAGAAAGAGCTGAGTCCAGAAGCCCTGGGGCCAAAGCTGGCTGTGCGTCCCCAAAGGGTGTCTCCCACCCTGTGACTTTCCTTCCCTCACTCCGCTCCGTGACACAACAGGCCGGCCAGCCAGCACGGGGCAGGCGCCTTCTGCATGACCTAGAACTCTGATTAGCTTACCTCTTCGGCTCATCCCCCGCCTGCCCTGAGATAACGCAGGTAATTTCTTCTCTGATCATATAAATCTTTCATGCCCGAGTCGCACTCATAATTAGTTGCATAAAAATTCAGGTTATGACTCGGGCTGTTATTAGGAAACATGAAAACAGTGAAAAGTTTTTCTCATTCTCTGATACAAACTCTCAAGGTCTCTGTCTCAGGGAACAGAAGTGACATGGCATCTCATCAAGGTGAAATGCAATTCAGAGCAGGCTCTCATTTGCCGGACTTGATGCTGAATGTATTAAAAACAAAACAAGACCCAAAACCCCACGCCGCTCAGCAGGGCTGAGTCTTGTACTCCCTAACACAATGTTGCAAGAAGCCCCACAGAAGCATCTTCTCAAATGAAAATATATTCCCCAAAGCAAAGTGCTGACCAAACCCGTTCTGCAGCACATCACGTTGGAAAATAATACACTGGAATTCCATTAAGCCGATGGCTCCTAAAGAACAAGTCAGCCTTTCTGAAAAGTTCCAGATAAAGCACTGCGATTGTTTCAATGGTTTCGTACAATCGACTATTAGGGGCCCTGGATTCATCTTCCCCAATTTGGCAAATTCAGAACCATAGATAAGAATCGCATTCCCATAATTACCCGGGAGACCACGGGGCTCTTCAAGGCGAATGTTGGCAGGGTTTCCTCCCTCTGCGGCCACTGTCCCTCCATCTGGCCCAGCTCAGGCCTGAAAGTTCATGAAGCAGCACTAAGCAGACTCCACGTTAGAATTTAAGACACCCCTCAGAGTACTAAGGGTCTGAGCTCCAAGGATGGCAATAAATTTGTCCAGTGGCTACCTAAAGACCCAGGCCCCTTAAGCATTATTAAGCTTGAACTTTCCAGATGGCACAGCTCACCACACCTCCACAATCCTGGATCCAACAATTCAAGAGGTCTGGTCGTTGGGTGATCTGGGGTATCTTAGAGGCTGCCAGGCGGGGGAGCTTGGGGTGGTGGCGGCCTGTGCCTCCCAGAATGCCAACCCCACCCCCAGGGTCACCTCCAGTGCCAGCGTCAGACCCTCTCCTCAACAGTTCTCATGCCTTACTTTTCTCCAGGGCAGAAATACTGAAGACATGAATTTGTCAAAACTCTGAAAGTCACAGGCCTGGGCCAACGAGGAGAGAAGCAATCAAGACTTTGTATCAGAGGAGGCGGACGGCCCGAGTGTCCTATCAAATTTAGTCCAGAATGTATTTCGCCATTATCGTAACTATGCCCTTCAGCCGCTACACGGTTTCAGGAATGGAGCGCTAATACATTCTGGGGCACTGTCTCTTTATGGGGAGGACGAGATCTTGCTGCCCCTTGACAGAGAGAGAAGAATAGCATAATGCAACCGAACATTTTTGAAATGCTAATGCACGCTCCCCGCAACTTAATTTTATTTTTTTCTTATTGGCTTTTTATATGACATTTCACAGTCCTGTGGCCTCAGTAGCTGGATCTGCATCGTAAAAATGACAACACGGTGATTTAAGGAGGAGAGTCCATCAGAGCGAAATGGATGGTATGCTTTTAAAGTATCCGTTTAGCACCTCTTACCTGGGGTCAATGTTCATTTTCAATACATCATTAAAGCATCCTGTTAAATCACTCGGAGAGTGCCGGCGTGCTTCCTCCCCGCGCCCATGTGGGACCACGGAGATAATGAAGCGGAACCCTGCAGGAAGAGCCACGGTAGGCACGCACGCTCCGTTGAGTTGGGGGCTGCCATGGAAGGCTGACCTGATTTAAAGGCTTGGAGAGGGAAGGAGAGAGAGAAGACCAGGTGTGGGGGCAGTGAGGGTTCCGTGCCTGACTGGTGGCATCAAAAGCAGCCTCCTTTCTCCAATCAGTTTTCCAAGCACGGTGTTCACAAAACCAGCGTTTATGAAAGTCCAAGCTGCACTCCCTTCTCTGCAGCCAGCAAGCCAGCAAGACCAGAAAGGACACACCTCTGTGCTGTGGAGACCTCTGCAGACCCAAAAGTCGGCTCACAGGCAAACAGCCCAGCAGGGCGGAGGCCCGGACACTAGGGACAGCTTGGACCAGGGCATCAGGCTGACTACACATCTCCACCCCCAAATAGTGTGGGAGGGCACAGCTATGACTGGCTCTGGGTGTGAGCCCAGTTTTGTGCACCGTACCCTGGTGAGGTCAGAGCTCAGGCCCCAGCAGATGAAGCTCCCAGGAGCAGTAAATCCAGCCTCCATTCTTGGTGAACCAGGGTCATCCTAAGGCCCACTGAGTGGATTTTTCCTGGTTTATCCTTCTGTTCTGATCACCTGATGATCAACACCAACATCTCTGGCATCTGTTCCCAAAATAAACTTTAAAAAGTTGAGCTGTGACCCACTGGGTTTTTCAAAAACTGCCGCATATTGGCTGTGATTCAATTTGAATACCTTGAACTGATTTGGGATTTTTTTTTTTTTTTTAATCCAAATTTTTTCACTCTCAACTAGAGGGCTGGCATGAGCGGCAGCAAGTTCCTCCCCACATCGCCGGCAGACACAGCACAGCAGCTATGCTGTTCTTCCACACCAGGCCTGGATGCTGTCCAGACGCCATCTCAACCCAACCAGTGCCGTTTGGTGCACACCTTGAACCACCGGCCATTCCTGCCTCCAAGGGCACAGGGGCCTGAAAAAGAGGAGACAGGTGAACGCCTGTGTCCCATGACACACCGACAAATATGGTCCAGATTTCACAAAACAACTTTTCTAATTTAAAAAAATTGGGTGTTCTTTTGTTGTTGTTGTTCCGTTAAAAAATAAAGTGGAGACCTACTCTGGGGTGGCCACTTTTTCACATGGCCAAGTAAGGACTGGTAGCTTTTCCTGTTAACAAGACGTCAAAGGCATAAGTTACAAAGGAAATAATTTCAGACTAAAGGAAGGGCTATAGGAGGCGCACACACACACACACACACACAAACACACACATACACGCGCACACGGGCCTGCCTTCCTGCTATGAGTGCCTGGCCCCACAGTGGGCCCCAGTCAGTGAGCAAGCCAGCAGAGCATGGCAGCAGGCCGCTGTGGAGCCCGCAGGAGGGCTGGCCGGTGAGTTCAGACAGCCTTCCGTGACCTTTACAACAGTCAGGAGAGCCCCCAGGACAGATGGGTTGGAGGGAGGCAGGCGCTTTCTGGAGGGTTAGAGCATCGTTTGATTAAATCCCAGCACTTCGTCTGGTGGTTTGTGACAGTGAGCAAAGGTAGCTTTTGGAAATACAGGGAAAGCTTCCAGAGCCCAGGACCTGATCTAGAAAGACAAACGCCGGTCATCCCTGAATCTGTTTGGAGCCTTGTTTGGGGTTGCACAGCCGGGGAACCCCTGCCTCCCAGCACTGG
The DNA here is from genome assembly GCF_009829155.1 of Mustela erminea. NCBI lineage: Eukaryota > Metazoa > Chordata > Mammalia > Carnivora > Mustelidae > Mustela > Mustela erminea. The sequence continues at coordinate 93,186,450 of NC_045616.1, forward strand.
GGGTAGGCACCGGCAGAAGCATGGGGCATTTGCTGGACTCCCAAGGTTGTTGGTTGTGTCCCAGACCTTCACATTCCATGAAATCTGGAGGGTGGGAAAGCGCCTCCTGTGTCCAGTCACCTTTTGCTGGAAGCTTCCATTCTGTTCTCTAGGCCCCCTCCTAGACACAACCTCACAGCCTCCTGAGGGTTAGTCACTGAAAGCCACAGGAAGCTTTACTTTCCTGGGCCCATGCAGCTGTGAAGGGGGGCCTTGAGTGAGCGACTCCAGCATGTGATGGCCGGAGAGCCCTTCCCAATCACGTCCTTGCTGTGGCCCCTGCCGGCCGACACCTCAGGGAGAGGACCCACCCACTCTAAACCCTTAACCCAGAAGCAATTCGCCCCATTTGGCCTCGTTGCTGAGAGAGGCACATGCTCTCCGCCCAGCCTCCCCATGGGGCTGATGTGGTCACGGATGTGCAAATGCTTTGTGATGCTGGGCAGTCCTGGGCTACCACCTGAGTAACCATGGCCCCAGGACACCCTCTCAGCCCCTCCTGAGCTGGGGCTAGGGACAGGCCCTGTTGGCCACCTGCAGCCACATAGCTCTAATGGACACTTGCTCTAAAGCCGCCTCCTCACCCCATCCCCAGAATCCTGTTAGGCTCCAGGGTCCCTGGCCCTGTTCTCCCCCAATCCAGTCTCTTGTCTTTTACTCCCTTCCTGGCCCTCCCTGGCAAGACCTGTTGAACCAGAATCACCAGGCTTTTTCCTGCTACTACCATCCCTCCTTCTAAGAGAGTGGTCCTGAAATGGGGTCATAGAGACCCCAGGACCAGGGCAACACAAGGCCAAGAACCCACCCTGTCCAGCAGGCAGGTCAGACCCTTCACCTTTGTGACTTATGGCAACCTCTGTACTCTCAGAGGGCACTGGGGGGAGTGGCATGCCTATCCCATTCTGGTTCCTGTGAGGGGAGCAAGGTCAAGGACCTCATCTAACCATCGCTCCAACTGCTGCAGGCTGACCAGGGGAGGGTCCTAGGTCTGCTCTGGAAGGGGACATCCCTAGCTCCCAAGACACTGTGTCCTCTGCCTGTCAGTCAGACAGCAGGCAGGGAAAGAGGGTGTTCTTCACTTTCCATTGCCAGGGACAGCCCCCCCACACACACACTTCTTAGCCAGCGAGGAGCTAGATGGAGGCAGGGTGTGCCCCACTCCCCTTCTCAGGGAAGGACAAAGAGCTCTGGCCCTCTCAAATTTCTCAGTCTCCACTGACACCATGCTTGGCTCCCTGCCTTGTCTCGGAGAGGAGTCAGTGTGGAGAGCAGCTCTGGGGGAGAGGGTCGAGGCCGGGTTGCTACATGGACCGTGTGCAAGCCAGCCAGGCCCCAGCTCACCAGGAGGCTGCCATGTCTGCCCTTCATCCAGAGAGGGCCAGGTGTCCCTGTGAACCCTGTACCTGAATGGGCACATTTCACTGGCAATGGCCCCTCGTGTGCACGAGCTCGGCAGACCAGTGTAGTTGTAGGATCGCACAAAGCCGTTCAGCCTACAACACCCAGCCAATCTGCAAAAGGCCCATGACAGAGGAAACTCATTTTCAGTGCCCACAGTCAGGGCATGGAAACCACATTCAGCAGCCACCCTGGCCACTGTGCTATGGTCTGTGAAATCCACGTTGGCATGCAGAAGCCCCCACATCTGGTCACATGCTCAGAAGGTTCCAGGCAATGCTGGGGGTGGGGGGCACATACAATGTTGGGTTGCCGCACCCAGCTGGGCTAGCCAGGGTGGGCTGAACTGGGCTCCAGGATAGGAATTCCACTCTCCTAGAGCACCATGGTTTAAGAGAAGGAGCCTATGGCCACTGAGCACTCCCAGTGCTTCTCAAGGACTGCTGTGGTGTCCCCCGTGGTCTATAGAGAGACCATGGTGTGTGTGGAACAGCAGCCAGGTGAAGGCCTCCTGGTGTCAAGGTCATGTCCCACTTCTGCCCTTCCCAAGATCCCGCAGATGAGGGCTCTGGCACAGAGAAGTGGCATAAGACCAGAAACAGCCAGGACCAAGACCCACTGTCAGCTCCTTGGCAGGAATTAGTTTTTCCAAACCCTCTGCTTCCCGTTGGGCCAATGGGGAGGAAGGAGGCAAGGCTGTACAGGGCCATCTTGGTGCAGATGAGGTTGCCATGGGCAGCAAGAACAGTGCCACAGGATGCTCCAGGCGACCGGATGTCAGTATGAAGCAGGATACCTGAGGGGTTAAACTGGGGCTTCTGGGGATGGAGAACTGGGGACAGGGCAGTGCTGGTCCTGGGGTATCTGGATGGTTTGTTTATGTGTTTGGCATAAGTAATATAGTCTCAACTCCCTAGAACCCACATGATGATTTTATGCCAAATACTTCTGCTGCCATTAAACCTGAACCTGAACCTATGTTTACAATGCACAAAAGAGAAGCTGTGCTCAGTCTTGCACAGCTTTGGCTGCAGGTCCCCAACATGGGCCGCATCCCAGGTACAGTCTAAACACGTCTCCACACTGGGCTTGCAGGCCTCCTGATGTGGGAGCCATTTGTGAGCATGCTGACTTCTGTCGTATGTGTCCCCTGCCTCAGCCGGGGGCGCAGGGACCCCCGCAGTGGCTCTAATCTGCACAAAACTGTTCAGTTGTGACCGTAAAGTCATTCTGTGGCACAACCACAATCAAAACACAAGTAAGACTGAGATCAAGGGGGCTGTCTTGTTGCTAGAAACAGTCATGCAGGTGCCCAGACCCAGGGGCGTCTCCTGCCCACCCCCACACCTCCCCCAATCCCTCCACCCTACCCCCGACCTGGCAGGAGGGCCCTGTAGGAAGGTGCAGAGGTGTCGTGTTTAACTCTTAGGTTGCTTTTCTCAAACTTATCTGCTTGAGGACAAGATCTAGATTTGTTTCTTGAATTTATCACTGCTCCCCTCTCTCTCCAACCCCAGTGCATTGAAACAGGGTAGCAGGAGGTCAAAGACAGTGTGCTCAACTGCAGGGTGCTGGTCTTGCCACCATCACTCTCTGGGCCTCCGTTTTCCTGTCCTGTACACGGGGTTAGCCCTGCCTGTGGCACACGATCCAGGACAGCCAGGCCCACAGAAACGCTGGGCGGCCTGCCTGCACCGCCAACAGCCAGCCTCGGAGTCCCCGGGAAGTTGGGGAATGGCTCCCCTGCATTTGGACTGCAGGCCAGCTCCCTCCAGTATCAACCCACCAAACGATGCTTTTATCGAGATATAGAAGGCAGTTTTTTTAACCTTCAGTTTCTTTGCTCTCCTTGTGATTCCTTGTTGGTACTTCTCTGTTTTTGAGGGTGTACATGCGGGGCCCGAGCTGCTCTGAGGCACTCAGACAGGTGCCTCCTCTAGGTCCAGGCCAGTCCCACACCCATTTCACCCCCAGAGGCCAGAGATGTCATTAAAGTCTAGAGGTTTTCTCACAGATTTTCCGACAGTTTGAGTTGCCATGCAAGCAGACATATTTGCATAGGCAGAGCTGCCCCATGAGGGCGCGCCAACGTGGCCCGTGAGCGTGGGAAACCAGGACGCACCGCGGGCACATTTGCATAGGCCGAGCTGCCCCAAGTGGGGGCGCCAACGTGGCGGGTGAGAGTGGGAATGTGGGAAAGCAGAACTCACGGAGAAGAGGAAGGAGTTCCTTTTGGCTGGAGCTCTGGGGGAGCTGTGGGAGAGAAGGTTGGAAGGGTGGGGGTATCGGGCCAAGCAGGTGGGGGAACAAAAGGCCTGCACAGGGCCTGCCCGTGGACACCTTCCCAGGGAAGAGGCTGCTGCTTCCCCGAATCATGAGGTCCTGCCCAGAAGCCATCTCGAAGGAGACAAAGAGGAAGCGGGGGTTTCCGAGGGGTACAGGGGCAGTTTGGCTGCGATCGTGAAGATGAGGAGAGGTGGATGAGATTTGGGCTCATTCATCCCTAAAATGGACCGTTCACTCAGGGAGCCAGCAGCCCAAGCGCGTGCCCGGCAATGCAGGCCCCATGTCGGGTGCAGCGAGAAGCAATTTGCCGTGGGTCAAGATGTGGAGATTTCCAAACTGACAGATGGTGGAGGAGTCTTTGGAGGGGAAACCAGAGGCATTTTTCTTACCAAGCTCTGTCCTTGGACAAAGCATATATTATAGGGTTCTCTCTGAAAGATAATTTAAAGAACCTACCCAAGACAAAGAGAGAAATAAATACCCCATACAAGGAAAAGAGATTTCTCACATCCCGATATTTGGGTGCCATGCATCTTGCTTGACACAGGGAAAGTTCCAGCAAAGGCAAATGAGTTGGTGACTGTGTCACAATGATGATCGTAATAGACATTCTTTGGCGGTGTCCCCCTCCCCAGTCACACACCTGCATCCAGACCCCACCGCCGCGGAGAGCAGCAGGTGGATCCAAGGCTCCTGTTGGCAAGAAAGCACAGCAGCTGAGGCCCTGGGTAAACTTTGTCCCTGTCAGGGCAGGGTGAGGGAGGAAGGGCTTCCCTGAAACCCATGGTATAACCCCCCCAGATGTGGGTGAGTCCAGATAGGGCTGCATCTTCATGGGCCCTGCCCTTCTAGGAAAGGCCAGTGGCAGAAAAGGCACCGTCACTGGGTAAAGGATAAGTGTTTGAGGACCGTGCAAGTCCCCTCATCACTGCTAATCATGGCTATTATTGTACACCCAACTTGCGGTGGTGCCACTTTTAGCATTTGGGATCAGACAATTCTTTATGGTGGAGACTGTTCTGGGCATTGTAGGATGTTCAGTAGCATCCCTAGCTTGTAACCACTAGATGCCTTCAAGAAAGTACCCTGTCCCTCAGTCGTTACAACTGAAAATACCTCGACGTTACCAAATGTCCTGGGGTCGGGGGAGGGAAGTTGGCAAAATCACCCTCAGGTGAAAACGACTAACCTTCGCTCATCCTTCTGCCGTGAGGGGCACTTCCCCTCGTCTCCATCTGCACCCAACTTCTTTCAGAAGCTCAAAGTCTCTGCCTTGTCAGGAGCCGGGCCTCCACTTATTCTCTGGGGCTCCCCGCTCTCACCCACTCAGAGGCTTTGCTTCTAAAAGCCCCCTTCTCCCTTATGCATCATGAAGCTCTCCCTCTCCATTTGTTCATTCCCCTGGGTTCGCAAACACAACACCTGAAAAACTCTTCCCCTGACCTTCCACCCACCACCCATTTCTCTGCTCCCCTTCATGACAGAACTCTTGTAAAGAGCTCCTGTCAACCTGTTCTCTCTCAGTCGATCCAAAGATGACTTCATTCCCCAGTACTAATGAAACATTAGAGATTCCCAACATCCAGGTCCCAGAGGCCCTCCTGTTAGCAAAGCCCTGGATCATACATCAGTTGCGCGGTCTGACCAGAGCTCCTAGAAGCGCTGGACGCAGGGAACCCACAGCGTCCCTCAGAGGCTCCCTCTCGGGCTCTGGGTGACTTCTACTCGTTCTCCTCCTCTAAACTTCGGTGGGTCCCAGGCCTCAGCTTTCAGGCCCCTTTCCTCTCATCACACAGTCCCTAGTGACCTCCCTTGGTCTCATGGGTTTTTTTTTTTTTTTAAGATTTTATTTATTTGTTTGTTTGTTTATTCATTTGAGAGAGAGCACAAGCCAGGGGAGAGGCAGACTCCCCATTGAACTGGAAGCCTGACATGGGGCTCAATCCCAGGACCCCAGGATCATGACCTGAGCCAAAGGCAGACATTTCACCAACTGAACCACCCAGGTGCCCTGTCCCATAGCTTTAAATATCATTTAGACATTGATGGATTCCAACATCATATCCCTGGACTGCACTGCTCTTCTGAGCCCCAGACTCATTTAACCAACTCCCTACCCCTCCACCAACCACCATAAAAGAAAACCTGGATTTTACCTAAAATATCTGTTCTTTCTTCCACAGCCTATCAGCAAATGAAACCAATGCCCAGTTTTTCAGGCCAAAATCCCAGTATTCACCCTTGATCTGTCCCTTTCCCTCAATCTCCCCCACCCCAGCCCTCCAATCCAGCAGCAAGTCTGGCCCTGCCTCCAACAGGTGTCCCAAATCCATCTTCCTCTCAGCACCTCTGCAGTCACAGCTGTGGCCCAAGCCACCAACCCCTGGGACATAGGCTCCTAGCAGCTCCCCCAGCTTCCTCTGCTGCTCATTCTGTCCACTGCCCAGCCCTTCCTGAGCTGGCCCACCTGCTGCCCCGGCCCCGTGCCTCCCCGAGCCAGTCATGGAGGTTCTGGTCAGTGGTTGCTCTAGAGGTGAGCACCAGACTCGAAGCTTACCGATGCAGCTGGAGAGAAGTCAGAGGGGGGCTTCCTTGTTCTCGCTGTTCACCGGCCAGTAGGAGGCCCGCCCCCCCACACACACACACCGTACAAGGCAGTGCCTGCCCTCGATGCCCAGAGCTGTCCAGTATGGCCGCACACTGAGGACGGGAGGCAGAGGGAAGAGAGCCTGAGGGTTTGATGACATCTTGCATTATGGGATGAACCTACCCCAGAAACTCCCACCAGGCCTCCCCCTTAGGGAAATGACAGCTTTTCCTTACTAGTCAGCCTGTTTCCAGTCAGGGTTAACAGAGGGAAAGATGTCTCAATGGATGCACAGATTGTCTTTAAAAGCATAAATAAATCAGAACCAGTGTAGTCTCCTGCTTAAAATTCTCCAAGGGCCTCTCACATAATAAAACCCCAAGTCCTTGACATCACTGTGAGGCCCTGCCCGCCTGGCCCCTGACCACGCGCCTTCAGCTTCACCTCTGACACCTCTGACCCCTGCCCCTGCTGTCCATTCCCTGCCTGTGCCCATAGTATCAGCAGCCTGTGAGGGACGGGCTCCTCCAAATTCCAACCCTGACCCCCTGCTGCCAAGGCCCAAACCAGGTGACCAGAGGCCAACTCCCCGCACTGACCTCCTCTCCTTCCAACAGAGGGGTTGAGCAGGGCTCCCCACCACATTAATACTCAGTAATCAAAGTGATAGCTGCTTCTCAGGTGGACCCCAAGACCAGAACCCAGGGGACTTCCCTAGGGGAAGGCAGAGGGACAGAGTCTGAACATAGCACACCATGGACCAGGAAGTGGTGGGCTCAGGTCCTCGGGAGGCCTGCTTGTCAGGGACAGAGGCTGTGGACATTGTTTCCTTTAAAGAGAGAAGCTGCCAGGAGCCCCATGGGCCCTGGGGATGGCCGAGCCCTCGGTGGGGCTCAGCAACCCCCACTCAGGAGTTCATCAGAGGCAAGGCACACTCAGGAAATTGGAATTGAAATAAAACAAATACACTGATGAAAGCTGTTCTCCAAAATGTTTTGCTGATGCCTGTTTACAAAATGCAGGCATGACTTAGTGTTCTCAGGAGACTGGATAATTAAGCAGAAAACAAGCTCTACTTAGCAATGCTCTTGCCAGGCCCTGGGGCTCCCCCTTGTCACACGTGTGAAGCTGGGTCCCGGCTCCAAGAGGCCGAGAGGCCATGGCCTGCACTGCAGCGCGGAGGGGGGTGAGGTGGGCATCAGGGATAGTCCCCCCATCCGGCTTCTGCTGCTCAGGCTGCCTGTTGGCCTCTCCCCAGCCCTGAGGGACATGGGGAGAGCAGTCTGGACAATGGAGAGTTGCATCTGCCCCTCTTCTTGGGCTGAGGTTTTTTAGTAACGGGAATGCTATAGTTTAGAAGTCCTCTTGAGCCTTGTTCACGGAAGAGTCCAAGAATATGATCATAATCTACTCTCCAGATTGAAGGCCTGAGGATGGCACCTCGAGGCTCCCAGCCTGCCCATCTCAGGACCTGTCACTGTATCATGCAAGAGGTCAAGCAGGGAGCATGGGAGGGAGTCACTCCTGACACCCCTTTTACGGGGCTCCTCGTCCCAGCTGCTTAGAAGTCCCACCCCTTCTGCTTCTCCTTCCCCACAGTTCCAGCCTAACTCTCCCTGCAGGATAGCCCCAGCCTCGCACACAGTGTCCCTGCGTCCTCTCCTCTCCCCCAGCCCGTCATTCACACAATGACCCGAGTGATCCTTCTAGCCTGCAAATCAGATCACGTCCCTCCTTGACTTAAAATCTTCCAGTTACTTTCCATTGCCTTAAATTAATATCGTCAAGTCTTCCATTAAGAAGCAGTGACCTGTGCTGCCTGGATGTGTAGCCCCTCTCTAACCACGTGTGTGCCTACACACCTGCATCATTCCCTGTGCTTCAGACACATTGGCCTTCCTCAGTTCCCAGAGGGTGGTAAGCCCTCATCCTACCTCAGGGCCTTTGCACAAGCTCTTTCTCTAACGAGAATGCCCCTTCTCCTATTCTTGGCCTCCCTGGTTTCTCCTCGTAGGGATTTCCACTGAAATATCTCCTGCTCAGAGAGGCTTCCACTGCCACCCCAACTTGCATCTTATTAGGCCTCCCTGCTCTTCTCTCTCTTGGCACCTTGCTCTTCCCCTGTACAGTGTGTATTATCCTGGGTCCTTTACTTACACATTCTCTCCCAACCTACCCTGAGACACTCCCTGCCCCCCACTGCCCTCCCTTCTGCAGAGAAATTGGATGTTACCTAATGACAAAAGCAATAGAAACGACTGTGGGATAAGAGAGTGGGCTCCCTGGACAGGAGGTATTTGGAGGATTGGAACAGAAGTCAGATCTCCTCTTGTCAGAGGATTCTGAGGGTTCCTGACCTTCATGACTTAGCCTCTCAGAGGTCCGTTCCATGTCTCATGGCACTTTCTTCTGTGGAAATACATTAACATGAATTTCTTTGTCTCCTAAAGGGGTATATTAGGTAATCAACACCAAATGCTGTAGAGACCCCAAATCTCATAGCACGATGGAGTAAAGACTAATTTGTTATCCTCACCGGGCCCGATGGGCTCAGGCAGCAACAAGGAGGCTGTGTTCTTTGCTCCCACAAAATGCATGACCATACAGTCTCCACAAGGGGAAACAAGAGGGTGTACGTGGTGACTACATGAGTTAGAGCTCTCCAGATAACCAGAACCAATACGAGGCAAGGATGGGTGGATGAATGGATGGAGGGAGGGAGGGAGGGAGTGAATATTTTAAGGAATTGGCTCCCATCATTGTGGAGGCTAAGGTCCCAGAATCTGCAGTTGACAAACTGGAAACCCAAGAGAGCCAATGTTGTGAGTTCTAGGCTGAAAGCCAACACTTGAGACCCAAGAAGAGATGATGTCTGATTTCAAGCCCAAAGGTAGGAAAGGACCCATGTTCCATCCGGAAGGCAGTCAGGGAGGAGGAGCCCAAAATACTAAGAACACTCAGAATACTAAGTACGAATGCTAGCAATAGTATACTGATACTAAGAATACTCAGCCTGTTTGTTCTACCCAGGTCTTCTGTGGATTGAATGAGGCCCATGGACATTGGGAAGGGCAATCGGCTTTAGCCTGTCAACTGATTCACATGTTGATTTCCTCCAGAAACAGTCTCACAGACATACCCAGAAGAATGTCTGACCAACTATCTCTACAACCCATGGCCCTGTCGTGTGATAAAATTACCCGTCGCAGTGATTTTGGGGTTGTGTGGTCAAGCATGTTCATCCCTCCAGTTAGAACCAGTCCCATGACTCCACCCTGGTTCCAAGAGAGGCTAGGAAGTTTTCTTCATGAGTGCTTAGGAATTGGAAAATGAACCAGCATCTGGGAAAACATAGTGTGACCCCCTCTTGCTTGCCTAGGTCAAAGCCGTGTGCTCATCTGCACCAAGAGCTTATCCAGGAGATTCTAGGTCCAGCCCCTGACATCTGTATGAATTCTTGCAAATTCTGAGTAACTAGTGTATAATTGTATAAGGTAATATACTATTTTCTTTTCCCTAAACCTACCAAGGGAATAGGCAGTAAAAACACTCCTTTTGCAAATACCCCAAGCAGAAGTATTTCCGTCATCTTCGGGACTAGGCAGGGCAGGGCTCAGGAGGTACACGGCCTGGCCAGCCTGCCTGAGGCCTCACCAGGCACAGACCCCAGCCAGGAAGGGAGAGCTGGCAGCCAGGCTGCCAGCTGACTAGGTGACCCTGGGCTCTCCAACCCCATACAGACCCCATGCTTCCGACTGCTGCCTCTGCTGTGTGCCACACCCATGGCACCCGAGGGCACCCAGGCCAATGATGTCACAACTCTTGGGCACTGAGCTCAGCTCTGACTTCCTGCTTCCTCTACCACAGTCCCACTGTGGGTTAGTTTTCCCAAAGCTAGAAGGGTTTAGTGGCCAGAGGATGCAAAACAGAGCTGTGGAGGGGCACCTGGGTGGCTCAGTCGTTAAACATCTGCCTTCCTCTCAGGTCATGATCCCAGAGTCCTGGGATCAAGCCCCGAATCAGGTTGCCTGCTCAGAAGGAAGCCTGCTTCTCCTTCTCCCACCCCCCCCTCCACCCAGTGCTTGTGTTCCCTCTCTTGCTGTGTCTCTGTCAAGTAAATAAATAAAATCTTAAAAAAAAAAAAAAAAAACAAGAGCCATGGAGCTCAGAAGAAGCCCATCTAACCTGACCCTGCACAAGGCCCTCCTACAAACCAGGAGAAGGCCTCATGACACGGGGGCTCTGTGGGAGTGAGACAGGGGTCTATCTGCTACATCCACCCCTGCAGGGCCCAGCCCCAGGCCCACAGGAAGGACTATACCAAAAGAAAGCAATCAGGCTCTGCAGACACCAAGGGCTCCCCACGGGGGTCCACGGACACGCTTTAGGTGCCTCTTCTCCCCATCCCACTTCTGACTCTTGGCCTCCCTACCTAACCACAAGCTCCAGGTTAGCAGGACGTGGGCCTGTTCTGCTTGCCAGTACATCCCCCACTGTATCATGGCACACAGTAGGTGCGCAATAAGCAATCATCGACTGAGCACTACCCATTAATGGTGCACTTGCTTAAAACTAGTTATCGAGTCCCTTCTTTGTGCCAGGAATTATATTAGGTGCTGAGGATCCAAAAGAGATCCTACAGATATGTTCTCTGTCTGCAGCTTTCAAAGGTGTTTGTTGACACCGAAGAGCAGAGCTTAATAACTAAACTGTAAAAAAATGGTTGCAGCAACACCAAGCAACATAAGTCCATTGAAAAAGTAAATTACCCACAGATCTGCAGGTAATTAACAAGTTTATTGCTCTCTCCAAAATGAAGCAAGCAAGAGGGAATAGGACAATGACAGGAAAATTGAATCAGATTATGCCTAGAGAAACGGGAAATTTTGGACACATGCAAGGCTGGCTGGAACAGAGACACCTGTGCAGGCCAGATGTGCCCTAGTGCTCGAAACATGCATGTCAGCATGAAAGGGTCCTAAGACAATCTGTCCCTAAACCCACACATCTGTAGATGTGTGCAAAGAGCTCCGAGTGGCAGACTCTGGCGGAGGGGGTCACAGGAGGCATGAAGCACCCCCCACCACCCCATCAAACACCTTCCGGCAGGGCACACCAAACCAGCCCCACCCTGGAAGGGCCAGGTGAAGATACAGGGTCCAGGAGATGTGAGAGGTTGACTATCCCTTACATGGTCAGGAGACATGGGGCACACACCCTCCACCTTCGTTTCTGTCCCACTCACCAACTTCATAGTGTGATCCTGGTCTCAGGAATGAGACCAGATCAGTAGAGTTTGTCAAACAGGTGCCACAGGTCCTGGGGTGGGGGGGTTGGGAGGGGGCTCCCAGGTCATGCTTACCTTACAAGCACAGTATGAGAACAGGCTGCAGCTACAGAGATAGGGCTAAGCGCCCAGCCCAGGGTGTCTCCAGTTTGTCCTAATCCCCAAGCTGGCTCCTGAGCCTGACTTTAGCCTTGGAGACTCAGTCCGATGTACTGATGTGTGGGCAAGCTGATTGAGCTTTTGACAGAGTCTTTCCACCAAGAGCATCGTTTGAAAAATGGCAAGTGTCCAGGTAGGCATGTGTTCCATTAGTGCATTTCTAACATAAGAAAACTAACGCGAACTTGACAATAATTCGAGAAATTTAATTTCTCTTGCTGTGAAGCACCAGAATCCTGCATGAGAGGCTGCTGATGGTTTTATGAGTGTCTCATCGAGTTCAAGTCAGTGTGAGAAATAGCGCCGGAGATTAAGCAAAAGCTGTAATAGGAACTAAAACCCAGTTCTCTCGAGACTGAAATGTTATGGCTGCATGCCTTTCGGAAAGGGTGTTAGTCTGTGTCTGGGGGGCGCATTGATCGCCTGCGACCTCCTCTTCCCTGCAGGCTCCCAGGAGCGGGGAGAACATGGGTGCTGGGAGGAAGCTGAGGTCTGGCGTTCGCAACACCAGTGTCTGGAAAGCAAAGGTGTTTTACTGCTCTAGGCAGAAGGGCCAAGAGAACGAGGCAGGGGTCTCCCGGGAGACTACTGTCAGCCACGCTTGGCCTACAGCCCACCTGCTGTGTGCCAGGCACTGTGCTAGGCACCAGAGACCCACACATGAACATGCAGGCTAGGGAGAACACTAGTCTCTGTCTTGGGCTAGCCCAGCCTGGCTGATGTGGACAATAGTTTCAATGTGACCTGTGCCTCTTGGTCCCAGGGGAAACAAGGGGATGCCCATGGATATCAGAAGGCCTGGCTCATAGGGAGACAGATGTCCCAAGCTGGGAGGAGCCCCCAGCTCCCTTGCCCTCCTCTGATCTCATACCAGGCAGCCCTCCAGTGCCAATTCTTACAGCTGGGGCCTCATCTCTCTGTGGTACCTCTGCCCAGCTGTGGCAGAGAAGCTCCTGCTGGGCGCCTGGGCCCTGCCACCCAGCCCTCCTTCCCTGCCCCACGTGTTGTGGGCACAGGGCAGACCTTGTTGCATGGTCCCCAACAAGCCTCAACAACCCTCCCAGGGCAGCCCGCAGGGCCACAGATGGTGAGACACCATGGGAGCCGCAGAGCCACAGCCAGCAGCAGAAGGCCTCGGTGGTCCTGGGGGGCTTCCCCCTCAAGGCAGTCCTGGCCCCACAGAGCAGAGCACAGGTATCAGTAGATGTGAGTCTCCTGCTGGGCACTTGTGCCTGAGGAAGGGGTGGAAACTCCTGCCAGGGCTGTCCCCACACACTGCAGGCTGCCTGGCCCTCCTCTCGTGCCCAGCCGAGGGTGAGAAGTCCCCCGCGCTAGGCCACGGCCCCACCACCAACCCAAGCTCCCAAGAGAAGGGCAGCCAGGGGGATGGGCCGCAGGAGCCTAACTCAGCTTTCACGTCTGCCGGTTCTCGGTTCCTTCGCAGTACGGCTCCGCTTCCCTTCCCCTCATCCCCGTGCCCCAGGGCAGGCCTTCCAGGTGCGACTGGGAAGGCACAGAGGGGAGAGAAGGACCTCTCTGAGTCTCCGTAGCAGTCGTAGGGTTTCAATCCACCCAACACACCCTTTCTGTCGGGACATGTATCCCCACCGCCACTCACCTGGCACCAGGCCCTGGGGGTGGCCACAAGTCCCAGGCCGCGAGTGTGGGTCAGTCCTGTGACAGCACAGCACTCCGTCCCCCGGCCCCAGGGATGGCTTTGTGGGAGGACACAGGAGGTATGTGTGAAGGTCACAGTTCTGTCCTATGCTTGTTTCCTGGATTCTCAGGGAAGATCAGGTTCCCTTCTCTGGGGTCCCATGCACAGGGACAGTGTGAGCGAGGGGCCATCTTGCAGCCCAGTAGAGCATGCCTTGTGGAGGCCCCCGGACGTCTACAACCTCCTCCACCCTCCTTAGATTTCCTGGCTATGAGAACTTAGACCACCCTTCTTTTTTTAGACCACCCTTAAGTGGGTCCAGTATTTCTGAGTTTCTGTTGCTTAAGCTTGAAAAGGTCCTGTCAAATTCAGTAGGACAGTGTCTTTCAATCTTCAACAGATATCTGTCTAAGTGTCCCCTGATGTTCAAACTCCAAGATTCCAGACACCCTCCCTGAGGTCATCTCGAGGGGCTGAGCGAGTGAGAGTCTGAGAATAGACGAATAGGATGGGGGTTGGTGGGTGCCACAGGAAGTACTGCAGGAGGTCAGGTAGTGGGGGGGTGGGCAGTGGGGACTGTTCTGCATTCTGTGGGGGACAGGAGCTGTGGGTGGCTTTTGTGCAGGGCTCTAACATCCCTGGTGCTCACAGGAACGGGAGCAGTCTGGGGGTAAGCACACAGGAGGCCATTGGTGTCTGGGGTGGAGAGCAAGGATTCTGGGGGTATCCTGAGGGAAGCCCCTGTGGGCTTGGCCGCCGTTGCTGCTGCCAGTTGAGGCATCACTGGTGCCACTGTAGGCAAGCAGGCAAAGAGCAGAGGCAGGTGGCACTGGGTGGCGAGGAAAGGGACACCCAAAGTCAGCACCTGGCAGGACTGAAGAGGATCTGCAGGATTGTCCACTTAGAAACACGTCCTTAGAGTTCCGGAGCCCAAAGCAGTGTCGGTCCCCAGAGCCCTCCTCACGCGATTTCTCGTTTTACTGATGTCCGAACCAAGGCCAAGCGGCAGGAAGGGACCTGCCAAAGGCCACTTGGTACGTCGCCAGCAGAGCCAGGCCTGGAGGTCAGATGTCCAGAGCCACAGTCCAGAGTCTGCCCCGCTCGCTCCAGCCCCAGCCCACGATGCCATCTCGCTTTCACTCCAGGAAGTGACCGTGGGGGGGGGCCACTTAGCAGGGAAGGGGGGTGCCTGCCTGGGGAAGGGGTGCTGAACAGTAAATAACTGGGAGTAAGGGCAGAAGGAGAGCTTTGGTTGCCGTAAATCTCTTCAGAATTTTTAAACCAGTCAGGGAATATTGACATGCATTAAATCCAATAAAACATTCATTTAATTAAACTTTAAGTGATCCAAATATTTGCTGTTTGGTTAATATCTGTGTAGCTGACAGGAGCAGAATTATGATGGTTCTGTCAGTATTCACGCGTTCTAATTTTGCATGAGCCTTTCCTCCATGCAAAGTGCACGTCTTCAGACATACAAATAAGCGCGGCAGCCCTGAGGAAGCAAGCTGGAACCTGCCGTCCCAGCAGCCCTCCCACCTGTGTTTTTGCTTCTTTATTTGGTTGTAGCCTTGTGCTAAACTGTTTGAAATACATGAACTTGGGGTTCCATGGAGGACCCTACATTGCACATAGGTCTTACATTCCAAATGAGACCCCAGCCAACCAGAATTCCTCACCTTCCCATCCGTGCCCCTCACCCCGGCACCCTCCGCTTCAATCTACCCAGACACGCCCCTACCATCTTTTAAGGCAGTGGTGGTCAGGGCTCAGGGTACCCTGAGGTGCTTGCTAAAACCAGGATGCCCACCGTGCCACCAGAGTCTTACCAGCCTGAGGTAGAAGGGCAGGAATCTGCACTTCCATCAGTTGCCCCCAAGATGGGAGATGTGATGTCGGTGGTGGGGGACCACACCTTGAGAACAGGAGCTCTGTAGCCTAGGGATGTCCTGCCTCCCCCAGGGGCTGCTGCCTGAGGGCTCAGTGTCTCTTTTCCCTTGTCCCTGGACTAGAGTTCCAACAGGCAGAGAAAATATCCTTTCCTTTCGTGACCTGCCAGACTTCTTCACAAGCCCTGCCCTCTGGCGCTGGGAGGACAATGTGCGTGAATATTCAGTCCATTGTAAAGCTTAATGGGAGCAGGTCATTCTAACAAGCCTGCATTAAGTAATGCTCTACGTAAGAAAAAACGCTTCATGCCTCCAGTTCCCACCCGGCATCCCCAGCTGCTCCCCAAACTGCCTTCTGAGTGTGGATAAAACACACAGCGGTCCCCTGCCACCTGCGGTCCACACCACAGGCTCCCAGTTACCCTGTCTCGGGTCCTCTCGGTGGAGGTCATCCCAGGTTCTGCTCTTGATCTGGGCTGCCTCAGCATCAGATGCCCCCCACAGCTTGGCCTCCAGCAGCCCCCACCGGCACTACCACCTGGGGAGGGTCCAAGGGTGTTCCCTTAGGGCCTCGTCCTCGGGCACACACACAGCACCTCACGGGCCTGCCAGTGTGTGGCCAGGAAACTCTGGACTGCTCCATGCCACTCAGGAGCCCAGGGGCCTCTGGCTGTGTGCCAGGCCTCATGGGCTCACCCCAGGCGGGAGGGTGGAGGAGGAATTAACTCCCTCCTAGAGCCCCTCTCGGTTCCCCTCACCACCATGCCAGCAGGCACGCCCTTCTCACCTGTTCCCTCATCCCCCACCATGCCCTGGGAAGAGCAGGGGAAGAGTCCGATAAGGAAGGCGTACCCCCTCTACACTCGGGGCCAGCTCTGAGCCCTAAGGGCCAGCAGAGCGCAGAAGAAGCCAGATCCATGTGTCTCGTCCTCCTCTTCCCTCCCTCTCTCCGTCCACTGGGAGTCTCCCAAGCCTGGGGCTCACCATGGAGGTTGCGTGCCTTCTCTCTCCCGCCCTGACCAATAAGCCTCATGACTCAGAGGTGGGAGGGCAACAAGCAGGCCATGATTTAAGAGGGAACCTGAAGTGCATCATTGTAATGTTTGTAAAATATTATGCTGGGTCCATCGGCATCAATCACTTGGCGCTTATCTTTCCCCTGCGGCTCCTTCACGAGGAGTCACATTTTTCCTGTGCGTGAGTGTCCCCTCTCCATGGGTCTGTTGGCGCCTTTCCTTATTTCCATTTTCTCCATTTTTCATCCATCCATCCAACAAGCACTGATTAAGCACCTAGTGTATATCTTGTTCATCTTCATGTGCCTGGGGCTGGGCCGCTGACTGACTGTGGTGGGGTAAGAGCTTTGCCGCTCAAGCATCTGACCTGACGACACGTGCTGCCACTTGACCTGCTCCGCAGGGCATCCCACCTGCCAGCGTTTGCATTCCGGCCCCTCCCCCACCCACCACCTTCTCCTCCCCACATGTGCTGGCAAGAGGGTGTGAGCACAGACATGCTGCCTGGTCACAGTTCCCAGGGCTCCCGCCGAGTCCAGGAGGTCGGTTCCCAGCTCTGTGCCTTGCCCCACCCCTGGCAGGGCCCCCAAGTCCCAAAATAGCAGTGAGAGTGAGGAAGACTCCCGGCATTTTTGCCAGCATCCCAGGTAAGCACAGACCCTCAGAGCCAGCCAGCCAGCCGCCCTCAGCTACTACCACCGCAGGCTGATGCCCCAAGTGCTCTGAGTCGTAGAGGTGGGGGAGGAGTAGGGAGGAGGCAGTCCCGTCACCGTCACTGAGCTGGTGACTCTCCCTCCAAGCCTGATGGCACGTCGGTATATGAACAGCCTGAGTCCAATTAATTTTCTCATTAATCCCAAAAATTTCTAAAAGTCTGTGATTGCAAGCAAATATTTTAGACACTTCCCATTTGCCTAAAGAATGATCAGTCTTAATGCCAGTCAGCAAGTATAAAATGGCAAGGATTAATAATTTGTACAGCCTGAAGCACCCTTCAAAAAAATTAAAGGCTACAGTGCATGGTTGCTGAACAGAAATCCAAATCCAAGTTCAAAGAATCCTCAGACAGAAACAAACCTTCAAAGGTCAGCCAGTTCATTCCCCAAGCTTCAGACAGTGCAACCTTTAAATTGCCCCCAGATGGATGAGAAAGCTGTCAGCTCAGCCAGCAGACCTTGACTGCACTCAGCAAGGCCCAGACTTCATGAGGCCCAGGAGCACAGAGTGGGGCATCCGCCGCACATCTGGCCCCCCACCGGTCCCTGTGTGAAGGCCCACCTTCTTGGCTCAACTCATAAATCCATAGCGCAGATGGTTTCCCTACACTCGCTATGGCTCCTGACTTCGACTCACAGAGATCTTTGAATATTTCCTGTAAGTTGTGGCCTGTCCTCCCGGAGGGAGTGTCCATCAGTGCATTTAGACAGCATGCCGTAATAGTTTGTAGAGAGCCTGAGAGCCCTAGCACGCCTGCCCTGCCGGGAACCCCCGTAATTGTTTGCTTGTGAGTAGGGACTCCCGATGCTGGTGTGCACCTGAAGATTTTCTCCTTTCCCCCTGCAGAGGTGGTTCAGCTCAGCCTCGCGCCGGAGGAGAGGGTCAACGTGGCCACAGTGACTGTGGGACTGAGTACCGTGCTGACCTGCGCTATCCGTGGAGAGCTGCGGCCCCCCATCGTCTGGAAGCGCAACGGGCTTGCCCTCAACTTCATGGCCTTGGAAGACATCAATGTAAGTTGCTGGGCTCTGACCCTGCATGCAGACCTGCCCCAGCGGAGTAACTGCGAATCTGCCATGATGGTGGCAGAGTGAGAGGGTTTCATTTGAACGTCCCACGTTTGATGCCTTTCAAGCCTGTCGTCTGAGAACTGGAAGTACCAGAAAATCCAAGCCCCACCGCATGCAGAGAATAGCCTGGATGTTAGCTGCACGCCCGCCAGCCAGACCCACAGTAGGGAAGGGCACACTGCCCGGGCAGGCAGGGTGGGCCGGGTGGGAGGTCTCTGTGCAGGCTGCAGCAGCGAAAGCCAAACAGTGGGAATGGGAGTGGAAGGTCAGGGGCTCAGACTGCATGACGGAGCCCACCGTGAAGGAGGCCCACAAGGCCACAGCAAACATGGCCGGACGGGAGGCAGTGGAGCGGGGAGGCCGTCTGGCTGAAAGAACCAGGGGAAACTGCAGAGCCCACACCTGGGGAGGATGGAGAAAAGGGGCGAGAAGGAGCATGGGTTCCCTGTGGAGGGCAAGGGTGAACCGCCCAGCAGTGGTGGGAGGGCAGGCTCCAGGTGAGGAGGTGGAAGGAAAGACCAGAGTGGCCTGCCCTGGGGGCCTTGTCGGCTAGAGGTGGGAACGTGGATTTGACATGAGTGGAAGAGAGAGCAGCTGAGCACCCACAACCTGACATGAGCAGCAGAAAGACTTCTATACTGGGAGGGCCCATGCAGCCTGAGCTGGGCTCCCAGTGTCACCCCAAAACCCAGCCTCATGACTTTGAGCAACGTCTTAGACTACTCATCGTAGGTATCAGAAAGGGTATGTTAGCAGTCCCTCCCTTCCATGGGGCTTGAAAAATAAAGGGAATCATTCAAGGATATGTGTGGGCCAGATTGAAGTTCATTGAGAAGACAGAGTGACATCACTGATGCATGGCCCTGCCAGGACAGCTGATAGGTCTTAGCCACAGTAGGGGGCATCTCAGTTTCAGGCAGAAGAGGGGGCAGTCCTGGTCTTCTTGGTTTAGTCAAGCAAGCTGGCACAGAATGGGATGCTTGGCTCTGAGAAGGAAGACCTGTGGGATGCTTGGTCAGTTCCATGAACATCTATCTCTAAGGTGGTGAGGAAGGGACTAGGGCCACAGGAGCCAGTCTGGGCTCTGTGACCCCATGAGTTCAACAAGCACACAGGGCCAGGGTGCTCCCCCAAAAGAAACTAGTTTGGACTGCTGAGATGGAGCACCGATACATCCATCACAGCATCCCCAAAATGGAGTGAGCCATCACAGGAAGCAGTGAGCTCCCCATTCCTAGAGGAATGCAAGCTCAAGCAGGACCATGGTCAGCAATGCTACTAGCCACAGGAGGGCAGACTAAATCCTATGACCTTGAAGATTCTTCCCAACTGTGAGATTGCTTGTGGGGAGAAATCCCAGTACAAAATTCTATAGAAACCACCAAGTTGGGATTCTACTACTCATTTGCTGCAACTGGAGATCATGGGGTGAGTAGATGGGGAGAGGCAGACCACCGTGGGGATTCTGTCTTGGGCACAGCTGGGCAAGGAGTCTCCCTCTCCCTGTCACGTGGGGCAGGAGTATTTCCTTGCCGTTTCCCCACAGTGCTGAGCACAGCCTGAATCCCACCCGTCTCCGAATGTCAGTGCCAGCACAACCCTGGTAGGGGGTTGATGGACAGAAGCTGAGTGGGCAGAGTCCTTCGTCTTCTGAGCCTGAGGTGCACAGGGCTTGTCTGGGATCTTAGCAAGGAGAGGTAGTGTTCTGTTTGCCATGATTAGAGTCGGCGGAGGTGTTGGGGTGCACAAACTTGTGTGTGCAAGAGCTCTCGGGGTGGGGCATCAGCTTTAAACTGTTTTTGGCCAGTGGTGATTAATTCAAAACTAGGACAGATCTGCCCGTGTCTGTCTGAACTTCCATGTGCATTACTTGATGCTCTATTTAAAGACACCAGAAATAAAGGCGGAGGCAGAACTCTTAATGCACTTGCCATCGGTTAATTAAATTACTTTGAGTGTTTTTCCCCTCCCTCGAACATGCCTCCAGCATCAACTCAATTGCATTTCCACTTTTCACAGTGAGGTTAGCAATTTGGGTTAATTGTGGGTGCAACTGGAGATTAATGGCCTCTTATTACCTCCCTGGAAACACTTGCTGCTCATGGTCAAGTCAGCAGCCTACAAACAGGCAGGGCCTTGTACTGCCCAGAAACCCCCATGTGGGGGCACAGGGCAGCACCAACCCCCCAGGGATGCTCACCAGAAGCGTGCAGGTGTGGGACACACACACACACACACACACACACACACACACAGGCCTCCCTCTGTGGTACCGCCTGCTGGAGCACAGCGCAAGCTCTGAAGACAAAGGGACCTGGGTTGAAGCCTCAGCTCTACCACTTCCTAGTTGAGTGAACTTGGAAAGAGTACTTGACTTCTCGAAGGCTTGAGGTCCTCCTCTGTGACATAGACATAAATAACAACTCCTGCCTCCGAGGGTCAGAGTGAGGACTGAGTGAGAAGACACATGGGATCGTCTTAGCATACAGTATTCCAGGTGAACTATTATCCCTCTCTTCATCGTTATTACTATTACTTATATTACTATCATCATTATTATTACTACTGCTGCTGCTGCCAAACAACATTCTCGGCCCCTTGCAGCCTGAGTTCCCAACAGGCAGCCAGCAGCAGCCCCGGGATGCTCCCCAGGCAGGGAGATGTGACCCTGAGGTGTCCACATTAGCCTCAGACACATGGACCAGCCGCCTCCAGCAAGCCCAGAGCAGCCCTGGGGAAGCCACTGAACTTCTGTGAGCCTGTGGGGTAACAGGGGAGGATCGTATCCTCCTTCCACAGGCATTTTCGGGCTGAATGTCTGTGTGAATCACGTAGCCCGTGCCCATCACAACAGGTGTTCTTATGTGGCATCCCTGCTCTGGGGACAGTGACAACAGCGGCCCTAGAAGGAAATCAGCCAAGAGATGAGGAGGGCATGGGGAGTCGGGGAGCAGGGTGGGGAGTGGAGGGGGGCAGCCCCAATGGAATGAAGATGGAGGATTGATGAGTTCTAGAGCCCCTTGCCGACCCCGCCCACTGCAGCACCAGACGGAACAGCCCCGCCTGCTGTAATTAGCACCGGGCTCGGAACACCGCACCTACAAACCCCCGAGGCAGGCGGATGAGAGAGCATGGCGACATGTGGGCCTCCTTTCTTTGTCATTTGTACGAGACATCTTGATTGGCAACAAAATATTAATCACTTTTTCACTACTCTCTTAATGAGAAGCTTTCATGGGCAACAAAATATTAATTTGTCTTGTCTTATCTGTTAAGAATTCTGCTAATGAATTCAGTCACAGAGCTATTACAGAATGCCATCCTAATGACACATGTAATTAAACTTTTCTGACTTGCAAACATCAAGGATGCCTCGAGCTTCAGAATCATATTTGATCAGAAAGTAAATGGACCCGTCTAGCCCGGAGCCAAGTGAGAAAGAGCCTCTCGGATTCCCCACTCGCTGTCAGGAGCTCTCCTGAGTCACCCCATGTGTGCGTGGCTCTCCAGATGGTGTTCAAGGGGAGTCATCCCCTGCATTCGCCAGGGCCGGGGACTCGCAGGCCCTGAGCCAGAGTGTGGAGCAAAGACACTCTCCCCAGCCCCGAGGGTGACCACATATCCACAAGCACGGAATTACAACCCAGTACTACCTGTTGTCTATTAGAAGAGGGGAGGCAGAGGAAGGAGAAGTTCTGGCTTCAGGACACAGGGATAAGCAAGAGGGAGGTATAGAGTGGCAGGAGAGGGCCAGAACCTGACAGGTATTGATCATTAACCTAAAGGATCTTGGCCACTCCCTGTGGGCTGTGGGAGCCTTAGTTGTTTTTTTTTTTTTTTTCTGTTTATTAACATATAATGTATTATTTGTTTCAGGGGTACAGGTCTCTGAATCATCAGTCTTACACAATTCACATCACTCACCATAGCACATACCCTCCCAGGGTCCATCACCCAGCCACCCTCGCCCTCTCCAACCCCTCCACTCCAGCAACCCTCAGTTTGTTTCCTGAGATTAAGAGTCTCTTATGGTTTGTCTCCCGCTCTGGTTTCATCTTGTTTCCTTTTTCCCTCCCTTCTCCTATGATCCACTGTCTTGTTTCTCAAATTCCTCATATCAGTGAGATCATATGATCATTGTCTTTCTCTGATTGACTTATTTCACTTAGCATAATACCCTCTAGGTCCATCCACTGTCATTGCAAATGGCAAGATTTCAGGGGTATTTATGGCTACATAGTATTCCATTGTATATATATATATACCACCTCTTCTTTAGCCATTCATTTGTTCTTTCTAGGTTCTTTCCATAGTTTGGCCATTGTGGACATTGCTGCTATAAACATTCGGGTACACGTGCCCCTTCGGATCACTACATTTGTATCTTTAGGGTAAATACCCAGTAGTGTGATTGCTGGGTCATAGGTTACCTCTATTTTCAACTTTCTGAGGAACCTCCATACTGTTTTCCAGAGTGGCTGCACCAGCTTGCATTCCCACCAACAGTGTAGGAGGGTTCCCCTTTCTCCGCATCCTCACCAACATCTGTCATTTCCTGACTTGTTAATTTTAGCCATTCTGACTGGCATGAGGTGGTATCTCATTGTGGTTTTGATTTGTATTTCCCTGATGCTGAGTGATGTGGATCACTTTTTCATGTGTCTGTTGGCCATCTGGATGTCTTCTTTGCAGAAATGTCTTCATGTCCTCTGCCCATTTCTTGATTGGATTATTTGTTCTTTGGGTGTTGAGTTTGGTAAGTTCTTTATAGATTTTGGATACTAGCCCTTTATCTGATATGTCATTTGTGAATACCTTCTCCCATTCTGTCAGTTGTCTTTTGGTTTTGTTGACTGTTTCCTTTGCTGTGCAAAAGCTTTTGATCTTGATGAGGTCCCAGCTGGGGAGTGACATCATCAGAAGTTTGTCCTGCGAGAGTCCAGAGCCCCTTCTAACCTAGGACTACATCTACAAACAAGGAGAACCCCAGATACATGAGGCCCAGAAACAAAAGGAGCCTGCTGGTGTGGGGGAGGTGTCCTTGTCCTCGGTAACTTCCCTAGTGGCAGGAGTTCCGACTGGAGCAATGGCCAGACTGGGCAGGGCTCCCTGCTAAGCAGCTAAGCGCAGTTCCCTCAGTTTCTTAAGGATGCCGGGAGGTTCATTGTGGACCTGGTGTGCAAACCACCCCTTTGCAGGAGGTCCAAGCCTCACTGCAGCCCAGAGCCTGAGGAACAGGGCCTCAGCTGCATCTGGGAAAACAACCCCACCCCCTCCACCCAAGAGAGGACAAGGCTGAGAGCAAGAGCGCAGAGCCCCAGAGATGGGCAAAAACCAGCGGCACCAGGAACCCTGCTGCACCTCTAGGCAAGGGGGCCCTGGATATTAGCCTCCTCCTTCTGTTTGTTTGATGAGGAATCAGTAAGACCTGTACATTACTTCCTGGTCAACCGCTGTTTATTTACTAGAGCAGTGGTGGGTCCCGGTGCCTTGAGACCTGGCCCTGTGACTTCCCACCTCACCCACGGAACATTGCCCCCCTCATAAGCTGAGGGAATGTGGGGGTAGGCAGGCCCAGCAGACCCTCCTATCCTGGCTTTGGGCCAGAGCTTGAGCTCCAAGCTGTTGTCCAGGACTGTGCCTGTGCTGGTGCGACAGGGGACTGGGCCTTGCCCCACAGGCCCTCCCAGTGCGAACCTGTGTTGACACGGTCAGATGGGGAAGAGCCCTCTATCACTCCCAGCGGCCACACCCAGAGCCCCAGGGGAAAGCTTGTCATCAGGAAGAACTGTGCCTCAGGAGGCAGTAGGATGCTGGCCTGCTGGCCTCCACAGTGACCCAAAACAGAGAGGGGACCAACAAGGTAACATTTGAGGATTCTCCAAGCCGTGAGGTCATACAGTCTTATGATGGGACAGGGATCTCCAGGACACAGGAATCCCACAGAAATGTGAGGACAGCCACTGACCCCACCGGGACCCTGGCTTTTTCACCTGGGCCACAGAGCCTCGGCCTTCCCCAGCGAGGCGCCCGCATAGGCCCTGTCTCCTGTGGGCTCACAGCCAGGCTTTGGGGGCCCATCTCAGAGACAAGTCCATGCACGCCTCCCCATATCCTGACCTCCCTACTAAGTACTCTGGGGGCTGAGAGGGAAGGCTGACTGCAGAAACTCAATGTGCAAACCCCTTCTGCCTTAGCCTTCTGCCCAGATCACGCAGCAACCACTCAGGGTGAAGAAAAGTCCACAAAGCTAGTCTGCACCTCCTTCCTCTAGAGCATCACCTGCCCTCCCCTCGTGACTGCCTCCCCCATCCCTTATTACCTCAGGGACAGGGGACCTGCCCATGAGGGGAGCAGAAACAGGGGAGGACATCCCGGGGGTGACAGGACAGAGCTGAGCTGCTAAATCCTTGCTAGAGTTGACACGGGAGTTCTGACCCATGTCCGGGGGCCAAGTGTCATGCCAGTCCCTTCACAAGCAGCATGTCATCTACCTCTTGTCACAACTCCATGAAGCAAATGGGGTAGAGTAACTCGGAGGGTCTTTCCAGGGCTGCAGCCAGCCTTGCTCTGGGTACACAACACCCCGCAACCAGCCTTGCCGAGGCTTCGCTGCAGGGGCGCTGGCCCTGCCTCCCCACTGTGATGCCCAGGCGCTGGCGGGACATGGCCACACTGGGTGTGGCCCCATGGGGCCGGGGCTGCAGGGTTTCATGAGCCCATCGGCCTCTGCCCCAGCAGGAGCAGGGGGCAGAAGGCTCTGAGCGCAACAGACGGAACTGCTTGGCCAGGAGAGTCCCAGAGAGAGGAAACATTTTTCTATTGTATTCATCTTTTTCAAAAGGGGGTGTGGGGGCCCTATAAAAAAAAAAACCAGTATCTCTGAAATGATTTGAAAGAGCCCCTCTTTTCTGCTGGGTTTTTTCCTTTGCCAAATCTCGTTAGTAGGGGCTTTCAGATGTCGGGAGGCGGAGTACGGTGATAAAAGCAGGAAAACAAAACCCATTAGAAGAAAGTATTTGTGGCAGTGTTTGAAGGATGTGTTAAAAGGTTCACTTTTTTCCCATGCCTAAACGGTGTAAAACCAGGGACAAATAACTCTAATGAAGCATATGCTCTCAGCCAGCTCCGCTTTGGAAGCGAGTTATTAAAAAGACCAGAAGAGAATGATTTAGGAGCTCATGACTCATTTAATTTTTATTGTCTTTATATGAACCAGTCATGAATCCATTGTAAAAAGATGAGAGGCGTTTGATTAGCATGGAGAGCTGTTTGCAACACGATAGACAGTGATTGTAGGTTCTGCATTAAAATAATCTCATTAAATGCTTGGGTACATTTTGTTTTAAAATCTTGGAAAACCCTGTACTTGAAGCACTCAGAGGCTTTGGCCAATTCTTTCCGGCTTGTGTCAGAAACCCTGGCTGCAAACAAACGTCCGGCTCTTTTGAGCTTTGGGTGAGCTCCACCCTCTAGGAGGATGGGCCAGAGCCCCACCAGAGATGGGCCCGGACCCAAGATCCGGCAGCCTGCAGAACCCGCTGAGGGCTCCACCCCACCAGGTGCCTCTACTGGGCCATTGCTTTCCCAGGGGTCTCTTCGGGGTCACCTCTCTTCTCTCATAGTACTGACTTCAAAGCTTCATGTGCTCAGTGACCACTTGCGGCCCCAGGTCACAGGGACAGGGTCCCCTCAGGGAGGTTCTGATCCAGCTTCTAGACCCTGGGTGCAGAGCTCCACGCAGCTGGCCTGTCTCGGCTCTCCAGCTCAGCCTGCAGACAGGCTTTATTAACTGCAGACAATAGTGCAACCATGAGCCTCATATGCGCCTCCTAGCACACTCATGTAAGTAGGTGTGTAAGATAAGCTCTTAGAAGTGGAATGATGACGTCCAAGGGTGAGCATGATTTCAGTGTGATGGGTATCACCAAATCTCCCTCCAAAAAGGCCGTACAGTTTATACTCCCTCCAGCAGTATCCAGGCACACCTTGGAGATGCTGAGGGTTCGGTTCCAACCACTGCAACAATGTGAACATTCAATAAAGGAAATACTGCCATCAGAGGAGTCAAATGAAGTTTTTGGTCTCCAGTACTTATAAAATCTGTGTTTATGCTATACTGGAGTCTCTTAAGTATGCACTAACATATGTCTAAAAAAAGTACATACTTAATTAAAAAATGCTTTCTTGATGGAAAAATGCAAACCATCCTCTGAGCTTTCGATGAACAGCAATCTCTGGTCACAGAACACCATAACAAATATAATAATGAAAAAGCTTGAAATAGTGCAAGAATTACTAAATGTGACACAGAGACATGAAATGAGCAAATGCTGTTGGGAAAGTGGTGCCAACTGACTCAATCTACACAGAACTGCCACAAACCTTCAGTTGGCTTTTTTTTTTAAAAAAAAAAAAAAAAAGGAAAAAGAAAAGAAAAGAAAAACCACAAAATCTGTGAAGAGCTTAAAGCATTGTATCAGGAGAAAAAATTCTGATTGCAGGCCTTCTTGGTCCCTAAAATGAACCATGGAAGGAAATTTTTTTTTAAGATTTATTTTTTTTTGAGACAGAGAGAGAGCACAAGTAGAGGGAGCAGCAGGGAGAGGGAGAAGGTGGCTCCCCGCTGAGCAGGAAGCCTGACGCAGGACTCGATCCCAGGACCCCGGGATCATCACCCAAGCCAAAGGCAGACACTTCACCAACTGAGCCACCCAGGCGTCCCTAATCGAATACTCCCTGGAGTGTTTCAAGGACAGCAAGAATGCCAGTGGGTGTGAGGGCTGTGAGTGTGGTTCAGGTTAGAGTTGCTGGTAAGGCCTTCTCAGACAGGAATTCGTGATGGAGCATCCCCCTGGGAAGGTGGCAGCTCCCCCAGGAAAAGGCAGCAGGTTAGAGGCAGTCTGGAACTTCAAGTGATTGCTGCAGTGCCTTGTGTCACCTGAGGCCCTCCCTGCCCCAGCTGGGCTCACCAGGCTGATCAGCTAAGGATCCATGGCCTACAACTCCCCAGAGGGCCCCATGAGCTGCACTCATCCACGTGATACCCTGGAGTCTTAGAGTCACGAGGTACCTGTCCTCCGGCCTCTGAGGGTGGACACACTGAGTGCTCAGAGCCGTGACTCCGAGATGAGCTTTCTGGTGCAAGTGCCTAGCCGCCTGTGTGCACTTGGACATGCAGCTTTGCCCACAGGCCAAACGTACAGCACCCACACAACTGGGTCAGAATCCCCCTGATGGAACAGTGGAGCTGACCACAAAGTTAGAGAGAGCAGTCAACCCAAGACCTCCCCCACTCTGGCATCCAGCACGAGTTTGGGGAGTGCACAAAAGTACCTTCCGGGTTGAGTAATTTGCCAGAAGGACTCAGCTCACTGAGAATGCTTAGACGCACATTGATGGTTTATTACAGGGGATAAGTGTAGGTTAAAATCAGCCAAGGGGATACCTAGGACATTCCCCAAGAGCTCTCCATTCTGGATGGTCAGAACCCCAAGAGCTCTCAATAGCGTGCACATCTCTGGGACCTCCGCTCAGCTCACAGACTCCAGGCTATATGCTCTGTGAGGCCTCGAATCTCAGCCTGTGCCTCTGGACAGTAGTGTCTGGCCATGAGTCGGGGGCATCTCTGTGAAATTCCCGGGGCTCCTCAAAGCCTGCAAAGCCCCCATCCTCTCTGCTACCCTAGCTCTGAAATTCCAGGTACTTCAAAGGCCCTGGATTCTGACCTCTTCTCCATTGCCGTGGTTCTCCGTGCTGTGGTCTGGAAAATGCCCTCTGACAGAGGGCGGGAGTGAGTGTGGACCTCACCTCAAGTTTTCCGTCTCTCAAAGATCAGGGACTGTGCTTAAAAAGGTTGCGGCCTATATTTAATCTATTTTTAGAGTTAGGCTGATGTAAGTCTGATACATGTTTCTCTGTTTTACCCAGAATTTGAACTCTTTTATTCTCTGTACGCTCTTGTTTGTGTAGAAACCTCCACCTGTACCAGGAGTGAATGTTTGTATCCCAGCAAAATTCGTATGTGTACACCTAGTCCCCATTGGAGGGGTATCTGGTGGTGGGACTGTGGGGAGGTGATTAGGTCATGAAGGTAGAACCCTCCCGAATGGTATTAGTGCCCTTATAAAAAGGGAGAGTCTGCCCTCGCCCACCGTGCATGGCTATAGCAAAATGACGGACAGCCTTCCAAGAACCAGGAAGCAGGCAGACACGGAACCTGACAACACCTCGGTCTTGGACTTGTAGCCTCCAGAACTATGAGAAATTTCTGTGGTTTATAAGCAAAAAAAAAAAAAAAAATCAGCCAAGGGAAGAAGCCCCATTGGGTGGAATCCAGGGTGGTCCAAACACAGAGCCTCCATTGTTCTCTCCTGATGCAGTGACACATGTAGCCTGTTCCCAGCACTGATGTGTAAGAACGGGTACAACATATTGCCTGCTGGTGAAGCTCCCCCAAGCCTGGTGTGCAGAGCTGCTGGTAGAGCTTGGTCATGTCCTGCTCATGTGAATGACGTCTAGCTGCTTGGGGAGACACAAATGGCATTGCACGGCGCAGAGCCTCCATCATAAGGAGGTAGCCTGGTGGCCAAAGCCGCCAGGCAAACAAAGGCCAGACCTCTCTCTGGATGACGTTACTTCTTCACTAGCCTTTCCTTCAGGGCTCCCCGAGAGCCAGCACCCTCGGCTAACACGCCTCCATCTGCTCAGCAGACACCGACTGAGCCACACACTGGGGACAATACCATGGTCCGCAGAGGGATGAGGTGCTTCCTCATGGGCACTCAGAGTAAAGGGGAAGACTGATCATAGAAACCCAAGTCAGCCAATGACTTGGGTTCCCTGCGGTCCTAGGGAAGCCAGGAGCCCTCCCCACAGTGACTTCTCTCACACCTGTGGCTCCCTGGCCCAGGCCTGGGACTGAGCCAGAGAACAGACCAAACTTGGGGGCTCACAATGCACATGACCGTTCATAGCAGCTCCCTGCCCAGAAGCTCAGCAACTACTTAGGGATGGCTTCAAGCTGCAGAGACTTCTCAAGAGAACTCTGAGCAAGTATGTACAGAGTGGCAAGTGTGTCCTTTAAGAGTCTGGAAGGAAGTGACCAGCACGGGAACCCCCGTGTGGGTCGGGATGGTCCGCCGGAGAGCCATGAGGTGGGCAGTGGAGGCGCCATGAGTGTGCACACGCACGCTCACGTGTACTGTACTGTACATTGTCTTCCGTGGGCGTTTGTGTGTGTCCCCCAGCCCAGGGTGCCTCTGGTCCCTGCTCGGTCTGGATATCGGCCATGTGAGAGCAGACACCTCTGAGGCCAGCTGTCACCAAGGGACTGCATGTTCAGTGCTGGGGTCCATCCCGTTAAAGTGTTTGTGCAGGAGGGATGCTAGAGATAGTGGATTCTGGGGGCCAGAATCAAACCAGCATGAAGGAAAGACCCTCTCCTTGACTCCATCCTCCCCAAAGAGAACCAGGACAGAGGGCTCCTGAGAACATGGCTTCTGAGAAGGGCAGAGCTGGAAAGGCTTGGAATAAATGTGTCTACACTGAGTCCTAACTTGCAGCATTGACAGTGCATTAACCTGAACTCTAAAATCACCCTGGAGTCCTTGTGTTTAGCATTTAGTCACTAAATATTCCACATTGATGGCTCATTTTCATATTACTTAGACCCGAGTCCCATGCATCACTATGACAACGTTCCCCATCTCGCCTCTGCTTAAATATTGTTTAATACTTAAGTCTCATTTAATTACTTTCTTTATTAAGGGCAGATACTTATAAAATAGCTTTTTTAAAAGACAAAAGCTATGCCTTTTAGTAAAATTGTCTCTTTCCCAAGGATGGATGTGTATCAGTACAAAGAATGGTCTAATCTGGCATCTGTTTATTTCTGGAAGGAACCTTGATTTTGCTAATACATTTCTATGCATCAGAACCAAAAAAAAAAAAAAAACCCATCCATAAAAAGACAATTACAGAGATGCAATCAAGCATTGATAGCAGTATTCAGACACATCTCAAAGAACATTCAGGAGAGGAAGGATTACAGGTTTAGTTTTATGTAGCTTCTTATAAATCAATTTTTAAAGGAATTTCCCCACATCCAATGAGGGAAATTTGATTTCAGTAGGCAGTATTCATGTTCCAAAAAACCATATGCACTTTGTTCTATAATTATATGATGCCTATTGTTTTAGCCCAGAGACATTATTTTATTTATTCCACAGTCAGCTTCTCCCCAGAGCCTAAGTCACAGGCTAGTAATGAGTTCGGTGCTCAGAGGAGAATGGTAATGTATCCAGCATCCCCTCATGCACTCGAAGAACTGACGTGCACCCCCCAGCCCCTGAGCAATCACCCAGGAGTTTCACCTTGTCTACCAGAAGCGATGAGGAGAAACAGATGGAGAAATTAAATGATGTTGTTAGGGGCTCACCAGAAGTCAGCAGCTGAGTTTGAGATGGCTTGCGTGGGCTTTTTCCCTCTCTGCCTGCTGCTCTGTGTGGAGCCTTCTTTTCGGCCAGTGTCCACAGGCCCTGGACTGAGGAATGCAATGTGGAGGAGACGCGGGGTGGGGAAGCAGGTGCACCGTGCTTGGGATCAGTTCTCTGCCTTCCCGCCAGCCACCTCGTTTTGATGCCCCATCACTGGCAACATTCAGGTGGATGGGAAGGCAGGAGGTGGGCGCCTCCATCATCAAACCCAAAGAACCAAAACACAATCCCTGCAGAAGGCCTAGCTCAGCATCTCGTGCCATCCATTTACTGAGTATCTACTGAGGGCTCACTCAAGAGCTCACGTCCTCATCAGGCAGAGACAGATGCAAATGGTATGCTAAGTGGTAGTAAGTGCCAGAAAACGGGAAGTGACAGGTGGAGTGGGGGTTACAGATAGGGCAGGCAGATAACATTTGGGCAGACTTGAAAGAGGGGGGTGCAAACCAGACTGACAGCCTGGAGGAGGGGGCAGGATGCCTGGCATGTAGGCAACAACCAGGGATCACAGTGCCGTAATGGAATGACCAAGGAAGAGTGGAGGAGGTGGGGATGGCAAGTCATCCCAGCAGACCCTCTAGGGCTAACTTGGGGTGAGGGAATAGGGTCTGGTTGCTGTGTGGAGGACAGAGTGGAGGAGCAGAGGTGGAGGTCCCTGCTGTCCCCCAGATGAGAAGATGGTGCCTTAACCCACTGGTCACAGTGGAGGGGGTAAGAGAAGGTAGACTCTGAATACATTGTGAAAGAGAGCTCTGCTTCCTCACTGTATGAGGACTGGGCTTTGTCTTGTTTTCTGGCTTGGGTTTTTTCCTAAGGATTATACAAGGCTTGAGGAATGTGTGGTCCATGTGACCACATGGCGTCACCCAAGGGGCACCAACAGCAGGGGCCGCCAGAACCCGAGCCCAGCTTCCAGTGCGCCCTGCGAGGATAGGCTGTGGGCTTGAAGGCTCAGAGAGGCAGGCGAGGCAAAGTGTCAGGGGGCCCCCAGTGCCAGCCCCCGCCAGCAGCTCTGGGATTATGCTTCAGGATGGAGTTCGCCCTGGAACCAAGCAGGTGAGGTATGGAGGGCTTCCCACGGTGAGAGCTGCACCCAGCTTCCCTGCCCTATTTTCCAGCTGCCACCTGCCATGGAGCCTCTAAGCAAAATACATTTTCCTCCAGACTTAGGTTTTGACACGCAAACAGCTTAGACCAGAAATATGTCAGCCCAGAATTGACTAACCATTAACTTTTCATAAGCAACTCAGGTATGAACCCTTTATGACTCTGTTATGACACAGGACAAATCAGCTATCTGGTGTTTTATTTTTATTATCGAAGCTTCTGCAGAGTGATAGGAATGGGGCTTTTTTAAGCAGAGCAATGCTTCAGAGAAAACTCCCAGGGCTCTCACAACAATATTTTACTCCATCGGGAGCGCTGGTGTGCATCTTTTTTCTGATCATGAAAGCGTGCTGCATGCATCCACCATCCCCCTTTCCCCCGTGCCCTCTGCCAGGCTTCCTTCTGGGTCCGCACCCCCTCGCTGAGCTAATTAGCCAAAAAACATCCTTAAAGGACTCAAGATGGTGGCAGTGAGGCCCTCTGGAGTGTGAGCAAGGCAGACGGTCAGTGGGTCAGCTGCTCTGTGGCTGCCCTCAGACAACCCCTGTGACACGGTGACTGGTGGCCTTCCCTCCCGCCCGCCACCACAGTGCTTCTGTGGAAAAGGGCACAGGGAATGGCAAGAGGGATGGTTTGGTGTTGGCTCTAGGAGGTCAAGAGGAGTTTTGCATGTCCTGCTAATAATAAGAAGAAAAGTGGGGCGCCTGGGTGGCTCAGTCGGTTCAGCATCTCCTTTGGCTCAGGTCATGATCTAGGGTCTTGGGATCGAGTCCCGAATCAGGCTCCCTGCTCAGTGGGGAGTCTGCTTCTCCCTCTCTCTCTCTGCCCCTCACCCCTGCCCCCAACTTGTGTTCTTTCAAATAAATGCAATCTTTAAAAATAAAAATAATAATAATAGGGGCAAGGTTGTCTAGAGTTTTCTTACAGAACTCCTGGCATCTGCCCCTCCTGGCTCTCTTTGCTGTCCCTTCTCTTGCTCTTTGTTTGCCCTCATTTTCCTCAAAAATGTTTCCCTTCTTGGGTTATTCATGTCTCTGCAAGGCACTTAGAACTATTTTGGGACAAAGTGGATCTGACCCATGGTAGGCCATCTATCCCTGCAGGCCAACCTGTCCTACCACCTTTTTTTTTTTTTTTTTAATAAAATTTCACTGGGGCACCTGGGTGGCTCAGTCAGTTAAGCATGTTGACTCGGTTTTGGCTCAGGTCGTGATCTCAGAGTCGTGAGATCGACCCCTGCCTCCAGCTCTGTACTCAGCACGGAGCAAGCTTGGGCTTCTCTCTCCCTCTCCCTCTGCCCTCCTCCCCACCCCACTCAGTCATTCGCTCTCTCTAATAAATAAATCTTAAAAATAAATAAAATTTTATTGGAACTTAGAGACACTCATTAATTTATATATTGTTAATGTTTATTTTCGTGCTACAAGGCAGAGTTAAATAGTTCACAGAAACCCTATGGCCCACAAAGCCAAAAATATTTGCTATCTGTCCCTTTAAGAAAAACTTTCTTGTTCTTGTTTTTAAAGATTTTATTTATTTGAGAGCGAGATCACAAGTGGGCAGAGAGGAGAGAGAGAGAGACAGGAGGAAGCAGGCTCCCTGCGGAGCAGAGCCCGATGTGGGACTCGATCCCAGGACCCTGAGATCATGACCTGAGTTGAAGGCAGAGGCTTAACACACTAAGCCACCAGGGTGAACCTCCTGTTCTTGTTTTAATTCTAGTTAGTTAATGTACAGTGCTATATTAGTTTCAGGTGTATAATCTCGTGACCCAGTGCTTTCTCCCATCACCCGGTGGTCATCACCAGAGCGCTCCTTAATCCCCATCCCCTATTTCACCCATCCCCCCACCAGGACCGTCCCCTCTGGCAGCCATCAGTTTGGGTTCTTGGTTTGCCTCTTTCTAATTTTTTTTCTTTGCTTTCTTGTTTTGTTTCTTAAATTCCACGTGTGCGTGCAATCATAGAGTATTTGTCTTTCTCTGACTGACTTATTTCACTTAGCATCATACTCTAGCTCTGTCTATAGTGTTGCAAGCAAATGGCAAATATCATTCTTTTTGGTGGCTGAGTAATATCCCATTGTATATATATAGACCACATCTTCTTTATCCATTCCTCTATCGATGGACACGGGTTGTGTCCTGTTTGGTTATTATAGGTAATGCCTCTATAAACATGGGGGTGCATGTGTCCCTTTCAATTAGTATTTTTGGATTCTTTGGGTAAATACCTAGCAGTGCAATTGCTAGATCATAGGTAGTTCGAACTTTAACTTCAGCGAAACCTCCATACTCTTTCCACAGTGGCTGTACCAATTTGCATTCCCACAAACAGGGCAAGAGGGTTCCTTTTTCTCCACATCCTCACCAACACCTGTTGTTCCTTGAGTTGTTGATTTTAGCCTTTCTGACAGGTGTGAGGTGATAGCTCATTGTGACTTTGATTTGCATTTCCCTGATAAGTGATGAGGAATATCTTTTCATGTGTCTGTTGGCCATCTGTGTATCTTCTTTGGAGAAATGTCTGTTCATGTCTTCTGCCCACTTTTTAATTGGATTATTGGGGGGGGTGTTGAGTTTTATAAGAAAAACTCGCAGAGCTGCTCAGCAGGTGGACAAGAGCCCCCAGGAAACCAGCCAAGCAGGCTGAGGATTAGTAGTAGGAGGGAGCCCAGTTCATCGAAAACAAGAGGAATGAGTGGGAAGGTGTTTCAGCCCAGCCTCACAGAGAGTGTGAATCAGGCCTTAATTGGATAAACAAGGTTCAGGCCAATAATATGGAAGAGAGAAGGCGTTCCTGCTACCCTAGCCAGCCTGGCCCTGCCGGCAGCTCTGGCCAAACGCCTGGGTTTGGCCACAGCGTTTGTGTTTTCCTAGAAAAGCAAGAGCCTGGGCTCTCCTTCCCAGCCTACTCACTAGGGAGGCCAACCTGGTTGTCTTCCTCACCCTGTGCAGGACTTCGGAGAGGACAACTCCCTCTACATCACCAAGGTGACCACCGTCCACATGGGCAACTACACGTGCCACGCCTCCGGCCACGAGGAGCTCTTCCAGACCCACGTCCTGCAGGTGAATGGTTAGTAAATGGCTCCATGCATGTCGTCCCCTCTAAGTGCTCCCCAAACGCTGCTCATGGCAACCCGCCCCACTCATGTATTCTTGAAGATGTGTCCGAGTCTAAGATAGCCCACCTGTCTCATAAGTAAAGGGGAGCAGTGGAGAAAGGGCAGAGTTGGCCAACAAGTTTTTCTGTCGGCTTCCCCTGGAAGCCTCCCCTGAGGAGGTGATGGTGATGCCGGGGGCGAATCCCTTGGGCTGATCGCACTCAGCAGCTGAGGCTCCCACAGACCCCTGTAGAAGATGCCCTGCCTTCCCATGGTGATGGCCGGCAGCTGGGCTCTGGGATCCAGGGAGTAGTGGACACTGTCTAAAACACAACACTGCCGTTCCAGGGGCATGCAACTGTGTCACTTGTCCATGGAGAGACACGACTTCCTCCACTGGGGACAGGTTCCCATCTCCCTCCTGGAGGGACTCAGCAAATCCACAGCCGGGGCCCAGCCAAGACAGAACCTGAGCAAACGCGGGAGGTTTTCGTTGCTTCTCACAGACCCCCGTGTTGCCAGGACTCCTAGAAATGGAATTATTAACCCCTCTTGAGGACACCAACAACAAGCTAAAACAGCCAGCGATTTCTGAGCCACTCCCTGTGCTAACACATCCCATAGGCTTTCCCAGTCAGTATGGTCTAACCCATTATGGCTAAATCTCTAGGTATGGTCACTTGTCTGCAGTCACACCGCGGCTGGATGTCTTCCTAGACCCAGCACTGTGCTTTGACGTCTGTGTCGCACTGCTGGCCCGTCCAGCCTGGCCCCTCTGGCCATCAGAACAGAAAAGGCGTCCCCGGGTTTTGGCAGACCTGCACCCCACAGAAGTTAGCGTGTCCAGCCAGACCTAGCCAGGCTTCACTCCTCGTCCTTAGCAGGGTGTTCATGTGTTGGTGTGGAAACTTCTAGTCAGCCCTAGATCCTTTGCACCAGCTGGTGCTCACGGCTTCTGCTCTGAGAGAAAAGAAGCAAGGTGTTAAAAATGATTACATAATGAGGCTCAATTTCACTTTCCTCTGGAACCAGGGTAACAAGCCATTTAAGGACAACAGGGTGGTGCGCTCAGCCAGCGTCTACATTTACCCTACAGGATATTTGAGGGATTTTTATAGCCATACCTGCCTAACCCATATCCTAGTATTTGTCTTGACTGGGGACGTACTGAATTGTTTGGGGCTTTGTAGCTGGGCTTGCTGATCTGAATCCAGGCCTATGATGAAGTCACCAGATTTCTCCAGAAATAACCCAGGGGTTCCTAGTTACAACAGCCCCTGAGGGAGTTCACCCAGACCAGATTCCAAGCTCAGTCCTAAGTGCAGGCAGCTCAGCATGGTCTGCTCAGGGCAGAGCTGGAGCTCTGTGGCAGGAAGCTGGCTTTTCTGTCTGAAACTGGCAAGTGGTGCTCTGCATGGTACCATGTGGGTGACGGTTTGGTTGGGAGGCAGCTCCCTGCAGTTTGCCCCGGGTCCATCGTGTCCTCAGACGAGCCTAGAGAAGGGAAATAAACCATATTCACAGACTGTTCATTCTGCCCTTGGCCTCCTGCCGCCCCTTCCCAAGAATAGGGGGCGCAGGGAGATGGCTTGAGCTTTGTCCCATTTATTTCCTCCAAACAACTCCCTGAGGAGGGGAAGGGAGCCACCTGCCGAGGAACCGGAGTACCTCACAGGTGAGAGCCTATACTCGGGCCTCTGCGAGAGTCTCTGGGGTCTCAGATGCCTTCATAGACTAAGTGCCAAATCCATGCTGCCCCATGATCCCTCAGAATTCTGAGACTGAGGTCCTGATGGGGATGAGCCTATGTGTCACTCCCAGAGCTGAACACAAGAACAAGGCCCAGACCCAGGAGCACCATGAGGGATGGCTGAGTTTCAGGGAGAGAAGAGAGCCCTCCCCACCAGGAGGGAAGTGGGCTTCGCAGCTGGCATTGGAAAACCCCATTCACACCCGCCCTAGCCACCTGCCGCCCCCACCCGAAGGCCCCTACAGACCTAGTCTCCACTGAAGAGACTGCTTTTGGCCCAGAAGAGTCT
Source organism: Mustela erminea (assembly GCF_009829155.1). Taxonomy (NCBI): domain Eukaryota; kingdom Metazoa; phylum Chordata; class Mammalia; order Carnivora; family Mustelidae; genus Mustela; species Mustela erminea. The sequence continues at coordinate 93,223,303 of NC_045616.1, forward strand.
ACACACAGCAAAACTTCCTGCTGAGAATCAAAAGAGGCCACTTGATTTCCTAACTGCAGACAGATGGAAAGCCTCTCTTGGCGCGGAAGTACCATCAGCAGTCAGAGGGACCATGCTAGGACATTTGTGCTTTGTGATCAGTTTCCTTTGTCATTAAATTGGCCCCTGGTTCTTGGCTCCCGTGATAGGCAGGCGGGGCAGCTTGGGTAGCCCTAGCTTCAGTAGCCCATGCAGTCCTGGCCTGGGCTGATTCCCAGACACTTGGGGGAAACATGTGGGTCCCCTAACCAGCTCCCTCACCGGAGCACAGTGCTAACATAGGCTCAGAGTTGCCTCCCAAGGACACAACGGCACTGTCGGTTGACCTAGGAAGTAGAAGCAAGGCTTTCTAAGTATTGTAAGCTTGCTGTGTTGGACAGAAGGGGGCAAATGTCTTATCTGTATGGGAAGATGCTGAAAATAGGATATGAAAGAGATGATTATGATAGCATCGCGTGAGTACTTATTGCGTGCCATCCCTGTTTAACAGATGAGGTCACCAGGGATCCCAGCACCCAACCCTGCAGTTAGGAGCTGCAAAGCCGCTCTTGACTCCAAAGCTCAGACTCCCCACACCTGCCCTGTCCTGCTGTACCCATCCTTACCCAGGCATTGTGTTATTGCTGTTGGAGAATCCGGATGTTGGATGCGGGTGTGGTCATTCAGCAGCTATGTTGTGCTGCTGTGGGCTATGTGCTCTGGAGGACAGGTCCCAGGAGGGCCTGGGTGTTGTGGAAGTCCCACAGTGGCATTAGGCTCGGGGAGCTTTGCTAGGCTGCTGCTTGGTGCCAGAGGCTGTCAGGCGGAGCCTGAGAAGGCTGAGAAGACACTTCTGATGCTCAGGACAGAAGGAAGGCTGCCTAGCCTAGGAGTGCCCTGAGGAAGGGGAGAGAAAGCAGCAGCTGATTCCTCTGGGGGATTTGTTCCCTTTTGCCATTCATGCCAAGCATGATTGAAAACCATGAAAGCTGTCCCTGAGCTGCCCAGGTAAAACCCAGTGTGGTTGCCCAGCACAGCTGTTGGAGATCTGGTTTGGTTCCCCCTTGGCCGGGCAGATGGCCTGTTGCTTACTGAGCTGAGGCGGCGCCTGGGGCACCCAGTCAGGGAGTGATGCTCTGTATCTATTCCTTCACAGAGCTTCTCTACCAGAGGGAAGGGGCTGGGGGTGGGGGGATGATGAGAAAGGGCGGGAAGAGGGCCCTGCCCAGTTACCTGCTTCTCGGAAGGCTCCAAGCCTTTCTAGGACTTCTCCATCCCAAGCCCCGTGCAGACCCCAGCTAGCAGCCCCTGTCCCACAGAGTCAAGACATGAACCCTGAGCCAGAGGCGCCTGGGTTCAAGGGCTTGTGCTGGTGATTCCTTGACATACAAGGAAGGCAAGTAAGCTCACCTTTAAAATGGGAAGAACAGTAGTACCTCCTGCCTTAAAGGCCTGATGAGATCTGATATTCCTCCAGTGCTTGGAAATCCCTAATGCAGACAGAGTTCCCAGTTCAGGGTGGGACAGATATGGGAGAGATTTTGGTTGTCTCAAGCCACATGAAACTGTAGTTGGTGGACATAGATGCTCTGAAGAGTGGCCCCTCAGAAAGCATGCAACCCGTTATACAGATGGGAAAATCAAGACCCAGTGAAACTCGCCAAGCCAAAAATAAAATACTGACTTCTTTCTGGAGCTGCGCCACTCCTTGGCAGGAGGGGCCAGACCCCATATATAGGCCAGACCCCCATCTTCTGGGGGTTTTCCATCCCCAACTCTGCATTGACCTGGCTGGCTAAAGGGAGCCCTTCCAGACAACTCCTTCACTCAAATTATTAGTGTAATTTCCTCACAAACCAGGCCTCTCAGAGATGAGGCCCAAACACTGACATGATTTATAACTTCATGCAAACCTCCCATATTGCCCTCCTAGGAAAGAGCAAGAACTTGAGACATAAATGATTAATCCATTAAAATACAAACCCCTCCAACTCCCCACAGTTCAGACAAGTAACGATTCATTCCCAAAACACAATAATCCTCTCTCAAATCTGTTGATGACTCTAGCTTGGTCCTTTTGTGAATGTGTCTCTTACTTAGGACATATTTATGCTGCCTTTCACCTTGGAAATGATCCATGTTTCCCAAAGAAAATGGGCCTTTGTGTTACATATTCAAATGTTTTCACTGGAGGGTTTTGCAAATTTAAAAGAAAATGAATGTGTTTATCCAGAATATATTAATTTCAAATGATTTTTAGTGTGTGAATTAATACAAAAGGAGAGGGGAGATGCAGGCCAGAGGAAAACAGGTGCATCTTTGTTGCCAGCAGGAAGCTGTGCCTGCACTCCAGCCCCTCAGTCTCTCACAGTGAGAATACCAAGCTTTTCCTGACTGGGCCCCAACCCGGTGGGAACCAGGGCTCCCGGGGTCTTTGACCCCTCCCTGACCCCCCTGTTTTTCTCGGGCTCACCTGTCCCTACGGGAGACTGCATCCTGAGCTCTGGCTCTGCTAGGAGTTAGGAGTCACAGCTTCTGCCCAAAGGAAGCAGGTGTTCCCTCAGAGCCTGGGGCCTGGACCACACCTCGGCAGCATGTGTGGATATCTCCTCACGTATGAGGACACCTGGGTTCTCAGGGCAGTAAGTGCAATCCCACCGCACTGAAGGAATAATGCTTTGGTTGTTTTTTGTGTTTTTTGGTTTTTGTTTTTTAAACCTTGTCGGGCCAGTCTCCCAGTTAGCAGGTGGTCAGGTCAGGGCATGACGGACTTCTCAGTGGAGCTCCTTGGTGCCTCGTGGGTCTCCTTCCATGTCACAGGTTCCCTTTGTGCAGGGCCTGAAGCCAGGAAGACTCAGGAGGGCCAGGACTGGGTGCAACATCCCTTCCATCGCTGCTGGCCTGGCTGGGCCCCCGTGGTCTCCTCCATGCCAGTTTCTCAGGACAGACAGGATGGGAAGCCTGAGCCACGGGTCCACAGCAGGGGGGGCACCAGCCTCGTGGCCCCTCCAGCCCACAGCCCCATGTTCACAGTCACATACATGCAGGCTCATTCCTGATAGCCTTGTGTCTTGGCCCCCACCTATCCCCAAATACTCCAGCCCATGAATTTGTGCTGACAGTTCCTTGGCTGAGAATTCTCTCCCCTCCTTTCCTGCCCACCTCTTCCATCAGGGGTCCGTGTAACCTGCTTTGACCAGACACATACTGAGTTTCTCCTGCAGGCCCCTCCCAGGCCATGCTCTGAAAACCCAGCAGCGAGCAGACCGAAACCTCCATCCTCACGGAGCAGGTCTAAGGGTGAGAAGTACGAAGGAGGAAAGTTAAAAAACAAAGGAACAAGGAAAGTCAGATACAGGATAGAAATGGTAGAGGGGATGGCAAGACAAGGCCTTACTGAGAAGTTGACATTTCTTTCAACTTGGTGGGAAGGTCACCAGTCCTTCAGAAGGCTTTTGGCCTGAGCTCCCAGAGGACAGAATGACCATTTTTTGAGATAAGAGGGGAATAGATGAGTAGATTCGGGGAAGAAAGCTCAGAAGCTCATGCAGACATAGTAAATGCCAGGTGCTGTGAAGCCAGTTGGGCTTCCACGAATGAAGTTGAAGGGACAAGTTGGACCAAGGAGGAGTGGTCAGCTGTGCCCAGTGCTGCAGACAGCTCAGGGAGGATGGGGTCAGAGAACTGGGCATCGAGTCAGGTTTGGCATAGGGTGGGAGGTGGGAATCGCTGGAGAAGAGCCATTTCCATGGGGCAGTAGGGGCCTCTGCCTGGAACTGACCCAGGAGGCAACGGGGGAGAGAAATTCGAGCCCCCGAATATGAGCAACTCTTCAGGGTGCTTCCAAGGAGGAAAATGGGGCAGCACTGGGGAGAGAATTTGGGGGAAAGAGAAGTTTGGGAGTTTTTTAAGATGGAAATTAAAAGTTTTCTATAGGCTCATTAGGAATGAGTTTTCTATAGGCTCATTAGGAATGCTCATTAGGAAGAGGGAAAGGGGCGCAGGAGGAGGAGAGAAGTACAGGGAACGTCCTAGAGCAGGTGGCAGGAGGAGAGCACCTGCCCCGCCTGGCAGTCCACTCCAGGGGGAGGTGCAGGAGAGAGCCCCACCCCCTGAAGAGGCTGCAGGAGCAGCAGTGTCTCCAGGCTTCCATTTGGGTAAGAAGGTGAAAAAAAGTTCGTACTAGAATTTGAGGATATTGGACATTTTGCTCATGGCTGAACATGAGTTCCAGAAGGTGACAACCGAAGGTCTGGGGGATAAGGTACACCCCAGAGGCACAGGCATCTTATGAAGACTGATGTGACCCTGAATCGAGGACATGAGGAGAAGTGTCCTCACAGTCCCCATTTGTGGAGTCAGGGCAAGATGGGGAAGAGGGGGCTCTGGCAGATGGAACAGGCCTGAGACCCCCTCGATAGTCTGGCAGATCGAGGGACGGAAGTCAGAGGAGGAGTAATCTCAGCCCCCAGGAGGACAGTGGCTCATGGAAACCTAACAGCCAGCAGAGGGGCCTCGCACTGTGAGCAACCCCACCTGGGGGAAGTGTCTTTGTCCGCAGACCTGTATTTTTAAGGGAATGACTCATTCCACATCCTTGACTTTCAGACCAGTTTCATTTCGTTCTAGAATAGGGCTGAACATTTCAGTTCAAAGTTAGCCCTGAATTGGTCTTTGAGTGACTGCAAGTCAGAACTAAGTCCAGGGCTCACCCGGAGGCTGATAACTAGAAGCGGATCCTCCAGCCCCAGCCCAGATCTCCGGGATCAGACATTGTAGAGTGGGCACCAGTGCCGTTTTAACAAGCCCCCGAGGGGATGCAGAAACACAATCTAGTTTGAAAACTTCATGGGTCCACAGATTCTATCAAAGGTCAGGGTTGAGGCAAAGGACAGTCTTCAAGGCTGGTGCTGACCACTGGCCATCTCACTGAAGAGGTCAGTCCACAAACCATGGGTTTAGATTCCCCAGTTCAACAGACAAAGTTTAAGTAAAGTAGCTCAGTACTTACCTTGTGAGGTGGAGAGTGGATCCTGCTCTCTTCTGGCAATTCTTCCCCCACCCCTGTCCCCATGCACCAACAGCCCCTCATCGCACCTGGAGTTCACTGTTGAACCACCTGCCCCCAGACAGCAAGCTCCACCGGGATCAGGGCTGTTCTGCCTGTATTCCCTGCTCTGCCCATAATGCCTGGCACTTTGGTGGTATTTAATAAATGTTGGCTGCACATAATGAATTGACAGAGCTTGCTGAAACCAATCCACGCCATTAGTATGGTGCCTGACTCAGAGTTGGGGGATTCCTTCAGCCCTCCCCTGGCCCTAACCTCCCCCACCCCTGCTTTGCACATTTGCTACTGTCATATTTTGTAATATCTGGTAGGAAACAGTGCCCATCATCACCTCGCCTTTCAAAATTTCCTCAGCTGTCCTGGCACATTTTTTTCTTCTGGGTAACTTCTGGGTCGAGCCCCCACCGACTGATTTTCATTGCAATTAGATTAAATGTATGGCTCAATTTGGACTATCTCTCTTCTTAACTGCGGTAAATCTTCCATTCCCAGAACATGACTCTCCAATTATTGAAGTCTTTTTTTTATGTCCTCAGTGAGATTTTAGATTTTTTTCATTTAGGTCCAGAGTGATTTCTGTTTGATTGCTGCCAGGAAGTAAGCTATTAGTTTTCTAGGTTTTGGTGCTGGGACCCCTCTCTGCACTCACTTATTGAAACTTACTACTTTGGGGTTCATTATCTAGAGCGTAACAAGGTAAAATATCATTTTTCTACATCCTTTTAATACTTCTCATTTCTTGCCTTCAATCGACAATCACACCTTGAATCGTGTTAAGAGTCTGATATTGCCTTCTTTCTCTTTTACTTTTTTTTTCTGACTTAATGTTTCACAATTCCATAAAGAATGGTGCTATTTCTTCTTTTTATGGAAATATTCCTCACTGTTGGAAACAAATATCATTCTGTTCCTATTTTATTGAGGTTTTTTCCCCTAAGAAATTGATTCTGAATTTTTTTTTCAAAAGCCCTTTCAGTGTCTAGCAAGAGAATCAAATGATTTTTCTTTTTTGACTGCTTTGGATTTTGGAGGTGATTAATTACAGATTTCCTGATAGTTAGCCATTGAAACATATTATGCTTGGTCACGGTGTGCTCTTTTAACACCAGGCGAGTCTTGATTTACTAATATGTCACTTGGGATTTTGGTATATCCAGTCAAAGTGAATTAGGTCTGTAGTCCTCTTTTTTTGTACTCTCTTTGACAGGTTGTGGTGCCCAGTTTATAAAATTTGCAACGTCTTCTCTGTCTTATGCTTTAGGAATTATCGGTTCCTTAAATATACAAAATACCCTCCTATGAAACTACTCAGGGTGCCTATGGGTTAGTAGCAATTTTTTATTGACTTATAATTATTTGTTCCAGGGGTACAAGTCTGTGAAGCATCAGTCTTACACAATTCACAGTGCTCACCATAGCACATACCCTCCCAATGTCCATCACCCAGCCACCCTATCCCTCCCCACCCTCTCAACTCCAGGAACCGTCAGTTTGTTTCCTGAGATTAAGAGTCTCTTATGGATTGTCACCCTCTCTGGTTTCATCTTATTTCATTTTTCCCTTCCTTCCCCTATGCTCCTCTGTCTTATTTCTCTTATTCCTTGTATCAGTGAGATCATACGATAATTGTCTTTCTCTGTTGACTTATTGTGCTTAGCATAATACCCTCTAGTTCCATCCACATCATTGCAAATGGCAAGATTTCAGGGGTATTTATGGCTGCATAATATTTGTGTGTGTGTGTGTGTGTGTGTGTGTGTACATACATACATGCATATACATTCCGCCTCTTTATCTATTCATCTGTTGATGGACATCTGGGCTCTTTCCATAGTTTGGCTATTGTGGACATTGCTGCTATAAACATTCGGGTGCACCTGCCCCTTCAGATCACTACATTTGTAGCTTTGGGGTAAATAGTTGGTAGTGATTTCCTGGGTCGTAGGGTAACTCTATTTTCAACTTTTTGAGGAACCTCCATACTGTTTTCCAGAGTGGCTGTACCAGGTTGCACTCCCACCAATAGTGTAGGAGGGTTCCTCTTTCTCTGCATCCTTGTCAATGCCTGTCATTTCCTGAGATGTTAATTTTAGCCATTCTGATTGGTGTGAATTGGTATCTCATTGTGGTTTTGATTTGTATTTCCCTGATGCCGAGGGATGTAGAATACTTTTTCATGTGTCTGTTGGCCATCTGGAGGTCTTCTTTGCAGAAATGTCTTCATGTCCTCTGCCCATTTCTTGATTGGATTATTTGTTCTTTGAGGGTTGAGTTTGATAAGTTCTTTATAGATTTTGGATATTAACCCTTTAGCTGAAATGTCATTTGCAAATGCCTTCTCCCATTCTGTCAGTTGTCTTTTGGTTTTGTTGACTGTTTCCTTGGCTGTGAACAAGATTTTGATCTTGATGAAATTCCAACAGTTCATTTTTGCCCTTGCTTCCTCTGCCTTTGGTGATGTTTCTAGGAAGAAGTTGCTGTGGTTGACATTGAAAAGGTTGCTTCCCTCTAGGATTTTGATGGGTTCCTTTCTCACATTGAGGTCTTTCATCCATTTGAGTCTATTTTTGTGTGTGGTATAAGGAAATGGTCCAGTTTCATTCTTCATCATGTGGCTGTCCAATTTTCCCAACACCGTTTGTTGAAGAGACTGTCTTTTTTCCATTAAACATTCTTTCCTGATTTGTTGAAGATTAGTTGACCACACAGTTGAGGGTCTATTTTGGGGCTCTCTATTCTGTTCCACTAATCTTTGTGTCTGTTTTTGTGCCAGTACCATACTGTCTTGATGATGACAGCTTTGTAACAGAGCTTGAAGTCTGGAATTGTAATGCCACCAGCTTTTGCTTTCTTCTTCAATATTCCTCTAGCTATTCAGGGGCTTTTCTGGTTCCATGCAGATTTTAGGATTATTTGTTCCAGCTCTGTGAAAGAAGTTGATGGTATTTTGATAGGGATTGCAGTAAACATGTAGATTGCTCTAGGTAGCATAGATATTTTCATAGTATTTGTTCTTCCAATCCATGAGCATGGCACATTTTTCCATTTCTTTGTGTCTTTCTTTATTTCTTTCATGAGTATTCTATAGTTTTCTGAGTACAGATTCTTTGCATCTTTGGTTAGATTTATTCCTAGGTGTCTTATGGTTTTGGGTACAGTTGTAAATGGGACTGAGTCTTTAATTACTCTTTTTTCAATCTTAGTGTTGGTGTATAGAAATGCAACTACTTTCTGGACACTGATTTTACATCCTGACACTTTACAGAATTCCTGTATGATTTCTAGCAGCGTTGGGGTGGAGTCTTTTGGGTTTTCCACACAAAGTATCATATCATCTGGAAAGGGTAAGAGTTTGACTTCTTTGCTGATTCAGTTGCTTTTATTTCTTTTTGTTGTCTGATTGCTGAGGCTAGCACATCTAGAACTATGTTGAACAGACATGATGATAGTGGACATCCTTAGTGTTCCTGACCTTAATGGAAAAGCTCTCAATTTTTCCTGACCTTAATGGAAAAGTTCTCAGTTTTTCCTCCATTGAGAATGATATTCACTGTGGGTTTTTCATAGATGGCTTTGATGAAAATGAGTGATATGTGTATCCTCTATGCCTACACTATGAAGAGTTTTTTTTTTTGATGATTTTTTTTATTTATTTTTTTTTATTTCCAGCATAACAGTATTCATTATTTTTGCACCACACCCCATGCTCCATGCAATCCGTGCCCTCTATAATACCCACCACCTGGTACCCCAACCTCCCACCCCCATCCCTTCAAAACCCTCAGATTGTTTTTCAGAGTCCATAGTCTCTCATGGTTCACCTCCCCTTCCAATTTCCCCCAACTCCCTTCTCCACTCTAAGTCCCCATGTCCTCCATGCTATTTGTTATGCTCCACAAATAAGTGAAACCATATGATAATTGACTCTCTCTGCTTGACTTATTTCACTCAGCATAATCTCTTCCAGTCCCGTCCATGTTGCTACAAAAGTTGGGTATTCATCCTTTCTGATGGAGGCATAATACTCTATCCCCAGGGGTACAGGTCTGTGAATCACCAGGTTTACACACTTCACAGCACTCACCAAAGCACATACCCTCCCCAATGTCCATAATCCCACCCCCTTCTCCCAAACCCCCTCCCCCCAGCAACCCTCAGTTTGTTTTGTGAGATTAAAAGTCACTTATGGTTTGTCTCCCTCCCAATCCCATCTTGTTTCATTTATTCTTCTCCTACCCACTTAAGCCCCATGTTGCATCACCACTTCCTCATATCAGGGAGATCATATGATAGTTGTCTTTCTCTGCTTGACTTATTTCGCTAAGCATGATACGCTCTAGTTCCATCCATGTTGTCGCAAATGGCAAGATTTCATTTCTTTTGATGGCTGCATAGTATTCCATTGTGTATATATACCACATCTTCTTGATCCATTCATCTGTTGATGGACATCTAGGTTCTTTCCATAGTTTGGCTATTGTGGACATTGCTGCTATAAACATTCGGGTGCATGTGCCCCTTTGGATCACTACGTTTGTATCCTTAGGGTAAATACCCAATAGTGCAATTGCTGGGTCATAGGGCAGTTCTATTTTCAACATTTTGAGGAACCTCCATGCTGTTTTCCAGAGTGGCTGCACCAGCTTGCATTCCCACCAACAGTGTAGGAGGGTTCCCCTTTCTCCGCATCCTCGCCAGCATCTGTCATTTCCTGACTTGTTTATTTTAGCCATTCTGACTGGTGTGAGGTGATATCTCATTGTGGTTTTGATTTGTATTTCCCTGATGCCGAGTGATATGGAGCACTTTTTCATGTGTCTGTTGGCCATCTGGATGTCTTCTTTGCAGAAATGTCTGTTCATGTCCTCTGCCCATTTCTTGATTGGATTATTTGTTCTTTGGGTGTTGAGTTTGCTAAGTTCTTTATAGATTCTGGACACTAGTCCTTTATCTGATATGTTGTTGGCAAATATCTTCTCCCATTCTGTCAGTTGTCTTTTGATTTTGTTAACTGTTTCCTTTGCTGTGCAAAAGCTTTTGATCTTGATGAAATCCCAATAGTTCATTTTTGCCCTTGCTTCCCTTGCCTTTTGCGTTGTTCCTAGGAAGATGTTGCTGCGGCAGAGGTCAAAGAGGTTGCTGCCTGTGTTTTCCTCAAGGATTTTGATGGATTCCTTTCGCACATTGAGGTCCTTCATCCATTTTGAGTCTATTTTTGTGTGTGGTGTAAGGAAATGGTCCAATTTCATTTTTCTGCATGTGGCTGTCCAATTTTCCCAGCACCATTTATTGAAGAGGCTGTCTTTTTTCCATTGGACATTCTTTCCTGCTTTGTCGAAGATTAGTTGACCATAGAGTTGAGGGTCTATTTCTGGGCTCTCTATTCTGTTCCATTGATCTATGTGTCTGTTTTTGTGCCAGTACCATGCTGTCTTGATGACGACAGCTTTGTAATAGAGCTTGAAGTCCAGAATTGTGATGCCACCAACGTTGGCTTTCTTTTTCAATATCCCTTTGGCTATTCGAGGTCTTTTCTGGTTCCATATAAATTTTAGCATTATTTGTTCCATTTCTTTGAAAAAGATGGATGGTACTTTGATAGGAATTGCATTAAATGTGTAGATTGCTTTAGGTAGCATAGACATTTTCACAATATTTATTCTTCCAATCCAGGAGCATGGAACATTTTTCCATTTCTTTGTGTCTTCCTCAGTTTCTTTCATGAGTACTTTATAGTTTTCTGAGTATAGATTCTGTGTCTCTTTGGTTAGGTTTATTCCTAGGTATCTTATGGTTTTGGGTGCAATTGTAAATGGGATTGACTCCTTAATTTCTCTTTCTTCTGTCTTGCTGTTGGTGTAGAGAAATGCAACTGATTTCTGTGCATTGATTTTATATCCTGACACTTTACTGAATTCCTGTATAAGTTCTAGCAGTTTTGGAGTGGAGTCTTTTGGGTTTTCCACATATAGTATCATATCATCTGCGAAGAGTGATAATTTGACTTCTTCTTTGCCGATTTGGATGCCTTTAATTTCCTTTTGTTGTCTGATTGCTGAGGCTAGGACCTCTAGTACTATGTTGAATAGCAGTGGTGATAATGGACATCCCTGCCGTGTTCCTGACCTTAGCGGAAAAGCTTTCAGTTTTTCTCCATTGGGAATGATATTTGCGGTGGGTTTTTCATAGATGGCTTTGATGATATTGAGGTATGTGCCCTCTATCCCTACACTTTGAAGAGTTTTGATCAGGAAGGGATGCTGTACTTTGTCAAATGCTTTTTCAGCATCTATTGAGAGTATCATATGGTTCTTGTTCTTTCTTTTATTGATGTGTTGTATCACATTGACTGATTTGCGGATGTTGAACCAACCTTGCAGCCCTGGAATAAATCCCACTTGGTCGTGGTGAATAATCCTTTTAATGTACTGTTGAATCCTATTGGCTAGTATTTTGTTGAGTATTTTCGCATCTGTGTTCATCAAGGATATAGGTCTATAGCTCTCTTTTTTGGTGGGATCCTTGTCTGGTTTTGGGATCAAGGTGATGCTGGCCTCATAAAATGAGTTTGGAAGTTTTCCTTCCATTTCTATTTTTTGGAACAGTTTCAGGAGAATAGGAATTAGTTCTTCTTTAAATGTTTGGTAGAATTCCCCCGGGAAGCCGTCTGGCCCTGGGCTTTTGTTTGTTTGGAGATTTTTAATGACTGTTTCAATCTCCTTACTGGTTATGGGTCTGTTCAGGCTTTCTATTTCTTCCTGGTTCAGTTGTGGTAGTTTATATGTTTCTAGGAATGCATCCATTTCTTCCAGATTGTCAAATTTATTGGCGTAGAGTTGCTCATAGTATGTTCTTATAATAGTTTGTATTTCTTTGGTGTTAGTTGTGATCTCTCCTCTTTCATTCATGATTTTATTTATTTGGGTCCTTTCTCTTTTCTTTATGATAAGTCGGGCCAGGGGTTTATCAATTTTATTAATTCTTTCAAAGAACCAGCTCCTAGTTTCGTTGATTTGCTCTATTGTTTTTTTTGGTTCCTATTTCATTGATTTCTGCTCTGATCTTTATGATTTCTCTCCTCCTACTGGGCTTAGGGTTTCTTTCTTGTTCTTTCTCCAGCTCCTTTAGGTGTAGGGTTAGGTTGTGTACCTGAGACCTTTCTTGTTTCTTGAGAAAGGCTTGTACCGCTATATATTTTCCTCTCAGGACTGCCTTTGTTGTGTGCCACAGATTTTGAACCGTTGTATTTTCATTATCATTTGTTTCCATGATTTTTTTCAATTCTTCTTTAATTTCCCGGTTGACCCATTCATTCTTTAGAAGGATGCTGTTTAGTCTCCATGTATTTGGGTTCTTTCCAAACTTCCTTTTGTGGTTGAGTTCTAGCTTTAGAGCATTGTGGTCTGAAAATATGCAGGGAATGATCCCAATCTTTTGATACCGGTTGAGTCCTGATTTAGGACCGAGGATGTGATCTATTCTGGAGAATGTTCCATGTGCACTAGAGAAGAATGTGTATTCTGTTGCTTTGGGATGAAATGTTCTGAATATATCTGTGATGTCCATCTGGTCCAGTGTGTCGTTTAAGGCCTTTATTTCCTTGCTGATCTTTTGCTTGGATGATCTGTCCATTTCAGTGAGGGGAGTGTTAAAGTCCCCTACTATTATTGTATTATTGTTGATGTGTTTCTTTGATTTTGTTATTAATTGGTTTATATAGTTGGCTGCTCCCACGTTGGGGGCATAGATATTTAAAATTGTTAGATCTTCTTGTTGGACAGACCCTTTGAGTATGATATAGTGTCCTTCCGCATCTCTTATTATAGTCTTTGGCTTAAAATCTAATTGATCTGATATAAGGATTGCCACTCCTGCTTTCTTCTGATGTCCATTAGCATGGTAAATTCTTTTCCACCCCCTCACTTTAAATCTGGAGGTGTCTTCGGGCTTAAAGTGAGTTTCTTGGAGGCAACATATAGATGGGTTTTGTTTTTTTATCCATTCTGATACCCTGTGTCTTTTGACAGGGGCATTTAGCCCATTAACATTCAGGGTAACTATTGAGAGATATGAATTTAGTGCCATTGTATTGCCTGTAAGGTGACTGTTACTGTATATGGTCTCTGTTCCTTTCTGATCTACCACTTGTAGGCTCTCTCTTTGCTTAGAGAACCCCTTTCAATATTTCCTGTAGAGCTGGTTTGGTGTTTGCAAATTCTTTCAGTTGTTGTTTGTCCTGGAAGCTTTTAATCTCTCCTTCTATTTTCAATGATAGCCTAGCTGGATATAGTATTCTTGGCTGCATGTTTTTCTCGTTTAGTGCTCTGAAAATATCATGCCAGCTCTTTCTGGCCTGCCAGGTCTCTGTGGATAAGTCAGCTGCCAATCTAATATTTTTACCATTGTATGTTACAGACTTCTTTTCCCGGGCTGCTTTCAGGATTTTCTCTTTGTCACTGAGACTTGTAAATTTTACTATTAGGTGACGGGGTGTGGGCCTATTCTGATTGATTTTGAGGGGCGTTCTCTGAACCTCCTGAATTTTGATGCTCGTTCCCTTTGCCATATTGGGGAAATTCTCCCCAATAATTCTCTCCAATATACCTTCTGCTCCCCTCTCTCTTTCTTCTTCTTCTGGAATCCCAATTATTCTAATGTTGTTTCGTCTTATGGTGTCACTTATCTCTCGAATTCTCCCCTCGTGGTCCAGTAGCTGTTTGTCCCTCTTTTGCTCAGCTTCTTTATTCTCTGTCATTTGGTCTTCTATATCACTAATTCTTTCTTCTGCCTCATTTATCCTAGCAGTGAGAGCCTCCATTTTTGATTGCACCTCATTAATAGCTTTTTTGATTTCAACTTGGTTAGATTTTAGTTCTTTTATTTCTCCAGAAAGGGCTTTTATATCTCTCGAGAGGGTTTCTCTAATATCTTCCATGCCTTTTTCGAGTCCGGCTAGAACCTTGAGAATTGTCATTCTGAACTCTAGATCTGACATATTACCAATGTCTGTATTGATTAGGTCCCTAGCCTTCAGTACTGCCTCTTGTTCTTTTTTTTGTGTTGAATTTTTCCGTCTTGTCATTTTGTCCAGATAAGAGTATATGAAGGGGCAAGTAAAATACTAAAAGGGTGGCAACAACCCCAGGAAAAAATGCTTTAACCAAATTAGAAGAGATCCAAAATCGTGAGGGGGGAGAAAGGGGATAAAAAGAGGTTCAAAAAGGAAGAAAGAAAAAAAAAAGAAAAAAGAAAAAAAAAAAAAAGGAAAGCACCTTTCAGAAAGTGGTTGTTTTTCTGTTTCCAGAATTGCTGTTCTTCTTCTCTTCGATCTGCCGATGGATTTTCAGGTGTTTGCAATCTTTAGATAAGCTATCTAGCTGATCTCCGGCTAGCTGAAGCAGTCTCAGCCTGCTGCTTCTCCGCCATCTTGACTCCTCTCCACTATGAAGAGTTTTGATCAAGAAAGGATGCTGTACATTGTCAAATGCTTTTTCTGCATCTATTAAGAGTGTCATATGGTTCCTGTGCTTTCTTTTATTAATGTATTGTATCACATTGATTGATTTGTGGATGTCGAACTAATCTTGTAGCCCAGGAATAAGTCCTATTTGGTTGTGGTGAATAATCCCTTTAATGTACTGTTGGATCCTAATGGCTAGTATTTTGGGGAGAATTTTTGCTTGTGTCTCTTCAGGAATATTGGTCTGTAATTCTCCTTTTTGTGGGGTCTTTGTCTGGTTTGGGAATCAAGGGAATACTGGCCTCCTAAAAAGAGTTTGGGAGTTTTCCTTCCGTTTCTATTTTTTGGAACAGTTTCAGGAGAATAGATATTAATTCTTCTCTAAGTGTTTTGTAGAATTCCCCTGGGAAGCTCTCTGGCCCAGGGCTCTTGTTTGTTGAGAGATTTTGGATGAATGCTTCAATCTCCATACTGGTTATGGTTCTGTCCACGTTTTCTATTTCTTCCTGGTTCAGTTTTGGTAGTTTTTATGTCTCTAGGAGTATATCCATTTCTTCCAGATATTCTAATTTGCTGGTGTATTGTTTTCTCATAATATGTTCTTATAATTGTATTTCTTTGGTGTTGGTTGTGATCTCTCCTCTTTCATCATGGTTTTATATATTTGGGTCCTTTCTCTTTTCTTTTTGATAAGTCTGGCCAGAGGTTTACCAATCTTAGTAATTCTGTCAAACAACCATTTTTTAGTTTCATTGATTTGTTCTATTTTTCTTTGTTTGTTTATATATTTTTTGTTTATATTTCATTGATTTCTGCTCTAATCTTTATTATTGCTGTTCTCCTGCTGGGTTTAGGGTTTCTTTGATGTTCTTTCTGCAGCTGCTTTAGGTATAGGGTTGGGTGGTATACTTGAGAACTTTCTTGTTTCTTGAGACTTATTGTTATATTCTTTCCTCCTAGAACCACCTTTGCTGCATCTCAAAGGTTTTGAACAGTTGTGTTTTCATTTTCATTTGTTTCCATGAATTTTTTAAATTCTCCTTTAATTTCCTGGTTGACCCACTCATTCTTTAGTAGGATGCTCATTAGCCTCCATGTATTTGAGTTGTTTCCAACTTTCCTCTTGTGATTGAATTCTACCTTCAGGTCATTGTGGTCTGAAAACATGCAGGGAATGATCCCAGTCTTTTGGTATCAGTTGAGACCTGATTTGTGAACCAGGATGTGATCTATTCCAGAGAATGTCCAGGTGCACTAGAGAAGAATGTGTGTTCTGTTGATTTGAATGTTCGGAATACATATGTGATGTCCATCTGGTCCAGTGTGTCATTTAAAGCCTTTATTGTCTTGTTGATCTTTTGCTTAGATGACTTGTCCATTTCACTGAGAGGGGTATTAAAGTCCCCTACTATTATTGTATTATTGTCTATGTGTTCCTTTGATTTTGTTATTAATTGGTTTATATAGTTGGCTGCTCCCATGTTAGGGGCATAGATATTTAAAATTGTTAGATCTTCTTGTTGGACAGACCCTTTGAGTATGATATAGTGTCCTTCCCCATCTCTTATTATGGCCTTTGGTTGAAAATCTAATTTGCCTGAAATAAGGATTGCCACCCCAGCTTTCTTTTGATGTCCATTAGCATGGTAAATGGTTTTCCACCCCTTCACTTTAGATCTGGAGGTGTCTTTGGGTCTAAAATGAGTTTCTTGTAGACAGAATATTGATGGGTTTTGGTTTTTTATCCATTCTGATATCCTGGGTCTTTTGATTGGGGCATTTAGCCCATTTACATTCAGGGTAACTCTTAAAAGATAAGAATTTAGTGTCATTGTATTGCCTGTAAGGTGACTGTTACTGTATATTGTCTCTGTTCCTTTCTAGTCTATGTTACTTGTAGGCTCTCTCTTTGCTTAGAGGACCTTTTTCAATATTTCCTGTAGGGCTGATTTGGTGTTTGCAGGTTCTTTTAGTTTTTGTTTGTCCTGGAAGCTTTTTCTCTCTCCTTCTATTTTCAATTACAGTCTAGCTGGATATAATATTCTTGGCTGCATCGTTTGCTCATTTAGTGCTCTGAATATATTATACCAGTCTTTTCTGGCCTGCCAGGTCTCTGTTGATAGGTCTTCTGCCAATCTAATATTCATACCATTGTAGATTACAGACTTCTTGTCCCGATCTGCTTTCAGGATTTTCCCTTTGTCTCTGAGACTTGTAAGTTTTACTATTTGATGACAGGGTATGACCTATTTTTATAGATTTTTGAGGGTCATTCTCTTTGCCTCCTGGATGTTAATGCCTGATTCCTTCCCCAAGTTAGGGAAATTCTCTGCTATAATTTGTTCCAATATACCTTCTTCCTCTCTCTCTTTCTACTTTTTCTGGAATCCCAATTATTCTAATATTCTTTTGTCTCATGGTATCACTTATCTCTCACATTCTCCCCTTGTGGTCCAGTAGTTGCTTATCTCTCTTTTCCTCAGCTTCTTTATTCTCTGTCATTTGGTCTTCTATATCATTAATTTTCTCTTCTGTCTCATTTATCCTAGCAGTAAGAGCCTTCATTTTTATTGTACCTCATTAATTACCTTTTTTATTTTGACTTGGTTAGACTTTAGTTCTTTTATTTCTCCAGAAAGGGATTCTCTATTATCTTCTATGCTTTTTTCATGCCCAGCTAGTAGCTTTATCATCATTCTGAACTCTGGTTCTAACATCTTACTAATGTCCATATTGATTAGGTCCCTGGCTATTGGTACTGCCTCTTTTTCTTTTTTTGGAGGTGAGTTTTTCCATTTTGTCATTTTGTCCAGAGAAGAATAGATGAATGAGAGAAGGAAATTCTAAAAAATTTACAACAACCACAGAAAAATACATACTAAACAAATCAAAAGAGACCAGAAACCAGGGTGAAAAGAAAGGAAAAAAAAGAAATAAAAAGGAATATGATCAGGATGGGGAATAGAACAGAGCCACATACTAGAATTTGGATGTACTTTGGTCTATTAGAAGAAACTGTATCCCAAAATTTCAAAGAAAGAAAAATTTATATATATAAAAAAATAAGGTTAAATACAGCAAAGGGATGGACTATGATGTAAAAATGAAAATTAAAAAAAGATTTTTAAAAAGGAATTCATAAGATGTTGGTTAAAATAGGAATGAAGAAAAATTAAAAAATAGAAAAAGAAAAAAGTAAAAATTTTAAAAATTAACTTTCAAAGACTAAAGAATCATGGGGGAAAGCCATGAATTCTATGTGCTGTATTCCCATAGCTCTGGAGTTTAACAGTTCTCTTTGATCAGTGAACTTGGTCTTGGCTGGATGTTCTTGCTGATCTCTCAGGGAGGAGCCTATTGCAGGTTCTCAAACATCTTTGCCCAAGGCAAAATTGCCAGGGGCCAGGCTAAGTAACCTGTGCAGTTTTGGTCTTGGAAGCTTTTGTTCCCTGAGCGCTTTCCATAGAGCTTTAGAGGACAGGTATGAAGACGGTGGCCTCTCAATCTCTGACCCAGAGGAGCCAAGAGCTTGGAGCCCTACTCCTCAGTGTGCCTTCAGAGAAAAGCAGTCAATCCCTCCTGTCTCTCTGGTCTCTGGCCACACTCTGAGCTCACCCAGCCTGTGACCATGCATTTCTATATCTGGGGCATGGACCCATTTGGAGTCTCCAAGCCCAGCCGATTCCTGCAGCACTCCCATACCACTCCTACTGGAGGAGGAAGGGGTGAGTCTCCCCAGATCTGCCTGTTGGGTCCCTGTTCTTCAAGCAGGGGCCCAACTATGCTGTGGATCATTGTTCATGGCAATGCCAAGCTGAGAGGTCACTCTTCAGCTCTGTCTCTGCATTCCATTTCCCAACTCCAATACCTGGGGGCTCTGCCACACTCAGACACCCCTGGCCTTTCTGTGACCGAACAGGTCCTGAGACCACACTGTCCCTGCATGGGCGCCAACCCCCCTTAGCCTCTGGAGCAATGTCCCTCAGCGGAGCAAACTTCTAAAAGTTCTGAACCCGTGCTTCTCGGCTCTATCACTTGCCAGGAGCCAGACCTTTCCCCCACAGCCTATCTTCCTGTATATCAACTCAGGTTCACTTTTCCACATGTCTTAACTTCCAGAAAGTGGTCGCTTTTCTGTTCATAGAATCGCCGATGCTATTTTGTTCGATCTCCTGTTGAGTTCATAGGTGTTCAGAATGGTTTGAAAACTATCTAGCTGAATTCCTGGCACCAGATGAAATTTAGGTCTGCTATTCCTCTGCTGTCTTGCTCCTGCCCCTCCTAGGAGCACTATTTTTAACAGCTTTATTGGGGTGTAATTGATTTACCAAAAAAAAAAAAAAATACTTAATGCATACAGTTTGTATACTGGGACTCATATACATGGTACATACCCCTGATACATCACCACAATCCAGGTAATACACATATCTATCACCTCCAAAAGTTTCCTTGTGTTCCTTTGTTTTGTTTTTGTTTGCGATAAAAACATGTCACATGAGATCTCCCACTCTTAATAGATTTTTTAATGTATAGTACAGTATTTTTGACTATAGGACTCATGATATGCAGAAGATCTCTAGGACTCATTCATCTTGCATAACTGTAAGTAGCACTTGAAAAATTTTCAAGTATTCTCTTCCTGATTAATTCTTCTCCATACTTTTAAGTTTCCTTTTTTTTCTTGTTGAAGTATTATCAACATACAGTATCCTATTAGTTTCAGGTGTGCATCATAATAATTCAGCATTTTTGTACATTATGAAATGATGCCAATGATAAATTGTTACCATCTGTCACTAGGCACGGTTGTTATAATATTATTGATTATATTCCCTATGCTATAAATTTCATCCCATTGACTTGTTTTATAAATGGAAGTTTCTACCTCTTCATCCCCATCCCCTCTTCTGCCCACTCCACAACCCCTCCACCCTCTGGTAATGAGCAGTGTTTTTCCTGTATCTATGAATCTGTTTTTGCTTTGTTTGTTCATTTGTTTTGTTTTTTTAGATTCCATGTATAAGTGAAATCATACAATATGTGTCTTTGTCAGATTTCACTCTTACTTTATTTAGTGTAATACCCTTTAGGTTCTGCAATGATGTCACAAATGGTAATATTTCATTCTTTTTTATGGCTGAGTAATATTTTACTCTGTGTGTGTGTGTTTATCATCTTTATCCATTCCTCTATGATTCCATTCTACTTAGATTGCTTCATATGCTGGCTCTTGTAACTAATGCTATAGTGAACATCAGTATGCATTCATGTGTTCAGATTGGGGTTTTTGTTTTCTTCAGATAAATGCCCCGAAGTGAATTGCTGGCTCATACAGTAACTTTCAACTTTTTGACGAACCCCCACACTCTTCTTCACAGTGGCTGCATCAATGGATATTCATACCAACAGTTTACAAGGGTTCTCTTTCTTCTACAGTCTCACCCATGCTTGTTATTGTCTTTTTGATATTAGCCAATCTGGACAGGTGTGAAGTGAGATCTCATTGTGGTTCTGTTTTGCCTTTCCCTGATGATGAGTGATGAAGAGAACATTTTCATATCCCTTTTGGATCTCTATGTTGTCTTTGTAAGAACGTCTATTCAAGTCCTCTGTCCATTTCTTCATTGGGTTATTTGTGTATTTTTTGTGTTAAGTTGTGTAGGTTCTATAAACTTACTTTGGATACTAACTCCTTAGCAGACATAAGATTTGAAAATCCATTCTCCCATTCAGTAAGTTACCTTTTCATTTGTTGATCATTTCCTTTGCTGTGCAAAAGCTTTCTAGTTTGATGTAGCCCCATTTATATTGGCTTTTGCTGCTGTTGTCTGAAGAGATGGGTCCAAAAACAGATCACTAAGCCTGATGTCAGAGAACTTACCACCTATGTTTTCTCCTAGAAATTTTTTGGTCTTAGGTATTATACTCAAGTCTTTAAGCCAATTTTAATTTAATTTTTGCATGTAGCTGTCCAGTTTTCCCAACAGTATAGAGGAGACTCACTTTTCCCCCACTGTATACTCTTGCTTTCTTTATCATAGATATATTGACCATTATATGTGTGAGTTTTTTCCTGGGCTTTCTGTTTTATCCCTTTGATTTGTGTGTTCTTTCTTGTGCCAGTACCACACTATTTGGGTTAATATAGTTTTATAGCATAGTTTGAAATCAGGGAGTGTGAAACCTTCAGTTTTCTTCTTCTTTCCCAAAATGGCTTTGTCTATGTCTTTTGTGGTCCATACAGATTTTAGGATTCTTTGTTCTAATTATGCAAAAAAATGCCTTTGGCATTTTGTTGGGGATTGCAGTGAATCTGTAGATTTCTTACAGTAGTATGGGTATTTTAACAATATTAATTCTCCCAGTCCATGAGCACAGAATCTTTCCATTTATTTGTGTCTCCTTCGGTTTCTTTCATGAGATGCTTAGAGTTTTCAGAGGACAAATCTTTCACCTCCTTGGTTAAGTTTATTCCTAGGTATTTTATTCTTTTTTTTAAGATTTTATTTATTTATTGGACAGACAGAGATCACAAGTAGGCAGAGAGGCAGGCAGAGAGAGAGAGGAAGGGAAGCAGGCTCCCCGCTGAGCAGGGAGCCTGATGCGTGGCTTGATCCCAGCACCCTGAGATCATGACCTGAGCCGAAGGCAGAGGCTTAACCCACTGAGCCACCCATGTGCCCCCATTTTATTCTTTTTTGATGGAATCATAAGTGGGATCATTTTCTTAATTTCTCTTTCTAATAGCTTATAGTATATGGAAATTGAGCCAATTTGTTTGTTGATTTTGTATGCTTTGAGTTTACTGCAAACATTTATCAGTTCTAGTAGGTTTTTGGTGCAGTCTAGAGTTTTCCATATATAGTATCATGTCATTTACAAATAGAGACAGTTTTACTTTTTTCTTTCCAGTTTGGCTGCATTGTATTTTTTCTTGCCTAATTGCTGTGGCTAGAACTTCCAGTACTGTGTTGCATAAAAGTGGCAAGAGTGGGCGTTCTTGTCTTGTTACTGACCTTAGAGGAAAAGCTCGCGGGCGTTCTTGTCTTGTTACTGACCTTAGAGGAAAATCTCGCAACTTTTCACCATTGAGTGTGATGTTTGCTATGGGTTTGTCATATATGGCCTTTATTATGTTGTGGTATGTTCCTCCTAGACCCACTTTGTTGAGAGTTTTTATCATTATGATTTCCTTTTAAGTGATCCATTTCATTAGGATTTTCATATTTATTACCTATAATTGAATATAGTATTTTCATATTTTTTAATTCCCTGTGTTCTGTTTTTTTAATTGATCAATCTTTCCAGAGATTAGTCTCTTATTGATATATAGATAGATAGATAGATAGATAGATATACACACACATACAGCCAGCCTTCAATTTATCTGTCAGTTCCATTCTTTTTTGACTGATTCATTCCCTTCTGCTTCTCTATTGATTCTTGCCTCACCTTCTTTAGATCTACTTTATGTGTGTTAGGCAGTCTTGTATAAAAAAAATCTAGCAAGAGCCCAAGTTGATTAACTTCCAGGTCATGGCCACCCACACTGTAGAACTCAGAATGCTCTACCACCTTCTCCAACTCCCCACCAGTCCAGTGCTCCTCAACCCCCCAGTTCTAGCTCTGTGCCCTTGAATAACACCCTCCTGACCAAAACACTACTACCTATTCTACTTGAACCCCATTCTTGTCTCTTCCAAATTGATGGTGTAGGGAATTTGCCTAGATAAATTATTATTCCTTTCCACTTTGAACAATATAATCAGAGAAGGGATATCAACGTCCCTGTTCTAAGAAGGCTTCTAGATATGCCTTAGCTAGAGCCCTATTTACATCCTCCATCCCAGTGGCCTGAGCTGCAACTAGACTCTTCTGCCACACCCTGGAACTCTTCCCCAGAAACACCAATAGAGAAACTGGGAAATTACTCACATTGTGTTCTTGTTGAGTCTCTGTGCACTTTGTCACAGGTTGCCTCTGAGTTTTTCTTAGAGAAACAACTCTGGGATATTTTCAAGGTGGGTTCATGCCCTTTGCTGATTTTTCCATTTGACTTTCTCTTCAGCCCCCTAGCTTTGCCCTATAGATGAACCAGAGGAAAGATTAGAAACTCAGACTGAGCTAATCAGACAACTAGTAGCCTCCTAAGGAGTTCTGACAGGAGTTGCACAGTCTACTTCTCACAACAGGCAATGGAGTTTTTCCTTAGTCCTCAGGCTTCCCAAGCACAGATCACTAGAAATCTTGCTCATTTTCTGGGATTAACAATTGTATCTCCTTCTACCTAAGCATCAATGTGTTCTACTCTGCTCCCACGGAAAATCTCTCTCCTAAAGTATGGGGACACTTTGCCTTATCAGGTAATAGGAGTGTCCAGATACCTTTGGAGAAATGTAGTGGCCTGCTTCATGAGGAATCCATCTTCCACCTTCCCAAAAGGTGTGTGTTGAGTGGAATATCCAGGTGTCATTACATAAGATAATTGGAAGCCATTTTGGACATATGTAGAGTAAAATATATGGATAGGTAAGAACCCTCATTTCCACTGAAAATGATAATTATTTTCTAGGCCCAGAGCTAGGAGTAAAAGGAAAGATTCTCCCAACAATCTTTACTTCCTTCAGGGACCTCCCCCCACAGATGGCCCAAATAAGAAAGGTCAGAGATCTGTGGTGAGTGGAGACACCTTGCTCACCCATGTTCTTCTTCTTCTTTTTTTTTTATTAAGATGCCTTCTCCCATTCTGTCAGTTGTCTTTTGGTTTTGTTGACTATTTCCTTGGCTGTGCAAAAGCTTATGATCTTGATGAGGTCCCAACAGTTCCTTTTTGCCCTTGCTTCCCCTGCCTTTGGTGATTTTCTAGAAAGAAGTTGCTGTGGTTGACATTGAAGAGGTTGCTGCCTGTGTTCTCCTCAAGCATTTTGATGGGTTCCTGTCTCACACTGAGGTCTTTAATCCATTCTGAGTCTATTCTTGGGTGTGGTATAAGGAAAAAGTCAGTTTCATTCTTCTGCATGTGGCTGTCCAATTTTTCCAACACCATTTGTTGAAGAGACTGTCTTTTTTCTTTTTTCCATTGGACATTCTTTCCCGCTTTGCCAAAAGATAGCTAACCAGATAGTTGACAGAAATAGGGATCTCTGTTGTGTTCTGTTGATCTATATGTCTGTTTTTGTGCCAGTACCATACAGTCTTGATGATGACAGCTTTGTAACAGAGTTTGAAGTCTGGAATTGGGATGCCACCAACTTTGGTTTTCTTTTTCAACATTCCTCCTAGGGTCTTTTTTGGTTCCATACAAATTTTAGGATTATTTGTTCCAGCTCTGTGAAAGAAGTTGATGGTATTTTGACAGGGATTGCACTGAATGTATAGATTGCTCTAAGTAGCATAGACATTTTCACAATATTTGTTCTTCTAGTCCATGAGCATGGAATGTTTTTCCATTTCTTTGTGTCTTCCTCAGTTTCTTTCATGATTTACTTTATAGTTTTCTGAGTACAGATTCTTTGCCTCCTTGGTTAGATTTATTCCTATGTATCTTATAGTGTTGGGTACATTTTATAGTGTTGGGTACAGTTGTAAATGGTATCAACTCCTTAATTTCTCTTCCTTCTGTCTTGTTGGTGTCTAGAAATTCAACTGCTTTCTGAGCATTGATTTTATATCCTGACATTTTACTGAATTCCTGTATCAGTTCTAGCAGTATTGGGGTGAAGTCTTTTGGGTTTCCACGTAAAGTATCATATCATCTGCAGAGAGTGAGAGTTTGACTTCTTCCTTGCTGATTCAGATGCCTTTTATTTCTTTGTTGTCTGATTGCTGAGGCTACAACTTCTAGCACTATGTTGAACACCCATGATGATTGTGGACATCCCTGCTGTGTTCTTGACCTTAGGGGGAAAGCTCTCCATTTTTCCCCATTGAGAATGATATTTGCTGTGGGTTTTTCATAGATGGCTTTGATGATATTGAGTGATATGTGTATCCTCTATGCCTACACTGAAGAGTTTTGATCAAAAAAAAAATGCTGTACTTTGTCAGATGCTTTTTCTGCATCTATTAAGAGTATCATATGGTTCCTGTGCTTTCTTTTATTAATGTATTGTATCACATTGATTGATTTGTGGATGTTGAACCAACTTTGTAGCCCAGGAATAAATCCCACTTGGTTGTGGTGAATAATGTACTGTTAATGTACTGTTGGATCCTATTGGCTAGTATTTTGGGGAGAATTTTTGCTTGTGTCTCTTCAGGAATATTGGTCTGTAATTCTCTTTTTTGTGGGGTCTTTGTCTGGTTTGGGGATCAAGGGAATACTGGCCTCCTAAAATGAGTTTGGGAGTTTTCCTTCCATTTCTATTTTTTGGAACAGTTTCAGGAGAATAGATATTAATTCTTCTCTAAGTGTTTTGTAGAATTCCCCTGGGAAGCTGTCTGGCCCTGGGCTCTTGTTTGTTGGGAAATTTGGGATGAATGCTTCAATCTCCGTACTGGTTATGGTTTTGTCCAGGTTTTCAATTTCTTCCTGGTTCAGTTTTGGTTGTTTTTACATCTCTAGGAATGCATCCATTTCTTCCAGATTGTCAAATTTGCTGGTGTATTGTTGCTCATAATATGTTCTTGTAATTGTTTGTATTTCTTTGGTGTTGGTTGTGATCGCTCCTCTTTCATCATGATTTTATTTATTTGGGTCTTTTCTCTTTTCTTTTTGATAAGTCTGGTCAAGGGCTTATCAATCTTATTAATTATTTCAAAGAACCAGCTCCTACTTTTGTTTATTTATTCTATGGTTCTTTTGGTTTCTATTTCATTGATTTCTGCTCTGATCTTTATTATTGCTCTCCTGCTGGGTTTAGGCATTCTTTGCTGTTCTTTTTCCAGCTCTGTTAGGTGTAGGATTAGGTTGTGTACTTGAGACCTTTCTTGTTTCTTGAGAAAGGCTTATATTGCTGTATTCTTCCTCTCAGGACTGCCTTTGCTTTGTCCCAAAGATTTTGAACAGTTGTGTTTTATTTTAATTTGTTTCCATGAATTTTTTCAATTCTTTAATTTCCTGGTTGACCCGTTCATTCTTTAGTAGGATGCTCTTTAGTCTCCATGTATTTGAGTTCTTTCCAACTTTCCTCTTGTGATTAAGTTCTAGTTTCAAAGCATTGTAGTCTGAAAATATGTAGGGAATGATCCCAATCTTTTGGTACCAGTTGAGACCCGATTTGTGACTCAGGATATGATCTATTCTGGAGAATGTTCCATGTGCACTAGAGAAGAATGTGTATTCTGTTACTTTAGGATGGAATGTTCTAAATATATCTGTGATATCCTTCTGGTCACATGTGTCATTTAAAGCCTTTATTGCCTTGTTGATCTTTTACTTCAATGATCTGTCCATTTCAGTAAGGGGGTGTTAAAGTCCCATACTATTATTGTATTATTGTTGATGTGTTTTTTGGATTTTGTTATTAATTGGTTTATATAATTGGATGCTCCCATATTAGGGGCATAGATATTTAAAATTGTTCGATCTTCTTGTTGGACAGACCCTTTAAGTATGAAAAAGTGTCCTTCCTCATCTCTTATTACAGTCTTTGGTTGAAAATCTAATTTGCCTGATATAAGGATTGCCACCCTAGCTTTTGTTTGATGTCCATTAGCATGATAAATGGTTTTCCACCCCCTCACTTTATATCTGGAGAGGTCTTTGGGTCTAAAATGAGTTTCTTGTCGACAGCATATTGATGGATCTCTCTCTTTTTTTAAGATTTTTATTTATTTATTTGACAGACAGAGATCACAAGTAGGCAAAGAGGCAGGCAGAGAGAGGAAGGGAATCAGGCTCCCTGCTAAGCAGAGAGCCCATCGTGAGGCTCAATCCCAGGACCCTGAGATCATAACCCAAGCCAAAGGCAGACTTTAACCCACTGAGCCACCCAGGCACCCCTCTTTTTTGTTGTTTTTTTTTTTTTATCCATTCTGTTACTCTGTGTCTTTTGATTAGGGCATCTCACCCACTTACATTCAGGGTAACTCTTGAAAGATATGAATTCAGTGCCATTGTATTGCCTATAAGGTGACTATTACTGTATATCATCTCTGTTCCTTTCTGGTCTGTTACTTTGGGCTCTCTTTGCTTAGAGGACCTCTTTCAACATTTCCTGTAGGGCTGGTTTAGTGTTTTCAAATTCTTTTAATTTTTGTTTATCCTGGAAGCTTTTTCTCTCTCCTTCTATTTTCAATGACAGCTTAGCTGGATACAGTATTATTGGCTGCATCGTTTGCTCATTTAGTGCTTTCAATATATCATGCCAGTCCTTTCTGGCCTGCCAGGTCTCTGTGGATTAGTTACCAATCTAATATTTCCACCATGTATGTTACAGACCTCTTGTCCTGAGCTGCTTTCAGGATTTTCTCTTTGTCACTGAGACTTGTAAGTTTTACTATTAGATGATGGGGTGTGGACCTATTTTTATTGATTTTAAGTGGGGGTTCTCTGAGCCTCCTGAATTTTGATGCTTGTTCCCTTTGCCAAATTAGGGAAATTCTCTGCTATAATTTGTTCCATTATTCCTTCTTCCCCTCTCTCTCTTTCTTCTTCTTCTGGGAACTCAATTATTCAAATATTGTTTTGTCCCTGCACGGGCTCCACCCCCTTCTTAGCCTTTGGAGCAACATCCCTCAGCAGAGCAGACTTCTAAAGGTTCCAATTTTGTGCTCCGCTGCTCTACCACTTGCCATAAGCTGGCCCCTTCCCCACAGTCTATCTTCCTGTCTCTTTGGATTCATTTTCCGCACCCTACCTTCTGGAAAGTGGTCAGTTTTCTGTTCCTGGAATTGCTGCTCTTCTCTTCTCTCTCCTGTTGAGTTTGTAGGTGTTCAGGATGGTTTGATAACTATCTAGCTGAACTCCTAGTACCTGATGATAATCTTGGTCTCCTACTCCTCAGCCATCTTGCTCCTTCCCCCTCACCCATGTTCTTCTGATGAGTGGGCCAGGTCACATCCTCAGCCCTGAACTTGGCTGCGAGGGCTCATGGCTGAGCCAAGGAGGGCACACTTTCCTTTCACCCATGTTGTGGGGGGTGAGAAGTGGGGAAATAACAGTAATTCACAGGAAAATCAAAGGATTTCCCCAGAGAGTAGTGATGTAATTAGTAGCCTTGCCAGTCATTGACCATAAATGCTTTGTGAAGCACTTCCTGCAAATAATTAAGCCCCTGTCCAATGTCTTTCCAATAACAGAAATAATATATCTTAATTTTATTCATTCAAAAATAAATGTGCAGTGGCTGTTGCTCTTCACATATGGCAGCTGAACAGCATTCAATATCTGGATGTCTTTCTGATCATATTTAGAATAATGGTGAAAGCCATGAATTACAAGGCACAAAGCCTGACATGTTTATTGCTTACAATTTTTTATAGTCCTTTCTTTGAGGGCTTGAGCTGCTGAACAGGATGACTATGAGCTAGTTACAAAGAGAACTCCAGAGCTGCATCTCAGTTCACCCTCGGGAGCAGGTGTGGGGCCAGAGCACGGGCCCAAGGCCAGGTTAGGGCCCTGTCTGACCAGCACCAACTTCATCCACAGTGCCACCAGTCATCCGCGTGTATCCAGAGACGCAGGCACAGGAGCCCGGGGTGGCAGCCAGTCTGAAATGTCACGCAGAGGGCATTCCTATGCCTAGAATCACTTGGCTGAAAAATGGCATGGATGTCTCAACCCAGATGTCGAAACAGCTTTCCCTATTAGGTAAGAACTGCCCTCGGTGCCTCTCTGCTCTTCCGTCAAGTTCAAGCTGACACTTTCCACGGTGAAATGAGAGAGATGATTTGTTTCTAAGTCAGATGTGTTAGGAGTGAACAAATGTCTCCCCAAATTCTCCTGCTACCTGCACTCACACAGATCTTGTGGGCTTTTTGAGCGCACAGATGATAAGCTGTCAATCCTGTCCCAAGTCAGCTTCAGTTTAGTTCAGCTGATCGAGCCCTTTCTGGGCATGTATCACGGATGTTGGTTGCCCTCATCCCTGCTGAGGGCCTATGTTTTTAACATCACTACTCTGGATAAAAGGGAGATTGCGGGGGGGGGGGGTGGTGTCCCAGCTAAGCAGACCATCTTGAGCACTGTCCTTCCTCCAGCCAATGGGAGTGAACTGCACATCGGCAGTGTTCGGTATGAAGACACAGGGGCATATACCTGCATCGCCAGAAATGAAGTGGGAGTGGACGAGGATATCTCCTCACTTTTCATTGAAGACTCAGCTAGAAAGACCCGTGAGTCCACTCTTGCCTTGGAGCTCCTCATTGTGCTGGTTGGTGGGTGTTGGGTGCAAGGGGACCAACTGACCAAGGCCACACCCACCATCCATGAGCCCCTGAAGACAGGGGTAAACTCCCATATTCTCTTGTGCTCACAGCTGGGGCAGGGGTGCCCAGAGGTAAGCAGACCTTCCCTGGCAACCTCAACAGCACACAGACAGGGAAGTTCCCTGGAAGCAGAGAGTGTCCAAGACCACAAGGAAGCTTACATATCCTAGCCCCACTTCTGCCTCCTACTTGCTATATAGACTAGAACCTCTACCCCTTACCCATAAAAGTTCTCCTCCTCTCCACCCACCAGTGACACAGATTCCATATGTGATAGACTAGATATCCGTTCATGATTTTTATCACATGCTGATGTTCTACCATGGCCCAGGAAGTAGCCCAGCCACACATGCACACATAAACTTGACTCCAGGGATTATCCCCCACCTGTATGCCTTCCCACGTAGCCACCATTCCCCCAAGTGGCTCTGCAGGTGTGATTCCATGGACACAAGTGGTAGCTAGAATCTCTTGCCCTTGTTTAAAGACTCCAAGCTGAGTCTTCATCATCAAAGGAGATCATCAGAATAGTGTCTCAGATGGTCTTTCTTGGAGAATCCTCGCTGAAAATCAGCCTGGCTTTTGGAAGTAATCAAGAACTCTGGGAGAATGTTCCTTTCTTCTTGTCAACCACAGAAGAGATCCCATTAGTAGACCCAATTTCAGAGACTAATTAGAAATTGAAAGTGTCCTGAGACCTAGAAACATTTGTCCACATACAGAGTCCCATCAGAGGGCTGCTGCTTGGCAGTGAGTGGGGCAGACTCCATACACAAGGGATTAGGTAGCCATCCATCCCTGAAAGGAATCACTACAGTAAACTGCTGACATTGCTTTGTTCTTTTTTCCTTCCCTCAATCATGTTTCCGGTCTCCTGATTCTCTGACGCTGTAGTTGCAAACATTCTGTGGCGAGAGGAAGGTACTAAGTTTTATACTTCTATGTTGTGCTTGTGATCACCTGTGTTTATGTTTCCATCATGGGCCATATTTCCATTGGCCGCCATCAGCTTTCCCAGATACCATGCAGTCCCCATCAGTGTGGTCCACCTGCCAGATTGGATGGGAGGGCGGAGGTCAATGACAAGGGTCACATGCTGAGAAGCAGATTTAAAAATGTACTTGTGTCTGTAATGGACACCAGTCCGTTAGAACTTAAAAGTGAGAAGTTGCTATCGAAAGCTGTTTGAAACCGTCACTGAAGCAGATTACTTGGCAGGACTCCCTGGTTGGATGAGGCCTTCAACTTTTTTCCAGAAGGTGATATTGGTTCTGGACTTTTCAAAGTTTAGGCATACACTTTGAGGAAATGCCGAAGAAAAAAGCCACCATGATTTCTATAAATGTATATTTTTAAATGAATAGATTTTTTTTATTTTATTTATCAAACCATCTTTAGATACTAGGCTGGATCCTTAAAAAAATGGCCATTCTTGGAGGGGGAGGAGTCAAGATGGCAGAGAAGTAGCAGGCTGAGACTACTT